>NC_091793.1:60497500-61747500 GCF_041296235.1 Equus asinus | reverse complement strand
GCAGGAGGATTCGGTGGTGTTTTGAAGATGAAGAACCCTTGAAAAACAGCCTGTGAGCGTCGAACAGAATGGGTCTCTGTCGATGTCGTTGGCATAACAAGGCTCTGAATCATCAGTCATAGGAAGAATCTGCCAGTGAGGAGGAGCAGAGGCCCGGGAGCCCCTGTGAGCAGTCCGTGGCCGCGCCCTTGGGGTTAGGCTCGGGAAGGCGAGGGAGAAGCAAGCGGGAAGCGGCCTTGGCCTCTGCGTCGGGTGTCGTTGGGAGTAGGGGCTGATCCACGCCTTGTGGGGCCTAAAGCTTAGGACTTACCCAGGCCTTCGGGCGGAGCTTTCTCAGTAAAGGAACCCGGAACTAGGTGAGGGACCCAGACGGGGCCGTGCGCTGAGGAGCCCTGTGGTTTCAGCTTCCGAACCTGCCTCTGGTGGGGCCTGGGTTTTCCTAAGAAAACCTCATCCATGTGTCTGCCCTTGACCGACAGGCTGTGTGACCTTGACCCGACCCCTCTCCTCCCATGGAGCCCAGGAGACGGTGCCTTTGAAGGCCCTGAACATGCATAAAAATAACAAGGCTGAGCATTTCTTCCTCGGGAGATATGAAGGCTCGAGGCTGTTTAGAGATCCACGGGGGCCGCTGCCCCATATGAAATGCTGCTGTGACTCAGGCGCCCATCACGCTTCTTAATGGCTGCCTAACTTGCCTCTTTTTCACTGTCCTTTCAAAGCTGATTGTGCGTCACGCAGGGATCCCGGCAACGTGGTAACCCCCTCTTCCACTGGACCGGCGCTCCCCCTGTTGGCTGCAAGCCCCTCATGACCTGCGCTGGTCTGGCCTGAGCCGTGTGTGTGCCCACACGCGTGTGTGCGTGCACACCCTTGGGGCTTCTCTCCCTGGAGTCCTCTCCCCTCCTCAGTCTGTGCTGACACACCATCACACATGAGCATCAGCGCCTGAGCTAGCACTGTGCTTCGACGGCTTTAGTCCCCGCCCCACGGCGCCCCATCCCCATGCAAGTCAGGGCAGCGGCAGGCCTGGCCTGACCCGGGGCTCAGATTGTGTCATCAGGAGCTCCCTTAGCTCTGCTTTCCGTGTTGGCCTCACCCTTCTGTCAGGTGCCTGCGTGAGGTGCCCTGGCAGCGCCTCAGAGGGAGAGGGCTTCTCATTCATAGGAGTCCATTGCAAGTCCCAGCACGGGATGGCTGGGCCCAGGTCGCATGTCCATCCTCAGCCTGGTGACCGGATCAAAGGGGATGAAACGCACTGACTGGCTGGATCTAGGTCCTATGTTTCTCTTTGATGCCTGTGTATAGACGGTTAACTTCCCCCAAACCACACAGACTAGGAAAGGCTGGAGGGGGTCTTCTGAGGAAAAAGAGGCACTGTTGGCATAAGATGGGGAGGTAGAGGGTGGGAGCAGGCAGGACAAATAGCCACAGACGTGGACTTCTCCACACAGGGCAGTGGAGCATCCTGGGATTTGAAGGGATAATTTCACCCTACGAGTGGTGGGAAACCAGCTCAAAACCCCTGAGAGCCACATATGACATCACGGGGTAGGGAGCCTGGAACTGAGAGCCACGTGGAGACAGGGCCCGAGGCAGGCAGAGTGGAGACAAGCCCAGGGTTTCCTGCTGGCCTGGGAGGCAGAGGGCCGGGTGGAGACACAGGTGCCCAGGGGCCGTGTCAGTAGGGAGCCCGGACAGGGATGGCAAGGAGCAGGCAAGGATGCGTCAGGAGGGAGGCCTCTGGAGGAGTTCTCCCAGCAGCTGGTTGGAAATGAGCTTCTCGAGCTCCGCTCCACGCCTCCTGCATCAAAATCTGAATATGAATCAGACCCCACATGACCCACGTGTACCTCTAGTCTAAAGGACCCATCTCTGAGCCCTCACAGTCAGGAACGATGGGACTTCCGTTAGATCTTGGGTTCAGACTTTCTGGAACGCAGGATGGCAGTGTGCATGAAGGAGGCTAAAAAATATTCATGCTCTTCGATCCAGTATTTCCACTCCTGAGACTATTGCTTAACGAGATCATCAGAGGCAGGGACAAAGGATGCTGTGCACAGAGACGTTCACTGCAGTGTTACTTCTACTCAGAAACTGCGGCATGTTCACAGACAGTAAAGGGTGAAGTCAAGTACGGCACGGTATACATCGACTGTTACGTGACGATGTAAAATGTCTTTTTAAAAGAACTTTGCAGGGAATGGCGGGGAGTACAGTCATAAACAAGACAGACACCCTGCCTGCCCCTGGGAGCTGACATTCTCCTGGGAAAGACAGACAATAAGCGAGTGGACAGACGAGATGGTCTCAGATGGTGACAAGGACGCAGAGGGAAGAGTGGGATGATGCTGTAGAGGATCAAGGGGAGTTGGGGAGGGCTATTCAGGTGGGGGATACGGGGAGAGGCTGTCCTAGGAGCTGGCATTCAAAGTGAGATCCAACGGATGAGGGAGCCAGTGAAACGAGCAGCCAGGAGAAGACCTTCCAGGCAGGAGGAAGAGGACTGACAAGATGCTGGAGCTGGGGAGCTTGGCGGTGTGAGGGATGCGATGGAGGATGTGAGACTGGAGCAGAGAAGCCGAGAGAAGCTGGAAGCTGAGGAAGCTGGAGAAGCGAGCAGGGCCAGACCCCTCAGGTCTCGTAGGCTGTGGGTGGACTTTGGGTTTGTTCTGAGGGCTGGAGATGGGGTACATGCCACCATGAAACAAACACGGTAAAGCTCTAGTAGCGACCCTGAGGAAATGGAGCTCTGCAGATTGCCTGACAGCAAATTCTACGCAGACATCTTAAAGAAGCTCAGTGAGGCATGAGAGAATACAGACAGACAACTAAACACACACCTTCTGAGCTAAAGAGTACAACGACTGCACTAAAAAATTCAGTGGAGGGCTTCAGCATCAGACTTGAACAAGCAGAAGAAAGAATCAAGGAACTCAAGGACAGGTTATTTGAAGTTATCTAGTCAGAGGAGCAAAAAGAAAAAGGAAGGGAAAGAATGAAGAAAGACCGTAAGACTTGCGGGACATCCTAAAGGAAACCAATATAACAGAAAGGGTGTTTCAGAAGGGGAAGAGAAAGAGAAAGGAGCAGAAAGTGTACTTCAAGACATAATAGCTGAAAACTTTACAAATCTGGGGAGAGAAATGGACATTCAGGTTCATGAAGCCCAAAAGACCCCAAATACGTTAAACACAAACAGGGTCCACACCGAGACACGTTCCTTAAATTGTCCAAAGTCAAAGACAAACAAAGCCTTTTGAAAACAGCAAGAGAAGAGTGACTCATCACATCCAAGGGACCCCAGGAGATGATCAGCATAGTTTTCGAGAGAAACCTTGAAAGTCAGGAGAGAGTAAGATGATATGTTTAAGGTGCTAAAGGAAAAAATACCCACCAACCGAGGATGCGGTCCTTGGCAACACTGTCCTTTACAAACGAAGGAGAGAGAAAGGCTTTTCCAGAAAAGCAAAAACTGAGGGGCTTTGTTACCCCTAGACCTGCCTAAGAGAAGTACTTCCAATTGAAAGGAAAGAAGACTACACACAACGCAAAAGCTTATGAAAGTATAAATCTTATTGGTAAAGGTAATATATAGACAAGTACGAAACAAAGTAATACTGTAATGGTGGCGCATGAAATGCTTTTAACCCTGGTCTAAAAGTTAAAAGACAAAAATATTAAGAATAACTATAACTACAAAGATCTTTTAATGGAAACACCATAGAAAAGATGTGAATTGTGACATCAATAACATGCAATGTGTGCCCACGACCAGGTGTCTTCACAAGGGAATTCTACCAAACATTTATAGAGGAACTGACACCAATCCTTCTTAAACTCTTCAAAAACGTTGAAGAAGGAAGACTGTGAGCTCATTTGTGAGGCCAGCCTTGCCGTGACACCAGGGCCATACAAAAAGATAAAAGTAGAGCTACCAAAGGATCCAGCAATCCCACTGTGGGTACGCACCCAATGGAATTGAAATCAGGATCTCAAAGAGACGTCTACACTCCCATGTTCACGGCAGCGTTATCACGAGAGCCAAGGCATGGAAGCAAGCTGAATGTGTATCAAGTGATGAGTGGATGAAGAGAATGGGGCTTACACACACAATGGAATGTTATTCGGCCTTGAAAAAGAGGGGAAGCCTGACATTCGTCACAACTTGGGTGACTCTGGGGGACGTTATGCTCGATGAAACAAGTCAGACGTGGAAGGGCAGATACCAGAAAACCACTTCCACGAGGGATCAAATAGTCAAACGCACAAAGAATAGAGCAGACGGTGGGTGCCGGAGGCTGAGGAAAGGGCAAGCGGAGAGGTCTCAGTCGAAGGGCACGGAGCCTCCGCGTCTCAAGGTGAGTGCATTCCAGACCCCTACTGTGCAGCACTGTGCCTCTGGGTCATAGTGCTGGGCTGTGTACTTACGACTCTGCTCAGAGGGCCCGTCTCATGTTAGGTATTCTTATCACACACACACTCACAAAACAATGACTAACAAGTGGAGGGAACTTTTGGAGGTGACGGATGTGTCTATGGCACAGATGGTGGTGCTGGTTTCACCGATGTATGCTCGTCTCCAAAGTCATCACATTGTATGTGTTAAATATATACAGCTTCTGTTTGTCAATTACACCTCAAGAATGTGGTTTAAAAAACAGTAAGAGTGGGTGGAGAGGAAACTGCCTTGGTCTAGAAGCTGCTGCAGGCCTCGTGGACGAGGCGATTGGGCCACTTTGACAATCCGTGTCAAGTGAGCAAAGCTCACACAGAGTGCTAGAAACCGTCATTTTGACTGTATAAAAAAATGGACAGAACCCAAAGTCCGGGAGGAAACATGCAAAAATATCACAGTGATGACCTCCGGGCGGTGGGATTACGTGCGAGTTTTACTTGTTTTTCTTAAGCGTTCCTGTATTTTTTTCCACACAAGACAAACAATAGAGGTGATTTCAAAATCTGAATGTGGGCCAGTCTCACTGATTAGTTGGAGACGACAGAACACTCTTTCTGGTTTGAGCTGAGGAGAATCTGTCCATGGGTGCTAGGACTGAGAAGCCAGGACCAGCAGGGGACCAAGCTTGGATGCCCCATGGCCAGGGACAACACTAGCAATGACCTGGACAATCAATCTCCCCGCCCCAGACTGTTGCCATGGAAAGCCCACCGCCTGTGATGCTCAGGCCCAGACCCTGGAGCGTGCTGCTGTGGGACAACCAGGCCCCTGTTCCCTGCCAGCCAGGAGCCCCATCCTCCACCACCTTGGGCGGCTCACTTCCACCTTTTAAATCTCGGGCAGGCATCTGTCCAGAGGAGCTGAGGCCACTGGCAGATCCCTGGCTGCAAGGGAGTCACGGAGATGTCGATGGCAGTTTTTCCGGAGACTCCCATGCGGCCAAGCACAGAAGGAGGGGCTGGCACACTGGTGGAATGAGTCAGCCTGCAGGGTCCACCAGAGGTGTGAAATAAGAGTGACAGAAATGATCACTTGCACCCTTGACCTTCCAGAGGCCATGGGAAGGCTCAGTTATCCACTGTGTTACAAGGAGGAGAGCGAGTGGCTCTCTCTTGGTCCCGGGAGCACTGGCTCTCAGAGCGCCTCACCCTAGCTTCCACAGTGCATACTGTCCTGGCTTCCAGCTGCCAGCTCTGTCTGGCTGGGACTTTCCTTACCGCTGGAGACTCCTTGGCCCCCTGGGTGACAGGCTCAAATGTGGAAATCTGCTGTCCCCAGGAGCACCTTCAGCCGGTACCCCAGCTGCCTCACCCCTCGAGTGGGAGAGCCCTGAGCGGCCTGCTCTGCCCCGGCTGCCAGGGCTCCCTGGTGGGCCGAGCTCCTGTTGCCCACGGTGGTGGGTGTCCAGAGTGGGGCCCCACAGTGCTGGGCAGCCCATAGGAGCCATTATTAGCCCCCGCCTCTTCCCTCTCTCACTTCCCAACCCCCCTGCCTCCACCACCCAGATAAACTCCTGCTCCAGAGTCCTCCTCTCCAGGTCTGCGTCTGGCGCCGCACAAGCTGAGGCCTCCGTGGCCTAAGCATGCGCACGTGGAAAGCCTCGTCCCGGCTCTGGGTGTCCTGCTGGGGACAGTCCCTGGGCCGTGAGTCAACAGGTGTGAGGCTGCTTCTGTGACCTCACACCTGCTCACTCCAGTTTGGAAGGTTGTCCCGTTCCTGGTTCTCATCCTTGTGGGCAGGAACCCAGAGGGCTCCAGGACGCTCTCAGCTGCCCGATGCGCCCCCCATGCTGAGGCCAGGACCACGTGTGCACACAGGTGTCATCCACCCCAGGGTTCCACCCGGCCGTCTCTGCCTCTTCTCCCCATGTCATTCAGTGCTCCATCGGCCCTGCGACTGGTGATGAATCTCCATGGGATTCAAGGGCATCCTCTGAATGTGCCACCCTTGGCGTAAACGGGACTCTGCCGTGGGTCGCTGTTAGTGTGTGAGGTTGGGGCCAGCTTTGTCCTGGGTTCACAGAGCCAACTGTCCCCTGGAGCCTGCTCTGCTCGGCGCACGAGGATGCTGGCTCTGGCGCATGGGGACGCATCCTCTACTACAGATGTCAGCTGCCCTCCTTCACTGCAGGTCTGCCCCTGAGCAGTGGCTTGCCGCCTAGCGGCAGGGAGCTCACATTCTCATGTGACACCTTCAGACAGGGTGAGAGAGGCAGCTTGATTGATCAGCTGCTCTGTGCCAGGGGGGCGTCTTGTCTCCTTACAGCGTCCTGTGGGCTAACTGTTACTATCATCCCCAGTGCACAGATGTGGAAACCGAGGCTCCTCCAGGTTGGGTGACTCTGAGGTCCCTTGGGGCCGGGGTTGGGGCTGGGACCCGGGAGGCCTGACTCAGGGCCTGTGCTTGTTCCCTGGCGTGTTCCTGCCTCTCAGACACGGGACGTCAGAGCAATGGGGCTCCTGGTTTGCTGCATTGCCGCACCTCGGCCATTTGTCAAGCAACCTCTGTGCTGTCGTGGCACTGGGGACCCTACTGTGAACCTACAAATCCCCTGTCCTTGCGGGGGCTTCCCTCTAACGAGGAAGGCAGAGACGGTAAGCAGCCATAAGCAAGACGGCTCCAGGGGCCCTGAATGAGGGCTGCCATGCAGGGGACAGTAGACAGGCTCTGAGGAGGGGTCTGTCTCCTGCTGGGGGATGAACGACAGCAGCTGATGTTTATCGCCTGGGCTGTGTGGGCCAGGAGCCCAGGGGCAGCAGGGCTGGACGGCTCTGACTCACGGCTGTCGAGGGGTCGGTCAGGATGTCGGCAGGGGCCGCGTTGTCCCAGGCGGGGAGTCTCCCTCTCAGCTCCCGTATGCGGCGGGGGGCAGGAGGCGTCGGGTCCTCCCCACGTGGGCCTCTCCACAGGGCCGCTCACAGGCCGGGAGCTGGCTTCCCCGGGGAGAGATGAAGATGGAGATCGAGGTGCACACACACACACGCACACCCACACCCACACACGCCCCGCCTGCTTTCCTCCCCCCGCGGCTGGGGTGGAATGGAAAACAAAACGACGACAAGCACCCTCTCCCGCTGTTCCCGGCTCACCCTTCCTCCCTGTCCGGGGCTTGCTTTCCTTCAGGCTCCCTGAGAGTGGCCTTGGAGAGCCGTCCAGGTGACAGAGAGCTGTCTGCACCTTGTCCCTGGCCCCTGGGCTATGGAGACAGCACGAGTTTCTGCCTGCCATTCCGGTCTTCTGTCATCTGCCAGCACAGGGGGTGGTGTGCTGGGCGCCGATGCCCACCTGGAATTGCTGGACGGGAGTCCAGTGTCCTTCTAGAACAAGGGGCTTCCATTCAGGCCGCTGGGACACACATCGCTGGGAACTCCCTGCTTTGGGTCTCATTTGCTGCCGGAGAGAGTGTGGGGGCTTGGGTGCTGCCGGGGGTGGCCGGCGGTTCCCCTGCGACAACCAGCCTAGACGTGCAAGGAGCAAAGCGGGGACTCTCTCCCCCTTCTTAAAATAATAATCCATCACTGTGGTGGACCATTGCTCATATTTCCATTTTCAAATTGTGACATACACACAGAAGACACACACAACATCTACGCATGCATATGCGTACGCGTGTGCATACAGTTTAAAGATTCGGCTGGTATAGACGTCTGTATTCACCTCCCACGTCAGGAAACAGGACCTTTCCAGCCGCCCAGAAGCACTCGTGTTCCTCCTGACAACAGCCCCTCTCCCTGGGGCGACTGGTGCTTGACTTCTGTGACAGCCGTGTCCCTGCTCGGCCTCACAGTCTCGCTCCCCGGGCGGCACCCTCAGCTGAGGCGTGGCGTTTTGCCCGTTTTTCCTCATTCACGTGGACCGTGATGCGCGCCCTGTTTGGGGACTGGCTCCCTGGGCGACTCACTTGGCTGCTGGGGGTGCCCAGGGTGCATGTGTTCCCGCGACTGTTTAGCGTCCCTTGTGTGTGTGGGCCGCATGCACGCACTGTCCCATAGAGACACGTGGGCCCATTCCAGCTCAGGGCCGAGTCCCACGCTTCACTGGCGTCTATACCTGGGAGCAGAACTTCTGGGTCCAAAGGTGCTCTGCCCTTCCTGGGCAGGCCGCTGTCTTCTCTGAAAGGGAGCGCGTGTGTGCAGGTCCCGTGCTGAGCTCAGGGAGGGGCAGCGTCCTCCAGGAGGATCAGCTGCAGACCTGCCTGTGGGGTGGGGAGGGGCCGGCTGCTCAGACAGGGATGGACGGGGAGGCCTGGCCAAGGGTGTGGAGGCCGGTCAGCGGTGCCCCTGCATGGAGACGCGTCTGCTGAGAGGGACGATGGCCGGCGTTAGCTACGCGGAACAACCTGGCGGGAGGAGGAGTGGGCAGGGGCTTTGAGGCTGGGGGCCTCTCTCAGCTCGGCCGACACAACAGAGGGCCAGAGACGGGGCCACGTGAACCACAGAAGTTCATTTTCCCACGGTGCTGGAGGCTGCAAGCCCCAGAGCAGCATCTGGCAGGGCGGGGTTCTGGGGGACCCCTCCTCCTGGCGGGTGCCTTCTCCCCACGTCCTCACGTGGTGGAGAGACAGCTCTCGTGTCCCTTCCTCTTGTCAGAGCACTGGTCCTACCGAGTTAGGGCCCCACCCTCATGGCCTCAGTTAGCCTTCGGCGCCTCCTCACAGGCCCCGTCTCCAGACACAGCCACCTGGGGCCCAGGGCGTCAACATAGGAAGCTGGGGGACACAAACATTTGGTCTGTACCAGGGTGTGAGGGGCATCTGCAGAACTGGAGCATGCACGGAGCAAGGGGTGGGGGCTGCTGCGGTCCTCTGTCGTTGTGTAACCAACCAGCCCCAATGTTAGCGGTTTAAAACGGAATCATCATTTATTGACTGAGGATTTCACAGTTTGGGCCCGGGCCTGGGGGACAGCTCCTCTCCGCCCTGTGTGACATCAGCTGAGGCCTTGCTCCCAATGCCGGCAAGTTGGTGCTGGCTGACAGCTGGGAGCTGGTGCGGCTGGCGGCCTGGGGCCTTGGTCCTCCTGCGTGTGGCTACATGGGCTTCCTCTCGGCGTCCTGGTTGTTTCTAAGAGTGAGAGTGTTTCTGAGAGAGAGGTTGGGCCTGAACCCGGCAGGAGTGTCCTTCCTGCCATCAGAAAAGTCACAGTGTCGAGGTACAGCTCCTGGCCATTCACACCACAGACCTCGTCTTGGTGTTTTTTGAATAAAAATGCCATCTATTTAAGGTGCACGGCACGCTTTGGTTCACAGATGCATAGTGAAATGGTTGCTACAATACAGCTAATTAACCTGTGCCTCTCCTCACGGCATTGTCTTTTCTGGCGTGGTAGAAGCACCTGCAGTCTGTTCCTAGCGAATTTCCAGCATGTGAGACGCAAAGTTAACCGTAGTCGTCGTGCTCACATTACGTCCCCGGGCTGACTCACCCTCCTAACTGCAGTGTGAGCCCTTGACCCGGCACCCCCACCCCCCCCGCCGCGCCTGCCCCTGTTGACCACACAGGCCTCGTCTGCTCTGGGCCGTGTGCGATGGGAAACGCCCGCCTCTTATGTTGGCATCACCTCCTGGGCTACATATCTTCTTGTCCTTGAAGCGCATATTGCCCTGCTCTTCCCCCAAGCCAGCACCACCCCAAACAAGATGGGGCTGGAGCACGCCAAAGCTGGGAGAATCGGGGCCAGCCGTCTCAAACGTGGCACATCCCTCTTTGGCCAGGGCACGGGGCTCTCCACAGCTGGAGTTGCAGCCGAGTGTGTGCCTTTCTCTGGGGGGGGGGGTCCCTGGCCTTGATCAGAGGCTCTATGGGGCTCTCAGCCAGAGAAGGGGTGCCGTGATCATGACCACGGATCTGATCGCACTCCAGCTCTGCCATGCGGCTGTGAGAGGAGGATGCCGTCTGTCCGTCCTCGCCGAGCCCACCTCCCAGAAGCCACGCTGCTTCACGTGTCTGCTCCCCACAGCCCACTCAGCAGGAGTCCAGGAGCGCAGGCTCCGAATCCACTCACTCTTGTGTTTTCCTTTCTCAACTTTTTCTTGGGGAAAACTTCAGATATACACAAAAGTAGGCAAAATGGTATAATGGCCACCCTCCCCACGTGCCCAGCTTCTACATTATCAGCTCTGAGCCACTCGTGTCATCTCTCCTGCCCTCCTCCCTCCCCCTTTCATCTTATTTCTCTCAATTTTTCTATGGACTGGCACACACACTGAAAAGCGCTTGTGCCCTAAGTGTGCGCAGGGCGAGCTTTCACACTGTGAGCTCATCTGGGGAAGATTCTGGTACCCACTTCTGATGTGTGTAGAGGGAAGTGTTCCCACCCCACCAAGCCGTTCCCTGACCCCTGACAATTCCCTGACACTTCGCCTCGATTCTGACCCTCTCCGCGGGGCCAGCATCACGTTCCACGGGTCGAGGGCTCGGTCCCACCAGGCTGCCTCCACTTCAGACGCCAGTCGCCAGCCCAGGTTGTCACCTGTGCTACTGACCAGCAGGATATAAATCAGAGGTTAGCACGAGCCCCACTGTGGGCTCGATTAATTTGCTAGAGTGGCTCACAGGAATCAGGAAACCAGTTTACTCACTAGATTACTGGTTTCTCACATAAGATTTCAAGATGCGAATCAACAGGCAGATGAAGATACACACGGCGAGGTCCCTGACGAAGGAGCTTCTGTCCTCGTGCAGTTCGGGGCCCGGCAGGTGGCCCGCGGAAGCGTGCTAGCTCCCCCCCTGGAAGCGCTCTGAACCCCTTTGGGGTTGGAGGTCTTTATGGAGGCTTCCTTAGAGAAGCAGGATTGATTAGCTCATTGGCCGTTGGTGATGGATTCGACCGCCGCCCCCTCTCCCCTCCCAGGAAATCAGGGGGTGGGAATGAAAGTTCCGACTGTCCGATGGAGGTGGGTTCCCCTGGCAGCCAGCCCTCACCTTTAGTGGCTTTAAAAGGTCACCTCATGAACACAGACCCAGTTGTGGTAGACGGGGCCGTGCAGCTCGTCTGTACAATTACTGAAAAGGCAATTTAACTCCCGTCTCATTTTGCTTTGTGTATATTCGATAGCTCTTTTCTTTGTGGTTACCGTGGAATTACACTTAACATCCTAAAGTCATAACACTCAAATGTCAATTGATGCCAGCGTCACTTCAGTAACATAGAGAAACTGGGACCCTATAGAGCTCTCACGCTGCCTGTTTCAGTTCTTAATGTCACAGAATTCCATCAATGGCGTTGTGTGTCCAACAACACAGACTAAGAATTGGGGTTTTAATCCTTTAGTCTCTTAATGCAGAAAACAAGAAGAGGAGGTACAAGCCAAAGTTAGAATAGTTCCAGCTTTTGTAGTCGTCTCCTACTTACTTGAGCAGAGACCTTCATTTCTGCCCGAGGCGGCGAGAGGACTCCCTTCCTCGGAGGTGGGTCTGGTGGACAGCGCTCTCTGAGCCGTGCTTTTCTGGGAACGTCTTGGTTCCTCCCTCATTTTGGAAGGACTGCTCTCCAGATATAGGTTCCTGGTCGGCTTCTTTTCCTTCTGCACTTTGAGTACATCAGCCCTTGCCCTCTGGCCTCCAGGGTTTCTGGTGAGGAATCTGCTCGTGGTCTCCCTGGGGAAGTAGGAGGAAAGCTCTCTTCCCCTCAGCTCTGTGAACGTTAATGATGCCCCTTCTCAGGTCTCATGCAACAGAACATTTTCCTATAGGACTATAACAGCCCTTCAGGGGTACGATCATTTTGAAACTAATCAGAGTTTAAGGAAAAGGAGTTGTGTATTTTTTTTTTAGAGATTTTTTATGTTTTCCTTTTTCTCCCCAAAGCCCCCTGGTACATAGTTGTATATTCTTCGTTGTGGGTCCTTCTAGTCGTGGCATGTGGGACGCTGCCTCAGCGTGGTTTGATGAGCAGTGCCATGTCCGCGCCCAGGATTGGAAGCAACGAAACACTGGGCCGCCTGCAGCGGAGCGCGCGCACTTAACCGCTCGGCCACGGGGCCAGCCCCAGGAGTTGTGCGTTTTAAGTGTAGATATTTTGAGGTCTTAACAGCCAAGAGTTATTAGAGATTTTTGAATTATAGATGCAAAGGCCACTGAAAAATCCTACAGATTTTAATTTGAATAAAGTAAATATCACTCTCTAATCTCCCACATTAATGAAACTCTCTTTGGGGTCCCTGTTTTTCAGAGTAAAGGGGTCTTGAGAGCAAAAAGTGAGCCAACCGCTGTAGTTTAGCCCCAGCCATGCCTGGTCCCTTTCCTGCTCTGACCTCATAAGGAGCCCCTGTGATGGAATTTCCCAAAAGCCTGTATAAGCCTCTGCCCGGCCTAGGGCTTTGGTACTTACCCAGGAAGCTGCTCTGGTGACCTGAGGAATCTGCCACAGTTAGTTTGTTTTCTCCGTTTTTTTTTTTTTGCCCCCTGATTTTGTTCATTTTTTTTCAGTTTGCTGCTTTTTTGTTCTTTTCTTTTTGTTTTGTTACTTTTCTTTGTTTTCCTTTTTTTATTTTTTTGGGTTTTGTTCTCCTTCTTATTTTTCCCCCTTTTAAATTTTTAATTTTTTTATTATTGATTTATTTTTATATTATATTTTTACATTATATTTTTATTATATTTATATTTTTTATATTTCAGTTTTTCCTTGTTATTTTCTCATTTTTAATTTTTCCTTGTTTTTGTTCTTCCTCGCGTTTTCTTTAAATTTTTTAGCTAGTATTGTTAGCATAGTTAGCATAGTTAGCATAGTTAGTATAGTTAGTAGTGTTGGCATAGTCAGTAGTTAGTATCTTTGGTAGCGTTCGTGTTATTTATTAGCGTAGTTAGGAAGCATAGCTGGCCTCGTTACTTTAGTTAGCCCATATTAGCTAGCCTACTATCGTTTTGTTTGTTCACATAGTAAGCGTAGTCAGTGTCGTTAGTTAGTTAGTGTTACCAGTTAGCGTAGACAGGAGCCAGCATGCTTCCTGGCCTGGCGGCCACCTCTGCTGGCAGGCAGCCCTGTCCGCGGGATTACCAGCTGCGAAGGACCCTTGGGGAGGGCTCCTTCGGCATTGTGAAGCTGGCCCTGCACGTCCCCAGCGGGACGGAGGTGGCCGTCAAGATCATACAGAAGAAGGAGCAGAGCGCCGCCACTGCCAAGAGACTTCTGTGCGAAACGCAGGGTCTGGCGCGATTACGTCACCCCCATATTTTGAGGCTGGTGGAGGTGATCGAAAGCGAGGAGACACTATTTATAATAAGTGAATATGTGCGCGGAGGCAACCTGCTGGACCACCTGATGAAGCACGGCCCCCTGACTGAGGAGGAGGCGCGAGGCTGGTTCCGGCAGCTCGTCTCTGCTCTCCAGTACTGCCACCGCCGGGGCGTCATACACCGGGACCTGAAGCCAGAGAACGTGCTCCTGGACCCGGCGGGGAGCGCGAAGCTGGCCGACTTCGGCTTCTGCAGCCTGGACCCTGGCGGGCCGCTGAGCACGTTCTGCGGCACCCCCGGCTACATGGCCCCGGAGGTCATGCGGCTGCAGCCCTACGCCGGCCCCCCGGCCGACGTCTGGAGCCTCGGCGTGCTGCTCCACGCCATGCTTGCCGGGTCCCTGCCGTTCTGGGGGGAGGACTTCGACGCCATCCAGCGCAGCACGCTCAGGGGGTCTTACTCGCCGCCCAGGCTGGTGTCGTGCCAGTGCGCCCAGCTGCTCAGAGGCCTGCTGACCCTCGACCCTGGGAAGAGGAAGACTTTGGAGGAGGTGATGGGGGACCCGTGGGTCAACTGGGGCCAGCCGAGGCTGAGGCCTTACAGGGAGCCGCCTGCTGACACGAGGGCCGCCTGGGGGACCGACGAGATGCTGAAGGCCCAGCAGCCGCAGGGGGGTGGTCACGCCAGACCCCCGACCTCCCTCCCCTCCAACAAGGCCCACAGCTGCCGTGCTTTGCAACACTGCACGGCGTGGCGGAGGGCCTTGGAGCCCCGCGGCCGGCGCGCTGGCAGTGAGCCAGTTCTGCCTACCTGGCTCCGGGAGGCTGGCCGTCAGCGGCCCAGCGAGAAGCCGCAGTCAGGGCCGGAGGCCGCAGAGCCTGGCGGTGCTTTGCCCAGCCTGGACTCATGCCCCGCTGCCCGCAGCCCGGCCCCCCCATGGGACCCCGGGGCCGTCCCCTCCTCCGACAGTGCCCGCACCACACGTGGGGCCCAGGAGGGAAGCTGCCAAGGAGACTCCCGGCAGGCGGCGCAGCCCCATGAGGTGACCCCGGCCTCGCCCTCTGGCCGCAGCCAGGGCCGAGGGGGCGCTGCCAGGAGGCTGTTCAAGGCACTCCGAGGTCTGTGCTGCTGCCTGCCAATCAGGATCGGGTCTGGCAAGAGGAACAGGGTGTGGCCCCGGTGAGGTCCCAGCAGGTCCGGTCCCAGCCCAAGGGTCGAGCTGCCCCCTGCATTGTCCGCGCACAGCGAGCAAGTCGCAGAATCCGGAGCCGGCCCCGGGCGTGGGGTTTCGGCCAGAGGGAGACGCCTTCTGCTGTGATTGGGGGCCGTGCAAGAAGGACACGCGTGTGTGCAAAGATGCGGGTGAGAGGCCTCGCTCCAGCGGCCAGGGGAGCTGTGCCAACCACGGCGGCGCTCTCTGCAGAGATTCAACTCGGAAGGGACCTGGCCCCTCTGGGAGCCTCCAAAGCATCGCGGCCAAACACTCGGGGAACCTAGAGGACGGCCTGGAGGCACCTGGGGGACACGAGGAGAGGCCACCCTCGCTGCAGCTCTGCCCCTTGGCCCCACCGGGGTGGAACCTCAGAGCCTGGACTGCTTTTCCCGGAGCACAGCTTCCCTCCCCGTCCTCTCCGTCTCTTCTTCCACGTTGAGGGGCTGACGGTCGGGTCTCGGAAAGTCCTCGGTTTTCCAAGTCTTGTAATAAACTTGCTGCTGCAGAAAGCTGTGTCACAGATGCTCCGTTTTGCACCCTCCTTACACAGAGTGGGGGCTGGGTGGGCTCCAGGTTGAGACGCGTGTAGGGATGTAGCACGAGGAGGTGATCAGAACAACTAGGTGGAGAAGTGACTCAGAATTCTTGGGGTAATGCTCCTAGCAACTAATGCGGGTCTGAAGGGACAAGGCTGGGAGCCACAGTGGAGGGCAGAAAGGCAGCGACCGTGGCTAACACTAGCTGACGTTTCCAGAAGCAGCACGGGAAACTTCGAGCCTGTGGCTTTTATGACTACAAGCGAGAGGTCCAGATAGGGTAACCGAGTCCGTGAGCCACCCTTGGGGGATCGGGGTGGCAGGGTGTGGGCCCCCAAGCGGCCTCAGGTGACTTCCACGTGCAGATGGGTCTTCCGACTGTATCGCAGGACTTGGCCCTGGGCACTGGGACGATTTCTTCTTTTGATGACGGTGATGCGGAGCAGGCCCCTAAGAGCACTGACGAGGTGTGGGCTGTTCGGACAGCTGCAGGTTCCAGGGGAGGCGACAGGAAGCCAGACATCCTGGGGCTCCAGAGGGAGGGTCAACCATCAGGGAGCTTCCGCAGGGGCTCCTCAGAAGCCTGAGGATGGCCAGGAGGCCGCTGGCTGCTGCTCGCGAGGCCGGTGGCACTGTGTGCAGTCTTTCCACGTGCTCACGAGACGGCTCGGGACGGTCCCAGCACGAGAGTGGGCAGAGATTTCCCTGCGCCCCCGGAGTGCAGGGCCAGGGCCAGGAAGAGGAGGGCTGCGGACATGCTGGGAGGCTTGTTGCTCCCCGTTCGGGTCCCCCGCTGTGGTTTTCCTTACGCCAAACAGCCCAGCGTGTGGTCCTCCGGCGCTGCTCTCCTGGCATCTGTCCAGGGACCCCTTCCCTTCAGGGCCAGTCCCACTGCCTCCGTGGGCTTTCGGGACCCTCTGTGACCTGCCCCCGGCAGCCCTTTGCACTCCCACCTCCTCCCTGGGCTTTACTCACACTGACTGGTTCGGTTTTCCACAAATCCTCTGCCCGTGAGGCTCCCCCTCGGTGAAGCCCACATGCTGGGCGCTTGGCCAGACTCCCGGGCTCCCCGAGGGGAATCAGGCATGGATCCTGCTGGAAGAGCACAGACCAGCTGGGAAGAGAAGGCGGGGACCCAACAGGAGGACAGTCCCCTGTGCCGGGGACAGAGGCAGGACGTGCCCAGCTCAGCACACGCTCACCCCCTGCTGGCAGTCTAAAGGGAGGTGGCATCTAGTGGGGAGGGCTGCAGGCTCTGACCGCAGCAATCGGAGGAGGCGTCCCAGACAGAAGGAGGCTGCGGTGGTGGGCACGTACAAGACAGAGGCAGGCGCGAGGCTTGGAGGGACGTGGACCAGCACCCCTTGTTTCTGGGACCACTTCCGCTGGGTGCATTGTGCTCTGCGTCTCTGAACTTCGATATCCCCCAGCTCGGGCCTGGAGAGCAGTCAGCTGCGATGACGGAACGCTCTGCTGATGAGGCTTTCTCTGTCTCTTCTGTGAGCTTGGGCGCTGGCTGGCTGGCCGGCGGCTGCCTCTGAGCTGCCTCGTTAGGCTAAGCTCAGTTCCACAGCAAGGGCCCTGGGTCAGTTTCTAAGGAGCAGGGGAGCAGGAGCAGGGAGCGACGTGCTCGGCCTCCGCTGGAGAAGATGCTTCTGGCTTCAGGTGCACAGTGGGCTCTGCGGGGAGAGACCGTGAGTCGGTGTGGGGCCCCACCAGGGATTTGCCAGCGCAGCTAATGAACGCCCCCGCTGGCCCGGGATCTTCAGCTGACTCCTGAATTATGAATTACTTAATGCAACTGGTCTAATGGGTCATTTTACACAAAACAGCAACTCAGGGTGGGGAGTGGTGGGGTGGTGGGAGAAAACATTACCAGGGGTGTGGCAGACAGGTCCGGGTGGCTCCAATGGCATCGTCCACCTCCCAGAGCAACCGAACCCCTGACTCCTGGCTGGGCATGTGGCCACCCAGGACATAGAGTTCCCAGCCTGCTCTGCAGTGGGCTGGGCATGGAACCCAGCGCTCCCTCAGGACGGGAAGGGAAGTGACTTGTGTGGCTTCCAGATATTTCCCAGGAGAGAGAAGCAGGCTCTTCTATCTGCATCTCCCTCTGTCCTGTTGCCGGGAGCACGAGCTCTGAGGCTGGAGCTCTGTCCTGACCACACGGACGAGGGCGGCTCCTCTGGGATGACAGGGCAACGGGGACAGGAGCCTCCCGGGCAGCCCTGCCAGACCAGCACCAACCGTGTGCCTCCAGACTGAGCGCGGGAGAGGGGCCAGCTCTGTGCGCCACTCTGCCGTGGGCCTTTGTTCCAGTAGCTGGACCTTGACCTGACCAGGATGGCCATCTTGGAGGTGACTTTCTGGGTGGCTCCCTTGGGTCAGGCCACTCCCCGGGCCACAGCTGCCTGCAGTGTTCAGCCCTCCTTTCCGTGGGGTGACAGCCAAGCTCAGCTCCAACCCACTCCCCTCTCAGGGTGCTGCCCTGGATATCGAATGCGTGAAGATCGATGCCCCCAGGAAACAAATCTGGCGTTGGTGCCACCCAAGGCGTCCCCTTGTTCTGTCCTCCCACACTGCGCACCCCCACTCTCTCCCAAAGACACCCCTTGTTGTGAAACAGGCCAGGCTGAAACTGTCTCTCCCTGCTGATGTCTGCAGATTCTCGTCACCTGACTCAGGGAGCAGCGCTCTAACTGGATTATTGCTGGAAAGATAAGTTAGGAACTGAGGGCTGTCTGCTAAAGTGACAAGATTAAAAGCTGAATCCGAAAAACCCACCAAACTCCAGGCTCAGTGGGCGGGCAGAGCCTGGGACTCGGTCAAGCCCTGGCCCCGAGCCCGCCGCCTGGGAAGACAGACGTTCGGGACGTCCCGGGGCTCTGGTCTTGTCCGTGGAATGCCTGATGTGCCCTCCACTCTTCTGGAGCCTCCCGTTTGATGGGGAAAGGAACTCCAGTGTGTATTCCAGGTTCACCTTGTCGAAGATGCTGTGACAGGGCGCACACTTCCTTTGCTCTTCCTCTGTTCAGGCTAAGCGTCTGCAAAGGGTCTGGGAGGGCAGGTTTCACAGAGAATGTGACAAGGGAACGTGTGCGGTTCAGTAAGGCCAGCGGACCTGGAGACGATGCCATTGAGAAGATAGTTGATTACTTGCAGTTCTCCGAGGCGGAGCTCGCAGGGCCACGCAGGGCCACCCGGGAAGACCCGGGGGTCAGGAGGTGAGACAGCAGGGCACTGCGGGCAGGAGCCTGTCCTGTGGATTCTGCGGGGAGGAACAGCGAGGCAGGGTGAGCAGGCTCAGACGGGCTGGTCTGAATAACTCACAGGCTCCGGGGCAGGGGGCGGTCCCGCCTGTCTGGTGCCTGCCCTGGGGGACAAGGGCAGGGGGCCCGTGGCCCTGAGTGTGAGTGTCCAGCAGAGGAGGTGCTTGGGGTGTGGATGGCCCCTGGATGGGTCAGTTTGTATTTGGAATGTGGGCCCAGGAAGGAGGGCTCTTCCTGGGGTGGGGGTGCGACAGGGGAGGCAGGAGGCTGAGCCGAAGGGACTTGGGACAAGGCATGTCCCATGTGCGCACGCGGGCCAGAGGTTAAAGCCTCAGGTTTCCAGAAGCTACAAACATGGCCCAGACAAGGCTCAGCTCCGATGTCACCTCCTCAGAGGAGCCTTCCCTGCCTCCTCTGTCTACAGTGACGGCCTCCCGCCCCGGTCTCCCTCGCGTCGGCCCTTTCATTCCCCTCACTGCGTTCAGAGCCAGGCCCCCCGCTCAGCACCCGCTCAATGGGAGACGGGCAGGAGGTCAGGGCGCCCGTTCATTTCTTCACTCACTCACTCGTTCTTTCCTCATGGATTTGGTTCCTGCCGGGTGCCAGGCCCTGGCTGGATGATGGCTTGTCCTTGGAGACCCTGCTCAGATTTCACCGCCTCCATGAAGCCCTTCTCAAACCACATCCCCTCCTGCAGCCCCCTCTGGCCTCACCTGGGCCCCCAGAGCTGTGCTCACTGTCTGATGGCCTCTCCAGCCTGGGAGCACTGGGAGGGCTCTGGGACAGATACAGAAAGGGGCTCAGAAACGTGTGACGATGGCTACACCCTGACTAGATGGAAGGATTGCCCACAGGCGCACGGGGGTCCAGGTCACCCCCTCCCGTCTTCCTCCGGGAACAGGGCCCCTTCCTCACCAGGAACAGAGGGACCTTCTCTCATCCTGTGCTCATTTAGACCGTTAGCAGTCTGGATTCTTTTCTCAATTTTAATTCTTTTTAAACTTTGAGGACATGTCATGAGGGTATCCCTCGGTACTGAGAAACTTAATTATCACTTCAAGGGAGGGAACCCACCTGTTGTGTCTGAGCCAAGACCGGACAATGTGGAAAGAGCAGGATGCTGAGGAGGAGCCGGCTCAGGGGCTGGGCCTCGGGGCAGCCGGAGGAGGGCTGACAGAGAGATGGATGGAGGCACAGCTGCCGGGGCGGGGGTCAAGCCGGGAGGAGGGGGAGTCCAGGGGCCTCCACAGGTGAGGGCGGTGGCTTCCAGAGCCCCCTCTGTCACGTACAAGCCGTGTTTCTCAGGCCGCCGCACCTCCAGGCCTTAGCATGAACTGGTCCTCCAGCAGGAGCGCCTTTCCTCTGCTCTCCAGACAGCAGTGCCCTCACCCTGCGAGACTCTGCCCTTCTGGCATCTGTTCCCCAGCCTGCCCGGCCAGTACCCCGCCCCCACCATGACACACGCAGCCCGCTCTGTGCTTAGGTCACCTGGTTGTCATCGCCTGAGGCTGGAATGTCTGCTTGTGTGAGAGACCGGCAGACCTGGCTTCTAGCTTTCTAAGTCTGTGTGACCTTGGACGGGTCCCTCGTCCCTTTGGAGGCTCAGTTTCTCTCTATAAGTGGGTCTGGCAGTGGTACCTCATGGGGGCGCTGTGCTCTCTGAGCTGCTGGAGATGGAGTGTTGGATGGGTGCCTGTTGCTGGTGCCCTTGGTGCTGACCCCGGGGCCGTGGCCCCCGCATGCCCAGGGTTTGCGGGATCCCTGGCTGCAGTGATGCACGAGGGAGAGGGAGACGGGCAGGAGGTCAGGGTGCAGCTTTGGAGTCAGAAGACACAGCATTCCTCGGGGACACTTCCCTGAGCCCCTGGTCCCGGGCCTCGCCCACCCACCTCGTCTCAGCTGCCTTCGGGGCACTCAGTGAACCCCTGCTCTGAGGCTGCATTCCCAGTGCATCTAACCCAGGCTGGACACTGCTGTCCTCACGTCTCGGGTGAAGAGGTGAAGCTCCATGGGGCTAAAGGGAGGACCGCAAACTCAGATGCCTCCAAGGGTCAGGTCCAGAGAGGTGGGTGAGGCCCTGGGCCAGAGGCAAGCTGAGGGAGTGGCGGGGACTGTGGTGAGCTGGGAACACATGCTCCATCCAGAGAGTGGCTCCAGCTCAGCTCCAGAAGAGCGTCTCCTAGAGGGACTGTCGCAGGTGGCCAGCCGTTCACATGTCATACCAACAAAAAGCTTGACACCTGGCATTCGGTCTGTAGTCTTCCAGGTTTTCAGTATTAGAATGAGCTTTTAAAATCTACCTTTGCCCTGGCGCCCTGAGTTGAGATGCCCCCTTGCTTCCGGCTTGAACCCTGACTGTGCAGATATGATGGCTGGAATGGAGGCAGCCACACTGCAGTCATGAGGGAGTGACACTAACATTCTGTTAATGGTGGGATAGAGAGGGGGTGGCTTCTGGGTCACCGATGACATTGTCGGGCCACCAGACCACGTCTGGACTTCCCGTCTCTCACATCATTTTTAAACATTACACGTTAGATGTCTTTGTGGTTTAAGCCACTCTTAATAGAGTTTTCCATTATTTGAGCCAAACTCATATCTCACTGGAAGCCTGCAAGTCCCAGCTAAAACTTCTCTGTACTTAAGTAGTTCCCCAGCAGACGTGGGCCTCTGCCCCGACGCCACCGTTCACCCCTGGAAACGGCCCGTGAGCTGCGGTTCTGTCTGCCTGGCTGGCTCGTCCGCGCTTGGGCTGTGAACAGCTCTGGGCCGGCCGCTGTCCTTGCTTCTCTGCACACAGCGGGCCCTCAGACACCGCAGGGACCTCGACCCCCAGCACGGCCAGAAGCCCCCAGCCAGCACGAAGCCTTTGGGGTCCCTTTGGCCCGAGCCCTGTGTCCGCCCCTCGGGGCCTCAGCAGCCTCCTCAGCAGGTGCGAGGTCCCTGGTGGGCAGCTCTCGCCTCAGGGCCCTTGGGGGCTGAGCTTGGTGCACCGTCCACCCGGGCCCTCCTGTGGCGGCCTCTGGAGGCCACGAGGCAAAGAAAGCAGGACCCGAGCTGCGTTCCAGGGTGACGTGGAAAGGGCAGCGAGGGACCCATCGCATTCCAGAAGGAGCGAGGTGCCCTGCATATTCTGGAAAGACCTCCGCTGTGCAAGTGGGGAACAGGGTCCTGCAAGGCCCGAAGGAAGGAAGGGGTGTCCGGAGGGCCGGCGGGCGGCGCAGGCTGTGGCCTCCCCTGTACAGGCTCCAGACACTGGGCCTGGTGGTCGCCTGAGCGTGACTCCCCCAAGCAAAGCAAGACAAAGCCGGGAGGGGAGCCGGGCGGGGCCGGGCCAAGAGCCGGCCCCCTGTGTGTGCAAGCCCTCCGGGTGCCTCTGGGCGGCCCATGCAGCCACCACGGCTCAGGCGCTCCCAGCACACGTGCCACTGGCGCCAGAGCCCCCGGCACGCGGGCAAGCCACCTCGGCCAGCTCCCCAGAGAGCAGCAGCAGCGTCTGGGCCTGCTGCCTGGTCCACACGTCCTCGCTATGGCCACTTGCCTCCCTTCTCTGAGCCTCAGTCTTGTCCTCCAAAACGAGGATTAACTTGGGTAACAGTCTATAGCAGGCCCCCAACAGATATGGCTTGAGTCCAGTTGGGCTCCAGGTTAGACTGGAGCCTTGCAGTGTTATCTGGAAGTTCTTCCTTGAAGCTAGCCTAAATCCTCCATGTTGTAGCCATGCCAGAGTGCTCCATTTGCCAGCTGAAAGGAACAGTCAGAAGCTTTATTCTTTTCCTTTTGTGTTGTGAGGAAGATTGGCCCTGAGCTAACATCTGCGCCAATTTTCCGCTATTTTCTATGTGGGACACCTGCCACAGCATGGGCTGATGAGCGATGTGAGTGTCTGCACCTGGGGCCCAAACCTGCAAACCTGGGGCCGCTGAGGAGGAGTGCAGGAGCTTAACCACTATGCTGCCGACCCGGCCCCGGATTCTTTTGATAGCCTGTGGCAGAAACCCAAGGGGCTTGAACTAGCAAACGAACAAAGCAGGAGAGAACGATTTCTGTAACTAGGCCGTCTAAAGGCAGAGAGCTTCAGGTGAGGCTGTACCTGGGTGCTCGATGCCATCAGCAGGGATCGGCCCTCCCAGCCTCTTGGCTTGGCTGCCTGCCCTCTGTGCTGCTGTCCTGCTCAGGGGGAGCTCTCCACTGCCACTCCCGGGCTGGCCTCAGCACCTGTCAGCAGCCCAACAGAAAAAGAACTTCTCTTCCCCAGGATTCCAGCCCTAACTGCTCCCCGTTTCCCAGGTGGGAGATGGGGTGCCTGGCCGGGCCAAGGTGGGACCGGCTCTGAGTTCACATCAGCCCCGCCGTCGGTTCCCCTTTAGAGAACCCAGCAGAGATGGGCTAAAACTCAAGGCCCACATCCCCAGGGCCCTGGGTCCTTAGTGACACTCATAGGTAAAGGCTTGTTTCTGTGACCTCTGACCCCTTCAGCTATAGAGCCAAATGGAATTAGCAAATTGTTCAAGTCCAGATGGGCTCACGCTGGGCTCCCACTAAAGTCATGCTGATCGCAGGACCTTGAAGTCCTTTTACAGAGAAACTAGCGTCCAGACCATATCCAGAAACCGAGGCTTCCCAGGCCCAGCTCCTCGGCTCCCTGACGTCAGAGTGCACCTTCCCCCGTGGAGACAAACAGCCGAGGACGCTCATCTGAGAAACCCTCTGTCTCCTCGGCTGGAAGCAGCCCCAGACGCAGGCCCATGGGAAAACGCTGACCAGGAAGGCCACGGCACCCTCCCCTACCTAAAGCCCCAAATCAAAAGCCCCACCCGTTTCTTAACGGGGAGCTAGCAATTTGGGGGCCCCTGGCCCTTGCTTTGCTGCCCCTGACTGGTGAAGGAAAGCTTTCCTTTTCCCCCAAGACTCTGTTCTCGTTATTTGAACGGGCATCGGGATCAGAGACCAAACATTCAGTAACCAAGGGTGCAGCCGCCACGCTCCTCTGCACCCGGTCTCCTGGGGAGCCTGTTCCGTGGGCTGCCCACACCCGGTGGTGTGCTCCTCACCAGGGACTCAGGGCCGCACTGCTCCCCTCCCGCCTCCTTTCCGAGCCCCACTTCGCTCGTCTGAAAGAGGAGCAGGAGTTCCTGTGGAAAGGCAGGATTTGGGGTCCGCTCCCAGCTTCACGGCCTGCTTGTGCTGTCCCATTAGAAACATTTATTCAGTCACAAATGGCCCTGAGCACCTACTGTGTGCTCCTCTGAGTTTTCAGCGCTGGGAGTTGTCCCGGGCAGGGGGCATCGCCCAGGAGCCTTCCAAAGGAAATGGGTTCTGTCCAAAAGCTCACTTCTACGCCCCCTCTGCCCCTCGCTGTGTGTCCTGAGGGAATTCCTCCCCGTCTCTGGGCTTCTGCTTTCTCATCTGCAAGCCAGGCTCTGGGGAAAAGGAGGTCCTAGACCCCCTCAGCTCTGACACAGTGGGGCTTGGTCTCAGAGTGTGTCTCCAGCTGCGAGTCAGCCCGTGAGCATCTCGGACAGTGACCATGATGCTCCAGAGGCGGGCTGGGCTGAGAGGAGGCCACAGTCACACAGTTGCACAGTTGACTCCTTCCCCTTCGGGCCGTTAAGGGCACCCAGGGCAGAGGAGGATCCGGGGCTCTGAGCTCCTGTGAGCTGCCCAATGCTGCTGCTGCAACAGAAAATCTCTCCTGGGGTGTTGGTGACTCCCAAGCCCGCCCACCACGGATGGTGAAGTTGTGTACTCCGAAAGGGAAGCACAGGGAGGCCACACGGCGGGAGGAGAGGATGAGGCAGAGGTCCCTCGGAACCGTCCATGTCGCCTGCCTCTCCTTCCCTCCTCCTTCCCGCCCACCCCTCCCTTCTCTGTCACAGCTGAAATTGGTCCGCGCCCTGGAGGAGTGGAGACCCTGAGGCATTGGTGGCGGAGGTGGGGTCCCTCAGAGTATGTCCAGTTCGGACCACTTCCTTTTTCTTCTCGTTGAGCCTACCTTCTCTTCATTCTTTGAACAGCTGGGGACATGAGTGAATCCCCCTGGTGCCTCTGTCACCCGTTTGTCAGTTCACTCAGCACTCCTCGCCTCATTAAGCCGTGGGTTCCCTCCTTTATTCAGCTCATGCTCTTCTTTTGAACAAGATGGGAGATTTATTGGGAGAACACAGGGTGCCCCAGAACAAACAGAGAATAGGCTCACCGGTCTTCCCCAAAGACCAGAGCCCGCGGCTGGTGAGACAGGAGAAGCCAAGCCTGCTCCCTTCCTTCCCCACCCTGGGGCCACATAGCCACCCAGGCCCCTCAGTCAATCGTCCTATCTTTTAAACCTGTTGGTGTCTCCCCACTTCCACTGCCATCACCCTCGTCTAAAGGACTGTCCTGTTTTGCGCTTGGAAAATTGAAACGCCCTCCCAATTTTTCTCCCAATTTATTATCACTCTTGCCCGTTTCCAGTCTGTTGTCCTCCTCGCTGTGGCCAGCGTGACTTGCTGCAAATGGAGAATTTATTCAGTGGTTGTCCTTGCTTCTGGGATAGTCTCCAGAATCGTAGCGTGGTGTGGAACTGGATGATGGCTCACCCACGCTCAGGGCCCTTGTGGTGGCCCCTCCCTCCCTGGAGGATTTGGCGGCCCTGCCCCTTGTTGCTCTCGGGCAGGGCACAGGGGCTGAGCAGCTGCAAGAACCGGCGTGGGCTTGACAACTTCTCCTCCTTCTGAGGCCACGGTGGCATTCCCGACCCAGCCTGCCCTGGCGGCCTGAGTCCAGAGGGAAGGTGCCATGCAGCAGAGCCACGTGGTGCACACATTGCGTGAGAGATGCACAGACTGATAGTAGGCCCCTGAGATCGAGATCTCATTTGTTATTAACCATAACCCAGCTGCTCCTCACTGATGCGTGTGGTCCACGTGACCTCGCTCATTGTCCCATCTCTGCTGGAGCCATCAGTGCTCACACAAGCCTGTCCTCACTGATGCGCGTGGCCCACGAGCCCTCGCTCACTGCCCCTTCTCTCTGCTGGAGCCTTCAGTAGTTACACAACGTGCTCCTTCCCACCTGAGGACGTGGTCTGTTATTCTCTTTTGAAAGAATGAGAGGCACATGTTTTCCAAGCACCCCAGGGGCTCAGGCCACCTCCGGGACAATCCCCGTGTTTTGCAGCTGTAGGAAATAGCTTTTACAGAAAGGGACTCACCCAAGGTCACGTGGAGAGTAGCGGCAGAGGCGGATCACAGCCCAGGTCTTCGGACCACTGGCCGGGAAGCCTTGGTCCACAGCACATCATAACGATTCGAATAATGGCTAACGGACGTCTCTGCATTCCAGACAGTTCGTACGTATTAACTCATTAGCTTCCACAACGACCTAGAGTGAAGGCACGTTTTACATAGGAGGAAATGGAGGCACAGAGAGGTTAAGCACCTTGTCCAAAGTCACACAGCTGGTAAGTGGCAGAGCTAGGATTCAAACCCTGGCATTCTGGCCTGCTCCTGGGGGCTCACAGGTGGTGGGGGGAACGTGTCACATGCAGACAGACTGAGCCTGCCCAGGGCTCAGGTGGTGAGAAGGGGAGGTCAGGGAAAGCCTCACTGAGGAGATGACATTTGATCAAAGATCTGGAGGAGGCGAGGGAGCCGTGTGGACATCAAGAGTGTTCTAAGAGGAAGGACCAGCAAGAGCAAGGGCAGGAATGGTCTTGGTGTGTGAGAGAAGATGGGGAGGCCGGTCGGCTGGAGTGGGATGGGCAGGAGGGAGCGGGGTGGCAGGAAATGAGGTCGGCTCGTCATCAGGGCCTGGCAGGGCCGGGCTTTGCCTGGAGGGTGGCCACGGAGGGTGTGGAGCAGAGGAGGATGTGAGCTGACGTGGTCCGGCTGTGGTGTGTGGAGAGCAGACTGGAGGTGCAGGCGCAGCAAGGGACCACAGCCATTAGAGGGAGGGCTGGTGTGGTTTGGCCCAGGTTGGGGCGGGGGGCATGGGGAAGGAGCAGATTCGCGGAGGTTCTGCAGGTGGAGCCACCAGGATGGGCTGAGGGATGAGATGTGGGTGGAGAGACGGGGGGACAGGCACTTAGACACCTTGGGCCAGGCGAGTTTGTGACATCTACAGGCAGCTGGGCAGATGAGCCAGAAGGCAGGTGGACCTGCCAGGCTCGGGTCTGGGAGGGAGCTGGTCTGATTACATGCGCTTGGTTTCCAGCCCCTGTTGATTCTTGTTGGAGGTGGAAACCCTTCTTTTGAAACAGGAGCAGAACCTTCTGGAGTTGGGCAGAGGCGAGGTGGCCGCTGGTGAGCCCTGCCTGTCCAGGCTCTGAGATGGTCCTCAGAGCCCTCAGGGATGCTCCAAGGGCCGTGCTGAGCCCGGAGGAGGGCCTGAGCACCACCCTTCCTGGAGTTTGCCTCCCTCTGGGGGCAGGAGGGCCCTGGCATCCCGCTGCAGAGGCTGCTGGGGGCTGGTCCCCAGGAGTGACCTGGGAGTGGAGCAGCCCCTGCCTCATGCGGTGCTGGCCCAAGGGAGGAAGTGCTACCGGCACCAGAAGCTGGAGGGCCCTGGGAGCCCCGAGGCTGGCCTCTGTCCAGGGTGGAGACCCTGTGGGCCGGGAGGACCAGCGGCTCAGCCAGGTCTTGAGATGGACATGGGACACAGAGCCAGGGGCTCTGCCCTCTTCCTGACCTGCAGCTCTTGGCCAAGGGATATTAAAGGTCCCCAGCTGGTTGCCTGGCCGAAGGGAGTGTCGCATGTCCTTTCAAGGTGACAGGCTGCTGCAGGACCGAGAGGGAAAGGGAATCCCAAAGTGCTTGGAAGTTTCCCAAAGTTTGTCAGCACCAGGCAGTTCCTTCCATGTTGATCTCAGGAGGAAAAATCTCAAAATGACAGCAAGTTGGCTTCAAGGGGCCTTTCAAGGAAACCCTTTGAGGTTTTTCCTGCCTCCTGAAGATGATGAGACTGTGAGGGTCCCCGGGCGGCCTTGGCCTGCAGTGCTGGGACGGTGCTACATGGTCTTGGGGTCAGAGAGAGCTGCCCTGAGAGTCGGGCAGGAGTCACTCCCGGGGCACAGATGGGGATAGTGAGCCCGGGATGCTGAGGATCTTCCCAGACACACGCCAGGAGGCAGGGAGCACACCGGCCCGCTGGACACGCCGGCCCAGAGCCGCTACACAGGGACCCGGGGACACTGCAACCAGCAGGGTGACCTCGGGGGTTCGCTTTGCCTGTCTGCACAAACAGGACAGTGGCGGTCCCCACCACGCAGACTTATTGCGCCAGGACAGAATGAAGTCATCAACACCAAGGGCTCAGAACGGGCCTGGCCCCTCACCCGCTCTCAGTGAGTGCTCATCAGTAGCGTGTCTGTTCTTGTCATCCTGCTCTGCTGTGCACACCTGGCTAGAGGGCTGGAGCACTGTGTGGGGAGCCCCATGTCCATTCCTGTCGCTCCTCTGCTCCGGCTCCCACCGTGGCTCCCTGTGGCCTGGACGTTCTTTGTCAGTGCTCTCTGTTGAAGTCCCACACCCGCCATCATGTTCTCCCCTCTGTCCTCACTCCACAGCCCTCTATGGAAACAGACCCACTGTGTGCTGGCCCTGCTCCAGCACCTCCTGGCCGTGGCCACAGCTGCTCCCCAGGCCCCACCCTCCCCGGTGAACTTCAGCCTGGAGGCTGAGGCGCTGCTGGCCTCTGAGGCTCAGCTGGGAAGGAGGGAAGAAGAAAGTGTCAAACATTTCCTCCAAAATGTCATTTGGACAGGAAGCATGTGTCCCGTCCGTCGTCCCGGCTTCTATACGCTGTGTCCTGCACACAGCGGCAGTTCTCCGTGCCTGCAGTCGTCTGGGTGGGGCCTGCGTAGCCCACCCCAGGTTCTGGAGGAGGGGAGACACTTTTTGTGCTGACATCCAGGCAGTTGTTGCCCTCAGGCCTCCTCCCAGGAGCCTCTCTGCTTGCCTCCTTGACGCTGCGGCCTGGGTCTCTTGACCCCCGCTTTGTCCCCTCCAGGAGCCTCGCACACACCAAGCCCTGAGCAAGCGGCTCTCTGCTGAACTCTGCTGACATCCGTCCTGGGACCAGGCAGCGGGCTGAGCTGTGTGGATGCTTCCTGTGGAAGGACAAGCACCGACTAACAGAAGTGCATGGGTCCTGGGGCTGTGTCACCTGCAGGACACTCCTCACTCTGCTGACCGCACTGCCCCCCAGGAGGAGTTTCTGGACTTGCCTTAACAGAGAGGGACAGTCAGATCTCAGGGTCCTGGCATCTCCTGATGGCTGAAGGGCCCTTGGAGACAGGGCAGTCCCTTATTTGCTCTGCACGACTTCTCTACCAGCCCAGAATCCAGGGACAGGAGCTCTGTCATTTGGGCTCCACCGTTCCGTCCTGAGAAACCCGCAGTTCTTCAGCGGTTGTGGTGGAGAGCCATACTCCGCCCTCCCCGGGGTCCTGACTCCCCCTGCTCCCTGCCCCGCCCCTCCTGGCTGACTGTCTCCCTGCACACACTCTGGTTTCCCTCCCCCTGAGACCTGACCCCTTTCATTTTTTGGGCAGATGGGAGAATTCGCTCCAGGCTGGGCTCATTGGGGTGGCTGAGAAATGCCTCAGGGGAATGAAGGCTCCAGGATTCCGGATCTCACGGATAGGGGCGTCCCCACGGCCACCCCTGGTGCTCCCGGGAGGGGAGGCTGGGCAGTTCCCAGCAGGTGAGCCGCCTGACGCTGGAGCATGGACTCGCCCCGACTCAGCACCACCGAGGACTCACACCGTGCAGGATCCACGGAACTTTTGGGATGTGTGATTCTCATCCTAAGCTCGTCCTCCCTTTCCGAAAATCCTCTGTCCAAGAGTTCGTAACTGTCACCAAGGGCACAGCAGAAGCGTGTAAACAGGGCGGGCGGCTCCGGTGGGACCGTGTCTACGGATTTGGAGGACGCTTGCTGCCTTCTGCCCGATCCAGGGCACATTGACTGTTGTGCCACGAACATCTTTGACGAGGGAACATTTACGGAAGGAACCTTTTGGGCCTCTTCGCCCTGGAGCGGGCAGCCGCACTGCCCGTGTCATGACACGCGCTGGCCCCGATGCCAACTGTCTCCACGGTGGCCACCCTGGCTGGTGGGGCAGGTGGCCTGGTCGTGTCACATGGAACGTCCTTCCTCGCTGGGCCTGCTGCAGAGGGCTCCCGGAGCCCCTCCTGTTGGGACACAAAGCTCTCTGGGGAAGCCTTTCGGCAAAGACAGGAGATGCCGTCTGCACTCAGTGCACGCGAGTGTCATCGTGACGCGAAAGGAGGGAAGAGGGCAGCCACTCACTCGGTCATCTGCCTCTTCATTCAACAACACGCACTCTGAGCAGCCCTGACGCCTTGGGTTCCAGTTCAGCGCTCTCACAGCTTCCGAGGCTCGGGTTCATTTCCCGGTCCCAGAACCACACCAGCCGTCTGTCAGGAGCCACGCTGTGGCTGTGGCTCACACAGAACTGGAAGGACTTATGACTACAGTGTACTACCATGCACTGGGGCTTGGGAGGAAAGGAAAAAGGAAGATTGCAGAGATGTTAGCCCAGGGAAAATCTTTGCCGCTGTGTGGGACTTGAAGTGGCCGCCCCAAGATACATCTCTTTGGCATGAGGGTTATTTTGGGCTGGCTCCTTTCAGACCCTGCAGACATTGGAGAAGCTCTGAACAACAGAAGTCACCCTTTGTAAGAGCTGACTGCTTTCCAGGCCTGAGCTGGGGGATATCGAAGTTCGGAGACGCAGAGCACAATGCACCCAGCGGAAGTGGTCCCAGAAACAAGGGGTGCTGGTCCACGTCCCCCCAAGCCTCGCGCCTGCCTCTGTCTTGTACGTGCCCACCACCGCAGCCTCCTTCTGTCTGGGACGCCTCCTCCGATTGCTGCGGTCAGAGCCTGCAGCCCTCCCCACTAGATGCCACCTCCCTTTAGACTGCCAGCAGGGGGTGAGCGTGTGCTGAGCTGGGCACGTCCTGCCTCTGTCCCCGGCACAGGGGACTGTCCTCCTGTTGGGTCCCCGCCTTCTCTTCCCAGCTGGGCTGTGCTCTTCCAGCAGGATCCATGCCTGATTCCCCTCGGGGAGCCCGGGAGTCTGGCCAAGCGCCCAGCATGTGGGCTTCACCGAGGGGGAGCCTCACGGGCAGAGGATTTGTGGAAAACCGAACCAGTCAGTGTGAGTAAAGCCCAGGGAGGAGGTGGGAGTGCAAAGGGCTGCCGGGAGCAGGTCACAGAGGGTCCCGAAAGCCCACGGAGGCAGTGGGACTGGCCCTGAAGGGAAGGGGGGCCCTGGACAGATGCCAGGAGAGCATCGGAGGACCACACGCTGGGCTGTTTGGCGTAAAGAAAACCACAGCGGGGGACCCGAACAGGGAGCAACAAGCCTCCCAGCATGTCCGCAGCCCTCCTCTTCCTGGCCCTGGCCCTGCACTCCGTGGGCGCAGGGAAATCTCTGCCCACTCTCGTGCTGGGACCATCCCGAGCCGTCTCGTGAGCACATGGAAAGACTGCACACAGTGCCACCGGCCTCGCGAGCAGCAGCCAGCGGCCTCCTGGCCATCCTCAGGCTTCTGAGGAGCCCCTGCGGAAGCTCCCTGATGGTTGACCCTCCCTCTGGAGCCCCAGGATGTCTGGCTTCCTGTCACCTCCCCTGGAACCTGCAGCTGTCCGAACAGCCCACACCTCGTCAGCGCTCTTAGGGGCCTGCTCCGCATCACCGTCATCAAAAGGAGAAATCGTCCCAGTGCCCAGGGCCAAGTCCTGCGATACAGTCGGAAGACCCATCTGCACGTGGAAGTCACCTGAGGCCGCTTGGGGGCCCACACCCTGCCACCCCGATCCCCCAAGGGTGGCTCACGGACTCGGTTACCCTATCTGGACCTCTCGCTTGTAGTCATAAAAGCCACAGGCTCGAAGTTTCCCGTGCTGCTTCTGGAAACGTCAGCTAGTGTTAGCCATGGTCGCTGCCTTTCTGCAGAAAGGCACTCCACTGTGGCTCCCAGCCTTGTCCCTTCAGACCCGTATTAGTTGCTAGGAGCGTTACCCCAAGAATTCTGAGTCACTTCTCCACCTAGTTGTTCTGATCACCTCCTCGTGCTACATCCCTACACGCGTCTCAACCTGGAGCCCGCCCAGCCGCCGCTCTGCATAAGGAAGGTGCAAAACGGAGCATCTGTGACACAGCTTTCTGCAGCAGCAAGTTTATTACAAGACTTGGAAAACCGAGGACTTTCCGAGACCCGACCGTCAGCCCCTCAACGTGGAAGAAGAGACAGAGAGGACGGGGAGGGAAGCTGTGCTCCGGGAAAAGCAGTCCAGGCTCTGAGGTTCCACCCCGGTGGGGCCAAGGGGCAGAGCTGCAGTGAGGGTGGCCTCTCCTCGTGTCCCCCAGGTGCCTCCAGGCCGTCCTCTAGGTTCCCCGAGTGTTTGGCTGCGATGCTTTGGAGGCTCCCAGAGGGGCCAGGTCCCTTCCGAGTTGAATCTCTGCAGAGAGCGCCGCCGCGGTTGGCACAGCTCCCCGGTTGCTGGAGCGAGTCCTCTCACCCGCGTCTTTGCACACACGCGTGTCCTTCTTGCACGGCCCCCACTCACAGCAGAAGGCGTCTCCCTCTGGCCGAAGCCCCACGCCCGGGGCCGGCTCTGGATTCTGCGACTTGCTCGCTGTGCGTGCACAATGCAGGGGGCAGCTCGACCTTTGCGCTGGGACTGGACCTGCTGGGATCTCACCGGGGCCACACCCTGTTCCGCTTGCCAGACCCGATCCTGATTGGCAGGCAGCAGCACAGACCTCGGAGTGCCTTGAGCAGCCTGCAGGAGGCGCCCTCTCGGCCCTGGCTGCAGCCAGAGGGCGAGGCCGGGGTCACCCCGTGGGGCTGCCCCGCCTGCTGGGACTCTGCTCGGCAGCTTCCCTCCTGGGCCCTACATGTGGTGCGGGCGCTGTCAAGGGGGGGACGGCCCCGGGGTCCCATGGCGGGGCCGGGCTGGGGGTAGCGGGGCCCCAGTCCAGGCTGGGCAGAGCACCATCAGGCTCGGCGGCCTTCGGCCCTGACTGCGGCTTCTCGCTGGGCCGCTGACGGCCAGCCTCCCGGAGCCAGGTAGGCAGAACGGGCTCACTGGCAGCGCGCCGGCCGCGGGGTTCCAAGGCCCTCCGCCACGCCGTGCAGTGTGGCGAAGCATGGCAGCTGTGGGCCTTGGAGGGGAGGGAGGTCGGGGGTCTGGCGTGGCCACCCCCCTGCGGCTGCTGGGCCTTGAGCATCTTGTCGGTCCCCCAGGTGGCCCTCGTGTCAGCAGGCGGCTCCCTGTAAGGCCTCAGCCTCGGCTGGCCCCAGTTGACCCACGGGTCCCCCATCACCTCCTGCAAGGTCTTCCTTTTTCCAGGGTCGAGGGTCAGCAGGCCTCTGAGCAGCTGGGCGCACTGGTGCCACACCAGCCTAAGTGGCAAGTAAGCCCCAATGAGCATGCTGCGCTGCATGGCGTTGAAGTCCTCCCCCCAGAACGGCAGGGACCCGGCAAGCATGGCGTGGAGCAGCACGCCGAGGCTCCAGACGTCGGCCGGGGGGCCGTCGTAGGGCTGCAGCTGCATGACCTCCGGGGCCATGTAGCCAGAGATGCCGCAGAACGTGCTCAGCGGCCCGCCAGGCACCAGGCTGCAGAAGCCGAAGTCGGCCAGCTTCGCGCTCCCCGCCGGGTCCAGGAGCACGTTCTCCGGCTTCAGGTCCCGGTGTATAACGCCCCGGCGGTGGCAGTACTGGAGAGCAGAGATGAGCTGCCGGAACCGGCCTCGCGCCTCCTCCTCGGTCAGGGGGCCGTCCTTCATCAGGTGGTCCAGCAGGTTGCCTCCGCGCACATATTCACTGATTATGAATACTGTCTCCTCGCTTTCAATCACCTCCACCAGCCTCAAAATATGGGGGTGACGCAATCTCGCCAGACCCTGGGTTTCACACAGAAGTGTCTTGTCAGTGGCGGCGCTCTCAACATCATACCCAAGAAGGAGCAGGGGCAGGGGGCCCGTGGCCCTGAGTGTGAGTGTCCAAGAGAGGAGGTGCTTGGGGTGTGGATGGCCCCTGGATGGGTCGGTTTGTATTTGGAATGTGGGCCCACGAAGGAGGGCTCTTCCTGGGGTGAGGGTGCGACAAGGGAGGCAGGAGGCTGAGCCGAAGGGACTTGGGACAAGGCGTGTCCCATATGCGCACGCGGGCCAGAGGTTAAAGCCTCAGGTTTCCAGAAGCTACAAACATAGCCCGACGTCACCTCCTCAGAGGAGCCTTCCCTGCCTCCTGTGTCCACAGTGACGGCCTCCTGCCCTGGTGTCCCTCGCGTCGGCCCTTTCATTCCCCTCACTGCGTTCAGAGCCCGGCACCCCGCTCAGCACCCGCTCAGTGGGAGACGGGCAGGAGGTCAGGGTGCCCCTTCATTCAGCTTTATTCTTTTCCTTTTTTGTTGTGAGGAAGATTGGCCCTGAGCTAACATCTGTGCCAATTTTCCACCATTATCTGGGCGGGATGCCTGCCACAGCATGGGCTGATGAGCGATGTGAGTGTCTGCACCTGGGGTCCAAACCTGCAAACCTGGGGCCGCTGAGGAGGAGTGCAGGAGCTTAACCACTATGTCGCCGACCCGGCCCCGGATTCTTTTGATAGCCTGTGGCAGAAACCCAAGGGGCTTGAACTAGCAAACGAACAAAGCAGGAGAGAACGATTTCTGTAACTAGGCCGTCTAAAGGCAGAGAGCTTCAGGTGAGGCTGTACCTGGGTGCTCGATGCCATCAGCAGGGATCGGCCCTCCCAGCCTCTTGGCTTGGCTGCCTGCCCTCTGTGCTGCTGTCCTGCTCAGGGGGAGCTCTCCACTGCCACTCCCGGGCTGGCCTCAGCACCTGTCAGCAGCCCAACAGAAAAAGAACTTCTCTTCCCCAGGATTCCAGCCCTAACTGCTCCCCGTTTCCCAGGTGGGAGATGGGGTGCCTGGCCGGGCCAAGGTGGGACCGGCTCTGAGTTCACATCAGCCCCGCCGTCAGTTCCCCTTTAGAGAACCCAGCAGAGATGGGCTAAAACTCAAGGCCCACATCCCCAGGGCCCTGGGTCCTTAGTGACACTCATAGGTAAAGGCTTGTTTCTGTGACCTCTGACCCCCCGAGCTATAGAGTCAAATGGAATTAGCAGCTTGTTCAAGTCCAGATGGGCTCACGCTGGGCTCCCACTAAAGTCATGCTGATCGCAGGACCTTGAAGTCCTTTTACAGAGAAACTAGCACCCAGACAATATCCAGAAACCGAGGCTTCCCAGGCCCAGCTCCGCGGAACCCTGACGTCAGAGTGCACCTTCCCCCGTGGAGACAAACAGCCGAGGACGCTCATCTGAGAAACCCTCTGTCTCCTTGGCTGGAAGCAGCCCCAGACTCAGGCCCATGGGAAAACACTGAACAGGAAGGCCACGGCACCCTCCCCTACCTAAAGCCCCAAATCAAAAGCCCCACCCGTTTCTTAACGGGGAGCTAGCAATTTTGTGGGCCCTGGCTCTTGCTTTGCTGCCCCTGCCTGGTGAAGGAAAGCTTTCCCAAAGGGGAAGTTTCCCAAAGTTTGTTAGCACTAGGCAGTTCCTTCCATGTTCATCTCAGGAGGAAAAATCTCAAAATGCCAGCAAGTTGGCTTCAAGGGGCCTTTCAAGGAAACCCTTCGAGGTTTTTCCTGCCTCCTGAAGATGATGAGACTGTGAGGGTCCCCAGGGCGGCCTTGGCCTGCAGTGCTGGGACGGTCCTACATGGTCTTGGGTTCAGAGAGAGCCGCCCTGAGAGCCGGGCAGGGGTCAGTCCCGGGGCCCAGATGGGGACACTGAGCCCAGGATGTTGAGGAGCTTCCCAGACACACACCGGGAGGCAGCGAGCACATCGGCCCCCTGGACACGCCGGCCCATAGCCGCTACGCAGGGACCTGGGACACTGCAACCTGCAGGGTGACCTCGGGGGGTCGCTTTGCCTGTCTGAACAAACAGGACAGTGGTGGTCCCCACCACGCAGACTTATCGCGTGAGGACAGAATGAAGTCATCGACACCAAGGGCTGAAAACGGGCCTGGCCCCTCACCCTCTCTCAGTGAGTGCCCATCAGTAGCGTGTCTGTTCTTGTCGTCCTGCTGTGCTTTGCACACCTGGCTAGTTGGCTGGAGCACTGTGTCGGGAGCCCCGTGTCCATTCCTGTCGCTCCTCTGCTCCGTTATGTTTCTGTTCTTGTCGTCCTGCTCTGCTGTGCACTCCCGGCTAGTGGGCTGGGTCACTGCAGGGGAGCCCCGTGTCCATTCCTGTCGCTCCTCTGCTCCGGCTCCCACCGTGGCTCCCTGTGGCCTGGACATTCTTTGTCAGTGCTCTCTGTTGAAGGCCCACACACGCCATCACGTTCTCCCCTCTGTCTTCACTCCACAGCCTTTTATGGAAACAGACCCACTGTGTGCTGGCCCTGCTCCAGCACCTCCTGGCCGTGGCTGCAGCTGCTCCCCAGGCCCCACCCTCCCCGGTGAACTTCAGCCTGGAGGCTGAGGCGCTGCTGGCCTCTGAGGCTCAGCTGGGAAGGAGCGAAGAAGAAAGTGTCAAACATTTCCCTCCAAAATGTCATTGGGACAGGAAGCATGTGTCCCGTCCCTCGTCCCAGCTTCTATACGCTGTGTCCTGCACACAGCGGCAGTTCTCCGTGCCTGCAGTCGTGTGGGTGGGGCCTGCCTAGCCCACCCCAGGTTCTGGAGTAGGGGAGACATGTTTTGTGCTGACATCCAGTCAGTTGTTGCCCTCAGGCCTCCTCCCAGGAGCCTCTCTGCCTGCCTCCTTGACGCTGCGGCCTGGGTCTCTTGACCCCCGCTTTGTCCCCTCCAGGAGCCTCGCACACACCAAGCCCTGAGCAAGCGGCTCTCTGCTGAACTCTGCTGACATCCGTCCTGGGTCCAGGAAGCGGGCTGAGCTGTGTGGATGCTTCCTGTGGAAGGACAAGCACCGACTAACAGAAGTGCATGCGTCCTGGGGCTGTGTCACCTGCAGGACACTCCTCACTCTGCTGACCGCACTGCCCCCCAGGAGGAGTTTCTGGACTTGCCTTAACAGAGAGGGACAGTCAGATCTCAGGGTCCTGGCATCTCCTGATGGCTGAAGGGCCCTTGGAGACAGGGCAGTCCCTTATTTGCTATGCACGACTTCTCCACCAGCCCAGACTCCAGGGACAGGAGCTCTGTCATTTGGGCTCCGAGGTTCCATCCTGAGAAACCCGCAGTTCTTCAGCGGTTGTGGTGGAGAGCCATACTCCGCCCTCCCCGGGGCCCTGACTCCCCCTGCTCCCTGCCCCGCCCCTCCTGGCTGACTGTCTCCCTGCACACACTCTGGTTTCCCTCCCCCTGAGACCTGACCCCTTTCATTTTTTGGGCAGATGGGAGAATTCGCTCCAGGCTGGGCTCATTGGGGTGGCTGAGAAATGCCTCAGGGGAATGAAGGCTCCAGGATTCCGGATCTCACGGATAGGGGCGTCCCCACGGCCACCCCTGGTGCTCCTGGGAGGGGAGGCTGGGCAGTTCCCAGCAGGTGAGCCGCCTGACGCTGGAGCATGGACTCGCCCCGACTCAGCACCACCGAGGACTCACACTGTGCAGGATCCACGGAACCTTTGGGATGCGTGATTCTCATCCTAAGCTCGTCCTCCCTTTCCGAAAATCCTCTGTCCAAGAGTTCGTAACTGTCACCAAGGGCACAGCAGAAGCGTGTAAACAGGGCGGGCGGCTCCAGTGGGACCGTGTCTACGGTTCTGGAGGACGCTCGCTGCCTTCTGCCCGATCCAGGGCGCATTGACTGTTGTGCCACGAACATCTTTGATGAGGGAACATTTACGGAAGGAACCTTCTGGGCCTCTTCGCCCTGGAGCGGGCAGCCGCACTGCCCGTGTCATGACACGCGCTGGCCCCAGTGCCTACTGCCTCCACGGTGGCCGCCCCGGCTGGTAGGGCTGGTGGCCTGGTTGTGTGACATGGAGCGTCCTTCCTCGCTGGGCCTGCTGCGGAGGGCTCCCGGAGCCCCTCCTGTGGGGACACGAAGCTCTCTGGGGAAGCCTTTCAGCAAAGGCAGGAGATGCCGTCTGCACTCAGTGCACGCGAGTCTCGTCGTGACGCGAAAGGAGGGAAGAGGGCAGCCACTCACTCGGTCATCTGCCTCTTCATTCAACCACACGCACTCTGAGCAGCCCTGACACCTTGGGTTCCAGTTCAGCGCTCTCACCGCTTCCGAGGCCCGGGTTCATTTCCCGGTCCCAGAACCACACCAGCTGTCTGTCAGGAGCCACGCTGTGGCTGTGGCTCAAACAGAACTGGAAGGACTTATGACTACAGTGTACTACCATGCACTGGGGCTTGGGAGGAAAGGAAAAAGGAAGATTGGAGAGAGATGTTAGCTCAGGGAGAATCTTTTCCTTTCAAAAAATAAAATTTATTTTACCACCTGTGTCAAGACCAGATATGGAGATGTGCCTATCTTTCACTTACACCTGTCTTATTCCAAAATGCTGTGCTTTTCTCATTCCTTCTCTCACTTTTAATATCCCTGTTTTACAGGTAGGTAACTTGAGGCCCAGAGTGGGTAGAATTTGCCTGACATCGCCCAGCACGGAGGGCTCATGGATCCAGAGCTCCTTTCCCAAGCCAGGTGTGTGTGTCTGAGGCTGGCAACATCCCCGGAGTGTGGAACTGCCCTGCCCAGGCAGCCCAGGAGACGTGCAGCGACTGGTCAGCGGACTAGGGGAGGCAGGAAGCAGCATCGTCTGCAGAGGCCTTGGGATCTGCTTTCGAGGCATCTGCTGTTGTCTGGAATCACGAGGCCTGCTCTGAGCTCAGACAACAAACCCCTGTGTCCTTTCTGGTTCCCTTCTGCCTTCCACTGGTGCTCATCCTGGGGGCCTCACCTCCTGATCTGCCACACTCCCCACCCCTCCCCAGTGCCTCCCTGGATTCTAGCCTGTGGGGCCACATGCCGTCGCCCAGTACCCCCTCTCCCTGTCCCTTCACATGTCCTGTCTCCTTTGCCCAGCCCAGCCTTCCCACTGGAGGAAGACAGTATTCACTGAACACGTGTTTATACCAACTCTGCTGGGCACCTGATGCCCTGCTGGGCTTCGGGAATACAGCAGCACGGGCTGAAGCTGAAGTTTGCCCATGGCACCAGGGACTCATCACTCGTAAGCTGAGAGCTGAAGGAGGAGCACACGCTATGCAGGCCAAGTAAGAGGTGAGAATCCGGGAGGACCCGCCTGTGCAAAGGCCCTGAGGTGGCCCGTTTGAAGCACTCTAAGTTCCTGTGAGTTCAGGATGGGGACAGCAGCCATCCTGCCTGTTGACTCAGGAGCAAACCCTGTCCTTTCCCACCCCAACGTCCTTCCCAGGCTAAATTTGTAGTTAGAGGGCTAGAGTCTGAATCTGGGTCTGTCACTACTTATAGCTGTGTGACCTGGGCCAGTGGCTTCCCCTCATGAAGCCTCAGTTCTCTCCTCTGTGCAAATAATAGGAGCAAATCGCAAAGCGTTGAAGAAGTCTAGACGAACATGTGTAATGCATGTGAAACACTCCCACGCTCAGTGCTGCATGTGCGCTGCTATTTTCTACTGTTACGACTGTTACTACTCCTTTTGTTCAAAGCTTATATGACTTAAACCCATAATCCCAGTCTAATCATGAGAAAAGCATCGGCCAAAACAAATTGGGGGACATTATACAAAATATCTGACCAGGATGCCTCAGAACTGTCAAAATTGTCAACCTTATGAAAAGCAAGGGATGTCTGAGATGCTGTGACAGCCCAGAGGAGACTAAGGAGGCCTGATGATTGAGTGAGTGTGGTTTGCATCAGGCTCACTGCTGCACCTGGAGATTTTTCCAGTCTCCCGCCCCTGCCCCCAGCCACACACACGTAGAGGCTGTGAGACCAGCCCATTCTCTGGGAATGAGCCCTCTCTGGGCTCAGTCACAGTTCACAGACCATTGCTCTAGAGAACAGTGAAGGGTGGCACACCCAGAGCTGGACCACACATCTCCAGCCTGGGATTCTACGGGTCCAATCACCTCCTCTTTGAGTCTCTTCTGGGGTTCCTCATTTTCTGCCTCATAGTTGGAAATGGGGCGTGGCTTGTGAGGAATAAATAAACTCATGGAAAATACCTTTAGCCTATAACTGGCACACAGTAGATACTTAATAAATGGAAGTTATTATTACCTCTCTTACTGGATTCAATTTTCCTCAGACTATAATTCTTACTCTAAGGTAAGTGGTTCTCAATCTGAAGAGACCCATTCTCTTTTTTTTAAATATATTTTGTGACATTTCCATTATTATCCTGAAATTATCAGATAATAAAACACATCTACACATATGATTTTAAAAATACCAAAGCAATACTAAGAGAGAAGTTTATAGCAATACAGGCCTACCTCAACAACCAAGAAAAATCTCAAATAAACAGTCTAACAGTGCACCTAAAGGAGCTAGAAAAAGAAGAACAAACAAAGCCCACAATCAGTAGAAGGAAGGAAATAATAAAAATAGGAGTGGAAATAAATGAAATAGAGACTTAAAAAACAATAGGAAAACTCAATGAAACTAAGGGCCGGTTCTTTGAAAGATAAACAAAATTGACTAGTCTTTAGCTAGACTCACCAAGAAAAAAGAGAGAAGGCTCAAATAAAATCAGAAACGAAAGAGGAGAAATTACAGCGGACACCTCTGAAATAGAAAGGATTATAAGAGAATACTATGACAATCTATATGCCAACAAACTGGATAATCTGGAAGAAATGGATAAATTCTTAGAATCATACAACCTTCCAAAACTGAATCAAAAAGAAGTAGAGAATTCAAACAGATCAATCACTAGTAAGGAGATCGAAACAGTAATCAAAAACCTCCTAAAAAGTAGAGCTCCAGGGCCAGATGGCTTCCCTGGTGAATTCTACGAAACATTCAAAGGAGACTTATCACCTATCCTTCTCAAACTCTTCTAAAAAATTGAAGAGGAGGGGAAGCTTCCTAACTCATTCTACAAAGGCAAAATTACCCTGATACCAAATCAGACAAAGACAACACAAAAAAAGAAAATTACAGGCCAATATCACTGATGAATATCAATGCAAAAATCCTCAACAAAACACTAGCAAATCAAATACAACAATACGTTAAAATGATCATACACCACGATCAAGTGGCGATTTATCCCAGGGATGCACGGATGGTTCAACATCCTCAAATCAATCAATGTGATACACCACCTTAACAAAACGAAGAATAAAAATCACATGATCGTCTCAATAGGTGCAGACAAAGCATTCGACAAGATATGGAATCCATTTATAATGAAAACTCTGAATAAAATGGGTATAGAAGGAAAGTACCTCAACATAATAAAGGTTATATAGGACAAACCCACAGCTAATATCATATTCAACAGAGAAAACCTGAGAGCTATCCATTTAAGAACAGGAGCCAGACAAGGATGCCCACTGTCACCACTCTTATTTAACATAGTCTTGGAAGTCCTAGCCAGAGCAATTAGGCAAGCAAAAGAAAGAAAAGGGATTCACATTGGAAAGGAAGAAGTGAAACTGTCACTTTTTGCAGATGACATGATTTTATATATAGAAAACCCTAAAGAATCCCCCACAAAACTTTTAGAAATAATGAACGAATACAGTAAAGTTGCAGCATACAAAACCAACACACAAAAATTAGTTGTGTTTCTATACACTAACAGCGAAGTAGCAAAAAGAGAAATTAAGAATAAAATCCCATGTACAATTGCAACAAAAAGAATAAAATACCTAGGAATAAACTTAACCAAAGAGGTGAAAGATCTGTACACTCAAAAGTAGAAAACATTGTTGAACGAAATTGAAGAAAACAAAAAGAAATGAAAAGATATACCGTGCTCTTGGGTTGGAAGAATTAACATAGTTAAAATGTCCATAATACCTAAAGCAATCTACAGATTCAATGCAATGGCTATCGAAGTTCCAACGACATTCTTCATAGTAATAGAACAAAGAATTCTAAAATTTATACAGAAAAACAAAAGAACCTGAATAGCCAAAGGAATCCTGAGAAAAAAGAACAAAGCTGGAGGTATCACACTCCCTGATTTCAAAATATACTACAAAGCCATAGTAACCAAAACAGCATGGTACTGGCACAAAAACACACACACAGATCAATGGAATAGCACTGAGAGCCCAGAAATAAACTGACACATCTATGGACATCTAATTTTCAACAAGCGAGCCAAGAACATACAATGGAGAGCGGAAAGTCTCTTTAATAAAATGGTGCTGGGAAAACTGGACAGTCGTGTGCAAAAGAATGAAAGCAGACCATTATCTTGCACCATACACAAAAATTAACTCAAAATGGATTAAAGACTTGAATGTAAGACCTAAAAGCATAAAACTTCTAGAAGAGAACATAGGCAGTGCACTCTTCAACATTGGTCTTAGTAGCATGTTTTCAAGCACCATGTCTGACCAGGCAAAGGAAACAAAAGGAAAAACAAAGAGGACTACATCAGACTAAAAACCTTCTGCACAGCAAAGGAAACCACCAACAAAATGAAAAGACAACCTAACAACTGGGAGAAGATATTTGCAAACCATATATCAGATAAGGGGTTAATATCCAAAATATGCAAAGAATTCATACAACTCAACAACAAAGACCAAACAACCCAATTAAAAAACGGGCTTGGGGCCGGACCCGTGGCTGAGTGGTTAAGTTCACACGCTCTGCTGCAGTGGCCCAGGGTTTCACTGGTTCGGATCCTGGGCACGGACATGGCACTACTCATCAGGCCACGCTGAGGCGGCGTCCCACGTGCCACAACTAGAAGGACCCACAACTATAATATACAACTATGTACTGGGGGGATTTGGGGAGAAAAAGCAGAAAGAAAAAAAAAAGATTGGTAACAGTTGTTAGCTCAGGTGCCAATCATGGAAAAAAAAAAACAAAACGGGCAAACGATTTGACTAGAATTTTTCCAAAGAAGATATAGGGATGGCCGATAGGCATATGAAAAGATGTTTGATATCACTAATTACTAGGGAAATGCAAATCAAAATTACAATGAGATGCCACCTCACACCCGTCAGAACGGCTGTAATTAATGAAACAAGAAATAGCAAATGTTGGAGAGGATGTGGAGAAAAGTGAACCCTCCTACACTCCTGGTGGGAGTGCCCGCTGGTGCATCCTCCTTGGAAAACAGTATGGAGTGTCCTCAAAAAATTAAGAATAGAACTGCCATACAACCCAGCAATTCCACTTCTGGGTATTTATCCAAAGAACACAAAAACATGAATGCATAAAGATACACGTACCACTTTGTTCATTGCAGCATTATTCACAATAGCCAAGACTTGGAAATAACATAAGTGCCCATCAAGGGACAAATGGATAAAGAAGATGTGGTATATATACACCATGGAATACTACTACTCAGCTATAACAAAAGATGAAATCTTGCCATTTGTGACAACATGGATGGATCTTGAGGGTATCATGCTAAGTCAAATACGTCAGATGGAGAAAGAAAAATATCGAATGATCTCACTCATAAATGGAAGATAAAGAGAACAACAACAACCATATACATAGATACAGAGGTTAGATTGGTGGTTACCGGAGGGGAAGGGGGAACAGGGGAGGCGGGAGGGTGAAAGGGATGATTAGGCGCATGTGTATGGTGATGATGGTAATTAGTCTTTGGGTAGTGAACATGATGTAGTCTACACAGAAATCGAAATACAACGATGTACACCTGAAATTTATATAATGTTATAAACCAATGTTGCTTCAATAAAAATGAATAAATAAATAATAATATCAATATATTGCTCTGCGATGTGAAAAAGAACAAAAGGGAAATAATGTAATCATTTACATTTTTATATAACATAAATCAATATGTAAATCTCAGGCATTGACTACAGTAGAACACATATTTATGAACACATAAGTAATGCAATGTGGTATCCTAGATGCGGTCCTGGTACAGAAAAACAATGTTAGAAGAAAAACTTGAAGTCTAAATAAAGTCTAGAATTTTGTTAATAGTATGTACTGGTGGTGGTTTCTCGGTTTTGACAAATGTAATGACAAATGGTAATGTAAGATGTTAATATTAGGGGAAACTGGATGAGGAATATATGGAAACTATGCTATCTTTGCAAATTTTCTGCAAATCTAAAATTATTCTAAAATTAAAAGTGTATTAAAAAACAAAGACTCCACCCTGTTTCAGTTCTTCGGGATTCATACCAAGGAGTAGAGTTGTTGGTCATATGGTAATCCTATGTTTAACTTTTTGAGGAATGGCCAGACTTCTCCACAGCGGCTGCACAACTTACTTTACCGCCAGCAACCGTATGAAGATTTCAATTTCTCCACATCCTCACCAACATTTGTTAGTGTCTATTATTTTGATTATGGCCATTCTGTTTGGCGTGAAGGGGTGTCTCTTTGTGGTTTTGATTTGCATTTTTCTGATAACTAACGATGCTGAGCATCTTTTCAGGTGCTTATTGGCCATTTGTACATCTTCTTTGGAGAAATGTCTGTTCAAGTCCTTTGCCCATTTTTGAATTGGGTCATTTGCCCTCTTGTTATTGAGTTGTAGGAATTCTTCATATATCCTAAATATTAAGCCCTTATCAGATACACATTTTGCAGAAGACTTCTCCCATTCTGTATGTTGTCTTTTCACTCTCTTGATAGGGATCCTTTGATGTACAGAAATTGTTAGTTTGAATGAAGTCCACTTTACCTATTTTTTCTTTTGCTGCCTACGCTTTTGATGTTATATTTAAGAAACCATTGTTAAATCCAAGGTCCTGTAGATTTGCTTGTATGTTTTCTTCCAAAAGGTTTAGCTCTTACATTTAGATCTTTGATTCATTTTGAGTTAATTTTTGCATAGTGTAAGAGAAGGGTGCAACTTAATTTTTTTTCTATGTGGATATCCACTTTTCCCAGCACCAATCGTCGAAGATACTGTTCCTTCCCCACTGACTGGTCTTGGCACCCTTTCAAAAATCCATTAACCATAGATGTAAGGGTTTATTTCTGGACTCTCAATTCTATTTTATTGGTCTATATATCTATCCTTGTGCCAACGCCACACTGTTTTGATTAATGTAGCTTTGAACATTTTTACTAAGGTAGTAAATTTTGAAATCAGGAAGTGTGAGTCCTCCAACTTTGTTCTTGCTCAAGACTGTTTTGACTCTCCAGGAGTTCCTTGAAATTCCATATGTTTTAGGGTGAGTTTTTTCCATTTCTGCAAAAAAAAAAAAATACCATTGGGATTTAGATAGGGATTGCATTGAATCTGTAGACCATTTTGGATATTATTACCATCTTAACAATACTGAGTCTTCCAATCCATGAACATAAGATATCTTTTCATTTGTTTATGTCTTCTTTAATTGCTTTTAGCAATGTTTTGTAGTTTTCAGTGCTCAAGTCTTATGCTTCCTTGATTAAATTTATTCCTGAGTATTTTATTCCTTTTGATGCTATTATAAGTGGAATTGTTTTCCTAACTTTCTTTTCAGATTGTTCACTACAGTGCATAGAAATAAAACTAATTTTTGTGTGTCAGTTTTGTGCCCTGCAACTTTGCTGCCCTTAGCATCATTATTCACAGTAGCCAAAGGTGGAAACTATTCAAGTTTCCATCAAAAGAATAATGGATAAACAAAATGTGACATATACATAAAATAATATTTAGCCATAAAAAGTAATGAAGTGCTGATCCATGCTACCACATGGATGAACCTTGAAAATACGCTAAATGACAAAAGCCAGTTACAAAAGAACAAATATTGTATGATTCCACTTACATGGAATATCTAGAATAGGCAAATTCATTGAGAAAGAAAGTACCTTAGAAGTTACCAGCTCCTGTGGGGAAGGGAAAATGGGGAATTACTGCTTAATTAGTTTCTGTTTGGGTTGATGAAAAATTTTGGAAATAGATAGTGATGATGGTTGCATAACATTGTGAATGTAATTAATGCCACTGAGTTGCACAATTAAAAACGACTAAAATGGCAAGTTTTACATTACATATATTGTACCACAATAAAAAAATAGTTGGAAAAATGCTGTGAAGGCTGCTTGGTCCAACCATGGTTCCGAAGCAGAATCCCTGTGTTAGACACTGGCCGTCACTGCCCACACACTCTCACTGATGTGAAGCTGAATCCCTGTGTTAGACGCTGGCCGTCGCTGCCCACACACTCTCACTGATGTGAGGCTGAATCCCTGTGTTAGACGCTGGCCATCGCTGCCCGCACACTCTCACTGATGTGAGGCTGAATCCCTGTGTTAGACGCTGGCCGTCTCTGCCCGCACATTCTCACTGATGTGAAGCTGAATCCCTGTGTTAGACGCTGGCCATCGCTGCCCGCACACTCTCACTGATGTGAAGCTGACCACAAAGCAGAACCCAAACCAAAGCCAACTAAACTAAAACAAAACAAAACAAAGAATTCTTTTCCAACTTGAATAATTACTCAGCCACACACAAATAATTATGCACTGGAGAGGTGCTTGGCTCAGAGCAGGGCGCACATCTACGAATTCCATACCAGGCAAGGCCAGAGTCCATGAAGACAGCTCTGCCCAGATCATCGGGCCTGGAGACGGGGCCTGATCATAGCAAGCTGGCCTGGGTACTTTCCACACCATGGGCAACTGAAGGCGGGCACTTCCAGTGTCCAAATTAGGGACTGTAACCTATCAATGGCCTGTGAAGTTAATCTGATATGACAGGACAAAATTAAAGAGAATCGAGGAGAGGTTATGTGGAGGAAGAGCAAGTAGTATATGTTATTAAAAAACCTTAAAGGCTCATTGCCACCCCCTTCCCCCATCCTCCCTTCTACCCACAGACAATCAATACTCTGTTTCTTATACAATTTCCAAATCTTAAAAATACAGCTACAAGCAACAACAAATATACGTTATCTTCCACTTTTCACAAAAGATGGCATACTCTAACACTGTTCTGTATTTTGCACTTTTTCACTGAATCCAGCTTGGAAATCTTTTTAAATCAGCATGTAAAAGAGTTTCATCATCTTTTGTTCTATCTGCATATTATTCCACTGTACAGGTGTATCACCATTTTGTGGTCATTCCTTCCCGGACACTTAGGTTATTTCCAATATTTTGCAGATAGTGCTGCAATGAATAATTTTGTGGTTATGTCATTTGTAGGATATGTTTTCTGAAGTGAAGTGGCTGGGCCAAAAGGGTCTATGCATTTGTAATTTTTATAAATATTTCCAAATTGCTTTCAATCTACTCCCACCAGCAGCGTCTAGAGGGTCTCTTTCTCAAAGCCTCATCAAAGCTATGTTACCAGATTTTTGCAACCGGAAAAGTGAAAAATAGTATCTCAATATGATTTTAATTTGCTTTTATCTTATTTTAGGGCGAACATCTTTTCATGTATCTTAGGGCCATTAATATTTTCTCTTCTATAAATTGTCATATTCTTTGCCTATTTTTCTATTGAGTTATTAATCTTATTGATTTCTGGGAGGTCTATATTTATTAGGGAGATTAGCCCTTGGTCTATGATATAAGTTGAAAAAAGCCCTTTTTTTGGTTTCCTAATCATTCCTCTTTCAATTTAGCTAATGGTGTGTTGTTTTTGCCATGCATATGCTTTTTTTAAGTTTTTATTTTAGGTAGTGAAATTTTTCAGTCTTCTATGGTTTTGAATCTTTGTTGAAAAGTCCTTTTCCCTGTATATTTATTAAGGAATTCTTAGGTTGGGTTTTTGTTTGCCGTTTTTGTTGTTCACATAAATAAATTCATGCCATTTATAGCATTTTATGACTTTTTTTTCACTTCCTATATAGTCTGGACATCCTTCTATGCGAGAGGTGAAGATGCAGTTCAGTTGTGTTAGTGGCTGTGTGGTGTGCCATGGTACTGATGTTTAGTGATTCGCTATTAACGGGCTTTCAAGTGAGCTCCAGTTTTCAGCATTACGAAACTAGGCAGGACAAATCTTGCCTGCGTCCCAGTGAGTTGTGAGGCTGGGATGTGTAAGAAAGTGCACAGAGCCAGGGAAGTAGGCTTAGAATGCACTTGTTTCATCTATGTCTTCACTTGCAGGGCCCCCTAGTGGTTCAAGGACAAGGAGGGTCCAACTTGGAGACCTGGCTTCGCTGACAGAATGATGAAACTCAGGGGCCTTGAGATCTTCTGATTTCACATGTGGCAACTGAGACTCTTAGAAGGCTGGTAGCTTGTCTCAGCTCAGCAAGCACAATAAGCCCAGAGCTTGGTCCGGAACCCAGAGCTCTGAGCCCCTAGTCTGCAGCTCTGCCAGTGCCAGGCTGTTCCTTAAATTGTGTGGCCTCTCACTCTCTGACATGTTCAGCGAGTTACAGTGTCTCAACAGGCTGCCAAACAAATCTCTCATTCATTTAGGGACTCAGCGTCTCTGGGTTATCAGTCAAGGGAAAGAGAGTTCTGCACTGCTGCAAGCTCACTCTCCCTTCCTCGCTTCTCCATCCTTAGCATGCTTGGTGAGAAAAACAGACTCCCTTCTGGGTGCCTCTCCACCCCCACCAGCACGGTCCAACTGTTCTGGGGCTGGAGTTGGGAGTGGGGGTTGCAGAGACAGCAGTCCTCAAAATGCAAAGTGGCCAAGACTTGGAAAGGCACATCTGTGCTGCTCCAGCATTTCTCTATCAGGGGGCCTGAGGGACTCCAGCTGATGAAAAGGGGCTCTGGAAACTCTCCTGGAGTTGTGTTTGCATCAAAAGCACACCACTTTAACTCAGGCTCTACATGTATTTCCAAAGGTGTGTCTTGTCTTACTCACTAAATCGTTGGCCTCCTGAGTACAAAAATCTGACACTTCTTTGCAGCCTTCTGGGGCTTAGCGTTGCTGCGTGTTCAGTCTGCTTGTATCTTCCTTCCAAACTACCAGGACAGTTAGAAACTTACGTTAAAATTCAATAATTATCCTCTCATAATTGCATCGTTTAGCTCAACCGCTTTTATGGCCATTAGTCTTGTACCTCTGGTAAAATTACAAGACCTTTATTCATAGGATTTTCACTAGGTTTCCTTTGACTGAACCTCTTCTTGGACTTCTGCCCTATTCACCTTGCCTTACTTACACAAGTACAACCTCACCCACTCTCTTTAGAAGACAGCTTAGACCTGGGGTCTCTTCTATCAGATGGAGGGAAGTGAATATTTTAATTTCGTAGCTTTGGTTTCAGGCACTGGTCATTCCTTGCTCTTCTGATTCTCACAACAGCCTGAGAAGATGTCATTCCCACAGCTGAAGGGAAGGCCTTGGATTTCAAAGCTGTTTCCACTATAGAGGGGAGGGAATGTCCACGAACTGTCTCATGAGAAAATGGGAATTTACAGAAACCACTCCTTTCTCTTCTCATGTCCTTTCCTGGAGCCTAGAACTGAGTTCTGCCAGCATATTCTGACTGGCTAACAAAGGGTTCAAGGATTATCAAGGCTGGGATGTGGCTTGACAAAGAGCACTCTGAGAACTTATAGCAGAGCTGGCATCAGAGAATCCACAGGTCTCAACTCCAAGGTAGGAGGTGGCCCTTCCAGGACACCACATGATGCCTTATAGCAGGACAGGAATGCCCAGAAATCCAGTCCCAGGTGTGTGCTTTGCCAACTAACAAAAGGCCCTCTTTCTACAAGTCTATGTCTCCTGAGGAATCTTTGCTAATACCTCCACTGGCCCTCCTCCAATCAAAAGGCGAGACTATGCTCCTCTTTCTCTACAACAAAAGCAAACAAATAAGGAAATGGATTTTACTTAGGGTATTGCAATAGGGAAATCATCCCAGATATGAAGACCAGTGTCTAGGCAGTGTGGTTTTGCCTTAGACTTTCACAGGAACAAAAGTGGTGTTACCGTACAAAGGGCATGACCCGCTTGCCACGAGACAAAAGCCAGTCACCAAGAGGCAAGATGGTGGCAGAGAAAGGGCATTTTATTACAGCTTGCTAGCAAGAGATAAGATGGCTGACTAATGTCCAAAAGAACCATCTTAAGGCGGGTGCGGCACAGAATCTTGAAGCAGTTATATATGCCAGTGGGTTTTAGGGGAGAGGGTTGGGAATGTTGACCCTCTGGTGTTACAGGCTGGGAGTTGCCACATCAGGTCTTTCAGTTGTCACGGATGATGGCTATCAGCATACACTCTCTGTTTGGAGGTCATCACATTCCTAAGGAACTCAAAAGAAGGGCGTTATCGTCTTATCACAGCTGGGAGGCATATGCACAAGCACGGGTCATGGAATCTACAGAACAGGTGGATCTCCTGGAGGGTGCAAATCCAGCTGGGTTAGTTAGTCAGAGGTCACTCAAAGTTACAACACGGTCTCTTTTCTACAAGATGATTTCCCTTATGTCAAACTTGTGTTGAGCCAGTTTCAGTGGGATGATTTATAGTTGGGACTGATTTGCAATCAGAAATTTCAGTCAGTCAAGTGGACAGAAAATGTTTATCTCTGTGTCTCCCTGGCTTTATGAGGGTAAAGAGTTCTCACTCAGCTAATCATTCATCAGTCAAAGAACAGGAAGTGGAGAGGTCTGAGTCCTCCCTTAGGAGAAGGTTCAGAAGAAAGGGGAAAGGTCTTTGGCCTTGCAATGGGTAAACAAGAGAGTCATCCACAAGTCTGACGGGAGTCCTGAAAAACAGCGGCGGGTGAGTTTTCTCTAAGGCATTGGGGGAACAGCGGTTCTCTCTAGTGTTCTGGGAACGGTCAGGGGGTTTCTCAACCATCGCTGTTTCCGGGAAGCACAGGGCTGAAGTCAAGCGCAACGGCACCCTCCTCCTCAAGATTTCGTCAGGGGACCTTTCTGGCAGCAAAAATCTGTACTTCCTATTGTTGACCACAAGGTTTCTTAAGATAGAAATTAAGTCGTTATTTTAAAAAAGAAGGAAAAGAAGAAAATACCTTGAAAGGAAACCCTTTAGATCACGCCAGTCAGTAACGCATAACTCCCAAGGCTTCCAACTACAAGTCCCAGAGAGCAGCGCGCCTCCTCCTTCCCGGATTAAGGGCGGGAATGAGGAGCCTCGTTGCATGATGGGAACGATAGTTAATTGGCCGTATGATGGGAAATGTAATTATAGCGGGTCTTTATTTTTCGGAAGAGTAACTCAGAAGTTCCTCACACAAGGTGCGGAGAGAGAACCAGCAAAGTAACATTGCCATCTCCTTGCGGGACAAACCAGGCTCCTGCAAGGGAAGGTATTTAACTGACGCCGGAGCTCCCATTCATTGTCCCTGTAGACTCCTTTCCGGCCTTGCCGTGCGTTATTACCGCTGCGTCTTCTCATTGGCCGGATGACAGGTGAAGGCGCCTGCGCGCTGCATTCCTTTGAGGGTCGTGGGCAGACGCCATTTTGGCCCCAGAGGTGCTTCTGGGAAGTGGCGCTGCGACCGCACGCCTGCCGGCCTGCCGGGCTCGGCCTCTTGTGGCGGCTCCCGGGTGGAAGTGTTGGCGTCCGTCGCTGCTGCGGTCTTACTCTCCGCGCTCTCCAAGCCGTCTAGCGGCGGGAGTCTCTGAGCACCGGGCCGCGCCGTCGGGGTCTCACCGCGGGAAGGAGGTGACGGGGCGGCGCGGGGCGCGGACCCTCGCCGCCGAGAGCCGCCTGCCATGGACTCGGAGTACTACGGCGGCGACCAGTCAGGTGGGGCAGGGGCCGGGGGCGGCGCGGGGCGGGCGGAGGCGGCGCGGGGCGGCCCGAGGGAGGCCCCGGGAGAGGGGTGCGGGCGGGAGCGCCGCCTTCTCGCCGGCCGGGGCTCCGCTGAAGCGCTTCCCGTGCGCAGAGTCCTGGGGGCGGGCTCTCCTGCTGGGGTAGTTTTTCGGGAGTTGAGTGTTTCTTCGGGAATCCAAGGGGCTGGTCGGCGGGGGGTGCTGCGCCTTCCCTACACTCTTCACTGCGAGCTCGGGCCAGTCTGGTCTCGCCTGTGACCCTGGTTTCCCGGAAAAGAGAACGTAGGCCCCGTGTCTGAGCTGTATGAACAGCGTGGAGTAAGGCGTGTGCCTCTGGCACCGGCGTTCTGTCCTTTCCTTCCCCGTGAGGTCTCTGCTCTCTCCCCGCTGAAGTTTGCTCTCCTCTCTTTCCTGTTTCCTCCGTGAGCACCTCCTCGGCGCCCCTCTGCTCACGTGCTGCCGGCACCGGAGATGCGGACGGACGAGGGGACCTGGTGGGGAAGAACGCGCTCGGTCTGCTTTCCCCTAGGCTCCTGGGTGCATTGAGTGCCCTCCGTCAGAACTGCTTCAGTAACTGTCTGAACGTTAACCTCTTTTCTGTTCTGACTTCGCTTCGATTCCTTACATATGACAGCGGATAGTGATGACTGCATACGTGTTTCCAAGCACGCGCTGCTGGCTTAAAACGTCTTCCTGATGTTTTCGAAATAGTTTTCAGTTCCTTTGTGTTTGTAAATAAGTAATTATATGTATTACATGTATATAAAGTGCTAAAAAGACATGAAAAATATTAGTTCCCCGACTTTCCATTTCTTTTAGATGTTTTTTGATATTTACCTTCGTATTACTAACTTATGCTGTCTCTTTTTGCATCATTTTTAGGCATTCTGTAATGATTTCTTACCCTGGGACAGTATTTTAGCCTCTTACGTGCCCTCTTCTCCCCATACTCTCACTGTTGCAGCATAATTGTTACATTTCAAAATTAATTATTTTTGTTGTGACTATAAGTAGAGTAGCTCATTGGTAAGATAATTCGATCCTTATGTAGCTTTTTGGTTTTCCTGTAGTTGACTGATTCATTTAAAAATTTTTTTTATTAAATTTCTAACCAAATCTTCCCATATCCTCCAACAGTCCTAAATTCCTCTCAATACAATTTTGCTTTATGTCTTTAAAGTATTGGTTAAAGGTAGGTAGCAAATGATTTTGTTTTTTTACCACTTTGTAATAGTATAGTACGTGCTTTACTTTGAGTTTGCACTGTTTCTGGACTGGAGTTCCTTGTGCTCTTGTTTTATAAACAATACATACTGTACGTCAGGTACCAGGCAGTGTTTTGGGCTCCGGGGATTCAGCAGTGAGCCAAAATCCCTGCTTTTTTGGCACTTTCCTTCAAGTGAGGAAAGACCCACAGTAAGCAGAATAACTTGGTAAGTCGCATAGTACATTAGGAGGTGGTAAGTGCGTGCTGCGGAGAGAACAGACGCAGTTTTTCACAGAAAGTTGAAATAGTTAAAGAGCACACTGTTACTTAGAGGTTGTCGACTTGGTCCTTAGTGATGTTTCTTAAGCTTCATGTTCCTTTTATGATGTATTTTTGCTGCCACATTTGTCGCAATACATGTCATGATTGTTGGTATTTGTATAAGTGTTATCCTGTTGTCTTATTCACAGTGTCAGCATCACTAGTTCTGCCTCATCGGTGGTAACCTTTGCTCTTGCATTGTTCTTGACTCATTTGTGTTCATTTCAGCTGTAGATGTCATCCATCTTACACCTTAAGTGGGTTTTTGTTTTATTTTTAAGCAGATGATGGTGGCGCTACCCCAGTGCAGGATGAACGGGATTCAGGGTCAGACGGTGAGGATGATGTAAATGAGCAGCACTCTGGATCAGACACTGGAAGTGTAGAGCGTCACTCAGAGGTATTGGCTACACGGCATCTTCGGGGGACATGTCCCTTGCATTCTGTGAGACCTGTTTTGTTGAGGAGTTATAGAGACCTTGGCTCAGGGTTTATACCTCACACCCTGGGAGTAAAGCATTTTAAGTTGAGAATTGCTTTAAAAATAAGTGAATAAATAGGGAGAGTCTGGTTACTTATGACATCAGAGGGAAGTAAGTTCTGACTGGGTTCCATTTCAGGTATTAAGCAGTTTTCACCTGTGCATATTGATTCATAAAATGGGCTGGGCCTTGATGTTTGACTGGGCTTCCCCGTTCCCAAATGATGTCTTACTGGGACAATGAGCATTTGCAATCTGGACAAGTATCAGTTGAAATCGAAAGTTATAGGGGTTTATCACGTATCAGAATTTATACCAGGATTTGGCTTTCTCCCTCTGAACTGTTCCACTGTCTATAATGTGTGTGATAACAGCAAGTGTAATCTAAAAAGCTGTTTTGGCTTAATAGTGCACAGTACTATTGGATCTTGTGTACAGCATTTCAGCCTATTTGGCCTAATACATAAATGTTTTTAAACCTACTTAATTTGCTTCTCTGCTTATACAGTCTGTACTGCACAGTGTTAACAAAATAAAATTGGGATGTTTTCAATAAGTCACTTGGAAGTCTTTGGTGAACACAAACTGAAACATACAGGAATGATACAGATGGCCAAGTTTTCTTCTAAGAGCTTTATATGCCTTATATTTTGCTTGATTACACATGCACAGCAAATTGTCCAGTTTTAAGTAGTAGGTACGATTGTTAGAGATTTATTCTTAACTCTGTCCTTTGACATGTCATTAGTGTATTCATATCCAACAAATATTTATTGACCACCTGCTGTGTCTCAGGCTCATTTGACATATCAGAGACTAAATGAGGTTCCACCACCACTAAAGTCCTTCTCTTGAGTTTATTTTCCAGTAGAGGGAGAAAGTCGTTGAACAACATACATTTTTAAAAAAATTGTAGTTTGTTAGAAGATGATAAATGCTGTGGAGAAAGAACAAAGTTGAAACAGAATGAAGGGTGCCAGGATGGAGGGCCGGTTTGAGTGTTAAATAAGGAGGTACATGGAGGCCTTATTAAGGAAGTGACATTCGAATCAAGGCCTCAGGAGGTGAGGGAATATTCACATGGCTACGTAGGGGAGGAACATTCCAGGCAAAGACCCTGTGGTAGGAGCGTGCTTGCCATCTTCAAGGAACACCAAGGAGCCAGTGTAGTTAGAGTGGAGTAGGCAAGGGGCAGGTGAGATCGGAGGTCAGATGGACTGGGAGAAAGACTTAGTTATTTTGATGGCTCTCAGTTTTTTGTGTGCTCTTAAGCATTTAGGCTAAGTTTGAATAAATATATTAATTGATAGGTAGAAATTACTTGATAATGTAAACATTATTACAATATATTTAGTGTGTAGTATCTTAAGTTTCTCCTTAGGAAAACAGCACCAGATTGACTCATGAATTCATGCTTCAGTTAGAAACATAATGTAGGCTTACCTTTAAGTGTCTTCAATTTGGAAGTTATATAAAAGTTTAAAGAAGAAAATTAAAATCAACGTGCTCCTATCACAAAGATGACTAGCTTTTTATATTTTCCTGCATTTTTATTCTCCCTTATGTATCTAATGTATATATGTATCTTAAGTTGAGATTTTACTCTGTATATTTTGTATGTGTAATATTTTTATGTCTTTAGTGGAGATTGTACTTAAGTATTTCCTCATGTCACTCAAGATTGTCACAGCATAATTTTGACTGGTTGCATAATATTTCATAATATCACTGCACCGTGACTTAGACAACAGTTTCCTAATTGTTGACATTTAGGCCGTTTAGGTATTATAAATGCAGTCTGCCATGAACATATGTTTGTACTTCTCACTTTCCTAAACTACTAGTAGTTTGAGAGTTCTGGTCATACCCTTATTAAGTGTTGAGTTCTATATCAATGCTCTTTTTTCTTTTTTAAGATTTTTTTATTGTTTTCCTTTTTCTCCCCAAAGCCCCCCCGGTACATAGTTGTATATTCTTCGTTGTGGGTCCTTCTAGTTGTGGCATGTGGGACGCTGCCTCAGCGTGGTTTGATGAGCAGTGCCATGTCCGCGCCCAGGATTCGAACCAGCGAAACACTGGGCCGCCTGCAGCGGAGCGCGCGAACTTAACCACTCGGCCACAGGGCCAGCCCCAATATCAATGCTCTTTTGCCTGTTTAAAGTGACTTCTCAGAAATTTTGTATTTGCCCATTAAAAATATTTTCTAGAAGCCATGGCATGTTAAAAGAGTACGGTTGTATGAAGTGGAGCAGTGGAGGTTTCAGGACCCAAACCTTAAAAGATGTGTATTAGTTTCCTGTTGCTGCCGTAACAGCTTGGCACAAAATGTAGTGGCTTAAAACAACAAGGACTTCTTATCATACACTTCTGGAGGTCAGAAGTCCAGAAGGGATTTCACTGGGTTAAAGTCAAGGTGTCACCAGCACTGTGTTCCTTCTCTAAGGGAGAATCCATTTCCTTGGCCTTCTCCAGCTCTACAGGCCACGTGCGTTCTTTGGCTTGTGGCTTCTTCCTCCATCTTCAACACTGGCACCATAACTTTTTTTTTTTTTTTGAGTTATTGATAGGTTACAATCTTGTGAAATTTCAATTGTACATTAATGTTTGTCAGTCATGTTGTAGGTGCACCACTTCACCCTTTGTGCCCACCCCCCACCCCACCTTTCCCCTGGTATCCACTAAACTGTTCTTAGTCCATAATTTTAAATTCCTCATATGAGTGGAGTCATACACAGATTATCTTTCTCTTGCTGGTTTATTTCACTTAACATAATTCTCTCAAGGTCCATCCATGTTATTGCAAATGGAATGATTTTGTTCCGTTTTGCAGCTGAGTAGTATTCCATTGTATATATGTACCACATCTTCTTTATCCATTCGTCTGTTGATGGGCACTTAGGTTGCTTCCACGTCTTGGCTATTGTAAACAGTGCTGCAATAAACAGTGGGGTGCACAGGACTTTTGGGATTGCTGACTTCAGGCTCTTTGCATAAATACCCAGTAGTGGGATGGCTGGATCGTATGGTAGTTCTATTTTTAGTTTTTTGAGGAATCTCCATACTGTTTTCCATAGTGGCTGCACCAGTTTGCATTCCCACCAGCAGTGTATGAGGGTTCCTTTTTCTCCGCAACTTCTCCAACATTTGTTGCTATTGGTTTTAGATATTTTTGTCATTCTAACGGGTGTAAGGTGATATCTTAGTGTAGTTTTGATTTGCATTTCCCTGATGATCAGTGATGATGAGCATCTTTTCATGTGCCTATTGGCCATCAGTATATCTTCTTTGGAGAAATGTCTGTTCATGTCTCCAGCCCATTTTTTGATTGGGTTGTTTGATGTTTTGTGATTGAGTTGTGAGAGTTCTTTATATATTAAGGATATTAAGCCCTTGTCAGATATATGACTTGCAAATATTTTTTCCCAGTTAGTGGGTTGTTTTTTTGTTTCAATCCTGTTTTCATTTGCCTTGAAGAAGCTCTTTAATCTGATGAAGTCCCATTTGTTTATTCTTTCTATTGTTTCCCTTCTCTGAGAAGGCATGGTGTCCGAAAAGATCCTTTTAATACTGATGTCAAAGAGTGTACTGCCTACGTTTTCTTCCAGAAGCCTTATGGTTTCAGGTCTCACCTTTAGGTCTTTGATCCATTTTGAGTTTATTTTGGTGAATGGTGAAAAAGAATGGTCAATTTTCATTCTTTTACATGTGGCTTTCCAGTTTTCCCAGCACCATTTGTTGAACTTTCTTTTCTCCATTGTATGCCCTCAGCTCCTTTGTCAAAGATAAACTGTCCATAGATGTGTGGTTTTATTTCTGGGCTTTCAATTTTGTTCCATTGATCTGTGCACCTGTTTTTGTACCAGTACCATGCTGTTTTGATTACTGTAGCTTTGTAGTATGTTTTGAAGTCAGGGATTGTGATGCCTCCCGTTTTGTTCTTTTTTCTCAGGATTGCTTTAGCAATTCGGGGTCTTTTGTTGCCCCATCTGAATTTTAGGATTCTTTGTTCTAATTCTGTAAAGAATGTCATTGGGATTCTGATTGGGATGGCGTTGAATCTGTAGATTGCTTTAGGTAGAATAGACATTTTAACTATGTTTATTCTTCGAATCCATGTACATGGAATGTCTTTCCATCTCCTTATGTCGTCATCCAATTCTCTCAGAAAGGCCTTGTAATTTTCATTATATAAGTCCTTCACTTCCTTAGTTAAATTTACCCCAAGGTATTTTATTCTTTTTGTTGCGATTGTGAATGGTATTGTATTCTTGAGTTCTTTTTCTGTTGGTTCATTACTGGAGTATAGAAATGCTACTGATTTATGCAAATTGATTTTATACCCTGCAAATTTGCTGTAGTTGTTGATTACTTCTAAAAGTTTTCCAATGGATTCTTTGGGGTTTTCTATATATAAGATCATGTCTGCAAACAGTGAGAGTTTCACTTCTTCCCTCCCTATTTGGATTCCTTTTATTCCTTTTTCTTGCCTGATTGCTCTGGCCAAAACCTCCAGTACTATGTTAAATAAGAGTGGTGATAGAGGGCATCCTTGTCTTATTCCTGTTTTCAGGGGGATGGCGCTCAGTTTTTGCCCATTGAGTATGACGTTGGCTGTGGGTTTGTCATATATGGCCTTTATTATGTTGAGATAGTTTCCTTCTATGCCCATTTTGTTGACAGTTTTTATCATAAATGGCTGTTGGATCTTGTCAAACGCTTTCTCTGCATCTATTGAGATGATCATATAGTTTTTCTTCCTCAATTTGTTGGTGTTGTGTATCACGTTGATTGATTTGCAGATGTTGAACCATCCCTGTGTCTCTGGTATGAATCCCACTTGATCATGATGTATGATCCTTTTGATGAATTGCTGTATTTGGGTTGCCAAGATTTTGTTGAGAATTGTTGCATCTATGTTCATCAGCGATATTGGCCTGTAGTTCTCCTTTTTCGTGGTGTCCTTGTCAGGCTTTGGTATCAGCGTGGTGTTGGCCTTGTAGAATGTCTCAGGAAGTGTTCCGTCCTCCCTAATTTTTTGGAATAGCTTGAAAAGGATAGATATTAAATCCTCTCTGAAAGTTTGGTAGAATTCCCCAGGAAAGCCATCTGGTCCTGGGGTTTTATTCTTTAGGATGCTTTTGATTGCTGTTTCAATCTCTTTCCTTGTGATTGGTCTCTTCACATTGTCTGCTGCTGCTTGACTGAGCTTTGGGAGATTGTAGGAGTCCAGGAATTTATCCATTTCCTCTAGGTTATCCATTTTGCTGGCATATAGTTTTTCGTAGTATTCTCTTATAATCTGTTGTATTTCTGTAGAGTCTGTTGTTATTTCTCCTCTTTCATTTCTGATTTTGTTTATTTGAGCTTTCTATTTTCTTTGTAAGTCTGGCTAGGGGTTTGTCAGTTTTATTTATCTTCTCAAAGAACCAGCTCTTTGTTTCCTTGATCCTTTCCATTGCTTTTTTTGTTTCAAGAGCATTTATTTCTGCTCTGATTTTTATGATTTCTCTCCTTCTGCTGACTTTGGGCTTTGTTTGTTCTTCTTTCTCTAATTCGGTTACGTGTAGTTTAAGATTGCTGATTAGGGATTTTTCTTGTTTGTTAAGATGTGCCTGTATTGTGGTGAATTTCCCTCTTAATACAGCTTTTGCTGTATCCCATATGTGTTGGTATGGCATGTTATCATTTTCATTTGTTTCCAGGTATTTTTTTTATTTCTTCTTTATTTCTTCAATGATCCATTGCTTGTTCAAAAGCATATTGTTTAGTCTGCACATCCTTGTGCTTTTCTCAGCTTTTTCCTTGTAATTAATTTCTAGCTTTATAGCATTATGATTGGAGAAGATGCTTGTTATTATTTCAGTTTTTTTAAATTTCTGGAGGCTTGCCTTGTTTCCCAACATATGCTCTATCCTTGAGAATGTTCCATACGTGCTTGAGAAGAACATGTATTCTGCTGTTTTTGGATGGAGTGTTCTATATATGTCTATTTAGTCCAACTGTTTTAACTTTTCATTTAGCTCCACTGTTTCTTTGTTGATTTTCTGTCTGGATGATCTGTCCATTGATGTGAGTGGGGTGTTGAGCTCCCCTTCTGGTATTGTGTTATTTTTGATATCTTCTTTTAGGTTAGTTAATAGTTACTTTAGGAACTTTGGTGCTCCTGTGTTGGGTGCATAGATATTTATAAGGGTTATTTCTTCTTGATGAAGTGTCCCTTTGATCATTATATATTGGCCCTCTATGTCCCTCTTTACCTGTCTTATCTTGAAGTCTGTTTTGTCTGGTATAAGTATTGCGACACCTGCTTTGTTTTGTTTCCTGTTAGCTTGGAGTATCATCTTCCACCCCTTCACTCTGAGCCTGTGTTTGTCCTTGGGGCTGAGGTGTGTTTCCTGGAGGCAACAAATTGTTGGATCTTGTTCTTTAATCCGATTTGCCACTCTGTGTCTTTTTTTTGGAGAATTCAGTCCGTTTACATTGAGGGTGAGTACTGATGCATGAGGGCTTAATGCTGCCATTTTATTGCTCGTTTTCTGGTTTTCCTGTGTTTCCTTTGTTTCTCGTCGTGTATGTTTTAGCCTACCCCTTGACTTCTGCAGTTTCTTATGGTGGATTTCTTAGATTTTTCCTTATTTATGTTTTGTGTGTCTGTTCTGTTTTTCAGTTTAGTGGCTACCCTGAAGTTTGTATTCAGAATCTCGTGTATAACATAGTCCATTTTCTGGTGGTCTCTTACTTCCTTAGTCTAGACTGTTTCAGTCCCTTTCCTCCTCCCCTCCTAAATTATTATTTTCATCTCTTATTCCAACTTGTGTTGTGAGTTTGTGGTTAGAGTGATAAGATCATTTTTGCTTTGGTGATTTACTTCCCTTTATCCTAATGCTGTAGTTGAATATTTGCTATCCTATTCTGATTCTGTCTGTCTCCCTACTCTGTGTTTTGTGACCTCTGTCTCCCTTTTTTCGTTTTTCAGGTATGAGAGCCTTCTTGAGGATTTCTTGTAGTGGAGGTCTTGTGACTACGAAGTCCCTTAGCTTTTGTTTGTCTGGAAAAGATTTAATTTCTCTCTCATATCTGAAGGATGTTTTTGCTGTATAGAGTATTCTGGGCTGAAGATTTTTATCCTTTAAAGTTTTGAATATGTCACTCCAATCTCTCCCAGCTTGTAAGGTTTCTGTAGTGAAATGTGCTAAAAGTCTGATAGGGGTTCCTTTGTAGGTTATTTTCTTCTGCCTTGCTGCCCTGAGTATTCTTTCTTTGTCATTCATTTTTGCCATTTTTATTACTATATGCCTTGCAGTAGGTCTTTTTACACTGGCAACTCTAGGAGATCTGAAAGCTTCCTCCACACACATTTCTCTCTCAGTCTCTAGATTTGGGAAGTTCTCTTCTAGTATTTTGTTGAGCACACTTTCTGCTCCATTTTCCTTTTCCATACCCTCAGGAATTCTGATTATTCTTAAGTTGCATTTTCTCATTGAGTCAGCTATTTCTCGGAGATTTTCTTCAGTTTTTTTAATTCTTAGTTCTCTTTCTTCTTCTGTCTGGAGCTATTCAGCCAGTCTATCTTCGATTATGCTAATTTTTTCCTCTATGATGTCTACATGGGCATTCAGGGAATCCATATTCTGTTTTATCTGATCCATTGTGTTTTTCATCTCTTCTATTTCTGATTGATTCTTCTTCATAGTTTCAATCTGTTTTGTGAAGTAACTCCAGAACTCGTTGAGTTGTTTCTCTATATTTCCCTTTACCTCATTGAGTATTTTGATGATAGCTACTCTGAATTTATTGTCACGTAGTTTACCTATTTCCAAGTCCTCAGGACATACTTCTGTGTTTTTATGGTTTTCCTTGTGGACTGGAGCCTTCATAAATTGCTGGATGGTAGAGGAGTGGTTTTTACGCATGATGCTGTTATTCGGTTGCAGTTACAGCCTGTCGCCCCTAGATGGGGATCGAGAGCCGTGTGTTCTGAGCCCTCCACCTTCAGGTGGGATGGCGCGGGCTGGGAGAGGAGGGGCACTTTCTCTTGCGTGCTGACCTGGATTTGGATCAGCTCTTGCTTTCTGGTCTCCTGGGGCCCTGGCTGGGGTTCACCCATGTGAAAGCTTTCCCCCATTAGAGGGTTTCCACTGCACCGGTGGTGGGAGTCCTGGACAATCCCCAGACACGCGGCCCCTCCCCGGCTCCTTCCCTCACCTGCGGCAGCAATCCCAGTCTCTAGGGGCAGGAGTGAACTTCTCTCTTACCGCATTCCAGCTCCTCCGAGGGCAGCTCCAGCCTCTCTACCCTCCATTGTTTGGCTCCTGTGGGTGGTTGACAATTTCTGTTATTAGGATTTTTTTTTGGTTGGAAAGCAGTTACTCTTTTTGGTTGTAATTTGGAGGGGAGAGAGTCTCGGGTGAACTCACGCTGCCATGGTGCTTATACAGTACTAATCTTAATGGGACCTCTGTCATTGCCGAAACAGCATTATGTGTTGCATGACTATATTTACAGTAGTGCAACCATTACCATAGTCAATTTTAGAATGTTTTTGTCACCTCAAAAAGAAACCCTTTAGTTATTACCTCTTTATCATCTCCCTGCCCACAAACCCCTCTCGCTTCTGGGTTTAGTATGAATGGAATTATATAACGTCTTTTGTGACTGGCTTCTTTCTCTTAACGTAGTGTTTTCAAAGTTTATCCATATTGCAGCATATATTGATACTTCATTCCTTTTTGTTGCAAATAATATTTCATTGTATGGATATGCTGTATTTTATTTAATTTGTCAGTCGATGGACATTGTTGTTTCCACCTTTTGACTATTATGAGTAATGCTGTAAACATTTACGTAGAAGTTTTTGTGTGGATGTAGGTTATTTCTCTTGGGTATGTGCCTAGGAGTGGAATTGCTGGGTCATATGGTAACTTTATGCTGAATTGTTTGAGGAACTGCCAGACTTGTTTTCCACAGTGGCTGCCCCATTTTCTTTCCCACCAGCAGTGTATGAATGTTCTGATTTCGCCGTATTAGTTTATTTTCTTTTTTCTCCCCAAAGCCCCCCGGTACATAGTTGTGTATTTTTAGTTGTAGGTTTTTCTACTTGTGGCATGTGGGATGCTGCCTCAGCATGGCCCAACGAGCGGTGCCACATCCGCACCCAGGATTCGATCTGGCAAAACCCTGGGCCACCAAAGCGGAGTGCACAAACTTAACCACTCTGCCATGGGGCCAGCCCCTCCATATTCTTGCTAACTCTTGTTGTTACCTTTTTGATGATAGACATCTTAGTGGATGTGAAGTAGTATCTTGTGGTTTTGATTTGCATTTCCCTGATGAGTAATGATGTTGAGTATCTTTTCAAATGCTTATTGGCCATTTGTATCTCTTCCTTGGAGAAAAGTTCATTCATTCAGATCCCTCGTTCATTTTTTAGTTGGTCTATTTGTGTTTTTTATTATTGAGTTGTAAGAGTTCTTTAAGTAGTCTGGGTACGTGTTCCTTATTAGCTGACTGATGAGCACATATTTTCTCCCATTATATGAGTTGTCTTTTCACTTTGGTACCCTTTGAAGCACAAACGTTTCTAGTTTTAATGAATCCCAATTTATCTGTTTTTTCTTTTGTTGCTTGTGCTTTTAGTGGCATATTTAAGAATCCTTTGCCAAATCCAAGGTCTTGAAGATTTACCCCTGTTTTATTTTTGAGAGTTTTATAGTTTTAGCTCCTACATTTAGGTCTTTTATCCATTCTGAGTTAATTTTTGTATACTGTGAGATAAGGGTCCAATTTCATCTTTTGCATATGGCTGTCCGCTTGTACCAGCATCATTTGTTGAGATGACTATGCTTTCCCCATTGGATATTCTTGACACCCTTGTCAAAAATGAGTTGACCATGAAATATGTGGGTTTTTTCTGGACCTTCAGTTCTAATCCATTCATGTCTGTGTCTGTCACTTGTGCCAGTACCATAGTACCTTGAGTAAGTTTTGATATCAGGAAGTGTGAGTTCTCCTTTGTTGTTTTCCAACATTTTTTGTCTCTTCTGGGTCCCTTGCAATTACAGATGTATTTTAGAATCAGTTTGTCATTTTCTGCGAAGAAGTTAGCTGAGCTTCTGGTAGTGATTGCACTCAATCTGTAGGTCACTTTGGAGATGTCATCTTGACAATAGGAAGTCTACTGATTCACGAATATAGAATGTCTTTTTATTTATTTAGGTCTTTCTTGATTTCCTTCAACAGTGATTTGTAATTTTTCAGTGTACAAATGTTGCATTTCTTTGTTAAATTTATTCCCAATTATGTATTCTCATTAATGATTAGTAAGTTAAATTGCTTCATTAATTTCATAGTCAGATTGTTCTTGAACATTTTTCCTACTAAAATTAATTCTTTTTTTTCCCTTGTGGTCTGAAAATATACTTTGTAAATTTATTAAGGTTTGTTTTATGGCCTCGCATACAGTCCATCCTGGAGAATGGTCATATGCAGTTGAGAAGAATGTATGTTCTGTTTCTGAACCTAAAGTGTGTGTCCTGTAGTCTACTTATTTAGATCAGGTTTTGTAATCCAGTTTCTGTCCCTTGATTGGCTTGTTGAATCCATTCACATGTAGTGTTTTGATAGAGTTGGAGTCTGCCATTTTACTTTTGATTTCTGTATGTCTCATGTCTCTTTTTGTTTCTCTGTCCTTCCTGTCTCCTTTCTTTTTCATTAAGTGAATATTTTCTAATGTAGCATTTTAATTTCTTTTTCTTTTTTAAATCAAAGTTCTTTTTACTATTGCAAAACGAGAGTCTTTAGAGAAATTAGTATTCAACTTAGTTATTTAATCTTTTGCTAGACCAATCAGCTCATACCGTTATAGTGCCCTTTGGGATGCTCTGTTTATCAGAAGTTCAGATCTTTTGGGGGGCATGACACATCTATGCTTTTTTATTTTTCATCTTTATTGAGGTATAATTGACAAAAATGTAAAATATTTCAAGCGTACATTGTGGTGGTTTGATATACGTATACATGGTGAAAGATTTCCTCCCATCTAGCTAATGAACATGTTCATCACCTCACATATTTATTTATTTGAAGGAGAACATTTACACTCTACTCTCTTAGCAAATTTCAGTTGTACAATACAGTGTTATCAACTATAGTGAAAATGTTATACATTAGATACCCAGACCATACTCATCTTATGGCTGAAAGTTTGTGCTCTTTTTACCAACCTCTCCTTATTTTCGCCCTCCAACCCCCAAGCCTCTGGCAACCAGTTTTCCACTCTCTCTTTCTCTGAGTTTGCCTTTTTTTCTTTTTTTCCAGATTCCACATATAGATGATACCATGCAGTTTTTGTCTTCCTCTGTCTGGCTTAATTCACTTAGCATAATGCTCTCAAGGTCTGTCCATGTTTTTGCAAACAGCAGGATTTCCTTCTTTCTCATGACTGAATAATGTTGCTTTGCGTATGTATATACACACAACGTCTTTATCCATTCATCTGTGGATGGGCACTTAGACTGTTTCCATATCTTGACTATAGTAAATAATGCTACAATAAACATGGGAGTACAGCTATCTCTTCAATAACCTATTTTCATTTCCTTTATGTATATACCCAGAAGTGGCATTGCTGGATCATGTGTAGTGCTATTTTTAATTTTCTGAGGAACTTCTGTTTTCTCTATTGGTTGCACCAATTTGCATTCCCACCAACAGTGTACAAGTGTTCCCTTTTCTCTACATTCTGGCCAACACTTGTTATCTTTTCTCATTTTAAGGACATTCATTCTAACGTGTGTGAAGTGGTATCTTATGTGATTTTGATTTGCATTTCCCTGATGATAAGTGATGTAGAGCACCTTTTCATGTACCTGTTGGCAATTTGAATAGCTTCTTTGGGAAAATGTTTATTTAGTTCCTCTCCCCATTTTTTAATCAGATTGGAGTTTTTTTTTGCTATTGAGTTGTATGAGTTCTTTATATATTTTGGATATTAACTCCTTACCAGGTATATGATTTGCAGGTATTTTCTCCAGTTTTTTAGGTTGCTGTTTCATTTTGTTGATGGTGTCCTTTGTTGTGCAGAAACCTTTTCGTATGATGTTGTCCCATTTGTTTATTTTTGCTTTTGGTGTCCAATCCACAAAATTATTGACAAGACTGATGTCGAGGAGCTTACTATCTAGGTTTTCTTCTGGGAGTTTTATGGTTTCAAGTGTTAAATTTAAGTCTTCAATCCAATATGAATTGATTTTTGTGTACAGTGTGAGATAAGGGTCCAGTTTTATTCATTTACGTGTGTCTGTCTAATTTTCCCAGCACTATTTATTGTAAAGACTACTTCCCCATTGTATGTTTTTGCTCATTTCTGGTAAGTTAATTGACCATATATGCGTGCGTTTATTTCTGGTCTCTCTCTTCTGTTCCATTGATCTTTGTGTTTGTTTTTATGCCAGTACCGTACTTTTTTTGTTATTAAAGCTTTGTAATATAGTTTGAAATCAGGAAGTGTGATGCCTCCAGCTTTGTTGTTCCTTCTCAAGGTTGCTTTGGTTATTCGGGATCTTTTGTGGTTCCATACAGATTTTAAGATTGTTCTATTTCTGTGGAAAATGCCATTGCAATTTTGGCAGGGATTGCACTGAATCTGTAGATTGCTTTGGGTAGTATGGATCTTTTAACAATATTAATCCTTCCAATCCATGGGCATAGGATATCTTTCCTTTTATTTGTGTCTTCTTCTATTTCTTTCATCAGTGTCTTATAGTTTTCTTTGTACAGGTCTTTTAGCTCCTTGCTTAAATTTGCTCTTAGGTATTTTATTCTTTTTGATGGAGTTATAAATGGGATTGTTTTCTTATTTTCTCTTTTTGGTCGTTTGTTAGTGTATAGAAATGCAACTGATTTTTGTATATTGATTTTGGATTCTGCAACTTTACTGAATTTGTTTATTCTAACAGTTTTTTTTGTGGAATCTTTGGGGTTTTCTGTATGTAATATTATGTCTTCTGTAAATAATGGCAGTTTTACTCCTTCTCTTCCGATTTGGATGCCTTTTATTTTCTTTTTCTTGCCTAATTGTTTTGGTTAGAACTTCCAGTACTACGTTGAATGAAAGTGATGAGAATGGGCATCCTTGGCTTCTTCCTGATCTTAAGAGGAAAAGCTTTCAGCTTTTCACCATTGAATTTGATGTTAGCTGTGGGCTTGTCGTACATGGCCTTTATTATGTTGAGATATATTCCTTCTTTACCGAGTTTCTTGAGAGTTTTTATCATGAATGGATGTTGAATTTTTTCTGCATCTATTGAGATGATCATCTGGTTTTTATTCATTTTGTTAATGTGGTGTATCACATGGGATTGAATTGTGAGTGTTGAACTGTCCTTGCATCCCTGGGATGAATCCCACTTGATCATGCTGGTCTTTTTAATGTATATGATCCTTTTAATGTATTGTTGAATTTGGTTTGCTAATATTTTGTTGAAGATTTTTGCATCTATGTTTGTCAGGGATATTGGCCTGTACTTTTCTTGTAGTGTCCTTGTCTGGTTTTCGTATCAGGGTAAAGCTGGCCTTGTAAGATGAGTTTGGAAGTATTCCCTCTTCTTCTGCTTTTTTGGAGGAATTTGAGAAGGATTGGTATTAATTCGTATTTAAATATTTGGTAGAATTCGCCAGTGAAGCCATCTGATCCTGGACTTTTCTTTGTTAGGAAGGTTTTGATTATTGATTCAGTCTCCCTACTAGTAATTGGTCTGTTCAAATTTTCTGTTTTTTCATGATTCAGTCTTAGCCGGTTGTATGTTTCTAGGAATTTATCCATTTCTTATAGGTTGTCCAATTTGTTGGTGTATAATTGTTCTCAGTCTTTTCTGATCCTTTGTGTTTGTGTAGTATCAGTTGTAACGTCTTCTCCTTCATTTGTAGTTTTACTTATTTGAGTCCTCTCTTTTCTCGGTAAGTCTAGCTAAAGGTTTGTCTGTTTTGTTTATCTTTTCCAAATATCAGCTCTTAGTTTTATTGACCTTTCTGTTGTCTTTTTAGTCTCTATTTCATTTATTTCTGCTCTGATCTTTGTTGTTTCCTTCCTTCTTCTAACTTTGGGTTTGGTTTGTTCCTCTTTTTCTAGTTCCTTGAGGTGTAAAGTTAGGTTGTTAATTTGAGGTCTTTCTTTTTTCTCAGCGTAGGTGTTTAAACTTCCGTCTTAGAACTGCTTTTGCTTCATCCCATCGTATTTGATATATTGTGTTTCCATTTTCATTTGTCTCAAGATATTTTTGAATTCTTTGACCTATTGGTTGTTCAGTAGCATGTTATTTAATTTCCACATATTTGGGAATTTTCCAGTTTTCTTGTAATTGATTTCTAGTTTCATACCAAGTGGTTGGAAAAGATGACTTGTATGATTTCAGTTTTCTTAAATTTGTTAAGACTTGTTTTGTGGCCTAACTTAGGATCTATCCTGGAAAATGTTCCATGTGCACTTGAGAAGAATGTATATTCTGCTGTTGGATGGAATGTTCGGTAAATGTCTGTTAAGTCCATCAGGTTTAACATGTAGTTTAAGTCCAGTATTTTCTTAGTAATTTTCTGTCTGGATGATTTATCCATTGTTGAAAGTGGGGTATTGAAGTACCTTACCGTTAATGTACTGCTGTCTTATTTCTCCCTTCAAGTCTGTTAATATTTGCTTTACGTATTTAGGTGCTCCGACATTGGCTGCATATTCGATATTTACAAATGTTATATTCTCTTGTTGGATTAACCCCTTTATCAATACAAAATGACCTTCGTATCTTCTTTGAGCTTTTGGCTTAAAGTCTGTTTTGTCTGATAAAAACATAGCTACCCCTGCTTTCATTTGGTTTTCATTTGCATGAAATACGTTTTTCCATCCCTTTACTTTCAGTCTGTGTGTGTCTGTCCTTCTGAAGTGAGCCTCTTATAAGCATCGTATGTTTGGGTCTTTTTTTTCTAATCCATTCAGCCACCCTCTGTCTTTTGATTGGAGAATTTAGTGCATTTACATTTAAAGTCAATGTTGGTAGGTATGGCCTTTTTATTGCCATTTTGTTCATTGTTTTCTGGCTGTTTTGTAATTCCTTTTCTCCTTTCTTCTCTTGCTCTCTTCCTTTGTGATTTGATGCTGTTCTGTAGTGTTATGCTTAGATTCCTTTTTTTTTAGTCTCTCGTGTATCTATTATAGGTTTTTGCTTTGTGGATTACCATTGAGGCTTACATCAAATATAATAGCCCATTTTAAGATGTTAAGTTAAAATGAATACTAAAGTTCTACATTTTTACTCTTCCCCCCTCAACATTTTATAATTTTCTTGGTACACTATCGATCTTTTTATCTTGTGTATCTGTTAACAAATTATTGTAGTATAGTTACTTTTAATACTTTGTGCATTTTAATTTCTTAATAATATTTTTGCTGTGTATTTTAAGTGGTTGCTCTAGGGTTTATCACATATAGCTTATCAGAATCAGGTTCAAATTTACAATAGTGTAATTCCAACGATATGTAGAAATGTTACTCATACTCTGTTCTTTTTTCCTTTTTACAATATTATTGTTATATGTATTGTATGTTAATGCTACACATCCAACAATACATTATTATAGTTATTGCTTTACTATCTTAAGTCATTTCCTTAACCATCTTTTATCCCACCCACTTCCTTTGTACTGTCATTGGCAAATATACATATCTTACATTTCTATATATTAAAGAACAATACATTGTATACGTTTTACTTTATACAACTGCTATTTAAATTAAAGAAAGGAGAAAATATGCATTTATGTTTTCTTTTATGATTGCGTTATCTTTACTAGTGTGCATTGTTTCTTTGTTTAGATTCTAGTTACCATCTGAAGTCACTTGGTTTCAACCTGAAGAATTTCCTTCAGTGTTTCTTGTATGGTGGGTCTAGTAGACAAATTCTCTCCTTTGATGTGAACATCGTGCTTTCTTCTTTAATCATGGTTTCCTTTACTTCTGTGAACATTTTTACAAAGGCTACTTTGAAGTCTTTTTCTGATAAATCTGACATCTGGTTGCTCTCACAGGCAGTTTCTGTGGCCTTCTTTTCTGCTAATGTATGGGACATAGTTGTTTCTTTGCATGCCTCTAATTTTTTGTTGGAAACTGGAAGCTCTAGTTATTGTACCCAACTCAGGGTGCTGGTCCCTCCCAGGGCAGGGGCTTTTTTTGTTATTTGCTTATTTGTTTAGTGGTTAGCTGGATTATTTTAGTGAAGTCTGGTTCCTCACCTACAATTTTAAATCTCTGATAACTGCCTCTTAGGGATGTGCAGTTTGGGGCATGCCCACAGACCTGGGATGACAGTAGTATTAGTAGGGCTCTTTTTTCTTTCCCTAACCACAGTCAGCTGTTAAATTCCACTGATTGCTCTATTATTTTCAACAGTACCCTACAGCAAAAATTGCTCCACGAGCTAATCCAGTGAAATTGGGGCTCCTTTGGAGGTGTAAGTTTCCAAGGTCTGTGTTTGATTTGTTCTGACCCCAGGATGACTTCTCCCAGCTGTCTTATTCCCTAGTCCTCTCCTGCAAACTAGCTAGTGTAGTTTTTCCTGCATCTTGACTCTCTTCCCAAGTGCCTCCAACCACAACTTGCAGTATTCTTGAAAGTGTCTTAGCCTCGACTTCCCCAAGCTTGGTAACAAATGAAGCCAGTTTCTTTGATGAGCAATTAGCAGGCAGTAAGCCAGGTAGCTTCTTTTTTCCCATGCAAAATCTTTGAGCCAAGGCTCTAGAGCTGGTGGTGGAGGGCGATGGGAGGTTTCTCTCTGAGTGACACCCCCGCTGCAGAAGCTGAGCTCTCATTGGGGAGTGGACATTGGCTAGCAGCCTGAGGTGCTCTTAGCTTGCCCCTCTTGGCATGGAACCTCTGTCTCACAAGTTGGGGCAAGGGCAGGGTCCCAGTATTCTCAGTGTGCTGGGCCCAGGATAGAGCCTTCATTCTGTGATTGAGGGCTGAACAGAAGATGGCAGCCCCCACTCTAAATCACACTCTCCTGGAACTTAGCCTCAGCAAGTCGGATGCAAGATGAGAAACGGTGATGTCCTGCTCTTCCTGGGTATCACACGGTCTACCTGGGAGCTGGAGGAGAGGGAACCCTGTGTTCTTGGTTGCAGTAGCCTGAGGTGGAGTCTCCTTGCCTAGCTGTGAGGTTGGAAGGGGAGTGGTCTTGGTTCAGATACCAGTTGACTCTTGCCTGTCTTACCAGATTTTTCTGGATCTTCTTGGATAAATGCTGCTTCATATGCTCTTTGCCTTTAGGACCATTTCCAGAGGCTTTAAGTGGTTGTTTTTAAATACCGTCAACTAATTTCACTGGAGAGTGAGTCAGCAGAGGTGTGTGTGCTTTCATACCAGAAGTCCTCATTTGGCTTCATTTTCATTTCTTTTACTAATTGAACCTCTCTGTATATCCCAATTCAAATCCTGGAAGGACTCAGTATACTTTACTTGTATGTTACCATAATCTCTATTGGGCCCTTTGAGTTCTTTCATCTCATTAAGTCACTTACCTGTGTGTGGATGGGTCCTGTCTGTGGCCACCCCTGCATAGAGAGCGGCGGCCTGGTGCTGCTTTCCTAAACAAAGAATTCTGAGTAAGCCAGCTGTTGTCTTTTGGGGGCAGGCCTGTATATTGCAGGACATTTAGGTCTTGGTTCTCAAACATTAAATGACATGCTAGTGACATGTCCTCTGCAGTCATTGACAACCAAAAGTGGCACCTCACATTCACAAATGTCCCTTTAGGTGAGGAGCCAGAACCACCCTTAGGTTGAGAACACGGAAATGGACAAGCGAGGCATGGAAAGCATGAGAAAGGAAACAATACTCAAGAATATGAAAAATGAGTGACTAAAATGTAACTGGCACATTAATAAGGATGGCATTGCAGCCATTCACATTATTTTAAAAGAATATTTAGTGATGTGGGGAAATTCAACATGTTGCTTGAAAGATATAGGCTATTAAATTATTGTGATTCTAGATCCTAGTTTACTTTTTTAAAGTAAATTCACACAGAGAAGAGATTGGAAGGAGATGGTTTAGAATTCTGGCTTGTATAGCATCTTCAGCAAAGAATGTTTTTTTTGGAGAAATGACAGGACAAAGAAAAGCAATTTTAGGCTTTCTAGGATGGCAAACCGGGAAGGTAGAGAGATGGGAAGGAACCAATGTAGTAAGGTTTTTGTGCAATTCTTCTGGTGGCATCTCTGAGCTGTTAACCTGCCTCCAGTAAAAGGAGAGTTTATATCCTGCTGTTAGTCAGGAAAAAAGGGGAAGTTAGAGCTTCTCTCACATTTGCTGCTGCTTAATTGCTTTCAGCTCAAAATTTTATGTCAAGGGACGTATTTTAGGGTGACAGAATCTAGCTTCCCTTAATTACCTTACAATTATCCTCTATAGTATGTAGGGCAGATTTTTTTTTTGGAATTTTTTTTTATTGAGTTCATAGTAGTTTACATCATTGTGAAATTTCAATTGTACATTATTTCTTGACTGTCACCACATAAGTGCTCCCCTTCACCCCCTGTGCTCACTCCCTACCCTCTTCCCCTGGTAACCACTGAACTGTTTTCTTTGTCCGTGGGTCTGTTCATGTTCCACCTATGAATGAAATCATCTCATGTTTGTTTTTCTCAGTCTGGCTTATTTTGCTAAGCATGATGCCCTCCAAGTCTTTCAATGTTGTTGCAAATGGGATGATTTTGTCTTTTTTTCCCGCTGAGTAGTATTCCACTCTCTATATATACCACATCTTCTTTATCCAATCATCAGTCGATGGGCGCTCGGATAGTTTCCATGTCTTGGCTATTGTGAATAGTGCTGCGATGAACATGGGGGTGCATATGTTACTTCGGATTGTTGACTTCAAGTTGTTTGGGTAGATACCCAGTAGTGTGATAGCTAGGTTGTATGGTAGTTCTATTTTTAGTTTTTTGAGGAATCTCCATATTGTTTTCCATAGGGGCTGCACCAGTTTTCATTCTCCCCAGCAGTGTATGAGGGTTCCCTTCTCTCCACACCCTCTCCAACATTTGTTATTTTTAGTCTTAGTGATGATAGCCATTTTAACAGGCGTAAGGTAATATCTTAGTGTAGTTTTGATTTGCATTTCCCTGATGATTAGTGATGTTGAGCATCTTTTCATGTGTTTATTGGCCATCTGTATATCTTCTTTGGAAAAATGCCTGTTCATCTCCTCTGCCCATTTTTTGATTGGGCTGTTTTTTGTTTTTTTTTTTTTATTCAGCTGCGTGAGCTCCTTATATATTATGGCTATTAGCCCCTTGTCAGATATATGATTTGCAAATATTTTCTCCCAATTGGTGAGTTGTCTCTTTGTTTTGATTCTAGTTTCTTTTGCCTTGCATAAGCTCTTTAGTCTGATGAACTCCCACTTGTTTATTTTTTCTTTTGTTTCCCTTGTCTGAGAAGACATGGTATTTGAAAAGATCCTTTTTAGTTTGATGTTGAAGAGCGTACTACCTATGTTATCTTCCAGGAGTTTTGTGGTTTCAGGACTTATCTTCAAGTCTTTGATCCATTTTGAGTTTGTTTTTGTGTATGGCATGAGATAATGGTCTCCCTTCATTCTTTTGCATGTGGCCGTCCAGTTCTCCCAGCACCATTTATTGAAGAGACTATCTTTTCTCCATTGTATGTTCTTGGCACCTTTGTCAAAGATTAGCTGTCCATAGACGTGAAGTTTTATTTCTGGGCTTTCAGTTCTATTCCATTGATCTGTGTGCCTGTTTTTGTACTGGTACCATGCCGTTTTGATCACTATGGGTTTGTAGTACATTTTGAAGTCAGGGATTTTGATGCCTTCGGCTTTGTCCTTTTTTCTCAGGATTGTGTTAGCAATTCAGGGTCTTTGGTTGCCCCATCTATTTCCATGAAGAATGTCATTGGGATTCTGATTAGGGTTGCATTGAATCTGTAGGTTGCTTTGGGTAGTATGGACATTTTAACTATGTTTATTCTTCCAACCCATGTGCATGGAATCTGTTTCCATCTCTATGTCATCATCTGTTTCTTTCAGTAATGTCTTAGAGTTTTCATTGTAGAAGTCCTTCACCTCCTTGATTAAATTTACTCGTAGGTACTTTATTCTTTTAGTTGCAATTGTAAATGGAATTGTATTCTAGAGTTCTCTTTCTGTAAGTTCATTATTGGAGTCTAGAAAAGCAATTGATTTTTTTAAGTTGATTTTGTACCCTGCAAGTTTACTGTAGTTGTTAACTATTTGTTAGTTTTCCAATGGATTCTTTGGGGTTTTCTATATATAAGATCATGTCGTCTGCAACAGCGAGAGTTTCACTTCTTCCCTCTCTATTTGGATTCCTTTTATTCCTTTTTCTTGCCTGATTGCTCTGGCCAGGACCTCCAGTACTATGTTAAATAAGAGTGGTGATAGAGGGCATCCTTGTCTTGTTCCTCTTCTCAGAGGGATGGCTTTCAGTTTTTCCCCATTGAATGTGACGTTGGCTGTGGGTTTGTTATATATGGTCTTTATTATGCTGAGGTAATTCTATCCCCATTTTGTTAAGAGTTTTTATCCTAAGTGGCTGTTGGATCTTGTCAGATGCTTTCTCTGCATCTTTTGAGATGATCATGTGGTTTTTATTCCTCAGTTTGTTGATGTGGTGTATCATGTTTATTTGCGGATGTTGAACCATCCCTGTGTCCCTGGTATAAATCCCACTTGATCATGATGTATGATCCTTTTGATGAATTGCTGAATTCAGGTTGCCAAAATTTTGTTGAAGATTTTTGCATCTATGTTCATTAGCAATATTGGCCTGTAGTTCTCCTTCTTTGTGTTGTCCTTGTCAGGTTTTGGTATCAGAGTGATGTTGGCCTCATAGAATGTGTTAGGAGGTGTTCCATCTTCCCTAATTTTTTGGAATAGCTTGAGAAGGATAGGTATTAAATTCTCTCTGAAAGTTTGGTAGAATTCCCCAGAGAGGCCGTCTGGTCCTGGGGTTTTATTCTTCGGTTGTTTTTGATTTCTTTTTGAATCTCTTTCCTTGTGATTGGTCTATTCAGATTGTCTGTTTCTTATTGATTCAGCTTGGGGAGGTTGTAAGAGTCTAAGAATTTATCCATTTCCTCTACATTATCCATTTTGTTGGCATATAGTTTTTCGTAGTATTATCTCATAATTGGTTGTATTTCTGTGGTGTCTGTTATTTCTCCTCTTTCATTTCTAATTTTGTTTATCTGAGCTTTTTCTCTTTTTTTCTTTGTAAGTCTGGCTATGGATTTGTCAATTTTATTTATCTTGTCAAAGAACCAGCTCTTTGTTTCATTGATCCTTTCTACTGCCTTTTTTGTTTCAAGAGCATTTATTTCTGCTCTGATTTTTATTGTTTCTCTCCTGCTGACTTTGGGCTTTGTTTGTTTTTTTTCTAATTCAGTTAGGTGTAATTTGAGATTGCTTATTTGGGATTTTTCTTGTTTGTTAAGGTGTGCCTGTATTGCAGTGAATTTCCCTCTTAATAAGCCTTTTGCTGCATCTCATATGAGTTGGTATGGTATGTTATCATTTTCATTTGTCTCTAGATATTTTTTGATTTCTCCTTTAGTTTCTTCAGTGATCCATTGCTTGTTCAGTAGCATGTTCTTTAGTCTCCACATCTTTGTCCCTTTCTCACCGTTTTTCTTGTAATTAATTTCTAGCTTTATAGCATTGTGATTGGAAAAGATGCTTGTTATTATTTCAGTTTTCTTAAATTTATTGAGTCTTGCCTTGTTTCCCAACATATGGTCTGTCCTTGAGAATGTTCCATGGGCATTTGAGAAGAACGTGTATTCTGCTGTTTTTGGATGGAGTGTTCTGTATATGTCTATTAAGTCCAACTGGTTTAGCTTTTCTTTAATTCCACTGTTTCCTTATTGGTTTTCTGTCTGGATGATCTATCCATTGATGTGAGTGGAGTTTACCCCACTATTATTGCGATATTATTAATGTCTCTTTTAGATTTGTTAATACTTGCTTTATGAACTTTCATGCTCTTATGTTGGGTGCATAGATATTTATAAGTGTTATTTCCTTTTGATGAAGTGTCCCTTTGATCATTGTATACTGCCCCTCTTTGTCTCTCTTTATGTGTCTTATGTAGAAGTTTACTTTGTCTGATATAAGTATTGCAACATCTTCTTTCTTTTGTTTGCCATTAGCTTGGAGTATCCTCTTCCATCCCTTCACTCTGAGCCTGTGTTTGTCCTTGGACCTGAGATGTGTTTCCTGGAGGCAGTGTATTGTTGGGTCTTGTTCATTAATTCATCTTGCCACTCTTGACTTTTTATTGGAGAATTCCATCCATTTATGTTTAGAGTGATTATTGACATATGAGGGTTTAATGCTGTCATTTTATCACTCGTTTTCTGGTTCTGCATTTCCTTTGTTTCTCATCCTGTGTGTTTTGGTCTACCCATTGAATTATGTAGTTTTTTATGATGTGTTTCTTTGTCTTCTCCTTATTTATTGTTTGTGTTGTTCTGCTTTTTTGTTTAGTGGTTCCCCTGAGGTTTGTATTCAGAATCTCGTGTGTAAGATGCGCATTTTCTGATGGTCTATTTCCTTAGTCTAAATGGCTTCAGTCCCCTTCCTCGTCCCCTCCTAAGTTGTTTTTCTCACATCTTATTTCATCTTCTGTTGTGAGTTTGTGGTTCAAATGACAAGATTATCTTTGTTTTTGGTGTTTTACTTCCCTTTAGCTTAATGCTATACTTGAGTATTTGCTATCCTATTCTGATTCTGTCTCCCTGTTTATCTTGTTACTCTGTGTTTTGTGACACCTTTCTGTCCCTTTTTCTTTCCCTGGTATGAGGGCCGCCTTGAGGATTTCTTGTGTGTGTGGGGTCTCGTGGCTACAAAGTCCCTTAGCTTTTGTTTGTCTGGGAAAGTTTTTATTTCTCCCTCATATCTGAAGGATATTTTTGCTGGATAGAATATTTTTGACTGAAGATTTTTGTCTTCTAAAGATTTGAATATGTCATTCCATTCTCTCCTAGCTTGTAAGGTTTCTGCAGAGAAATCCACTGAAAACCTGATAGGTGTTTCTTTGTAGGTTATTTTCTTCTGCCTTGCTACCCTTAGTATTTTCTTTGTCATTCAGTTTTCCCAGTTTCACTACTAGATGCCTTGCAGTAGGTCTTTTTACATTGACATATTTAGGAGATCTGGCAGCCTCTTCCACATGGATTTCCTTCCCTAGATTTGGGAAGTTCTCTGCTATTATTTCTTTGAACAAGCTTTCTGCTCCATTCTCCTTCTCTTCTCCTTGGTAATACCTATAATTCTTATGTTGCATTTCCTAATTGAGTTGGATGTTTCTCAGAGACCTTCTTTCTTTCTTTTTAGTCTTACTTCTCTCTCCTCCTCTGTCTGAAGCATTTCAACATGTCTGTTTTCGATTATGTTGATACAGTCCTCTCTGATGTCCACGTGAATGTTCAGGGAATCCATATTTTGTTTTATCTCTTCCAATGTATCTTTCATCTCTAACATTTCTGATTGATTCTTCTTGATAGTTTCAATCTCTTTTGTGAAGTAGCTCCTGAGCTTGTTGAATTCTCTGTCTCTTTGAACTCGTTGAGTTTTTTGATGATAGCTATTTTGAATCCATTGTCATTTAGATTACATATTTCTGTGTCCTCAGGACTGAATTCTGGGTGCTTGTCATTTCCTCTCTGGTCTGGAGATTTGGTGTAGTGTCTGATATTGCTAGAGGAGGTGGGTCGGCTCTTACACATTGTGATATTATTTGGTTGCAGTTTTCCCCTATCACCACTGAATGAGGGTCAAGAGCCGCATATTCTGAGCCCTCTGCCTTCAGCCGAGATCCCAAGCGGTGGAGTGGGCGTGGGGCAGGTTGGGGGAGGGCACTTTCTCCTGCGTGCCCTCTAGGCTTTCTCACTCTGCTCTCACACTCTGGTCTCCTGGGGTGTTGGCTTGATGAGGTCACACCATTAGAGGGCTTCCCTCTAGGCTGCAGGGGCCCTAGGGAGTCCTTGTTCCTGCAAAGAAGCGACCCCTCACCCATTCCTTCCCTCATGGAGCCTCCTGCAGTTGCAGTTCACAGTCTTTAGGGGAGGGAGCGAAGTTCTCTCTTACCCCGTTCCAATTCTTCCAAGGGGGGCTCCAGCCTCTCTGCCCTCCGTCCTATGGCTGCATGTGTGTGTGTCTGACATTTTTGTGTTGTGTTAGGATGTCCTCTCTTGGAGTATGGATGCCCCTTTTTGTTGTATGTTGGAGGGATGAGAGTCCTAGGCAAGTTCACTCTGCTGTGATGCTGATGTCACTCTCAGATATTATTTCTTAGGGGGGCTAGTCCAGAGTTAATCTTTATGAAGTTGAGGCTACACTAGTTTAAGGCAAAAGAGACTTATCATATGAAATAAAGTTTATTTCTTTTATTTTTTCCTTTTTTTTTTTTGGAAGATTAGCCCTGAGCTAACATCTGCCACCAGTCCTCCTCTTTTTGTTGAGGAAGACTGGCTCTGAGCTTACATCTGTGCTCATCTTCCTCTACTTTGTATGTGGGACACCTGCCACAGCATGGCTGGACAGGCTGTGCGTAGGTCCGTGCCTGGGATCCAGACCAGTGAACCCCAGGCTGCCGAAGCGGAATGTGCAGACTTAACCGTTGTGCCACTAGGCTGGGCCCTGAAATAAAATGTAAAAGTAGTGTTCTTGAGCTTAGGCTTGGTTTTTAAAAGAAATCTATATATAAGCAATTGCAGTAATAACTTGATTACATATTTAAATTATTTGTTTTTAAGGTACTGACATCTTTTTGACTAGGTTCCTAAGCAGGATGTAAACATCAGTGGGATTTTCATCAAGTATAGTTGTTCTCTGTAGAGCACTTGGGAACTCAGACTCTTCATACACCTTTTGTGGTAGGACAGATAAGGAAAGGGGAAAAGATTGTTAAAAATCTTTTTGAATAGTCATCACTGAAAACATGATTTTTTAGTAAAGCAGTTTGAGCACAAATGTGACCTAGTTATATAACTAGTTGGAATTCTAATCTTTGTTGTTTTTACTTGAATATTCTCTTGAACAGCATGAGATTTGTTATGTGGGTTGTAGTCAGCTGGTTTCTGTTCCATGGAAACTATATTGAAGGATATATGTATTTAAAATCCAGAACCTGTAGATTTCATCTGCATAGAAAAGTAGAGTGTTCCCCTCCTGAGGGTCTCACAGAAAAAAATAGTGTACGGGACTGTTAAGGAAGAGGTTGTTTGGAAATGGAGCCTAGCCTCTCATTGTTATTCTGACTGTGGGCAAAGTGTAGTGGGCCTAACCATCCGTCTGCTGTTGAGGTTGATGTCAGCCCCATTAGCTCCAGTGTCACTTTGAATTGAGTAAAGATGGCAGTCTCCTGTCGTTTGGCTCTTTCCACAGAGAGCTTGTACTAATATAATGAAAGCATTCCCAGGGGGAGTACATCAAAGTAGCTAGAGAATTCTTTTTGGCCGTTCTTTCCTTGTTTCCCCTATTTCTCACCAGTTCTTTGGATTCCATCTGTGCTTTCCTTTCTTTGTGTTAGGCTTCTGCCTTTGTCTTTAAATCTACCAAATTGAAGAGAAAAATATTATTTTGCATTGGTTCCTTTCTCTTAAGCAGTTGTCTTTTGGAGTTTCTGTTTCGTTTTGGTGAATTTATTTTGAGTGTCTTCTGTATACTGAAGGTAAAAGATAACATTTTTAAAAACTGGTCTCTGATGAAGATAAACGGGTAAACAGTCACCTTTCAGTGAGGTGGAGGTGCAAGATGCTATGGGGGTATGTAGGAAGGAATGATTGACCAGCTCACCCTTCACAGATGACATATTTGGGCCACGTCTTGAAGGGGGAGTGCTTCATAATTAGTAATTAACAAGATACTTCATTATGAATGGTTGATAACATTTGTTGAGTGCTCACAGGCACTGTGCTAACTACTTTACATGCATTTGATCCTCAGAATAGCCCTCTAAGGTATAGATACTCTTCCTAACTCCATCAGATTGAGGACATTGATGCTTTGAGAAGTTAAGAAGATTCCTCTTAGATTACACAGTAGAAAGTGGCCGAGCTACGGTTTGGGTCCCATATCTTTCTGACACTGATGTCCATGTTCTTATGTTGCAAAAAGTCCATTCTAGCTAGAGGGAGTTCAGGAAGGGGGTATTTTTGTCCAGTTTTGAGGTATGAAAAGGACATGGTGGGGGAAGGATATTCTAGGCAGAGGGAACAACATTTATAAAGGCATGGAGGTGACATAATGAAGTCAGTGGTTCCACATGTCTGCAGTAGAATTTTAACCTGCAGCCTAGAGTCACTTGGATTAGATATCAAAATGTAGAATGTAGATTCTTTGACCCCTTCCCTAGACTTACTGGATTAACATGTGGAGGTGAGAAGCACAAAAATCAGTATGTTTTTTCACTCTTGGTAGAAGAATTCACCAAATGATTCTTACGCATACTGGTTTGGAAACTGCTGGTGCTGTGTATAGGGTTGATGTTGGTGAGAGGACAGAAATGAGTCTGGAGAGGTGGGCAGCAGTTTGCCTCATTATTGTAAACTCTTAAGCTTTGTGTAGAATTTTCTTTTGCCAGTAATCATCAGAAGTGCTTTTGTTTTTGACTGAGTCTACGATCAGTGAGCTGTTGACAGACAAAGGTCACTCTGGTACGTAGCTTCATTTTATCGTGTGTGTGCCTCCTGTGAATTGGGCTCTCAAAGTCACAGCCTTGCTGCACTCCATGAGCTGCACTGCATTCACAGCGTTGTGTAGGTTAATGCCTGGGCTTCTCAGATTCCTATATTTCCTAATTAAGATATGTACTTGACAGACTCCGAGATGAGGATGTCAAATATATCTTCTGGAACTAAGGGGCAGGTTTTTGAAAATGCTCCTATAGATATTTCCTCGTGGAATTTACTGTGTGTGTTTTACCAATTTATAATGGTAGGTAAGTGTGCAAGTTCAACAGTTTGGAGTTTGACTCTTCTAATGGATAGGGAAGAAACAAGTGTCCTGAGTTGTTTGATTTTTTTGTGAGGATTTCTATTTGACATTCGTGTACTACTTTGAAATTTACAAATTGACTTTTGCCTTCTGGTAGTTTTATTTACTTTGTAATTTTAAAATGTTAATTATCTCTGTGCATGTATATTGTGGCCCTGGCCCATAAGGAGTGGGATTCCTATTTGTATGCAGAGATGAACTACCATGATGGTTCAGTGTGGGTAACTAGTAGTTACAAGGTGGACAATTGTAAGCAGAGGGTGTGAGGCATTGTGGAGCTAGGAGGCTCAGAGTGCTCAATTTCTCTGACAGTTACAGTGAGGAAATTTTTTACATTATTAAGAAAATGACATTTAAATGGCAGTTCCTACTGGTGATTTGTTGTACTCATATCCGAATTTAAGAAAATGTGTTTTGTTTTTTTTAAGTTTGCAACTTGAATTAATTGCTGAAATCAGTCTAAAAATTCCTCAAAAACTGATGGGAACTCCTAACTTTACGATGGTTATTGTATGTAATGTTCTTATAATGGTGGTCTGAATGCATACACCACGTGTCAGGAAACGCAGGGCAGAGTGTAGCAGATAAGTTTTGGGATGACTGCCCAGTTCACGGAATCTCTTCTTTCTTTGGGAGTGGCTCCCAGTGCTGTGCCCCTGCTCTGGCTGTAACCTGTTGAGTCACCGAGTTACAACATCTGGTATTTTGGCCAGCTAGATCCGTCTCTCCTGGGAACTTAAAATTTAGATCCTAGACACTTAAGTTTAGCATGGTTAAAGCTGAGTCTTGTTATGACAGTGCTCTAGTGAAAAGGTCCTTGAGTTCCCTTTTCTAAGCTCTCTGAGCTGCCTTGGTGCCTACCCTTCCTGAGTCTTTCTTTGGTCATTCATCCCACTTTGATGCTCAGAAGATTGTTCTTTTTTCTGGAGCTAGCCAGAGGTGGTTTCTGTTGTTGCAGCTAAAATAAATTGTCACATATGAACATGCTCTTCGTTATGTCATGGTATGTTGTGGAAAGCATTCCAAAAGCCGGTTACAATTTTCTCTGTTGCCTCCTGCTTTAGTTGTCTCTGCTGGTACTTGTGTGTCATCGTGTGTCCTGTTCTCCTCCCCCCTGCCCCCACCCCCAATAATCTAGTTAACTTCTTAACTCAGTCATCACAAACTAATGGCAAATACCTTTGTTTATATACCTTTTATGGCTCAGTCTCATAAAGATCACTTCCTGTAGGCTTTCAAAACATCATGCCTACCTTCATAATAGTCCTTATTGCACTATGTTGTTGTTTTGGTTGGCTCATTAGACAACAGCTTGTTAAGGAGGCACTGAGATGTGTTCAGCTTTGATTCCTAGCACCTTGCACATAGTAGACATTAAAGAGATGCTTGTTGAATTAATTATTCCTCACTTTAAATTATTCCCACTTAACTCCTTTATTGTTCATTCAACGAATTCTTTATTGTGAGTCTGTGTGATGTACCAGGCACCTTTCTGTGCTCTGAAGATACCTGAATGAAGACAACAGATCAAAAAATGCATGCCTCCTTAGGGCTTAGATTCATTTACATTCTTTTAAAATATAAAAATTAAAGTATTGAGTAAACCTTGAGGTTTGAGTAAACCTCAATTGAGGTTCAAAGTAAACCTTTAGCAGTATATGGAGTATTGTACTGTATTGCAAGATTCTCTGTTATTTCTCTTGTCCTAATATCACATTTAGTAGATAAATGCTGGTTTCAGTGGCATAATAAGATGTATAACTGACAAGGAATCCAGTGTCTGCTGAGTTCCCAGTGAGAATGTAAGAAAAATGCCTGTGGGAAATTTGAAAAGTTTATGATTTTAGAAAGTTTCCTGAACATGTTATATTTGAATGAATATGTATAACAATTACTGTTTCTCTGGAACTCGGTGCTATCAAGATGGTAATAAAATATGGAGGAAAACAACTCCTCAGACTTTTGCTTTGTAAGTTTATTTTATAATTTTTTGACGCTGTAGACACAGCATACTTAATCTTTTTTAAATGAGCCTGAGACAAGTTAACGTATGAGTTTGGTGAAACATTTTCATGCCGTTTATCTTGTCACTGAATTCTCTTAATCACTTAATTATTTTCATAACATGATGGTGGGCATGTAGATTATTAAAGACTCTTTGCTCCTTGAAAATTATCTGTGGTAAGTTCAGATATGTCTGTCATATATTCCGAGGAGAAATATTTGGCTCAGTAAATTTTTAAGGGGGAAAACTCAGACACAGAAATACTTTCACTTTTTAAACCAGAATATTAATCACCATGTTATTGAAAGTTCAGATGCCAGATGGGGAAAAACGCCCCAGATCCTACTTATTAGTATTTTGGTATGTTTAATTTTGTATGTTTTCCTCTGCATTTTTAGAAACATAGCTATAACGCGCACAGATCAAGTTTGTCCTCTAGAGCATGTGCTTTCAGATTCCTTCATGTAGCGTCACGTATTAGTGTGGTTAATTAGTCGTGTTTTCCCTGAAACTGAGACTTCTGTACCACAGTTACTATACGTATCACCAAGACTGCTCCAAGCCTCAGTTTTCTTAGGAAGTGCACTGTTGTGAGGAGGAAATGCACCACCCAACAGGAGAGAGCTTAGCATGATATTTGCCTCTTATTAGGTCCTTAGTAATATTAACTGCTCTCCTGGTTTGTTTAGATTTGCTTGAAAGAATGTGCCCTATAAATAATATGGTTCTTTACGTAAAGTTTTGTAGTTCTTTCCCTTAAAATAATTTTAACCTTTAAAACCCAAGAGTGTTCCTTTTAAAAGAATTTGGGTACATGTTTATTTATATTTCTTTGAAAAATCGATCTAGTAGCTAGAATGATTTTGAGAATGTTAGGCTTTTTTTTTAATTTAGCTCTTCAGAGTATGTCTCCTTTCTAGTAATCTGGGGGTGTACTTCACAGATATGGTGAAGACTGGTTATCTTTCTCAGTTTTGGGATTCAGACCATGTTAGCCATTTCATAAATAGACGACCCTCTTTAAAGTGGGATGTTTCTGTATAGGTATAGGACAAGAGTTCTATGTTTAAGTTTGCATAGTTACATTTTAAAATGTTGACGATTTTTAATATTTCACCACCAAAATTTTTTTGCACTTTCCTAATTTTTTCTCCCTTGATTTTTCAGAACGAACCTAGTGATCGAGAAGATGGCCTCAACAAAAGACATCATGTGACAGACTCTGAGAATGATGACCCCTCAAATCTTAACGCTAGTGACTCTGAAAGTGAGGAGCTTCAAAGACAAAAAGACAGTGACTCTGAATCTGAAGAGCATGCAGAGCCTCCTGCAAGTGATTCTGAAAATGAGGATGTCACTCACCAAGGGAGTGACTCTGAGAGTGAGGAAACCAGGAAATTACCTGTTAGTGACTCTGAAAATGAGGAACTTCTTAATGGGCATGCAAGTGACTCCGAAAATGAAGGTGTTAGAAAGCATCCTGCCAGTGATTCCGAGATTGAGGAGCTCCCAAAAAGTCCTGCCAGTGACTCTGAAACAGAGTATGCTCTAAAACCTCAAGTCAGTGACTCTGAGAGTGAAGAACCCGCAAGGCACCAAGCCAGTGACTCCGAAAATGAGGAGCTTCCCAAACCGCAAATTAGTGACTCGGAAAGTGAGGAGCTTCCTAAACCTCGGGTCAGTGACTCTGAAAGTGAGGAGCCTCAGAGGACTCAAGCCAGTGACTCTGAAAATGAGGAGCTTCCCAAACCCCGTGTCAGTGACTCAGAAAGTGAGGGCCCACCAAGGCACCAAGCTAGTGACTCTGAAAATGACGAGCTTCCCAAACCCCGTGTCAGTGACTCAGAAAGTGAGGACCCCCCAAGGCACCAAGCCAGCGACTCAGAAAATGACGAGCTTCCCAAACCCCGAATTAGTGATTCAGAAAGTGAGGACCCCCCAAGGAACCAGGCTAGTGATTCTGAAAACGAGGAGCTCCCTAAACCCCGAGTCAGTGACTCTGAGAGTGAGGAGCCTCAGAAGGGGCCTGCCAGTGATTCGGAACCTGAGGATGCCGCCAGACGCAAACAGAAGCCAGAGTCGGAAGATGATAGCGATGGGGAGAATAAGGGAGAGGACGCAGAAATGCAAAATGACTCCTTTCATTCAGATAGCCATATAGACAGGAAAAGTTTTCACAGTTCTGACAGCGAGGAGGAAGAACCCAAAAGGCCAAAAATGGACAGTGATGAAGATGAAGAAAAAGAGGGGGAGGAAGAGAAAGTAGCGAAGCGAAAAGCTGCTGTGCTTTCTGATAGTGAAGATGAAGAGAAAGCATGTAAGGAAGTATTTGGGGCTGTGTATGGGTAGCTGTACTTACTGTCTAAGCTTACAACTGTGAAGTATTGTTTCTTTCTGGACTGTTGTATCTGTACTCTCTCATTCACCTTGATGTTCTAAAATATTACTGGTTTGCCCTGGTTTTCAAAAGCTAATCTTAGTATTAAATTTACTTTGAGTTGTTCCAGCAGCATTTGTTAAGTTCCGACTTCCTCAAAATGATAAACTTGACTGAGTTTCAATGGGAATATGAAACAGTGTGTTTTTGGTTTTTTTAACTAGAAAGGGTAATGTTTCAAAGAAATATGTTTCCATGAAAACGCAGTCGTATCCAGAGTTAGCTGTGAGTCTTTGACAGCTAATGCACTAGATCCCATCCAGACAGTGACTGAGCTCCCACAGGTACCTCTCTCCATCTGTTAAACATGACTGAGTACCCAAATTCAAGGAAGTTATCAAGGGGCTCTACTTAGAGACTTCATGCCTCTGCAGAGTATTCCAGTCTTTACTACTTGATTACCTTTTTTATGAAACTTATCTTTTTTGGAAAAGACATATTCCCTTATAACCTGACGGTTGTTATAGAAGGAAAGAGCACCACACATCTGTCGGTTTACTAAGGGAGATGAGAAATTCCAACCTGACCATGGACAGTCAGGGAACGATGGGGATCCCACAAAACAATGTCCAGGCCTTTTTAGTTCTGCTTAATACTAGGCAGCATAGAAGGGATCCTAGACCTGCACATCAGTCTCATCTTATTTTCTCACTTCCTCAAAGGGAAAGCTAGCTGTTGATGCCTGCTTTTCTGTTGATTTCATTCTTTGTCTTTTGGCCACTTTTTGTAAACAACAACAAATAATTATGACTCTGAATGAATCTTCTAGTTAATTTTTTATCCTAAACTGTGTGTCAGGAAACCTTTGATTGTTGCCGTGTGCTGCCATTTTAGAGTACCTGTTGTACTTAGCAGTACGATGACCATGATGGGATAAGATTGACGGTAATTTTCTTTTTCAGCAGCAGCGAAGAAGAGTCGTGTTGTCTCTGATGCAGATGACTCTGACAGTGATGTTATATCAGACAAATCAGGCAAAAGAGAGAAGACTGTAGCATCTGACAGTGAAGAAGAAGCAGGGAAAGAAGAATTGTCTGATAAGAAAAATGAAGAGAAGGATCTGTTTGGGAGTGATAGTGAGTCAGGGAATGAAGAAGAGTAAGTGACAGTATAACATGAGTTTTCAAGATTTCCTAGAAAGTGGTAGAGAGGGGTTTGTCTTTTAAGTTTTAGATTTGTATTAAGATTTCATGTTGAAGCGTAATACAGTATATCCTGCCTGATTGCACAGCTTAGAGGGATTCAGGATTTTGGTCCGTGAACTGTTGCTGTACACTACAACACAGGTGAATCTCAAAAATACTATCTTAAGTGAAGGAAGGAAAGAGGACGTATTGTCTGATCCCATGTATGTGAAGTTCAAGAACAGGCAAAGCTAATCTGGTGATGGAAATCAGAGTGCTGATTAGCTGTAGAATGTTGATGTGGGGGGCTGACCAGAAACAGCCACAGGGAAACTTTCTGGGGAGAGGGAGTTGTTCTGTATCTTGATTAGGGTAGTGGTTACATGAATGTGTACTTTTGTCAAAACCCATTGAAATGGACTCTTGAGATCTGTACATTTTTACTATATGTAAATTGTATACTGTTAGAAAAATATTTTATGGTCCCTCTGCAAATAAAAAGAAAGCAGATGAAAGTTTTTTATATTATTTTCCAGAAATCTTATTGCAGACATATTTGGAGAATCTGGTGATGAAGAGGAAGAAGAATTTACAGTAAGTATTAAGATGGAAATATTTCCTCTTTTTTCGGGAGGATTAGTCCTGCGCTAACATCCGCTGCCAGTCCTCCTCTTTTTGCTGAGGAAGATTGACCCTGAGTTCACATCCATGCCCATCTTGCTCTGCTTTATATGTGGGACACCTGCCATAGCATGGCTTCGTAAGGGGTGCATAGGTCCATGCCCAGGATCCGAACCAGTGAACCCTGGGCTGCTGAAGTGGAGCTTGCAAACTTAAGCACTATGCCATTGGGCCGGCCCTGGAAATATTTCCTCTTTGACTATGCTTTTCTTTGTTTTTATGGCAGTGGTTCTCTAATAGGTGATTCTAATAAGTAGAAGTAAGCAACTGTGATGTAGTCAGTAGAAAAATCGAGAACAAAGGGATTCAGAAAGTGAAATAAAAGGGTCTACGCAGGCATAAAAGGAAAATAACAGGCAAAATTGAAGTAAGGGGAGGAGGAAACGCATTAAGGGAGAACGAAAGGCACTTTATAATGCTAAAGAGAAAGACTGACACTAGTTTTGGGACTTCTGATTCTAGCAATGGCAGGCTAGATAATTTGGACCAGTCTTCTGCTAAGGACAACTAGAAAAGCTAGACAAAATGTTTAACAATCTGTTCATCAGCAGAGGAGCAAGATAGCAAAGAATTACTAAGCCAGAAACCATCAAAAGAGAAACCTAAAGAGGTAAGCTCAGCATTAGAACTGCTTTTTCTGCGATGTTTGCCTGTTCAGGCTGAGAGGCTGATTATATTATTGATGGCCTGAAGGCTCAAGAGACAAAACTTAGAGGTCAGGGCCTGTTAAGGTTAGGAGACCCTGAAAACCCCATGCTCTGGCTTGGGGCTCTTAGATTAAGGGTGAGCTGGAAGTAAAGGAGCTTTTGCTCAGATTTTAGGCCAGCTTTGAGTCATCTAGCAACATAAAGAACCTTAGTCTCAGAAATTTGAGTAGTGACTTAATTTGACAGTAACCCTTAATCCATTGGCTAGTGCTCTCAGGGACATGGCATATGCAAACAAAAATCCTTTCAGGACAAAGGTAACATACTCAGAGAACTCACATTATTTCTGTAGTTTTTCAAATACACAGTATGGTACACAATCATAGAACATTAAGAGGAAACAAGCTTAATAACAAACAGTAGAAATAGACCTAGGGGCTCTAGATAACAGGAATTTTAGATATTGCCTTAAAAATATGTATATATATTCAGGGAGATAAAAGATTAAAAATTTTGTTAGAGCAAACAATTTTTAAAAAGGGCAGATTTGGAAGAGAACCAAGTAGAAATTGTGGAACTGTAAAAATGTAGTAACTGAAATTAAGAACTCAGTGGATGAGTTTAACAGCAGATGTATTTGAACAGAAAATGAGTGAACTGGAATATAGGTTAGAAGGAACTATTTAGAATGAAGCATTGAGATATATTAGTATGGAAAATGTAAAAGAATAAAACATAAATTATATGTGAGAAGGTTTAACATGGTGAATTGGAACCCCACAAAGAGAGGGAGAAAATGTATATAGCAGAAGCAATATTTAAAGAAATGATACATAAAGCCATAGATTCTAGAAGTTCTACAGATTACAAGCAGGATAAATAGAAAAAATCTACACCTAAATACATCCTAGTAAAATTGCAAGAAAACGAAACGCAGAAGTCTTACAGGCAGCCAGAGGGGAAAAGATTCCATTTAGAGAGGTAACGATTAGATTAACAGCTGACTTCTCGACAAAAACAGTAGAATCCAATAACTGCAAACTCAGAAGTCTGTTATATTCAGCAAAAATACTTTTCAGGAATGAAGATTCCCTCCTTATGTCATCTTATCAATATACCAACTGAAGCAAATACTAAGGGCAGAAAGAAAATCTTAGGTGGAAGATCAAGGTTGCAGGAAGGAAAAAAGAGCAACAAAAGTATGTGAATAAGTCTAAATGAGTATTGGCCATGCAAAACAAAGTCACGTCTGATGTGGTTTAAAATACATAGAAAATTAAAATGTGTGACAGCGCTAACAAATTGGGGGTATACATGGAGTTGAAGTTGTCATAGGCCTTTGCCAAAGTCTGTAAAAGTACCGTTAATACCTAACTTGATTTTTGGTTGTTTATGTCTTCTAAGCTTGTTACTCTTCAAGATTGTCTTGGCTTTTCTTGGTTTTTTGCATTTCAATATAAATTTTAGATCAAGCTTTTGCAAAAAGTACAAAGTATAGACAATGTTTTCTGAATGCAATCCAATGAAATGAAAATTAATAAAATTAGCAAACAAAACATCCTTGCCCCCCAGAAATTTAAAACTTCCTTGTTAAATAGTTCTTGAGTTAAAAAAGAAATCAGTACTTTTATTCCTAAAGGAAGAGAGAACTAAAGTGGATGAACTTAGAGTCTAATTCAAGATGGTAGAAAAATAACAAAGTAAACCCTAGGCAAACAGAGAGCAAGAGTTTGTTCAACAAGTATTTGAGAGCTTTGATGCCAGGGGTTGTGTGGACGTTGCCCTCATGGAGCTTACACTCAGTTAAGCAGCATTTGACAGGAACGAGATAGGCTTCTCTAATTTGGAGAGTTAACATCTGCCTGGTTATAGGTTCAGTTCAGTCAGAAAAACAGCATGCTAGGTGAACCACTGGAACACCTTTCTAAATATGGCATAAAAGAAGCTATAAAGAAAAGACAGGCCATTTCTTTTTTTTTTTTCTTAAATAGTGGTTTGTTTTTTTTAAGATTTTAATTTTCCTTTTTTCTCCCCAAAGGCCCCCAGTACATAGTTGTGCATTTTTAGTTGTGGGTCCTTCTAGTTGTGGCATGTGGGACGCCTCCCCACCATGGCCCGACGTGCAGTGCCATGTCCACACCCAGGACTCGAACTGGCAAAACCCCGGGCCGCCAAAAGCTGAGCGTGGAAACTTAACCACTTGACCATGGGGCCGGCCCCTGACCATTTTTGTTACATAAAAATAAAAGATTATGCCTGGAAAACCTTACTATAACCAAAATCAAACTGTGCAAATGCGAGGATTATGTAGTTCCTATCACTTTCAGAGGGCTAATTTCCCTAATTTTTAAAGAGGTTTTCCATACCAATGAGACAGAGATTCAGCAGAAAAATGGGCATAGCATAGTGAGAGTTTACAGAGAAATAATTACAGATAGCTTTTAAACATGAAAAAATGCCCAGCCTTCCTCATAATAAACGAATGCAAAAAGAGCGATAGAGATGTCTTTTTGTTTTTCAGTCCAGAGATTAGCAAATATCAATGTTTGACAACCTGCTATAGTAGTGAGGAGGTGGGGAACAGATGCACCTCACACTTTGCTGGAAGAAGAGTTAATTGGTATAACCTCTATGGAAGACAGTGTGGCAAATATTTCTCAAAATTTCAAATATACATTATGTCAGTAGGGAAATGTATTAAAAAATAGGAGTTGCAATCATGGTGAAGTAGTCTAAAGCCTTAAAAAGAACGAGGATACTTGATACCATATGAATTGGTCTCCAGATTCTGTTGTTACGTGTGGAAAGTGCAGAACAGTATTCTGTACCCAGTGTGTATAGTGTGCTGTCATTTGTATAATAAAGGAGAGTAGGAAGTATACATGTGTGGAAGTGCTTATATAAATGTAGGCTATTTCTGGGAGGAGACACAAGAAAACAACACTAGTGGCTAGACTGGGGGAGCTCTTTTCTGTATGCGTTTTGTACCTATTTAATTTTTGTTCTTTGCGAATGTATTACTTTAAAAATGCAAAGAATTAAGAGCAGTTATACAGAAGAAAATCATTTGTTATGAGGTTGTGATAACTCTGGCTAACTTTCCTTGTCTTTAGGGTTTTAACCAAGAAGATTTGGAAGAAGAAAAAAGTGAAACACAGATAAAAGAAGCAGAAGATTCAGATTCTGATGATAACATAAAGAGAGGAAAACAGTATGTTTGTTTTGCCTTTTTAAAAAGGAATTTGTTAAAGAGAACTTTTTAAATGCAGGTAGAGACTATCAGAGTTTGTTGTTTCTCATTTTGGTTCCTGATTAAGTGTAGGAAAGAGCCTGTCCATTTTTCCTCCCTCGGCTGTCTGAAAATTAATTGCTCTTGTTATTTTTCTTTCCTTTGCCCTCTGCTCATCTGTCTTAATTTGTGGAGTTATATGGTGCCAGGCTCTTAATTTATATCTTACTGAGTAAGCTCTCCTGAAAAATAACCTAATAAAAAAATAGTTTCCTTTTTAATTCCTAGTGACATGAATTATTGAACTGAATGAGTTTGACAATACCTTTGGAGATTAAGTTATATAAATTAAATTATCATATAAATCATGTCATCTTATTTATATGGTTGTGACAGAGAGCAGGTTAACTGCCTTGTTAAGTGTAATGATTGAGGTGAAAACTTAGATTTGAGGCCTGTAGCAAGTCTGTAGATGTCCATCTTTATCTCACTCACAGTGTTTCGAGAGTGTACTTTTTATTAAAACAAGCAGCAGGTTATTTTTCTTTTTTTCTACTTATGCTATGTAAGACAAAAATATTCAAGTAGTTGAACACCAATCTATTCCCCCCAAAAGCAGTGCAACCAAAACAGAGCCATGGAATTGCAGGCAGCCTCCCCTGAATGAGAACGTGAAATTGGAAATGTTGCTTCTCGGGCTGATACATGGCACGTGTGAATATAGTCTGTGGAAAGTTTAGGGCCATTAGTGTTTACTGTATAACAGTTGGGGTAGTACAGAAGTTGAACATAAAATCTAGGGTCACCGGTTCTTTTAAAAGCAAGTTAAAAGTACTTGCACTTTAAAACAAGGTAGCACTTCATTGGGTTGGGTTAAAATTAAGAAAGTTGTGGTTCTTAACTGTGATGAAAGGAAATGTGTATTTAAAAGGGAAGTTGTATTTCACTTGATTTTGTGTTACTGCTTAGTATGGACTTTCTGTCGGATTTTGAGATGATGTTGCAGCGGAAAAAGAGTATGAGTGGCAAGCGCAGACGCAACCGCGATGGGGGGACTTTCATTAGCGACGCCGACGATGTTGTGAGCGCCATGATCGTCAAGATGAATGAAGCTGCTGAGGTGAGGGGTCCCTTCCAGCTTCATCTTTTCTTTCTCCCACTTAATTGTTTGTATGGCTTCTTCTTTTGGCTTAACCCTTGTATAAAGATACTTTCATTTTTGTAATAAAGCATTTGCTGTTCTAAATTTTAAGCATGGAGATAATTTTAGTTTTTCAGTAATATGTTTAGGAAAAAAGTGAAAAGACTAAGCATTAAGTAAAATGAGGCTTTTTAGCTGAATGGCTTTCCTCGTTTTATGGGAGAGTGATTTTACTCTTGGGTTTGGCTGTTTACCACAAAATTTGGTGTTTATTCACATATAAAAAATTATAAATTCTTGTTTATTATGCTATAAACTCATGTCATACTTTTGCCTCTGATCAAGGGATTGTGTTTAACTCATTGCATTTTAAAATTCTGCCCAAATTGTAAAAATTGGCCAAGTGTTATGCTTTCTTTTCCTCCTCAAAGCCCCAGTATGTAGTTGTATATCCTACTTGCAGGTCATTCTAGTTCTATGTGGGATGCCGCCACAGCATGGCCTGATGAGCGGTGTGTAGGTCTGTGCCCAGGATCCAAATCTGTGAACCCTGGGCCGATGAAGTAGAGCACGCAAACTTAACCACTTGGCCATGGGGCTGGCCTCCAGCCAAGTATTATGCTTAAAAACAAGTTCTGATCTTTTAGAGATACTTCATGAAGTATATATGGATCCAGTGATATGTGTCTATGATTTGTTTCAAAATAATTCAAGGGTGAAGGGAAAAGTAGCTAGAGAGAGAGCTAGAATAAGACTGGCCATGTGTGTTTTATTGTTGAAATGTACATGCCAGGACTATATTATTTTGTTTTCTATGTTTGTAGAATTCAATATTTTCCATAATTAAAAAAATATAAAAAAATGCCCAAGCAAGTACTAAACCCTTCTTTAGTAACATATTTCGTTATCTTAGAAGCCTCATAGCTGGAAAATTATTCCCGATGATAAACCAAATTTTCCCATATATAGTATTTACCCTGAATGAACTCTGAAAACTTGACAATTATGGCAATATTTTAAATTAAAATTGTTCTTTCAATTTGTAATTTTGAAGCTAATTATTTTAGTAGTTGTGTGGGTTTGAGCAACACAGAGAATTTGAGGCTGTACAAAAAGTCCGTTCTTTATTTAATTATCTTCCTTGTAGGAAAAATTATAATTTCTCAGAGACATTGCTGATTTTATTTTAAAGTTTAGAATTGTGATGGTTATAATTCATTATTAATAATTGCTTTTTTTTAAAAATCTTTTTCTTTCTGGTTAGGAAGACAGACAGTTGAACAATCAAAAAAAGCCAGCATTGAAAAAATTAACATTATTACCTACTGTGGTCATGCACCTTAAGAAGTACGTATTCTGTTTTCTTGAAAATGTTTTTTCCTTTTAATGGAATGATATTCAAACTATGTACTTGTGTTCCAGAGATAATTGAAGATTGATTGCCTTCTATGAATTTATGGAAAAATAATAATGGAATTCCCTACATTATGTTGCTTCCTCACAAATTTGTCTTAAACTTTGATGCCTGATGCAAACAAAACAAATAGCAAACAAATATTAAGGAAAGAAAAACTTGGAAACCGCTAATTTTGTTCTTACTTATTTTATTTTATTATTATTATTATTATTATTATTATTATTATTATTTTTAAAGATTCTATTTTTTCCCTTTTCTCCCCAAAGCCCCCCAGTACATAGTTGTGTATTCTTCGTTGTGGGTTCTTCTAGTTGTGGCATGTGGGACGCTGCCTCAGCGTGGTCTGATGAGCAGTGCCATGTCCGCGCCTAGGATCCGAACTAACGAAACACTGGGCCGCCTGCAGCAGAGCGCGCGAACTTAACCACTCGGCCACGGGGCCAGCCCCTTTATTATTATTTTTTGAGGAAGATTAGCCCTGAGCTAACATCTACCACCAATCCTCCTCTTTTTGCTGAGGAAGACTGGCCCTGAGGTAACATCTGCCCATTTTCCTCTACTTTATATGTGGGACGCCTGCCACAGCATGGCTTGATAAGCAGTGTGTAGGTCCACACTTGGGATCTGAACCAGCAAACCCTGGGCCGCCAGAGCAGAGCGTGTGAACTTAACTGCTGTGCCACTGGGCCGGCCTCTAATTTTGTTCTTTATAGACCATTTTGAGTCTGGTAAAATTGCGTCTGCTTTCCTGACGTGATTGAGAACAGAGCAAATTCTGGGAGACTTTGATACCTGTGTTGTACAAGGCTTATATGGCCCATTACATGATGAATTATGCCATTGGTCCTTCTGGAATAGGGGCCCTTTCTTTTTTTTTCTTTTTTTAAAGATTGGTACCTGAGCTAACCTCTCTTGCCAATCTTCTTCTTCCTTTTTTTTTCTTCTTCTCCCCAAAGGCTCCCAGTACATAGTTGTATATTCTAGTTGTAGGTCCTTCTGGCTCTACTATATGGGACACTGCCTCAGCATGGCCTGATGAGCAGTGCCAGGTCTGCGACCAGGATCAGAACCTGCGAAACCCTGGGCCACCGAAGCAGAGCGTGTGAGCTTAACCACTTGGCCACAGGGCGGCCCCAGAACCCTTTCTTTGGTAGATCCTTTCTACCAAGCTCTTTCATTGGTTTGCTGTTAGTCCTGAACAGCTTTGATTTCTCCTTGAGCCTAGCCACAGCCTACTGTTGATGGCTGAAGAAATGCATTAATATACCAGTGAGCCAACAAGCATGGTCTAGGACTTTCCAGTAGAAAATTTCTACCTCTAGCCCCACAGGCAGAATTATCTGTGCCATGTTGCATATATATGACGTCATGTTTTTTCTATTAATATAATTGATTCTAGTACATAAAATGGAATTTAAATATCAGGATTTCATTGACCTTTTTTTCTACTAGGATAATGGTATTATTCCTGGTGTCCTGCAAAGAATAGCACAATTCTGGGTTCTCTATCACCTGAAACAGTTTGAGAATCACTAGTCTGATAGAGTAAACATTATTTTTTTAGTTGTAATAATTGAAGTTCTTTATTCTTTGTGCCGTTCATATCAGTATTAACCTATCTTGTATAATTTGGGTTTGTTTTGTTTTTAACAGATTATCTTTGCCTGTCAAGTCTGTTTTTTGCAAATAGGAACTAAATTTCATATTGCTTTTCAAATTATGAATAGGTACTCAGTAAATAGCGTATATAAGTAACTCTTCAAAAGCAGTTTTTGGAATCATCACTAAATATCTAAGAAAAGTGAAAGGACACTACAGTAGAACCAAAGTTCATAGACTTTTTTTTTTTTTTTTATTGCAGGCAGGACCTTAAAGAAACATTTATTGACAGTGGTGTGATGTCTGCCATCAAAGAATGGCTCTCACCTCTACCAGATAGGAGTTTGCCAGCACTGAAGATTCGAGAGGAGCTGTTGAAGATTCTGCAAGAGGTGAGAGGCAGATGATGTTTGCTCTTCCTTAATTACCTAATGTGGTTTGTGTTATCACAATCTCTGTGTTTTATACATTCTCTGTGCTATAGCCTGCCGGAAGAGAGGTTTTATTAAGTATGTTTATTAGGAACACACCAAATAAAATGAGCATAAAGGGGGAAGGCCTTTTAAAACTTCATGTAACTATAGTATTGAAAGAGAAAGATCTTGGAGTAGCTGTGGTTTATCTGAGAAGAGTAGTGCAGTAGTGGGCATGTTCCAGGGAGGCGCTTGATATAGAAAGAGCACCAATTTCAGAGTCAGATAAACCTGCATTTGAATCTTGAGCTGGGCTGCCTTTATGTGGCTGTGACACCTTGGGCAAGCTGTTTAACTTCCGAGGGAATTCCTGAGGACCCTCATGTGTGCTAGGACTTTTATATATGTTTTGGTGCATATATTCTTCATAACAAACCTGCAAGCTAGGTATATTGTCTCCATTTTATAGGTGAGGAAATTAAGACCCAGAAGTTAAATGACTTGTCCAAGTTCACATAGCTAGCAGATGGCTATGCTTGGGTTCAGACTTTGGTTTATTTGGTTCAGAGGCCTGTGCTGACTCTTGTGTTAAATTGCTAACCTCTAAATTGCTCACGTGAAGTTTTTTACTTTGAGTGAGTGGTAATACTGAACTCTCACCTCCTGATGTGAACACAAAGTATCTTTGTGTTCCATGTCTATAGATCCTGAAAAAGAAATTCTTTGTTATTTGTTCTATTGTGAATGAACCTGATCTTGGAGGTCCTCTAGAGTAGATTGGCAGGACTCCCAGCTTCTGAGTGATTAATATGTATGTATGTGTTTATGTTCCCCAGCTACCTAGTGTGAGCCAGGAAACCCTGAAGCATAGTGGGATTGGACGAGCAGTGATGTATCTCTATAAACACCCCAAGGAATCAAGGTCCAACAAGGACATGGCAGGGAAATTAATCAGTATGTACCTTTTGCTTTTTATTTGTTGTGTTTATGTATAGAAAGAGACATGTATATATAAAAACTCAGTATATTTTTACCAATATTCATTTAAAATGAGTCAATGAAGTGGAATAGGAAGGTTTTTAGATAAATTTTCATAGGTACCAGCTTTTTTCCCCTTGGACTTAAAGTGCTTCTCAGTATATTTAAGTGTGCTATCCAATAGTAAATATAGCAAGTAAAATCATGCATTTTCTGATCATGGATCAAGAGCATATAGAGAGAGAGGTGTTAGAATGCAGACCCTAGAGTCAGCCAGACCTGGCTTCAAGTCCTGGGTTCACCACCTGCCTCACTGCATATCCTTAGGCTAGTAATTTCAGCTCTAAGCTTGGTTTCGTCCCTGTAAAACACAGAATTATGTGTTTACTTTGGGTTATCATAAAGATGAAATGAAAGGATGTACATAAATCACAGTGCTTGGCACATAGTAAGTGCTCAAGAAATGTTAGCCACTGCCTTATTGTTACTTTTATAATGGTCTCCAAAGGCTTTTGCATGTTACTATTTAATGATACCAGAGAAATCTCGAGGAGTCTGAAGTTCATCTAAACAACAGCATATTGTTTATGAAATCCTTCAATATTGAGGATGAAAACCATGTGTATTTTCATCATCCTCAGTAACTCTTCCTGTGCTTCATGTTGGGAAGGAATTTTTTAAACTTAAGGCTAGATCAAAAAATTAACTGCTTCTGGGGCCAGCGAGGTGGCATAGCAGTTAAGTTCGCACGTTCTGCTTCGGTGGCCCAGGGTTCACTGGTTTGGATCCCAGGTGTGGACCTACACACCTCTTGTCAAGCCATGCTGTGGTAGGCATCCACATATAAAGTAGAGGAAGATGGGCACAGATGTTAGCTCAGGGCCAGTCTTCCTCAGCAAAAAGAGGAGGATTGTTGACAGATACTAGCTCAGGGCTGATCTTCCTCAAAAAAAAAAAAGTAACTGCTTCTGTATCTGAATACAGTATTTATTTTTCTGTTGAATTTTTAAGATTATCAAAAGCTTTCAGAGGAATTTAAGTTTTGTTAATAAACGAGAAATATAACATGTTTGATCTTAATAGTCTACACTTATTGCCTATCAAGTAATAAACTTCTGATGCTATTATTTAGTGGTTCTCCGATCCTCTTTTTGCTCTAGACTGAGAGAAGTAGAATGTGCCCCCTGGTACCCATAAATTACTACAACAGTGATTCTGAATCCAGGGGTGGGGGCAGCGATCAGTTTTTAAAGAGATATGGACCCCTGAGATGCTCTGCTTCTTTCTTAGTGTGACAGCACCTGCTGCTCTATCTGTAAAGGCCCTCTCTTGTTTTCGTAGTGTATTAAATGCAGCAGTGAGCCACATTATGTTTCAGAACAGAAACAGCAGCTGGCACCTCTGGACTTTTATTGACTAGACAGTGGGCATGGAGTACTTTTTTCATGTTCACCTTAGCAGCTTTCTTAGACTTAATCAGTACAGACTCTACACTTGCACTGTTAAAATGTAGTTTTTAAAGATTTAGACCATTTTGACAATTAAGGGAGCTTGTTTTAGGTTAGAATAAGAAAGTAGAGGAATTTCGAGATTTTCTGTTTTCAGTAGAGTAAATTTGGAAATTAGACTATGAAATGCCAGCACAGCTAGTTGAAGACTGTCAGAGCGAGTCACATGTTACTTTCTGTAAACCTCTGTGGTGATTATAGGTTTACTTGATCTTTTTACGCTGAATTTTCTCAATCAGCTGGAGCTGGTTATGTTACTGGTATTATGCTGTGTTTATCCTATCAATGGTCCTGCAATAATATCTTTAAGAAAAGAGTCCTCTAAATGCCTGGGATATGACATCACACTAGGGTGTGATTATTTCAAGGAATAGTAGTAGAAATGCTACTTGGTGGACTAAATAGTTGACTTTTCCTTGTTACAGATGAATGGTCTCGGCCTATATTTGGTCTTACCTCAAACTACAAAGGAATGACAAGAGAAGAAAGGGAGCAGAGAGATCTAGAACAAATGCCTCAACGACGAAGAATGAACAGGTATGAGGGAACAGGTATGAGTAAGTGGAGTAAATATTACTGTTGTGATAAGTAAGTTTTTTTGTAAATAAGATCATTAAGAAACCTGTAAGATGGTAGGATTTTGTTTTTCCTCTCAACTTGATATGTCTGTGTGGTTCATAATACCCTTCTAGTTTAAATGTGATAGTGTATAGTGAAGGTTCACACCCCCTTCCAGACTCTTTTGGTTCAGTCTGGTAGAATATGGCCTCTGCCACAGTTGTGGAGTTTGCTTGTGTTGTTCCAGCCACTTGTGGAAAAAACTTTCTCTTTCTTAGTCCCATTCCCAGATTCTTAGGGAAAAAAATGTTACTCGTTCAATTTGTGTCAGTAAACTGGATACAGTTGCATCCAGGATGGCAGGGTCATTAGTTACATGTATAGCAGTTCCTGCTCACCCATAATGATGCTTGGTATGCAAATAATCACTAAAATAAATAGTACTTTTACAAGGTTAGGAATTATTTTCCATGATCCAGTGTAAAGGACCTAATTGTAGTCTTAAGTTTGATCTTCTTTTCTTAGTTACAAGGTTCTAACATTCCTAGTATCTCACTGATTACTTTTTTCCTAGCACTGGTGGTCAGACACCCCGAAGAGACCTGGAAAAGGTGCTGACAGGAGAGGAGAAGTAAGAATTTTATATTAATTTTTTCTTCTGAGACTATATAAGAATGTTCTGCTTGATGCTTTAAGAAGAATAGCAGGGGCCAGCCTGGTGGCGCAGCAGTTAAGGACACATGTTCTGCTTTGGCGGCCCAGGGTTTGCTGGTTCAGATCCCGGGTGCGGACATGGCACTGTTTGGCAAGCCATGCTGTGGTAGGCGTCTCACAGATGAAGTAGAGGAAGATGGGCATAGATGTTAGCTCAGGGCCAGTCTTCCTCAGCAAAAAAAGGAGGATTGGCAGCAGTTAGCTCAGGGCTAATCTTCCTAAAAAAAAACTCAAAAAGAATAGCAGATGAAATGATGTTGGGTTCACATGGTAGGGGATGATTTTCAGTTTAACATTTGTTGAATATCCACAAAGCATTGTATTGGGTTCTCTGGAGGATATAGGAAGTGGAGAAATAGTTGACTCAGTAAAGATTTTGTTGCTCCTAGTTAGATTCTGTGTTAAGCTCTGGAAATACAAAATCTAATTAAAAATAGTTGATGCTCTCAAAAAGTCTTTAGAGAGATTGTAGGCAAAGGGGAAAGCTTAAGCAAAGATAGAGGGTAAGCATCCAAGGCCTGTTCTAGGAATGGCAAGTCGACTGGAGTGGTTGGGCAGTAGTGTGGTGCCTGAGATTGGGGAAGGTAAGGTTGGAAATGCAAATGTGGACCAAATTTTGACAGGCTTTAAATCAAGATGAGGAATTTTCCCTCTCTCTGTGATTCCATAGAGAGTTTTTGAACATGGACATGAAGCCATCAGATTTAATTTGGAATGGTGATGCTGGTGGCATGGTTTAGGATGGGTTGGAGGGCAGAGGAACCAAAGGCAGTGATACAGTCAAACTGAGACTGTAGTGGGGAAGCAGAAGGTTGAGGAGACTTAGTAGAGGCAAACTTGCAAGGAGTTGGTGACGTAGTGGGCAAGGAGTTGGCTAGAGTTGAGGATGCCAACCAAAACTTTAACCTAAGTAACTGAGACGATGGTATTACCGTTCACTAAAATGGAGAGGAGGAATAGATTTGAGGACACAGGTGAGTTCTCTTTTGAGCATATTAAATGTGAGATGCCTGGTGAGATAGTCCTAAAAATATCATGGGTCTAGAACTTGGAATTTGAGACATAGATTTGGTAGTTACCTCCATAGAAAAGATTGTTGAATCAAGAAAGTACAGAGTAAGAAATAAACTTAACAGTTTTGCAAGGGGGTAGCCAGAGTAGCCAGGGAAGGCAAGTAAGCAGCTGTGGTCCTATGTGTTGGAGGAGAGCCTAGAGGAGAGTGAGTGGCTGAAGTAAGGCAGTGACCAAGGGTTTGGGTGGTGCACATGCTGCATAGGGGTTTGTACCATGAGTGTTGGCCATCAGGCAGCACCCAGACTGCAAGAGGAGAAGGGGAGATGAGCTAGAGGGGGCAAGTGTCATTTGTTTATGGATGGGTTTGATGATGAGACAGATGGTGGCTTCAGGGAGAAAATAAGAGTTACGGGAAATTTTCTTTGGCTAGCCAATTAATCTAGTCATGTACATGGAGTTACAGAAGCTTGATATTAAGAATGGAGTAAACCATGCAAAGAGTAGAAACAATTTAGAATTTTTTATCCTTCTCTTTTCCCTCTCCCCTCTCCCCAATCCTACACACGGACACACATATGCTCACTCTCCATTTACCACTATGGTGGATAGTTACCTAAAGGTTGAATGATTTGAATGCCCAGACATCTACAGTAGGCTTTACTTTTGGATAACGATAGTCTTACTTTAGCCTGGTAGTTCTCAATTTGTACATAAAAGTTACTGTATGTGACACCACCAAATGTTGACGAGGATGCAGAGAAACTAGATCACTCCTATATTGCTGTGGGTAAAATGGTATAGCTACTCTGGAAAACAGTTTGGCGGTTTCTTATAAAGTTAAACGTGCAGCCACCATACAGTCCAGCACTTGTACTCTTGGGCATTTATCCCAGAGAAATAAAACTTTATGTTTGTGCAGAAATCTATGTATGAATGTATAGCTTTTTAACAAAATATTGATAGATGGAACAACTTGCATGGGTCCTCAAGGGCATTGAGTTGAGTAGATAAAGCCAGTTTCTAAACGTTATGTAGTGTAGCATTCCATTTATATAGCATCCTTGAAATGCCAAAACTATAGAAATGAAGAACAGATTTGTGGTCACCAGTGGGTAGGGAGGTGGGCATGTTACAAAAGGGCAACAGGAGGGGTCCTTGTGGTGGGTACACAGACCTCCACGTGTGACAAAATTGCATAGAACTAAATACACACACACGTGAGTGCAAGTAAAACTGGGGAGATGGAAATAAAATTCAGTGGATTCTGTCAGCATCCATATCCTGGTTGAGGTATTGCACTACGGTTTTGCATGTTACCATTGGGAGAGACACTGGATCTCTGTATTATTTCTTACAATTGTACGTGAGTATATGCTTATCTCAAAAATGTTTAAAAAACAAGAAACAGACAAAACAATTACTGTATGAGTTGCATATGCAAAACCATGTAAACTATTTTATGGGCATATTCAGTTTTGGGGGGGCATTTTGACTACCTGATTTTTTACCTCACAAGTGAACTCATGAGCGACTCCACTAGACTAGAGAAATTGGGATTCAGAATCCTGATGGAAGAACCAGGCTTGGAAGGGAGAGGGGCAGATTGTACCTGAAACTGAGGAGAGGTGACAAGGAATCAGGAAAATGCTGGGGAGGCTGGCTTTGGGAGGGAAGTTGAGGAATGCCTACGGTAGCAGAAGTGACAATGAGGCCAGCTAAGACAGGCAGCAGGAGGAAGGATGGGGTGACCTTGAGAGGGCAGCGGAGGTTTGAAACAGGTCTGCAGCTGAATGGGATGGGCCCAGCTATGGTTGGCTCCGTAAATAGCATGCTCTTCTTCCTGTTCTCAGGGCTCTGAGACCTGGAGATCCTGGATTCTGTGCCCGTGCGAGGGTCCCCATGCCCTCAAACAAGGACTATGTTGTCAGGCCCAAGTGGAATGTGGAAATGGAGTCATCCAGGGTAAGCCAGAGGGGAACATCAAGGCAGATAAATGCAAATTACTGTTTTGTCTTTTACTTCATGTTTCATAACCTTTAGCAGCTTCTGAGATTTATCTGATTTAAAGAGCTGTTTTCTGGTCTCTTACGTAGCCAGGTCATTCATTGCTGATGAACTTTACCTCAGACTTAAAGCACCAGTATCAAGCCAGGAAGTTTCCTATTATTAATCCCTTTATTCCAACTGAGTCTTGCAGCTTCGAGTGTTGTGATACATTCATTTTTTAGAACCATGGGACACAGCAGTCACCTGCTCCTGCAGTCTACCCCTCCCTTTCTCTTCAACTGTTTGCAGTAATTCTGTTGTGAAATATTCAGGGTAGACACTTGCTCTGTCATCACTGTAAATATACTCTGTGATCTTCATTGCTTCTCAGTAATCTTTTTTTATTCTCCGTTCAAACTGCTCGTTCTAGCCTGGTATTCTTAAAAAGGGCCTAAGCCGATTGGAAAAGCATAAGAGGCGATTTGCAGAACAGAAACGACTCAGCAGAGTGCACCGTGCTGTCAAGTTCAGCATTGAAGGCAACAGGATGCCCCTGTAGGCCTGGCCCTGCCAGACTTTATCCAGGAGGTATCCCCAAGGAAGCGTGCTCTGTGCATGGGTTTGAATTGTCATCAGCTCAAGTACAAACACGTGTGTGCATGCTTTCTGAGCCACAAAAGGCCCAGGCCCCCTCCTAATATCTGAAATAGTGATCCTAATAGGCACTTAATGACACTCAAGTCCTTGTCAGTATTTATTTATTTATTTATTTTTTAAAGATTGGCACCTGGGCTAACAACTGTTGCCAATCTTTTTGTTGTTGTTGTTTCTGCTTTATTTCCCCAAACCCCACTGTGCACAGTTGTATATCTTAGTTGCAGGTCCTTCTAGTTGTTGGATATGGGATGCCGCCTCAATGTGGCCTGATGAGCAGTGCCATGTCCGCACCCAGGATCCGAACCCTGGACCGCCACAGCGGAGCACGTGAACTTAACCACTCAGCCACGGAGGCGGCCCCTCCTCTTCAGTATTTAGAAATTGATATGGTAGTCCCTTCCTTTATCATTACCCCAGAGATTAATAATTACTTCCTTGTTAAGAATTTTGGTCTTCCTGACTGGTAGCTGTTTTTATTAAAAAAGGATTTTATGGGCCGGCCCAGTGGCCAAGTGGTTAAAGTTCTACGCCCTCCACTTTGATGGCCCAGATTCGTGGGTTTGGCTCCTGGGCACAGACCTACTCCACTCAGCAGCCATGCTGTGGCGGTGTCCCACATACAAAATAGAGGAAGACTGGCACAGATGTTAGCTCAGGGCCAATCTTCCTCAAGCAAAAAAAAAAAAAGAGGAGAATTGGCAATGGATGTTAGCCTAGGCAAGTCTTCCTCAGCAAAATAAAAAAATACGGATTTTGTTAAGGCCCAGAATTATGCTGGTCTGCATTACAGGTGCATCAGCTGGTTAATAGCTACTTGGTGGAGGAGAAGTGGCCTCTTGCCTCTTGTCAGTGACTCACAACATGCATTAGAGGAGTCATAAAGCCTCGCACTGAATATTTAGGAGGTAGATTTGATTCGTACTAGTCAGTGCATGGTCAAAAATGAAAGAGACATTGGAACGTTCCTAAAGCTGCACTCAGGGCCTGCTCCACTCTGAGATTGATAGAGGTGCCTTTGTTGCAGTGCACTCTTGAGAGTCTGACTGTGTTGCCTGCCTTGTGTGACTTCTCCGTGACCCCTACTTTGGCTCCTGTTTCCATGGACTACACTCACCTTCCTGCCAGTTCACTTTGCTGTTAAGCTACTATCAGGACAAAGCACACTTTATTTACTGAGACTAAATAAAGAGTAGAAGAGCACTAGTTAGTGCCAGGAACTGCTTTATTTATGCTGCTTTCCCTTTGTTCTTTCTTTTATCCATGTCCACGTCCCCTGATAGCCCTTCTCCCCACAGCAACCCCTCTTTCTTTTTACTTTTGCTTTTTTTCCAGTGGCTCTTCCCTCTTTTTAGCTCTTTCTTCCGTAATATTTTTTCTTCCCCAGAACACTTACATTTGAGAATTGAGAATTACAATATGGTAAAAAAATGTAATAAAAAATCTTAGTGGCCAGTCTACTCTGGAACATACCTTGTGTCCTGAAGGGCATATGCCTATCTGCTCGCATTGCTCGTTCTGATCACACCCTCCCTGTAGGTGATGGCGAGGTGGGAACAAGTGGCCCAGGCTCCTGCTAGAGCAGAGGGGTGACCAGCATGAGGAGAGGGAAATTCAAGCAGAGTTCCTTTGCTTCATCCCTAACGCTCCCAAGATCATAATGTGCTGGTATTTATCTGGGCCTGAGTCTGACTTACAGAGCTCTGTCAAAAAAAAATAACGCATAGTTTGGGGGCTGGTGGTCGCATGTCACATTTCAGTGTACTGTCCTTAAACCACCTGATGCTGTTTCCCTGCTCAGGAAGAGTCCTGCTGTATTCACCTAGGGCTTCCAGATTCCAGAGACACGCATGAGTATTATTAGAAAACATTTTCCAAGAAGAAAATTGGAGTGAGTGGCTTTCAAATGAAACTCTTGGTTTTATTTATTTATTTATTTTATTTATTTTTTAAAGATTGGCACCTGAGCTAACAGCTGTTGCCAATCTTTTTTTTTTTCCTTTTTTTTCTGCTTTATCTCCCCAACCCCACCCTGAACACAGTTATATATCTTAGTTGCAGGTCCTTCTAGCTGTGGGATGTGGGATGCTGCCTCAACGTGGCCTGGTGAGCGGTGCCATGTCCGCGCCCAGGATCCCAACCCTGGGCCACCGCAGCGGAGCGCACAAACTTAAACACTCGGCCACGGAGCTGGCCCCCGAAACTCTTTGTTTTAAATGTCATTTTTATTTTTGAAATTACATAGTATAAAACACTACAGAATAACCCCATTCCTAGAGTTCTGCTCTTCCTCTAAGTCGCCACTTTTAACAGTTTGATGTGCTAAGTGTATTTCCGGTAGTGCCTCAAACTTAGTTTTTTATGGTTATAATTGTAGAAAAATTTGAGCTTATAAAGAGGAAAATTACAATTCAAAAGCAATTGATATTTTTGCCTTTTTCTGTTGATACTTTAATATAATTAAAATTATACTGTATATAATTTTGATCACTTCCCCTTGTTAAACCACCTTATATGTTTATCATTTATAATGGCTGCATAATGGTCCATCGTGTGAATATGTGATTTACTAATTACTCTGGCTTCTGATTTTTCATTCCTAAATAATGCAGTAACCCACACTACACTGTATGTGTATATGGTAATTTAGTCCATAGAATGCTTTTAAAATAACATTAAAACGACAAAAGCAATGCATGTTTTTATATAAACTTTTAAATACGGAAAGCACAAACAAATTAATGTCACTTGTAATCCCACCAAACCTTAATATTAACATTTTGGGTTATTTCTTTTTGGTCCTTTTCATACATCTACAAAAGCACTGTTACTGGTTTTTGGGGTTGTTTTTTTTTTTTAAAGATTTTGTTTTTTCCTTTTTCTCCCCACAGCCCCCCGGTACATAGTTGTGTATTCTTCGTTGTGGGTTCTTCTAGTTGTGGCATGTGGGATGCTGCCTCAGCGTGGTCTGATGAGCAGTGCCATGTCCGCGCCCAGGATTCGAACTAACGAAACACTGGGCCGCCTGCAGCAGAGCGCGCGAATTTAACCACTCGGCCACGGGGCCAGCCCTTTTTTAAAACTTTTAAGCAAAATTATGATCATAATATTTTATACCTGGTTGGGTTTGTGTTTTACCTAACATGGTAAAAATTCAGTTGAGTAAACATCCTTCAGTGACTTAATGTATCATAATACAGGTCCACCATAATTTTTTTAAGCAAACCCACCTTGCTAATCTTTTAAGCTGCTTTTGGGTTTTCACTGATAAGCAATGCGGCATACACTTTTACTATCCTAAGGAAGTGGTACAGCATTGATGAATCAGGAGAGAGGTCATTGAATTTGGCATGTTGGGTACTGTGTTCCGTGTGTTTTCAGCCTGGCATCTGCTGGCCACAAGTCTTAGGAGCTGTACCTAGGAGGGGGTCCGCACAGCCAGGGTGTGTCTCAGGTGCTGAGGCTGGAGGGCCAGCCTGTTACAGAAGGTCCTGGGAGTGGGCAAGGAGAAATCCAAGCTGGTATGGAGAGCTGCTGGGAGTTGGCTAATTGACAGAGATCTTAGCAGCTAAGGCTTCCTATATGGACTGTCTACAAGTGCTAAAAGTCACAGCACCTTGTCTGAAAGGAGGCCAGATATTTGCTGCTGTCCAGGAAATCTGGGGTATTTGATAATTGTGTAGCTCTTTCTCCTCTGATAAAGAATTTTTATTCTAATTCAGAGTACTAGTGCCAAGTATAAAATTGATACAAAATAATATTTGGAATTGCGGTGTTCTTAGAAAATCTAGGATGATCAACATGGCTCTTGTTCAGGAATGACTTAGACTTCCGTGCCTCATGTCTGAGGTGGCTGCTGAGTCCAGAGGTGGGATAAGACTTAGGAGGCTCCCCGACTCAAAAGAATTTCACCAGTCTGGCACTGACCCTGGCTGTCTCCTAGGCCCTACCTTATTTTAGCATTCTTTGACTTGAGCGTCACAGGTGATTCAGTAGTAACATCTGGGGAGAAGAATTAGAAAAACCCACCTCTCTTTAACCAGTCAGGATTCTTAAAGATCAGAGTTGGTAGCAACACTGTAGTCAGCAAGAGTTCCCCGTGATCTTTGATGTAAATGGCAGTCCTTTTCAGCATTTCTGAAAGGTGTCGATTTCTAGGAGACCACGTCTTTTCAAGACAGACACTCTTTTCAAAATATAGAAGAAATAACCTAATAACCAAACGTTTAAACAGAAAGGGCAAGCAGGAAGAGATGCGAAAAGTAGTAAGCCTCTTGGAGCAAGAGATTTAATTTAGTTTTCTTTTCATGTCAAGTATACTTATTTAACATAAATCTAATTGGTTGCAGAGTAGTAGTAACAATAGTAATAGCTGATAGTTATTTTGAGCACTGACTGTGTGCTAGCCTCTGTGCTTGTATTTGACATTAGCATCTCATTTCCTTCTCACAGCAGTCTCAAAGCCAGGGGCGTGCTTTGCCCAGGGTCACGGAATCTGCTGAGGCAGAGCAGGTGTTCACCCCAAACCTCAAACCAGAGCTCCCGCGCCAAACGGGTTTGCTTTACTGATCCTCTGACCGCATCCATTATGCTGAAGGCTTTTCTCAGATGACTTTTCCTTGCCTGAGAAGGTCTTTATTCTTTATGCCAACACTGTTTACAGGTGTATGTGTCAAGCGGTCAGTTCCGCATTTGGCCTTTGGAAGGGAGCACATACAGTCAAAATGTAATCTGATGCAACTGGGGGAATCATAGTTTTAATTTTTCCCCCTTTCTCTCTAGGAGATTTCTGTGGACTGAGGGAAAATTTGAAAATAAGGCAGAGACAACAAAATTCTTCACTGAGGGAGTTTAGTGTGTTTTTCCACCCTGCTGAGTACATTTGCTCTGTCGTTCCTGGAGTCGTCACAGCATATTCTGGTTGTTCCTCAGCTAGGAGCTCTTCTGACTGCTAACTTTCAGATAAAAGAAGGTGAAAACAGAGCTTGATTTATGTATGTCGATAATTTGCTCTTTCATTTTTACCCCACTCTTAGTTTCAGGGGACCTCCAAAAAGGGTATCAGTCGACTGGATAAACAGATGAGAAAGTTCACAGATATCAGGAAAAAAAGCAGATCTGCACATGCAGTGAAAATCAGCATCGAGGGCAATAAGATGCCATTGTGACCTTGCCTGGGATGTGTCCTCACCTCTAAGAAATGCACAGTGGACTCTTTGGAGAAAGAAGATATTTTAAAAAAATTTTTTAGTGTATCTGTAAATGGTTCAGCTTGTATCAAATGTTGTCATAGGACTCTCACTTCTCTCAGTTGTATTTAAACCATTTGTTGTGAACTTTGTACAGAGGAATACTAGTCATACTTCTATAAACTTTATACAATAAAATTCCCTTCTGGTTTGGGGGGCTGTCTCTTCATTGTCTTAGAGGATGCATTATCAGTGGGGATGAAAATTGGTTCTTGATGAGTGAAAAAGATCTTAGATTACAGTGATTTGTGTCCTTTCAAAAGTTGAGTTTACCTGATTGTGGTATGATAAGAAATTTGTGTGGTCTCTATCCTGTGTTCCTGACAGAGAGCTGCTAAAACCTAGGGCTTTTCTGAGCGATAGGAATGTTTTTTGTGATGCTAATGAGGTGACTCCTAGCAAGCTCCTAGATAGCTTTAGGAGGGAGCTGGTCACCAGAATGACCTACCACACAATTAGAGACTTTGGGCAGGCCTGACCTCTGCAGGGTGAGGGGTGCTGGAGATTAAGTTCAGTCACGTGCCCAGTGGTGTAATCTGTCATGCCTCAACAGTCAAGCCCTAGTGAGAAACTCCGGACACTGAAGCTCAGCGGGGCTTCCTGACTGGTGGACACGCTGAGGTGCCTTGATTCCACATGGAGAGGGTTCCAAGCTCTGCCTTTCCCTCCAGACCTCACCCTGTGTGTCTCTTCATTTGGCTGGTCCCCCTAATTTGAATCCTTTATAATAAAACTAATTGTAAATATAGCGCTTTCTTGAGTTCTGTGAGTCATTTTAGTGAATTCTTGAACCTGAGGGGATCCTGGGAGCCTCCATATTTGTAACCAGTCAGTCAGAAATGGGGACGGACTCCACTTGCAGCTGGCATCCGAAATAGGGGCAGTCTTCTGGAGGACTGAGCCCTTAAACTGGCGAAGTCTGATGCTGGCTCCAGGCTGTTAGCGTGGAAGTGAATTGCAGTATCCAAGTTGGGGTGGAAGTGAAATACTGATGAAATCTTATTTCTTAGTATCTCTCTTGTTGGGGGAATTTTAATTATTTTATTTTAATTAATTTAAATTTTCTCCTAGAAAGAGAAATGAAAAAAAACTGAGAAATGCTGTGGTGGAGGATATGTGAATATAATTGAAAATCACTCTGCCAGTTGCTGATAGCAGTTGGGCAATTGGGATATAATTATAGCTTACGGCTATATTCTATTTTTGTGATATTTTAAAATTATTTTAATAGTCTCTGCAGATTTAATTATGGGAAATCTCTGATTAGTCAATATGACTAAATCCAAGAATTAGTAATCCATTTTAGTTATATAAATCCTACTCTGATACAAATTGGGATAGGGTATCTGGCAACTTTGATTTTCAAAAATATGTGAGAATCTCACCATGAAAGCCTTCGAACAGCCAAACTAGCATGAAGTTTATGCACTTTACTCAAAAGAATGTCTCAGGATCTCTACACTGACTTTCAACAAACTTAAAAGCACAAATTGGAAAGTGAGTTGTAAAAAGCAGGCACATAAAGACATGATCAGATAATAGCGAGTCATGCAGGTCAAAAACCCACGTTCTGCAGTGTCATTTTGCTTTATATAAATACCCCCATAAACACTTGTGAGAACAGAAAAAAACCCAGCCATCTGCTGGAGCAGATGTTGATGACCCTGATCATTAAATATTCTAAACAAGAAAGATAAAGTAGTGCTTTTTAAGAAAAATTGTCAAGTTATTAATACAGTATTTTGGCGTTTAATGGGGTAGGTACCAATTATTGGAAAATTTCACCTATATAGGGTAAAACTCATGGTGCTAGAAAGTAAAGTGATAATCATACCTAAGAAATTCAAGATGATAAAAGATTCTCTTATACTATGTTTAAGAAAAAGTTACTGGTTTCTGTTTAAATGATCTTTGGTGCATGGTTTAAGAGTCTCAAACCTGGCCAACCAGAAGAACTTTCCCCCCTGATTTTGGAAACATTTCTAATTTACAGTGATGTTGCAAGAATGGTAAAATAAACGCCCATACACCCTTTGCCTGTATTTACCAAGTGTTAACATTTTGTCACATGTACTTTATCACATATGAATAACTTGCTGACACTTTCCTCGTCATCTCCAGATAAGCATATTTCTCCCCAGAACAAAGACCTTTAGTTTGTCCCAGTATTGGTGGTGGTAGTTTTGACCACTTGGATGGAGTGATGCAGAATCACTTTTTTTTTTCAGTTAAAAAGGTTTTTTTGTTGATTAATTTTATTTTAAATTAATTGTAAATATGTAAAATATGCATAAAATCTGCCATCTTAAAGGACCCTTTTTAAGTGTACAGTTAGTGGCAATAAAAGTACATTCATTTTGTTGTGCAACCATCACTATTTTCCGTCTGCAGAAATCTTGTCAACTTGCAAAACTGAAACTACCCGCTGAGCGGTGGCTCCCATTTCCCCTCCTGCCAGCCCTGTTAGCCACCGTTCTACTCGCTCTCTAATTTTGATTTTGACTTCTCCAAGTACCTCATTTAAGTGGAACCATGCGTGCGTTATCCTTTTTTTGACTGGTTTATTCACCTTGCGTAATGTCCTCAAGGTTCATTCATGTTGTAGCATGTGTCAGAATTTCTTTCCATTTTAAGGCTGAATGATACATATTCTGTTGTGTGTTTTTGCTTTGTTTATCCATTCATCTGTTGATGGACACTTGGCTGGCTTCTACCTTTTGGCTATTGTGAATACTGCCATGAACATGGGTGTACACATGTTTCTTTGGGACCCTGCTTTCAGTTCTTTGAAGTATGTTGCCTGAAGTGAAATTGCTGGGTCATACAGTAATTCTGTTTTTAATTTTTGGGGGAAGTGCCATGCTATTTTCCTTAATGGCTGTACCATTTTACATTCCCGCCAACAGTGCAAAAAGGTTTCAATTTGTCCAAATCCTCACCAACACTTTCCTGTTTGATTAGTGGTATTGAGCACCTTTTCATGTTCTTATTGGTGCTTTGGATGTCTTCTTTGGAGGAATGTCTCTTCAAATCCTTTGCCCATTTTTTTTTTTTTTTTTTTTTTGGAGGAAGATTAGCCCTCAGAGCTAACTACTGCCAGTCCTCCTCTTTTTGCTGAGGAAGCCTGGCTCTGAGCTAACATCCGTGCCCATCTTCCTCTAGTTTATACGTGGGACGCCTACCACAGCATGGCTGCCAAGCAGTGCCTTGTCCGCACCCGGGATCCAAACCAGCGAACCCCGGGCCGCCGAGAAGCGGAACGTGCGAACTTAACCGCTGCACCACCGGGCCGGCCCCTCCTTTGCCCATTTTTAAACTAAGTTCTGAGTGGTTGAGTTGTCAGAGTTCTTTGTATGTTCTGGATAATAGCTCCTTATCAGATGCATGACTTGCAAATATTTTTTCCGTTCCATTGATTGGCTTTTCTCTCTGGTTATTGTGCCCTCTGATGCACAGTTCATTTTAGTTTTGATGTAGTCCAGTTTATCTGTTTCTTCTTTGATTGCCTATGCTTTTGCTGTTGTAGTGAAGAAATCATTGTCAAATGCAATGTCGTGAAGCTTTCCCCATATGTTTTCTTCTAAAAGTTTTATAGTTTTAACTCTTACATTTAGATCTTTGATCCATTTTGAATTAACTTGTATTTGGTGTAATATAAGCATAAAACTCATTTTTTTTTTTGTATGTGGATATCCAGTTTTCCCAGCACCATCTGTTGAAAAGACTGTCCTTTCTCCATTGAATAGTCTTGGCACCCTTGTCAAAAATCGTTTGACCATGTATGCAAAGGTTTATCTCTGAACTGTATTTCGTCAGTCTTATATATATCTGTCTTTGTGCCAGTGTGACACTGTTTTGAACTACTGTGACTTTGTAGTAAATTTTGAAATCAGAAAGTCTGAGTTCTCCAGCTTTTTTTTTTTTTCAAGACTGTTTTGGCTATTTGGGATCCCTTATGGTTTTATATGAATTTTAGGATGGATTATTCTATATCTGCAGATAACACCGTTGGTGTTTTTATAGGGTTGCATTGGTTCTATGGGGCATTTTGGGGAGTGTCGATATCTTAATATTAAGTCTTCCAATCTGTGAACACAGGATGTCTTTCCATGTGTTGTTTAATTTCTTTCAGCAACATTTTGTATTTTCAGGGCAAAAGTCTTGCCTCCTTGGTTAAGTTTGTTTCTGAGCATTTTGTTCTTTTCGATGCTGTTGTAAATGAATTGTTTTCTTAATTCCCTTTTAGGGTGTGTTCATTGTTCATGTGCAGAAATGTAGCAGATTGTTGCATATTGATTTTATATCATTCAACTTTGCTGAATTTGTTTATTCTAACAATTTTTCCTGGAATCTTTTGGCATTTCTACGTGTAAGATCATATCTAAAAACAGATTATTTTGCTTCTTCCTTTCCAGTTTGGATGATCTTTATTTCTTTTCTTGCCTAATTGCTGTGGCTAAGATTTCCAGAACTGTATTGATTGGAAGTCTCAAAAGTGGGCATCCTTATCTGGTTTCTGATCTTAGAGGAAAAGCTTTGTCTTTCACCACTGGGTATGATGTTAGCTGTGGGCTTGTCATATATGGCCTTTATTATGCTGATACAATTTCCTTCTATTCATAGTTTGTTGTGTTTTTATCGTGAAAGAGTATTGAATTTTGTCAAATGCTTTTTCTGCATCAATTGAGATGGTCATGGGTTTTTGTCCTTCATTCTTTAATGTGGTATAGCCCACTGATTGCGTTTTGTGTGTCAAACCATCCAAATCCCTCTTGGTCATGGTGTATAATCCTTTTAGTGTGCTGTTGAATTTTGTTGGCTACTGTTTTGTTTCGGATTTTTAAAAAACATTTCCTAGAATAAAGCCATGATTTTGTTGTTGTCGTTAATCGCAGTGATTAAAACTGTTTATCCCTACTCTTTATTAGTGTTACTTGAATATTGTCTCGTCCCTACTGTCAACATTGAACACCTGTGATAAATGAATGCACATTCTTGTTTATGTTATATGTTACCGTCATAGGATTCCTAGACTGGCACAGACCTTACTGCTCACAGATATTTCTTACTTAACAAACAGCCTAAAAGTCACTCTGATAGCAACTTGTATCTTAACTTTAATTATGCAAAATTGTTTTTCTAGCTTTTGTGGCAGTGTGGTCTAATTCAACTTCATAATTTGATATAATGCACAAAGTTATTGTATGTAGCCAGTGAATTATTATAACATGACTCTTTCCTTCCTCTACTGGTAGGAATAAAAGGTTAATAATTAACCAAATATCTCTAATGAAAAAAGTTCAGAATTTTAAAGGCTATCTCTAATTACTCTGTTCTGAAATTTAATTCATACTAGTTCTTTATTTTTGAAAATGTGGTAATGTATACAGCTTATCCACATACAAAGTTGATCAACTAAAGCAACAGTTAAGGGATGGATAATTGTTTAGTATCTATATAAATTTGTTTTTCTTAATAAGAGCTTTTTTCTTAGTCATAATACTTTTTTTTGATGAGGAAGACTGGCCCCGAGCTAACGTCTTTTGCCAATCTTCCTCTTTTTTCTTGAGGAAGATTGTTACTGAGCTAACATCTGTGCTAATCTTGCTCTATTTTGTATGTTGGATGCTGCCACAGCGTGGCTTGATGAGCAGTGTGTAGGTCCACAACAGTCTCTGAACCCATGATCCCCAGGCCACCGAAGCAAGGCATGGGAACTTAACCACTACACCACTGGGCCAGTCGCATCATAATGCTGCTTTTCTTTTTGAGGAAGATTAGCCCTGAGCTAACTGCTGCCAATCCTTCTCTTTTTTCTGAGGAAGACTGGCCCTGAGCTAACATCCATGCCCATCTTCCTCAACTTTATATGTGGGACTCCTGCCACACTGTGGCTTGACAAGCAGCGCATAGGTGTGCGTCCAGGATCTCCACTGGCAAACCCCAAGCTGCCAAAGGGGAGCATGTGAACTTAACCACTATGCTACTGGGCCAGTCCCCCATCATAATACATTTTAATTTCACAAGCTTTCAGAGTTACATGTGAGTCTACTATAACATGAGAAATAGATTTTATTTTTTAATAAATTTTATTTTCTTAGAATTTGAAAATAAAATCATAGCCATGCCATTAGACCTTCAGCTTATGCAGTCAATTTAATTTAATAAACAGTTATGTTTAGGTCATGATACTTAATGGTGTAGGGAATCTCAAGGTGTAGAAAGTATGATCCTAATTCCAAGGAGTTTATAATCTTGGAAATAATTAGAAATGCCATGGGGCCGGCCCCTGGCCGAGTGGTTAAGTTCATGCGCTGCTCTTCGGCGGCCCAGGGTTTCGCCGGTTCGGATCCTGGGCATGGACAAGGCACCGGTGGCTCAATCAAGCCATGCTGAGCGGGCGTTGCACCTAGCACAACCAGGGGCACTGACAACTAGAGTATACAGCTATATACTGGGGGGCTTTGGGGAGAAAAGAAGAAGGAAAAAGAAGATTGGCAACAGATGTTAGCTCAGGTGCCAATCTTTAATAAAAAAAAAAAAAGGAAATGCCTCACTCTAATGCTAATGGTAATAAGCATCTGTTAGAGATCGTTACTTTGAACAACCTCACAATCACCTGGCACATAATCATCTATGTCGTGGCCAATATTCAGAAAGTCCTTCTGAAAAGAGTCTCCACTGAGTTACATGTGAATAGTATAGGCTTACCGATTTTATTTATTTATTCTAGACACGGACACAAGGAACTCTCTTTCCCCTCTGTTGAGAGTGGTTTCACCTATCCTGTTCAATGTCCCCATTTAATGTCCCTTGCAACAATTCTTTTAAAGATGTGGATCTTTTAAAGAATTGACATACTTTCTTACACTGAATAGTGACAATTTTGAAAGCCAATATGTTTAAGTTTCTTTTTTCTGGGGGGGCAGTGAGTTATTAAAATTAAAGTGATTTTTTAAATAACTTTTTAATTACTTTAACCTAAAGCAGTGTTTTTTTGGTGGTGTTTTTTATTGAGGTATAATTGACAAACATCATTAGTTTCAGGTGTATAATAATCATTTGATATTTGTATGTATTGCAAAATGATCGCCACAGTAAGTCTAGTTAACATCTGTTATGATACATAGTTACAGAATTTTTTTCTTGTGATGAGAACTTTTAAGATCTACTCTCTCTTTCAGATATGCAGTACAGTGCTATTAACTATAGTCACCATGGTGTGCATTACATCCTCATGACTGACTTATCCTGTAACTGGAAGTTAGTAGCTTTTGACCCGCTTCACTCATGTCACCCACCCCTCTCCCCCTGCTTGTGAGGGTTTTTGAATGAGTCCTCAGCAGGGACATTGGTCTGTAGTTTTCTTGTACTGTCTGTCTGGTTTTGGCATCAAGGTAGTGCTGGCCGCAGAGCTGAGAGTTGGGAAGTGTTCCCTCCTCTTCAGTATTTTGGAATCGTTTGAATAGGATTGGTGTTAATTCTTTGCATGTTTGGTACAATTCACCAGTGAAGCCATCTGTTCCTGGGCTTTGCTTTGTTGGGATTACTGACTTATTCATTACTGATTCAGTCTCTTTACTGGTTGTAGGTCTATTCATGTTTCTATTTCTTCATGATTCTGTGTTGATAGATTGTGTTTCTAGGAAATTTTCCATTTTCTCTAGGTTATCCAATTTATTGGCATACAGTTCATAGTACTCTCTTATAACCCTTTTTGTTTCTGTAAAATTGGTAATATTCTCTCTTCTTTCATGTCTGATATTAGCTATTGGAGTCTTTAGTCAGTCTAGCTAAAGTTCAATTTTGTTGATCTTCTTGATGAACCAACTCTTTCTTTCATTGTTTTCTCTTCTCTCTCTCGCTCTCTCTCTCTTTTTTTTTTTTTTTGGTGAGGAAGATTGGCAGTGAGCTAACATCTGTAGCGATCTTCCTCTATTTTGCATATGGGACACCACCACAACATGGCATGATGAGTGGCATGTAGGTCCATGCCCGGGATCCAAACCTGCAAACTCCAGGCCGCCAATGTGGAGCATACAAACTTGACCACTACACCACTGGGCCAGCCCATATTCTCTTTTTTTTTTTTTTGGATTCTGCTCTAATCTTTGTTATTTCTTTCTTCTGCTAGCTCTTGGTTTAGTTCGTTGGTTTTTTTTTTTTTTTCCAGTTCCTTAAGGTGTAAAGTTAGGTTGTTGATTTGAGATATTTTTTTAATGTCATCATTTACAGCTATAAATTTTTCTCTTAGCTTTGCTTTTGCTGCATCCCATATGTTTTGGTATGTTGTGTTTTCATCTTCATTTGTCTCAAGATATTTTCTAATTTCCCTTGTTATTTCTTTGATCCCTTGGTTACAACACATAAGAATGTGTGTTGTAAATTCCACATATTTGTGTATTTTCCAGTTTTCCTTCTGCTGTTGACTTCCCTAGTTTCATTCCATTGTGATTGGAAGATACTTTGTATGATTTCAATCTTCTTAAATTTATTAAGACTTGTTTTGTGGCCTTACATGTGGTCTGTCCCAGAGAGTGTTCCAAGTGCACTTGAGAAGAGTGCACATTCTGTTGGTTGGCACATTCTGTGTGTGTCTGTTAGGTCCAGTCAGTCTGTGGTGTTGTCCAAGGCATCTGTTTCCTTGCTGATCTTCTGTCTTGTAGTTCTATCTATTATTGAAAGTGGGGCACTGAATTGTCCTACTATTATTGTAAATCTCTCTGTTTCTTGTTTCAATTCTGTCAGTGTTTGCTTCATATATTTAGGAGCTCTGATGTTTGGTACACATATGTTTATAATTGTTATATGCTGTTGGTCAGTTGACCCTTTTATCATACGATGTCCTTCTTTATCTCTTATAACAGTTTTTGATTTAAAGTCTACTTTGTCTGATATTAGTATAGCCACCGCTGCTCATTTTGGTTACTATTTTCATGGAATATGTTCTATTTTTTTCATTTTCAGCCTTTGCATATTGTTGAATCTAAAGTGAATCTCTTGGAAACAGCATATAGTTAGATTCTGGTTTTTTTATCCATTACACCAGTCTATGTCTTTTGATTGGGGAGTTTAAGCTATTAACGTTTAAAATGATTACTGATAGGGAAGGACTTATTGCCATTTTCTTATTTTTTCTCTGTATGTCTTACAGGTTTTTGTTTGTTTGTTTTTGCTGAGGAAGATTAGCTCTGAGCTAACATCTGTGCCAGTCTTCCTCTGCTTTATATGTGGGTTGCCACCACAGTATGGCTGATGAGTGGAGTAGGACTGTGGGCAGGATCCGAACCTGCAAACCCCAAACACTGAAGTGAAGGGCGCTGAATTTAACCACTACGCCATGGGGCCAGCCCTTACAGCTTTTTTAAAAAAAGACTTTGTTTTTTTTTTAGAGCAGTTTAGGCTTATAACAAAATTGAGAGAGGTACAAAGATTTTCCATATGCCCCCTGTGCCCACACATTAATAGCCTCCCTCATTACCTACCAACATCACTTAACAGAATGGTACTTTTTTTTTTTTTTTAACCAAGGATGAACCCACATTGACCCCTACATCGTAATCACCCAAAGTCCATAGTTTACCTTAGGCTTCACTCTTGGTGGTATACGTTCATAGTTTGGATAAATGTATAATGGCAGATATCCACAGTTGTAATATATGGAGTGTTTTCGTTGCCCTTTCTGGGAGTTTTTGTCCCTCGTTTCCTCCCTTACTGCCTGCCTTAGTGTTAACTTTTTGTAGTGACATATTTGACTTCTTTCTCATTTCCTTTTGTATATATTCTATAGATATTTTCTTTGTAGTTATTGTGGGGATTACATATAACATTCTAAAGTGATAAAATATTTTTAAGTAACTTTAATCACATACAAAAACTACTCCTTTATAGTTTCACCCTTGTTTATGTTATTGATGTTACAAATTACATCTTTATATATTGTCTACCCACTAACAGATTTATAGTTATTCTTTATGCCTTTCTATTTTAAATCCTGTAAAAAAGTGGAGTTATGAATCAAAATTATGATAATACTGGGTTTTTGTATTTGTCCATGTGTTTACCTTTACTGGAAAGAGTTATATTTTGTATGGCTATAGGTTGCTCTCTGGTGTCCTTTCCTTTCGACTTGAAGGACTACCTTTAGCGTTTCTTGCAGAGCATGTCCAGTGGCAATGAATTTCCTCAGCTTTTGTCTATCTAGAAATGTTTACTTTCTCCCTCCTTTTTGAAAGGCAGTTTTGCCAGTTACAGAATGCTTGGTTGACAGGTGTTTTCTTGCATCACTGTAGCATCCCACTGCCTTCTGGCCTGCAAGCCTGCTGCTGCAAGTGTGGCCTGAGAGGCAGAGAGGGATGGGTTTCCCAGTCAAGTTCTCTGCAATGTTTTGAAGGGCCTTGGATTAAACATTGTTTCCAAACTGACTTCTCCCCACCCACCCACCTGCCTGCCACTCTTCCTCTCAGACTGGCAGAAATTGTTGAGCCAGCCCCATGCTGCCTCTGCTCTCATGATCTTCCCCTCCTGTGGTAGCAGAAGTCTTCCACCGTCAGACTCACTGTGGGACAGGAAGGGTGCACTGTGGAATGATGCAAATGTATATTACCTGTGCATGTGAGGATGGCTGAGCTGTCAGAGAAGTCCTGAGGGGGCAAGATTGCCCGGTGTAGTAATGGGCTAGAAATTTACAAAAGTACATGTGTTTCTGTAGAGAGCTGTCTCTATTGGCTGACATGCAGTGCATATGTTCATCAGTTTTTTAAAGAAAGTGGTGCACTGTATCACCTGATTACCTGTATGCCTGGTTTTAAGCAAGTTCAATACATAAACATAAAAGTTTGACCAAAACTTGGAGGTGATAGTTTATAAAAGCATTTACCATAAAATCTTTTCAAAACATTCTTGCTGCTTTAAAGCAGGATTTGAACTACAAAGTTTGAAAGAGCAACTAGTTAAAACACCACTCACTCTAGGAGAGGAGGGTTTGAGTCTGCAGAGACCCCCGGCCATTCCCTGGGACACAGGGCAAGTTGCCAGAGGCAACCAGCCTGCTCAGTGCTGGCAGGTGGACCACATCAGGCCCTTGCCTCTCTCTGATGCCTGTCAATATGCCCTTACTTGTGTGGACACATATACAGGACTGCTGCGGGCATACCCCAGCAAGAGGGCCACACAGAAGACCACTAAAAGAGGCCTGAACACCTCTGTACCACGTATGGTGTTCCCACAGACATTGACAGTGACCGAGGTATGCATTTAACTGGCCACCAAGTACAGATGTGGGCTGATCAGAGGAACATACATTGACATTTTCACCTGTCACACAGCCCCACGGCTGCAGGGCTGGTGGAATGAATGAATAGCTTGCTGAAACACCAAAGACAAAAGATAGTGCCCTAGCCCACTGGATGAGATGCCTGACCATTGCAATATGTCAAGTGAATGAACATGAGAGACACACCCAACCCAGTGCATATCAGATGTTGACACAAGGACCTGATCTGACAGCACATCTACAGACAAAAGCTAATCAAGGAGACAGTGCAGCCACAGGTGGGCACTCAGAACAACTTGCCTCTGCCTCTGCCACAAGAGCTTCCTACCCAGACCCGTGTGGTCACTTGGCCCTGGGACTGTCAAGTGGGCCCTGCTGGGGTGGTCTCTTAGCCCCTTAGGGAATAGGCTTAAAGCAGGCTATCACAGTGACACCCTTCATCGTGGAGGGGACACCCAAAACCTCCAAACTTACCAATCCAGAAAAATATTAAGAGCAGCAAGGCAGAAGAAATTAACCTACAAGGAACCCCCATCAGGCTTCCAGTGGATTTCTCAGCAGAAACCTTACAGGCTAGAAGAGAGTGGAATGATATATTCAAAATTCTGAAAGACAAAAACTGTCAGCCAAGAATACTCTATCCAGCAAAATTATCCTTCAGATATGATGGAGAAATAAAAACTTTCCCAGATATGGGGCCGGCCCCGTGGCTGAGTGGTTAAGTTCGCGTACTCCGCTACGGCGACCAGGGTTTCTCTGGTTCAGATCCTGGGCGCGGACATGGCACCACTCATCAGGCCACATTGAGGCGGCATCCTACATGCCACAACTAGAAGGACCCACAACTAACATATATAACTATATACTGGGGGGATTTTGGAAAAAAAACCACAAACTTTCCCAGATAAACAAAGGCTGAGGGAGTTCATCACCACAAGACCCCATACAAGAAATGGTCAATAAGGCCCTCATACCTGAAAAAAAGAGTTCAAAGCCCTGAGTAAGGAGATAAATAAGTAGACAAAATCAGAAAATTGGAGCTCTCTGCAAGAACAGGTTAGCAAACAATTATAACAATAAAGATAAACAGAAGGAAAACATTAAGAATACCTATAATCTTGTCCTTTTAACCACAAACTCACAACATAAGATGGAGTAAGATGTGACAAAAATAACTTAGGAGGAGGAGAAGAGGGGATGGAATCGGCTTAGTCTAAGGAAATAAGAAGCTATCAGGAAATGGACTATCTCATCTACAAGATCTTTCATACAAGCCTCAGGGTAACCACTAAACAAAGAATTAGAACAGAGACACAAATAATAAATAAGGACAAGACTAAGAAAACCAGCATAAAACTACCTAATGAAACTGTTAGTCTGAAATAGGACAAGAAACAAAGGAAATGCAGAAGAACTGGAAAACGAGTGATAAAATGGCAGCATTAGGCCCTCATATATCAGTAATTACTCCAAATCTAAATGGATTGAATTCTCCAATCAAAAGACACAGTTACTGGATGGATTAAAGAACAAGACCCAACAATAGGCTGCCTTCAGGAAATCTCATCTCCAATGACAAACATAGGCTGAGAGTGAAGGTATGGAAGATGATACTCCAAGCTAATGGCAAACAAAAGAAAGCAGGCATTGCAATGTTTATATCAAACTAGACTTCAAGATAAAACAGGTAAAGAGAGACAAAGAAGGGCAGTATATAATGATAAAAGGGACACTCCACCAAGAAGACACATCGCTTATAAATATCTATGCACCCAACAACAGAGCACAAAAGTTCATAAAGCAACTATTAACAAACCTAAAAGGAGATATTAACAACAACACAATAATAGTAGGGGACCTCAACACCCCACTTACACCAATGGATAGATTATCCAGACAGAAAGTCAACAAAGAAACAGTGGAATTAAACGAGAAACCAGACCAGATGGACTTAATAGACATATATAGAACACTCCATCCAAAAACAGCAGAATATACATTCTTCTCAAGTCCACATGGAACATTCTCAAAGACAGACCATGTGTTGGGAAACAAGGCAAGCCTCAATAAATTTAAGAAGACTGAAATCGTAAAGCACCTTTTCTCACCAAAATGTTATGAAACTAGAAATTAACTACAAGAAGAAAGCTGAGAAAGGAACAAAGCTGTGGAGACTAAACAACATGCTATTGAACAACCAATGGATCAATGAAATTAAAGGAGAAATAAAAAAATATGTGGAGACAAATGAAAATGAAAACACCATACCAACGCATATGTGATGCAGCAAAAGTGGTCCTAAGAGGGAAATTCATCACGATACAGGCTCACCTTAACAAACAAGAAAAATCCCAAGTAAGCAATCTCAAACTACACCTAACAATTAGAAAAAGAAGAACAAACAAAGCCCAAACTCAGCAGAAGGAGGGAAATAATAAAAATCAGAGCAGAAACAAAGGAAATGGAAACAGACAGTAGAACAGATGAGTGAAACAAAAAGCTGGTTGTTTGAGAAGATAAACAAAATTGACAAACCCTTAGCCAGACTCACTAAGAAAAAAGAGAGAAGGCTCAAATAAATAAAATTAGAAATGAAAGAGGAGAAATTATAATGGATAGCACAGAATTAGAAAAGATAAGAATACTATGAAAAATTATATGCCAACAAATTGGACAATCTAGAAGAAATAGGTAAATTCTTAGACTCTTAATCCCAAAGCTGAATCAAGAAGAAATAGAGAATCTGAATAGACCAATCACAAGTAAAGAGATTGAAACAACAATCAAAAACCTCCCGAAGAATAAAAGTCTAGGACCAGACAGCTTCTCTGGTGAATTCTACCAAACATTCAAAGAAGATTTATTACCTATCCTTCTCAAACTATTGCAAAACATTGAGGAAGATGGAATACTTCCTACCACATTCTATGAGGCCAGCATCACCCTGATACCAAAGCCAGACAAGGACAACACAAAGAAGGAAAACTACAGGCCAATATCACTGATGTGCATAGATGCAAAAATCCTCAACAAAATATTGACAACCCGAGTTCAGCAATACATCAAAGAGATCATACACCATGATCAAGTTGGATTTGTAACAGGGACACAGGGATGATTCAACATCTGCAGGTCAAATCAATGTGATGCACCATATTAACAAAATAAGGAATGAAAACCACCTGATCATCTCAATACATGCAGAGAAAGCATTTGAAAAGATCCAACATCCATTTATGATTAAAAAAAAAACCTCTTAATAAAATGGGGATAAAAGGAAAGGACCTCAACATGATAAAGGCCATATAGGACAAATACACAGCCAACATCATACTCAATGGGGAAAAACTGAAAGCCATCCTTCTGAGAATAGGAACAAGACAAGGGTGCCCACTCTCACCACTCTTATTCAACATAGTACTGGAGGTTTGGGCCAGAGCAATTAGGCAAGAGAAAGGAATGAAAGGAATCCAAATAGGGAGTGAAGAAGTGAAACTCTCACTGTTTGCAGATGACATGATCTTATATATAGAAAACCCCAAAGAATCCATTGGAAAACTAACAGAAATAATTAACAACTACAGTAAACTTGCAGGGTACAAAATCAACTTACAAAAATCAGTTGCATTTCTATACTCCAATAACAAACTAATAGAAAGAGAACTCAAGAACACAATCCCACTTACAATCGCAATAAAAAGAATAAAATATCTACAAATAAACTTAACCAAGGAGGTGAAAGACCTATACAATGAAAACTATAAGATATTACTGAAAGAAATTGATGATGACATAAAGAGATGGAAACAGATTCCATGCACATGGGTTGGAAGAATAAACATAGTTAAAATGTCCATACTACCCAAAGCAATCTACAGATTCAATGCAATCCCAATTCAATGACATTCTTCACAGAAATAGAGCAAAGAATCCTAAAATTCATATGGGGCAACAAAAGACCCCAAAGAGCTAAAGCAATCCTGAGAAAAAAGAGCAAAGCTGGAGGTATCACAATCCCTGACTCCAAAATGTACTACAAAGCCATAGTGATCAAAATGGCATGGTACTGGTACAAAAACAAGCACACAGATCAATGGAACAGAACTGAAAGCCTAGAAATAAAACACATCTATGGACAGCTGATCTTCGACAAAGGTGCCAAGAACATACAAGGAGAAAGGAAAGTCTCTTCAATAAGTGGTGCTGGGAAAACTGGACAGCCACATGCAAAAGAATGAAGGTAGACCATTATCTTTCCCCACACACAAAAATAAACTCAAAATGGATCAAAGACTTGAAGGTAAGACCTGAAACTATAAAACTGCTAGAAGAAAATATAGGTAGTACACTCTTTGACGTCCGTCTTAAAAGGATCTTTTGGAATACCATGTCTACTCAGACAAGGGAAACAAAAGAAAAAATAAACAAGTGGGAGTTCATCAGACTAAAGAGCTTCTGCAAGGCAAAGGAAACCAGGAACAAAAGGAAAAGACAACCCACCAACTGAGAGAAAATATTTGCAAATCATATTTCTGACAAGGGGTTAATCTCCATAATACATAAAGAACTCACACAACTGAACAACAAAAAAACAGCCCAATCAAAAAATGGGCAGAGGATATGAACAGACATTTTTCCAAAGAAGATCTACAGATGGCCAATAGGCACATGAAAAGATATTCAACATCACTAATTGTCAGGTAAATGCAAATCAAAACTACACTAAGATATCACCTTACACCCATTAGAATGGCTATAATCACTAAGAGAAAAAATAACAAATGTTGGGGCCGGCCTTGTGGCTGAGTGGTTAAATTTGCACGCTCAGCTTTGGTGGCCCAGGGTTTTGCTGGTGCAGATCCTGGGCATGGACAGGGCACCGCTCATCAAGCCATGCTGAGGTGGCGTGCCACATAGCACAACCAGAAGGACCTACAACTAGAATATACAACTATGTACTGGGGGTTGCTTTGGGGAGAAGAAAAAAACAAGATTAGCAACAGATGTTAGTTCAGGTGCCAATCGTTAAAAAAAAAAAAAACCCAAATGTTGGAGAGGGTGTAGAGAAAAGGGAACCCTCATACGCTGCTGGTGGGAATGCAAACTGCTGCAGCCACTATGGAAAACAGTATGGAGATTCCTCAAAAAATTAGAAATGCCATATGACCCAGCCATCCCACTACTGGATATCTATTCCAAAGAACTTGAAATCAACAATTCAAAGAGGCTTATGCACCCCTATGTTCATCACAGCACTATTCACAATAGCCAAGACGTGAAAACAACCCAAGTGTTCATCAACTGATGATTGGATAAAGAAGACGTGGTGTATATATATACACAATGGAATACTACTCAGCTATAAAAAAAGACAAAATCGTCCCTTTTGCAAAAACATGGACGGACCTTGAGGGTATCATGTTAAGTGAAATAAGCCAGACAGAAAAAGACAAACACCATATGATTTCACTCTTATGTGGAAGATAAACGCACAAAGAGAACAGTTTCGAGGTTACCAGGGGGCAGGGTGTTGGGGGGTGCGGATAAGGGGTGAGGGGGAGCACTTACATGGTGACTGACAATGTACAACTGAAATTTCACGATGTTATAAACTATTATGACCTCAATAAAAAAAAAACATGGGGTGGACACCTAAAGCAGTGTGTAACCAAACAATTCTCATTACTGCTGATATGTGGCTGGGAGACAAAACAACACCGTCAGAGGAGCCTGTGCCTCTGCTCAGGGGTGGTTGTGGGCTCGTGGCGCCCATGCGTGGCCCTGTCTGCGTTGTAATTGGACCGGCAGGTGCACATGCGGGTGCCGCTATACCCCTGCACTCATCCTGTCCTCCCTTCAACAGCTCTGTCTCACTGGGAGGCAGTCTGGGCACGCCACTGTGTGCTACACACAGCAGGGTGGCTTCACCGTCTTGCCATCTTCGCCCTGCCAGCTGTGGCCATTGCTGTAGAATGCACGTGTCTGCCCTCACCCAACATGTGGCGACAGCTCTGATAACACCACATACGCAATAACACTGTTGAATGAGGGAATATCCCAAATGAGACAAGTAATGTTACAAAATAGGATAGCTCTGGATGTGCTCACTGCCGCCCAGGAGGACCTGTGCTCTGATCAAGGCAGAACGTTGTGTCTCTCTCCCAGACTATGCTCGTAACATTTCTTCTGTGATGGCCTCCTTCCGCACCCATACACAGGCTACTGACTCCCTGTCCACTGCCCTGGTCTCGGCTTGGATTCAGTTCCCCCCTCCACCTGGCAAAAGGTGTCCTTTGGCATTCTTGCCTTCTTATTATTGATTTTGTTCTCTTGCTGTGATCTCTATTGCTGTTGTGGCATCTGGTTACAATGCTCCTCTGTGTGTCTGGCTCAGGGACTCAGCAGAAGAATGACATGATAAGTTTGTGAGGGCCATTCGGACACATGGCAGGTGGAGTGTAGGTGTCTGGGGCCTTGCTTGCTCAGCAAGAGCCCACAAGCCCACCACGACCATGTGTCCCTCAGGCTCCCTTCTGGGCAAGACGCCCGGCTTCTGGGATGTGTCACAATCCAGGGCCTGGCCAGCCCGGATCCCACCTTATCTCACTTTAAGAATGTCGCGTCTTGAAGGGACACACAGCCCTCCACGCGAGCTACTGCTCCTGGGAACGCTGGGCGTACCAGGAACAGCCCCTTGGCAGGCAATGGCCTTTGTGTCCCCTGCCTCTGTAAGAGCCCCCTCCGCGCCTGCGGTAGCGGGTGCACATTGCTGTCCAGACGGCCGCCCCTGGGTCTCCCTGTAAGTGCCTCCCAATAAACCCATGTGTCTCATTCACCGACTCCGGGTCTTGTCTTTGGTCTCCCAGCTACCTACCTCCACTGCTCACCCGGCTGGGCGTGTGGCGGAACAGCCCCCACACCTTCCCCCACTCTAGTAATAAAGGCTCCCACCGTACTTTCCCCTGGCTCCTCCTGTCTCGGACCAGCCCCGGGCTCCACGGGCGGCTCTGCACAGCGTGGTGTGGTGCGGCGTGCCCCATCCTCTTGGGAATTGTGAATAATGAACTCTTCTTTCAAGGCACTCATCTCCGTGTCTGTCGTCTTACCAGTCCTGATTAAAACAGAACCCCAGGCACGTTCTAAAGCAGCGGAGACGGGAGGGAGGGCGTTCCCAACTGTGGGAAGGGCGTGTGCCAACCTGGAGAGGCGACGGAGGGAAGATGTTCTGCTTGTGTGGAGCGGGGGCCGCAAAGCACGTGTGGGAAGCTGAGGCTAGAACAGGAAGGGCCTGGGCCCCAGGGAAAGGAGCCTGGACTGGTCGGGCCCGGTGGGGGCCCCCGGAGGGAGCGGGGCCTGGGCGAGGCGGTCTGATTTCCTGGCTGCCCTGTCTAAACTGACCCCTCCCGCGTGCTCCCCCTTGCCTTCCTCTCTTTGCTGTCTCCCTGATCACTTGACGCTGTCTAACATAGCATTTCGTCCCGTTTGTTGGTCTTCGTTGCCTCTCTTCTAGAGTGTGAGACCCACCAGGGCAGGGATGCTCGTCTGCTCTGTCCTCCGCCGAGCCCCCTGTGTCAGAACGGTGCCGCCCATGGTGGGTGCTCAGCAAACACTCGTTAAATGAACGCACGACAGGTGCTGGACGTCTCACCCTGGCAGCCCCGTGGATCCCAGATGCAGGGTGGCCTGGGAGGCGGGGGCGATGTGGGGTAGAATCGTCCCCTTGGTCGTGGGGTTGGACAGGCTATGCTGGGAGGAGACGCCCTGTGAACCCAACTTCATTGTAGCCGCGTCCAGAGAGCTTTCTTTCAAAGCATCGTTGCGCTGACTCCTCTACGTCCACAGGACGAGCTCTCAGCTAGGAAAATCCCAGGCAGGAGTCAGCTGGATGGTGAAATTTCAGTCTGAGAGAGAAAGCCCTTGGACTTCTTCCTGGAGTTCCCAGCCCCGGGCTGGAGCCTTCCACAGGGTCCCACGGGGGATTCCAAGACCCCCACTTCCAGATGGGGAAGGTGCAGCCCAGAGAGGGGCCACACAGCAAGGAAAGAGGCCTCCTGGAGCCACGGGCGTGGTCCCAAGCCCCCTTCTGCCCCTCTCCCAGACCTCAGATGCCTGGCCTCCAATCCATCACTGCTGATGGGCTGAGTGACCGCAGGCAGGGCACCACCCTCCCTGCTTGTGCATTGCCATCCTGGGGACAATGACAAGGCAGCTCCAGCTCCTTCCCCAGGTTCCTTGAAGCCTCAAGCAAAAGCAATCAGCACAGGGCAGCCGTCCTAGCAGAGAACAACCAGGCTTGGGGTCAGTCAGATTTGCCCCGGGCTGCCAGGTAGGGGTTCTGTGACCTCCCTGAGCCTCGGTTTCCTCATCTGCTAAAGGGGCCATGAGACCGATGTGTGTAAAACAGCTAGCACAGTGCCCGACACAGCAGTGAATGGTGACCTTAATTATTATTATTATTTACGTATTTATTTGTATTATTACAGGTGGCATGGTGGATAAGGTCAAAGGACAGAAAGTGAAAACTCTTATGAACATTTTCCCTCCAGACCCACTTCTGGCACTGGGCCCACCACCCCCAGAGCCCCTCCCGCCCGGCGGGATCTCCCGATGGTTTTTTCCATGAATAGGTTCTGAGAGTTGACTCTGTGAATCTTGTTTGTGCACAAAATGGCATGTTCTCTAAAAGAAATACTGCCCTTTGTTGTTCAAATAAACCTGCTCAGTTTAGTAGTGGGACAGAAGGGAGGGGTAAGTGACAGAGAAAGAAAATGTGAGAAACAGAGCGAGAAAGTGACGGAGCAAAGGCTGCAGAGAGACAGAAGAAGTCAAGGGGGGAAAAGGAGCAGAGAGGAAGGAAGAGGCAGAGCGGGCACCTAGCCCTTTGCCCCGACTCCAGAGCAAGGCCTTCTTCCCTTCATGCTCACACAGCAGGGCCAGGGCTGTCTCCACACAGAATCACCAAAGAAAACATTTCAGTCTGAAGACAAACGTGAGCACTTCTCCCTGAGCAGCGCTGAAGACCCTTTGACAAACAGCCTCGAAAGCCCCGTTCCGCGCTCTATGGCTTTCCAAGGCCTTCCCCGTTTTCTTTGAATTTCTCAAGTTCCCCTCCAGCTCCAAACCTGCTTCCACTGCATCAGTTCTGCTTATGGTCATCTCCCATCTCATCACCTGCGAGATGCACGAGGACCCCGAGTGGAGGCTCAGCCCACCCCAAACTCAACGGGAGACAGCTCCGTCACGCAGCTCCTTGTACCAGATTCTGCAGGTGGGGAGAAGGGCTGAACAGCACAGAGCGAAGCTGCTCCACAGGGCTGGTCCTGCTCGAGAGCCCGCCAGCCCCCGCCCCCGGAGGAGCTCCTGCACTGTACTCACACAGGCTGGCCTCAGGCTCCGGCCGCCAGGCCTCCTCGTCCGTCCCCATTCCCTCTGTCCTAGCCGCTTTCCTCCAGGACTTGCCCATCTCTAGGAAACCGTAGTTTCTCTCTGTGTCTCAGGTGGAGGTTTCAGCTCCTCTGAGTTCCCTTCTCAGCCCCTCTTAGCTCCTGCTCTGCTCTCAGCCCAGCAAGAGAGACTTCCCCTTAACAACACCCATCCCTCTTGGAAAGAAGCTGGGTTTTGTGAAATAGTAAAAACCTCCTTCCATGCAGACTCCCGAATGTGGCTGGTCTGCAGACCCAACTCCTAATGGGGCAGGTAACTGAGAGAAGGGGAGCTCTTGATGCAAAAGGCTGTCTGTTCACCTCGAGGTCCCGAGCCAGTTTGGCACCTCTGTCAACGGTGTTAAGAAGATGCCGGGAGCAGCCTGCAAGCCAGCGTGGGCCCACCCCACCCCAGGCCTCAGTCCTGTCCTCCTCTGTCCTTCCTGATACTGCAGCCCAGGCTGCGAGCTGCGAGCTGAGTCCCTCCCTCGAGTGGGGCCTCAGGGCCTCTCAGCGCTCTCCGGTTAAGGTCCCGACGCCTTCACACGGCCTGCGAAGCCCTTCTGCGATGAGCGCCTGCCCACTTCTCCAGCGCAGTGTGGAGGATGATTCCAGAAGGACAGGTCCATTCAATAAGAATTTAGGAGCCACTCATGCCTGACTCAGTGCCAGGCACCGGGGACACAAAAATGAATACAGTACACCTCCTAATTCACTGGGGGTATGTTCCAAGCCCCCTAGTGGATGCCTGCACTGCAGACAGTACTGAGCCCTATAGATACTATGGTTTTTCCCATACATATGTACATGATGATGTTTAATTTATAAATTAGGCAAAGTAGGAGATTAGCAATAGCTAATAAAATAGGACAATTATAACAATCTACTGTAATAAAAGTTACCACAGAGCCTAGCAACCTCAGCATATGATTTTTTTCCTTCCTTATTAAATGGAGAACTTTCAGCTTTTCACTTAGAGGAAGGACTCTACAGCTTCTCTTTGGCGCGCCTGAATTGCCAGTATCACCACTCTCCCACTTTGGGGCCATTAAATAAAATAAGGGTTATCTGAACACAAGCACTGCAATATAGCAACAGTGGAGCTGGGACCCGAGGGGGCTAAACGACTGACAGGCAGGCAGGTGTACAGTGTGGATCCACTGGATAAAGGGACAACCCACGTCCCGGACAGACGGAGTGGCACGGCACGAGGTTTCATCATGCTACTTGGAAAGGTGCACAATTTAAAACTTATGAATTGTTTATTTCTGAAATTTTCCGTTCAATATTTTGAGACTGCCGTTGACCACGGTACCGGAAAGCGCAGAAAGTGAAGCCGCGGATCGGGGACCACTGTGCTTCCCGGGTGCCTTCTCGCCTTTAAACACAGCGTTCATGTTTCCCCAGCGCTGGCTCCCCAGGGCCCGACCTCCGTTCTCCTCTTGGTCTGACGCATCGGCCCAGGGCTGACGGCTGACTGGGGAGGACAGACATGTCACAGCAGTGCAGCGGAGCGGGTGTTCCCACGTGATGCCCCGGGGAAGTGGGGACAAGGAGCAAGGCCAAGGAAAGCGTCACCAACCAAAATGGGGTCACTCCAAAGGACATGGCTGATGCAGCACTATCTCCTGAGTCTCTGTCATGCTGTGAGGCCAAAGTAAGCTGCTTGCCTTGAAAGCGCTTCTGGGCTGGCTGTATATATATATATATATATAATTGCTTATTTACAATTACATATAACATACAATTTTTATTTATAGTTAAATATATAATACATGTAATTTTTAAACCGTATGGTTCTATTTACATAAACAGCGCTCACTAAGCCCCGCCCCGGGCAGGAAGTGGAGCACTGGGTCCCCAGAGCCACCCCCAGCCTTGAGTCCTCTCCCGCCGCCCTCCCCCGCGGTCACCCAGCAGCCTGCAGCCACGTGGTCACTGCCCTGCCTCTCCCGGGGCGTGACCCCACCAAGGAGCGCCGCGGGGCTACGCGAGCAGGGCGGCCGCGCGCCTGCTCTGCGGCGCCTTGGCGGGGCGGCACCGCGGGCGGTGGCTGCGGCCGGGCTGGCTCTGCGCCCCTCCCTGCGCGCACGCCCGGCGCCGGCTCAGTGCTGCTCGGCCCGGGGGCTCCGGGGGCTGCGGGCGCTGCAGGGCGCGGCGCAGGTCGGACCCCCGCGCCGGGGCGTCCTGTGTGAGCGTCGAGGACTCGCCGAGGACCTCCCCTGTGCTGGCCGGCGCACGAAAGTGCCACCCACCTGGGGATTTCCAGGACTGAGTTTGAGCCCCGCCTCCACCGCTTTCTGACTGTGTAGTCTTGAACAAGGTCCTTGTTTTCTCCGAGACTCTGTTTTCTCCTGTGTAAAATGGTGATAACATCCACTTTGCAGGATGGTTTGAAGATTACGGATGTGGGGTAAATGAGGCGCGTAGTAGACCTCGTTTCCTATAGGCTACTGCACGCCCAGCCCGATGTAGGTAACTCGTTACTTGTAAAGCAACCACGTGTACGAGGGGCCCTCTCTCTCCTGCGGGTAGGAAAGTGTGATGGGGTCTACAAAGTGCCACCACAGCGCTGAGCTCAGAGGACAGCCCCCGCAAAAGGTCCCTCTGCCTCCCGTCCATCTCCCAGCCGTGAAGGGCATGGGAGGAAAGGCCCTGCTCCCCTGGGGGCGCCCTGGCCCAAGGGGCTGTCCCCAGTCCTGTGCCTGCAGGAGCCTCCCAGGGCCCCTGGATCTCGCCTTTGCCCTCTGGACTCCACCACCTCAGAGCGAGGGTGTCCACAGAAAACGCTACAAAATCCTCTGTGCTCCACCAGGTTTGCTATTTCAGACTGACCCCACTAGGATCAGAGAGGACAACTCTGTAAGCAAACGCACCAGTGTTACAAGGAAAGGCAGGTGGAAGGTGACGTCTCTAGAACAAGGCCAGCACACCAGGAATCGTGGGCAGCAGGCAGCTGGTGGCACGTGGAGCAGGACCCTTGAGTGTCTCTCAGGCCTCCCCCAGGTGGTCTCCCGTTCCTACCAGGCAGCCTGCCAAGACCAAGGCACCTCTCAGTTTGGAGGCCACACTGCCCTGGGGGTGGCTGTGTCCCTGCACTCTGGCCTGACCTCTGCTCTCGAGTCTGTCCTGGCCACAATGCCCCTTTGAAGTCAAAGTGTTGAGAATCCTGGCCAGGTGGAAATCAGTTTCAAAATACGGAGGACAGGGGCTGGCCTGGAGGCGCAGTGGTTACGTTTGGTGCATTCCACTTCAGTGGCCTGGGTTTGTGGGTTTGGATCCTGGGTGCGGACCTACACCACTCATCAGCCATGCTGTGGCAGGGACCCACATACAAAGTAGAGGAAGACTGGCAGGGATGTTAGCTCAGGGCAAATCTTCCTCAGCAAAAAAAACCAAAAAGAAACACAGGACAGTGGCATAAATAAATGAACAAATGAATGAATGAATGAAATGAAATTTGACATACTCATTTGCACATGAACCCTCCATAATTGTGTTGTCGAGTCTATTTGCAATTTCACCCCTAGATGAAGATGTCCCCCTGACTGAGAAAAATGGAATTTACTCAAGTCCCCAAATGTCCCTTCTGTTCCCATGTAACTGCTGGACCCCAAAGGGACAGGCTGGAGAGGGCAGGCTTGGGCCATTTTCCTTTAACTGGAGACAAGCAGCATGGGCCCCAGATGGTGAAAACCACACAGCACTCAGGGCCACCTCGCAGCTGGCCAGGTCGCTGGTCTTGAGCACAGGCAGAGTCCCCAGTGGCATGAAGAGGCCAGAAAGCCCGCAGACCGGACGTCGGCTCACACCTTCTGCCGAACATCTCACCATGAGCACCTGAGCATTTCTAAGCCTGAGGTTCCCTGGAGAACAAGGACCACAGGCCTCACTCACAGGGTTGCGAAGGTGCGATGGCCACTGCCGGCCTGTGCCCAGCGAGGTGCCTGAGCCGCATGCACGCACTCAGGAAGGGGTGCTGACAGACATCTGGAGCAGACTCTGGCAACCCCGACACTCCCGTCTCCCCTCCCTTGGGGGCGGGGGCTCAGCTGCCCCCCACAGAGGGAACTTGAGCCTGGCCCTTTGAAGCTGGACAGCCAATATCCACTTGCCTCAGCGCCCTCCTCTGGGCAGGTGCACGGGGCACCTAAGGGCTCCTTGTGATGTCCCACGATCCTCCATCCTCGTCCCCTCCAGCTTCTTCCTGCAACCCGTCTCTGGAAGGCAGCCTTCTCCTGGTCTCCTGGTCCAGCGCCGCCCTCTCTGCCAGCGAAGCACCCTCAGTGGCCACTCTATCCCCAGAACCACCCACCTCCTGGCACGTTCCTCTTCTCTGGGTGGGAAGGGCCTGGGTTTGAGGGCAGAGCCCAGGCCGAGGACATGGGCAGCTGGGTTCCTTCTCAGCCTGGATGGGCCACCCAGTCACCAGGGGACCTTGACATGCTGCTTCCTTTCTGTGGGTCTCAATTTCCCTAGCACTGACAGCAGCAGCAGTGACAAAAGAGGTTAGCCAGCCTCCGAGTTTTCCACACCCTGCCCCCCACAGCCCTGGGCGTCCTCAGAGCCCCCTCTCCTAAGTCCGTGGCCCCCACCCACCCCAGCCTGGGCCCTCACAGCAGCTCTTAGTTTGGAATCACTGCCACGTGCTGTTCCCTTTAAGGAAGGGTTTGGGGACAAGCGTGAAGCCCCCTGGCCTGGGTGGTGTCGAGGGGTCCCTGCAGTGCTGACTCTCAGGGACTGTGTTACTGGGGTCTGGCGGGAATCCAGCCCCCAGGGCCGCAGCGGCGTCACGCGGGAGCAGTGTCCTCCCTGCCCCCTCCTCCACGGTCGTCTGTGCCAGAGACGGTCAGACGGACACAAGCCCGGGGGCCTCAGCGCGCCCCACAGCGGGCCCCTGTGCCCAGGCCCAGCTCTGTTTTGTACATAAACACCCAGCACGGGGCACTGGCAACCTGCGGGCTGACTTTGTCTTTCCAACAACAACGCCCTTTTTTTCCTAAAGGCGCCCGAGCACACTCTTTGGTTTGGAGGCAAGTAGAGGCCACAAGAGGAGCCTGGAGGAGGCGAGAGACTACAGTCATTTCTCAATCCCTGCGTCTCCCACTACCTGCACTGGGTGGGGTCACCCCACGCCACCCCTTCCAGCAGAGTGCCTGGCACACGGCACCACAGGCTCAGAATGACCGTGGGCTAGGACAAAAAGATGAACAAATGAATACTGACACGGGGCCCCAAGATCAGGGGCAGGCTTCCTGGAGGAGGCTAGCTACTCTTTGCTTGGCGGGACAGGAGGCCTCCAGATCTGGACAAGGGCCCCATGGGGGTGATTTTAGATGAGATTGAAATGCCTGTCAGACATCCAAGTGGCCGTGTCCCTGGCAGCTGGGAGATGATTTTGGAGTTAGGAGATGAGTCCAGGAAGAAGATATAAATTGGGGAGCTGTCAGCACAGAGATGGTGATGACAGTCTTGACACTGAATGAGATCAGCACGTTCTTCGTGCCCCCTCCTTGGTCCAGTAAGCCCAGAACTTCCCATGCAGGCTCGAGGCCGTGCAGCCCAGTGGGAGAGGGCTGGGGTTCTCCTGGCTTCCTAACACACTCACGTCCACTCGTTTAAAATTCCCAGGGCCCACGAGGCAGAGACACAGTTTTAATTAGAAGTTTTCACATTTCACATTAGGTCAAAGAATGTTAGTTGTCTCCAATGTCCATATGGATTGAGAAAAATACACCTCGGACAGAAAGAAAGACGATCAATTGAAACTGTTTAAAAGTTTTTCCATGAGGAATCGTGTGGGGCCTGAAAAAGAAATTTCTTTCATAGGCTTTAGAAAAGGTGACAGCTCTGCAAAGAAAATCACTCCCAGGTCACGGATTTTCTGCTTATAATTTTAATAGCATATTTCACTTAACCCTTTTGGGTTGGGGTTCCCAGGACCACCCCCGGGGTAGAGGACGCCCCCGGAGAACTCAGCATTGGACCCAGGCATGGCTAAGGCGTTTTTACAGCAGAAGAACACAGAGTGGATCAGTAAAGGAACAGGAGTTGGGTGAAGCCCAGCAGAAACCAGACACAAGCTTCCTCGAATCTCTCCTGGCCGGGTCACACAGGACGTGCCCAGTTCCCCCAGCAACGAGGTGTGACGACACGCGTACTGCTGTCTCCCGGGGAAGCTCGTGAGTCTCGGTCCCAGGCTCGTTCCTGGGCCGGGTCACGGAGGCCCCTCGACCGGCACGTGCCCACGCTCCTGACTCCCTGGAACGCGGAGAGCAGGCGCGCCATACCCCACGTCGTTGTCAGACAGTCTAGGTGCCATGAGCGCTCTTATCATTTGAGGAACGGTGGGCGCCCTCCCAGGTCCCAGGTTTCTAACAATTGCTATTTACTCTCAGACTGTTTCAGATTATTTGCCATCAGATAAAGAGCAAGTCTACACAAGACACGCTCACTTTTCTGACCTCCCTCCTGCCTCGCTGGCTACTCCTTTGAGGCCTCCTTCACCAGTTCCTCTCGTCTCCTTGACCCCTAGATGTGGGGTCAGCTCCCCGCCTCTCCCCCCGTCACTCCCACATCCATCCTGAGGGCTTTAAGTACCATCCACGGTGCAGCGATGCCCTGCAGTCCGCCCTCTCAGCATCCACAGTGGGTGGCAAATGGGCACCTGGAACCTGACGCGACTTTACGCCTTTATCCCCACTCCTCCCCGTCCCCAGCTCCCCAGCTCCCCAGCTCCATCTGGGGTCGTCCTGGCGTATCCCTTCTTCCCTCACAGCAGTGCCCCCAGCTAGACCCCTCAGTGTTGCCTCCAGCTGTGTCCTCCTCTGTCTGCTCCTGTGTCCCCTCCCTCCCAGGGCCGGCCACCACCTCAGACCTGGATGCTGCACTGACCTTTCTGGGCCACCTGCCTGCTCTCCTGTCCCTTGCAGACCAGTGTCCACACAGCGGCCAGAGGGAGCTGTCCGAGACGTGCCTCAGCCGTCCCTTCTTGCCTCCCCTCCACAGCCAGGGGCTCTGCACGGTCTCTCTGCCTGCCTCTCTGGAGTGGGCTTTTCCTGGCCTCCCCTCCCTCATCTGCTCCAGCTCACCGGCCCTTGTCTCACCAGCATCAAGCTCATCCCACCCAGCGCCTTGGCACTCTCCACTTCTCCGAGAAGTTCTGCTCCCAAACCTTCCCACGCGATGTGTGAGCAGGCTGGCCAGCCGAGGGAGGCAGTGGCTGCCATGTGCAGTGCTGGGAGCTGAAGGACAGGCACGAAGAAGAGAAGATGGCTGAGTGGGGGCAGCAAGGACACGTGGGACCCAACAGGCTGAGTTGGAGCCCGAGAGGAAGAACAGGGTCCCTAATGCATCTGTCCCCACCTCCAGGCCTACACCTTTGATGGTAGGATCACCTTCGGAGAAATTGCTGCCTTCTTCCTGGGCTAAGCACCTGCCTAACCCAGGAGTCAAGAAAGGCTCAAGGAAGGTCTCGCAGGAGCTGGAGCAGCTGTGGCCTGGCCGCCTGGCACTGAATCCATCCCTTGCAAGTGAGCAACACTGTGAGTGCCACAGCGGGCCCCTGGCGCCCTCACTTCTTCTGAGTGTGAGAGGACGTGGCTGCTCCCCCTCTGCCTTCACATCGAGTGCATCGGGGGGTAAGTCCGGGGCCCCCGCTGAGCCAGGCTATGCTGGAAGGGCGTTCTGGGAGCTTCAGTTCCAGCTCAGCCAAGGTGACCGCGCACAAACCCGTCAGGCCACCCAGAGCCAGAGCCTGGGCTGTCCCCAGGGAACCCATCATCCCTGGGAAGAAGGACCAGTCAGGAGACAAGTAAAACACTGCTGAACACACCCTTCCAGAAGTGTGGACCAGGGCCCAGGGGCCATGGGAGGGAGAACTTATCTCTAGATGGGGGAGGGGAGAGGCCTGGAAAGGCCCCCAGGGAGGGACACCTGAGCTGGGTGGCGAAGCCTGGAGGGAGGCTGACCAGGCAGGGCCAAGGTCCTGGGGGAAGGGACAGCCCTAGCCAGCACCCGGGACTGGCATTTCTGTGCCTTGGGTTGGATGGTGCTCCCTTGAGAGGGCAGAAGGGAGGCGGGCGAGGGGTGGGCTTTTGGGGTGAGCTTTGGCCTTGCCAAGCCTTACATTCCTATCTAGAAAATGGGGCTGTTGGGAGAATTCAGGACAATATTTGTACAAGTATTGCACTATACCCACCGCCCAGCCCCAAAACTGGCTGTTCCTAAAATTGATGTCTTTGCTATTGGATCCTGAAAAGTCCAAGAGGAAGATGAGATTCCCTGTCTCTTTTCAGCAGTCACAGCCCCTCTTGAACTTGGGAATTTCCCAGAGTGCGAGGGGGTGGGGCCCAAGGGCTGGGACACAAGCGGGGCCTTCCTTCCGGGTCTTCCCCTGATGCCAGCCCTGATATCAGTTCCCCTACATACCCAGTGTACGTGAGTCTAAAACCAAAGCACTCTTTCTCTGCTCACTCCCCAGCTCCCTGCCTCCAGAATCCATTGTCTGCCATGGAGACAAACGGCCAAGGACAGCCGCCTGGGTTCCTTATCATCTCCACCTCCCTGCAAGCAGTGTCCCAAGGCCTACGGGCAGTTCTGGTGGGAACCTCGGGGAGACGAGAGGAAACAAGACAAATTTGAGGGCTCACTCTCATCTCCTAGCTGATATCATCTGAAATAAAAACCCTTTCCTTGCCATAAGCCAGGCATTCCAGTTTTTATTTGGCCCCTCTTGTGTGGTGGGTAAGGAACCTATGTTTGTAGGTAGTAACAATCTGGCGTTCCAGCCAGGAGGCTCTTGCCGGTGGCTCCACAGCCCAGGGCCGACTGGGATTTCCTGGGAAGCAGTCCAGCAGCTGCCTGGGTGACTTGCCCTAGGGACTGTCCCAGTACTTTCCGTCTGGCCCAGCATGCTGACCCTGGGCACATTTTCTCATGGCAAGGAAACAGGCTCCAGATTTGTTTGTCTGTTTGTTCTTCATTCTGTGGAGTCGGTGGACTCTGTCTGAAATGTGGTTAAGTCTCCTTGGGGACACCTGTGAACTTCCTTCCCCTCCTCTGGGGTCCCTTCCATTCACGGAGGGGCCACCTGGGGTCCCTTGTCCTTCACGGAGGAACCATCTGGGGTCCTTTCTGTTCGCGGAGGGGCATCTGGGCGTGCATTCGGAGTGGGAACAGTTGTAGGACTTTCTACCCTAAATCTGGGAACTGGTTCACTCATGCCTGGCTTTTCTGTGTCTGCATATGTGTGTCTGTCTGTCTCTGTGTATCAGAATGAGAAACACGCTGTCTGTCCCCAAGCAGAGCCCAGTGGGGCTAATTCTGAGTAGTGGTCTAATTATCTAATTACAGTCATAAGCCAATGTCTAAAAGGGATAATTTTCTTTTGTAACACTGCATGGCCACAATATTCTTTAAAACTCCAGAGAGAAAATGGCCAAACAATGGATCCTTAAATTGAGAAATTTTGGGAGAGCTCTCGTCATAAATAGCGTTTTATTGGTACCTATGAAAAGACCAAATTAAAAAGAAAATATAATGACTAGTCTTAAAAACTTAATCAAACTTGGGGTCTCAGCTTCTTCTTGTGGGCGTACAGATACTAATGAAAACATTAAGTTAACAAAGAGGAATCAGAAGGGAAGAGTCGCAGAGCTCATCCCAACTGGATGGAAATCTTTAGCTGGTTACTGCAAAGGAAAATGGGATAAATGGAACAGACATGAATAAAATTAAAACAAAGCTCTTAATAAAACACTGTGTAAGGTTGGATGGGCTAAAGGGACCCCCTAGTGGCCCCCCAACATTAAAGGACATCGGCCAGACCTATTCTATTCACTCCTGTTTGAAAAAATGCAAAAGGTCAGGAGGCAGAAATCACAGGGACACACGATCAACAATTGTTTGCGGCAACAGTCAGTCTGCTCAGGTTGATAAGACTGTAGAGATTAAAGTGTTTAATATTATGTGAAGAGGTTATGTCAACTTTGCCTGAATGATTTTTTGGGAATAAATCTTGTGTCTACCTGGGAATACTTTCCCTACATAATATTGTAATCCGAAACCTGTTAATGGAACACTAATATGTTATAATTAAAAGTATAAGAGATGGTAAAATTAAGATAAAGTTTTCTAAAATTGGTATATTTACATGGGCTTCCTGTAAAATGATTACACCACTTTGTCTGATTGTATTATAGATTATGTTGTGGGCATAAACACTGTGTCACTGACCGTTTCCCCTGCCTGATTCTGTGAAATCTAGAAACCCACCCTCAGGCTGTGTTAAACCTGCTAAAGAGATCTCACTTTAAAATGGTCAAAATGGGGCAATTTCAGTTTATTCAAATTGATGTAGGTAATTGGAAAAAGCCAGCTACAACCATGGGAAACCTATTTTAACCTTTCAAGGCTTCTAAATAAAGTCATAAATACTTTACTGCCTCTTTACGAGAAAATAATTAAATAATTAACCATGCCTGCAGCCGACCCCAAATCTGCTGCTTTCCTCTACTCTACCGCTGAGCTTCCCAGCAAGCTGAGCTCCACTTCAACTCCCCTGACATTCCTGATCTAAAATTGAACAAGTAAAAACAAGCAAACTTTTACAATAATTAAAAATTGTAATGGCTGTTCTGCGAAACCTGTTTCAGAAAAGAGAGGATTCAAAATCTCTCATGATGGACTGCAGTCTTTGATGAATATGTCGGAACTTCTAAAAGAAAAGTAATTTAGCATGATATAAAGTGACCTTTGGTGAATGAAAGCCTGTTTCAGTTTACCGCTTTGATTTAGAACGGACGCATCCTCGGAGCTGTCAGCACCGGATGTGACACAGATGGACAGCCTGGGTTTACTGGGCAAGTGGGCTCACGCCATCTCTGCCACAAACTTTATCAGCAAAACTGATAACTCAGGGTAATGACTAATTTTGTTTGCTGTTTCATGAGGTTTTTGTAGATGATCTAAATATAATTGCTAAAGACAGGTAAACTGAATGTAAAAGGATCAAAGTTTTGGGGAAAACTCTTTAATAATAATTATATGTATTATGGTGTATGCACAGAAAACAACTTCAAATGATGGTTAACTGCTATAGTGTCACATGAAGTTTTTAAGAGTAATGTAAACATAATTGTTAAAACTGAGTAAGAGTTTTTAAGTACAATAATTATGTTTTATAGTCTGCATACTTAAAAAAACAGCTTCCAAAATCTTTTTGGAAACTTCAGCTTTATAGCTTTACTAGGTTAAATTAAATAATAACAGTTTATTGGGCATCTAGGTCATTTCCACATAAGATAAAATAATAAAGGCTAACTACCAAGCATAGCTTTGTCTGCTTTTGGTTTCTTATATCAAAGAAACTGAAAAGCTTAGGTTTATTGATAAACATGTTTTATGTGTTCTGAGGAACTTTCTATGAAAAAACGCACATTTCTAAAAGGTCTGTGTACAAGAAAAGTAAAATGTATGTTTACAGTTAAAAAAAAAAGGTATAAAGAGTGGAAATATTTTTGTTTCTTGAATTAAGAAAGATAAATTTGTCCTAAAGTACTGGAACAAATTCTGATGGAAAAGCTAGGTAACTGAAACTTTGTGAAAGTGAAGCCCTGAAGAGTGTTCTGTCTGGTCAGTTTGGCTGAGATGAAATAAAAGTATTAAGTAAATAAGTTTCAATGTCAAGTGTAAACGGGTGCAAAACTAAAATTTGGCCTTCTCTCTCTTAAAAAGAGATACTCTTCTTAAACTTTTAGTCTGTTCTTAATAAAGAGGTTGTAAAAAATATTTTTCTTTACCTTCTAATATTTTTGACAAGCTCCACCACACACAAATATTCAAGTCCTGAATAAAGGCTTTCTTTTGACCTGGAAGACGAGGGAGAGTTTCTCTGTGGATTTTCAGAGGGCCCCTGGGACTTCTCAGAGAAATTTGCTCTCTTCCTATAAGAAAAAAATGCTAAGCTAATTAGGCTTATTTGGCATATTAGATTACATGGGAAACGTTGTCAGATGAGTAATGATAAACTTTCTTAAATGGTATTATGTGAATGAGTGTTATTGATATAAGTATTTTAAAAATTATCTAAAATTCTGATCTGTTCAGATTGTCAGCCATGATTCTGGTTATTATCTCGAAGTATCATATGTCACAAGAATGGTCAAGTGTCTTTGTCACTTACCATTTTTGAATGGTAATCATTTTTGAATGATTTGTTATTTACAGACAGTTGTTTTACTCTGGTGTTTTTGCAAATATGTTTCATCTTCAGAGAGATTCATGGAATGGACTCTGACACTCTAGAATACAGGTTTCCAATAAACTTTCAGATTATAAAACTGAACTGGGTAGGAAATTACAGAACTCTAACAGACAAACTGATGACTTCATGAAACTGCTGACAGAAGATTAAGATCAAGAACCAATTACACAGGACAGAATAAACTGATAGGGATGATTATAATTTTTATGGCTTTTTGCTTGACGTATTGCTGATTTTTGATGCTTTTGTTTTTTTACAGATTTAAGAAAAGCTTTTTCTCTATTCTCTTAAGGAACTATGATTTATAGCAATTTGTAAACAAAATCGAAGCATTTATCTTTTTCTGCCTATCTGAGCCCTCCAAAAATGTAAAAACTCCTGATGAGTAAGTATTCTTATTCTCATGGCAACATGGTTGCTTGCATAAGTCCAATAAGAATCTGTTCTTCTTATAACAGGACACCATTGGAAACACCAGTTATAATACCAAGGCTTTGACTGGAACATCATATTTGAGAAAAACATACAGGCTCAGATATGACCAGACAGCTTTTGAGGAATGAAGGTTGACTTTCTGGAATAAAGCCACTTGGAAATATGGGCCTGGTACCATTCTTATGAGTTTCCAGTGACCTGGTAAGGTTGAGCAAAGGATGTCACTCCCTCTGGCAGGTACAAGAAACCTCAATATTTTGAGGACCTTGTGAACAGGGGAACTCACCCAAATCTGTAGGTACTGCAGGCGGAATCTGATGACAAGTTATTGGTCTGACTTTCCTGGTTTGGGGAGGACCTTAAAGAGATTCCTTATAAAAAAATCCAGCAAAGCAGATTTGAAAGACCCTGTATAATCAATTGCTATTCTTGCTGTACTTACATAAATAATTATGCCAAATTTATTAAAACTAGACTTATTTTGCAAACCAGTTAGTCTTAATTTAGCTATGTCTAATGAAATTGAGGGTGATTTTAGAGAGAGAAAACTTGTGTTTCAATAAAGACTATAATACATATTTGTGGATGTTGGATTTTGGTTTTGTCAATTGTCTTTAAGATTTTTGTTACATCTGTTAACTGGACTGGATCCTGAATTCTTCTAGCTTCCTGAAATATCTGGCTAGAAGCCTCCAAACTAACATTTTCAGAGTTTTTTTCCCCATCATTTTCATTAAAAATCATTGAAAACTAAACCTGCCCTTTTTTTCCTGTAGCCTTACAAACTGAAGCTGGAGGACCAGATGTAAACTTAAGAGAGATTTATGTCTGCTGCTGTGCAAGCCACTCAAAAAGCTACCTGAGTGCCTGATGACACCATCAGAGACATTTCAAACTGCAAAAGATGCTTCGACCCTGACTTCTAGGAATCTTGATTATCTTCCCCCTGGGCTCAGGAACTGGTTTATAATTTGCTCCAACCATAAACCTTGTTTTTCTCTTTTTGTTTCTCTAGAAAAACTTCTTATTAAATACCTGCTTACTTACTTGCATGATACAGGCCTAACTTTGGGAGCCTAGCTGAATCACCACCTTATGAAAAGACTGGTTCAGTAAGATGAAACAACCTATGCCCCATTTCAGCAGGAAGTTGCTAGATCAGTTGCCGCCACAAATCCCTCAAGATTGAGCGACGAACATAAAATAGAGGTGAATTGATACCAGCCCTGATATCAGTTTCCTTACATCAAACTCAGCATATATGGGGTTAATACCAAAACACTCATTCCCTGTTTACTCCTGGCTTCCTGGCTCCAGAATCCACTGTCCACCATGTGGACAGACACTGCCAAGGACAGCAACCTGGATTCGTTATCTCCTCCCAGCACAGGCTAGTGGGAAAGCTGCTGACCAGCAAGGTCATGGGCTCCCTCCTCTTTGCAAGTGTCTCAAGGCCAAAGAGAGGCTGGTGAGAAAGCTCCGACCAGCAAGGCCATATGCTCCCCCTCCCCTACCTAAAACCCCAAATAAAAACCCTTCCTTTTAGCTTTTTGGGGAGTTTGGGATTTCAGCACTAGCTGCCCTCTCTCCTTGCTCAGCATTGTGCAAAAATAAAATTCCTACTTTCTTCCACTGCACCCAGTGTCAGAGATTGGCTTGCTGTGTAACGGGTGAGCGAACTCACTTCAGGTTCGATCTCACTTGGGTGAGTCCCTATCTCTAAATATTATTTCCTACAGCTGCAGAATATGAGGATTATTCCAGAAGTGGCCTGAACCCCTGGGGTGGTTGGAAAACATGTGCCTCTCATTCTTTCAAAAGAGAATAACAGACCACGTCCTCAGGTAGGAAGGAGCACATTGTGTAATTACTGAAGGCTCCAGCAGAGATGGGGCAATGAGCGAGGTCACGTGGACCACGCGCATCAGTGAGGAGCAGCTGGGTTATGGTTAATAACAAATGAGACCTCGATCTCAGGGGCCTACTATCAGGTCTGTCCATCTCTCACTCAATGTGTCCACCACGTGGCTCTGCTGCATGGCACCTTCCCTCTGGACTCAGGCTGCCAAGGCAGGCTCTGTCGGGAATGCCATCGTTGCCACAGAAGAAGGAGAAGTTGTCAAGCCCACGCCGGTTCTTGCAGCTGCTCAGCCCCTGTGCCCTGCCCGAGAGCAACAAGGGGCAGGGCCGCCAAATCCTCCAGGGAGGGAGGAGCCACCACAAGGGCCCTGAGCGTGGGCGAGCCATCATCCAGTTCCACACCACGCTACGATTCTGGAGACTATCCCAGAAGCAAGGACAACCACTGAATAAATTCCATTTGCAGCAAGTCACGCTGGCCACAGCGAGGAGGACAACAGACTGGAAACGGGCAAGAGTGATAATAAATTGGGAGAAAAATTGGGAGGGCGTTTCAATTTTCCAAGCGCAAAACAGGACAGTCCTTTAGACGAGGGTGATGGCAGTGGAAGTGGGGAGAAACCAACAGATTTAAAAGATAGAAGGATTGACTGAGGGGCCTGGGTGGCTATGTGGCCCCAGGGTGGGGAAGGAAGGGAGCAGGCTTGGCTTCTCCTGTCTCACCAGCCACGGGCTCTGGTCTTTGGGGAAGACCGGTGAGCCTATTCTCTGTTTCTTCTGGGCCTCCCTGAGTTCTCCCAAGAAATCTGCCATCTTGTTCAAAAGAAGAGCATGAGCTGAATAAAGGAGGGAACCCATGGATTAATAAGGCGAGGAGTGCCGAGAGAACTGACGAATGAGTGACAGAGCCACCAGGGGCATTCACTCATGTCCCCAGCTGTTCAAAGAATGAAGAGAAGGTAGGCTCAACGAGAAGAAAAAGGAAGTGGTCCGAACTGGGCATACTCCGAGGGACCCCACCTCCGCCACCAATGCCTCAGGGTCTCCACTCCTCCAGGGTGCGGACCAATTTCAGCTGTGACAGAGAAGGGAGGGGTGGGCGGGAAGGAGGAGGGAAGGAGAGGCAGGCGACATGGACGGTTCCGAGGGACCTCTGCCTCATCCTCTCCTCCCGCCATGTGGCCTCCCTGTGCTTCCCTTTCGGAGTCCACAACTTCACCATCCGTGGTGGGCGGGCTTGGGAGTCACCAACACCCCAGGAGAGTTTCTGTCGCAGCAGCAGCATTGGGCAGCTCGCAGGAGCTCAGAGCCCAGGGTCCACACAGGCTCAGAAAGCCCCGGATCCTCCTCTGCCGTGGGTGCCCTTAACGGCCCGAAGGGGAAGGACTCAAATGTGCAACTGTGTGACTGTGGCCTCCTCTCAGCCCAGCCCGCCTCTGGAGCATCATGGTCACTGTCCGAGATGCTCACGGGCTGACTCGCAGCTGGAGACACACTCTGAGACCAAGCCCCACTGTGTCAGAGCTGAGGGGGTCCAGGACGTCCTTTTCCCCAGAGCCTGGCTTTGCAGATGAGAAAGCAGAAGCCCAGAGATGGGGAGGAATTCCCTCAGGACACACAGCGAGGGGCAGAGAGGGCCTGGAAGTGAGCTTTTGGACAGAACCCATTTCCTTTGCAAGGCTCCTGGGCGATGCCCCCTGCCCGGGACAACTCTCAGCGCTGAAAACTCAGAGGAGCACACGGTAGGTGCTCAGGGCCATTTGTGACTGAATAAATGTTTCTAATGGGACAGCACAAGCAGGCCGTGAAGCTGGGAGCGGACCCCAAATCCTGCCTTTCCACATGAACTCCTGCTCCTCTTTCAGACGAGTAAAGTGGGTCTCAGAAAGGAGGCGGGAGGGGAGCAGCGTGGCCGTGAGTCCCTGGTGAGGAGCACCCCACGGTGTGTGGGCAGCCCACGGAGCAGGCTCCCCAGGAGACCGGGTGCAGTGGAGCGTGGTGGCTGCACCCTTGGTTACTGAATGTTTGGTCTCTGATCCCGATGCCCGTCCAAATAACGAGAACAGAGTCTTGGGGGAAAAGGAAAGCTTTCCTTCACCAGGCAGGGGCAGCAAAGCAAGGGCCAGGGGCCCCCAAATTGCTAGCTCCCAGTTAAGAAACGGGTGGGGCTTTTGATTTGGGGCTTTAGGTAGGGGAGGGTGCCGTGGCCTTCCTGCTCAGCGTTTTCCCATGGGCCTGCGTCTGGGGCTGCTTCCAGCCGAGGAGACAGAGGGTTTCTCAGATGAGCGTCCTCGGCTGTTTGTCTCCACGGGGGAAGGTGCACTCTGACGTCAGGGAGCCGAGGAGCTGGGCCTGGGCAGCCTCGGTTTCCTGATATTGTCTGGATGCTAGTTTCTCTGTAAAAGGACTTCCAGGTCCTGCGATCAGCATGACTTTAGTGGGAGCCCAGCGTGAGCCCATCTGGACTTGAACAATTTGCGAATTCCATTTGGCTATATAGCTCAAGGGGTCACAGGTCACAGAAACAAGCCTTTACCTATGAGTGTCACTAAGGACCCAGGGCCCTGGGGATGTGGGCCTTGACTTTTAGCCCATCTCTGCTGGGGTCTCTAATGGGGAACCGACAGCGGGGGTGATGTGAACTCAGAGCCGGTCCCACCTTGGCCCGGCCAGGCACCCCATCTCCCACCTGGGAAACGGGGAGCAGTTAGGGCTGGAATCCTGGGGAAGAGAAGTTCTTTTTCTGTTGGGCTGCTGACGGGTGCTGAGGCCGGCCCGGGAGTGGCGGTGGAGAGCTCCCCCTGAGCAGGACAGCAGCACAGAGGGCAGGCAGCCAAGCCAAGAGGCTGGGAGGGCCGATCCCTGCTGATGGCGTCGAGCACCCAGGTACAGCCTCACCTGAAGCTCTCTGCCTTTAGACGGCCTAGTTACAGAAATCATTCTCTCCTGCTCTGTTCGTTTGCTAGTTCAAGCCCCTTGGGTTTCTGCCACAGGCTATCAAAAGAATCCTGGGGCCGGGTCGGTGGCATACTGGTTATGCTCCTGCACTCCTCTTCAGCGGCCCCAGGTTTGCAGGTTTGGACCCCAGGTGCAGACACTCACATCGCTCATCAGCCCATGCTGTGGCAGGTGTCCCGCCCAGAAAATAGCGGAAAATTGGCACAGATGTTAGCTCAGGGCCAATCTTCCTCACAACAAAAAAGGAAAAGAATAAAGCTTCTGAATGAAGGGGCACCCTGACCTCCGGCCCGTCTCCCACTGAGCAGGTGCTGAGCGGGGGGCCTGGCTCTGAACGCAGTGAGGGGAATGAAAGGGCCGACGCGAGGGAGACCGGGGCGGGAGGCCGTCACTGTGGACACAGGAGGCAGGGAAGGCTCCTCTGAGGAGGTGACATCGGAGCTGAGCCTTGTCTGGGCCATGTTTGTAGCTTCTGGAACCCTGAGGCTTTAACCTCTGGCCCGCGTGCGCATCTGGGACATGCCTGGTCCCAAGTCCCTTCGGCTCAGCCTCCTGCCTCCCTTGTCGCACCCCCACCCCAGGAAGAGCCCTCCTTCGTGGGCCCACATTCCAAATACAAACTGAGCCATCCAGGGGCCATCCACACCCCAAGCACCTCCTCTCTTGGACTCTCACACTCAGGGCCACGGGACCCCTGCCCTTGTCCCCCAGGGCAGGCACCAGACAGGCGGGACAGCCCCCTGCCCCGCAGCCTGTGAGTTATTCAGACCAGCCCGTCTGAGCCTGCTCACCCTGCCTCGCTGTTCCTCCCCGCAGAATCCACAGGACAGGCTCCTGCCCGCAGTGCCCTGCTGTCTCACCTCCTGACCCCCGGGTCTTCCCGGGTGGCCCTGCGTGGCCCTGCGAGCTCCGCCTCGGAGAACTGCAAGTAATCAACTATCTTCTCAATGGCATCGTCTCCAGGTCCGCTGGCCTTACTGAACCGCACACGTTCCCTTGTCACATTCTCTGTGAAACCTGCCCTCCCAGACCCTTTGCAGACGCTTAGCCTGAACAGAGGAAGAGCAAAGGAAGTGTGCGCCCTGTCACAGCATCTTCGACAAGGTGAACCTGGAATACACACTGGAGTTCCTTTCCCCATCAAACGGGAGGCTCCAGAAGAGTGGAGGGCACATCAGGCATTCCACGGACAAGACCAGAGCCCCGGGACGTCCCGAACGTCTGTCTTCCCAGGCGGCGAGCTCGGGGCCAGGGCTTGACCAAGTCCCAGGCTCTGCCCGCCCACTGAGCCTGGAGTTTGGTGGGTTTTTCGGATTCAGCTTTTAATCTTGTCACTTTAGCAGACAGCCCTCAGTTCCTAACTTATCTTTCCAGCAATAATCCAGTTAGAGCGCTGCTCCCTGAGTCAGGTGACGAGAATCTGCAGACATCAGCAGGGAGAGACAGTTTCAGCCTGGCCTGTTTCACAACAAGGGGTGTCTTTGGGAGAGAGTGGGGGTGCGCAGTGTGGGAGGACAGAACAAGGGGACGCCTTGGGTGGCACCAATGCCAGATTTGTTTCCTGGGGGCATCGATCTTCACGCATTCGATATCCAGGGCAGCACCCTGAGAGGGGAGTGGGTTGGAGCTGAGCTTGGCTGTCACCCCACGGAAAGGAGGGCTGAACACTGCAGGCAGCTGTGGCCCGGGGAGTGGCCTGACCCAAGGGAGCCACCCAGAAAGTCACCTCCAAGATGGCCATCCTGGTCAGGTCAAGGTCCAGCTGCTGGAACAAAGGCCCACGGCAGAGTGGCGCACAGAGCTGGCCCCTCTCCCGCGCTCAGTCTGGAGGCACACGGTTGGTGCTGGTCTGGCAGGGCTGCCCGGGAGGCTCCTGTCCCCGTTGCCCTGTCATCCCAGAGGAGCCGCCCTCGTCCGTGTGGTCAGGACAGAGCTCCAGCCTCAGAGCTCGTGCTCCCGGCAACAGGACAGAGGGAGATGCAGATAGAAGAGCCTGCTTCTCTCTCCTGGGAAATATCTGGAAGCCACACAAGTCACTTCCCTTCCCGTCCTGAGGGAGCGCTGGGTTCCATGCCCAGCCCACTGCAGAGCAGGCTGGGAACTCTGTGTCCTGGGTGGCCACATTCCCAGCTAGGAGTCAGGGGTTCAGTTGCTCTGGGAGGTGGACGATGCCATTGGGAGCCACCCGGAACTGTCTGCCACACCCTTGTTAATGTTTCCTCCCACCACCCCACCACTCCACACCCTGAGTTCCTGTTTTGTGAAAAATGGTCCATCAGACCAGTTGCATTAAGTAATTCATAATTCAGGAGTCAGCTGAAGATCCCGGGCCAGCGGGGGCGTTCATTAGCTGCGCTGGCAAATCCCTGGTGGGGCCCCACACCGACTCATGGTCTCTCCCCGCAGAGCCCACTGTGCATCTGAAGCCAGAAGCATCTTCTCCAGCGGAGGCCGAGCACGTCGCTCCCTGCTCCTGCTCCCCTGCTCCTTAGAAACTGACCCAGGGCCCTTGCTGTGGAACTGAGCTTAGCCTAACGAGGCAGCTCAGAGGCAGCCGCCGGCCAGCCAGCCAGCGCCCAAGCTCACAGAAGAGACAGAGAAAGCCTCATCAGCAGAGCGTTCCGTCATCGCAGCTGACTGCTCTCCAGGCCTGAGCTGGAGGATATCGAAGTTCAGAGACGCAGAGCACAATGCACCCAGCGGAAGTGGTCCCAGAAACAAGGGGTGCTGGTCCACGTCCCCCCAAGCCTCGCGCCTGCCTCTGTCTTGTACGTGCCCACCACCGCAGCCTCCTTCTGTCTGGGACGCCTCCTCCGATTGCTGCGGTCAGAGCCTGCAGCCCTCCCCACTAGATGCCACCTCCCTTTAGACTGCCAGCAGGGGGTGAGCGTGTGCTGAGCTGGGCACGTCCTGCCTCTGTCCCCGGCACAGGGGACTGTCCTCCTGTTGGGTCCCCGCCTTCTCTTCCCAGCTGGGCTGTGCTCTTCCAGCAGGATCCATGCCTGATTCCCCTCGGGGAGTCCGGGAGTCTGGCCAAGCGCCCAGCATGTGGGCTTCACCGAGGGGGAGCCTCACGGGCAGAGGATTTGTGGAAAACCGAACCAGTCAGTGTGAGTAAAGCCCAGGGAGGAGGTGGGAGTGCAAAGGGCTGCCGGGGACAGGTCACAGAGGGTCCCGAAAGCCCACCGAGGCAGTGGGACTGGCCCTGAAGGGAAGGGGTCCCTGGACAGATGCCAGGAGAGCAGCGCCGGAGGACCACACGCTGGGCTGTTTGGCGTAAGGAAAACCACAGCGGGGGACCCGAACGGGGAGCAACAAGCCTCCCAGCATGTCCGCAGCCCTCCTCTTCCTGGCCCTGGCCCTGCACTCCGTGGGCGCAGGGAAATCTCTGCCCACTCTCGTGCTGGGACCGTCCCGAGCCGTCTCGTGAGCACGTGGAAAGACTGCACACAGTGCCACCGGCCTCGCGAGCAGCAGCCAGCGGCCTCCTGGCCATCCTCAGGCTTCTGAGGAGCCCCTGCGGAAGCTCCCTGATGGTTGACCCTCCCTCTGGAGCCCCAGGATGTCTGGCTTCCTGTCACCTCCCCTGGAACCTGCAGCTGTCCGAACAGCCCACACCTCGTCAGTGCTCTTAGGGGCCTGCTCCGCATCACCGTCATCAAAAGGAGAAATCGTCCCAGTGCCCAGGGCCAAGTCCTGCGATACAGTCGGAAGACCCATCTGCACGTGGAAGTCACCTGAGGCCGCTTGGGGGCCCACACCCTGCCACCCCGATCCCCCAAGGGTGGCTCACGGACTCGGTTACCCTATCTGGACCTCTCGCTTGTAGTCATAAAAGCCACAGGCTCAAAGTTTCCCGTGCTGCTTCTGGAAACGTCAGCTAGTGTTAGCCACGGTCGCTGCCTTTCTGCCCTCCACTGTGGCTCCCAGCCTTGTCCCTTCAGACCCGCATTAGTTGCTAGGAGCGTTACCCCAAGAATTCTGAGTCACTTCTCCACCTAGTTGTTCTGATCACCTCCTCCTGCTACATCCCTACACGCGTCTCAACCTGGAGCCCACCCAGCCCCCGCTCTGTGTAAGGAGGGTGCAAAACGGAGCATCTGTGACACAGCTTTCTGCAGCAGCAAGTTTATTACAAGACTTGGAAAACCGAGGACTTTCCGAGACCCGACCGTCAGCCCCTCAACGTGGAAGAAGAGACGGAGAGGACGGGGAGGGAAGCTGTGCTCCGGGAAAAGCAGTCCAGGCTCTGAGGTTCCACCCCGGTGGGGCCAAGGGGCAGAGCTGCAGCGAGGGTGGCCTCTCCTCGTGTCCCCCAGGTGCCTCCAGGCCGTCCTCTAGGTTCCCCGAGTGTTTGGCCGCGATGCTTTGGAGGCTCCCAGAGGGGCCAGGTCCCTTCCGAGTTGAATCTCTGCAGAGAGCGCCGCCGCGGTTGGCACAGCTCCCCTGGCCGCTGGAGCGAGGCCTCTCACCCGCATCTTTGCACACACGCGTGTCCTTCTTGCACGGCCCCCACTCACAGCAGAAGGCGTCTCCCTCTGGCCGAAGCCCCACACCCGGGGGCCGGCTCCGGATTCTGCGACTTGCTCGCTGTGCGGGGACAATGCAGGGGGCAGCTCGACCCTTGGGCTGGGACCGGACCTGCTGGGACCTCACCGGGGCCACACCCTGTTCCTCTTGCCAGACCCGATCCTGATTGGCAGGCAGCAGCACAGACCTCGGAGTGCCTTGAACAGCCTCCTGGCAGCACCCCCTCGGCCCTGGCTGCGGCCAGAGGGCGAGGCCGGGGTCACCTCATGGGGCTGCGCCGCCTGCCGGGAGTCTCCTTGGCAGCTTCCCTCCTGGGCCCCACGTGTGGTGCGGGCACTGTCGGAGGAGGGGACGGCCCCGGGGTCCCCTGGGGGGGCCGGGCTGGGGGCAGCGGGGCATGAGTCCAGGCTGGGCAAAGCACCGCCAGGCTCTGCGGCCTCCGGCCCTGACTGCGGCTTCTCGCTGGGCCTCTGACGGCCAGCCTCCCGGAGCCAGGTAGGCAGAACTGGCTCACTGCCAGCGCGCCGGCCGCGGGGCTCCAAGGCCCTCCGCCACGCCGTGCAGTGTTGCAAAGCACGGCAGCTGTGGGCCTTGTTGGAGGGGAGGGAGGTCGGGGGTCTGGCGTGACCACCCCCCTGCGGCTGCTGGGCCTTCAGCATCTCGTCGGTCCCCCAGGCGGCCCTCGTGTCAGCAGGCGGCTCCCTGTAAGGCCTCAGCCTCGGCTGGCCCCAGTTGACCCACGGGTCCCCCATCACCTCCTCCAAAGTCTTCCTCTTCCCAGGGTCGAGGGTCAGCAGGCCTCTGAGCAGCTGGGCGCACTGGCACGACACCAGCCTGGGCGGCGAGTAAGACCCCCTGAGCGTGCTGCGCTGGATGGCGTCGAAGTCCTCCCCCCAGAACGGCAGGGACCCGGCAAGCATGGCGTGGAGCAGCACGCCGAGGCTCCAGACGTCGGCCGGGGGGCCGGCGTAGGGCTGCAGCCGCATGACCTCCGGGGCCATGTAGCCGGGGGTGCCGCAGAACGTGCTCAGCGGCCCGCCAGGGTCCAGGCTGCAGAAGCCGAAGTCGGCCAGCTTCGCGCTCCCCGCCGGGTCCAGGAGCACGTTCTCTGGCTTCAGGTCCCGGTGTATGACGCCCCGGCGGTGGCAGTACTGGAGAGCAGAGACGAGCTGCTGGAACCAGCCTCGCGCCTCCTCCTCAGTCAGGGGGCCGTGCTTCATCAGGTGGTCCAGCAGGTTGCCTCCGCGCACATATTCACTTATTATAAATAGTGTCTCCTCGCTTTCGATCACCTCCACCAGCCTCAAAATATGGGGGTGACGTAATCGCGCCAGACCCTGCGTTTCGCACAGAAGTCTCTTGGCAGTGGCGGCGCTCTGCTCCTTCTTCTGTATGATCTTGACGGCCACCTCCGTCCCGCTGGGGACGTGCAGGGCCAGCTTCACAATGCCGAAGGAGCCCTCCCCAAGGGTCCTTCGCAGCTGGTAATCCCGCGGACAGGGCTGCCTGCCAGCAGAGGTGGCCGCCAGGCCAGGAAGCATGCTGGCTCCTGTCTACGCTAACTGGTAACACTAACTAACTAACGACACTGACTACGCTTACTATGTGAACAAACAAAACGATAGTAGGCTAGCTAATATGGGCTAACTAAAGTAACGAGGCCAGCTATGCTTCCTAACTACGCTAATAAATAACACGAACGCTACCAAAGATACTAACTACTGACTATGCCAACACTACTAACTATACTAACTATGCTAACTATGCTAACTATGCTAACAATACTAGCTAAAAAATTTAAAGAAAACGCGAGGAAGAACAAAAACAAGGAAAAATTAAAAATGAGAAAATAACAAGGAAAAACTGAAATATAAAAAATATAAATATAATAAAAATATAATGTAAAAATATAATATAAAAATAAATCAATAATAAAAAAATTAAAAATTTAAAAGGGGGAAAAATAAGAAGGAGAACAAAACCCAAAAAAATAAAAAAAGGAAAACAAAGAAAAGTAACAAAACAAAAAGAAAAGAACAAAAAAGCAGCAAACTGAAAAAAAATGAACAAAATCAGGGGGCAAAAAAAAAAAAACGGAGAAAACAAACTAACTGTGGCAGATTCCTCAGGTCACCAGAGCAGCTTCCTGGGTAAGTACCAAAGCCCTAGGCCGGGCAGAGGCTTATACAGGCTTTTGGGAAATTCCATCACAGGGGCTCCTTATGAGGTCAGAGCAGGAAAGGGACCAGGCATGGCTGGGGCTAAACTACAGCGGTTGGCTCACTTCTGGCTCTCAAGACCCCTTTACTCTGAAAAACAGGGACCCCAAAGAGAGTTTCATTAATGTGGGAGATTAGAGAGTGATATTTACTTTATTCAAATTAAAATCTGTAGGATTTTTCAGTGGCCTTTGCATCTATAATTCAAAAATCTCTAATAACTCTTGGCTGTTAAGACCTCAAAATATCTACACTTAAAACGCACAACTCCTGGGGCTGGCCCCGTGGCCGAGCGGTTAAGTGCGCGCGCTCCGCTGCAGGCGGCCCAGTGTTTCGTTGCTTCCAATCCTGGGCGCGGACATGGCACTGCTCATCAAACCACGCTGAGGCAGCGTCCCACATGCCACGACTAGAAGGACCCACAACGAAGAATATACAACTATGTACCAGGGGGCTTTGGGGAGAAAAAGGAAAACATAAAAAATCTTTAAAAAAAAAAATACACAACTCCTTTTCCTTAAACTCTGATTAGTTTCAAAATGATCGTACCCCTGAAGGGCTGTTATAGTCCTATAGGAAAACGTTCTGTTGCATGAGACCTGAGAAGGGGCATCATTAACGTTCACAGAGCTGAGGGGAAGAGAGCTTTCCTCCTACTTCCCCAGGGAGACCACGAGCAGATTCCTCACCAGAAACCCTGGAGGCCAGAGGGCAAGGGCTGATGTACTCAAAGTGCAGAAGGAAAAGAAGCCGACCAGGAACCTATATCTGGAGAGCAGTCCTTCCAAAATGAGGGAGGAACCAAGACGTTCCCAGAAAAGCACGGCTCAGAGAGCGCTGTCCACCAGACCCACCTCCGAGGAAGGGAGTCCTTCAGGCTGGAAGGAGAGGACGCGGACGGGCACTCGACGCCTCGGGCAGAAATGAAGGTCTCTGCTCAAGTAAGTAGGAGACGACTACAAAAGCTGGAACTATTCTAACTTTGGCTTGTACCTCCTCTTCTTGTTTTCTGCATTAAGAGACTAAAGGATTAAAACCCCAATTCTTAGTCTGTGTTGTTGGACACACAACGCCATTGATGGAATTCTGTGACATTAAGAACTGAAACAGGCAGCGTGAGAGCTCTATAGGGTCCCAGTTTCTCTATGTTACTGAAGTGACGCTGGCATCAATTGACATTTGAGTGTTATGACTTTAGGATGTTAAGTGTAATTCCACGGTAACCACAAAGAAAAGAGCTATCGAATATACACAAAGCAAAATGAGAAGGGAGTTAAATTGCCTTTTCAGTAATTGTACAGACGAGCTGCACGGCCCCGTCTACCACAACTGGGTCTGTGTTCATGAGGTGACCTTTTAAAGCCACTAAAGGTGAGGGCTGGCTGCCAGGGGAACCCACCTCCATCCGACAGTCGGAACTTTCATTCCCACCCCCTGATTTCCTGGGAGGGGAGAGGGGGCGGCGGTCGAATCCATCACCAACGGCCAATGAGCTAATCAATCCTGCTTCTCTAAGGAAGCTTCCATAAAGACCTCCAACCCCAAAGGGGTTCAGAGCGCTTCCAGGGGGGGAGCTAGCACGCTTCCGCGGGCCACCTGCCGGGCCCCGAACTGCACGAGGACAGAAGCTCCTTCGTCAGGGACCTCGCCGTGTGTATCTTCATCTGCCTGTTGATTCGCATCTTGAAATCTTATGTGAGAAACCAGTAATCTAGTGAGTAAACTGGTTTCCTGATTCCTGTGAGCCACTCTAGCAAATTAATCGAGCCCACAGTGGGGCTCGTGCTAACCTCTGATTTATATCCTGCTGGTCAGTAGCACAGGTGACAACCTGGGCTGGCGACTGGCGTCTGAAGTGGAGGCAGCCTGGTGGGACCGAGCCCTCGACCCGTGGAACGTGATGCTGGCCCCGCGGAGAGGGTCAGAATCGAGGCGAAGTGTCAGGGAATTGTCAGGGGTCAGGGAACGGCTTGGTGGGGTGGGAACACTTCCCTCTACACACATCAGAAGTGGGTACCAGAATCTTCCCCAGGTGAGCTCACAGTGTGAAAGCTCGCCCTGCGCACACTTAGGGCACAAGCGCTTTTCAGTGTGTGTGCCAGTCCATAGAAAAATTGAGAGAAATAAGATGAAAGGGGGAGGGAGGAGGGCAGGAGAGATGACACGAGTGGCTCAGAGCTGATAATGTAGAAGCTGGGCACGTGGGGAGGGTGGCCATTATACCATTTTGCCTACTTTTGTGTATATCTGAAGTTTTCCCCAAGAAAAAGTTGAGAAAGGAAAACACAAGAGTGAGTGGATTCGGAGCCTGCGCTCCTGGACTCCTGCTGAGTGGGCTGTGGGGAGCAGACACGTGAAGCAGCGTGGCTTCTGGGAGGTGGGCTCGGCGAGGACGGACAGACGGCATCCTCCTCTCACAGCCGCATGGCAGAGCTGGAGTGCGATCAGATCCGTGGTCATGATCACGGCACCCCTTCTCTGGCTGAGAGCCCCATAGAGCCTCTGATCAAGGCCAGGGACCCCCCCCCCCAGAGAAAGGCACACACTCGGCTGCAACTCCAGCTGTGGAGAGCCCCGTGCCCTGGCCAAAGAGGGATGTGCCACGTTTGAGACGGCTGGCCCCGATTCTCCCAGCTTTGGCGTGCTCCAGCCCCATCTTGTATGGGGTGGTGCTGGCTTGGGGGAAGAGCAGGGCAATATGCGCTTCAAGGACAAGAAGCTATGTAGCCCAGGAGGTGATGCCAACATAAGAGGCGGGCATTTCCCATCGCACACGGCCGAGAGAAGACGAGGCCTGTGTGGTCAACAGGGGCAGGAGCGGGGGGGTGGGGGTGCCGGGTCAAGGGCTCACACTGCAGTTAGGAGGGTGAGTCAGCCCGGGGACGTAATGTGAGCACGACGACTACGGTTAACTTTGCGTCTCACATGCTGGAAATTCGCTAGGAACACACTGCAGGTGCTTCTACCACGCCAGAAAAGACAATGCCGTGAGGAGAGGCACAGGTTAATTAGCTGTATTGTAGCAACCATTTCACTATGCATCTGTGAACCAAAGCGTGCCGTGCACCTTAAATAGATAGCATTTTTATTCAAAAAACACCAAGACGAGGTCTGTGGTGTGAATGGCCAGGAGCTGTACCTCGACACTGTGACTTTTCTGATGGCAGGAAGGACACTCCTGCCGGGTTCAGGCCCAACCTCTCTCTCAGAAACACTCTCACTCTTAGAAACAACCAGGACGCCGAGAGGAAGCCCACGTAGCCACACGCAGGAGGACCAAGGCCCCAGGCTGCCAGCCCCGCCAGCTCCCAGCTGTCAGCCAGCACCAACTTGCCAGCATTGGGAGCAAGGCCTCAGCTGATGTCACACAGGGCGGAGAGGAGCTGTCCCCCAGGCCCGGGCCCAAACTGTGAAATCCTGAGTCAATAAATGATGATTCCGTTTTAAACCGCTAACATTGGGGCTGGTTGGTTACACAACGACAGAGGACCGCAGCAGCCCCCACCCCTTGCTCCGTGCATGCTCCAGTTCTGCAGATGCCCCTCACACCCTGGTACAGACAAAATGTTTGTGTCCCCCCAGCTTCCTATGTTGACGCCCTGGGCCCCAGGTGGCTGTGTCTGGAGACGGGGCCTGTGAGGAGGCGCCGAAGGCTAACTGAGGCCATGAGGGTGGGGCCCTAACTCGGTAGGACCAGTGCTCTGACAAGAGGAAGGGACACGAGAGCTGTCTCTCCACCACGTGAGGACGTGGGGAGAAGGCACCCGCCAGGAGGAGGGGTCCCCCAGAACCCGCCCTGCCAGACCCTGCTCTGGGGCTTGCAGCCTCCAGCACCGTGGGAAAATGAACTTCTGTGGTTCACGTGGCCCCGTCTCTGGCCCTCTGTTGTGTCGGCCGAGCTGAGGGAGGCCCCCAGCCTCAAAGCCCCTGCCCACGCCTCCTCCCGCCAGGTTGTTCCGCGTAGCTAACGCCGGCCATCGTCCCTCTCAGCAGACGCGTCTCCATGCAGGGGCACCGCTGACCGGCCTCCACACCCTTGGCCAGGCCTCCCCGTCCATCCCTGTCTGAGCAGCCGGCCCCTCCCCACCCCACAGGCAAGTCTGCAGCTGATCCTCCTGGAGGACGCTGCCCCTCCCTGAGCTCAGCACGGGACCTGCACACACGCGCTCCCTTTCAGAGAAGACAGCGGCCTGCCCAGGAAGGGCAGAGCACCTTTGGACCCAGAAGTTCTGCTCCCAGGTATAGACGCCAGTGAAGCGTGGGACTCGGCCCTGAGCTGGAATGGGCCCACGTGTCTCTATGGGACAGTGTGTGCACGCGGCCCACACACACAAGGGACGCTAAACAGTCGCGGGAACACATGCACCCTGGGCACCCCCAGCTGCCGAGTGAGTCGCCCAGGGAGCCAGTCCCCAAACAGGGCGCGCATCACGGTCCACTTGAATGAGGAAAAACGGGCAAAACGCCACGCCTCAGCTGAGGGTGCCGCCCGGGGAGCGAGACTGTGAGGCCGAGCAGGGACACGGCTGTCACAGAAGTCAAGCACCAGTCGCCCCAGGGAGAGGGGCTGTTGTCAGGAGGAACACGAGTGCTTCTGGGCGGCTGGAAAGGTCCTGTTTCCTGACGTGGGAGGTGAATACAGACGTCTATACCAGCCGAATCTTTAAACTGTATGCACACGCGTACGCATATGCATGCGTAGATGTTGTGTGTGTCTTCTGTGTGTATGTCACAATTTGAAAATGGAAATATGAGCAATGGTCCACCACAGTGATGGATTATTATTTTAAGAAGGGGGAGAGAGTCCCCGCTTTGCTCCTTGCACGTCTAGGCCGGTTGTCGCAGGGGAACCGCCGGCCACCCCCGGCAGCACCCAAGCCCCCACACTCTCTCCGGCAGCAAATGAGACCCAAAGCAGGGAGTTCCCAGCGATGTGTGTCCCAGCGGCCTGAATGGAAGCCCCTTGTTCTAGAAGGACACTGGACTCCCGTCCAGCAATTCCAGGTGGGCATCGGCGCCCAGCACACCACCCCCTGTGCTGGCAGATGACAGAAGACCGGAATGGCAGGCAGAAACTCGTGCTGTCTCCATAGCCCAGGGGCCAGGGACAAGGTGCAGACAGCTCTCTGTCACCTGGACGGCTCTCCAAGGCCACTCTCAGGGAGCCTGAAGGAAAGCAAGCCCCGGACAGGGAGGAAGGGTGAGCCGGGAACAGCGGGAGAGGGTGCTTGTCGTCGTTTTGTTTTCCATTCCACCCCAGCCGCGGGGGGAGGAAAGCAGGCGGGGCGTGTGTGGGTGTGGGTGTGCGTGTGTGTGTGTGCACCTCGATCTCCATCTTCATCTCTCCCCGGGGAAGCCAGCTCCCGGCCTGTGAGCGGCCCTGTGGAGAGGCCCACGTGGGGAGGACCCGACGCCTCCTGCCCCCAGCCGCATACGGGAGCTGAGAGGGAGACTCCCCGCCTGGGACAACGCGGCCCCTGCCGACATCCTGACCGACCCCTCGACAGCCGTGAGTCAGAGCCGTCCAGCCCTGCTGCCCCTGGGCTCCTGGCCCACACAGCCCAGGCGATAAACATCAGCTGCTGTCGTTCATCCCCCCAGCAGGAAACAGACCCCTCCTCAGAGCCTGTCTACTGTCCCCTGCATGGCAGCCCTCATTCGGGGCCCCTGGAGCCGTCTTGCTTATGGCTGCTTACCGTCTCTGCCTTCCTCGTTAGAGGGAAGCCCCCGCAAGGACAGGGGATTTGTAGGTTCACAGTAGGGTCCCCAGTGCCACGACAGCACAGAGGTTGCTTGACAAATGGCCGAGGTGCGGCAATGCAGCAAACCAGGAGCCCCATTGCTCTGACGTCCCGTGTCTGAGAGGCGGGAACACGCCAGGGAACAAGCACAGGCCCTGAGTCAGGCCTCCCGGGTCCCAGCCCCAACCCCGGCCCCAAGGGACCTCAGAGTCACCCAACCTGGAGGAGCCTCGGTTTCCACATCTGTGCACTGGGGATGATAGTAACAGTTAGCCCACAGGACGCTGTAAGGAGACAAGACGCCCCCCTGGCACAGAGCAGCTGATCAATCAAGCTGCCTCTCTCACCCTGTCTGAAGGTGTCACATGAGAATGTGAGCTCCCTGCCGCTAGGCGGCAAGCCACTGCTCAGGGGCAGACCTGCAGTGAAGGAGGGCAGCTGACATCTGTAGTAGAGGATGCGCCCCCATGCGCCAGAGCCAGCATCCTCGTGCGCCGAGCAGAGCAGGCTCCAGGGGACAGTTGGCTCTGTGAACCCAGGACAAAGCTGGCCCCAACCTCACACACTAACAGCGACCCACGGCAGAGTCCCGTTTACGCCAAGGGTGGCACATTCAGAGGATGCCCTTGAATCCCATGGAGATTCATCACCAGTCGCAGGGCCGATGGAGCACTGAATGACATGGGCAGAAGAGGCAGAGACGGCCGGGTGGAACCCTGGGGTGGATGACACCTGTGTGCACACGTGGTCCTGGCCTCAGCATGGGGGGCGCATCGGGCAGCTGAGAGCGTCCTGGAGCCCTCTGGGTTCCTGCCCACAAGGATGAGAACCAGGAACGGGACAACCTTCCAAACTGGAGTGAGCAGGTGTGAGGTCACAGAAGCAGCCTCACACCTGTTGACTCACGGCCCAGGGACTGTCCCCAGCAGGACACCCAGAGCCGGGACGAGGCTTTCCACGTGCGCATGCTTAGGCCACGGAGGCCTCAGCTTGTGCGGCGCCAGACGCAGACCTGGAGAGGAGGACTCTGGAGCAGGAGTTTATCTGGGTGGTGGAGGCAGGGGGGTTGGGAAGTGAGAGAGGGAAGAGGCGGGGGCTAATAATGGCTCCTATGGGCTGCCCAGCACTGTGGGGCCCCACTCTGGACACCCACCACCGTGGGCAACAGGAGCTCGGCCCACCAGGGAGCCCTGGCAGCCGGGGCAGAGCAGGCCGCTCAGGGCTCTCCCACTCGAGGGGTGAGGCAGCTGGGGTACCGGCTGAAGGTGCTCCTGGGGACAGCAGATTTCCACATTTGAGCCTGTCACCCAGGGGGCCAAGGAGTCTCCAGCGGTAAGGAAAGTCCCAGCCAGACAGAGCTGGCAGCTGGAAGCCAGGACAGTATGCACTGTGGAAGCTAGGGTGAGGCGCTCTGAGAGCCAGTGCTCCCGGGACCAAGAGAGAGCCACTCGCTCTCCTCCTTGTAACACAGTGGATAACTGAGCCTTCCCATGGCCTCTGGAAGGTCAAGGGTGCAAGTGATCATTTCTGTCACTCTTATTTCACACCTCTGGTGGACCCTGCAGGCTGACTCATTCCACCAGTGTGCCAGCCCCTCCTTCTGTGCTTGGCCGCATGGGAGTCTCCGGAAAAACTGCCATCGACATCTCCGTGACTCCCTTGCAGCCAGGGATCTGCCAGTGGCCTCAGCTCCTCTGGACAGATGCCTGCCCGAGATTTAAAAGGTGGAAGTGAGCCGCCCAAGGTGGTGGAGGATGGGGCTCCTGGCTGGCAGGGAACAGGGGCCTGGTTGTCCCACAGCAGCACGCTCCAGGGTCTGGGCCTGAGCATCACAGGCGGTGGGCTTTCCATGGCAACAGTCTGGGGCGGGGAGATTGATTGTCCAGGTCATTGCTAGTGTTGTCCCTGGCCATGGGGCATCCAAGCTTGGTCCCCTGCTGGTCCTGGCTTCTCAGTCCTAGCACCCATGGACAGATTCTCCTCAGCTCAAACCAGAAAGAGTGTTCTGTCGTCTCCAACTAATCAGTGAGACTGGCCCACATTCAGATTTTGAAATCACCTCTATTGTTTGTCTTGTGTGAAAAAAATACAGGAACGCTTAAGAAAAACAAGTAAAACTCGCACGTAATCCCACCGCCCGGAGGTCATCACTGTGATATTTTTGCATGTTTCCTCCCGGACTTTGGGTTCTGTCCATTTTTTTATACAGTCAAAATGACGGTTTCTAGCACTCTGTGTGAGCTTTGCTCACTTGACACGGATTGTCAAAGTGGCCCAATCGCCTCGTCCACGAGGCCTGCAGCAGCTTCTAGACCAAGGCAGTTTCCTCTCCACCCACTCTTACTGTTTTTTAAACCACATTCTTGAGGTGTAATTGACAAACAGAAGCTGTATATATTTAACACATACAATGTGATGACTTTGGAGACGAGCATACATCGGTGAAACCAGCACCACCATCTGTGCCATAGACACATCCGTCACCTCCAAAAGTTCCCTCCACTTGTTAGTCATTGTTTTGTGAGTGTGTGTGTGATAAGAATACCTAACATGAGACGGGCCCTCTGAGCAGAGTCGTAAGTACACAGCCCAGCACTATGACCCAGAGGCACAGTGCTGCACAGTAGGGGTCTGGAATGCACTCACCTTGAGACGCGGAGGCTCCGTGCCCTTCGACTGAGACCTCTCCGCTTGCCCTTTCCTCAGCCTCCGGCACCCACCGTCTGCTCTATTCTTTGTGCGTTTGACTATTTGATCCCTCGTGGAAGTGGTTTTCTGGTATCTGCCCTTCCACGTCTGACTTGTTTCATCGAGCATAACGTCCCCCAGATTCACCCAAGTTGTGACGAATGTCAGGCTTCCCCTCTTTTTCAAGGCCGAATAACATTCCATTGTGTGTGTAAGCCCCATTCTCTTCATCCACTCATCACTTGATACACATTCAGCTTGCTTCCATGCCTTGGCTCTCGTGATAACGCTGCCGTGAACATGGGAGTGTAGACGTCTCTTTGAGATCCTGATTTCAATTCCATTGGGTGCGTACCCACAGTGGGATTGCTGGATCCTTTGGTAGCTCTACTTTTATCTTTTTGTATGGCCCTGGTGTCACGGCAAGGCTGGCCTCACAAATGAGCTCACAGTCTTCCTTCTTCAACGTTTTTGAAGAGTTTAAGAAGGATTGGTGTCAGTTCCTCTATAAATGTTTGGTAGAATTCCCTTGTGAAGACACCTGGTCGTGGGCACACATTGCATGTTATTGATGTCACAATTCACATCTTTTCTATGGTGTTTCCATTAAAAGATCTTTGTAGTTATAGTTATTCTTAATATTTTTGTCTTTTAACTTTTAGACCAGGGTTAAAAGCATTTCATGCGCCACCATTACAGTATTACTTTGTTTCGTACTTGTCTATATATTACCTTTACCAATAAGATTTATACTTTCATAAGCTTTTGCGTTGTGTGTAGTCTTCTTTCCTTTCAATTGGAAGTACTTCTCTTAGGCAGGTCTAGGGGTAACAAAGCCCCTCAGTTTTTGCTTTTCTGGAAAAGCCTTTCTCTCTCCTTCGTTTGTAAAGGACAGTGTTGCCAAGGACCGCATCCTCGGTTGGTGGGTATTTTTTCCTTTAGCACCTTAAACATATCATCTTACTCTCTCCTGACTTTCAAGGTTTCTCTCGAAAACTATGCTGATCATCTCCTGGGGTCCCTTGGATGTGATGAGTCACTCTTCTCTTGCTGTTTTCAAAAGGCTTTGTTTGTCTTTGACTTTGGACAATTTAAGGAACGTGTCTCGGTGTGGACCCTGTTTGTGTTTAACGTATTTGGGGTCTTTTGGGCTTCATGAACCTGAATGTCCATTTCTCTCCCCAGATTTGTAAAGTTTTCAGCTATTATGTCTTGAAGTACACTTTCTGCTCCTTTCTCTTTCTCTTCCCCTTCTGAAACACCCTTTCTGTTATATTGGTTTCCTTTAGGATGTCCCGCAAGTCTTACGGTCTTTCTTCATTCTTTCCCTTCCTTTTTCTTTTTGCTCCTCTGACTAGATAACTTCAAATAACCTGTCCTTGAGTTCCTTGATTCTTTCTTCTGCTTGTTCAAGTCTGATGCTGAAGCCCTCCACTGAATTTTTTAGTGCAGTCGTTGTACTCTTTAGCTCAGAAGGTGTGTGTTTAGTTGTCTGTCTGTATTCTCTCATGCCTCACTGAGCTTCTTTAAGATGTCTGCGTAGAATTTGCTGTCAGGCAATCTGCAGAGCTCCATTTCCTCAGGGTCGCTACTAGAGCTTTACCGTGTTTGTTTCATGGTGGCATGTACCCCATCTCCAGCCCTCAGAACAAACCCAAAGTCCACCCACAGCCTACGAGACCTGAGGGGTCTGGCCCTGCTCGCTTCTCCAGCTTCCTCAGCTTCCAGCTTCTCCCGGCTTCTCTGCTCCAGTCTCACATCCTCCATCGCATCCCTCACACGGCCAAGCTCCCCAGCTCCAGCATCTTGTCAGTCCTGTTCTTCCTGCCTGGAAGGTCTTCTCCTGGCTGCTCGTTTCACTGGCTCCCTCATCCGTTGGATCTCACTTTGAATGCCAGCTCCTAGGACAGGCTCTCCCCGTATCCCCCACCTGAATAGCCCTCCCCAACTCCCCTTGATCCTCTACAGCATCATCCCACTCTTCCCTCTGCGTCCTTGTCACCATCTGAGACCATCTCGTCTGTCCACTCGCTTATTGTCTGTCTTTCCCAGGAGAATGTCAGCTCCCAGGGGCAGGCAGGGTGTCTGTCTTGTTTATGACTGTACTCCCCGCCATTCCCTGCAAAGTTCTTTTAAAAAGACATTTTACATCGTCACGTAACAGTCGATGTATACCGTGCCGTACTTGACTTCACCCTTTACTGTCTGTGAACATGCCGCAGTTTCTGAGTAGAAGTAACACTGCAGTGAACGTCTCTGTGCACAGCATCCTTTGTCCCTGCCTCTGATGATCTCGTTAAGCAATAGTCTCAGGAGTGGAAATACTGGATCGAAGAGCATGAATATTTTTCAGCCTCCTTCATGCACACTGCCATCCTGCGTTCCAGAAAGTCTGAACCCAAGATCTAACGGAAGTCCCATCGTTCCTGACTGTGAGGGCTCAGAGATGGGTCCTTTAGACTAGAGGTACACGTGGGTCATGTGGGGTCTGATTCATATTCAGATTTTGATGCAGGAGGCGTGGAGCGGAGCTCGAGAAGCTCATTTCCAACCAGCTGCTGGGAGAACTCCTCCAGAGGCCTCCCTCCTGACGCATCCTTGCCTGCTCCTTGCCATCCCTGTCCGGGCTCCCTACTGACACGGCCCCTGGGCACCTGTGTCTCCACCCGGCCCTCTGGCTCCCAGGCCAGCAGGAAACCCTGGGCTTGTCTCCACTCTGCCTGCCTCGGGCCCTGTCTCCACGTGGCTCTCAGTTCCAGGCTCCCTACCCCGTGATGTCATATGTGGCTCTCAGGGGTTTTGAGCTGGTTTCCCACCACTCGTAGGGTGAAATTATCCCTTCAAATCCCAGGATGCTCCACTGCCCTGTGTGGAGAAGTCCACGTCTGTGGCTATTTGTCCTGCCTGCTCCCACCCTCTACCTCCCCATCTTATGCCAACAGTGCCTCTTTTTCCTCAGAAGACCCCCTCCAGCCTTTCCTAGTCCGTGTGGTTTGGGGGAAGTTAACCGTCTATACACAGGCATCAAAGAGAAACATAGGACCTAGATCCAGCCAGTCAGTGCGTTTCATCCCCTTTGATCCGGTCACCAGGCTGAGGATGGACATGCGACCTGGGCCCAGCCATCCCGTGCTGGGACTTGCAATGGACTCCTATGAATGAGAAGCCCTCTCCCTCTGAGGCGCTGCCAGGGCACCTCACGCAGGCACCTGACAGAAGGGTGAGGCCAACACGGAAAGCAGAGCTAAGGGAGCTCCTGATGACACAATCTGAGCCCCGGGTCAGGCCAGGCCTGCCGCTGCCCTGACTTGCATGGGGATGGGGCGCCGTGGGGCGGGGACTAAAGCTGTCGAAGCACAGTGCTAGCTCAGGCGCTGATGCTCATGTGTGATGGTGTGTCAGCACAGACTGAGGAGGGGAGAGGACTCCAGGGAGAGAAGCCCCAAGGGTGTGCACGCACACACGCGTGTGGGCACACACACGGCTCAGGCCAGACCAGCGCAGGTCATGAGGGGCTTGCAGCCAACAGGGGGAGCGCCGGTCCAGTGGAAGAGGGGGTTACCACGTTGCCGGGATCCCTGCGTGACGCACAATCAGCTTTGAAACGACAGTGAAAAAGAGGCAAGTTAGGCAGCCATTAAGAAGCGTGATGGGCGCCTGAGTCAGAGCAGCATTTCATATGGGGCAGCAGCCCCCGTGGATCTCTAAACAGCCTCGAGCCTTCATCTCTCCCGAGGAAGAAATGCTCAGCCTTGTTATTTTTATGCATATTCAGGGCCTTCAAAGGCACCGTCTCCTGGGCTCCATGGGAGGAGAAGGGTCGGGTCAAGGTCACACAGCCTGTCGGTCAAGGGCAGACACATGGATGAGGTTTTCTTAGGAAAACCCAGGCCCCACCAGAGGCAGGTTCGGAAGCTGAAACCACAGGGCTCCTCAGCGCACGGCCCCGTCTGGGTCCCTCACCTAGTTCCGGGTTCCTTTACTGAGAAAGCTCCGCCCGAAGGCCTGGGTAAGTCCTAAGCTTTAGGCCCCACAAGGCGTGGATCAGCCCCTACTCCCAACGACACCCGACGCAGAGGCCAAGGCCGCTTCCCGCTTGCTTCTCCCTCGCCTTCCCGAGCCTAACCCCAAGGGCGCGGCCACGGACTGCTCACAGGGGCTCCCGGGCCTCTGCTCCTTCTCACTGGCAGATTCATCCTATGACTGATGATTTGTTATGATGGCCTTGTTATGCCAACGACATCGACAGAGACCCATTCTGTTCGACGCTCACAGGCTGTTTTTCAAGGGTTCTTCATCTTCCAAACGAAACCAAATCCTCCTGCTTCGGCCCGGGCCAGTGAGGGGCCCAGCCCGCAGAGAGGGAGCGGCTCCGGGAGACCCTCAGCCTGCCGCCTGGTGGCCCAGGAGCCCACCCCCACCTGCGCACCTCCCGAGGAGCCCTGTCTCGCCCTCGAACCTGTCAGGGCTGAGGCGGGCTGGAAGTCACAGCTGCAGGCTCTGTTGCTTGGCCCTGACTCAGTTTCCACCCAGACGTCCTCTCCCTACCCCTCGGGCCTTCCTACACTTTCATGGGCCTCCCAGTCAGCAGCCTAAAGGGATGCCCCTGCCCTTCCCGCCCCAGGGCAGAGGAGCCCAGCGCTGGCAGCTCTGAATAAGAGCACGGGGTTGCGTGGGCGCGGTGGGGGTGTGGGGACTGGCCCCTGCCCAGAGTCCCCTGGGGGCTTCGCACCTTCCTCCCTGGGACAGGTGACCCTGCCTCCCTGGGCCTCCAGGCAGCCCTGTCGCTCAGGATGAGAGGACCCCGTTTCTCTCGGAGGACAGGACAGACGTGAAGGGTTTTGCAGAGCTGCTTCAAAGTGATGGTGATGGTGATAATGCTATAATGATAATTACCATTATTATAGCATGATCACGACTGGCATTGACTCAGACAGGTCTGCGCAAATAACCCATAACCAGCCTATCAGTGAAAACTGGGGTGAGTTTATCAGGAGCCAGAGTGAGGGTGAGGCGTTCGGAGAGCATGGCTGTCAGAACGGTCTCGTCTCCTTTCGGAACAAGCAGCACACGTCAAACACACCAGGATACGTTGCCATCAGAACGTCACAGAGGCCTTCAGAGGCGCAGCAGCAGATCACCAGGACCCTGCTGAGAGGACCAGGCCTCCCCCAGAGGGTGCGGGAGGGGGCGGCTGCATCCTCGTGTGAAGAGAGCGCAGTCCGGACTCACTGGTCAAGCAGACGCACGTCTTGGGTTGACAGGCAGTGAGTCAGGCTTTCAGTTCAAGCCGAGTCAGTTTACAAGCCGAATAGTCGCCCCTTAGCCCTCGCTGTGTGACGCTCTCCCGTGCGCACTTAGCACAGACCCGGCCCCGTCTACTGGCTTTCCAAGCATTCACGCTTTCGATCCTCACTCCGTCCAAGGAGGACGGTGGTACTTCTATAAAATTTGTCTTTTCCACTTTCTGGGGCTTCTTTGCTTTTATTGCAACGGAATCCACGCAAATCAAACGGGATAGCGATGTGCGAAGAGCAAGGTCACCGTCTCCCCCCACCGGCCGCTCTCTCCCTCTCCTTCCCTGTCCATTTCCACTCTCCCGGAGCCACCAAGGCACATGGTTCCACGTATCCAGTGTGTCCTCATGCCAACACAGCACGCACGTACAAGAAGTCTCTCTTAGAATTATGCTCCCCATTTTGTGCATCAGGAAAATGAAGCCCAGAGAAGTTAAGTGACTTGGCCAAGGTCACACAGCAGGCAAGTGGAGGAGCTAGCACTTCCTTGACTCCCAAGTTTAACGGCAAAGCCTGTGACTTTGCCCACCAGCCTACACTGCCTCCACAAGTCCTATCAGCTTCCAACAAAAGGAGTCGTAACAGTCGTAACAATAGAAAATGGCAGCGCACATGGAGCACTGAGTGTGGGAGCATGTCACAAGCATTACCCATGTTCGTCTAGACTTTTCCAACGCCTAGCGAGGTGGCCCTGTTATTTGCACAGAGGAGAGAACTGAGGCTTCACGAGGGGAAGCCACTGGCCCAGGTCACACAGCTACAAGCAGTGACAGACCCGGATTCAGACTTCAGCCCTCTGACTACGAAGTCAGCCCGGGAAGTAGGTTGGGGTGGAAAAGGACAGGGTTTGGTCCTAGGTTAATGGGCAGGATGACCACTATCCCCAACCTGAACTCACACGGACATCTTCCATGCTTCACCTGGCCACCTCAGGGCCTTTGCACAGGCGGGTCCTCCCTGATTCTCACCTCTTCCTTGGCCTGCATAGCGTGTGCTCCTCCTTCATGAACCCTTCATGAACTTCAGCCTGTGCCACTGTACTCCCGAAGCCCAGTGGGGAATCAGGTGCCCAGGAGACTCAGAATAAACACGTGTTCAGTGAATTCTGCATTCCTCCAGTGGGAAGGCTGGACCAGGCTAAGGCGACAGGACGTGTGAAGGGACAGGGAGGGGGGTGCCGGGGGAGGGCAGGGGTCCCACAGGCCTGGACCCTGGGAGGCAGTACGGAGGGGTGGGGAGTGTGGCAGGGCAGGAGGTGAGGCCCCCAGGATGAGCACCAGTGGAAGGCGGTAGGGAACCAGCAAGGACACAGGCGTTTGTTGTCTGAGCTCAGAGTGGGCCGCACGATTCCAGACAACAGCAGACGCCTCCCAAGCAGATCCCAAGGCCTCCAAGGACGATGCTGCCTCCTGCCTCCCCGAGTCAACTGACCCGTCGCTGCACGTGTCCCGGGAGGCCTGGGCTGGGCAGGTCCACACTCCAGGGCCGGTGCCGGGTGCAGACACACACACCTGGCTTGGGAAAGGAGTTCTGCACCCACTTCCCCTCCTTGCTGTGTGACGTCAGGCAAATCCTACCCACTCTGGGCTCGAGCTACCTCTGTGCATAACGGGAATAGAAAACACCAGAGAAGGAACAGGAACAGGGCATTTTGGAATAAGACAGGTGTAAGTGAACAATAAGCACATCTCCATGTCTGGGCTTGACACGAGACAGTGGGGAACTCGTCTTTTTCTTTTTGCAGGTGTAGGAGAGGAAGACGTTTCCTCTACCCACTCTGGGTCCTTCTGACTGGACAACGTACTAAATTCACATGGGACAAAATAACAGGAGGAAACCAGACAAAGCTTTATAACAAGCGCACATGGCAGAGACCCAGGAAAACTGAGCCACTCGCCAAAATGGCGGAAGCTCTCACCTTGAATGCCAGCGTCAGCTACAAAGGAGGCTTTGGCGTGGGGAGGCAGCTATGGCAGGTCAGAAGAAAGGCAAGTGAACAAGAGAAAGGCTGTCATGCAGATGTGAGTGCTTGCCCTCCACACTGACGGGAGTTTCTAGAGAGAGAAGGTCGTCCCCCTCTTCCTGGTACAGAGAGGAAGACCCTCTGCAGATGGGGATCGCCCTCACAAACGTCAGTGCCTCTTACGAAGGGTGAGTTCTCGTGTTCAGAGCTTCTCCAACGTCTGCAGGGTCTGAAAGGAGCCAGCCCAAAATAACCCTCATGCCAAAGAGACGTATCTTGGGGCGGCCACTTCAAGTCCCACACAGCGGCAAAGATTCTCCCTGGGCTAACATCTCTGCAATCTTCCTTTTTCCTTTCCTCCCAAGCCCCAGTGCATGGTAGTACACTGTTGTCATAAGTCCTTCCAGTTCTGTGTGAGCCACAGCCACAGCGTGGCTCCTGACAGACGGCTGGTGTGGTTCTGGGACCGGGAAATGAACCCGGGCCTCGGAAGCGGTGAGAGCGCTGAACTGGAACCCAAGGCGTCAGGGCTGCTCAGAGTGCGTGTTGTTGAATGAAGAGGCAGATGACCAAGTGAGTGGATGCCCTCTTCCCTCCTTTCGCGTCACGACGAGACTCGCGTGCACTGAGTGCAGACGGCATCTCCTGCCTTTGCTGGAAGGCTTCCCCAGAGAGCTTCGTGTCCCCACAGGAGGGGCTCCGGGAGCCCTCTGCAGCAGGCCCAGCGAGGAAGGACGCTCCATGTCACACGACCAAGCCACCTGCCCCACCAGCTGGGACGGCCACCGTGGAGGCAGTAGGCACTGGGGCCAGCGCGTGTCATGACACGGGCAGTGCGGCTGCCCGCTCCAGGGCGAAGAGGCCCAGAAGGTTCCTTCCGTAAATGTTCCCTCGTCAAAGATGTTCGTGGCACAACAGTCAATGCGCCCTGGATCGGGCAGAAGGCAGCGAGCGTCCTCCAGAACCGTAGACACGGTCCCACCGGAGCCGCCCGCCCTGTTTACACGCTTCTGCTGTGCCCTTGGTGACAGTTACGAACTCTTGGCCAGAGGATTTTCGGAAAGGGAGGACGAGCTTAGGATGAGAATCACGCATCCCAAAGGTTCCGTGGATCCTGCACGGTGTGAGTCCTCGGTGGTGCTGAGTCGGGGCGAGTCCATGCTCCAGCGTCAGGCGGCTCACCTGCTGGGAACTGCCCAGCCTCCCCTCCCGGGAGCACCAGGGGTGGCCGTGGGGACGCCCCTATCCGTGAGATCCGGAATCCTGGAGCCTTCATTCCCCTGAGGCATTTCTCAGCCACCCCAACGAGCCCAGCCTGGAGCGAATTCTCCCATCTGCCCAAAAAATGAAAGGGGTCAGGTCTCGGGGGAGGGAAACCAGAGTGTGTGCAGGGAGACAGCCAGCCAGGAGGGGCGGGGCAGGGAGCAGGGGGAGTCAGGGCCCCGGGGAGGGCGGAGTGTGGCTCTCCACCACAACCGCTGAAGAACTGCGGGTTTCTCAGGATGGAACCTTGGAGCCCAAACGACAGAGCTCCTGTCCCTGGAGTCTGGGCTGGTGGAGAGGGCGTGCAGAGCAAATAAGGGACTGGCCTGTCTCCAAGGGCCCTTCAGCCATCAGGAGACACCAGGACCCTGAGATCTGACTGTCCCTCTCTGTTAAGGCAAGTCCAGAAACTCCTCCTGGGGGGCAGTGTGGTCAGCGGGGCGAGGGCTGTCCTGCAGGTGACACAGCCCCAGGACGCATGCACTTCTGTTAGTCGGTGCTTGTCCTTCCACAGGAAGCATCCACACAGCTCAGCCCGCTGCCTGGTCCCAGGACGGATGTCAGCAGAGTTCAGCAGAGAGCCGCTTGCTCAGGGCTTGGTGTGTGCGAGGCTCCTGGAGGGGACAAAGCGGGGGTCAAGAGACCCAGGCCGCAGCGTCAGGGAGGCAACCAGAGAGGCTCCTGGGAGGAGGCCTGAGGGCAACAACTGCCTGGATGACAGCACAAAACGTGTCTCCCTTCCTCCAGAACCTGGGGTGGGCTACGCAGGCCCCACCCACACGACTGCAGGCACGGAGAACTGCCGCTGTGTGCAGGACACAGCGTATAGAAGCCAGGATGAGGGACGGGACACATGCTTCCTGTCCAAATGACATTTTGGAGGGAAATATTAGACACTTTCTTCTTCCCTCCTTCCCAGCTGAGCCTCAGAGGCCAGCAGCGCCTCAGCCTCCAGGCTGAAGTTCACCGGGGAGGGTGGGGCCTGGGGAGTAGCTGTGGCCACGGCCAGGAGGTGCTGGAGCAGGGCCAGCACACAGTGGGTCTGTTTCCATAAAAGGCTGTGGAGTGAAGACAGAGGGGAGAACGTGATGGCGTGTGTGGGACTTCAACAGAGAGCACTGACAAAGAACGTCCAGGCCACAGGGAGCCACGGTGGGAGCCGGAGCAGAGGAGCGACAGGAATGGACACGGGGCTCCCGCCGACACAGTGCTCCAGCCGACTAGCCAGGTGTGCACAGCACAGCAGGACGACAAGAACAGACACGCTACTGATGGGCACTCACTGAGAGAGGGTGAGGGGCCAGGCCCATTTTCAGCCCTTGGTGTCGATGACTTCATTCTGTCCTCACGCGGTAAGTGTGCGTGGTGGGGACCACCACTGTCCTGTTTGTTCAGACAGGCAAAGCGACCCCCCGAGGTCACCCTGCTGGTTGCAGTGTCCCCGGGTCCCTGCGTAGCGGCTGTGGGCCGGCGTGTCCAGGGGGCCGATGTGCTCGCTGCCTCCCGGTGTGTGTCTGGGAAGCTCCTCAACATCCTGGGCTCAGTGTCCCCATCTGGGCCCCGGGACTGACCCCTGCCCGGCTCTCAGGGCGGCTCTCTCTGAACCCAAGACCATGTAGGACCGTCCCAGCACTGCAGGCCAAGGCCGCCCTGGGGACCCTCACAGTCTCATCATCTTCAGGAGGCAGGAAAAACCTCGAAGGGTTTCCTTGAAAGGCCCCTTGAAGCCAACTTGCTGGCATTTTGAGATTTTTCCTCCTGAGATGAACATGGAAGGAACTGCCTAGTGCTAACAAACTTTGGGAAACTACCCCTTTGGGAAAGCTTTCCTTCACCAGGCAGGGGCAGCAAAGCAAGAGCCAGGGCCCGCAAAATTGCTAGCTCCCCATTAAGAAATGGGTGGGGCTTTTGATTTGGGGCTTTAGGTAGGGGAGGGTGCCTTGGCCTTCCTGATCAGTGTTTTCCCATGGGCCTGTGTCTGGGGCTGCTTCCAGCCGAGGAGACAGAGGGTTTCTCAGATGAGCGTCCTCGGCTGTTTGTCTCCACGGAGGAAGGTGCACTCTGACGTCAGGGAGCCGAGGAGCTGGGCCTGGGTAGCCTCGGTTTCTGGATATGGTCTGGACGCTAGTTTCTCTGTAAAAGGACTTCAAGGTCCTGCGATCAGCATGACTTTAGTGGGAGCCCAGCGTGAGCCCATCTGGACTTGAACAAGTTGCGAATTCCATTTGGCTCCATAGCTCAAGGGGTCAGAGGTCACAGAAACAAGCCTTTACCTATGAGTGTCACTAAGGACCCAGGGCCCTGGGGATGTGGGCCTTGAGTTTTAGCCCATCTCTGCTGGGTTCTCTAAAGGGGAACTGACGGCGGGGCTGATGTGAACTCAGAGCCGGTCCCACCTTGGCCCGGCCAGGCACCCCATCTCCCACCTGGGAAACGGGGAGCAGTTAGGGATGGAATCCTGGGGAAGAGAAGTTCTTTTTCTGTTGGGCTGCTGACGGGTGCTGAGGCCAGCCCGGGAGTGGCGGTGGAGAGCTCCCCCTGAGCAGGACAGCAGCACAGAGGGCAGGCAGCCAAGCCAAGAGGCTGGGAGGGCCGATCCCTGCTGATGGCGTCGAGCACCCAGGTACAGCCTCACCTGAAGCTCTCGGCCTTTAGACAGCCTAGTTACAGAAATCGTTCTCTCCTGCTTTGTTCGTTTGCTAGTTCAAGCCCCTTGGGTTTCTGTCACAGGCTATCAAAAGAATCCTGGGGCTGGGTCGGCAGCATAGTGGTTAAGCTCCTGCACTCCTCTTCAGCGGCCCCAGGTTTGCAGGTTTGGACCCCAGGTGCAGACACTCACATCGCTCATCAGCCCATGCTGTGGCAGGTGTCCTGCCCAGAAAATAGCAGAAAATTGGCACAGATGTTAGCTCAGGGCCAATCTTCCTCACGACAAAAAAGGAAAAGAATAAAGCTTCTGAATGAAGGGGCACCCTGACCTCCTGCCCGTCTCCCACTGAGCGGGTGCTGAGCGGGGGGCCTGGTTCTGAACACAGTGAGGGGAATGAAAGGGCCAACGCGAGGGAGACCGGGGCGGGAGGCCGTCACTGTGGACTCAGGAGGCTGGGAAGGCTCCTCCGAGGAGGTGACGTCGGAGCTGAGCCTTGTCTGGGCCATGTTTGTAGCTTCTGGAAACCTGAGGCTTTAACCTCTGGCCCACGTGCGCATATGGGACACGCCTTGTCCCAAGTCCCTTCGGCTCAGCCTCCTGCCTCCCTTGTCGCACCCCCACCCCAGGAAGAGCCCTCCTTCGTGGGCCCACATTCCAAATACAAACCGACCCATCCAGGGGCCATCCACACCCCAAGCACCTCCTCTCTTGGACACTCACACTCAGGGCCACGGGCCCCCTGCCCTTGTCCCCCAGGGCAGGCACCAGACAGGCGGGACAGCCCCCTGCCCCGGAGCCTGTGAGTTATTCAGACCAGCCCGTCTGAGCCTGCTCACCCTGCCTCGCTGTTCCTCCCCGCAGAACCCACAGGACAGACTCCTGCCGGCAGTGCCCTGCTGTTTCGCCTCCTGACCCCCGGGTCTTCCCGGGTGGCCCTGCGTGGCCCTGCGAGCTCCGCCTCGGAGAACTGCAAGTAATCAACTATCTTCTCAATGGCATCGTCTCCGGGTCCGCTGGCCTTACTGAACCGCACATGTTCCCTTGTCACATTCTCTGTGAAACCTGCCCTCCCAGACCCTTTGCAGACGCTTAGCCTGAACAGAGGAAGAGCAAAGGAAGTGTGCGCCCTGTCACAGCATCTTCGACAAGGTGAACCTGGAATACACACTGGAGTTCCTTTCCCCATCAAACGGGAGGCTCCAGAAGAGTGGAGGGCACATCAGGCATTCCACGGACAAGACCAGAGCCCCGGGACGTCCCGAACGTCTGTCTTCCCAGGCGGCGGGCTCGGGGCCAGGGCTTGACCGAGTCCCAGGCTCTGCCCGCCCACTGAGCCTGGAGTTTGGAGGGTTTTTCGGATTCAGCTTTTAATCTTGTCACTTTAGCAGACAGCCGTCAGTTCCTAACTCAACTTTCCAGCAATAATCCAGTTAGAGGGCAGCTCCCTGAGTCAGGTGACGAGAATCTGTGGACATCAGCAGGGAGAGACAGTTTCAGCCCGGCCTGTTTCAGAACAAGGGGTGTCTTTGGGAGAGAGTGGAGGTGCGCAGTGTGGGAGGACAGAACAAGGGGATGCCCTACGCCCTGGGGGGCACCAGCGCCAGATTTGTTTCCTGGGGGCATCGACCTTCACGCATTAGATTTCCAGGGCAGCGCCACGAGGGGGGAGTGGGTTGGAGCTGAGCTTGGCTGTCACCCCACGGAAAGGAGGGCTGAACACTGCAGGCAGCTGTGGCCCGGGGAGCGGCCTGACCCGAGGGAGCCCCCCAGAAAGTCACCTCCAAGATGGCCATCCTGGTCAGGACAGGGTCCAGCTGCTGGAACAAAGGCCCACGGCAGAGTGGCGCACAGAGCTGGCCCCTCTCCCGCGCTCAGTCTGGAGGCACACGGTTGGCGCTGGTCTGGCAGGGCTGCCCGGGAGGCTCCTGTCCCCGTTGCCCTGTCATCCCAGAGGAGCCGCCCTCGTCCGTGTGGTCAGGACAGAGCTCCAGCCTCAGAGCTCGTGCTCCCGGCAACAGGACAGAGGGAGATGCAGATAGAAGAGCCTGCTTCTCTCTCCTGGGAAATATCTGGAAGCCGCACAAGTCACTTGCCTTCCCGTCCTGAGGGAGCGCTGGGTTCCATGCCCAGCCCACTGCAGAGCAGGCTGGGAACTCTATGTCCTGGGTGGCCACATGCCCAGCCAGGAGTCCGGGGTTCGGTTGCTCTGGGAGGTGGACGATGCCATTGGGAGCCACCCGGACCTGTCTGCCACACCCCTGGTAATGTTTTCTCCCACCACCCCACCACTCCCCACCCTGAGTTGCTGTTTTGTGAAAAATGACCCATTAGACCAGTTGCATTAAGTAATTCATAATTCAGGAGTCAGCTGAAGATGCCGGGCCAGCGGGGGCGTTCATTAGCTGCGCTGGCAAATCCCTGGTGGGGCCCCACACCGACTCACGGTCTCTCCCCGCAGAGCCCACTGTGCACCTGAAGCCAGAAGCATCTTCTCCAGCGGAGGCCGAGCACGTCGCTCCCTGCTCCTGCTCCCCTGCTCCTTAGAAACTGACCCAGGGCCCTTGCTGTGGAACTGAGCTTAGCCTAACGAGGCAGCTCAGAGGCAGCCGCCGGCCAGCCAGCCAGCGCCCAAGCTCACAGAAGAGACGGAGAAAGCCTCATGAGCAGAGCGTTCCGTCATCGCAGCTGACTGCTCTCCAGGCCTGAGCTGGGGGATATCGAAGTTCAGAGACGCAGAGCACAATGCACCCAGCGGAAGTGGTCCCAGAAACAAGGGGTGCTGGTCCACGTCCCCCCAAGCCTCGCGCCTGCCTCTGTCTTGTACGTGCCCACCACGGCAGCCTCCTTCTATCTGGGACGCCTCCTCCGATTGCTGCGGTCAGAGCCTGCAGCCCTCCCCACTAGATGCCACCTCCCTTTAGACTGCCAGCAGGGGGTGAGCGTGTGCTGAGCTGGGCACGTCCTGCCTCTGTCCCCGGCACAGGGGACTGTTCTCCTGTTGGGTCCCCGCCTTCTCTTCCCAGCTGGGCTGTGCTCTTCCAGCAGGATCCATGCCTGATTCCCCTCGGGGAGCCCGGCAGTCTGGCCAAGCGCCCAGCATGTGGGCTTCACCGAGGGGGAGCCTCACGGGCAGAGGATTTGTGGAAAACCGAACCAGTCAGTGTGAGTAAAGCCCAGGGAGGAGGTGGGAGTGCAAAGGGCTGCCGGGGACAGGTCACAGAGGGTCCCGAAAGCCCACCGAGGCAGTGGGACTGGCCCTGAAGGGAAGGGGTCCCTGGACAGATGCCAGGAGAGCAGCGCCGGAGGACCACACGCTGGGCTGTTTGGCGTAAGGAAAACCACAGCGGGGGACCCGAACGGGGAGCAACAAGCCTCCCAGCATGTCCGCAGCCCTCCTCTTCCTGGCCCTGGCCCTGCACTCCGTGGGCGCAGGGAAATCTCTGCCCACTCTCGTGCTGGGACCGTCCCGAGCCGTCTCGTGAGCACGTGGAAAGACTGCACACAGTGCCACCGGCCTCGCGAGCAGCAGCCAGCGGCCTCCTGGCCATCCTCAGGCTTCTGAGGAGCCCCTGCGGAAGCTCCCTGATGGTTGACCCTCCCTCTGGAGCCCCAGGATGTCTGGCTTCCTGTCACCTCCCCTGGAACCTGCAGCTGTCCGAACAGCCCACACCTCGTCAGTGCTCTTAGGGGCCTGCTCCGCATCACCGTCATCAAAAGGAGAAATCGTCCCAGTGCCCAGGGCCAAGTCCTGCGATACAGTCGGAAGACCCATCTGCACGTGGAAGTCACCTGAGGCCGCTTGGGGGCCCACACCCTGCCACCCCGATCCCCCAAGGGTGGCTCACGGACTCGGTTACCCTATCTGGACCTCTCGCTTGTAGTCATAAAAGCCACAGGCTCGAAGTTTCCCGTGCTGCTTCTGGAAACGTCAGCTAGTGTTAGCCACGGTCGCTGCCTTTCGGCAGAAAGGCACTCCACTGTGGCTCCCAGCCTTGTCCCTTCAGACCCGCATTAGTTGCTAGGAGCGTTACCCCAAGAATTCTGAGTCACTTCTCCACCTAGTTGTTCCGATCACCTCCTCGTGCTACATCCCTACAGGCGTCTCAGGCTGGAGTCCGCGCAGCCCCCGCTCTGCGTAAGGAGGGTGCAAAAACGGAGCATCTGTGACACAGCTTTCTGCAGCAGCAAGTTTATTACAAGACTTGGAAAACTGAGGACTTTCCGAGACCCGACCGTCAGCCCCTCAACGTGGAAGAAGAGACGGAGAGGACGGGGAGGGAAGCTGTGCTCCGGGAAAAGCAGTCCAGGCTCTGAGGTTCCACCCCGGTGGGGCCAAGGGGCCGAGCTGCAGCGAGGGTGGCCTCTCCTCGTGTCCCCCAGGTGCCTCCAGGCCATCCTCTAGGTTCCCCGAGTGTTTGGCCGCGATGCTTTGGAGGCTCCCAGAGGGGCCAAGCCCTTCCGAGTTGAATCTCTGCAGAGAGCGCCGCCGGTTGGCACAGCTGCCCGGTTGCTGGAGCGAGGCCTCTCACCCGCGTCTTTGCACACACGCGTGTCCTTCTTGCACGGCCCCCACTCACAGCAGAAGGCGTCTCCCTCTGGCCGAAGCCCCACGCCCGGGGCCGGCTCTGGATTCTGCGACTTGCTCGCTGTGCGCGGACAATGCAGGGGGCAGCTCGACCTTTGCGCTGGGACCGGACCTGCTGGGACCTCACTGGGGCCACACACTGTTCCGCTTGCGAGACCTGATCCTGATTGGCAGGCAGCAGCACAGACCTCGGAGTGCCTTGAGCAGCCTCCCAGCAGCGCCCCCTCGGCCCTGGCTGTGGCCAGAGGGCGAGGCCAGGTTCACCCCGTGGGGCTGCCCCGCCTGCCGGGAGTCTCCTCTCCAGCTTCCCTCCTGAGCCCCACGTGTGGTTCAGGCACTGTGGGAGGAGGGGACGGCCCCGGGGTCCCATGGGGGGGCCGGGCTGGGGGCGGCGAGGCCCGTGTCCAGGCTGGGCAGAGCACCGCCAGGCTCTGCGGCCTTCGGCCCTGACTGTGGCTTCTCGCTGGGCCGCTGACGGCCATCCTGCTGGAGCCAGGTAGGCAGAACGGGCTCACTGCCAGCGCGCCGGCCGCGGGGCTCCGAGGCCCTCCGCCACGCCGTGCAGTATGGCGAAGCACAGCAGCTGCGGGCCTTGTTGGAGGGGAGGGAGGTCGGGGGTCTGGCGTGGCCACCCCCCCCGCGGCTGCTGGGCCTTCGGCATCTCGTCGGTCCCCCAGGTGGCCCTCGTGTCAGCAGGCGGCTCCCTGTAAGGCCTCAGCCTCGGCGGGCCACAGTTGACCCACGGGTCCCCCATCACCTCCTCCAAGGTCTTTCTCTTCTCCGGGTCGAGGGTCAGCAGGCCTCTGAGCAGCCGGGCGCACTGGCGCCACACCAGCCTGGGCGGCGAGTAAGCCCCCAGGAGCATGCTGCGCTGCATGGCGTGGAATTCTTCACCTGAGAACGGCAGGGACCCGGCAAGCATGGCGTGGAGCAGCACGCCGAGGCTCCAGACGTCGGCCGGGGGGCCGGCGTAGGGCTGCAGCTGCATGACCTCCGGGGCCATGTAGCCAGGGATGCCGCAGAACGTGCTCAGCGGCCCGCCAGGCACCAGGCTGCAGAAGCCGAAGTCGGCCAGCTTCGCGCTCCCCGCCGGGTCCAGGAGCACGTTCTCCGGCTTCAGGTCCCGGTGCATGACACCCCGGCGGTGGCGGTACTGGAGAGCAGAGATGAGCTGCTGGAACCGGCCGCGCGCCTCCTCCTCGGTCAGTTGGCCATGCTTCACCAGGTGGTCCAGCAGGTCGCCTCCGCGCACATATTCACTTATTATGAATAGTGTCTCCTCACTTTCGATCACCTGCACCATCAAGATATGGGGGTGATGCAATCTCGCCAGACCCTCGGTTTCGCAGAGAAGTCTCTTGGCGGTGGCGGCCCTCTGCTCCTTCTTGGGTATGATGTTGACGTGCCTCGTCACGTAAGTCCCATCGTTCCTCACTGTGAGAGCTCGGAGATGGGTCCTTTAGACTAGTGGTGCACGTGGGTCATGTGGGGTCTGATTCATATTCAGATTTCGATGCAGGAGGTGTGGAGCGGAGCTCGAGAAGCTCATTCCTAACCAGCTGCTGGGAGAACTCCTCCAGAGGCCTCCCTCCTGTCGCATCCTTGCCTGCTCCTTGCCATCGCTGTCCGGGCTCCCTACTGACACGGCCCCTGGGCACCTGTGTCTCCACCCGGCCCTCTGCCTCCCAGGCCAGCAGGAAACCCTGGGCTTGTCTCCACTCTGCCTGCCTCGGGCCCTGTCTCCACGTGGCTCTCAGTTCCAGGCTCCCTACCCCTGATGTCATATGTGGTTCTCGGGGGTTTTGAGCTGGTTTCCCACCACTTGTGGGGTGAGCTTATCCCCAGTGGAGATGCCAAGGTGCTCCACTGCCCTGCGTGGGGAAGTCCACGTCTGTGGCTATTTGTCCTGCCTGCTCCCACCCTCTACCTCCCCATCTTATGCCAACAGTGCCTCTTTTTCCTCAGAAGACCCCCTCCAGCCTTTCCTAGTCCGTGTGGTTTGGGGGAAGTTAACCGTCTATACACAGGCATCAAAGAGAAACATAGGACCTAGATCCAGCCAGTCAGTGCGTTTCATCCCCTTTGATCCGGTCACCAGGCTGAGGATGGACATGCGACCTGGGCCCAGCCATCCCGTGCTGGGACTTGCAATGGACTCCTATGAATGAGAAGCCCTCTCCCTCTGAGGTGCTGCCAGGGCACCTCACGCAGGCACCTGACGGAAGGGTGAGGCCAACACGGAAAGCAGAGCTAAGGGAGCTCCTGATGACACAATCTGAGCCCCGGGTCAGGCCAGGCCTGGCGCTGCCCTGACTTGCATGGGGATGGGGCGCCGTGGGGCGGGGACTAAAGCCGTCGAAGCACAGTGCTAGCTCAGGCGCTGATGCTCGTGTGTGACGGTGTGTCAGCACAGACTGAGGAGGGGAGAGGACTCCAGGGAGAGAAGCCCCAAGGGTGTGCACGCACACACGCGTGTGGGCACACACACGGCTCAGGCCAGACCAGAGCAGGTCATGAGGGGCTTGCAGCCAACAGGGGGAGCGCCGGTCCAGTGGAAGAGGGGGGTTATCACGTAGCCGGGATCCCTGCGTGACGCACAATCAGCTTTGAAACGACAGTGAAAATGAGGCACATTAGGCAGCCATTAAGAAGCGTGATGGGCGCCTGAGTCAGAGCAGCATTTCATATGGGGCAGCGGCCCCCGTGGATCTCTAAACAGCCTCGAGCCTTCATCTCTCCCGAGGAAGAAATGCTCAGCCTTGTTATTTTTATGCATGTTCAGGGCCTTCAAAGGCACCGTCTCCTGGGCTCCATGGGAGGAGAGGGGTCGGGTCAAGGTCACACAGCCTGTCGGTCAAGGGCAGACACATGGATGAGGTTTTCTTAGGAAAACCCAGGCCCCACCAGAGGCAGGTTCGGAAGCTGAAACCACAGGGCTCCTCAGCGCACGGCCCCGTCTGGGGCCCTCACCTAGTTCCGGGTTCCTTTACTGAGAAAGCTCCGCCCGAAGGCCTGGGTAAGTCCTAAGCTTTAGGCCCCACAAGGCGTGGATCAGCCCCTACTCCCAACGACACCCGACGCAGAGGCCAAGGCCGCTTCCCGCTTGCTTCTCCCTCGCCTTCCCGAGCCTAACCCCAAGGGCGCGGCCACGGACTGCTCACAGGGGCTCCCGGGCCTCTGCTCCTCCTCACTGGCAGATTCTTCCTATGACTGATGATTTGTTATGATGGCCTTGTTATGCCAACGACATCGACAGAGACCCATTCTGTTCGACGCTCACAGGCTGTTTTTCAAGGGTTCTTCATCTTCCAAACGAAACCAAATCCTCCTGCTTCGGCCCGGGCCAGTGAGGGGCCCAGCCCGCAGAGAGGGAGCGGCTCCGGGAGACCCTCAGCCTGCCGCCTGGTGGCCCAGGAGCCCACCCCCACCTGCGCACCTCCCGAGGAGCCCTGTCTCGCCCTCGAACCTGTCAGGGCTGAGGCGGGCTGGAAGTCACAGCTGCAGGCTCTGTTGCTTGGCCCTGACTCAGTTTCCACCCAGACGTCCTCTCCCTACCCCTCGGGCCTTCCTACACTTTCATGGGCCTCCCAGTCAGCAGCCTAAAGGGATGCCCCTGCCCTTCCCGCCCCAGGGCAGAGGAGCCCAGCGCTGGCAGCTCTGAATAAGAGCACGGGGTTGCGTGGGCGCGGTGGGGGTGTGGGGACTGGCCCCTGCCCAGAGTCCCCTGGGGGCTTCGCACCTTCCTCCCTGGGACAGGTGACCCTGCCTCCCTGGGCCTCCAGGCAGCCCTGTCGCTCAGGATGAGAGGACCCCGTTTCTCTCGGAGGACAGGACAGACGTGAAGGGTTTTGCAGAGCTGCTTCAAAGTGATGGTGATGGTGATAATGCTATAATGATAATTACCATTATTAGAGCATGATCACGACTGGCATTGACTCAGACAGGTCTGCGCAAATAACCCATAACCAGCCTATCAGTGAAAACTGGGGTGAGTTTATCAGGAGCCAGAGTGAGGGTGAGGCGTTCGGAGAGCATGGCTGTCAGAACGGTCTCGTCTCCTTTCGGAACAAGCAGCACACGTCAAACACACCAGGATACGTTGCCATCAGAACGTCACAGAGGCCTTCAGAGGCGCAGCAGCAGATCACCAGGACCCTGCTGAGAGGACCAGGCCTCCCCCAGAGGGTGCGGGAGGGGGCGGCTGCATCCTCGTGTGAAGAGAGCGCAGTCCGGACTCACTGGTCAAGCAGACGCACGTCTCGGGTTGACAGGCAGTGAGTCAGGCTTTCAGTTCAAGCCGAGTCAGTTTACAAGCCGAATAGTCGCCCCTTAGCCCTCACTGTGTGACGCTCTCCCGTGCGCACTTAGCACAGACCCGGCCCCGTCTACTGGCTTTCCAAGCATTCACGCTTTCGATCCTCACTCCGTCCAAGGAGGACGGTGGTACTTCTATAAAATTTGTCTTTTCCACTTTCTGGGGCTTCTTTGCTTTTATTGCAACGGAATCCACGCAAATCAAACGGGATAGCGATGTGCGAAGAGCAAGGTCACCGTCTCCCCCCACCGGCCGCTCTCTCCCTCTCCTTCCCTGTCCATTTCCACTCTCCCGGAGCCACCAAGGCACATGGTTCCACGTATCCAGTGTGTCCTCATGCCAACACAGCACGCACGTACAAGAAGGCTCTCTTAGAATTATGCTCCCCATTTTGTGCATCAGGAAAATGAAGCCCAGAGAAGTTAAGTGACTTGGCCAAGGTCACACAGCAGGCAAGTGGAGGAGCTAGCACTTCCTTGACTCCCAAGTTTAACGGCAAAGCCTGTGACTTTGCCCACCAGCCTACACTGCCTCCACAAGTCCTATCAGCTTCCAACAAAAGGAGTCGTAACAGTCGTAACAATAGAAAATGGCAGCGCACATGGAGCACTGAGTGTGGGAGCATGTCACAAGCATTACCCATGTTCGTCTAGACTTTTCCAACGCCTAGCGAGGTGGCCCTGTTATTTGCACAGAGGAGAGAACTGAGGCTTCACGAGGGGAAGCCACTGGCCCAGGTCACACAGCTACAAGCAGTGACAGACCCGGATTCAGACTTCAGCCCTCTGACTACGAAGTCAGCCCGGGAAGTAGGTTGGGGTGGAAAAGGACAGGGTTTGGTCCTAGGTTAATGGGCAGGATGACCACTATCCCCAACCTGAACTCACACGGACATCTTCCATGCTTCACCTGGCCACCTCAGGGCCTTTGCACAGGCGGGTCCTCCCTGATTCTCACCTCTTCCTTGGCCTGCATAGCGTGTGCTCCTCCTTCATGAACCCTTCATGAACTTCAGCCTGTGCCACTGTACTCCCGAAGCCCAGTGGGGAATCAGGTGCCCAGGAGACTCAGAATAAACACGTGTTCAGTGAATTCTGCATTCCTCCAGTGGGAAGGCTGGACCAGGCTAAGGCGACAGGACGTGTGAAGGGACAGGGAGGGGGGTGCCGGGGGAGGGCAGGGGTCCCACAGGCCTGGACCCTGGGAGGCAGTACGGAGGGGTGGGGAGTGTGGCAGGGCAGGAGGTGAGGCCCCCAGGATGAGCACCAGTGGAAGGCGGTAGGGAACCAGCAAGGACACAGGCGTTTGTTGTCTGAGCTCAGAGTGGGCCGCACGATTCCAGACAACAGCAGACGCCTCCCAAGCAGATCCCAAGGCCTCCAAGGACGATGCTGCCTCCTGCCTCCCCGAGTCAACTGACCCGTCGCTGCACGTGTCCCGGGAGGCCTGGGCTGGGCAGGTCCACACTCCAGGGCCGGTGCCGGGTGCAGACACACACACCTGGCTTGGGAAAGGAGTTCTGCACCCACTTCCCCTCCTTGCTGTGTGACGTCAGGCAAATCCTACCCACTCTGGGCTCGAGCTACCTCTGTGCATAACGGGAATAGAAAACACCAGAGAAGGAACAGGAACAGGGCATTTTGGAATAAGACAGGTGTAAGTGAACAATAAGCACATCTCCATGTCTGGGCTTGACACGAGACAGTGGGGAACTCGTCTTTTTCTTTTTGCAGGTGTAGGAGAGGAAGACGTTTCCTCTACCCACTCTGGGTCCTTCTGACTGGACAACGTACTAAATTCACATGGGACAAAATAACAGGAGGAAACCAGACAAAGCTTTATAACAAGCGCACATGGCAGAGACCCAGGAAAACTGAGCCACTCGCCAAAATGGCGGAAGCTCTCACCTTGAATGCCAGCGTCAGCTACAAAGGAGGCTTTGGCGTGGGGAGGCAGCTATGGCAGGTCAGAAGAAAGGCAAGTGAACAAGAGAAAGGCTGTCATGCAGATGTGAGTGCTTGCCCTCCACACTGACGGGAGTTTCTAGAGAGAGAAGGTCGTCCCCCTCTTCCTGGTACAGAGAGGAAGACCCTCTGCAGATGGGGATCGCCCTCACAAACGTCAGTGCCTCTTACGAAGGGTGAGTTCTCGTGTTCAGAGCTTCTCCAACGTCTGCAGGGTCTGAAAGGAGCCAGCCCAAAATAACCCTCATGCCAAAGAGACGTATCTTGGGGCGGCCACTTCAAGTCCCACACAGCGGCAAAGATTCTCCCTGGGCTAACACCTCTGCAATCTTCCTTATTCCTTTCCTCCCAAGCCCCAGTGCATGGTAGTACACTGTAGTCATAAGTCCTTCCAGTTCTGTGTGAGCCACAGCCACAGCGTGGCTCCTGACAGACGGCTGGTGTGGTTCTGGGACCGGGAAATGAACCCGGGCCTCGGAAGCGGTGAGAGCGCTGAACTGGAACCCAAGGCGTCAGGGCTGCTCAGAGTGCGTGTTGTTGAATGAAGAGGCAGATGACCAAGTGAGTGGATGCCCTCTTCCCTCCTTTCGCGTCACGACGAGACTCGCGTGCACTGAGTGCAGACGGCATCTCCTGCCTTTGCTGAAAGGCTTCCCCAGAGAGCTTCGTGTCCCCACAGGAGGGGCTCCGGGAGCCCTCTGCAGCAGGCCCAGCGAGGAAGGACGCTCCATGTCACACGACCAAGCCACCTGCCCCACCAGCTGGGACGGCCACCGTGGAGGCAGTAGGCACTGGGGCCAGCGCGTGTCATGACACGGGCAGTGCGGCTGCCCGCTCCAGGGCGAAGAGGCCCAGAAGGTTCCTTCCGTAAATGTTCCCTCGTCAAAGATGTTCGTGGCACAACAGTCAATGCGCCCTGGATCGGGCAGAAGGCAGCGAGCGTCCTCCAGAACCGTAGACACGGTCCCACCGGAGCCGCCCGCCCTGTTTACACGCTTCTGCTGTGCCCTTGGTGACAGTTACGAACTCTTGGCCAGAGGATTTTCGGAAAGGGAGGACGAGCTTAGGATGAGAATCACGCATCCCAAAGGTTCCGAGGATCCTGCACGGTGTGAGTCCTCGGTGGTGCTGAGTCGGGGCGAGTCCATGCTCCAGCGTCAGGCGGCTCACCTGCTGGGAACTGCCCAGCCTCCCCTCCCGGGAGCACCAGGGGTGGCCGTGGGGACGCCCCTATCCGTGAGATCCGGAATCCTGGAGCCTTCATTCCCCTGAGGCATTTCTCAGCCACCCCAACGAGCCCAGCCTGGAGCGAATTCTCCCATCTGCCCAAAAAATGAAAGGGGTCAGGTCTCGGGGGAGGGAAACCAGAGTGTGTGCAGGGAGACAGCCAGCCAGGAGGGGCGGGGCAGGGAGCAGGGGGAGTCAGGGCCCCGGGGAGGGCGGAGTGTGGCTCTCCACCACAACCGCTGAAGAACTGCGGGTTTCTCAGGATGGAACCTTGGAGCCCAAACGACAGAGCTCCTGTCCCTGGAGTCTGGGCTGGTGGAGAGGGCGTGCAGAGCAAATAAGGGACTGGCCTGTCTCCAAGGGCCCTTCAGCCATCAGGAGACACCAGGACCCTGAGATCTGACTGTCCCTCTCTGTTAAGGCAAGTCCAGAAACTCCTCCTGGGGGGCAGTGTGGTCAGCGGGGCGAGGGCTGTCCTGCAGGTGACACAGCCCCAGGACGCATGCACTTCTGTTAGTCGGTGCTTGTCCTTCCACAGGAAGCATCCACACAGCTCAGCCCGCTGCCTGGTCCCAGGACGGATGTCAGCAGAGTTCAGCAGAGAGCCGCTTGCTCAGGGCTTGGTGTGTGCGAGGCTCCTGGAGGGGACAAAGCGGGGGTCAAGAGACCCAGGCCGCAGCGTCAGGGAGGCAACCAGAGAGGCTCCTGGGAGGAGGCCTGAGGGCAACAACTGCCTGGATGACAGCACAAAACGTGTCTCCCTTCCTCCAGAACCTGGGGTGGGCTACGCAGGCCCCACCCACACGACTGCAGGCACGGAGAACTGCCGCTGTGTGCAGGACACAGCGTATAGAAGCCAGGATGAGGGACGGGACACATGCTTCCTGTCCAAATGACATTTTGGAGGGAAATATTAGACACTTTCTTCTTCCCTCCTTCCCAGCTGAGCCTCAGAGGCCAGCAGCGCCTCAGCCTCCAGGCTGAAGTTCACCGGGGAGGGTGGGGCCTGGGGAGTAGCTGTGGCCACGGCCAGGAGGTGCTGGAGCAGGGCCAGCACACAGTGGGTCTGTTTCCATAAAAGGCTGTGGAGTGAAGACAGAGGGGAGAACGTGATGGCGTGTGTGGGACTTCAACAGAGAGCACTGACAAAGAACGTCCAGGCCACAGGGAGCCACGGTGGGAGCCGGAGCAGAGGAGCGACAGGAATGGACACGGGGCTCCCGCCGACACAGTGCTCCAGCCGACTAGCCAGGTGTGCACAGCACAGCAGGACGACAAGAACAGACACGCTACTGATGGGCACTCACTGAGAGAGGGTGAGGGGCCAGGCCCATTTTCAGCCCTTGGTGTCGATGACTTCATTCTGTCCTCACGCGGTAAGTGTGGGTGGTGGGGACCACCACTGTCCTGTTTGTTCAGACAGGCAAAGCGACCCCCCGAGGTCACCCTGCTGGTTGCAGTGTCCCCGGGTCCCTGCGTAGCGGCTGTGGGCCGGCGTGTCCAGGGGGCCGATGTGCTCGCTGCCTCCCGGTGTGTGTCTGGGAAGCTCCTCAACATCCTGGGCTCAGTGTCCCCATCTGGGCCCCGGGACTGACCCCTGCCCGGCTCTCAGGGCGGCTCTCTCTGAACCCAAGACCATGTAGGACCGTCCCAGCACTGCAGGCCAAGGCCGCCCTGGGGACCCTCACAGTCTCATCATCTTCAGGAGGCAGGAAAAACCTCGAAGGGTTTCCTTGAAAGGCCCCTTGAAGCCAACTTGCTGGCATTTTGAGATTTTTCCTCCTGAGATGAACATGGAAGGAACTGCCTAGTGCTAACAAACTTTGGGAAACTACCCCTTTGGGAAAGCTTTCCTTCACCAGGCAGGGGCAGCAAAGCAAGAGCCAGGGCCCGCAAAATTGCTAGCTCCCCATTAAGAAATGGGTGGGGCTTTTGATTTGGGGCTTTAGGTAGGGGAGGGTGCCTTGGCCTTCCTGATCAGTGTTTTCCCATGGGCCTGTGTCTGGGGCTGCTTCCAGCCGAGGAGACAGAGGGTTTCTCAGATGAGCGTCCTCGGCTGTTTGTCTCCACGGAGGAAGGTGCACTCTGACGTCAGGGAGCCGAGGAGCTGGGCCTGGGTAGCCTCGGTTTCTGGATATGGTCTGGACGCTAGTTTCTCTGTAAAAGGACTTCAAGGTCCTGCGATCAGCATGACTTTAGTGGGAGCCCAGCGTGAGCCCATCTGGACTTGAACAAGTTGCGAATTCCATTTGGCTCCATAGCTCAAGGGGTCAGAGGTCACAGAAACAAGCCTTTACCTATGAGTGTCACTAAGGACCCAGGGCCCTGGGGATGTGGGCCTTGAGTTTTAGCCCATCTCTGCTGGGTTCTCTAAAGGGGAACTGACGGCGGGGCTGATGTGAACTCAGAGCCGGTCCCACCTTGGCCCGGCCAGGCACCCCATCTCCCACCTGGGAAACGGGGAGCAGTTAGGGATGGAATCCTGGGGAAGAGAAGTTCTTTTTCTGTTGGGCTGCTGACGGGTGCTGAGGCCAGCCCGGGAGTGGCGGTGGAGAGCTCCCCCTGAGCAGGACAGCAGCACAGAGGGCAGGCAGCCAAGCCAAGAGGCTGGGAGGGCCGATCCCTGCTGATGGCGTCGAGCACCCAGGTACAGCCTCACCTGAAGCTCTCGGCCTTTAGACAGCCTAGTTACAGAAATCGTTCTCTCCTGCTTTGTTCGTTTGCTAGTTCAAGCCCCTTGGGTTTCTGTCACAGGCTATCAAAAGAATCCTGGGGCTGGGTCGGCAGCATAGTGGTTAAGCTCCTGCACTCCTCTTCAGCGGCCCCAGGTTTGCAGGTTTGGACCCCAGGTGCAGACACTCACATCGCTCATCAGCCCATGCTGTGGCAGGTGTCCTGCCCAGAAAATAGCAGAAAATTGGCACAGATGTTAGCTCAGGGCCAATCTTCCTCACGACAAAAAAGGAAAAGAATAAAGCTTCTGAATGAAGGGGCACCCTGACCTCCTGCCCGTCTCCCACTGAGCGGGTGCTGAGCGGGGGGCCTGGTTCTGAACACAGTGAGGGGAATGAAAGGGCCAACGCGAGGGAGACCGGGGCGGGAGGCCGTCACTGTGGACTCAGGAGGCTGGGAAGGCTCCTCCGAGGAGGTGACGTCGGAGCTGAGCCTTGTCTGGGCCATGTTTGTAGCTTCTGGAAACCTGAGGCTTTAACCTCTGGCCCACGTGCGCATATGGGACACGCCTTGTCCCAAGTCCCTTCGGCTCAGCCTCCTGCCTCCCTTGTCGCACCCCCACCCCAGGAAGAGCCCTCCTTCGTGGGCCCACATTCCAAATACAAACCGACCCATCCAGGGGCCATCCACACCCCAAGCACCTCCTCTCTTGGACACTCACACTCAGGGCCACGGGCCCCCTGCCCTTGTCCCCCAGGGCAGGCACCAGACAGGCGGGACAGCCCCCTGCCCCGGAGCCTGTGAGTTATTCAGACCAGCCCGTCTGAGCCTGCTCACCCTGCCTCGCTGTTCCTCCCCGCAGAACCCACAGGACAGACTCCTGCCGGCAGTGCCCTGCTGTTTCGCCTCCTGACCCCCGGGTCTTCCCGGGTGGCCCTGCGTGGCCCTGCGAGCTCCGCCTCGGAGAACTGCAAGTAATCAACTATCTTCTCAATGGCATCGTCTCCGGGTCCGCTGGCCTTACTGAACCGCACATGTTCCCTTGTCACATTCTCTGTGAAACCTGCCCTCCCAGACCCTTTGCAGACGCTTAGCCTGAACAGAGGAAGAGCAAAGGAAGTGTGCGCCCTGTCACAGCATCTTCGACAAGGTGAACCTGGAATACACACTGGAGTTCCTTTCCCCATCAAACGGGAGGCTCCAGAAGAGTGGAGGGCACATCAGGCATTCCACGGACAAGACCAGAGCCCCGGGACGTCCCGAACGTCTGTCTTCCCAGGCGGCGGGCTCGGGGCCAGGGCTTGACCGAGTCCCAGGCTCTGCCCGCCCACTGAGCCTGGAGTTTGGAGGGTTTTTCGGATTCAGCTTTTAATCTTGTCACTTTAGCAGACAGCCGTCAGTTCCTAACTCAACTTTCCAGCAATAATCCAGTTAGAGGGCAGCTCCCTGAGTCAGGTGACGAGAATCTGTGGACATCAGCAGGGAGAGACAGTTTCAGCCCGGCCTGTTTCAGAACAAGGGGTGTCTTTGGGAGAGAGTGGAGGTGCGCAGTGTGGGAGGACAGAACAAGGGGATGCCCTACGCCCTGGGGGGCACCAGCGCCAGATTTGTTTCCTGGGGGCATCGACCTTCACGCATTAGATTTCCAGGGCAGCGCCACGAGGGGGGAGTGGGTTGGAGCTGAGCTTGGCTGTCACCCCACGGAAAGGAGGGCTGAACACTGCAGGCAGCTGTGGCCCGGGGAGCGGCCTGACCCGAGGGAGCCCCCCAGAAAGTCACCTCCAAGATGGCCATCCTGGTCAGGACAGGGTCCAGCTGCTGGAACAAAGGCCCACGGCAGAGTGGCGCACAGAGCTGGCCCCTCTCCCGCGCTCAGTCTGGAGGCACACGGTTGGCGCTGGTCTGGCAGGGCTGCCCGGGAGGCTCCTGTCCCCGTTGCCCTGTCATCCCAGAGGAGCCGCCCTCGTCCGTGTGGTCAGGACAGAGCTCCAGCCTCAGAGCTCGTGCTCCCGGCAACAGGACAGAGGGAGATGCAGATAGAAGAGCCTGCTTCTCTCTCCTGGGAAATATCTGGAAGCCGCACAAGTCACTTGCCTTCCCGTCCTGAGGGAGCGCTGGGTTCCATGCCCAGCCCACTGCAGAGCAGGCTGGGAACTCTATGTCCTGGGTGGCCACATGCCCAGCCAGGAGTCCGGGGTTCGGTTGCTCTGGGAGGTGGACGATGCCATTGGGAGCCACCCGGACCTGTCTGCCACACCCCTGGTAATGTTTTCTCCCACCACCCCACCACTCCCCACCCTGAGTTGCTGTTTTGTGAAAAATGACCCATTAGACCAGTTGCATTAAGTAATTCATAATTCAGGAGTCAGCTGAAGATGCCGGGCCAGCGGGGGCGTTCATTAGCTGCGCTGGCAAATCCCTGGTGGGGCCCCACACCGACTCACGGTCTCTCCCCGCAGAGCCCACTGTGCACCTGAAGCCAGAAGCATCTTCTCCAGCGGAGGCCGAGCACGTCGCTCCCTGCTCCTGCTCCCCTGCTCCTTAGAAACTGACCCAGGGCCCTTGCTGTGGAACTGAGCTTAGCCTAACGAGGCAGCTCAGAGGCAGCCGCCGGCCAGCCAGCCAGCGCCCAAGCTCACAGAAGAGACGGAGAAAGCCTCATGAGCAGAGCGTTCCGTCATCGCAGCTGACTGCTCTCCAGGCCTGAGCTGGGGGATATCGAAGTTCAGAGACGCAGAGCACAATGCACCCAGCGGAAGTGGTCCCAGAAACAAGGGGTGCTGGTCCACGTCCCCCCAAGCCTCGCGCCTGCCTCTGTCTTGTACGTGCCCACCACGGCAGCCTCCTTCTATCTGGGACGCCTCCTCCGATTGCTGCGGTCAGAGCCTGCAGCCCTCCCCACTAGATGCCACCTCCCTTTAGACTGCCAGCAGGGGGTGAGCGTGTGCTGAGCTGGGCACGTCCTGCCTCTGTCCCCGGCACAGGGGACTGTTCTCCTGTTGGGTCCCCGCCTTCTCTTCCCAGCTGGGCTGTGCTCTTCCAGCAGGATCCATGCCTGATTCCCCTCGGGGAGCCCGGCAGTCTGGCCAAGCGCCCAGCATGTGGGCTTCACCGAGGGGGAGCCTCACGGGCAGAGGATTTGTGGAAAACCGAACCAGTCAGTGTGAGTAAAGCCCAGGGAGGAGGTGGGAGTGCAAAGGGCTGCCGGGGACAGGTCACAGAGGGTCCCGAAAGCCCACCGAGGCAGTGGGACTGGCCCTGAAGGGAAGGGGTCCCTGGACAGATGCCAGGAGAGCAGCGCCGGAGGACCACACGCTGGGCTGTTTGGCGTAAGGAAAACCACAGCGGGGGACCCGAACGGGGAGCAACAAGCCTCCCAGCATGTCCGCAGCCCTCCTCTTCCTGGCCCTGGCCCTGCACTCCGTGGGCGCAGGGAAATCTCTGCCCACTCTCGTGCTGGGACCGTCCCGAGCCGTCTCGTGAGCACGTGGAAAGACTGCACACAGTGCCACCGGCCTCGCGAGCAGCAGCCAGCGGCCTCCTGGCCATCCTCAGGCTTCTGAGGAGCCCCTGCGGAAGCTCCCTGATGGTTGACCCTCCCTCTGGAGCCCCAGGATGTCTGGCTTCCTGTCACCTCCCCTGGAACCTGCAGCTGTCCGAACAGCCCACACCTCGTCAGTGCTCTTAGGGGCCTGCTCCGCATCACCGTCATCAAAAGGAGAAATCGTCCCAGTGCCCAGGGCCAAGTCCTGCGATACAGTCGGAAGACCCATCTGCACGTGGAAGTCACCTGAGGCCGCTTGGGGGCCCACACCCTGCCACCCCGATCCCCCAAGGGTGGCTCACGGACTCGGTTACCCTATCTGGACCTCTCGCTTGTAGTCATAAAAGCCACAGGCTCGAAGTTTCCCGTGCTGCTTCTGGAAACGTCAGCTAGTGTTAGCCACGGTCGCTGCCTTTCGGCAGAAAGGCACTCCACTGTGGCTCCCAGCCTTGTCCCTTCAGACCCGCATTAGTTGCTAGGAGCGTTACCCCAAGAATTCTGAGTCACTTCTCCACCTAGTTGTTCCGATCACCTCCTCGTGCTACATCCCTACAGGCGTCTCAGGCTGGAGTCCGCGCAGCCCCCGCTCTGCGTAAGGAGGGTGCAAAAACGGAGCATCTGTGACACAGCTTTCTGCAGCAGCAAGTTTATTACAAGACTTGGAAAACTGAGGACTTTCCGAGACCCGACCGTCAGCCCCTCAACGTGGAAGAAGAGACGGAGAGGACGGGGAGGGAAGCTGTGCTCCGGGAAAAGCAGTCCAGGCTCTGAGGTTCCACCCCGGTGGGGCCAAGGGGCCGAGCTGCAGCGAGGGTGGCCTCTCCTCGTGTCCCCCAGGTGCCTCCAGGCCATCCTCTAGGTTCCCCGAGTGTTTGGCCGCGATGCTTTGGAGGCTCCCAGAGGGGCCAAGCCCTTCCGAGTTGAATCTCTGCAGAGAGCGCCGCCGGTTGGCACAGCTGCCCGGTTGCTGGAGCGAGGCCTCTCACCCGCGTCTTTGCACACACGCGTGTCCTTCTTGCACGGCCCCCACTCACAGCAGAAGGCGTCTCCCTCTGGCCGAAGCCCCACGCCCGGGGCCGGCTCTGGATTCTGCGACTTGCTCGCTGTGCGCGGACAATGCAGGGGGCAGCTCGACCTTTGCGCTGGGACCGGACCTGCTGGGACCTCACTGGGGCCACACACTGTTCCGCTTGCGAGACCTGATCCTGATTGGCAGGCAGCAGCACAGACCTCGGAGTGCCTTGAGCAGCCTCCCAGCAGCGCCCCCTCGGCCCTGGCTGTGGCCAGAGGGCGAGGCCAGGTTCACCCCGTGGGGCTGCCCCGCCTGCCGGGAGTCTCCTCTCCAGCTTCCCTCCTGAGCCCCACGTGTGGTTCAGGCACTGTGGGAGGAGGGGACGGCCCCGGGGTCCCATGGGGGGGCCGGGCTGGGGGCGGCGAGGCCCGTGTCCAGGCTGGGCAGAGCACCGCCAGGCTCTGCGGCCTTCGGCCCTGACTGTGGCTTCTCGCTGGGCCGCTGACGGCCATCCTGCTGGAGCCAGGTAGGCAGAACGGGCTCACTGCCAGCGCGCCGGCCGCGGGGCTCCGAGGCCCTCCGCCACGCCGTGCAGTATGGCGAAGCACAGCAGCTGCGGGCCTTGTTGGAGGGGAGGGAGGTCGGGGGTCTGGCGTGGCCACCCCCCCCGCGGCTGCTGGGCCTTCGGCATCTCGTCGGTCCCCCAGGTGGCCCTCGTGTCAGCAGGCGGCTCCCTGTAAGGCCTCAGCCTCGGCGGGCCACAGTTGACCCACGGGTCCCCCATCACCTCCTCCAAGGTCTTTCTCTTCTCCGGGTCGAGGGTCAGCAGGCCTCTGAGCAGCCGGGCGCACTGGCGCCACACCAGCCTGGGCGGCGAGTAAGCCCCCAGGAGCATGCTGCGCTGCATGGCGTGGAATTCTTCACCTGAGAACGGCAGGGACCCGGCAAGCATGGCGTGGAGCAGCACGCCGAGGCTCCAGACGTCGGCCGGGGGGCCGGCGTAGGGCTGCAGCTGCATGACCTCCGGGGCCATGTAGCCAGGGATGCCGCAGAACGTGCTCAGCGGCCCGCCAGGCACCAGGCTGCAGAAGCCGAAGTCGGCCAGCTTCGCGCTCCCCGCCGGGTCCAGGAGCACGTTCTCCGGCTTCAGGTCCCGGTGCATGACACCCCGGCGGTGGCGGTACTGGAGAGCAGAGATGAGCTGCTGGAACCGGCCGCGCGCCTCCTCCTCGGTCAGTTGGCCATGCTTCACCAGGTGGTCCAGCAGGTCGCCTCCGCGCACATATTCACTTATTATGAATAGTGTCTCCTCACTTTCGATCACCTGCACCATCAAGATATGGGGGTGATGCAATCTCGCCAGACCCTCGGTTTCGCAGAGAAGTCTCTTGGCGGTGGCGGCCCTCTGCTCCTTCTTGGGTATGATGTTGACGTGCCTCGTCACGTAAGTCCCATCGTTCCTCACTGTGAGAGCTCGGAGATGGGTCCTTTAGACTAGTGGTGCACGTGGGTCATGTGGGGTCTGATTCATATTCAGATTTCGATGCAGGAGGTGTGGAGCGGAGCTCGAGAAGCTCATTCCTAACCAGCTGCTGGGAGAACTCCTCCAGAGGCCTCCCTCCTGTCGCATCCTTGCCTGCTCCTTGCCATCGCTGTCCGGGCTCCCTACTGACACGGCCCCTGGGCACCTGTGTCTCCACCCGGCCCTCTGCCTCCCAGGCCAGCAGGAAACCCTGGGCTTGTCTCCACTCTGCCTGCCTCGGGCCCTGTCTCCACGTGGCTCTCAGTTCCAGGCTCCCTACCCCTGATGTCATATGTGGTTCTCGGGGGTTTTGAGCTGGTTTCCCACCACTTGTGGGGTGAGCTTATCCCCAGTGGAGATGCCAAGGTGCTCCACTGCCCTGCGTGGGGAAGTCCACGTCTGTGGCTATTTGTCCTGCCTGCTCCCACCCTCTACCTCCCCATCTTATGCCAACAGTGCCTCTTTTTCCTCAGAAGACCCCCTCCAGCCTTTCCTAGTCCGTGTGGTTTGGGGGAAGTTAACCGTCTATACACAGGCATCAAAGAGAAACATAGGACCTAGATCCAGCCAGTCAGTGCGTTTCATCCCCTTTGATCCGGTCACCAGGCTGAGGATGGACATGCGACCTGGGCCCAGCCATCCCGTGCTGGGACTTGCAATGGACTCCTATGAATGAGAAGCCCTCTCCCTCTGAGGTGCTGCCAGGGCACCTCACGCAGGCACCTGACGGAAGGGTGAGGCCAACACGGAAAGCAGAGCTAAGGGAGCTCCTGATGACACAATCTGAGCCCCGGGTCAGGCCAGGCCTGGCGCTGCCCTGACTTGCATGGGGATGGGGCGCCGTGGGGCGGGGACTAAAGCCGTCGAAGCACAGTGCTAGCTCAGGCGCTGATGCTCGTGTGTGACGGTGTGTCAGCACAGACTGAGGAGGGGAGAGGACTCCAGGGAGAGAAGCCCCAAGGGTGTGCACGCACACACGCGTGTGGGCACACACACGGCTCAGGCCAGACCAGCGCAGGTCATGAGGGGCTTGCAGCCAACAGGGGGAGCGCCGGTCCAGTGGAAGAGGGGGGTTATCACGTAGCCGGGATCCCTGCGTGACGCACAATCAGCTTTGAAACGACAGTGAAAATGAGGCACATTAGGCAGCCATTAAGAAGCGTGATGGGCGCCTGAGTCAGAGCAGCATTTCATATGGGGCAGCGGCCCCCGTGGATCTCTAAACAGCCTCGAGCCTTCATCTCTCCTGAGGAAGAAATGCTCAGCCTTGTTATTTTTATGCATGTTCAGGGCCTTCAAAGGCACCGTCTCCTGGGCTCCATGGGAGGAGAGGGGTCGGGTCAAGGTCACACAGCCTGTCGGTCAAGGGCAGACACATGGATGAGGTTTTCTTAGGAAAACCCAGGCCCCACCAGAGGCAGGTTCGGAAGCTGAAACCACAGGGCTCCTCAGCGCACGGCCCCGTGTGGGGCCCTCACCTAGTTCCGGGTTCCTTTACTGAGAAAGCTCCGCCCGAAGGCCTGGGTAAGTCCTAAGCTTTAGGCCCCACAAGGCGTGGATCAGCCCCTACTCCCAACGACACCCGACGCAGAGGCCAAGGCCGCTTCCTGCTTGCTTCTCCCTCGCCTTCCCGAGCCTAACCCCAAGGGCGCGGCCACGGACTGCTCACAGGGGCTCCCGGGCCTCTGCTCCTCCTCACTGGCAGATTCTTCCTATGACTGATGATTTGTTATGATGGCCTTGTTATGCCAACGACATCGACAGAGACCCATTCTGTTCGACGCTCACAGGCTGTTTTTCAAGGGTTCTTCATCTTCAAAACGCCACCGAATCCTCCTGCTTCTGCCCGGGCCAGTGAGGGGCCCAGACCGCAGAGAGGGAGCGGCTCCGGGAGACCCTCAGCCTGCCGCCTGGTGGCCCAGGAGCCCACCCCCACCTGCACGCCTCCCGCGGAGCCCTGTCTCGCCCTCGAACCTGTCAGGGCTGAGGCGGGCTGGAAGTCGCAGCTGCAGGCTCTGTTGCTTGGCCCTGACTCAGTTTCCACCCAGACGTCCTCTCCCTACCCCTCGGGCCTTCCTACACTTTCATGGGCCTCCCAGTCAGCAGCCTAAAGGGATGCCCCTGCCCTTCCCGCCCCAGGGCAGAGGAGCCCAGCGCTGGCAGCTCTGAATAAGAGCACGGGGGCTGCGTGGGCGCGGTGGGGGTGTGGGGACTGGCCCCTGCCCAGAGCCCCCTGGGGGCTTCGCACCTTCCTCCCTGGGACAGGTGACCCTGCCTCCCTGGGCCTCCAGGCAGCCCTGTCGCTCAGGATGAGAGGACCCCGTTTCTCTCTGAGGACAGGACAGACGTGAAGGGTTTTGCAGAGCTGCTTCAAAGTGATGGTGATGGTGATAATGCTATAATGATAATTACCATTATTATAGCAGGATCACGACTGACATTGACTCAGAAATGTCTACGCAAATAATCCATAACCAGCCTATCAGTGAAAACTGGGGTGAGTTTATCAGGAGCCAGAGTGAGGGTGAGGCGTTCGGAGAGCATGGCTGTCAGAACGGTCTCGTCTCCTTTCGGAACAAGCAGCACACGTCAAACACACCAGGATACGTTGCCATCAGAACGTCACAGAGGCCTTCAGAGGCGCAGCAGCAGGTCACCAGGACCCTGCTGAGAGGACCAGGCCTCCCCCAGAGGGCGCGGGAGGGGGCGGCTGCATCCTCGTGTGAAGAGAGCGCAGTCCGGACTCACTGGTCAAGCAGACGCACGTCTCGGGTTGACAGGCAGTGAGTCAGGCTTTCAGTTCAAGCCGAGTCAGTTTAGAAGCCGAACAGTCGCCCCTTAGCCCTCGCTGTGTGACGCTCTCCCGTGCGCACTTAGCACAGACCTGGCCCCGTCTACTGGCTTTCCAATCATTCACGCTTTCGATCCTCACTCCGTCCAAGGAGGACAGTGGTACTTCTATAAAATTTGTCTTTTCCACTTTCTGGGGCTTCTTTGCTTTTATTGCAACGGAATCCACGCTCGTTGGAGCAAATCAAACGGGATAGCGAGGGCGAAGAGTAAGGTCACAGTCTCCCCCCACCGGCCGCTCTCTCCCTCTCCATCCCTGTCCATTTCCACTCTCCCGGAGCCACCAAGGCACGTGGTTCCACGTATCCAGTCTGTCCTCATGCCAACACATCACGCACGTACAAGAAGGCTCTCTTAGAATTATGCTCCCCATTTTGTGCATCAGGAAAATGCAGCCCAGAGAAGTTAAGTGACTTGGCCAAGGTCACACAGCAGGCAAGTGGAGGAGCTAGCACTTCCTTGACTCCCAAGTTTAACGGCAAAGCCTGTGACTTTGCCCACCAGCCTACACTGCCTCCACAAGTCCTATCAGCTTCCAACAAAAGGAGTCGTAACAGTCGTAACAATAGAAAATGGCAGCGCACATGGAGCACTGAGCGTGGGAGCGTGTCACATGCATTACCCATGTTCGTCTAGACTTTTCCAACGCCTAGCGAGGTGGCCCTGTTATTTGCACAGAGGAGAGAACTGAGGCTTCACGAGGGGAAGCCACTGGCCCAGGTCACACAGCTACAAGCAGTGACAGACCCGGATTCAGACTTCAGCCCTCTGACTACGAAGTCAGCCCGGGAAGTAGGTTGGGGTGGAAAAGGACAGGGTTTGGTCCTAGGTTAATGGGCAGGATGACCACTATCCCCAACCTGAACTCACACGGACATCTTCCATGCTTCACCTGGCCACCTCAGGGCCTTTGCACAGGCGGGTCCTCCCTGATTCTCACCTCTTCCTTGGCCTGCATAGCGTGTGCTCCTCCTTCATGAACCCTTCATGAACTTCAGCCTGTGCCACTGTACTCCCGAAGCCCAGTGGGGAATCAGGTGCCCAGGAGACTCAGAATAAACACGTGTTCAGTGAATTCTGCATTCCTCCAGTGGGAAGGCTGGACCAGGCTAAGGCGACAGGACGTGTGAAGGGACAGGGAGGGGGGTGCCGGGGGAGGGCAGGGGTCCCACAGGCCTGGACCCTGGGAGGCAGTACGGAGGGGTGGGGAGTGTGGCAGGGCAGGAGGTAAGGCCCCCAGGATGAGCACCAGTGGAAGGCGGTAGGGAACCAGGAAGGACACAGGCGTTTGTTGTCTGAGCTCAGAGTGGGCCGCACGATTCCAGACAACAGTAGACGCCTCCCAAGCAGATCCCAAGGCCTCCAAGGACGATGCTGCCTCCTGCCTCCCCGAGTCAACTGACCCGTCGCTGCACGTGTCCCGGGAGGCCTGGGCTGGGCAGGTCCACACTCCAGGGCCGGTGCCGGGTGCAGACACACACACCTGGCTTGGGAAAGGAGTTCTGCACCCACTTCCCCTCCCTGCTGTGTGACGTCAGGCAAATCCTACCCACTCTGGGCTCGAGCTACCTCTGTGCATAACGGGAATAGAAAACACCAGAGAAGGAACAGGAACAGGGCATTTTGGAATAAGACAGGTGTAAGTGAACAATAAGCACATCTCCGTGTCTGGGCTTGACACGAGACAGTGGGGAACTCGTCTTTTTCTTTTTGCAGGTGTAGGAGAGGAAGACGTTTCCTCTACCCACTCTGGGTCCTTCTGACTGGACAACGTACTAAATTCACATGGGACAAAATAACAGGAGGAAACCAGACAAAGCTTTATAACAAGCGCACATGGCAGAGACCCAGGAAAACTGAGCCACTCGCCAAAATGGCGGAAGCTCTCACCTTGAATGCCAGCGTCAGCTACAAAGGAGGCTTTGGCGTGGGGAGGCGGCTATGGCAGGTCAGCAGAAAGGCAAGTGAACGAGAGAAAGGCTGTCATGCAGATGTGAGTGCTTGCCCTCCACACTGACGGGAGTTTCTAGAGAGAGAAGGTCGTCCCCCTCTTCCTGGTACAGAGAGGAAGACCCTCTGCAGATGGGGATCGCCCTCACAAACGTCAGTGCCTCTTACGAAGGGTGAGTTCTCGTGTTCAGAGCTTCTCCAACGTCTGCAGGGTCTGAAAGGAGCCAGCCCAAAATAACCCTCATGCCAAAGAGACGTATCTTGGGGCGGCCACTTCAAGTCCCACACAGCGGCAAAGATTCTCCCTGGGCTAACATCTCTGCAATCTTCCTTTTTCCTTTCCTCCCAAGCCCCAGTGCATGGTAGTACACTGTAGTCATAAGTCCTTCCAGTTCTGTGTGAGCCACAGCCACAGCGTGGCTCCTGACAGACGGCTGGTGTGGTTCTGGGACCGGGAAATGAACCCGGGCCTCGGAAGCGGTGAGAGCGCTGAACTGGAACCCAAGGCGTCAGGGCTGCTCAGAGTGCGTGTTGTTGAATGAAGAGGCAGATGACCGAGTGAGTGGATGCCCTCTTCCCTCCTTTCGCGTCACGATGACACTCGCGTGCACTGAGTGCAGACGGCATCTCCTGTCTTTGCCAAAAGGCTTCCCCAGAGAGCTTTGTGTCCCAACAGGAGGGGCTCCGGGAGCCCTCTGCAGCAGGCCCAGCGAGGAAGGACGTTCCATGTGACACGACCAGGCCACCTGCCCCACCAGCCAGGGTGGCCACCGTGGAGACAGTTGGCATCGGGGCCAGCGCGTGTCATGACACGGGCAGTGCGGCTGCCCGCTCCAGGGCGAAGAGGCCCAAAAGGTTCCTTCCGTAAATGGTCCCTCGTCAAAGATGTTCGTGGCACAACAGTCAATGCGCCCTGGATCGGGCAGAAGGCAGCAAGCGTCCTCCAGATCCGTAGACACGCTCCCACCGGAGCCGCCGGCCCTGTTTACACGCTTCTGCTGTGCCCTTGGTGACAGTTACGAACTCTTGGACAGAGGATTTTTGGAAAGGGAGGACGAGCTTAGGATGAGAATCACACATCCCAAAGGTTCCGTGGATCCTGCACGGTGTGAGTCCTCGGTGGTGCTGAGTCGGGGCGAGTCCATGCTCCAGCGTCAGGTGGCTCACCTGCTGGGAACTGCCCAGCCTCCCCTCCCGGGAGCACCAGGGGTGGCCGTGGGGATGCCCCTATCCGTGAGATCCGGAATCCTGGAGCCTTCATTCCCCTGAGGCATTTCTCAGCCACCCCAATGAGCCCAGCCTGGAGCGAATTCTCCCACCTGCCCCAAAAATGAAAGGGGTCAGGTCTCAGGGGGAGGGAAACCAGAGTGTGTGCAGGGAGACAGTCAGCCAGGAGGGGCAGGGCAGGGAGCAGGGGGAGTCAGGACCCCGGGGAGGGCGGAGTATGTCTCTCCACCACAACCGCTGAAGAACTGCGGGTTTCTCAGGACGGAACGGTGGAGCCCAAATGACAGAGCTCCTGTCCCTGGATTCTGGGCTGGTAGAGAAGTCGTGCAGAGCAAATAAGGGACTGCCCTGTCTCCAAGGGCCCTTCAGCCATCAGGAGATGCCAGGACCCTGAGATCTGACTGTCCCTCTCTGTTAAGGCAAGTCCAGAAACTCCTCCTGGGGGGCAGTGCGGTCAGCAGAGTGAGGAGTGTCCTGCAGGTGACACAGCCCCAGGACCCATGCACTTCTGTTAGTCGGTGCTTGTCCTTCCACAGGAAGCATCCACACAGCTCAGCCCGCTGCCTGGTCCCAGGACGGATGTCAGCAGAGTTCAGCAGAGAGCCGCTTGCTCAGGGCTTGGTGTGTGCGAGGCTCCTGGAGGGGACAAAGCGGGGGTCAAGAGACCCAGGCCGCAGCGTCAAGGAGGCAAGCAGAGAGGCTCCTGGGAGGAGGCCTGAGGGCAACAACTGCCTGGATGTCAGCACAAAACGTGTCTCCCCTCCTCCAGAACCTGGGGTGGGCTACGCAGGCCCCATCCACACGACTGCAGGCACGGAGAACCGCCGCTGTATGTAGGACACAGCGTATAGAAGCCGGGACGACGGACGGGACACATGCTTCCTGTCCAAATGACATTTTGGAGGGAAATGTTTGACACTTTCTTCTTCCCTCCTTCCCAGCTGAGCCTCAGAGGCCAGCAGTGCCTCAGCCTCCAGGCTGAAGTTCACCGGGGAGGGTGGGGCCTGGGGAGCAGCTGTGGCCACGGCCAGGAGGTTCTGGAGCAGGGCCAGCACACAGTGGGTCTGTTTCCATAGAGGGCTGTGGAGTGAGGACAGAGGAGAGAACATGATGGCGGGTGTGGGACTTCAACAGAGAGCACTGACAAAGAACGTCCAGGCCACAGGGAGCCATGGTGGGAGCCGGAGCAGGGGAGCGACAGGAATGGACATGGGGCTCCCCACACAGTGCTCCAGCCCTCTAGCCAGGTGTGCAGAGCAGAGCAGGATGACAAGAACAGACACGCTACTGATGAGCACTCACTGAGAGCGGGTGAGGGGCCAGGCCCGTTCTGAGCCCTTGGTGTTGATGACTTCATTCTGTCCTGGCGCAATAAGTCTGCGTGGTGGGGACCGCCACTGTCCTGTTTGTGCAGACAGGCAAAGCGACCCCCCGAGGTCACCCTGCTGGTCGCAGTGTCCCCGGGTCCCTGTGTAGCGGCTCTGGGCCGGCGTGTCCAGCGGGCCGGTGTGCTCGCTGCCTCCTGGCGTGTGTCTGGGAAGATCCTCAGCATCCCGGGCTCACTGTCCCCATCTGTGCCCCGGGAGTGACTCCTGCCCAGCTCTCAGGGCAGCTCTCTCTGACCCCAAGACCATGTAGGACCGTCCCAGCACTGCAGGCCAAGGCCGCCCGGGGACCCTCACAGTCTCATCATCTTCAGGAGGCAGGAAAAACCTCAAAGGGTTTCCTTGAAAGGCCCCTTGAAGCCAACTTGCTGTCATTTTGAGATTTTTCCTCCTGAGATGAACATGGAAGGAACTGCCTGGTGCTGACAAACTTTGGGAAACTTCCAAGCACTTTGGGATTCCCTTTCCCTCTCGGTCCCGCATCAGCCTGTCACCTTGAAAGGACATGCGACACTCCCTTCGGCCAGGCAACCAGCTGGGGACCTTTAATATCCCTTGGCCAAGAGCTGCAGGTCAGGAAGAGGGCAGAGCCCCTGGCTCTGTGTCCCATGTCCATCTCAAGACCTGGCTGAGCCACTGGTCCTCCCGGCCCACAGGGTCTCCACCCTGGACAGAGGCCAGCCTCGGGGCTCCCAGGACCCACCAGCTTCTGCTGCCAGTAGCACTTCCTCCCTTGGGCCAGCACCGCATGAGGCAGGGGCTGCTCCACTCCCAGGTCACTCCTGGGGACCAGCCCCCAGCAGCCTCTGCAGCGGGATGCCAGGGCCCTCCTGCCCCCAGAGGGAGGCAAACTCCAGGAAGGGTGGTGCTCAGGCCCTCCTCTGGGCTCAGCACGGCCCTCGGAGCATCCCTGAGGGCTCTGAGGACCTTCTCAGAGCCTGGACAGGCAGGGCTCACCAGCGGCCACCTCGCCTCTGCCCAACTCCAGAAGGTTCTGCTCCTGTTTCAAAAGAAGGGTTTCCACCTCCAACAAGAATCAACAGGGGCTGGAAACCAAGCGCATGTAATCAGACCAGCTCCCTCCCAGACCCGAGCCTGGCAGGTCCACCTGCCTTCTGGCTCATCTGCCCAGCTGCCTGTAGATGTCACAAACTCGCCTGGCCCAAGGTGTCTAAGTGCCTGTCCCCCCGTCTCTCCACCCACATCTCATCCCTCAGCCCATCCTGGTGGCTCCACCTGCAGAACCTCCGCGAATCTGCTCCTTCCCCATGCCCCCCGCCCCAACCTGGGCCAAACCACACCAGCCCTCCCTCTAATGGCTGTGGTCCCTTGCTGCGCCTGCACCTCCAGTCTGCTCTCCACACACCACAGCCGGACCACGTCAGCTCACATCCTCCTCTGCTCCACACCCTCCGTGGCCACCCTCCAGGCAAAGCCCGGCCCTGCCAGGCCCTGATGACGAGCCGACCTCATTTCCTGCCACCCCGCTCCCTCCTGCCCATCCCACTCCAGCCGACCGGCCTCCCCATCTTCTCTCACACACCAAGACCATTCCTGCCCTTGCTCTTGCTGGTCCTTCCTCTTAGAACACTCTTGATGTCCACACGGCTCCCTCGCCTCCTCCAGATCTTTGATCAAATGTCATCTCCTCAGTGAGGCTTTCCCTGACCTCCCCTTCTCACCACCTGAGCCCTGGGCAGGCTCAGTCTGTCTGCATGTGACACATTCCCCCCACCACCTGTGAGCCCCCAGGAGCAGGCCAGAATGCCAGGGTTTGAATCCTAGCTCTGCCACTTACCAGCTGTGTGACTTTGGACAAGGTGCTTAACCTCTCTGTGCCTCCATTTCCTCCTATGTAAAACGTGCCTTCACTCTAGGTCGTTGTGGAAGCTAATGAGTTAATACGTACGAACTGTCTGGAATGCAGAGACGTCCGTTAGCCATTATTCGAATCGTTATGATGTGCTGTGGACCAAGGCTTCCCGGCCAGTGGTCCGAAGACCTGGGCTGTGATCCGCCTCTGCCGCTACTCTCCACGTGACCTTGGGTGAGTCCCTTTCTGTAAAAGCTATTTCCTACAGCTGCAAAACACGGGGATTGTCCCGGAGGTGGCCTGAGCCCCTGGGGTGCTTGGAAAACATGTGCCTCTCATTCTTTCAAAAGAGAATAACAGACCACGTCCTCAGGTGGGAAGTAGCACGTTGTGTAACTACTGAAGGCTCCAGCAGAGAGAAGGGGCAGTGAGCGAGGGCTCGTGGGCCACACACATCAGTGAGGAGCAGCTGGGTTATGGTTAATAACAAATGAGATCTCGATCTCAGGGGCCTACTATCAGTCTGTGCATCTCTCACGCAATGTGTGCACCACGTGGCTCTGCTGCATGGCACCTTCCCTCTGGACTCAGGCCGCCAGGGCAGGCTGGGTCGGGAATGCCACCGTGGCCTCAGAAGGAGGAGAAGTTGTCAAGCCCACGCCGGTTCTTGCAGCTGCTCAGCCCCTGTGCCCTGCCCGAGAGCAACAAGGGGCAGGGCCGCCAAATCCTCCAGGGAGGGAGGGGCCACCACAAGGGCCCTGAGCGTGGGTGAGCCATCATCCAGTTCCACACCACGCTACGATTCTGGAGACTATCCCAGAAGCAAGGACAACCACTGAATAAATTCTCCATTTGCAGCAAGTCACGCTGGCCACAGCGAGGAGGACAACAGACTGGAAACGGGCAAGAGTGATAATAAATTGGGAGAAAAATTGGGAGGGCGTTTCAATTTTCCAAGTGCAAAACAGGACAGTCCTTTAGACGAGGGTGATGGCAGTGGAAGTGGGGAGACACCAACAGGTTTAAAAGATAGGACGATTGACTGAGGGGCCTGGGTGGCTACGTGGCCCCAGGGTGGGGAAGGAAGGGAGCAGGCTTGGCTTCTCCTGTCTCACCAGCCGCGGGCTCTGGTCTTTGGGGAAGACCGGTGAGCCTATTCTCTGTTTGTTCTGGGGCACCCTGTGTTCTCCCAATAAATCTCCCATCTTGTTCAAAAGAAGAGCATGAGCTGAATAAAGGAGGGAACCCACGGCTTAATAAGGCGAGGAGTGCTGAGTGAACTGACAAACGGGTGACAGAGGCACCAGGGGCATTCACTCATGTATCCCCAGCTGTTCAAAGAATGAAGAGAAGGTAGGCTCAACGAGAAGAAAAAGGAAGTGGTCCGAACTGGACATACTCTGAGGGACCCCACCTCCGCCACCAATGCCTCAGGGTCTCCACTCCTCCAGGGTGCGGACCAATTTCAGCTGTGACAGAGAAGGGAGGGGTGGGCGGGAAGGAGGAGGGAAGGAGAGGCAGGCGACATGGACGGTTCCGAGGGACCTCTGCCTCATCCTCTCCTCCCGCCGTGTGGCCTCCCTGTGCTTCCCTTTCGGAGTACACAACTTCACCATCCGTGGTGGGCGGGCTTGGGAGTCACCAACACCCCAGGAGAGATTTTCTGTTGCAGCAGCAGCATTGGGAAGCTCACAGGAGCTCAGAGCCCCGGATCCTCCTCTGCCCTGGGTGCCCTTAACGGCCCCAAGGGGAAGGAGTCAACTGTGCAACTGTGTGACTGTGGCCTCCTCTCAGCCCAGCCCGCCTCTGGAGCATCATGGTCACTGTCCGAGATGCTCACGGGCTGACTCGCAGCTGGAGACACACTCTGAGACCAAGCCCCACTGTGTCAGAGCTGAGGGGGTCTAGGACCTCCTTTTCCCCAGAGCCTGGCTTGCAGATGAGAAAGCAGAAGCCCAGAGACGGGGAGGAATTCCCTCAGGACACACAGCGAGGGGCAGAGGGGGCGTAGAAGTGAGCTTTTGGACAGAACCCATTTCCTTTGGAAGGCTCCTGGGCGATGCCCCCTGCCCGGGACAACTCCCAGCGCTGAAAACTCAGAGGAGCACACAGTAGGTGCTCAGGGCCATTTGTGACTGAATAAATGTTTCTAATGGGACAGCACAAGCAGGCCGTGAAGCTGGGAGCGGACCCCAAATCCTGCCTTTCCACAGGAACTCCTGCTCCTCTTTCAGACGAGCGAAGTGGGGCTCGGAAAGGAGGCGGGAGGGGAGCAGTGCGGCCCTGAGTCCCTGGTGAGGAGCACACCACCGGGTGTGGGCAGCCCACGGAACAGGCTCCCCAGGAGACCGGGTGCAGAGGAGCGTGCGGCTGCACCCTTGGTTACTGAATGTTTGGTCTCTGATCCCGATGCCCGTTCAAATAACGAGAACAGAGTCTTGGGGGAAAAGGAAAGCTTTCCTTCACCAGTCAGGGGCAGCAAAGCAAGGGCCAGGGGCCCCCAAATTGCTAGCTCCCCGTTAAGAAACGGGTGGGGCTTTTGATTTGGGGCTTTAGGTAGGGGAGGGTGCCGTGGCCTTCCTGGTCAGCGTTTTCCCATGGGCCTGCTTCTGGGGCTGCTTCCAGCCGAGGAGACAGAGGGTTTCTCAGATGAGCATCCTCGGCTGTTTGTCTCCACGGGGGAAGGTGCACTCTGACGTCAGGGAGCCGAGGAGCTGGGCCTGGGAAGCCTCGGTTTCTGGATATGGTCTGGACGCTAGTTTCTCTGTAAAAGGACTTCAAGGTCCTGCGATCAGCATGACTTTAGTGGGAACCCAGCGTGAGCCCATCTGGACTTGAACAATTTGCTAATTCCATTTGGCTCTATAGCTGAAGGGGTCAGAGGTCACAGAAACAAGCCTTTACCTGTGAGTGTCACTAAGGACCCAGGGCCCTGGGGATGTGGGCCTTGAGTTTTAGCCCATCTCTGCTGGGTTCTCTGAAGCGGAACCGACGGCGGGGCTGATGTGAACTCAGAGCCGGTCCCACCTTGGCCCGGCCAGGCACCCCATCTCCCACCTGGGAAGCGGGAAGCAGTTAGGGCTGGAATCCTGGGGAAGAGAAGTTCTTTCTCTGTTGGGCTGCTGAGGGGTGATGAGGCCAGCCTGGGAGTGACGGTGGAGAGCCCCCCTGAGCAGGACAGCAGCACAGAGGGCAGGCAGCCAAGCCAAGAGGCTGGGAGGGCCGATCCCTGCTGATGGCATCGAGCACCCAGGTACAGCCTCACCTGAAGCTCTCTGCCTTTAGACGGCCTAGTTACAGAAATCATTCTCTCCTGCTTTGTTCGTTTGCTAGTTCAAGCCCCTTGGGTTTCTGTCACAGGCTATCAAAAGAGTCCTGGGGCCGGGTCGGCGGCATAGTGGTTAAGCTCCTGCACTCCTCTTCAGCGGCCCCAGGTTTGCAGGTTTGGGCCCCAGGTGCAGACACTCACATCGCTCATCAGCCCATGCTGTGGCAGGTGTCCCACATAGAAAATAGCGGAAAATTGGCGCAGATGTTAGCTCAGGGCCAATCTTCCTCACAACACAAAAGGAAAAGAATAAAGCTTCTGACTGTTCCTTTCAGCTGGCAAATGGAGCACTCTGGCATGGCTACAACATGGAGGATTTAGGCTAGCTTCAAGGAAGAACTTCCAGATAACACTGCAAGGCTCCAGTCTAACCTGGAGCCCAACTGGACTCAAGCCATATCTGTTGGGGGCCTGCTATAGACTGTTACCCAAGTTAATCCTCGTTTTGGAGGACAAGACTGAGGCTCAGAGAAGGGAGGCAAGTGGCCATAGCGAGGACGTGTGGACCAGGCAGCAGGCCCAGACGCTGCTGCTGCTCTCTGGGGAGCTGGCCGAGGTGGCTTGCCCGCGTGCCGGGGGCTCTGGCGCCAGTGGCACGTGTGCTGGGAGCGCCTGAGCCGTGGTGGCTGCATGGGCCGCCCAGAGGCACCCGGAGGGCTTGCACACACAGGGGGCCGGCTCTTGGCCCAGCCCCGCCCGGCTCTCCTCCCGGCTTTGTCTTGCTTTGCTTGGGGGAGTCACGCTCAGGCGACCACCAGGCCCAGTGTCTGGAGCCTGTACAGGGGAGGCCACAGCCTGTGCCGCCCGCCGGCCCTCCGGACACCCCTTCCTTCCTTCGGGCCTTGCAGGACCCTGTTCCCCACTTGCACAGCGGAGGTCTTTCCAGAATATGCAGGGCACCTCGCTCCTTCTGGAATGCGATGGGTCCCTTGCTGCCCTTTCCACGTCACCCTGGAACGCAGCTCGGGTCCTGCTTTCTTTGCCTCGTGGCCTCCAGAGGCCGCCACAGGAGGGCCCGGGTGGACGGTGCACCAAGCTCAGCCCCCAAGGGCCCTGAGGCGAGAGCTGCCCACCAGGGACCTCGCACCTGCTGAGGAGGCTGCTGAGGCCCCGAGGGGCGGACACAGGGCTCGGGCCAAAGGGACCCCAAAGGCTTCGTGCTGGCTGAGGGCTTCTGGCCGTGCTGGGGGTCGAGGTCCCTGCGGTGTCTGAGGGCCCGCTGTGTGCAGAGAAGCAAGGACAGCGGCCGGCCCAGAGCTGTTCACAGCCCAAGCGCGGACGAGCCAGCCAGGCAGACAGAACCGCAGCTCACGGGCCGTTTCCAGGGGTGAACGGTGGCGTCGGGGCAGAGGCCCACGTCTGCTGGGGAACTACTTAAGTACAGAGAAGTTTTAGCTGGGACTTGCAGGCTTCCAGTGAGATATGAGTTTGGCTCAAATAATGGAAAACTCTATTAAGAGTGGCTTAAACCACAAAGACATCTAACGTGTAATGTTTAAAAATGATGTGAGAGACGGGAAGTCCAGACGTGGTCTGGTGGCCCGACAATGTCATCGGTGACCCAGAAGCCACCCCCTCTCTATCCCACCATTAACAGAATGTTAGTGTCACTCCCTCATGACTGCAGTGTGGCTGCCTCCATTCCAGCCATCATATCTGCACAGTCAGGGTTCAAGCCGGAAGCAAGGGGGCATCTCAACTCAGGGCGCCAGGGCAAAGGTAGATTTTAAAAGCTCATTCTAATACTGAAAACCTGGAAGACTACAGACCGAATGCCAGGTGTCAAGCTTTTTGTTGGTATGACATGTGAACGGCTGGCCACCTGCGACAGTCCCTCTAGGAGACGCTCTTCTGGAGCTGAGCTGGAGCCACTCTCTGGATGGAGCATGTGTTCCCAGCTCACCACAGTCCCCGCCACTCCCTCAGCTTGCCTCTGGCCCAGGGCCTCACCCACCTCTCTGGACCTGACCCTTGGAGGCATCTGAGTTTGCGGTCCTCCCTTTAGCCCCATGGAGCTTCACCTCTTCACCCGAGACGTGAGGACAGCAGTGTCCAGCCTGGGTTAGATGCACTGGGAATGCAGCCTCAGAGCAGGGGTTCACTGAGTGCCCCGAAGGCAGCTGAGACGAGGTGGGTGGGCGAGGCCCGGGACCAGGGGCTCAGGGAAGTGTCCCCGAGGAATGCTGTGTCTTCTGACTCCAAAGCTGCACCCTGACCTCCTGCCCGTCTCCCTCTCCCTCGTGCATCACTGCAGCCAGGGATCCCGCAAACCCTGGGCATGCGGGGGCCACGGCCCCGGGGTCAGCACTAAGGGCACCAGCAACAGGCACCCATCCAACACTCCATCTCCAGCAGCTCAGAGAGCACAGCGCCCCCATGAGGTACCACTGCCAGACCCACTTATAGAGAGAAACTGAGCCTCCAAAGGGACGAGGGACCCGTCCAAGGTCACACAGACTTAGAAAGCTAGAAGCCAGGTCTGCCGGTCTCTCACACAAGCAGACATTCCAGCCTCAGGCGATGACAACCAGGTGACCTAAGCACAGAGCGGGCTGCGTGTGTCATGGTGGGGGCGGGGTACTGGCCGGGCAGGCTGGGGAACAGATGCCAGAAGGGCAGAGTCTCGCAGGGTGAGGGCACTGCTGTCTGGAGAGCAGAGGAAAGGCGCTCCTGCTGGAGGACCAGCTCATGCTAAGGCCTGGAGGTGCGGCGGCCTGAGAAACACGGCTTGTACGTGACAGAGGGGGCTCTGGAAGCCACCGCCCTCACCTGTGGAGGCCCCTGGACTCCCCCTCCTCCCGGCTTGACCCCCGCCCCGGCAGCTGTGCCTCCATCCATCTCTCTGTCAGCCCTCCTCCGGCTGCCCCGAGGCCCAGCCCCTGAGCCGGCTCCTCCTCAGCATCCTGCTCTTTCCACATTGTCCGGTCTTGGCTCAGACACAACAGGTGGGTTCCCTCCCTTGAAGTGATAATTAAGTTTCTCAGTACCGAGGGATACCCTCATGACATGTCCTCAAAGTTTAAAAAGAATTAAAATTGAGAAAAGAATCCAGACTGCTAACGGTCTAAATGAGCACAGGATGAGAGAAGGTCCCTCTGTTCCTGGTGAGGAAGGGGCCCTGTTCCCGGAGGAAGACGGGAGGGGGTGACCTGGACCCCCGTGCGCCTGTGGGCAATCCTTCCATCTAGTCAGGGTGTAGCCATCGTCACACGTTTCCGAGCCCCTTTCTGTATCTGTCCCAGAGCCCTCCCAGTGCTCCCAGGCTGGAGAGGCCATCAGACAGTGAGCACAGCTCTGGGGGCCCAGGTGAGGCCAGAGGGGGCTGCAGGAGGGGATGTGGTTTGAGAAGGGCTTCATGGAGGCGGTGAAATCTGAGCAGGGTCTCCAAGGACAAGCCATCATCCAGCCAGGGCCTGGCACCCGGCAGGAACCAAATCCATGAGGAAAGAACGAGTGAGTGAGTGAAGAAATGAACGGGCGCCCTGACCTCCTGCCCGTCTCCCACTGAGCGGGTGCTGAGCAGGGGGCCTGGCTCTGAACGCAGTGAGGGGAATGAAAGGGCCGACGCGAGGGAGACCGGGGCGGGAGGCCGTCACTGTAGACAGAGGAGGCAGGGAAGGCTCCTCTGAGGAGGTGACATCGGAGCTGAGCCTTGTCTGGGACATGTTTGTAGCTTCTGGAAACCTGAGGCTTTAACCTCTGGCCCGCGTGCGCACATGGGACATGCCTTGTCCCAAGTCCCTTCGGCTCAGCCTCCTTCCTCCCCTGTCGCACCCCCACCCCAGGAAGAGCCCTCCTTCGTGGGCCCACATTCCAAATACAAACCGACCCATCCAGGGGCCATCCACACCCCAAGCACCTCCTCTGCTGGACACTCACACTCAGGGCCACGGGCCCCCTGCCCTTGTCCCCCAGGGCAGGCACCAGACAGGCGGGACCGCCCCCTGCCCCGGAGCCTGTGAGTTATTCAGACCAGCCCGTCTGAGCCTGCTCACCCTGCCTCGCTGTTCCTCCCCGCAGAACCCACAGGACAGGCTCCTGCCCGCAGTGCCCTGCTGTCTCACCTCCTGACACCCGGGGCTTCCCGGGTGGCCCTGTGTGGCCCTGCGAGCTCCGCCTCGGAGAACTGCAAGTAATCAACTATCTTCTCAATGGCATCGTCTCCAGGTCCGCTGGCCTTACTGAACCGCACACGTTCCCTTGTCACATTCTCTGTGAAACCTGCCCTCCCAGACCCTTTGCAGACGCTTAGCCTGAACAGAGGAAGAGCAAAGGAAGTGTGCGCCCTGTCACAGCATCTTCGACAAGGTGAACCTGGAATACACACTGGAGTTCCTTTCCCCATCAAACGGGAGGCTCCAGAAGAGTGGAGGGCACATCAGGCATTCCACGGACAAGACCAGAGCCCCGGGACGTCCCGAACGTCTGTCTTCCCAGGCGGCGGGCTCGGGGCCAGGGCTTGACCGAGTCCCAGGCTCTGCCCGCCCACTGAGCCTGGAGTTTGGAGGGTTTTTCGGATTCAGCTTTTAATCTTGTCACTTTAGCAGACAGCCCTCAGTTCCTAACTTATCTTTCCAGCAATAATCCAGTTAGAGCGCTGCTCCCTGAGTCAGGTGACGAGAATCTGCAGACATCAGCAGGGAGAGACAGTTTCAGCCTGGCCTGTTTCAGAACAAGGGGTGTCTTTGGGAGAGAGTGGGGGTGCGCAGTGTGGGAGGACAGAACAAGGGGACGCCTTGGGTGGCACCAACGCCAGATTTGTTTCCTGGGGGCATCGATCTTCACGCATTCGATATCCAGGGCAGCACCCTGAGAGGGGAGTGGGTTGGAGCTGAGCTTGGCTGTCACCCCACGGAAAGAAGGGCTGAACACTGCAGGCAGCTGTGGCCCGGGGAGTGGCCTGACCCAAGGGAGCCACCCAGAAAGTCACCTCCAAGATGGCCATCCTGGTCAGGTCAAGGTCCAGCTGCTGGAACAAAGGCCCACGGCAGAGTGGCGCACAGAGCTGGCCCCTCTCCCGCGCTCAGTCTGGAGGCACACGGTTGGTGCTGGTCTGGCAGGGCTGCCCGGGAGGCTCCTGTCCCCGTTGCCCTGTCATCCCAGAGGAGCCGCCCTCGTCCGTGTGGTCAGGACAGAGCTCCAGCCTCAGAGCTCGTGCTCCCGGCAACAGGACAGAGGGAGATGCAGATAGAAGAGCCTGCTTCTCTCTCCTGGGAAATATCTGGAAGCCGCACAAGTCACTTCCCTTCCCGTCCTGAGGGAGCGCTGGGTTCCATGCCCAGCCCACTGCAGAGCAGGCTGGGAACTCTGTGTCCTGGGTGGCCACATTCCCAGCTAGGAGTCAGGGGTTCAGTTGCTCTGGGAGGTGGACGATGCCATTGGGAGCCACCCGGAACTGTCTGCCACACCCTTGTTAATGTTTCCTCCCACCACCCCACCACTCCACACCCTGAGTTCCTGTTTTGTGAAAAATGGTCCATCAGACCAGTTGCATTAAGTAATTCATAATTCAGGAGTCAGCTGAAGATGCCGGGCCAGCGGGGGCGTTCATTAGCTGCGCTGGCAAATCCCTGGTGGGGCCCCACACCGACTCACGGTCTCTCCCCGCAGAGCCCACTGTGCATCTGAAGCCAGAAGCATCTTCTCCAGCGGAGGCCAAGCACGTCGCTCCCTGCTCCTGCTCCCCTGCTCCTTAGAAACTGACCCAGGGCCCTTGCTGTGGAACTGAGCTTAGCCTAACGAGGCAGCTCAGAGGCAGCCGCCGGCCAGCCAGCCAGCGCCCAAGCTCACAGAAGAGACAGAGAAAGCCTCATCAGCAGAGCGTTCCGTCATCGCAGCTGACTGCTCTCCAGGCCCGAGCTGGAGGATATCGAAGTTCAGAGACGCAGAGCACAATGCACCCAGCGGAAGTGGTCCCAGAAACAAGGGGTGCTGGTCCACGTCCCCCCAAGCCTCGCGCCTGCCTCTGTCTTGTACGTGCCCACCACCGCAGCCTCCTTCTGTCTGGGACGCCTCCTCCGATTGCTGCGGTCAGAGCCTGCAGCCCTCCCCACTAGATGCCACCTCCCTTTAGACTGCCAGCAGGGGGTGAGCGTGTGCTGAGCTGGGCACGTCCTGCCTCTGTCCCCGGCACAGGGGACTGTCCTCCTGTTGGGTCCCCGCCTTCTCTTTCCAGCTGGGCTGTGCTCTTCCAGCGGGATCCATGCCTGATTCCCCTCGGGGAGCCCGGGAGTCTGGCCAAGCGCCCAGCATGTGCGCTTCACCGAGGGGGAGCCTCACGGGCAGAGGATTTGTGGAAAACCGAACCAGTCAGTGTGAGTAAAGCCCAGGGAGGAGGTGGGAGTGCAAAGGGCTGCCGGGGGCAGGTCACAGAGGGTCCCGAAAGCCCACCGAGGCAGTGGGACTGGCCCTGAAGGGAAGGGGTCCCTGGACAGATGCCAGGAGAGCAGCGCCGGAGGACCACACGCTGGGCTGTTTGGCGTAAGGAAAACCACAGCGGGGGACCCGAACGGGGAGCAACAAGCCTCCCAGCATGTCCGCAGCCCTCCTCTTCCTGGCCCTGGCCCTGCACTCCGTGGGCGCAGGGAAATCTCTGCCCACTCTCGTGCTGGGACCGTCCCGAGCCGTCTCGTGAGCACGTGGAAAGACTGCACACAGTGCCACCGGCCTCGCGAGCAGCAGCCAGCGGCCTCCTGGCCATCCTCAGGCTTCTGAGGAGCCCCTGCGGAAGCTCCCTGATGGTTGACCCTCCCTCTGGAGCCCCAGGATGTCTGGCTTCCTGTCACCTCCCCTGGAACCTGCAGCTGTCCGAACAGCCCACACCTCGTCAGTGCTCTTAGGGGCCTGCTCCGCATCACCGTCATCAAAAGGAGAAATCGTCCCAGTGCCCAGGGCCAAGTCCTGCGATACAGTCGGAAGACCCATCTGCACGTGGAAGTCACCTGAGGCCGCTTGGGGGCCCACACCCTGCCACCCCGATCCCCCAAGGGTGGCTCACGGACTCGGTTACCCTATCTGGACCTCTCGCTTGTAGTCATAAAAGCCACAGGCTCGAAGTTTCCCGTGCTGCTTCTGGAAACATCAGCTAGTGTTAGCCACGGTCGCTGCCTTTCTGCCCTCCACTGTGGCTCCCAGCCTTGTCCCTTCAGACCCGCATTAGTTGCTAGGAGCGTTACCCCAAGAATTCTGAGTCACTTCTCCACCTAGTTGTTCCGATCACCTCCTCGTGCTACATCCCTACACGCGTCTCAACCTGGAGCCCACCCAGCCCCCGCTCTGTGTAAGGAGGGTGCAAAACGGAGCATCTGTGACACAGCTTTCTGCAGCAGCAAGTTTATTACAAGACTTGGAAAACCGAGGACTTTCCGAGACCCGACCGTCAGCCCCTCAACGTGGAAGAAGAGACGGAGAGGACGGGGAGGGAAGCTGTGCTCCGGGAAAAGCAGTCCAGGCTCTGAGGTTCCACCCCGGTGGGGCCAAGGGGCAGAGCTGCAGCGAGGGTGGCCTCTCCTCGTGTCCCCCAGGTGCCTCCAGGCCATCCTCTAGGTTCCCCGAGTGTTTGGCCGCGATGCTTTGGAGGCTCCCAGAGGGGCCAGGTCCCTTCCGAGTTGAATCTCTGCAGAGAGCGCCGCCGCGGTTGGCACAGCTCCCCTGGCCGCTGGAGCGAGGCCTCTCACCCGCATCTTTGCACACACGCGTGTCCTTCTTGCACGGCCCCCACTCACAGCAGAAGGCGTCTCCCTCTGGCCGAAGCCCCACGCCCGGGGGCCGGCTCCGGATTCTGCGACTTGCTCGCTGTGCGCGGACAATGCAGGGGGCAGCTCGACCCTTGGGCTGGGACCGGACCTGCTGGGACCTCACCGGGGCCACACCCTGTTCCTCTTGCCAGATCCGATCCTGATTGGCAGGCAGCAGCACAGACCTCGGAGTGCCTTGAACAGCCTCCTGGCAGCGCCCCCTCGGCCCTGGCTGCGGCCAGAGGGCGAGGCCGGGGTCACCTCATGGGGCTGCGCCGCCTGCCGGGAGTCTCCTTGGCAGCTTCCCTCCTGGGCCCCACGTGTGGTGCGGGCACTGTGGGAGGAGGGGACGGCCCCGGGGTCCCATGGGGGGGCCGGGCTGGGGGCAGCGGGGCATGAGTCCAGGCTGGGCAAAGCACCGCCAGGCTCTGCGGCCTCCGGCCCTGACTGCGGCTTCTCGCTGGGCCGCTGACGGCCAGCCTCCCGGAGCCAGGTAGGCAGAACTGGCTCACTGCCAGCGCGCCGGCTGCGGGGCTCCAAGGCCCTCCGCCACGCCGTGCAGTGTTGCAAAGCACGGCAGCTGTGGGCCTTGTTGGAGGGGAGGGAGGTCGGGGGTCTGGCGTGACCACCCCCCTGCGGCTGCTGGGCCTTGAGCATCTTGTCGGTCCCCCAGGCGGCCCTCGTGTCAGCAGGCGGCTCCCTGTAAGGCCTCAGCCTCGGCTGGCCCCAGTTGACCCACGGGTCCCCCATCACCTCCTCCAAAGTCTTCCTCTTCCCAGGGTCGAGGGTCAGCAGGCCTCTGAGCAGCTGGGCGCACTGGCACGACACCAGCCTGGGCGGCGAGTAAGACCCCCTGAGCGTGCTGCGCTGGATGGCGTCGAAGTCCTCCCCCCAGAACGGCAGGGACCCGGCAAGCATGGCGTGGAGCAGCACGCCGAGGCTCCAGACGTCGGCCGGGGGGCCGGCGTAGGGCTGCAGCCGCATGACCTCCGGGGCCATGTAGCCGGGGGTGCCGCAGAACGTGCTCAGCGGCCCGCCAGGGTCCAGGCTGCAGAAGCCGAAGTCGGCCAGCTTCGCGCTCCCCGCCGGGTCCAGGAGCACGTTCTCTGGCTTCAGGTCCCGGTGTATGACGCCCCGGCGGTGGCAGTACTGGAGAGCAGAGACGAGCTGCCGGAACCAGCCTCGCGCCTCCTCCTCAGTCAGGGGGCCGTGCTTCATCAGGTGGTCCAGCAGGTTGCCTCCGCGCACATATTCACTTATTATAAATAGTGTCTCCTCGCTTTCGATCACCTCCACCAGCCTCAAAATATGGGGGTGACGTAATCGCGCCAGACCCTGCGTTTCGCACAGAAGTCTCTTGGCAGTGGCGGCGCTCTGCTCCTTCTTCTGTATGATCTTGACGGCCACCTCCGTCCCGCTGGGGACGTGCAGGGCCAGCTTCACAATGCCGAAGGAGCCCTCCCCAAGGGTCCTTCGCAGCTGGTAATCCCGCGGACAGGGCTGCCTGCCAGCAGAGGTGGCCGCCAGGCCAGGAAGCATGCTGGCTCCTGTCTACGCTAACTGGTAACACTAACTAACTAACGACACTGACTACGCTTACTATGTGAACAAACAAAACGATAGTAGGCTAGCTAATATGGGCTAACTAAAGTAACGAGGCCAGCTATGCTTCCTAACTACGCTAATAAATAACACGAACGCTACCAAAGATACTAACTACTGACTATGCCAACACTACTAACTATACTAGCTATGCTAACTATGCTAACTATGCTAACAATACTAGCTAAAAAATTTAAAGAAAACGCGAGGAAGAACAAAAACAAGGAAAAATTAAAAATGAGAAAATAACAAGGAAAAACTGAAATATAAAAAATATAAATATAATAAAAATATAATGTAAAAATATAATATAAAAATAAATCAATAATAAAAAAATTAAAAATTTAAAAGGGGGAAAAATAAGAAGGAGAACAAAACCCAAAAAAATAAAAAAAGGAAAACAAAGAAAAGTAACAAAACAAAAAGAAAAGAACAAAAAAGCAGCAAACTGAAAAAAAATGAACAAAATCAGGGGGCAAAAAAAAAAAAACGGAGAAAACAAACTAACTGTGGCAGATTCCTCAGGTCACCAGAGCAGCTTCCTGGGTAAGTACCAAAGCCCTAGGCCGGGCAGAGGCTTATACAGGCTTTTGGGAAATTCCATCACAGGGGCTCCTTATGAGGTCAGAGCAGGAAAGGGACCAGGCATGGCTGGGGCTAAACTACAGCGGTTGGCTCACTTCTGGCTCTCAAGACCCCTTTACTCTGAAAAACAGGGACCCCAAAGAGAGTTTCATTAATGTGGGAGATTAGAGAGTGATATTTACTTTATTCAAATTAAAATCTGTAGGATTTTTCAGTGGCCTTTGCATCTATAATTCAAAAATCTCTAATAACTCTTGGCTGTTAAGACCTCAAAATATCTACACTTAAAACGCACAACTCCTGGGGCTGGCCCCGTGGCCGAGCGGTTAAGTGCGCGCGCTCCGCTGCAGGCGGCCCAGTGTTTCGTTGCTTCCAATCCTGGGCGCGGACATGGCACTGCTCATCAAACCACGCTGAGGCAGCGTCCCACATGCCACGACTAGAAGGACCCACAACGAAGAATATACAACTATGTACCAGGGGGCTTTGGGGAGAAAAAGGAAAACATAAAAAATCTTTAAAAAAAAAATACACAACTCCTTTTCCTTAAACTCTGATTAGTTTCAAAATGATCGTACCCCTGAAGGGCTGTTATAGTCCTATAGGAAAACGTTCTGTTGCATGAGACCTGAGAAGGGGCATCATTAACGTTCACAGAGCTGAGGGGAAGAGAGCTTTCCTCCTACTTCCCCAGGGAGACCACGAGCAGATTCCTCACCAGAAACCCTGGGGGCCAGAGGGCAAGGGCTGATGTACTCAAAGTGCAGAAGGAAAAGAAGCCGACCAGGAACCTATATCTGGAGAGCAGTCCTTCCAAAATGAGGGAGGAACCAAGACGTTCCCAGAAAAGCACGGCTCAGAGAGCGCTGTCCACCAGACCCACCTCCGAGGAAGGGAGTCCTTCAGGCTGGAAGGAGAGGACGCGGACGGGCACTCGACGCCTCGGGCAGAAATGAAGGTCTCTGCTCAAGTAAGTAGGAGACGACTACAAAAGCTGGAACTATTCTAACTTTGGCTTGTACCTCCTCTTCTTGTTTTCCGCATTAAGAGACTAAAGGATTAAAACCCCAATTCTTAGTCTGTGTTGTTGGACACACAACGCCATTGATGGAATTCTGTGACATTAAGAACTGAAACAGGCAGCGTGAGAGCTCTATAGGGTCCCAGTTTCTCTATGTTACTGAAGTGACGCTGGCATCAATTGACATTTGAGTGTTATGACTTTAGGATGTTAAGTGTAATTCCACGGTAACCACAAAGAAAAGAGCTATCGAATATACACAAAGCAAAATGAGAAGGGAGTTAAATTGCCTTTTCAGTAATTGTACAGACGAGCTGCACGGCCCCGTCTACCACAACTGGGTCTATGTTCATGAGGTGACCTTTTAAAGCCACTAAAGGTGAGGGCTGGCTGCCAGGGGAACCCACCTCCATCCGACAGTCGGAACTTTCATTCCCACCCCCTGATTTCCTGGGAGGGGAGAGGGGGCGGCGGTCGAATCCATCACCAACGGCCAATGAGCTAATCAATCCTGCTTCTCTAAGGAAGCCTCCATAAAGACCTCCAACCCCAAAGGGGTTCAGAGCGCTTCCAGGGGGGGAGCTAGCACGCTTCCGCGGGCCACCTGCCGGGCCCCGAACTGCACGAGGACAGAAGCTCCTTCGTCAGGGACCTCGCCGTGTGTATCTTCATCTGCCTGTTGATTCGCATCTTGAAATCTTATGTGAGAAACCAGTAATCTAGTGAGTAAACTGGTTTCCTGATTCCTGTGAGCCACTCTAGCAAATTAATCGAGCCCACAGTGGGGCTCGTGCTAACCTCTGATTTATATCCTGCTGGTCAGTAGCACAGGTGACAACCTGGGCTGGCGACTGGCGTCTGAAGTGGAGGCAGCCTGGTGGGACCGAGCCCTCGACCCGTGGAACGTGATGCTGGCCCCGCGGAGAGGGTCAGAATCGAGGCGAAGTGTCAGGGAATTGTCAGGGGTCAGGGAACGGCTTGGTGGGGTGGGAACACTTCCCTCTACACACATCAGAAGTGGGTACCAGAATCTTCCCCAGGTGAGCTCACAGTGTGAAAGCTCGCCCTGCGCACACTTAGGGCACAAGCGCTTTTCAGTGTGTGTGCCAGTCCATAGAAAAATTGAGAGAAATAAGATGAAAGGGGGAGGGAGGAGGGCAGGAGAGATGACACGAGTGGCTCAGAGCTGATAATGTAGAAGCTGGGCACGTGGGGAGGGTGGCCATTATACCATTTTGCCTACTTTTGTGTATATCTGAAGTTTTCCCCAAGAAAAAGTTGAGAAAGGAAAACACAAGAGTGAGTGGATTCGGAGCCTGCGCTCCTGGACTCCTGCTGAGTGGGCTGTGGGGAGCAGACACGTGAAGCAGCGTGGCTTCTGGGAGGTGGGCTCGGCGAGGACGGACAGACGGCATCCTCCTCTCACAGCCGCATGGCAGAGCTGGAGTGCGATCAGATCCGTGGTCATGATCACGGCACCCCTTCTCTGGCTGAGAGCCCCATAGAGCCTCTGATCAAGGCCAGGGACCCCCCCCCCCCCCCAGAGAAAGGCACACACTCGGCTGCAACTCCAGCTGTGGAGAGCCCCGTGCCCTGGCCAAAGAGGGATGTGCCACGTTTGAGACGGCTGGCCCCGATTCTCCCAGCTTTGGCGTGCTCCAGCCCCATCTTGTTTGGGGTGGTGCTGGCTTGGGGGAAGAGCAGGGCAATATGCGCTTCAAGGACAAGAAGCTATGTAGCCCAGGAGGTGATGCCAACATAAGAGGCGGGCGTTTCCCATCGCACACGGCCCAGAGCAGACGAGGCCTGTGTGGTCAACAGGGGCAGGCGCGGGGGGGGGTGGGGGTGCCGGGTCAAGGGCTCACACTGCAGTTAGGAGGGTGAGTCAGCCCGGGGACGTAATGTGAGCACGACGACTACGGTTAACTTTGCGTCTCACATGCTGGAAATTCGCTAGGAACAGACTGCAGGTGCTTCTACCACGCCAGAAAAGACAATGCCGTGAGGAGAGGCACAGGTTAATTAGCTGTATTGTAGCAACCATTTCACTATGCATCTGTGAACCAAAGCGTGCCGTGCACCTTAAATAGATGGCATTTTTATTCAAAAAACACCAAGACGAGGTCTGTGGTGTGAATGGCCAGGAGCTGTACCTCGACACTGTGACTTTTCTGATGGCAGGAAGGACACTCCTGCCGGGTTCAGGCCCAACCTCTCTCTCAGAAACACTCTCACTCTTAGAAACAACCAGGACGCCGAGAGGAAGCCCATGTAGCCACACGCAGGAGGACCAAGGCCCCAGGCCGCCAGCCGCACCAGCTCCCAGCTGTCAGCCAGCACCAACTTGCCGGCATTGGGAGCAAGGCCTCAGCTGATGTCACACAGGGCGGAGAGGAGCTGTCCCCCAGGCCCGGGCCCAAACTGTGAAATCCTCAGTCAATAAATGATGATTCCGTTTTAAACCGCTAACATTGGGGCTGGTTGGTTACACAACGACAGAGGACCGCAGCAGCCCCCACCCCTTGCTCCGTGCATGCTCCAGTTCTGCAGATGCCCCTCACACCCTGGTACAGACCAAATGTTTGTGTCCCCCAGCTTCCTATGTTGACGCCCTGGGCCCCAGGTGGCTGTGTCTGGAGACGGGGCCTGTGAGGAGGCGCCGAAGGCTAACTGAGGCCATGAGGGTGGGGCCCTAACTCGGTAGGACCAGTGCTCTGACAAGAGGAAGGGACACGAGAGCTGTCTCTCCACCACGTGAGGACGTGGGGAGAAGGCACCCGCCAGGAGGAGGGGTCCCCCAGAACCCCGCCCTGCCAGATGCTGCTCTGGGGCTTGCAGCCTCCAGCACCGTGGGAAAATGAACTTCTGTGGTTCACGTGGCCCCGTCTCTGGCCCTCTGTTGTGTCGGCCGAGCTGAGAGAGGCCCCCAGCCTCAAAGCCCCTGCCCACTCCTCCTCCCGCCAGGTTGTTCCGCGTAGCTAATGCCGGCCATCGTCCCTCTCAGCAGACGCGTCTCCATGCAGGGGCACCGCTGACCGGCCTCCACACCCTTGGCCAGGCCTCCCCGTCCATCCCTGTCTGAGCAGCCGGCCCCTCCCCACCCCACAGGCAGGTCTGCAGCTGATCCTCCTGGAGGACGCTGCCCCTCCCTGAGCTCAGCACGGGACCTGCACACACGCGCTCCCTTTCAGAGAAGGCAGCGGCCTGCCCAGGAAGGGCAGAGCACCTTTGGACCCAGAAGTTCTGCTCCCAGGTATAGACGCCAGTGAAGCGTGGGACTCGGCCCTGAGCTGGAATGGGCCCACGTGTCTCTATGGGACAGTGCGTGCATGCGGCCCACACACACAAGGGACGCTAAACAGTCGCGGGAACACATGCACCCTGGGCACCCCCAGCAGCCAAGTGAGTCGCCCAGGGAGCCAGTCCCCAAACAGGGCGCGCATCACGGTCCACGTGAATGAGGAAAAACGGGCAAAACGCCACGCCTCAGCTGAGGGTGCCGCCCGGGGAGCGAGACTGTGAGGCCGAGCAGGGACACGGCTGTCACAGAAGTCAAGCACCAGTCGCCCCAGGGAGAGGGGCTGTTGTCAGGAGGAACACGAGTGCTTCTGGGCGGCTGGAAAGGTCCTGTTTCCTGACGTGGGAGGTGAATACAGACGTCTATACCAGCCGAATCTTTAAACTGTATGCACACGCGTACGCATATGCATGCGTAGATGTTGTGTGTGTCTTCTGTGTGTATGTCACAATTTGAAAATGGAAATATGAGCAATGGTCCACCACAGTGATGGATTATTATTTTAAGAAGGGGGAGAGAGTCCCCGCTTTGCTCCTTGCACGTCTAGGCCGGTTGTCGCAGGGGAACCGCCGGCCACCCCCGGCAGCACCCAAGCCCCCACACTCTCTCCGGCAGCAAATGAGACCCAAAGCAGGGAGTTCCCAGCGATGTGTGTCCCAGCGGCCTGAATGGAAGCCCCTTGTTCTAGAAGGACACTGGACTCCCGTCCAGCAATTCCAGGTGGGCATCGGCGCCCAGCACACCACCCCCTGTGCTGGCAGATGACAGAAGACCGGAATGGCAGGCAGAAACTCGTGCTGTCTCCATAGCCCAGGGGCCAGGGACAAGGTGCAGACAGCTCTCTGTCACCTGGACGGCTCTCCAAGGCCACTCTCAGGGAGCCTGAAGGAAAGCAAGCCCCGGACAGGGAGGAAGGGTGAGCCGGGAACAGCGGGAGAGGGTGCTTGTCGTCGTTTTGTTTTCCATTCCACCCCAGCCGCGGGGGGAGGAAAGCAGGCGGGGCGTGTGTGGGTGTGGGTGTGCGTGTGTGTGTGTGCACCTCGATCTCCATCTTCATCTCTCCCCGGGGAAGCCAGCTCCCGGCCTGTGAGCGGCCCTGTGGAGAGGCCCACGTGGGGAGGACCCGACGCCTCCTGCCCCCAGCCGCATACGGGAGCTGAGAGGGAGACTCCCCGCCTGGGACAACGCGGCCCCTGCCGACATCCTGACCGACCCCTCGAAAGCCGTGAGTCAGAGCCGTCCAGCCCTGCTGCCCCTGGGCTCCTGGCCCACACAGCCCAGGCGATAAACATCAGCTGCTGTCGTTCATCCCCCAGCAGGAGACAGACCCCTCCTCAGAGCCTGTCTACTGTCCCCTGCATGGCAGCCCTCATTCAGGGCCCCTGGAGCCGTCTTGCTTATGGCTGCTTACCGTCTCTGCCTTCCTCGTTAGAGGGAAGCCCCCGCAAGGACAGGGGATTTGTAGGTTCACAGTAGGGTCCCCAGTGCCACGACAGCACAGAGGTTGCTTGACAAATGGCCGAGGTGCGGCAATGCAGCAAACCAGGAGCCCCATTGCTCTGACGTCCCGTGTCTGAGAGGCGGGAACACGCCAGGGAACAAGCACAGGCCCTGAGTCAGGCCTCCCGGGTCCCAGCCCCAACCCCGGCCCCAAGGGACCTCAGAGTCACCCAACCTGGAGGAGCCTCGGTTTCCACATCTGTGCACTGGGGATGATAGTAACAGTTAGCCCACAGGACGCTGTAAGGAGACGAGACGCCCCCCTGGCACAGAGCAGCTGATCAATCAAGCTGCCTCTCTCACCCTGTCTGAAGGTGTCACATGAGAATGTGAGCTCCCTGCCGCTAGGCGGCAAGCCACTGCTCAGGGGCAGACCTGCAGTGAAGGAGGGCAGCTGACATCTGTAGTAGAGGATGCGTCCCCATGCGCCAGAGCCAGCATCCTCGTGCGCCGAGCAGAGCAGGCTCCAGGGGACAGTTGGCTCTGTGAACCCAGGACAAAGCTGGCCCCAACCTCACACACTAACAGCGACCCACGGCAGAGTCCCGTTTACGCCAAGGGTGGCACATTCAGAGGATGCCCTTGAATCCCATGGAGATTCATCACCAGTCGCAGGGCCGATGGAGCACTGAATGACATGGGGAGAAGAGGCAGAGACGGCCGGGTGGAACCCTGGGGTGGATGACACCTGTGTGCACACGTGGTCCTGGCCTCAGCATGGGGGGCGCATCGGGCAGCTGAGAGCGTCCTGGAGCCCTCTGGGTTCCTGCCCACAAGGATGAGAACCAGGAACGGGACAACCTTCCAAACTGGAGTGAGCAGGTGTGAGGTCACAGAAGCAGCCTCACACCTGTTGACTCACGGCCCAGGGACTGTCCCCAGCAGGACACCCAGAGCCGGGACGAGGCTTTCCACGTGCGCATGCTTAGGCCACGGAGGCCTCAGCTTGTGCGGCGCCAGACGCAGACCTGGAGAGGAGGACTCTGGAGCAGGAGTTTATCTGGGTGGTGGAGGCAGGGGGGTTGGGAAGTGAGAGAGGGAAGAGGCGGGGGCTAATAATGGCTCCTATGGGCTGCCCAGCACTGTGGGGCCCCACTCTGGACACCCACCACCGTGGGCAACAGGAGCTCGGCCCACCAGGGAGCCCTGGCAGCCGGGGCAGAGCAGGCCGCTCAGGGCTCTCCCACTCGAGGGGTGAGGCAGCTGGGGTACCGGCTGAAGGTGCTCCTGGGGACAGCAGATTTCCACATTTGAGCCTGTCACCCAGGGGGCCAAGGAGTCTCCAGCGGTAAGGAAAGTCCCAGCCAGACAGAGCTGGCAGCTGGAAGCCAGGACAGTATGCACTGTGGAAGCTAGGGTGAGGCGCTCTGAGAGCCAGTGCTCCCGGGACCAAGAGAGAGCCACTCGCTCTCCTCCTTGTAACACAGTGGATAACTGAGCCTTCCCATGGCCTCTGGAAGGTCAAGGGTGCAAGTGATCATTTCTGTCACTCTTATTTCACACCTCTGGTGGACCCTGCAGGCTGACTCATTCCACCAGTGTGCCAGCCCCTCCTTCTGTGCTTGGCCGCATGGGAGTCTCCGGAAAAACTGCCATCGACATCTCCGTGACTCCCTTGCAGCCAGGGATCTGCCAGTGGCCTCAGCTCCTCTGGACAGATGCCTGCCCGAGATTTAAAAGGTGGAAGTGAGCCGCCCAAGGTGGTGGAGGATGGGGCTCCTGGCTGGCAGGGAACAGGGGCCTGGTTGTCCCACAGCAGCACGCTCCAGGGTCTGGGCCTGAGCATCACAGGCGGTGGGCTTTCCATGGCAACAGTCTGGGGCGGGGAGATTGATTGTCCAGGTCATTGCTAGTGTTGTCCCTGGCCATGGGGCATCCAAGCTTGGTCCCCTGCTGGTCCTGGCTTCTCAGTCCTAGCACCCATGGACAGATTCTCCTCAGCTCAAACCAGAAAGAGTGTTCTGTCGTCTCCAACTAATCAGTGAGACTGGCCCACATTCAGATTTTGAAATCACCTCTATTGTTTGTCTTGTGTGGAAAAAAATACAGGAACGCTTAAGAAAAACAAGTAAAAATCGCACGTAATCCCACCGCCCGGAGGTCATCACTGTGATATTTTTGCATGTTTCCTCCCGGACTTTGGGTTCTGTCCATTTTTTTATACAGTCAAAATGACGGTTTCTAGCACTCTGTGTGAGCTTTGCTCACTTGACACGGATTGTCAAAGTGGCCCAATCGCCTCGTCCACGAGGCCTGCAGCAGCTTCTAGACCAAGGCAGTTTCCTCTCCACCCACTCTTACTGTTTTTTAAACCACATTCTTGAGGTGTAATTGACAAACAGAAGCTGTATATATTTAACACATACAATGTGATGACTTTGGAGACGAGCATACATCGGTGAAACCAGCACCACCATCTGTGCCATAGACACATCCGTCACCTCCAAAAGTTCCCTCCACTTGTTAGTCATTGTTTTGTGAGTGTGTGTGTGATAAGAATACCTAACATGAGACGGGCCCTCTGAGCAGAGTCGTAAGTACACAGCCCAGCACTATGACCCAGAGGCACAGTGCTGCACAGTAGGGGTCTGGAATGCACTCACCTTGAGACGCGGAGGCTCCGTGCCCTTCGACTGAGACCTCTCCGCTTGCCCTTTCCTCAGCCTCCGGCACCCACCGTCTGCTCTATTCTTTGTGCGTTTGACTATTTGATCCCTCGTGGAAGTGGTTTTCTGGTATCTGCCCTTCCACGTCTGACTTGTTTCATCGAGCATAACGTCCCCCAGAGTCACCCAAGTTGTGACGAATGTCAGGCTTCCCCTCTTTTTCAAGGCCGAATAACATTCCATTGTGTGTGTAAGCCCCATTCTCTTCATCCACTCATCACTTGATACACATTCAGCTTGCTTCCATGCCTTGGCTCTCGTGATAACGCTGCCGTGAACATGGGAGTGTAGACGTCTCTTTGAGATCCTGATTTCAATTCCATTGGGTGCGTACCCACAGTGGGATTGCTGGATCCTTTGGTAGCTCTACTTTTATCTTTTTGTATGGCCCTGGTGTCACGGCAAGGCTGGCCTCACAAATGAGCTCACAGTCTTCCTTCTTCAACGTTTTTGAAGAGTTTAAGAAGGATTGGTGTCAGTTCCTCTATAAATGTTTGGTAGAATTCCCTTGTGAAGACACCTGGTCGTGGGCACACATTGCATGTTATTGATGTCACAATTCACATCTTTTCTATGGTGTTTCCATTAAAAGATCTTTGTAGTTATAGTTATTCTTAATATTTTTGTCTTTTAACTTTTAGACCAGGGTTAAAAGCATTTCATGCGCCACCATTACAGTATTACTTTGTTTCGTACTTGTCTATATATTACCTTTACCAATAAGATTTATACTTTCATAAGCTTTTGCGTTGTGTGTAGTCTTCTTTCCTTTCAATTGGAAGTACTTCTCTTAGGCAGGTCTAGGGGTAACAAAGCCCCTCAGTTTTTGCTTTTCTGGAAAAGCCTTTCTCTCTCCTTCGTTTGTAAAGGACAGTGTTGCCAAGGACCGCATCCTCGGTTGGTGGGTATTTTTTCCTTTAGCACCTTAAACATATCATCTTACTCTCTCCTGACTTTCAAGGTTTCTCTCGAAAACTATGCTGATCATCTCCTGGGGTCCCTTGGATGTGATGAGTCACTCTTCTCTTGCTGTTTTCAAAAGGCTTTGTTTGTCTTTGACTTTGGACAATTTAAGGAACGTGTCTCGGTGTGGACCCTGTTTGTGTTTAACGTATTTGGGGTCTTTTGGGCTTCATGAACCTGAATGTCCATTTCTCTCCCCAGATTTGTAAAGTTTTCAGCTATTATGTCTTGAAGTACACTTTCTGCTCCTTTCTCTTTCTCTTCCCCTTCTGAAACACCCTTTCTGTTATATTGGTTTCCTTTAGGATGTCCCGCAAGTCTTACGGTCTTTCTTCATTCTTTCCCTTCCTTTTTCTTTTTGCTCCTCTGACTAGATAACTTCAAATAACCTGTCCTTGAGTTCCTTGATTCTTTCTTCTGCTTGTTCAAGTCTGATGCTGAAGCCCTCCACTGAATTTTTTAGTGCAGTCGTTGTACTCTTTAGCTCAGAAGGTGTGTGTTTAGTTGTCTGTCTGTATTCTCTCATGCCTCACTGAGCTTCTTTAAGATGTCTGCGTAGAATTTGCTGTCAGGCAATCTGCAGAGCTCCATTTCCTCAGGGTCGCTACTAGAGCTTTACCGTGTTTGTTTCATGGTGGCATGTACCCCATCTCCAGCCCTCAGAACAAACCCAAAGTCCACCCACAGCCTACGAGACCTGAGGGGTCTGGCCCTGCTCGCTTCTCCAGCTTCCTCAGCTTCCAGCTTCTCCCGGCTTCTCTGCTCCAGTCTCACATCCTCCATCGCATCCCTCACACGGCCAAGCTCCCCAGCTCCAGCATCTTGTCAGTCCTGTTCTTCCTGCCTGGAAGGTCTTCTCCTGGCTGCTCGTTTCACTGGCTCCCTCATCCGTTGGATCTCACTTTGAATGCCAGCTCCTAGGACAGCCTCTCCCCGTATCCCCCACCTGAATAGCCCTCCCCAACTCCCCTTGATCCTCTACAGCATCATCCCACTCTTCCCTCTGCGTCCTTGTCACCATCTGAGACCATCTCGTCTGTCCACTCGCTTATTGTCTGTCTTTCCCAGGAGAATGTCAGCTCCCAGGGGCAGGCAGGGTGTCTGTCTTGTTTATGACTGTACTCCCCGCCATTCCCTGCAAAGTTCTTTTAAAAAGACATTTTACATCGTCACGTAACAGTCGATGTATACCGTGCCGTACTTGACTTCACCCTTTACTGTCTGTGAACATGCCGCAGTTTCTGAGTAGAAGTAACACTGCAGTGAACGTCTCTGTGCACAGCATCCTTTGTCCCTGCCTCTGATGATCTCGTTAAGCAATAGTCTCAGGAGTGGAAATACTGGATCGAAGAGCATGAATATTTTTCAGCCTCCTTCATGCACACTGCCATCCTGCGTTCCAGAAAGTCTGAACCCAAGATCTAACGGAAGTCCCATCGTTCCTGACTGTGAGGGCTCAGAGATGGGTCCTTTAGACTAGAGGTACACGTGGGTCATGTGGGGTCTGATTCATATTCAGATTTTGATGCAGGAGGCGTGGAGCGGAGCTCGAGAAGCTCATTTCCAACCAGCTGCTGGGAGAACTCCTCCAGAGGCCTCCCTCCTGACGCATCCTTGCCTGCTCCTTGCCATCCCTGTCCGGGCTCCCTACTGACACGGCCCCTGGGCACCTGTGTCTCCACCCGGCCCTCTGGCTCCCAGGCCAGCAGGAAACCCTGGGCTTGTCTCCACTCTGCCTGCCTCGGGCCCTGTCTCCACGTGGCTCTCAGTTCCAGGCTCCCTACCCCGTGATGTCATATGTGGCTCTCAGGGGTTTTGAGCTGGTTTCCCACCACTCGTAGGGTGAAATTATCCCTTCAAATCCCAGGATGCTCCACTGCCCTGTGTGGAGAAGTCCACGTCTGTGGCTATTTGTCCTGCCTGCTCCCACCCTCTACCTCCCCATCTTATGACAACAGTGCCTCTTTTTCCTCAGAAGACCCCCTCCAGCCTTTCCTAGTCCGTGTGGTTTGGGGGAAGTTAACCGTCTATACACAGGCATCAAAGAGAAACATAGGACCTAGATCCAGCCAGTCAGTGCGTTTCATCCCCTTTGATCCGGTCACCAGGCTGAGGATGGACATGCGACCTGGGCCCAGCCATCCCGTGCTGGGACTTGCAATGGACTCCTATGAATGAGAAGCCCTCTCCCTCTGAGGCGCTGCCAGGGCACCTCACGCAGGCACCTGACAGAAGGGTGAGGCCAACACGGAAAGCAGAGCTAAGGGAGCTCCTGATGACACAATCTGAGCCCCGGGTCAGGCCAGGCCTGCCGCTGCCCTGACTTGCATGGGGATGGGGCGCCGTGGGGCGGGGACTAAAGCTGTCGAAGCACAGTGCTAGCTCAGGCGCTGATGCTCATGTGTGATGGTGTGTCAGCACAGACTGAGGAGGGGAGAGGACTCCAGGGAGAGAAGCCCCAAGGGTGTGCACGCACACACGCGTGTGGGCACACACACGGCTCAGGCCAGACCAGCGCAGGTCATGAGGGGCTTGCAGCCAACAGGGGGAGCGCCGGTCCAGTGGAAGAGGGGGTTACCACGTTGCCGGGATCCCTGCGTGACGCACAATCAGCTTTGAAACGACAGTGAAAAAGAGGCAAGTTAGGCAGCCATTAAGAAGCGTGATGGGCGCCTGAGTCAGAGCAGCATTTCATATGGGGCAGCAGCCCCCGTGGATCTCTAAACAGCCTCGAGCCTTCATCTCTCCCGAGGAAGAAATGCTCAGCCTTGTTATTTTTATGCATATTCAGGGCCTTCAAAGGCACCGTCTCCTGGGCTCCATGGTAGGAGAAGGGTCGGGTCAAGGTCACACAGCCTGTCGGTCAAGGGCAGACACATGGATGAGGTTTTCTTAGGAAAACCCAGGCCCCACCAGAGGCAGGTTCGGAAGCTGAAACCACAGGGCTCCTCAGCGCACGGCCCCGTCTGGGTCCCTCACCTAGTTCCGGGTTCCTTTACTGAGAAAGCTCCGCCCGAAGGCCTGGGTAAGTCCTAAGCTTTAGGCCCCACAAGGCGTGGATCAGCCCCTACTCCCAACGACACCCGACGCAGAGGCCAAGGCCGCTTCCCGCTTGCTTCTCCCTCGCCTTCCCGAGCCTAACCCCAAGGGCGCGGCCACGGACTGCTCACAGGGGCTCCCGGGCCTCTGCTCCTTCTCACTGGCAGATTCATCCTATGACTGATGATTTGTTATGATGGCCTTGTTATGCCAACGACATCGACAGAGACCCATTCTGTTCGACGCTCACAGGCTGTTTTTCAAGGGTTCTTCATCTTCCAAACGAAACCAAATCCTCCTGCTTCGGCCCGGGCCAGTGAGGGGCCCAGCCCGCAGAGAGGGAGCGGCTCCGGGAGACCCTCAGCCTGCCGCCTGGTGGCCCAGGAGCCCACCCCCACCTGCGCACCTCCCGAGGAGCCCTGTCTCGCCCTCGAACCTGTCAGGGCTGAGGCGGGCTGGAAGTCACAGCTGCAGGCTCTGTTGCTTGGCCCTGACTCAGTTTCCACCCAGACGTCCTCTCCCTACCCCTCGGGCCTTCCTACACTTTCATGGGCCTCCCAGTCAGCAGCCTAAAGGGATGCCCCTGCCCTTCCCGCCCCAGGGCAGAGGAGCCCAGCGCTGGCAGCTCTGAATAAGAGCACGGGGTTGCGTGGGCGCGGTGGGGGTGTGGGGACTGGCCCCTGCCCAGAGTCCCCTGGGGGCTTCGCACCTTCCTCCCTGGGACAGGTGACCCTGCCTCCCTGGGCCTCCAGGCAGCCCTGTCGCTCAGGATGAGAGGACCCCGTTTCTCTCGGAGGACAGGACAGACGTGAAGGGTTTTGCAGAGCTGCTTCAAAGTGATGGTGATGGTGATAATGCTATAATGATAATTACCATTATTATAGCATGATCACGACTGGCATTGACTCAGACAGGTCTGCGCAAATAACCCATAACCAGCCTATCAGTGAAAACTGGGGTGAGTTTATCAGGAGCCAGAGTGAGGGTGAGGCGTTCGGAGAGCATGGCTGTCAGAACGGTCTCGTCTCCTTTCGGAACAAGCAGCACACGTCAAACACACCAGGATACGTTGCCATCAGAACGTCACAGAGGCCTTCAGAGGCGCAGCAGCAGATCACCAGGACCCTGCTGAGAGGACCAGGCCTCCCCCAGAGGGTGCGGGAGGGGGCGGCTGCATCCTCGTGTGAAGAGAGCGCAGTCCGGACTCACTGGTCAAGCAGACGCACGTCTCGGGTTGACAGGCAGTGAGTCAGGCTTTCAGTTCAAGCCGAGTCAGTTTACAAGCCGAATAGTCGCCCCTTAGCCCTCGCTGTGTGACGCTCTCCCGTGCGCACTTAGCACAGACCCGGCCCCGTCTACTGGCTTTCCAAGCATTCACGCTTTCGATCCTCACTCCGTCCAAGGAGGACGGTGGTACTTCTATAAAATTTGTCTTTTCCACTTTCTGGGGCTTCTTTGCTTTTATTGCAACGGAATCCACGCAAATCAAACGGGATAGCGATGTGCGAAGAGCAAGGTCACCGTCTCCCCCCACCGGCCGCTCTCTCCCTCTCCTTCCCTGTCCATTTCCACTCTCCCGGAGCCACCAAGGCACATGGTTCCACGTATCCAGTGTGTCCTCATGCCAACACAGCACGCACGTACAAGAAGGCTCTCTTAGAATTATGCTCCCCATTTTGTGCATCAGGAAAATGAAGCCCAGAGAAGTTAAGTGACTTGGCCAAGGTCACACAGCAGGCAAGTGGAGGAGCTAGCACTTCCTTGACTCCCAAGTTTAACGGCAAAGCCTGTGACTTTGCCCACCAGCCTACACTGCCTCCACAAGTCCTATCAGCTTCCAACAAAAGGAGTCGTAACAGTCGTAACAATAGAAAATGGCAGCGCACATGGAGCACTGAGTGTGGGAGCATGTCACAAGCATTACCCATGTTCGTCTAGACTTTTCCAACGCCTAGCGAGGTGGCCCTGTTATTTGCACAGAGGAGAGAACTGAGGCTTCACGAGGGGAAGCCACTGGCCCAGGTCACACAGCTACAAGCAGTGACAGACCCGGATTCAGACTTCAGCCCTCTGACTACGAAGTCAGCCCGGGAAGTAGGTTGGGGTGGAAAAGGACAGGGTTTGGTCCTAGGTTAATGGGCAGGATGACCACTATCCCCAACCTGAACTCACACGGACATCTTCCATGCTTCACCTGGCCACCTCAGGGCCTTTGCACAGGCGGGTCCTCCCTGATTCTCACCTCTTCCTTGGCCTGCATAGCGTGTGCTCCTCCTTCATGAACCCTTCATGAACTTCAGCCTGTGCCACTGTACTCCCGAAGCCCAGTGGGGAATCAGGTGCCCAGGAGACTCAGAATAAACACGTGTTCAGTGAATTCTGCATTCCTCCAGTGGGAAGGCTGGACCAGGCTAAGGCGACAGGACGTGTGAAGGGACAGGGAGGGGGGTGCCGGGGGAGGGCAGGGGTCCCACAGGCCTGGACCCTGGGAGGCAGTACGGAGGGGTGGGGAGTGTGGCAGGGCAGGAGGTGAGGCCCCCAGGATGAGCACCAGTGGAAGGCGGTAGGGAACCAGCAAGGACACAGCCGTTTGTTGTCTGAGCTCAGAGTGGGCCGCACGATTCCAGACAACAGCAGACGCCTCCCAAGCAGATCCCAAGGCCTCCAAGGACGATGCTGCCTCCTGCCTCCCCGAGTCAACTGACCCGTCGCTGCACGTGTCCCGGGAGGCCTGGGCTGGGCAGGTCCACACTCCAGGGCCGGTGCCGGGTGCAGACACACACACCTGGCTTGGGAAAGGAGTTCTGCACCCACTTCCCCTCCTTGCTGTGTGACGTCAGGCAAATCCTACCCACTCTGGGCTCGAGCTACCTCTGTGCATAACGGGAATAGAAAACACCAGAGAAGGAACAGGAACAGGGCATTTTGGAATAAGACAGGTGTAAGTGAACAATAAGCACATCTCCATGTCTGGGCTTGACACGAGACAGTGGGGAACTCGTCTTTTTCTTTTTGCAGGTGTAGGAGAGGAAGACGTTTCCTCTACCCACTCTGGGTCCTTCTGACTGGACAACGTACTAAATTCACATGGGACAAAATAACAGGAGGAAACCAGACAAAGCTTTATAACAAGCGCACATGGCAGAGACCCAGGAAAACTGAGCCACTCGCCAAAATGGCGGAAGCTCTCACCTTGAATGCCAGCGTCAGCTACAAAGGAGGCTTTGGCGTGGGGAGGCAGCTATGGCAGGTCAGAAGAAAGGCAAGTGAACAAGAGAAAGGCTGTCATGCAGATGTGAGTGCTTGCCCTCCACACTGACGGGAGTTTCTAGAGAGAGAAGGTCGTCCCCCTCTTCCTGGTACAGAGAGGAAGACCCTCTGCAGATGGGGATCGCCCTCACAAACGTCAGTGCCTCTTACGAAGGGTGAGTTCTCGTGTTCAGAGCTTCTCCAACGTCTGCAGGGTCTGAAAGGAGCCAGCCCAAAATAACCCTCATGCCAAAGAGACGTATCTTGGGGCGGCCACTTCAAGTCCCACACAGCGGCAAAGATTCTCCCTGGGCTAACACCTCTGCAATCTTCCTTTTTCCTTTCCTCCCAAGCCCCAGTGCATGGTAGTACACTGTAGTCATAAGTCCTTCCAGTTCTGTGTGAGCCACAGCCACAGCGTGGCTCCTGACAGACGGCTGGTGTGGTTCTGGGACCGGGAAATGAACCCGGGCCTCGGAAGCGGTGAGAGCACTGAACTGGAACCCAAGGCGTCAGGGCTGCTCAGAGTGCGTGTTGTTGAATGAAGAGGCAGATGACCGAGTGAGTGGCTGCCCTCTTCCCTCCTTTCGCGTCACGACGAGACTCGCGTGCACTGAGTGCAGACGGCATCTCCTGCCTTTGCTGGAAGGCTTCCCCAGAGAGCTTCGTGTCCCCACAGGAGGGGCTCCGGGAGCCCTCCGCAGCAGGCCCAGCGAGGAAGGACGCTCCATGTCACACGACCAAGCCACCTGCCCCACCAGCTGGGACGGCCACCGTGGAGGCAGTAGGCACTGGGGCCAGCGCGTGTCATGACACGGGCAGTGCGGCTGCCCGCTCCAGGGCGAAGAGGCCCAGAAGGTTCCTTCCGTAAATGTTCCCTCGTCAAAGATGTTCGTGGCACAACAGTCAATGCGCCCTGGATCGGGCAGAAGGCAGCGAGCGTCCTCCAGAACCGTAGACACGGTCCCACCGGAGCCGCCCGCCCTGTTTACACGCTTCTGCTGTGCCCTTGGTGACAGTTACGAACTCTTGGCCAGAGGATTTTCGGAAAGGGAGGACGAGCTTAGGATGAGAATCACGCATCCCAAAGGTTCCGAGGATCCTGCACGGTGTGAGTCCTCGGTGGTGCTGAGTCGGGGCGAGTCCATGCTCCAGCGTCAGGTGGCTCACCTGCTGGGAACTGCCCAGCCTCCCCTCCCGGGAGCACCAGGGGTGGCCGTGGGGACGCCCCTATCCGTGAGATCCGGAATCCTGGAGCCTTCATTCCCCTGAGGCATTTCTCAGCCACCCCAATGAGCCCAGCCTGGAGCGAATTCTCCCATCTGCCCAAAAAATGAAAGGGGTCAGGTCTCGGGGGAGGGAAACCAGAGTGTGTGCAGGGAGACAGCCAGCCAGGAGGGGCGGGGCAGGGAGCAGGGGGAGTCAGGGCCCCGGGGAGGGCGGAGTGTGGCTCTCCACCACAACCGCTGAAGAACTGCGGGTTTCTCAGGATGGAACCTTGGAGCCCAAACGACAGAGCTCCTGTCCCTGGAGTCTGGGCTGGTGGAGAGGGCGTGCAGAGCAAATAAGGGACTGGCCTGTCTCCAAGGGCCCTTCAGCCATCAGGAGACACCAGGACCCTGAGATCTGACTGTCCCTCTCTGTTAAGGCAAGTCCAGAAACTCCTCCTGGGGGGCAGTGTGGTCAGCGGGGCGAGGGCTGTCCTGCAGGTGACACAGCCCCAGGACGCATGCACTTCTGTTAGTCGGTGCTTGTCCTTCCACAGGAAGCATCCACACAGCTCAGCCCACTGCCTGGTCCCAGGACGGATGTCAGCAGAGTTCAGCAGAGAGCCGCTTGCTCAGGGCTTGGTGTGTGCGAGGCTCCTAGAGGGGACAAAGCGGGGGTCAAGAGACCCAGGCCGCAGCGTCAGGGAGGCAACCAGAGAGGCTCCTGGGAGGAGGCCTGAGGGCAACAACTGCCTGGATGACAGCACAAAACGTGTCTCCCTTCCTCCAGAACCTGGGGTGGGCTACGCAGGCCCCACCCACACGACTGCAGGCACGGAGAACTGCCGCTGTGTGCAGGACACAGCGTATAGAAGCCAGGACGCGGGACGGGACACATGCTTCCTGTCCAAATGACATTTTGGAGGGAAATATTAGACACTTTCTTCTTCCCTCCTTCCCAGCTGAGCCTCAGAGGCCAGCAGCGCCTCAGCCTCCAGGCTGAAGTTCACCGGGGAGGGTGGGACCTTGGCAGCAGCTGTGGCCACGGCCAGGAGGTGCTGGAGCAGGGCCAGCACACAGTGGGTCTGTTTCCATAAAAGGCTGTGGAGTGAAGACAGAGGGGAGAACGTGATGGCGTGTGTGGGACTTCAACAGAGAGCACTGACAAAGAACGTCCAGGCCACAGGGAGCCACGGTGGGAGCCGGAGCAGAGGAGCGACAGGAATGGACACGGGGCTCCCGCCGACACAGTGCTCCAGCCGACTAGCCAGGTGTGCACAGCACAGCAGGACGACAAGAACAGACACGCTACTGATGGGCACTCACTGAGAGAGGGTGAGGGGCCAGGCCCATTTTCAGCCCTTGGTGTCGATGACTTCATTCTGTCCTCACGCGGTAAGTGTGCGTGGTGGGGACCACCACTGTCCTGTTTGTTCAGACAGGCAAAGCGACCCCCCGAGGTCACCCTGCTGGTTGCAGTGTCCCCGGGTCCCTGCGTAGCGGCTGTGGGCCGGCGTGTCCAGGGGGCCGATGTGCTCGCTGCCTCCCGGTGTGTGTCTGGGAAGCTCCTCAACATCCTGGGCTCAGTGTCCCCATCTGGGCCCCGGGACTGACCCCTGCCCGGCTCTCAGGGCGGCTCTCTCTGAACCCAAGACCATGTAGGACCGTCCCAGCACTGCAGGCCAAGGCCGCCCTGGGGACCCTCACAGTCTCATCATCTTCAGGAGGCAGGAAAAACCTCGAAGGGTTTCCTTGAAAGGCCCCTTGAAGCCAACTTGCTGGCATTTTGAGATTTTTCCTCCTGAGATGAACATGGAAGGAACTGCCTAGTGCTAACAAACTTTGGGAAACTACCCCTTTGGGAAAGCTTTCCTTCACCAGGCAGGGGCAGCAAAGCAAGAGCCAGGGCCCGCAAAATTGCTAGCTCCCCATTAAGAAATGGGTGGGGCTTTTGATTTGGGGCTTTAGGTAGGGGAGGGTGCCTTGGCCTTCCTGATCAGTGTTTTCCCATGGGCCTGTGTCTGGGGCTGCTTCCAGCCGAGGAGACAGAGGGTTTCTCAGATGAGCGTCCTCGGCTGTTTGTCTCCACGGAGGAAGGTGCACTCTGACGTCAGGGAGCCGAGGAGCTGGGCCTGGGTAGCCTCGGTTTCTGGATATGGTCTGGACGCTAGTTTCTCTGTAAAAGGACTTCAAGGTCCTGCGATCAGCATGCCTTTAGTGGGAGCCCAGCGTGAGCCCATCTGGACTTGAACAAGTTGCGAATTCCATTTGGCTCCATAGCTCAAGGGGTCAGAGGTCACAGAAACAAGCCTTTACCTATGAGTGTCACTAAGGACCCAGGGCCCTGGGGATGTGGGCCTTGAGTTTTAGCCCATCTCTGCTGGGTTCTCTAAAGGGGAACTGACGGCGGGGCTGATGTGAACTCAGAGCCGGTCCCACCTTGGCCCGGCCAGGCACCCCATCTCCCACCTGGGAAACGGGGAGCAGTTAGGGATGGAATCCTGGGGAAGAGAAGTTCTTTTTCTGTTGGGCTGCTGACGGGTGCTGAGGCCAGCCCGGGAGTGGCGGTGGAGAGCTCCCCCTGAGCAGGACAGCAGCACAGAGGGCAGGCAGCCAAGCCAAGAGGCTGGGAGGGCCGATCCCTGCTGATGGCGTCGAGCACCCAGGTACAGCCTCACCTGAAGCTCTCGGCCTTTAGACAGCCTAGTTACAGAAATCGTTCTCTCCTGCTTTGTTCGTTTGCTAGTTCAAGCCCCTTGGGTTTCTGTCACAGGCTATCAAAAGAATCCTGGGGCTGGGTCGGCAGCATAGTGGTTAAGCTCCTGCACTCCTCTTCAGCGGCCCCAGGTTTGCAGGTTTGGACCCCAGGTGCAGACACTCACATCGCTCATCAGCCCATGCTGTGGCAGGTGTCCTGCCCAGAAAATAGCAGAAAATTGGCACAGATGTTAGCTCAGGGCCAATCTTCCTCACGACAAAAAAGGAAAAGAATAAAGCTTCTGAATGAAGGGGCACCCTGACCTCCTGCCCGTCTCCCACTGAGCGGGTGCTGAGCGGGGGGCCTGGTTCTGAACACAGTGAGGGGAATGAAAGGGCCAACGCGAGGGAGACCGGGGCGGGAGGCCGTCACTGTGGACTCAGGAGGCTGGGAAGGCTCCTCCGAGGAGGTGACGTCGGAGCTGAGCCTTGTCTGGGCCATGTTTGTAGCTTCTGGAAACCTGAGGCTTTAACCTCTGGCCCACGTGCGCATATGGGACACGCCTTGTCCCAAGTCCCTTCGGCTCAGCCTCCTGCCTCCCTTGTCGCACCCCCACCCCAGGAAGAGCCCTCCTTCGTGGGCCCACATTCCAAATACAAACCGACCCATCCAGGGGCCATCCACACCCCAAGCACCTCCTCTGCTGGACACTCACACTCAGGGCCACGGGCCCCCTGCCCTTGTCCCCCAGGGCAGGCACCGGACAGGCGGGACCGCCCCCTGCCCCGGAGCCTGTGAGTTATTCAGACCAGCCCGTCTGAGCCTGCTCACCCTGCCTCGCTGTTCCTCCCCGCAGAACCCACAGGACAGACTCCTGCCGGCAGTGCCCTGCTGTTTCGCCTCCTGACCCCCGGGTCTTCCCGGGTGGCCCTGCGTGGCCCTGCGAGCTCCGCCTCGGAGAACTGCAAGTAATCAACTATCTTCTCAATGGCATCGTCTCCGGGTCCGCTGGCCTTACTGAACCGCACATGTTCCCTTGTCACATTCTCTGTGAAACCTGCCCTCCCAGACCCTTTGCAGACGCTTAGCCTGAACAGAGGAAGAGCAAAGGAAGTGTGCGCCCTGTCACAGCATCTTCGACAAGGTGAACCTGGAATACACACTGGAGTTCCTTTCCCCATCAAACGGGAGGCTCCAGAAGAGTGGAGGGCACATCAGGCATTCCACGGACAAGACCAGAGCCCCGGGACGTCCCGAACGTCTGTCTTCCCAGGCGGCGGGCTCGGGGCCAGGGCTTGACCGAGTCCCAGGCTCTGCCCGCCCACTGAGCCTGGAGTTTGGTGGGTTTTTCGGATTCAGCTTTTAATCTTGTCACTTTAGCAGACAGCCGTCAGTTCCTAACTCAACTTTCCAGCAATAATCCAGTTAGAGGGCAGCTCCCTGAGTCAGGTGACGAGAATCTGCGGACATCAGCAGGGAGAGACAGTTTCAGCCCAGCCTGTTTCAGAACAAGGGGTGTCTTTGGGAGAGAGTGGGGGTGCGCAGTGTGGGAGGACAGAACAAGGGGACGCCCTACGCCCTGGGGGGCACCAGCGCCAGATTTGTTTCCTGGGGGCATCGACCTTCACGCATTAGATTTCCAGGACAGCGCCACGAGGGGGGAGTGGGTTGGAGCTGAGCTTGGCTGTCACCCCACGGAAAGGAGGGCTGAACACTGCAGGCAGCTGTGGCCCGGGGAGCGGCCTGACCCGAGGGAGCCCCCAGAAAGTCACCTCCAAGATGGCCATCCTGGTCAGGACAGGGTCCAGCTGCTGGAACAAAGGCCCACGGCAGAGTGGCGCACAGAGCTGGCCCCTCTCCCGCGCTCAGTCTGGAGGCACACGGTTGGCGCTGGTCTGGCAGGGCTGCCCGGGAGGCTCCTGTCCCCGTTGCCCTGTCATCCCAGAGGAGCCGCCCTCGTCCGTGTGGTCAGGACAGAGCTCCAGCCTCAGAGCTCGTGCTCCCGGCAACAGGACAGAGGGAGATGCAGATAGAAGAGCCTGCTTCTCTCTCCTGGGAAATATCTGGAAGCCGCACAAGTCACTTGCCTTCCCGTCCTGAGGGAGCGCTGGGTTCCATGCCCAGCCCACTGCAGAGCAGGCTGGGAACTCTATGTCCTGGGTGGCCACATGCCCAGCCAGGAGTCAGGGGTTCGGTTGCTCTGGGAGGTGGACGATGCCATTGGGAGCCACCCGGACCTGTCTGCCACACCCCTGGTAATGTTTTCTCCCACCACCCCACCACTCCCCACCCTGAGTTGCTGTTTTGTGAAAAATGACCCATCAGACCAGTTGCATTAAGTAATTCATAATTCAGGAGTCAGCTGAAGATGCCGGGCCAGCGGGGGCGTTCATTAGCTGCGCTGGCAAATCCCTGGTGGGGCCCCACACCGACTCACGGTCTCTCCCCGCAGAGCCCACTGTGCACCTGAAGCCAGAAGCATCTTCTCCAGCAGAGGCCGAGCACGTCGCTCCCTGCTCCTGCTCCCCTGCTCCTTAGAAACTGACCCAGGGCCCTTGCTGTGGAACTGAGCTTAGCCTAACGAGGCAGCTCAGAGGCAGCCGCCGGCCAGCCAGCCAGCGCCCAAGCTCACAGAAGAGACGGAGAAAGCCTCATGAGCAGAGCGTTCCGTCATCGCAGCTGACTGCTCTCCAGGCCTGAGCTGGGGGATATCGAAGTTCAGAGACGCAGAGCACAATGCACCCAGCGGAAGTGGTCCCAGAAACAAGGGGTGCTGGTCCACGTCCCCCCAAGCCTCGCGCCTGCCTCTGTCTTGTACGTGCCCACCACCGCAGCCTCCTTCTGTCTGGGACGCCTCCTCCGATTGCTGCGGTCAGAGCCTGCAGCCCTCCCCACTAGATGCCATCTCCCTTTAGACTGCCAGCAGGGGGTGAGCGTGTGCTGAGCTGGGCACGTCCTGCCTCTGTCCCCGGCACAGGGGACTGTCCTCCTGTTGGGTCCCCGCCTTCTCTTCCCAGCTGGGCTGTGCTCTTCCAGCGGGATCCATGCCTGATTCCCCTCGGGGAGCCCGGGAGTCTGCCCAAGCGCCCAGCATGTGGGCTTCACCGAGGGGGAGCCTCACAGGCAGGGGATTTGTGGAAAACCGAACCAGTCAGTGTGAGTAAAGCCCAGGGAGGAGGTGGGAGTGCAAAGGGCTGCCGGGGACAGGTCACAGAGGGTCCCGAAAGCCCACCGAGGCAGTGGGACTGGCCCTGAAGGGAAGGGGTCCCTGGACAGATGCCAGGAGAGCAGCGCCGGAGGACCACACGCTGGGCTGTTTGGCGTAAGGAAAACCACAGCGGGGGACCCGAACGGGGAGCAACAAGCCTCCCAGCATGTCCGCAGCCCTCCTCTTCCTGGCCCTGGCCCTGCACTCCGTGGGCGCAGGGAAATCTCTGCCCACTCTCGTGCTGGGACCGTCCCGAGCCGTCTCGTGAGCACGTGGAAAGACTGCACACAGTGCCACCGGCCTCGCGAGCAGCAGCCAGCGGCCTCCTGGCCATCCTCAGGCTTCTGAGGAGCCCCTGCGGAAGCTCCCTGATGGTTGACCCTCCCTCTGGAGCCCCAGGATGTCTGGCTTCCTGTCACCTCCCCTGGAACCTGCAGCTGTCCGAACAGCCCACACCTCGTCAGTGCTCTTAGGGGCCTGCTCCGCATCACCGTCATCAAAAGGAGAAATCGTCCCAGTGCCCAGGGCCAAGTCCTGCGATACAGTCGGAAGACCCATCTGCACGTGGAAGTCACCTGAGGCCGCTTGGGGGCCCACACCCTGCCACCCCGATCCCCCAAGGGTGGCTCACAGACTCGGTTACCCTATCTGGACCTCTGGCTTGTAGTCATAAAAGCCACAGGCTCGAAGTTTCCCGTGCTGCTTCTGGAAACGTCAGCTAGTGTTAGCCACGGTCGCTGCCTTTCGGCAGAAAGGCACTCCACTGTGGCTCCCAGCCTTGTCCCTTCAGACCCGCATTAGTTGCTAGGAGCGTTACCCCAAGAATTCTGAGTCACTTCTCCACCTAGTTGTTCCGATCACCTCCTCGTGCTACATCCCTACACGCGTCTCAGGCTGGAGTCCGCCCAGCCCCCGCTCTGCGTAAGGAGGGTGCAAAAACGGAGCATCTGTGACATAGCTTTCTGCAGCAGCAAGTTTATTACAAGACTTGGAAAACTGAGGACTTTCCGAGACCCGACCGTCAGCCCCTCAACGTGGAAGAAGAGACGGAGAGGACGGGGAGGGAAGCTGTGCTCCGGGAAAAGCAGTCCAGGCTCTGAGGTTCCACCCCGGTGGGGCCAAGGGGCCGAGCTGCAGTGAGGGTGGCCTCTCCTCGCGTCCCCCAGGTGCCTCCAGGCCGTCCTCTAGGTTCCCCGAGTGTTTGGCCGCGATGCTTTGGAGGCTCCCAGAGGGGCCAGGTCCCTTCCGAGTTGAATCTCTGCAGAGAGCGCCGCCGGTTGGCACAGCTCCCCGGTTGCTGGAGCGAGTCCTCTCACCCGCGTCTTTGCACACACGCGTGTCCTTCTTGCACGGCCCCCACTCACAGCAGAAGGCGTCTCCCTCTGGCCGAAGCCCCACGCCCGGGGCCAGCTCTGGATTCTGCGACTTGCTCGCTGTGCGCGGACAATGCAGGGGGCAGCTCGACCTTTGCGCTGGGACCGGACCTGCTGGGACCTCACTGGGGCCACACACTGTTCCGCTTGCGAGACCTGATCCTGATTGGCAGGCAGCAGCACAGACCTCGGAGTGCCTTGAGCAGCCTCCCAGCAGCGCCCCCTCGGCCCTGGCTGTGGCCAGAGGGCGAGGCCAGGTTCACCCCGTGGGGCTGCCCCGCCTGCCGGGAGTCTCCTCTCCAGCTTCCCTCCTGAGCCCCACGTGTGGTTCAGGCACTGTGGGAGGAGGGGACGGCCCCGGGGTCCCATGGGGGGGCCGGGCTGGGGGCGGCGAGGCCCGTGTCCAGGCTGGGCAGAGCACCGCCAGGCTCTGCGGCCTTCGGCCCTGACTGTGGCTTCTCGCTGGGCCGCTGACGGCCAGCCTCCCGGAGCCAGGTAGGCAGAACAGGCTCACTGCCAGCGCGCCGGCCGCGGGGCTCCGAGGCCCTCCGCCACGCCGTGCAGTATGGCGAAGCACAGCAGCTGCGGGCCTTGTTGGAGGGGAGGGAGGTCGGGGGGCTGGCGTGGCCACCCCCCCGCGGCTGCTGGGCCTTCGGCATCTCGTCGGTCCCCCAGGTGGCCCTCGTGTCAGCAGGCGGCTCCCTGTAAGGCCTCAGCCTCGGCGGGCCACAGTTGACCCACGGGTCCCCCATCACCTCCTCCAAGGTCTTTCTCTTCTCCGGGTCGAGGGTCAGCAGGCCTCTGAGCAGCCGGGCGCACTGGCGCCACACCAGCCTGGGCGGCGAGTAAGCCCCCAGGAGCATGCTGCGCTGCATGGCGTGGAATTCTTCACCTGAGAACGGCAGGGACCCGGCAAGCATGGCGTGGAGCAGCACGCCGAGGCTCCAGACGTCGGCCGGGGGGCCGGCGTAGGGCTGCAGCTGCATGACCTCCGGGGCCATGTAGCCAGGGATGCCGCAGAACGTGCTCAGCGGCCCGCCAGGCACCAGGCTGCAGAAGCCGAAGTCGGCCAGCTTCGCGCTCCCCGCCGGGTCCAGGAGCACGTTCTCCGGCTTCAGGTCCCGGTGCATGACACCCCGGCGGTGGCGGTACTGGAGAGCAGAGATGAGCTGCTGGAACCGGCCGCGCGCCTCCTCCTCGGTCAGTTGGCCATGCTTCACCAGGTGGTCCAGCAGGTCGCCTCCGCGCACATATTCACTTATTATGAATAGTGTCTCCTCACTTTCGATCACCTGCACCATCAAGATATGGGGGTGATGCAATCTCGCCAGACCCTCGGTTTCGCAGAGAAGTCTCTTGGCGGTGGCGGCCCTCTGCTCCTTCTTGGGTATGATGTTGACGTGCCTCGTCACGTAAGTCCCATCGTTCCTCACTGTGAGAGCTCGGAGATGGGTCCTTTAGACTAGTGGTGCACGTGGGTCATGTGGGGTCTGATTCATATTCAGATTTCGATGCAGGAGGTGTGGAGCGGAGCTCGAGAAGCTCATTCCTAACCAGCTGCTGGGAGAACTCCTCCAGAGGCCTCCCTCCTGTCGCATCCTTGCCTGCTCCTTGCCATCGCTGTCCGGGCTCCCTACTGACACGGCCCCTGGGCACCTGTGTCTCCACCCGGCCCTCTGCCTCCCAGGCCAGCAGGAAACCCTGGGCTTGTCTCCACTCTGCCTGCCTCGGGCCCTGTCTCCACGTGGCTCTCAGTTCCAGGCTCCCTACCCCTGATGTCATATGTGGTTCTCGGGGGTTTTGAGCTGGTTTCCCACCACTTGTGGGGTGAGCTTATCCCCAGTGGAGATGCCAAGGTGCTCCACTGCCCTGCGTGGGGAAGTCCACGTCTGTGGCTATTTGTCCTGCCTGCTCCCACCCTCTACCTCCCCATCTTATGACAACAGTGCCTCTTTTTCCTCAGAAGACCCCCTCCAGCCTTTCCTAGTCCGTGTGGTTTGGGGGAAGTTAACCGTCTATACACAGGCATCAAAGAGAAACATAGGACCTAGATCCAGCCAGTCCGTGCGTTTCATCCCCTTTGATCCGGTCACCAGGCTGAGGATGGACATGCGACCTGGGCCCAGCCATCCCGTGCTGGGACTTGCAATGGACTCCTATGAATGAGAAGCCCTCTCCCTCTGAGGTGCTGCCAGGGCACCTCACGCAGGCACCTGACGGAAGGGTGAGGCCAACACGGAAAGCAGAGCTAAGGGAGCTCCTGATGACACAATCTGAGCCCCGGGTCAGGCCAGGCCTGCCGCTGCCCTGACTTGCATGGGGATGGGGCACCATGGGGCGGGGACTAAAGCCGTCGAAGCACAGTGCTAGCTCAGGCGCTGATGCTCGTGTGTGACGGTGTGTCAGCACAGACTGAGGAGGGGAGAGGACTCCAGGGAGAGAAGCCCCAAGGGTGTGCACGCACACACGCGTGTGGGCACACACACGGCTCAGGCCAGACCAGCGCAGGTCATGAGGGGCTTGCAGCCAACAGGGGGAGCGCCGGTCCAGTGGAAGAGGGGGTTACCACGTTGCCGGGATCCCTGCATGACGCACAATCAGCTTTGAAACGACAGTGAAAATGAGGCACATTAGGCAGCCATTAAGAAGCGTGATGGGCGCCTGAGTCAGAGCAGCATTTCATATGGGGCAGCGGCCCCCGTGGATCTCTAAACAGCCTCGAGCCTTCATCTCTCCCGAGGAAGAAATGCTCAGCCTTGTTATTTTTATGCATATTCAGGGCCTTCAAAGGCACCGTCTCCTGGGCTCCATGGGAGGAGAAGGGTCGGGTCAAGGTCACACAGCCTGTCGGTCAAGGGCAGACACATGGATGAGGTTTGCTTAGGAAAACCCAGGCCCCACCAGAGGCAGGTTCGGAAGCTGAAACCACAGGGCTCCTCAGCGCACGGCCCCTTCTGGGTCCCTCACCTAGTTCCGGGTTCCTTTACTGAGAAAGCTCCGCCCGAAGGCCTGGGTAAGTCCTAAGCTTTAGGCCCCACAAGGCGTGGATCAGCCCCTACTCCCAACGACACCCGACGCAGAGGCCAAGGACGCTTCCCGCTTGCTTCTCCCTCGCCTTCCCGAGCCTAACCCCAAGGGCGCGGCCACGGACTGCTCACAGGGGCTCCCGGGCCTCTGCTCCTCCTCACTGGCAGATTCTTCCTATGACTGATGATTTGTTATGATGGCCTTGTTATGCCAACAACATCGACAGAGACCCATTCTGTTCGACGCTCACAGGCTGTTTTTCAAGGGTTCTTCATCTTCAAAACGCCACCGAATCCTCCTGCTTCTGCCCGGGCCAGTGAGGGGCCCAGCCCGCAGAGAGGGAGCGGCTCCGGGAGACCCTCAGCCTGCCGCCTGGTGGCCCAGGAGCCCACCCCCACCTGCACGCCTCCCGCGGAGCCCTGTCTCGCCCTCGAACCTGTCAGGGCTGAGGCGGGCTGGAAGTCGCAGCTGCAGGCTCTGTTGCTTGGCCCTGACTCAGTTTCCACCCAGACGTCCTCTCCCTACCCCTCGGGCCTTCCTACACTTTCATGGGCCTCCCAGTCAGCAGCCTAAAGGGATGCCCCTGCCCTTCCCGCCCCAGGGCAGAGGAGCCCAGCGCTGGCAGCTCTGAATAAGAGCACGGGGGCTGCGTGGGCGCGGTGGGGGTGTGGGGACTGGCCCCTGCCCAGAGCCCCCTGGGGGCTTCGCACCTTCCTCCCTGGGACAGGTGACCCTGCCTCCCTGGGCCTCCAGGCAGCCCTGTCGCTCAGGATGAGAGGACCCCGTTTCTCTCGGAGGACAGGACAGACGTGAAGGGTTTTGCAGAGCTGCTTCAAAGTGATGGTGATGGTGATAATGCTATAATGATAATTACCATTATTATAGCACGATCAGGACTGACATTGACTCAAAATGTCTACGCAAATAATCCATAACCAGCCTATCAGTGAAAACTGGGGTGAGTTTATCAGGAGCCAGAGTGAGGGTGAGGCGTTCGGAGAGCATGGCTGTCAGAACGGTCTCGTCTCCTTTCGGAACAAGCAGCACACGTCAAACACACCAGGATACGTTGCCATCAGAACGTCACAGAGGCCTTCAGAGGCGCAGCAGCAGGTCACCAGGACCCTGCTGAGAGGACCAGGCCTCCCCCAGAGGGTGCGGGAGGGGGCGGCTGCATCCTCGTGTGAAGAGAGCGCAGTCCGGACTCACTGGTCAAGCAGACGCACGTCTCGGGTTGACAGGCAGTGAGTCAGGCTTTCAGTTCAAGCCGAGTCAGTTTAGAAGCCGAACAGTCGCCCCTTAGCCCTCGCTGTGTGTCGCTCTCCCGTGCGCACTTAGCACAGACCCGGCCCCGTCTACTGCCTTTCCAATCATTCACGCTTTCGATCCTCACTCCATCCAAGGAGGACGGTGGTACTTCTATAAAATTTGTCTTTTCCACTTTCTGGGGCTTCTTTTCTTTTATTGCAACGGAATCCACGCTCGTTGGAGCAAATCAAACGGGATAGCGAGGGCGAAGAGTAAGGTCACAGTCTCCCCCCACCGGCCGCTCTCTCCCTCTCCATCCCTGTCCATTTCCACTCTCCCGGAGCCACCAAGGCACGTGGTTCCACGTATCCAGTCTGTCCTCATGCCAACACATCACGCACGTACAAGAAGGCTCTCTTAGAATTATGCTCCCCATTTTGTGCATCAGGAAAATGCAGCCCAGAGAAGTTAAGTGACTTGGCCAAGGTCACACAGCAGGCAAGTGGAGGAGCTAGCACTTCCTTGACTCCCAAGTTTAACGGCAAAGCCTGTGACTTTGCCCACCAGCCTACACTGCCTCCACAAGTCCTATCAGCTTCCAACAAAAGGAGTCGTAACAGTCGTAACAATAGAAAATGGCAGCGCACATGGAGCACTGAGCGTGGGAGCGTGTCACAAGCATTACCCATGTTCGTCTAGACTTTTCCAACGCCTAGCGAGGTGGCCCTGTTATTTGCACAGAGGAGAGAACTGAGGCTTCACGAGGGGAAGCCACTGGCCCAGGTCACACAGCTACAAGCAGTGACAGACCCGGATTCAGACTTCAGCCCTCTGACTACGAGGTCAGCCCGGGAAGTAGGTTGGGGTGGAAAAGGACAGGGTTTGGTCCTAGGTTAATGGGCAGGATGACCACTATCCCCATCCTGAACTCACACGGACATCTTCCATGCTTCACCTGGCCACCTCAGGGCCTTTGCACAGGCGGGTCCTCCCTGATTCTCACCTCTTCCTTGGCCTGCATAGCGTGTGCTCCTCCTTCATGAACCCTTCATGAACTTCAGCCTGTGCCACTGTACTCCCGAAGCCCAGTGGGGAATCAGGTGCCCAGGAGACTCAGAATAAACACGTGTTCAGTGAATTCTGCATTCCTCCAGTGGGAAGGCTGGACCAGGCTAAGGCGACAGGACGTGTGAAGGGACAGGGAGGGGGGTGCCGGGGGAGGGCAGGGGTCCCACAGGCCTGGACCCTGGGAGGCAGTAGGGAGGGGTGGGGAGTGTGGCAGGGCAGGAGGTGAGGCCCCCAGGATGAGCACCAGTGGAAGGCGGTAGGGAACCAGCAAGGACACAGCCGTTTGTTGTCTGAGCTCAGAGTGGGCCGCACGATTCCAGACAACAGCAGACGCCTCCCAAGCAGATCCCAAGGCCTCCAAGGACGATGCTGCCTCCTGCCTCCCCGAGTCAACTGACCCGTCGCTGCACGTGTCCCGGGAGGCCTGGGCTGGGCAGGTCCACACTCCAGGGCCGGTGCCGGGTGCAGACACACACACCTGGCTTGGGAAAGGACTTCTGCACCCACTTCCCCTCCCTGCTGTGTGACGTCAGGCAAATCCTACCCACTCTGGGCTCGAGCTACCTCTGTGCATAACGGGAATAGAAAACACCAGAGAAGGAACAGGAACAGGGCATTTTGGAATAAGACAGGTGTAAGTGAACAATAAGCACATCTCCGTGTCTGGGCTTGACACGAGACAGTGGGGAACTCGTCTTTTTCTTTTTGCAGGTGTAGGAGAGGAAGACGTTTCCTCTACCCACTCTGGGTCCTTCTGACTGGACAACGTACTAAATTCTCATGGGACAAAATAACAGGAGGAAACCAGACAAAGCTTTATAACAAGCGCACATGGCAGAGACCCAGGAAAACTGAGCCACTCGCCAAAATGGTGGAAGCTCTCACCTTGAATGCCAGCGTCAGCTACAAAGGAGGCTTTGGCGTGGGGAGGCGGCTATGGCAGGTCAGCAGAAAGGCAAGTGAACGAGAGAAAGGCTGTCATGCAGATGTGAGTGCTTGCCCTCCACACTGACGGGAGTTTCTAGAGAGAGAAGGTCGTCCCCCTCTTCCTGGTACAGAGAGGAAGACCCTCTGCAGATGGGGATCGCCCTCACAAACGTCAGTGCCTCTTACGAAGGGTGAGTTCTCGTGTTCAGAGCTTCTCCAACGTCTGCAGGGTCTGAAAGGAGCCAGCCCAAAATAACCCTCATGCCAAAGAGACGTATCTTGGGGCGGCCACTTCAAGTCCCACACAGCGGCAAAGATTCTCCCTGGGCTAACATCTCTGCAATCTTCCTTTTTCCTTTCCTCCCAAGCCCCAGTGCATGGTAGTACACTGTAGTCATAAGTCCTTCCAGTTCTGTGTGAGCCACAGCCACAGCGTGGCTCCTGACAGACGGCTGGTGTGGTTCTGGGACCGGGAAATGAACCCGGGCCTCGGAAGCGGCGAGAGCACTGAACTGGAACCCAAGGTGTCAGGGCTGCTCAGAGTGCGTGTTGTTGAATGAAGAGGCAGATGACCGAGTGAGTGGCTGCCCTCTTCCCTCCTTTCGCGTCACGACGAGACTCGCGTGCACTGAGTGCAGACGGCATCTCCTGCCTTTGCTGAAAGGCTTCCCCAGAGAGCTTCGTGTCCCCACAGGAGGGGCTCCGGGAGCCCTCTGCAGCAGGCCCAGCGAGGAAGGACGCTCCATGTCACACGACCAAGCCACCTGCCCCACCAGCTGGGACGGCCACCGTGGAGGCAGTAGGCACTGGGGCCAGCGCGTGTCATGACACGGGCAGTGCGGCTGCCCGCTCCAGGGCGAAGAGGCCCAGAAGGTTCCTTCCGTAAATGTTCCCTCGTCAAAGATGTTCGTGGCACAACAGTCAATGCGCCCTGGATCGGGCAGAAGGCAGCGAGCGCCCTCCAGAACCGTAGACACGGTCCCACCGGAGCCGCCCGCCCTGTTTACACGCTTCTGCTGTGCCCTTGGTGACAGTTACGAACTCTTGGACAGAGGATTTTCGGAAAGGGAGGACGAGCTTAGGATGAGAATCACGCATCCCAAAGGTTCCGTGGATCCTGCACGGTGTGAGTCCTCGGTGGTGCTGAGTCGGGGCGAGTCCATGCTCCAGCGTCAGGCGGCTCACCTGCTGGGAACTGCCCAGCCTCCCCTCCCGGGAGCACCAGGGGTGGCCGTGGGGACGCACCTATCCGTGAGATCCGGAATCCTGGAGCCTTCATTCCCCTGAGGCATTTCTCAGCCACCCCAATGAGCCCAGCCTGGAGCGAATTCTCCCATCTGCCCAAAAAATGAAAGGGGTCAGGTCTCGGGGGAGGGAAACCAGAGTGTGTGCAGGGAGACAGCCAGCCAGGAGGGGCGGGGCAGGGAGCAGGGGGAGTCAGGGCCCCGGGGAGGGCGGAGTGTGGCTCTCCACCACAACCGCTGAAGAACTGCGGGTTTCTCAGGATGGAACCTTGGAGCCCAAACGACAGAGCTCCTGTCCCTGGAGTCTGGGCTGGTGGAGAGGGCGTGCAGAGCAAATAAGGGACTGGCCTGTCTCCAAGGGCCCTTCAGCCATCAGGAGACACCAGGACCCTGAGATCTGACTGTCCCTCTCTATTAAGGCAAGTCCAGAAACTCCTCCTGGGGGGCAGTGTGGTCAGCGGGGCGAGGGCTGTCCTGCAGGTGACACAGCCCCAGGACGCATGCACTTCTGTTAGTCGGTGCTTGTCCTTCCACAGGAAGCATCCACACAGCTCAGCCCACTGCCTGGTCCCAGGACGGATGTCAGCAGAGTTCAGCAGAGAGCCGCTTGCTCAGGGCTTGGTGTGTGCGAGGCTCCTGGAGGGGACAAAGCGGGGGTCAAGAGACCCAGGCCGCAGCGTCAGGGAGGCAACCAGAGAGGCTCCTGGGAGGAGGCCTGAGGACAACAACTGCCTGGATGACAGCACAAAACGTGTCTCCCTTCCTCCAGAACCTGGGGTGGGCTACGCAGACCCCACCCACACGACTGCAGGCACGGAGAACTGCCGCTGTGTGCAGGACACAGCGTATAGAAGCCAGGACGAGGGACGGGACACATGCTTCCTGTCCAAATGACATTTTGGAGGGAAATATTAGACACTTTCTTCTTCCCTCCTTCCCAGCTGAGCCTCAGAGGCCAGCGGCGCCTCAGCCTCCAGGCTGAAGTTCACCGGGGAGGGTGGGGCCTGGGGAGCAGCTGTGGCCACGGCCAGGAGGTGCTGGAGCAGGGCCAGCACACAGTGGGTCTGTTTCCATAAAAGGCTGTGGAGTGAAGACAGAGGGGAGAACGTGATGGCGTGTGTGGGACTTCAACAGAGAGCACTGACAAAGAACGTCCAGGCCACAGGGAGCCACGGTGGGAGCCGGAGCAGAGGAGCGACAGGAATGGACACGGGGCTCCCGCCGACACAGTGCTCCAGCCGACTAGCCAGGTGTGCACAGCACAGCAGGACGACAAGAACAGACACGCTACTGATGGGCACTCACTGAGAGAGGGTGAGGGGCCAGGCCCATTTTCAGCCCTTGGTGTCGATGACTTCATTCTGTCCTCACGCGGTAAGTGTGCGTGGTGGGGACCACCACTGTCCTGTTTGTTCAGACAGGCAAAGCGACCCCCCGAGGTCACCCTGCTGGTTGCAGTGTCCCCGGGTCCCTGCGTAGCGGCTGTGGGCCGGCGTGTCCAGGGGGCCGATGTGCTCGCTGCCTCCCGGTGTGTGTCTGGGAAGCTCCTCAACATCCTGGGCTCAGTGTCCCCATCTGGGCCCCGGGACTGACCCCTGCCCGGCTCTCAGGGCGGCTCTCTCTGAACCCAAGACCATGTAGAACCGTCCCAGCACTGCAGGCCAAGGCCGCCCTGGGGACCCTCACAGTCTCATCATCTTCAGGAGGCAGGAAAAACCTCGAAGGGTTTCCTTGAAAGGCCCCTTGAAGCCAACTTGCTGGCATTTTGAGATTTTTCCTCCTGAGATGAACATGGAAGGAACTGCCTAGTGCTAACAAACTTTGGGAAACTACCCCTTTGGGAAAGCTTTCCTTCACCAGGCAGGGGCAGCAAAGCAAGAGCCAGGGCCCGCAAAATTGCTAGCTCCCCATTAAGAAATGGGTGGGGCTTTTGATTTGGGGCTTTAGGTAGGGGAGGGTGCCTTGGCCTTCCTGATCAGTGTTTTCCCATGGGCCTGTGTCTGGGGCTGCTTCCAGCCGAGGAGACAGAGGGTTTCTCAGATGAGCGTCCTCGGCTGTTTGTCTCCACGGAGGAAGGTGCACTCTGACGTCAGGGAGCCGAGGAGCTGGGCCTGGGTAGCCTCGGTTTCTGGATATGGTCTGGACGCTAGTTTCTCTGTAAAAGGACTTCAAGGTCCTGCGATCAGCATGACTTTAGTGGGAGCCCAGCGTGAGCCCATCTGGACTTGAACAAGTTGCGAATTCCATTTGGCTCCATAGCTCAAGGGGTCAGAGGTCACAGAAACAAGCCTTTACCTATGAGTGTCACTAAGGACCCAGGGCCCTGGGGATGTGGGCCTTGAGTTTTAGCCCATCTCTGCTGGGTTCTCTAAAGGGGAACTGACGGCGGGGCTGATGTGAACTCAGAGCCGGTCCCACCTTGGCCCGGCCAGGCACCCCATCTCCCACCTGGGAAACGGGGAGCAGTTAGGGATGGAATCCTGGGGAAGAGAAGTTCTTTTTCTGTTGGGCTGCTGACGGGTGCTGAGGCCAGCCCGGGAGTGGCGGTGGAGAGCTCCCCCTGAGCAGGACAGCAGCACAGAGGGCAGGCAGCCAAGCCAAGAGGCTGGGAGGGCCGATCCCTGCTGATGGCGTCGAGCACCCAGGTACAGCCTCACCTGAAGCTCTCGGCCTTTAGACAGCCTAGTTACAGAAATCGTTCTCTCCTGCTTTGTTCGTTTGCTAGTTCAAGCCCCTTGGGTTTCTGTCACAGGCTATCAAAAGAATCCTGGGGCTGGGTCGGCAGCATAGTGGTTAAGCTCCTGCACTCCTCTTCAGCGGCCCCAGGTTTGCAGGTTTGGACCCCAGGTGCAGACACTCACATCGCTCATCAGCCCATGCTGTGGCAGGTGTCCTGCCCAGAAAATAGCAGAAAATTGGCACAGATGTTAGCTCAGGGCCAATCTTCCTCACGACAAAAAAGGAAAAGAATAAAGCTTCTGAATGAAGGGGCACCCTGACCTCCTGCCCGTCTCCCACTGAGCGGGTGCTGAGCGGGGGGCCTGGTTCTGAACACAGTGAGGGGAATGAAAGGGCCAACGCGAGGGAGACCGGGGCGGGAGGCCGTCACTGTGGACTCAGGAGGCTGGGAAGGCTCCTCCGAGGAGGTGACGTCGGAGCTGAGCCTTGTCTGGGCCATGTTTGTAGCTTCTGGAAACCTGAGGCTTTAACCTCTGGCCCACGTGCGCATATGGGACACGCCTTGTCCCAAGTCCCTTCGGCTCAGCCTCCTGCCTCCCTTGTCGCACCCCCACCCCAGGAAGAGCCCTCCTTCGTGGGCCCACATTCCAAATACAAACCGACCCATCCAGGGGCCATCCACACCCCAAGCACCTCCTCTGCTGGACACTCACACTCAGGGCCACGGGCCCCCTGCCCTTGTCCCCCAGGGCAGGCACCGGACAGGCGGGACCGCCCCCTGCCCCGGAGCCTGTGAGTTATTCAGACCAGCCCGTCTGAGCCTGCTCACCCTGCCTCGCTGTTCCTCCCCGCAGAACCCACAGGACAGACTCCTGCCGGCAGTGCCCTGCTGTTTCGCCTCCTGACCCCCGGGTCTTCCCGGGTGGCCCTGCGTGGCCCTGCGAGCTCCGCCTCGGAGAACTGCAAGTAATCAACTATCTTCTCAATGGCATCGTCTCCGGGTCCGCTGGCCTTACTGAACCGCACATGTTCCCTTGTCACATTCTCTGTGAAACCTGCCCTCCCAGACCCTTTGCAGACGCTTAGCCTGAACAGAGGAAGAGCAAAGGAAGTGTGCGCCCTGTCACAGCATCTTCGACAAGGTGAACCTGGAATACACACTGGAGTTCCTTTCCCCATCAAACGGGAGGCTCCAGAAGAGTGGAGGGCACATCAGGCATTCCACGGACAAGACCAGAGCCCCGGGACGTCCCGAACGTCTGTCTTCCCAGGCGGCGGGCTCGGGGCCAGGGCTTGACCGAGTCCCAGGCTCTGCCCGCCCACTGAGCCTGGAGTTTGGTGGGTTTTTCGGATTCAGCTTTTAATCTTGTCACTTTAGCAGACAGCCGTCAGTTCCTAACTCAACTTTCCAGCAATAATCCAGTTAGAGGGCAGCTCCCTGAGTCAGGTGACGAGAATCTGCGGACATCAGCAGGGAGAGACAGTTTCAGCCCAGCCTGTTTCAGAACAAGGGGTGTCTTTGGGAGAGAGTGGGGGTGCGCAGTGTGGGAGGACAGAACAAGGGGACGCCCTACGCCCTGGGGGGCACCAGCGCCAGATTTGTTTCCTGGGGGCATCGACCTTCACGCATTAGATTTCCAGGACAGCGCCACGAGGGGGGAGTGGGTTGGAGCTGAGCTTGGCTGTCACCCCACGGAAAGGAGGGCTGAACACTGCAGGCAGCTGTGGCCCGGGGAGCGGCCTGACCCGAGGGAGCCCCCAGAAAGTCACCTCCAAGATGGCCATCCTGGTCAGGACAGGGTCCAGCTGCTGGAACAAAGGCCCACGGCAGAGTGGCGCACAGAGCTGGCCCCTCTCCCGCGCTCAGTCTGGAGGCACACGGTTGGCGCTGGTCTGGCAGGGCTGCCCGGGAGGCTCCTGTCCCCGTTGCCCTGTCATCCCAGAGGAGTCGCCCTCGTCCGTGTGGTCAGGACAGAGCTCCAGCCTCAGAGCTCGTGCTCCCGGCAACAGGACAGAGGGAGATGCAGATAGAAGAGCCTGCTTCTCTCTCCTGGGAAATATCTGGAAGCCGCACAAGTCACTTCCCTTCCCGTCCTGAGGGAGCGCTGGGTTCCATGCCCAGCCCACTGCAGAGCAGGCTGGGAACTCTATGTCCTGGGTGGCCACATGCCCAGCCAGGAGTCAGGGGTTCGGTTGCTCTGGGAGGTGGACGATGCCATTGGGAGCCACCCGGACCTGTCTGCCACACCCCTGGTAATGTTTTCTCCCACCACCCCACCACTCCACACCCTGAGTTGCTGTTTTGTGTAAAATGACCCATTAGACCAGTTGCATTAAGTAATTCATAATTCAGGAGTCAGCTGAAGATCCCGGGCCAGCGGGGGCGTTCATTAGCTGCGCTGGCAAATCCCTGGTGGGGCCCCACACCGACTCACGGTCTCTCCCCGCAGAGCCCACTGTGCACCTGAAGCCAGAAGCATCTTCTCCAGCGGAGGCCGAGCACGTCGCTCCCTGCTCCTGCTCCCCTGCTCCTTAGAAACTGACCCAGGGCCCTTGCTGTGGAACTGAGCTTAGCCTAACGAGGCAGCTCAGAGGCAGCCGCCGGCTAGCCAGCCAGCGCCCAAGCTCACAGAAGAGACAGAGAAAGCCTCATCAGCAGAGCGTTCCGTCATCGCAGCTGACTGCTCTCCAGGCCTGAGCTGGGGGATATCGAAGTTCAGAGACGCAGAGCACAATGCACCCAGCGGAAGTGGTCCCAGAAACAAGGGGTGCTGGTCCACGTCCCCCCAAGCCTCGCGCCTGCCTCTGTCTTGTACGTGCCCACCACCGCAGCCTCCTTCTGTCTGGGACGCCTCCTCCGATTGCTGCGGTCAGAGCCTGCAGCCCTCCCCACTAGATGCCACCTCCCTTTAGACTGCCAGCAGGGGGTGAGCGTGTGCTGAGCTGGGCACGTCCTGCCTCTGTCCCCGGCACAGGGGACTGTCCTCCTGTTGGGTCCCCGCCTTCTCTTCCCAGCTGGGCTGTGCTCTTCCAGCAGGATCCATGCCTGATTCCCCTCGGGGAGCCCGGGAGTCTGGCCAAGCGCCCAGCATGTGGGCTTCACCGAGGGGGAGCCTCACGGGCAGAGGATTTGTGGAAAACCGAACCAGTCAGTGTGAGTAAAGCCCAGGGAGGAGGTGGGAGTGCAAAGGGCTGCCGGGGACAGGTCACAGAGGGTCCCGAAAGCCCACCGAGGCAGTGGGACTGGCCCTGAAGGGAAGGGGTCCCTGGACAGATGCCAGGAGAGCAGCGCCGGAGGACCACACGCTGGGCTGTTTGGCGTAAGGAAAACCACAGCGGGGGACCCGAACGGGGAGCAACAAGCCTCCCAGCATGTCCGCAGCCCTCCTCTTCCTGGCCCTGGCCCTGCACTCCGTGGGCGCAGGGAAATCTCTGCCCACTCTCGTGCTGGGACCGTCCCGAGCCGTCTCGTGAGCATGTGGAAAGACTGCACACAGTGCCACCGGCCTCGCGAGCAGCAGCCAGCGGCCTCCTGGCCATCCTCAGGCTTCTGAGGAGCCCCTGCGGAAGCTCCCTGATGGTTGACCCTCCTTCTGGAGCCCCAGGATGTCTGGCTTCCTGTCACCTCCCCTGGAACCTGCAGCTGTCCGAACAGCCCACACCTCGTCAGTGCTCTTAGGGGCCTGCTCCGCATCACCGTCATCAAAAGGAGAAATCGTCCCAGTGCCCAGGGCCAAGTCCTGCGATACAGTCGGAAGACCCATCTGCACGTGGAAGTCACCTGAGGCCGCTTGGGGGCCCACACCCTGCCACCCCGATCCCCCAAGGGTGGCTCACGGACTCGGTTACCCTATCTGGACCTCTGGCTTGTAGTCATAAAAGCCACAGGCTCGAAGTTTCCCGTGCTGCTTCTGGAAACGTCAGCTAGTGTTAGCCACGGTAGCTGCCTTTCGGCAGAAAGGCACTCCACTGTGGCTCCCAGCCTTGTCCCTTCAGACCCGCATTAGTTGCTAGGAGCGTTACCCCAAGAATTCTGAGTCACTTCTCCACCTAGTTGTTCCGATCACCTCCTCGTGCTACATCCCTACAGGCGTCTCAGGCTGGAGTCCGCCCAGCCCCCGCTCTGCGTAAGGAGGGTGCAAAAACGGAGCATCTGTGACACAGCTTTCTGCAGCAGCAAGTTTATTACAAGACTTGGAAAACCGAGGACTTTCCGAGACCCGACCGTCAGCCCCTCAACGTGGAAGAAGAGACGGAGAGGACGGGGAGGGAAGCTGTGCTCCGGGAAAAGCAGTCCAGGCTCTGAGGTTCCACCCCGGTGGGGCCAAGGGGCCGAGCTGCAGCGAGGGTGGCCTCTCCTCGTGTCCCCCAGGTGCCTCCAGGCCGTCCTCTAGGTTCCCCGAGTGTTTGGCAGCGATGCTTTGGAGGCTCCCAGAGGGGCCAGGTCCCTTCCGAGTTGAATCTCTGCAGAGAGCGCCGCCGGTTGGCACAGCTCCCCGGTTGCTGGAGCGAGTCCTCTCACCCGCGTCTTTGCACACACGCGTGTCCTTCTTGCACGGCCCCCACTCACAGCAGAAGGCGTCTCCCTCTGGCCGAAGCCCCACGCCCGGGGCCGGCTCTGGATTCTGCGACTTGCTCGCTGTGCGCGGACAATGCAGGGGGCAGTTCGACCTTTGCGCTGGGACCGGACCTGCTGGGACCTCACTGGGGCCACACACTGTTCCGCTTGCGAGACCTGATCCTGATTGGCAGGCAGCAGCACAGACCTCGGAGTGCCTTGAGCAGCCTCCCAGCAGCGCCCCCTCGGCCCTGGCTGTGGCCAGAGGGCGAGGCCAGGTTCACCCCGTGGGGCTGCCCCGCCTGCCGGGAGTCTCCTCTCCAGCTTCCCTCCTGAGCCCCACGTGTGGTTCAGGCACTGTGGGAGGAGGGGACGGCCCCGGGGTCCCATGGGGGGGCCGGGCTGGGGGCGGCGAGGCCCGTGTCCAGGCTGGGCAGAGCACCGCCAGGCTCTGCGGCCTTCGGCCCTGACTGTGGCTTCTCGCTGGGCCGCTGACGGCCAGCCTCCCGGAGCCAGGTAGGCAGAACGGGCTCACTGCCAGCGCGCCGGCCGCGGGGCTCCGAGGCCCTCCGCCACGCCGTGCAGTATGGCGAAGCACAGCAGCTGCGGGCCTTGTTGGAGGGGAGGGAGGTCGGGGGTCTGGCGTGGCCACCCCCCCGCGGCTGCTGGGCCTTCGGCATCTCGTCGGTCCCCCAGGTGGCCCTCGTGTCAGCAGGCGGCTCCCTGTAAGGCCTCAGCCTCGGCGGGCCCCAGTTGACCCACGGGTCCCCCATCACCTCCTCCAAGGTCTTTCTCTTCTCCGGGTCGAGGGTCAGCAGGCCTCTGAGCAGCCGGGCGCACTGGCGCCACACCAGCCCGGGCGGCGAGTAAGCCCCCAGGAGCATGCTGCGCTGCATGGCGTGGAATTCTTCACCTGAGAACGGCAGGGACCCGGCAAGCATGGCGTGGAGCAGCACGCCGAGGCTCCAGACGTCGGCCGGGGGGCCGGCGTAGGGCTGCAGCTGCATGACCTCCGGGGCCATGTAGCCAGGGATGCCGCAGAACGTGCTCAGCGGCCCGCCAGGCACCAGGCTGCAGAAGCCGAAGTCGGCCAGCTTCGCGCTCCCCGCCGGGACCAGGAGCACGTTCTCCGGCTTCAGGTCCCGGTGCATGACACCCCGGCAGTGGCGGTACTGGAGAGCAGAGATGAGCTGCTGGAACCGGCCGCGCGCCTCCTCCTCGGTCAGTTGGCCATGCTTCACCAGGTGGTCCAGCAGGTCGCCTCCGCACACATATTCACTTATTATGAATAGTGTCTCCTCACTTTCGATCACCTGCACCATCAAGATATGGGGGTGATGCAATCTCGCCAGACCCTCGGTTTCGCAGAGAAGTCTCTTGGCGGTGGCGGCCCTCTGCTCCTTCTTGGGTATGATGTTGACGTGCCTCGTCACGTAAGTCCCATCGTTCCTCACTGTGAGAGCTCGGAGATGGGTCCTTTAGACTAGTGGTGCACGTGGGTCATGTGGGGTCTGATTCATATTCAGATTTCGATGCAGGAGGTGTGGAGCGGAGCTCGAGAAGCTCATTCCTAACCAGCTGCTGGGAGAACTCCTCCAGAGGCCTCCCTCCTGTCGCATCCTTGCCTGCTCCTTGCCATCGCTGTCCGGGCTCCCTACTGACACGGCCCCTGGGCACCTGTGTCTCCACCCGGCCCTCTGCCTCCCAGGCCAGCAGGAAACCCTGGGCTTGTCTCCACTCTGCCTGCCTCGGGCCCTGTCTCCACGTGGCTCTCAGTTCCAGGCTCCCTACCCCGTGATGTCATATGTGGCTCTCAGGGGTTTTGAGCTGGTTTCCCACCACTCGTAGGGTGAAATTATCCCTTCAAATCCCAGGATGCTCCACTGCCCTGTGTGGAGAAGTCCACGTCTGTGGCTATTTGTCCTGCCTGCTCCCACCCTCTACCTCCCCATCTTATGACAACAGTGCCTCTTTTTCCTCAGAAGACCCCCTCCAGCCTTTCCTAGTCCGTGTGGTTTGGGGGAAGTTAACCGTCTATACACAGGCATCAAAGAGAAACATAGGACCTAGATCCAGCCAGTCAGTGCGTTTCATCCCTTTTGATCCGGTCACCAGGCTGAGGATGGACATGCGACCTGGGCCCAGCCATCCCGTGCTGGGACTTGCAATGGACTCCTATGAATGAGAAGCCCTCTCCCTCTGAGGCGCTGCCAGGGCACCTCACGCAGGCACCTGACAGAAGGGTGAGGCCAACACGGAAAGCAGAGCTAAGGGAGCTCCTGATGACACAATCTGAGCCCCGGGTCAGGCCAGGCCTGCCGCTGCCCTGACTTGCATGGGGATGGGGCACCATGGGGCGGGGACTAAAGCCGTCGAAGCACAGTGCTAGCTCAGGCGCTGATGCTCATGTGTGATGGTGTGTCAGCACAGACTGAGGAGGGGAGAGGACTCCAGGGAGAGAAGCCCCAAGGGTGTGCACGCACACACGCGTGTGGGCACACACACGGCTCAGGCCAGACCAGCGCAGGTCATGAGGGGCTTGCAGCCAACAGGGGGAGCGCCGGTCCAGTGGAAGAGGGGGTTACCACGTTGCCGGGATCCCTGCGTGACGCACAATCAGCTTTGAAACGACAGTGAAAAAGAGGCAAGTTAGGCAGCCATTAAGAAGCGTGATGGGCGCCTGAGTCACAGCAGCATTTCATATGGGGCAGCGGCCCCCGTGGATCTCTAAACAGCCTCGAGCCTTCATCTCTCCCGAGGAAGAAATGCTCAGCCTTGTTATTTTTATGCATATTCAGGGCCTTCAAAGGCACCGTCTCCTGGGCTCCATGGGAGGAGAAGGGTCGGGTCAAGGTCACACAGCCTGTCGGTCAAGGGCAGACACATGGATGAGGTTTGCTTAGGAAAACCCAGGCCCCACCAGAGGCAGGTTCGGAAGCTGAAACCACAGGGCTCCTCAGCGCACGGCCCCTTCTGGGTCCCTAACCTAGTTCCGGGTTCCTTTACTGAGAAAGCTCCGCCCGAAGGCCTGGGTAAGTCCTAAGCTTTAGGCCCCACAAGGCGTGGATCAGCCCCTACTCCCAACAACACCCGACGCAGAGGCCAAGGCCGCTTCCCGCTTGCTTCTCCCTCGCCTTCCCGAGCCTAACCCCAAGGGCGCGGCCACGGACTGCTCACAGGGGCTCCCGGGCCTCTGCTCCTCCTCACTGGCAGATTCTTCCTATGACTGATGATTTGTTATGATGGCCTTGTTATGCCAACGACATCGACAGAGACCCATTCTGTTCGACGCTCACAGGCTGTTTTTCAAGGGTTCTTCATCTTCAAAACGCCACCGAATCCTCCTGCTTCTGCCCGGGCCAGTGAGGGGCCCAGCCCGCAGAGAGGGAGCGGCTCCGGGAGACCCTCAGCCTGCCGCCTGGTGGCCCAGGAGCCCACCCCCACCTGCACGCCTCCCGAGGAGCCCTGTCTCGCCCTCGAACCTGTCAGGGCTGAGGCGGGCTGCAAGTCACAGCTGCAGGCTCTGTTGCTTGGCCCTGACTCAGTTTCCACCCAGACGTCCTCTCCCTACCCCTCGGGCCTTCCTACACTTTCATGGGCCTCCCAGTCAGCAGCCTAAAGGGATGCCCCTGCCCTTCCCGCCCCAGGGCAGAGGAGCCCAGCGCTGGCAGCTCTGAATAAGAGCACGGGGGCTGCGTGGGCGCGGTGGGGGTGTGGGGACTGGCCCCTGCCCAGAGCCCCCTGGGGGCTTCGCACCTTCCTCCCTGGGACAGGTGACCCTGCCTCCCTAGGCCTCCAGGCAGCCCTGTCGCTCAGGATGAGAGGACCCCGTTTCTCTCGGAGGACAGGACAGACGTGAAGGGTTTTGCAGAGCTGCTTCAAAGTGATGGTGATGGTGATAATGCTATAATGATAATTACCATTATTATAGCATGATCACGACTGGCATTGACTCAGACAGGTCTGCGCAAATAACCCATAACCAGCCTATCAGTGAAAACTGGGGTGAGTTTATCAGGAGCCAGAGTGAGGGTGAGGCGTTCGGAGAGCATGGCTGTCAGAACGGTCTCGTCTCCTTTCGGAACAAGCAGCACACGTCAAACACACCAGGATACGTTGCCATCAGAACATCACAGAGGCCTTCAGAGGCGCAGCAGCAGGTCACCAGGACCCTGCTGAGAGGACCAGGCCTCCCCCAGAGGGCGCGGGAGGGGGCGGCTGCATCCTCGTGTGAAGAGAGCGCAGTCCGGACTCACTGGTCAAGCAGACGCACGTCTCGGGTTGACAGGCAGTGAGTCAGGCTTTCAGTTCAAGCCGAGTCAGTTTAGAAGCCGAACAGTCGCCCCTTAGCCCTCGCTGTGTGACGCTCTCCCGTGCGCACTTAGCACAGACCCGGCCCCGTCTACTGGCTTTCCAATCATTCACGCTTTCGATCCTCACTCCGTCCAAGGAGGACGGTGGTACTTCTATAAAATTTGTCTTTTCCACTTTCTGGGGCTTCTTTGCTTTTATTGCAACGGAATCCACGCAAATCAAACGGGATAGCGATGTGCGAAGAGCAAGGTCACCGTCTCCCCCCACCGGCCGCTCTCTCCTTCTCCACCCCTGTCCATTTCCACTCTCCTGGAGCCACCAAGGCACGTGGTTCCACGTATCCAGTCTGTCCTCATGCCAACACATCACGCACGTACAAGAAGGCTCTCTTAGAATTATGCTCCCCATTTTGTGCATCAGGAAAATGCAGCCCAGAGAAGTTAAGTGACTTGGCCAAGGTCACACAGCAGGCAAGTGGAGGAGCTAGCACTTCCTTGACTCCCAAGTTTAACGGCAAAGCCTGTGACTTTGCCCACCAGCCTACACTGCCTCCACAAGTCCTATCAGCTTCCAACAAAAGGAGTCGTAACAGTCGTAACAATAGAAAATGGCAGCGCACATGGAGCACTGAGCGTGGGAGCGTGTCACAAGCATTACCCATGTTCGTCTAGACTTTTCCAACGCCTAGCGAGGTGGCCCTGTTATTTGCACAGAGGAGAGAACTGAGGCTTCACGAGGGGAAGCCACTGGCCCAGGTCACACAGCTACAAGCAGTGACAGACCCGGATTCAGACTTCAGCCCTCTGACTACGAAGTCAGCCCGGGAAGTAGGTTGGGGTGGAAAAGGACAGGGTTTGGTCCTAGGTTAATGGGCAGGATGACCACTATCCCCATCCTGAACTCACACGGACATCTTCCATGCTTCACCTGGCCACCTCAGGGCCTTTGCACAGGCGGGTCCTCCCTGATTCTCACCTCTTCCTTGGCCTGCATAGCGTGTGCTCCTCCTTCATGAACCCTTCATGAACTTCAGCCTGTGCCACTGTACTCCCGAAGCCCAGTGGGGAATCAGGTGCCCAGGAGACTCAGAATAAACACGTGTTCAGTGAATTCTGCATTCCTCCAGTGGGAAGGCTGGACCAGGCTAAGGCGACAGGACGTGTGAAGGGACAGGGAGGGGGGTGCCGGGGGAGGGCAGGGGTCCCACAGTCCTGGACCCTGGGAGGCAGTAGGGAGGAGTGGGGAGTGTGGCAGGGCAGGAGGTGAGGCCCCCAGGATGAGCACCAGTGGAAGGCGGTAGGGAACCAGCAAGGACACAGCCGTTTGTTGTCTGAGCTCAGAGTGGGCCGCACGATTCCAGACAACAGCAGACGCCTCCCAAGCAGATCCCAAGGCCTCCAAGGACGATGCTGCCTCCTGCCTCCCCGAGTCAACTGACCCGTCGCTGCACGTGTCCCGGGAGGCCTGGGCTGGGCAGGTCCACACTCCAGGGCCGGTGCCGGGTGCAGACACACACACCTGGCTTGGGAAAGGAGTTCTGCACCCACTTCCCCTCCCTGCTGTGTGACGTCAGGCAAATCCTACCCACTCTGGGCTCGAGCTACCTCTGTGCATAACGGGAATAGAAAACACCAGAGAAGGAACAGGAACAGGGCATTTTGGAATAAGACAGGTGTAAGTGAACAATAAGCACATCTCCGTGTCTGGGCTTGACACGAGACAGTGGGGAACTCGTCTTTTTCTTTTTGCAGGTGTAGGAGAGGAAGACGTTTCCTCTACCCACTCTGGGTCCTTCTGACTGGACAACGTACTAAATTCACATGGGACAAAATAACAGGAGGAAACCAGACAAAGCTTTATAACAAGCGCACATGGCAGAGACCCAGGAAAACTGAGCCACTCGCCAAAATGGCGGAAGCTCTCACCTTGAATGCCAGCGTCAGCTACAAAGGAGGCTTTGGCGTGGGGAGGCGGCTATGGCAGGTCAGAAGAAAGGCAAGTGAACGAGAGAAAGGCTGTCATGCAGATGTGAGTGCTTGCCCTCCACACTGACGGGAGTTTCTAGAGAGAGAAGGTCGTCCCCCTCTTCCTGGTACAGAGAGGAAGACCCTCTGCAGATGGGGATCGCCCTCACAAACGTCAGTGCCTCTTACGAAGGGTGAGTTCTCGTGTTCAGAGCTTCTCCAACGTCTGCAGGGTCTGAAAGGAGCCAGCCCAAAATAACCCTCATGCCAAAGAGATGTATCTTGGGGCGGCCACTTCAAGTCCCACACAGCGGCAAAGATTCTCCCTGGGCTAACATCTCTGCAATCTTCCTTTTTCCTTTCCTCCCAAGCCCCAGTGCATGGTAGTACACTGTAGTCATAAGTCCTTCCAGTTCTGTGTGAGCCACAGCCACAGCGTGGCTCCTGACAGACGGCTGGTGTGGTTCTGGGACCGGGAAATGAACCCGGGCCTCGGAAGCGGTGAGAGCACTGAACTGGAACCCAAGGCGTCAGGGCTGCTCAGAGTGCGTGTTGTTAAATGAAGAGGCAGATGACCGAGTGAGTGGCTGCCCTCTTCCCTCCTTTCGCGTCACGGTGACACTCGCGTGCACTGAGTGCAGACGGCATCTCCTGTCTTTGCCGAAAGGCTTCCCCAGAGAGCTTTGTGTCCCAACAGGAGCGGCTCCGGGAGCCCTCTGCAGCAGGCCCAGCGAGGAAGGACGTTCCATGTGACACGACCAGGCCACCTGCCCCACCAGCCAGGGTGGCCACCGTGGAGACAGTTGGCATCGGGGCCAGCGCGTGTCATGACACGGGCAGTGCGGCTGCCCGCTCCAGGGCGAAGAGGCCCAGAAGGTTCCTTCCGTAAATGTTCCCTCGTCAAAGATGTTCGTGGCACAACAGTCAATGCGCCCTGGATCGGGCCGAAGGCAGCAAGCGTCCTCCAGATCCGTAGACACGGTCCCACCGGAGCCGCCGGCCCTGTTTACATGCTTCTGCTGTGCCCTTGGTGACAGTTACGAACTCTTGGACACAGGATTTTCGGAAAGGGAGGACGAGCTTAGGATGAGAATCACACATCCCAAAGGTTCCGTGGATCCTGCACGGTGTGAGTCCTCGGTGGTGCTGAGTCGGGGCGAGTCCATGCTCCAGCGTCAGGCGGCTCACCTGCTGGGAACTGCCCAGCCTCCCCTCCCGGGAGCACCAGGGGTGGCCGTGGGGACGCCCCTATCCATGAGATCCGGAATCCTGGAGCCTTCATTCCCCTGAGGCATTTCTCAGCCACCCCAATGAGCCCAGCCTGGAGCGAATTCTCCCATCTGCCCAAAAAATGAAAGGGGTCAGGTCTCAGGGGGAGGGAAACCAGAGTGTGTGCAGGGAGACAGTCAGCCAGGAGGGGCGGGGCAGGGAGCAGGGGGAGTCAGGACCCCGGGGAGGGCGGAGTATGGCTCTCCACCACAACCGCTGAAGAACTGCGGGTTTCTCAGGACGGAACGGTGGAGCCCAAATGACAGAGCTCCTGTCCCTGGAGTCTGGGCTGGTAGAGAAGTCGTGCAGAGCAAATAAGGGACTGCCCTGTCTCCAAGGGCCCTTCAGCCATCAGGAGATGCCAGGACCCTGAGATCTGACTGTCCCTCTCTGTTAAGGCAAGTCCAGAAACTCCTCCTGGGGGGCAGTGCGGTCAGCAGAGTGAGGAGTGTCCTGCAGGTGACACAGCCCCAGGACCCATGCACTTCTGTTAGTCGGTGCTTGTCCTTCCACAGGAAGCATCCACACAGCTCAGCCCGCTGCCTGGTCCCAGGACGGATGTCAGCAGAGTTCAGCAGAGAGCCGCTTGCTCAGGGCTTGGTGTGTGCGAGGCTCCTGGAGGGGACAAAGCGGGGGTCAAGAGACCCAGGCCGCAGCGTCAAGGAGGCAAGCAGAGAGGCTCCTGGGAGGAGGCCTGAGGGCAACAACTGCCTGGATGTCAGCACAAAAAGTGTCTCCCCTCCTCCAGAACCTGGGGTGGGCTACGCAGGCCCCACCCAGACGACTGCAGGCACGGAGAACTGCCGCTGTGTGCAGGACACAGCGTATAGAAGCCGGGACGACGAACGGGACACATGCTTCCTGTCCAAATGACATTTTGGAGGAAATGTTTGACACTTTCTTCTTCCCTCCTTCCCAGCTGAGCCTCAGAGGCCAGCAGCGCCTCAGCCTCCAGGCTGAAGTTCACCGGGGAGGGTGGGGCCTGGGGAGCAGCTGTGGCCACGGCCAGGAGGTGCTGGAGCAGGGCCAGCACACAGTGGGTCTGTTTCCATAGAGGGCTGTGGAGTGAGGACAGAGGGGAGAACATGATGGCGGGTGTGGGACTTCAACAGAGAGCACTGACAAAGAACGTCCAGGCCACAGGGAGCCACGGTGGGAGCCGGAGCAGAGGAGCGACAGGAATGGACATGGGGCTCCCCACACTGTGCTCCAGCCCTCTAGCCAGGTGTGCACAGCAGAGCAGGATGACAAGAACAGACACGCTACTGATGAGCACTCACTGAGAGCGGGTGAGGGGCCAGGCCCGTTCTGAGCCCTTGGTGTTGATGACTTCATTCTGTCCTGACGCAATAAGTCTGCGTGGTGGGGACCGCCACTGTCCTGTTTGTGCAGACAGGCAAAGCGAACCCCCGAGGTCACCCTGCTGGTCGCAGTGTCCCCGGGTCCCTGTGTAGCGGCTCTGGGCCGTCGTGTCCAGCGGGCCGGTGTGCTCGCTGCCTCCTGGCGTGTGTCTGGGAAGATCCTCAGCATCCCGGGCTCACTATCCCCATCTGTGCCCCGGGAGTGACTCCTGCCCGACTCTCAGGGCAGCTCTCTCTGACCCCAAGACCATGTAGCACCGTCCCAGCACTGCAGGCCAAGGCCGCCCGGGGACCCTCACAGTCTCATCATCTTCAGGAGGCAGGAAAAACCTCAAAGGGTTTCCTTGAAAGGCCCCTTGAAGCCAACTTGCTGGCATTTTGAGATTTTTCCTCCTGAGATCAACATGGAAGGAACTGCCTGGTGCTGACAAACTTTGGGAAACTTCCAAGCACTTTGGGATTCCCTTTTCCTCTCGGTCCAGCAGCAGCCTGTCACCTTGAAAGGACATGCGACACTCCCTTCGGCCAGGCAACCAGCTGGGGACCTTTAATATCCCTTGGCCAAGAGCTGCAGGTCAGGAAGAGGGCAGAGCCCCTGGCTCTGTGTCCCATGTCCATCTCAAGACCTGGCTGAGCCGCTGGTCCTCCCGGCCCACAGGGTCTCCACCCTGGACAGAGGCCAGCCTCGGGGCTCCCAGGGCCCTCCAGCTTCTGGTGCCGGTAGCACTTCCTCCCTTGGGCCAGCACCGCATGAGGCAGGGGCTGCTCCACTCCCAGGTCACTCCTGGGGACCAGCCCCCAGCAGCCTCTGCAGCGGGATGCCAGGGCCCTCCTGCCCCCAGAGGGAGGCAAACTCCAGGAAGGGTGGTGCTCAGGCCCTCCTCCGGGCTCAGCACGGCCCTTGGAGCATCCCTGAGGGCTCTGAGGACCATCTCAGAGCCTGGACAGGCAGGGCTCACCAGCGGCCACCTCGCCTCTGCCCAACTCCAGAAGGTTCTGCTCCTGTTTCAAAAGAAGGGTTTCCACCTCCAACAAGAATCAACAGGGGCTGGAAACCAAGCGCATGTAATCAGACCAGCTCCCTCCCAGACCCGAGCCTGGCAGGTCCACCTGCCTTCTGGCTCATCTGCCCAGCTGCCTGTAGATGTCACAAACTCGCCTGGCCCAAGGTGTCTAAGTGCCTGTCCCCCCGTCTCTCCACCCACATCTCATCCCTCAGCCCATCCTGGTGGCTCCACCTGCAGAACCTCCCAGAATCTGCTCCTTCCCCATGCCCCCCGCCCCAACCTGGGCCAAACCACACCAGCCCTCCCTCTAATGGCTGTGGTCCCTTGCTGCGCCTGCACCTCCAGTCTGCTCTCCACACACCACAGCCGGACCACGTCAGCTCACATCCTCCTCTGCTCCACACCCTCCGTGGCCACCCTCCAGGCAAAGCCCGGCCCTGCCAGGCCCTGATGACGAGCCGACCTCATTTCCTGCCACCCCGCTCCCTCCTGCCCATCCCACTCCAGCCGACCGGCCTCCCCATCTTCTCTCACACACCAAGACCATTCCTGCCCTTGCTCTTGCTGGTCCTTCCTCTTAGAACACTCTTGATGTCCACACGGCTCCCTCGCCTCCTCCAGATCTTTGATCAAATGTCATCTCCTCAGTGAGGCTTTCCCTGACCTCCCCTTCTCACCACCTGAGCCCTGGGCAGGCTCAGTCTGTCTGCATGTGACACGTTCCCCCCACCACCTGTGAGCCCCCAGGAGCAGGCCAGAATGCCAGGGTTTGAATCCTAGCTCTGCCACTTACCAGCTGTGTGACTTTGGACAAGGTGCTTAACCTCTCTGTGCCTCCATTTCCTCCTATGTAAAACGTGCCTTCACTCTAGGTCGTTGTGGAAGCTAATGAGTTAATACGTACGAACTGTCTGGAATGCAGAGACGTCCGTTAGCCATTATTCGAATCGTTATGATGTGCTGTGGACCAAGGCTTCCCGGCCAGTGGTCCAAAGACCTGGGCTGTGATCCGCCTCTGCCGCTACTCTCCACGTGACCTTGGGTGAGTCCCTTTCTGTAAAAGCTATTTCCTACAGCTGCAAAACACGGGGATTGTCCCGGAGGTGGCCTGAGCCCCTGGGGTGCTTGGAAAACATGTGCCTCTCATTCTTTCAAAAGAGAATAACAGACCACGTCCTCAGGTGGGAAGGAGCACGTTGTGTAACTACTGAAGGCTCCAGCAGAGAGAAGGGGCAGTGAGCGAGGGCTCGTGGGCCACGCGCATCAGTGAGGACAGGCTTGTGTGAGCACTGATGACTCCAGCAGAGATGGGACAATGAGCGAGGTCACGTGGACCACGCGCATCAGTGAGGAGCAGCTGGGTTATGGTTAATAACAAATGAGATCTCGATCTCAGGGGCCTACTATCAGTCTGTGCATCTCTCATGCAATGTGTGCACCACGTGGCTCTGCTGCATGGCACCTTCCCTCTGGACTCAGGCCGCCAGGGCAGGCTGGGTCGGGAATGCCACCGTGGCCTCAGAAGGAGGAGAAGTTGTCAAGCCCACGCCGGTTCTTGCAGCTGCTCAGCCCCTGTGCCCTGCCCGAGAGCAACAAGGGGCAGGGCCGCCAAATCCTCCAGGGAGGGAGGGGCCACCACAAGGGCCCTGAGCGTGGGTGAGCCATCATCCAGTTCCACACCACGCTACGATTCTGGAGACTATCCCGGAAGCAAGGACAACCACTGAATAAATTCTCCATTTGCAGCAAGTCACGCTGGCCACAGCGAGGAGGACAACAGACTGGAAACGGGCAAGAGTGATAATAAATTGGGAGAAAAATTGGGAGGGCGTTTCAATTTTCCAAGCGCAAAACAGGACAGTCCTTTAGACGAGGGTGATGGCAGTGGAAGTGGGGAGACACCAACAGGTTTAAAAGATAGGACGATTGACTGAGGGGCCTGGGTGGCTATGTGGCCCCAGGGTGGGGAAGGAAGGGAGCAGGCTTGGCTTCTCCTGTCTCACCAGCCGCGGGCTCTGGTCTTTGGGGAAGACCGGTGAGCCTATTCTCTGTTTGTTCTGGGGCACCCTGTGTTCTCCCAATAAATCTCCCATCTTGTTCAAAAGAAGAGCATGAGCTGAATAAAGGAGGGAACCCACGGCTTAATAAGGCGAGGAGTGCTGAGTGAACTGACAAACGGGTGACAGAGGCACCAGGGGGATTCACTCATGTCCCCAGCTGTTCAAAGAATGAAGAGAAGGTAGGCTCAACGAGAAGAAAAAGGAAGTGGTCCGAACTGGACATACTCTGAGGGACCCCACCTCCGCCACCAATGCCTCAGGGTCTCCACTCCTCCAGGGTGCGGACCAATTTCAGCTGTGACAGAGAAGGGAGGGGTGGGCGGGAAGGAGGAGGGAAGGAGAGGCAGGCGACATGGACGGTTCCGAGGGACCTCTGCCTCATCCTCTCCTCCCGCCGTGTGGCCTCCCTGTGCTTCCCTTTCGGAGTACACAACTTCACCATCCGTGGTGGGCGGGCTTGGGAGTCACCAACACCCCAGGAGAGATTTTCTGTTGCAGCAGCAGCATTGGGCAGCTCACAGGAGCTCAGAGCCCCGGATCCTCCTCTGCCCTGGGTGCCCTTAACGGCCCCAAGGGGAAGGAGTCAACTGTGCAACTGTGTGACTGTGGCCTCCTCTCAGCCCAGCCCGCCTCTGGAGCATCATGGTCACTGTCCGAGATGCTCACGGGCTGACTCGCAGCTGGAGACACACTCTGAGACCAAGCCCCACTGTGTCAGAGCTGAGGGGGTCTAGGACCTCCTTTTCCCCAGAGCCTGGCTTGCAGATGAGAAAGCAGAAGCCCAGAGACGGGGAGGAATTCCCTCAGGACACACAGCGAGGGGCAGAGGGGGCGTAGAAGTGAGCTTTTGGACAGAACCCATTTCCTTTGGAAGGCTCCTGGGCGATGCCCCCTGCCCGGGACAACTCCCAGCGCTGAAAACTCAGAGGAGCACACAGTAGGTGCTCAGGGCCATTTGTGACTGAATAAATGTTTCTAATGGGACAGCACAAGCAGGCCGTGAAGCTGGGAGCGGACCCCAAATCCTGCCTTTCCACAGGAACTCCTGCTCCTCTTTCAGACGAGCGAAGTGGGGCTCGGAAAGGAGGCGGGAGGGGAGCAGTGCGGCCCTGAGTCCCTGGTGAGGAGCACACCACCGGGTGTGGGCAGCCCACGGAACAGGCTCCCCAGGAGACCGGGTGCAGAGGAGCGTGGCGGCTGCACCCTTGGTTACTGAATGTTTGGTCTCTGATCCCGATGCCCGTTCAAATAACGAGAACAGAGTCTTGGGGGAAAAGGAAAGCTTTCCTTCACCAGTCAGGGGCAGCAAAGCAAGGGCCAGGGGCCCCCAAATTGCTAGCTCCCCGTTAAGAAACGGGTGGGGCTTTTGATTTGGGGCTTTAGGTAGGGGAGGGTGCCGTGGCCTTCCTGCTCAGCGTTTTCCCATGGGCCTGCGTCTGGGGCTGCTTCCAGCCGAGGAGACAGAGGGTTTCTCAGATGAGCGTCCTCGGCTGTTTGTCTCCACGGGGGAAGGTGCACTCTGACGTCAGGGAGCCGAGGAGCTGGGCCTGGGAAGCCTCGGTTTCTGGATATGGTCTGGACGCTAGTTTCTCTGTAAAAGGACTTCAAGGTCCTGCGATCAGCATGACTTTAGTGGGAGCCCAGCGTGAGCCCATCTGGACTTGAACAATTTGCTAATTCCATTTGGCTCTATAGCTGAAGGGGTCAGAGGTCACAGAAACAAGCCTTTACCTGTGAGTGTCACTAAGGACCCAGGGCCCTGGGGATGTGGGCCTTGAGTTTTAGCCCATCTCTGCTGGGTTCTCTGAAGCGGAACCGACGGCGGGGCTGATGTGAACTCAGAGCCGGTCCCACCTTGGCCCGGCCAGGCACCCCATCTCCCACCTGGGAAGCGGGAAGCAGTTAGGGCTGGAATCCTGGGGAAGAGAAGTTCTTTCTCTGTTGGGCTGCTGAGGGGTGATGAGGCCAGCCTGGGAGTGACGGTGGAGAGCCCCCCTGAGCAGGACAGCAGCACAGAGGGCAGGCAGCCAAGCCAAGAGGCTGGGAGGGCCGATCCCTGCTGATGGCATCGAGCACCCAGGTACAGCCTCACCTGAAGCTCTCTGCCTTTAGACGGCCTAGTTACAGAAATTGTTCTCTCCTGCTTTGTTCGTTTGCTAGTTCAAGCCCCTTGGGTTTCTGTCACAGGCTATCAAAAGAGTCCTGGGGCCGGGTCGGCAGCATAGTGGTTAAGCTCCTGCACTCCTCTTCAGCGGCCCCAGGTTTGCAGGTTTGGGCCCCAGGTGCAGACACTCACATCGCTCATCAGCCCATGCTGTGGCAGGTGTCCCACATAGAAAATAGCGGAAAATTGGCACAGATGTTAGCTCAGGGCCAATCTTCCTCACAACACAAAAGGAAAAGAATAAAGCTTCTGACTGTTCCTTTCAGCTGGCAAATGGAGCACTCTGGCATGGCTACAACATGGAGGATTTAGGCTAGCTTCAAGGAAGAACTTCCAGATAACACTGCAAGGCTCCAGTCTAACCTGGAGCCCAACTGGACTCAAGCCATATCTGTTGGGGGCCTGCTATAGACTGTTACCCAAGTTAATCCTCGTTTTGGAGGACAAGACTGAGGCTCAGAGAAGGGAGGCAAGTGGCCATAGCGAGGACGTGTGGACCAGGCAGCAGGCCCAGACGCTGCTGCTGCTCTCTGGGGAGCTGGCCGAGGTGGCTTGCCCGCGTGCCGGGGGCTCTGGCGCCAGTGGCACGTGTGCTGGGAGCGCCTGAGCCGTGGTGGCTGCATGGGCCGCCCAGAGGCACCCGGAGGGCTTGCACACACAGGGGGCCGGCTCTTGGCCCGGCCCCGCCCGGCTCCCCTCCCGGCTTTGTCTTGCTTTGCTTGGGGGAGTCACGCTCAGGCGACCACCAGGCCCAGTGTCTGGAGCCTGTACAGGGGAGGCCACAGCCTGCGCCGCCCGCCGGCCCTCCGGACACCCCTTCCTTCCTTCGGGCCTTGCAGGACCCTGTTCCCCACTTGCACAGCGGAGGTCTTTCCAGAATATGCAGGGCACCTCGCTCCTTCTGGAATGCGATGGGTCCCTCGCTGCCCTTTCCACGTCACCCTGGAACGCAGCTCGGGTCCTGCTTTCTTTGCCTCGTGGCCTCCAGAGGCCGCCACAGGAGGGCCCGGGTGGACGGTGCACCAAGCTCAGCCCCCAAGGGCCCTGAGGCGAGAGCTGCCCACCAGGGACCTCGCACCTGCTGAGGAGGCTGCTGAGGCCCCGAGGGGCGGACACAGGGCTCGGGCCAAAGGGACCCCAAAGGCTTCGTGCTGGCTGGGGGCTTCTGGCCGTGCTGGGGGTCGAGGTCCCTGCGGTGTCTGAGGGCCCGCTGTGTGCAGAGAAGCAAGGACAGCGGCCGGCCCAGAGCTGTTCACAGCCCAAGCGCGGACGAGCCAGCCAGGCAGACAGAACCGCAGCTCACGGGCCGTTTCCAGGGGTGAAGGGTGGCGTCGGGGCAGAGGCCCACGTCTGCTGGGGAACTACTTAAGTACAGAGAAGTTTTAGCTGGGACTTGCAGGCTTCCAGTGAGATATGAGTTTGGCTCAAATAATGGAAAACTCTATTAAGAGTGGCTTAAACCACAAAGACATCTAACGTGTAATGTTTAAAAATGATGTGAGAGACGGGAAGTCCAGACGTGGTCTGGTGGCCCGACAATGTCATCGGTGACCCAGAAGCCACCCCCTCTCTATCCCACCATTAACAGAATGTTAGTGTCACTCCCTCATGACTGCAGTGTGGCTGCCTCCATTCCAGCCATCATATCTGCACAGTCAGGGTTCAAGCCGGAAGCAAGGGGGCATCTCAACTCAGGGCGCCAGGGCAAAGGTAGATTTTAAAAGCTCATTCTAATACTGAAAACCTGGAAGACTACAGACCGAATGCCAGGTGTCAAGCTTTTTGTTGGTATGACATGTGAACGGCTGGCCACCTGCGACAGTCCCTCTAGGAGACGCTCTTCTGGAGCTGAGCTGGAGCCACTCTCTGGATGGAGCATGTGTTCCCAGCTCACCACAGTCCCCGCCACTCCCTCAGCTTGCCTCTGGCCCAGGGCCTCACCCACCTCTCTGGACCTGACCCTTGGAGGCATCTGAGTTTGCGGTCCTCCCTTTAGCCCCATGGAGCTTCACCTCTTCACCCGAGACGTGAGGACAGCAGTGTCCAGCCTGGGTTAGATGCACTGGGAATGCAGCCTCAGAGCAGGGGTTCACTGAGTGCCCCGAAGGCAGCTGAGACGAGGTGGGTGGGCGAGGCCCGGGACCAGGGGCTCAGGGAAGTGTCCCCGAGGAATGCTGTGTCTTCTGACTCCAAAGCTGCACCCTGACCTCCTGCCCGTCTCCCTCTCCCTCGTGCATCACTGCAGCCAGGGATCCCGCAAACCCTGGGCATGCGGGGGCCACGGCCCCGGGGTCAGCACCAAGGGCACCAGCAACAGGCACCCATCCAACACTCCATCTCCAGCAGCTCAGAGAGCACAGCGCCCCCATGAGGTACCACTGCCAGACCCACTTATAGAGAGAAACTGAGCCTCCAAAGGGACGAGGGACCCGTCCAAGGTCACACAGACTTAGAAAGCTAGAAGCCAGGTCTGCCGGTCTCTCACACAAGCAGACATTCCAGCCTCAGGCGATGACAACCAGGTGACCTAAGCACAGAGCGGGCTGCGTGTGTCATGGTGGGGGCGGGGTACTGGCCGGGCAGGCTGGGGAACAGATGCCAGAAGGGCAGAGTCTCGCAGGGTGAGGGCACTGCTGTCTGGAGAGCAGAGGAAAGGCGCTCCTGCTGGAGGACCAGCTCATGCTAAGGCCTGGAGGTGCGGCGGCCTGAGAAACACGGCTTGTACGTGACAGAGGGGGCTCTGGAAGCCACCGCCCTCACCTGTGGAGGCCCCTGGACTCCCCCTCCTCCCGGCTTGACCCCCGCCCCGGCAGCTGTGCCTCCATCCATCTCTCTGTCAGCCCTCCTCCGGCTGCCCCGAGGCCCAGCCCCTGAGCCGGCTCCTCCTCAGCATCCTGCTCTTTCCACATTGTCCGGTCTTGGCTCAGACACAACAGGTGGGTTCCCTCCCTTGAAGTGATAATTAAGTTTCTCATTACCGAGGGATACCCTCATGACATGTCCTCAAAGTTTAAAAAGAATTAAAATTGAGAAAAGAATCCAGACTGCTAACGGTCTAAATGAGCACAGGATGAGAGAAGGTCCCTCTGTTCCTGGTGAGGAAGGGGCCCTGTTCCCGGAGGAAGACGGGAGGGGGTGACCTGGACCCCCGTGCGCCTGTGGGCAATCCTTCCATCTAGTCAGGGTGTAGCCATCGTCACACGTTTCTGAGCCCCTTTCTGTATCTGTCCCAGAGCCCTCCCAGTGCTCCCAGGCTGGAGAGGCCATCAGACAGTGAGCACAGCTCTGGGGGCCCAGGTGAGGCCAGAGGGGGCTGCAGGAGGGGATGTGGTTTGAGAAGGGCTTCATGGAGGCGGTGAAATCTGAGCAGGGTCTCCAAGGACAAGCCATCATCCAGCCAGGGCCTGGCACCCGGCAGGAACCAAATCCATGAGGAAAGAACGAGTGAGTGAGTGAAGAAATGAACGGGCGCCCTGACCTCCTGCCCGTCTCCCACTGAGCGGGTGCTGAGCAGGGGGCCTGGCTCTGAACGCAGTGAGGGGAATGAAAGGGCCGACGCGAGGGAGACCGGGGCGGGAGGCCGTCACTGTAGACAGAGGAGGCAGGGAAGGCTCCTCTGAGGAGGTGACATCGGAGCTGAGCCTTGTCTGGGCCATGTTTGTAGCTTCTGGAAACCTGAGGCTTTAACCTCTGGCCCGCGTGCGCACATGGGACATGCCTTGTCCCAAGTCCCTTTGGCTCAGCCTCCTGCCTCCCCTGTCGCACCCCCACCCCAGGAAGAGCCCTCCTTCCTGGGCCCACATTCCAAATACAAACTGACCCATCCAGGGGCCATCCACACCCCAAGCACCTCCTCTGCTGGACACTCACACTCAGGGCCACGGGCCCCCTGCCCTTGTCCCCCAGGGCAGGCACCAGACAGGCGGGACAGCCCCCTGCCCCGGAGCCTGTGAGTTATTCAGACCAGCCCGTCTGAGCCTGCTCACCCTGCCTCGCTGTTCCTCCCCGCAGAATCCACAGGACAGGCTCCTGCCCGCAGTGCCCTGCTGTCTCACCTCCTGACCCCCGGGGCTTCCCGGGTGGCCCTGCGTGGCCCTGCGAGCTCCGCCTCGGAGAACTGCAAGTAATCAACTATCTTCTCAATGGCATCGTCTCCAGGTCCGCTGGCCTTACTGAACCGCACACGTTCCCTTGTCACATTCTCTGTGAAACCTGCCCTCCCAGACCCTTTGCAGACGCTTAGCCTGAACAGAGGAAGAGCAAAGGAAGTGTGCGCCCTGTCACAGCATCTTCGACAAGGTGAACCTGGAATACACACTGGAGTTCCTTTCCCCATCAAACGGGAGGCTCCAGAAGAGTGGAGGGCACATCAGGCATTCCACGGACAAGACCAGAGCCCCGGGACGTCCCGAACGCCTGTCTCCCCAGGCGGCGGGCTCGGGGCCAGGGCTTGACCAAGTCCCAGGCTCTGCCCGCCCACTGAGCCTGGAGTTTGGTGGGTTTTTCGGATTCAGCTTTTAATCTTGTCACTTTAGCAGACAGCCCTCAGTTCCTAACTTATCTTTCCAGCAATAATCCAGTTAGAGCGCTGCTCCCTGAGTCAGGTGACGAGAATCTGCAGACATCAGCAGGGAGAGACAGTTTCAGCCTGGCCTGTTTCACAACAAGGGGTGTCTTTGGGAAAGAGTGGGGGTGCGCAGTGTGGGAGGACAGAACAAGGGGACGCCTTGGGTGGCACCAACGCCAGATTTGTTTCCTGGGGGCATCGATCTTCACGCATTCGATATCCAGGGCAGCGCCCCGAGAGGGGAGTGGGTTGGAGCTGAGCTTGGCTGTCACCCCACGGAAAGGAGGGCTGAACACTGCAGGCAGCTGTGGCCCGGGGAGTGGCCTGACCCAAGGGAGCCACCCAGAAAGTCGCCTCCAAGATGGCCATCCTGGTCAGGTCAAGGTCCAGCTGCTGGAACAAAGGCCCACGGCAGAGTGGCGCACAGAGCTGGCCCCTCTCCCGCGCTCAGTCTGGAGGCACACGGTTGGTGCTGGTCGGGCAGGGCTGCCCGGGAGGCTCCTGTCCCCGTTGCCCTGTCATCCCAGAGGAGCCGCCCTCGTCCGTGTGGTCAGGACAGAGCTCCAGCCTCAGAGCTCGTGCTCCCGGCAACAGGACAGAGGGAGATGCAGATAGAAGAGCCTGCTTCTCTCTCCTGGGAAATATCTGGAAGCCACACAAGTCACTTGCCTTCCCGTCCTCAGGGAGCGCTGGGTTCCATGCCCAGCCCGCTGCAGAGGAGGCTGGGAACTCTGTGTCCTGGGTGGCCACATTCCCAGCTAGGAGTCAGGGGTTCAGTTGCTCTGGGAGGTGGACGATGCCATTGGGAGCCACCCGGAACTGTCTGCCACACCCTTGTTAATGTTTCCTCCCACCACCCCAGCACTCCACACCCTGAGTTCCTGTTTTGTGAAAAATGGTCCATCAGACCAGTTGCATTAAGTAATTCATAATTCAGGAGTCAGCTGAAGATGCCGGGCCAGCGGGGGCGTTCATTAGCTGCGCTGGCAAATCCCTGGTGGGGCCCCACACCGACTCACGGTCTCTCCCCGCAGAGCCCACTGTGCACCTGAAGCCAGAAGCATCTTCTCCAGCGGAGGCCGAGCACGTCGCTCCCTGCTCCTGCTCCCCTGCTCCTTAGAAACTGACCCAGGGCCCTTGCTGTGGAACTGAGCTTAGCCTAACGAGGCAGCTCAGAGGCAGCCGCCGGCCAGCCAGCCAGCGCCCAAGCTCACAGAAGAGACGGAGAAAGCCTCATCAGCAGAGCGTTCCGTCATCACAGCTGACTGCTCTCCAGGCCCGAGCTGGGGGATATCGAAGTTCGGAGACGCAGAGCACAATGCACCCAGCGGAAGTGGTCCCAGAAACAAGGGGTGCTGGTCCACGTCCCCCCAAGCCTCGCGCCTGCCTCTGTCTTGTACGTGCCCACCACCACAGCCTCCTTCTGTCTGGGACGCCTCCTCCGATTGCTGCGGTCAGAGCCTGCAGCCCTCCCCACTAGATGCCACCTCCCTTTAGACTGCCAGCAGGGGGTGAGCGTGTGCTGAGCTGGGCACGTCCTGCCTCTGTCCCCGGCACAGGGGACTGTCCTCCTGTTGGGTCCCCGCCTTCTCTTCCCAGCTGGGCTGTGCTCTTCCAGCAGGATCCATGCCTGATTCCCCTCGGGGAGCCCGGGAGTCTGGCCAAGCGCCCAGCATGTGGGCTTCACCGAGGGGGAGCCTCACAGGCAGGGGATTTGTGGAAAACCGAACCAGTCAGTGTGAGTAAAGCCCAAGGAGGAGGTGGGAGTGCAAAGGGCTGCAGGGGACAGGTCACAGAGGGTCCCGAAAGCCCACTGAGGCAGTGGGACTGGCCCTGAAGGGAAGGGGGGCCCTGGACAGATGCCAGGAGAGCCGTGCCAGACGACCACACGCTGGGCTGTTTGGCGTAAGGAAAACCACAGCGGGGGACCCGAACGGGGAGCAACAAGCCTCCCAGCATGTCCGCAGCCCTCCTCTTCCTGGCCCTGGCCCTGCACTCCGTGGGCGCAGGGAAATCTCTGCCCACTCTCGTGCTGGGACCGTCCCGAGCCGTCTCGTGAGCACGTGGAAAGACTGCACACAGTGCCACCGGCCTCGCGAGCAGCAGCCAGCGGCCTCCTGGCCATCCTCAGGCTTCTGAGGAGCCCCTGCGGAAGCTCCCTGATGGTTGACCCTCCCTCTGGAGCCCCAGGATGTCTGGCTTCCTGTCACCTCCCCTGGAACCTGCAGCTGTCCGAACAGCCCACACCTCGTCAGTGCTCTTAGGGGCCTGCTCCGCATCACCGTCATCAAAAGGAGAAATCGTCCCAGTGCCCAGGGCCAAGTCCTGCGATACAGTCGGAAGACCCATCTGCACGTGGAAGTCACCTGAGGCCGCTTGGGGGCCCACACCCTGCCACCCCGATCCCCCAAGGGTGGCTCACGGACTCGGTTACCCTATCTGGACCTCTCGCTTGTAGTCATAAAAGCCACAGGCTCGAAGTTTCCCGTGCTGCTTCTGGAAACATCAGCTAGTGTTAGCCACGGTCGCTGCCTTTCTGCCCTCCACTGTGGCTCCCAGCCTTGTCCCTTCAGACCCGCATTAGTTGCTAGGAGCGTTACCCCAAGAATTCTGAGTCACTTCTCCACCTAGTTGTTCCGATCACCTCCTCGTGCTACATCCCTACACGCGTCTCAACCTGGAGCCCACCCAGCCCCCGCTCTGTGTAAGGAGGGTGCAAAACGGAGCATCTGTGACACAGCTTTCTGCAGCAGCAAGTTTATTACAAGACTTGGAAAACCGAGGACTTTCCGAGACCCGACCGTCAGCCCCTCAACGTGGAAGAAGAGACGGAGAGGACGGGGAGGGAAGCTGTGCTCCGGGAAAAGCAGTCCAGGCTCTGAGGTTCCACCCCGGTGGGGCCAAGGGGCAGAGCTGCAGCGAGGGTGGCCTCTCCTCGTGTCCCCCAGGTGCCTCCAGGCCGTCCTCTAGGTTCCCCGAGTGTTTGGCCGCGATGCTTTGGAGGCTCCCAGAGGGGCCAGGTCCCTTCCGAGTTGAATCTCTGCAGAGAGCGCCGCCGCGGTTGGCACAGCTCCCCTGGCCGCTGGAGCGAGGCCTCTCACCCGCATCTTTGCACACACGCGTGTCCTTCTTGCACGGCCCCCACTCACAGCAGAAGGCGTCTCCCTCTGGCCGAAGCCCCACGCCCGGGGGCCGGCTCCGGATTCTGCGACTTGCTCGCTGTGCGCGGACAATGCAGGGGGCAGCTCGACCCTTGGGCTGGGACCGGACCTGCTGGGACCTCACCGGGGCCACACCCTGTTCCTCTTGCCAGATCCGATCCTGATTGGCAGGCAGCAGCACAGACCTCGGAGTGCCTTGAACAGCCTCCTGGCAGCGCCCCCTCGGCCCTGGCTGCGGCCAGAGGGCGAGGCCGGGGTCACCTCATGGGGCTGCGCCGCCTGCCGGGAGTCTCCTTGGCAGCTTCCCTCCTGGGCCCCACGTGTGGTGCGGGCACTGTGGGAGGAGGGGACGGCCCCGGGGTCCCATGGGGGGGCCGGGCTGGGGGCAGCGGGGCATGAGTCCAGGCTGGGCAAAGCACCGCCAGGCTCTGCGGCCTCCGGCCCTGACTGCGGCTTCTCGCTGGGCCGCTGACGGCCAGCCTCCCGGAGCCAGGTAGGCAGAACTGGCTCACTGCCAGCGCGCCGGCCGCGGGGCTCCAAGGCCCTCCGCCACGCCGTGCAGTGTTGCAAAGCACGGCAGCTGTGGGCCTTGTTGGAGGGGAGGGAGGTCGGGGGTCTGGCGTGACCACCCCCCTGCGGCTGCTGGGCCTTCAGCATCTCGTCGGTCCCCCAGGCGGCCCTCGTGTCAGCAGGCGGCTCCCTGTAAGGCCTCAGCCTCGGCTGGCCCCAGTTGACCCACGGGTCCCCCATCACCTCCTCCAAAGTCTTCCTCTTCCCAGGGTCGAGGGTCAGCAGGCCTCTGAGCAGCTGGGCGCACTGGCACGACACCAGCCTGGGCGGCGAGTAAGACCCCCTGAGCGTGCTGCGCTGGATGGCGTCGAAGTCCTCCCCCCAGAACGGCAGGGACCCGGCAAGCATGGCGTGGAGCAGCACGCCGAGGCTCCAGACGTCGGCCGGGGGGCCGGCGTAGGGCTGCAGCCGCATGACCTCCGGGGCCATGTAGCCGGGGGTGCCGCAGAACGTGCTCAGCGGCCCGCCAGGGTCCAGGCTGCAGAAGCCGAAGTCGGCCAGCTTCGCGCTCCCCGCCGGGTCCAGGAGCACGTTCTCTGGCTTCAGGTCCCGGTGTATGACGCCCCGGCGGTGGCAGTACTGGAGAGCAGAGACGAGCTGCCGGAACCAGCCTCGCGCCTCCTCCTCAGTCAGGGGGCCGTGCTTCATCAGGTGGTCCAGCAGGTTGCCTCCGCGCACATATTCACTTATTATAAATAGTGTCTCCTCGCTTTCGATCACCTCCACCAGCCTCAAAATATGGGGGTGACGTAATCGCGCCAGACCCTGCGTTTCGCACAGAAGTCTCTTGGCAGTGGCGGCGCTCTGCTCCTTCTTCTGTATGATCTTGACGGCCACCTCCGTCCCGCTGGGGACGTGCAGGGCCAGCTTCACAATGCCGAAGGAGCCCTCCCCAAGGGTCCTTCGCAGCTGGTAATCCCGCGGACAGGGCTGCCTGCCAGCAGAGGTGGCCGCCAGGCCAGGAAGCATGCTGGCTCCTGTCTACGCTAACTGGTAACACTAACTAACGACACTGACTACGCTTACTATGTGAACAAACAAAACGATAGTAGGCTAGCTAATATGGGCTAACTAAAGTAACGAGGCCAGCTATGCTTCCTAACTACGCTAATAAATAACACGAACGCTACCAAAGATACTAACTACTGACTATGCCAACACTACTAACTATACTAACTATGCTAACTATGCTAACTATGCTAACAATACTAGCTAAAAAATTTAAAGAAAACGCGAGGAAGAACAAAAACAAGGAAAAATTAAAAATGAGAAAATAACAAGGAAAAACTGAAATATAAAAAATATAAATATAATAAAAATATAATGTAAAAATATAATATAAAAATAAATCAATAATAAAAAAATTAAAAATTTAAAAGGGGGAAAAATAAGAAGGAGAACAAAACCCAAAAAAATAAAAAAAGGAAAACAAAGAAAAGTAACAAAACAAAAAGAAAAGAACAAAAAAGCAGCAAACTGAAAAAAAATGAACAAAATCAGGGGGCAAAAAAAAAAAAACGGAGAAAACAAACTAACTGTGGCAGATTCCTCAGGTCACCAGAGCAGCTTCCTGGGTAAGTACCAAAGCCCTAGGCCGGGCAGAGGCTTATACAGGCTTTTGGGAAATTCCATCACAGGGGCTCCTTATGAGGTCAGAGCAGGAAAGGGACCAGGCATGGCTGGGGCTAAACTACAGCGGTTGGCTCACTTTTTGCTCTCAAGACCCCTTTACTCTGAAAAACAGGGACCCCAAAGAGAGTTTCATTAATGTGGGAGATTAGAGAGTGATATTTACTTTATTCAAATTAAAATCTGTAGGATTTTTCAGTGGCCTTTGCATCTATAATTCAAAAATCTCTAATAACTCTTGGCTGTTAAGACCTCAAAATATCTACACTTAAAACGCACAACTCCTGGGGCTGGCCCCGTGGCCGAGCGGTTAAGTGCGCGCGCTCCGCTGCAGGCGGCCCAGTGTTTCGTTGCTTCCAATCCTGGGCGCGGACATGGCACTGCTCATCAAACCACGCTGAGGCAGCGTCCCACATGCCACGACTAGAAGGACCCACAACGAAGAATATACAACTATGTACCAGGGGGCTTTGGGGAGAAAAAGGAAAACATAAAAAATCTTTAAAAAAAAAATACACAACTCCTTTTCCTTAAACTCTGATTAGTTTCAAAATGATCGTACCCCTGAAGGGCTGTTATAGTCCTATAGGAAAACGTTCTGTTGCATGAGACCTGAGAAGGGGCATCATTAACGTTCACAGAGCTGAGGGGAAGAGAGCTTTCCTCCTACTTCCCCAGGGAGACCATGAGCAGATTCCTCACCAGAAACCCTGGAGGCCAGAGGGCAAGGGCTGATGTACTCAAAGTGCAGAAGGAAAAGAAGCCGACCAGGAACCTATATCTGGAGAGCAGTCCTTCCAAAATGAGGGAGGAACCAAGACGTTCCCAGAAAAGCACGGCTCAGAGAGCGCTGTCCACCAGACCCACCTCCGAGGAAGGGAGTCCTTCAGGCTGGAAGGAGAGGACGCGGACGGGCACTCGACGCCTCGGGCAGAAATGAAGGTCTCTGCTCAAGTAAGTAGGAGACGACTACAAAAGCTGGAACTATTCTAACTTTGGCTTGTACCTCCTCTTCTTGTTTTCCGCATTAAGAGACTAAAGGATTAAAACCCCAATTCTTAGTCTGTGTTTTTGGACACACAACGCCATTGATGGAATTCTGTGACATTAAGAACTGAAACAGGCAGCGTGAGAGCTCTATAGGGTCCCAGTTTCTCTATGTTACTGAAGTGACGCTGGCATCAATTGACATTTGAGTGTTATGACTTTAGGATGTTAAGTGTAATTCCACGGTAACCACAAAGAAAAGAGCTATCGAATATACACAAAGCAAAATGAGAAGGGAGTTAAATTGCCTTTTCAGTAATTGTACAGACGAGCTGCACGGCCCCGTCTACCACAACTGGGTCTGTGTTCATGAGGTGACCTTTTAAAGCCACTAAAGGTGAGGGCTGGCTGCCAGGGGAACCCACCTCCATCGGACAGTCGGAACTTTCATTCCCACCCCCTGATTTCCTGGGAGGGGAGAGGGGGCGGCGGTCGAATCCATCACCAACGGCCAATGAGCTAATCAATCCTGCTTCTCTAAGGAAGCCTCCATAAAGACCTCCAACCCCAAAGGGGTTCAGAGCGCTTCCAGGGGGGGAGCTAGCACGCTTCCGCGGGCCACCTGCCGGGCCCCGAACTGCACGAGGACAGAAGCTCCTTCGTCAGGGACCTCGCCGTGTGTATCTTCATCTGCCTGTTGATTCGCATCTTGAAATCTTATGTGAGAAACCAGTAATCTAGTGAGTAAACTGGTTTCCTGATTCCTGTGAGCCACTCTAGCAAATTAATCGAGCCCACAGTGGGGCTCGTGCTAACCTCTGATTTATATTCTGCTGGTCAGTAGCACAGGTGACAACCTGGGCTGGCGACTGGCGTCTGAAGTGGAGGCAGCCTGGTGGGACCGAGCCCTCGACCCGTGGAACGTGATGCTGGCCCCGCGGAGAGGGTCAGAATCGAGGCGAAGTGTCAGGGAATTGTCAGGGGTCAGGGAACGGCTTGGTGGGGTGGGAACACTTCCCTCTACACACATCAGAAGTGGGTACCAGAATCTTCCCCAGGTGAGCTCACAGTGTGAAAGCTCGCCCTGCGCACACTTAGGGCACAAGCGCTTTTCAGTGTGTGTGCCAGTCCATAGAAAAATTGAGAGAAATAAGATGAAAGGGGGAGGGAGGAGGGCAGGAGAGATGACACGAGTGGCTCAGAGCTGATAATGTAGAAGCTGGGCACGTGGGGAGGGTGGCCATTATACCATTTTGCCTACTTTTGTGTATATCTGAAGTTTTCCCCAAGAAAAAGTTGAGAAAGGAAAACACAAGAGTGAGTGAATTTGGAGCCTGCGCTCCTGGACTCCTGCTGAGTGGGCTGTGGGGAGCAGACACGTGAAGCAGCGTGGCTTCTGGGAGGTGGGCTCGGCGAGGACGGACAGACGGCATCCTCCTCTCACAGCCGCATGGCAGAGCTGGAGTGCGATCAGATCCGTGGTCATGATCACGGCACCCCTTCTCTGGCTGAGAGCCCCATAGAGCCTCTGATCAAGGCCAGGGACCCCCCCCCCCAGAGAAAGGCACACACTCGGCTGCAACTCCAGCTGTGGAGAGCCCCGTGCCCTGGCCAAAGAGGGATGTGCCACGTTTGAGACGGCTGGCCCCGATTCTCCCAGCTTTGGCGTGCTCCAGCCCCATCTTGTTTGGGGTGGTGCTGGCTTGGGGGAAGAGCAGGGCAATATGCACTTCAAGGACAAGAAGATATGTAGCCCAGGAGGTGATGCCAACATAAGAGGCGGGCGTTTCCCATCGCACACGGCCCAGAGCAGACGAGGCCTGTGTGGTCAACAGGGGCAGGCGCGGGGGGGGGGGTGGGGGTGCCCGGTCAAGGGCTCACACTGCAGTTAGGAGGGTGAGTCAGCCCGGGGACGTAATGTGAGCACGACGACTACGGTTAACTTTGCGTCTCACATGCTGGAAATTCGCTAGGAACACACTGCAGGTGCTTCTACCACGCCAGAAAAGACAATGCCGTGAGGAGAGGCACAGGTTAATTAGCTGTATTGTAGCAACCATTTCACTATGCATCTGTGAACCAAAGCGTGCCGTGCACCTTAAATAGATGGCATTTTTATTCAAAAAACACCAAGACGAGGTCTGTGGTGTGAATGGCCAGGAGCTGTACCTCGACACTGTGACTTTTCTGATGGCAGGAAGGACACTCCTGCCGGGTTCAGGCCCAACCTCTCTCTCAGAAACACTCTCACTCTTAGAAACAACCAGGACGCCGAGAGGAAGCCCATGTAGCCACACGCAGGAGGACCAAGGCCCCAGGCCGCCAGCCGCACCAGCTCCCAGCTGTCAGCCAGCACCAACTTGCCGGCATTGGGAGCAAGGCCTCAGCTGATGTCACACAGGGCGGAGAGGAGCTGTCCCCCAGGCCCGGGCCCAAACTGTGAAATCCTCAGTCAATAAATGATGATTCCGTTTTAAACCGCTAACATTGGGGCTGGTTGGTTACACAACGACAGAGGACCGCAGCAGCCCCCACCCCTTGCTCCGTGCATGCTCCAGTTCTGCAGATGCCCCTCACACCCTGGTACAGACCAAATGTTTGTGTCCCCCAGCTTCCTATGTTGACGCCCTGGGCCCCAGGTGGCTGTGTCTGGAGACGGGGCCTGTGAGGAGGCGCCGAAGGCTAACTGAGGCCATGAGGGTGGGGCCCTAACTCGGTAGGACCAGTGCTCTGACAAGAGGAAGGGACACGAGAGCTGTCTCTCCACCACGTGAGGACGTGGGGAGAAGGCACCCGCCAGGAGGAGGGGTCCCCCAGAACCCCGCCCTGCCAGATGCTGCTCTGGGGCTTGCAGCCTCCAGCACCGTGGGAAAATGAACTTCTGTGGTTCACGTGGCCCCGTCTCTGGCCCTCTGTTGTGTCGGCCGAGCTGAGAGAGGCCCCCAGCCTCAAAGCCCCTGCCCACTCCTCCTCCCGCCAGGTTGTTCCGCGTAGCTAACGCCGGCCATCGTCCCTCTCAGCAGACGCGTCTCCATGCAGGGGCACCGCTGACCGGCCTCCACACCCTTGGCCAGGCCTCCCCGTCCATCCCTGTCTGAGCAGCCGGCCCCTCCCCACCCCACAGGCAGGTCTGCAGCTGATCCTCCTGGAGGACGCTGCCCCTCCCTGAGCTCAGCACGGGACCTGCACACACGCGCTCCCTTTCAGAGAAGGCAGCGGCCTGCCCAGGAAGGGCAGAGCACCTTTGGACCCAGAAGTTCTGCTCCCAGGTATAGACGCCAGTGAAGCGTGGGACTCGGCCCTGAGCTGGAATGGGCCCACGTGTCTCTATGGGACAGTGCGTGCATGCGGCCCACACACACAAGGGACGCTAAACAGTCGCGGGAACACATGCACCCTGGGCACCCCCAGCAGCCAAGTGAGTCGCCCAGGGAGCCAGTCCCCAAACAGGGCGCGCATCACGGTCCACGTGAATGAGGAAAAACGGGCAAAACGCCACGCCTCAGCTGAGGGTGCCGCCCGGGGAGCGAGACTGTGAGGCCGAGCAGGGACACGGCTGTCACAGAAGTCAAGCACCAGTCGCCCCAGGGAGAGGGGCTGTTGTCAGGAGGAACACGAGTGCTTCTGGGCGGCTGGAAAGGTCCTGTTTCCTGACGTGGGAGGTGAATACAGACGTCTATACCAGCCGAATCTTTAAACTGTATACACACGCGTACGCATATGCATGCGTAGATGTTGTGTGTGTCTTCTGTGTGTATGTCACAATTTGAAAATGGAAATATGAGCAATGGTCCACCACAGTGATGGATTATTATTTTAAGAAGGGGGAGAGAGTCCCCGCTTTGCTCCTTGCACGTCTAGGCCGGTTGTCGCAGGGGAACCGCCGGCCACCCCCGGCAGCACCCAAGCCCCCACACTCTCTCCGGCAGCAAATGAGACCCAAAGCAGGGAGTTCCCAGCAATGTGTGTCCCAGCGGCCTGAATGGAAGCCCCTTGTTCTAGAAGGACACTGGACTCCCGTCCAGCAATTCCAGGTGGGCATCGGCGCCCAGCACACCACCCCCTGTGCTGGCAGATGACAGAAGACCGGAATGGCAGGCAGAAACTCGTGCTGTCTCCATAGCCCAGGGGCCAGGGACAAGGTGCAGACAGCTCTCTGTCACCTGGACGGCTCTCCAAGGCCACTCTCAGGGAGCCTGAAGGAAAGCAAGCCCCGGACAGGGAGGAAGGGTGAGCCGGGAACAGCGGGAGAGGGTGCTTGTCGTCATTTTGTTTTCCATTCCACCCCAGCCGCGGGGGGAGGAAAGCAGGCGGGGCGTGTGTGGGTGTGGGTGTGCGTGTGTGTGTGTGCACCTCGATCTCCATCTTCATCTCTCCCCGGGGAAGCCAGCTCCCGGCCTGTGAGCGGCCCTGTGGAGAGGCCCACGTGGGGAGGACCCGACGCCTCCTGCCCCCAGCCGCATACGGGAGCTGAGAGGGAGACTCCCCGCCTGGGACAACGCGGCCCCTGCCGACATCCTGACCGACCCCTCGACAGCCGTGAGTCAGAGCCGTCCAGCCCTGCTGCCCCTGGGCTCCTGGCCCACACAGCCCAGGCGATAAACATCAGCTGCTGTCGTTCATCCCCCAGCAGGAGACAGACCCCTCCTCAGAGCCTGTCTACTGTCCCCTGCATGGCAGCCCTCATTCAGGGCCCCTGGAGCCGTCTTGCTTATGGCTGCTTACCGTCTCTGCCTTCCTCGTTAGAGGGAAGCCCCCGCAAGGACAGGGGATTTGTAGGTTCACAGTAGGGTCCCCAGTGCCACGACAGCACAGAGGTTGCTTGACAAATGGCCGAGGTGCGGCAATGCAGCAAACCAGGAGCCCCATTGCTCTGACGTCCCGTGTCTGAGAGGCAGGAACACGCCAGGGAACAAGCACAGGCCCTGAGTCAGGCCTCCCGGGTCCCAGCCCCAACCCCGGCCCCAAGGGACCTCAGAGTCACCCAACCTGGAGGAGCCTCGGTTTCCACATCTGTGCACTGGGGATGATAGTAACAGTTAGCCCACAGGACGCTGTAAGGAGACAAGACGCCCCCCTGGCACAGAGCAGCTGATCAATCAAGCTGCCTCTCTCACCCTGTCTGAAGGTGTCACATGAGAATGTGAGCTCCCTGCCGCTAGGCGGCAAGCCACTGCTCAGGGGCAGACCTGCAGTGAAGGAGGGCAGCTGACATCTGTAGTAGAGGATGCGTCCCCATGCGCCAGAGCCAGCATCCTCGTGCGCCGAGCAGAGCAGGCTCCAGGGGACAGTTGGCTCTGTGAACCCAGGACAAAGCTGGCCCCAACCTCACACACTAACAGCGACCCACGGCAGAGTCCCGTTTACGCCAAGGGTGGCACATTCAGAGGATGCCCTTGAATCCCATGGAGATTCATCACCAGTCGCAGGGCCGATGGAGCACTGAATGACATGGGGAGAAGAGGCAGAGACGGCCGGGTGGAACCCTGGGGTGGATGACACCTGTGTGCACACGTGGTCCTGGCCTCAGCATGGGGGGCGCATCGGGCAGCTGAGAGCGTCCTGGAGCCCTCTGGGTTCCTGCCCACAAGGATGAGAACCAGGAACGGGACAACCTTCCAAACTGGAGTGAGCAGGTGTGAGGTCACAGAAGCAGCCTCACACCTGTTGACTCACGGCCCAGGGACTGTCCCCAGCAGGACACCCAGAGCCGGGACGAGGCTTTCCACGTGCGCATGCTTAGGCCACGGAGGCCTCAGCTTGTGCGGCGCCAGACGCAGACCTGGAGAGGAGGACTCTGGAGCAGGAGTTTATCTGGGTGGTGGAGGCAGGGGGGTTGGGAAGTGAGAGAGGGAAGAGGCGGGGGCTAATAATGGCTCCTATGGGCTGCCCAGCACTGTGGGGCCCCACTCTGGACACCCACCACCGTGGGCAACAGGAGCTCGGCCCACCAGGGAGCCCTGGCAGCCGGGGCAGAGCAGGCCGCTCAGGGCTCTCCCACTCGAGGGGTGAGGCAGCTGGGGTACCGGCTGAAGCTGCTCCTGGGGACAGCAGATTTCCACATTTGAGCCTGTCACCCAGGGGGCCAAGGAGTCTCCAGCGGTAAGGAAAGTCCCAGCCAGACAGAGCTGGCAGCTGGAAGCCAGGACAGTATGCACTGTGGAAGCTAGGGTGAGGCGCTCTGAGAGCCAGTGCTCCCGGGACCAAGAGAGAGCCACTCGCTCTCCTCCTTGTAACACAGTGGATAACTGAGCCTTCCCATGGCCTCTGGAAGGTCAAGGGTGCAAGTGATCATTTCTGTCACTCTTATTTCACACCTCTGGTGGACCCTGCAGGCTGACTCATTCCACCAGTGTGCCAGCCCCTCCTTCTGTGCTTGGCCGCATGGGAGTCTCCGGAAAAACTGCCATCGACATCTCCGTGACTCCCTTGCAGCCAGGGATCTGCCAGTGGCCTCAGCTCCTCTGGACAGATGCCTGCCCGAGATTTAAAAGGTGGAAGTGAGCCGCCCAAGGTGGTGGAGGATGGGGCTCCTTGCTGGCAGGGAACAGGGGCCTGGTTGTCCCACAGCAGCACGCTCCAGGGTCTGGGCCTGAGCATCACAGGCGGTGGGCTTTCCATGGCAACAGTCTGGGGCGGGGAGATTGATTGTCCAGGTCATTGCTAGTGTTGTCCCTGGCCATGGGGCATCCAAGCTTGGTCCCCTGCTGGTCCTGGCTTCTCAGTCCTAGCACCCATGGACAGATTCTCCTCAGCTCAAACCAGAAAGAGTGTTCTGTCGTCTCCAACTAATCAGTGAGACTGGCCCACGTTCAGATTTTGAAATCACCTCTATTGTTTGTCTTGTGTGAAAAAAATACAGGAACGCTTAAGAAAAACAAGTAAAAATCGCACGTAATCCCACCACCCGGAGGTCATCACTGTGATATTTTTGCATGTTTCCTCCCGGACTTTGGGTTCTGTCCATTTTTTTATACAGTCAAAATGACGGTTTCTAGCACTCTGTGTGAGCTTTGCTCACTTGACACGGATTGTCAAAGTGGCCCAATCGCCTCGTCCACGAGGCCTGCAGCAGCTTCTAGACCAAGGCAGTTTCCTCTCCACCCACTCTTACTGTTTTTTAAACCACATTCTTGAGGTGTAATTGACAAACAGAAGCTGTATATATTTAACACATACAATGTGATGACTTTGGAGACGAGCATACATCGGTGAAACCAGCACCACCATCTGTGCCATAGACACATCCTTCACCTCCAAAAGTTCCCTCCACTTGTTAGTCATTGTTTTGTGAGTGTGTGTGTGATAAGAATACCTAACATGAGACGGGCCCTCTGAGCAGAGTCGTAAGTACACAGCCCAGCACTATGACCCAGAGGCACAGTGCTGCACAGTAGGGGTCTGGAATGCACTCACCTTGAGACGCGGAGGCTCCGTGCCCTTCGACTGAGACCTCTCCGCTTGCCCTTTCCTCAGCCTCCGGCACCCACCGTCTGCTCTATTCTTTGTGCGTTTGACTATTTGATCCCTCGTGGAAGTGGTTTTCTGGTATCTGCCCTTCCACGTCTGACTTGTTTCATCGAGCATAACGTCCCCCAGATTCACCCAAGTTGTGACGAATGTCAGGCTTCCCCTCTTTTTCAAGGCCGAATAACATTCCATTGTGTGTGTAAGCCCCATTCTCTTCATCCACTCATCACTTGATACACATTCAGCTTGCTTCCATGCCTTGGCTCTCGTGATAACGCTGCCGTGAACATGGGAGTGTAGACGTCTCTTTGAGATCCTGATTTCAATTCCATTGGGTGCGTACCCACAGTGGGATTGCTGGATCCTTTGGTAGCTCTACTTTTATCTTTTTGTATGGCCCTGGTGTCACGGCAAGGCTGGCCTCACAAATGAGCTCACAGTCTTCCTTCTTCAACGTTTTTGAAGAGTTTAAGAAGGATTGGTGTCAGTTCCTCTATAAATGTTTGGTAGAATTCCCTTGTGAAGACACCTGGTCGTGGGCACACATTGCATGTTATTGATGTCACAATTCACATCTTTTCTATGGTGTTTCCATTAAAAGATCTTTGTAGTTATAGTTATTCTTAATATTTTTGTCTTTTAACTTTTAGACCAGGGTTAAAAGCATTTCATGCGCCACCATTACAGTATTACTTTGTTTCGTACTTGTCTATATATTACCTTTACCAATAAGATTTATACTTTCATAAGCTTTTGCGTTGTGTGTAGTCTTCTTTCCTTTCAATTGGAAGTACTTCTCTTAGGCAGGTCTAGGGGTAACAAAGCCCCTCAGTTTTTGCTTTTCTGGAAAAGCCTTTCTCTCTCCTTCGTTTGTAAAGGACAGTGTTGTCAAGGACCGCATCCTCGGTTGGTGGGTATTTTTTCCTTTAGCACCTTAAACATATCATCTTACTCTCTCCTGACTTTCAAGGTTTCTCTCGAAAACTATGCTGATCATCTCCTGGGGTCCCTTGGATGTGATGAGTCACTCTTCTCTTGCTGTTTTCAAAAGGCTTTGTTTGTCTTTGACTTTGGACAATTTAAGGAACGTGTCTCGGTGTGGACCCTGTTTGTGTTTAACGTATTTGGGGTCTTTTGGGCTTCATGAACCTGAATGTCCATTTCTCTCCCCAGATTTGTAAAGTTTTCAGCTATTATGTCTTGAAGTACACTTTCTGCTCCTTTCTCTTTCTCTTCCCCTTCTGAAACACCCTTTCTGTTATATTGGTTTCCTTTAGGATGTCCCGCAAGTCTTACGGTCTTTCTTCATTCTTTCCCTTCCTTTTTCTTTTTGCTCCTCTGACTAGATAACTTCAAATAACCTGTCCTTGAGTTCCTTGATTCTTTCTTCTGCTTGTTCAAGTCTGATGCTGAAGCCCTCCACTGAATTTTTTAGTGCAGTCGTTGTACTCTTTAGCTCAGAAGGTGTGTGTTTAGTTGTCTGTCTGTATTCTCTCATGCCTCACTGAGCTTCTTTAAGATGTCTGCGTAGAATTTGCTGTCAGGCAATCTGCAGAGCTCCATTTCCTCAGGGTCGCTACTAGAGCTTTACCGTGTTTGTTTCATGGTGGCATGTACCCCATCTCCAGCCCTCAGAACAAACCCAAAGTCCACCCACAGCCTACGAGACCTGAGGGGTCTGGCCCTGCTCGCTTCTCCAGCTTCCTCAGCTTCCAGCTTCTCCCGGCTTCTCTGCTCCAGTCTCACATCCTCCATCGCATCCCTCACACGGCCAAGCTCCCCAGCTCCAGCATCTTGTCAGTCCTGTTCTTCCTGCCTGGAAGGTCTTCTCCTGGCTGCTCGTTTCACTGGCTCCCTCATCCGTTGGATCTCACTTTGAATGCCAGCTCCTAGGACAGCCTCTCCCCGTATCCCCCACCTGAATAGCCCTCCCCAACTCCCCTTGATCCTCTACAGCATCATCCCACTCTTCCCTCTGCGTCCTTGTCACCATCTGAGACCATCTCGTCTGTCCACTCGCTTATTGTCTGTCTTTCCCAGGAGAATGTCAGCTCCCAGGGGCAGGCAGGGTGTCTGTCTTGTTTATGACTGTACTCCCCGCCATTCCCTGCAAAGTTCTTTTAAAAAGACATTTTACATCGTCACGTAACAGTCGATGTATACCGTGCCGTACTTGACTTCACCCTTTACTGTCTGTGAACATGCCGCAGTTTCTGAGTAGAAGTAACACTGCAGTGAACGTCTCTGTGCACAGCATCCTTTGTCCCTGCCTCTGATGATCTCGTTAAGCAATAGTCTCAGGAGTGGAAATACTGGATCGAAGAGCATGAATATTTTTCAGCCTCCTTCATGCACACTGCCATCCTGCATTCCAGAAAGTCTGAACCCAAGATCTAACGGAAGTCCCATCGTCCCTGACTGTGAGGGCTCAGAGATGGGTCCTTTAGACTAGAGGTACACGTGGGTCATGTGGGGTCTGATTCATATTCAGATTTTGATGCAGGAGGCGTGGAGCGGAGCTCGAGAAGCTCATTTCCAACCAGCTGCTGGGAGAACTCCTCCAGAGGCCTCCCTCCTGACGCATCCTTGCCTGCTCCTTGCCATCCCTGTCCGGGCTCCCTACTGACACGGCCCCTGGGCACCTGTGTCTCCACCCGGCCCTCTGGCTCCCAGGCCAGCAGGAAACCCTGGGCTTGTCTCCACTCTGCCTGCCTCGGGCCCTGTCTCCACGTGGCTCTCAGTTCCAGGCTCCCTACCCCGTGATGTCATATGTGGCTCTCAGGGGTTTTGAGCTGGTTTCCCACCACTCGTAGGGTGAAATTATCCCTTCAAATCCCAGGATGCTCCACTGCCCTGTGTGGAGAAGTCCACGTCTGTGGCTATTTGTCCTGCCTGCTCCCACCCTCTACCTCCCCATCTTATGACAACAGTGCCTCTTTTTCCTCAGAAGACCCCCTCCAGCCTTTCCTAGTCCGTGTGGTTTGGGGGAAGTTAACCGTCTATACACAGGCATCAAAGAGAAACATAGGACCTAGATCCAGCCAGTCAGTGCGTTTCATCCCTTTTGATCCGGTCACCAGGCTGAGGATGGACATGCGACCTGGGCCCAGCCATCCCGTGCTGGGACTTGCAATGGACTCCTATGAATGAGAAGCCCTCTCCCTCTGAGGTGCTGCCAGGGCACCTCACGCAGGCACCTGACAGAAGGGTGAGGCCAACACGGAAAGCAGAGCTAAGGGAGCTCCTGATGACACAATCTGAGCCCCGGGTCAGGCCAGGCCTGCCGCTGCCCTGACTTGCATGGGGATGGGGCGCCGTGGGGCGGGGACTAAAGCCGTCGAAGCACAGTGCTAGCTCAGGCGCTGATGCTCATGTGTGATGGTGTGTCAGCACAGACTGAGGAGGGGAGAGGACTCCAGGAAGAGAAGCCCCAAGGGTGTGCACGCACACACGCGTGTGGGCACACACACGGCTCAGGCCAGACCAGCGCAGGTCATGAGGGGCTTGCAGCCAACAGGGGGAGCGCCGGTCCAGTGGAAGAGGGGGTTACCACGTTGCCGGGATCCCTGCGTGACGCACAATCAGCTTTGAAACGACAGTGAAAATGAGGCAAGTTAGGCAGCCATTAAGAAGCGTGATGGGCGCCTGAGTCACAGCAGCATTTCATATGGGGCAGCGGACCCCGTGGATCTCTAAACAGCCTCGAGCCTTCATCTCTCCCGAGGAAGAAATGCTCAGCCTTGTTATTTTTATGCATATTCAGGGCCTTCAAAGGCACCGTCTCCTGGGCTCCATGGGAGGAGAAGGGTCGGGTCAAGGTCACACAGCCTGTCGGTCAAGGGCAGACACATGGATGAGGTTTGCTTAGGAAAACCCAGGCCCCACCAGAGGCAGGTTCGGAAGCTGAAACCACAGGGCTCCTCAGCGCACGGCCCCTTCTGGGTCCCTCACCTAGTTCCGGGTTCCTTTACTGAGAAAGCTCCGCCCGAAGGCCTGGGTAAGTCCTAAGCTTTAGGCCCCACAAGGCGTGGATCAGCCCCTACTCCCAACAACACCCGACGCAGAGGCCAAGGCCGCTTCCCGCTTGCTTCTCCCTCGCCTTCCCGAGCCTAACCCCAAGGGCGCGGCCACGGACTGCTCACAGGGGCTCCCGGGCCTCTGCTCCTCCTCACTGGCAGATTCTTCCTATGACTGATGATTCAGAGCCTTGTTATGCCAACGACATCGACAGAGACCCATTCTGTTCGACGCTCACAGGCTGTTTTTCAAGGGTTCTTCATCTTCAAAACGCCACCGAATCCTCCTGCTTCTGCCCGGGCCAGTGAGGGGCCCAGCCCGCAGAGAGGGAGCGGCTCCGGGAGACCCTCAGCCTGCCACCTGGTGGCCCAGGAGCCCACCCCCACCTGCACGCCTCCCGAGGAGCCCTGTCTCGCCCTCGAACCTGTCAGGGCTGAGGCGGGCTGCAAGTCACAGCTGCAGGCTCTGTTGCTTGGCCCTGACTCAGTTTCCACCCAGACGTCCTTTCCCTACCCCTCGGGCCTTCCTACACTTTCATGGGCCTCCCAGTCAGCAGCCTAAAGGGATGCCCCTGCCCTTCCCGCCCCAGGGCAGAGGAGCCCAGCGCTGGCAGCTCTGAATAAGAGCACGGGGGCTGCGTGGGCGCGGTGGGGGTGTGGGGACTGGCCCCTGCCCAGAGCCCCCTGGGGGCTTCGCACCTTCCTCCCTGGGACAGGTGACCCTGCCTCCCTAGGCCTCCAGGCAGCCCTGTCGCTCAGGATGAGAGGACCCCGTTTCTCTCGGAGGACAGGACAGACGTGAAGGGTTTTGCAGAGCTGCTTCAAAGTGATGGTGATGGTGATAATGCTATAATGATAATTACCATTATTATAGCATGATCACGACTGGCATTGACTCAGACAGGTCTGCGCAAATAACCCATAACCAGCCTATCAGTGAAAACTGGGGTGAGTTTATCAGGAGCCAGAGTGAGGGTGAGGCGTTCGGAGAGCATGGCTGTCAGAACGGTCTCGTCTCCTTTCGGAACAAGCAGCACACGTCAAACACACCAGGATACGTTGCCATCAGAACATCACAGAGGCCTTCAGAGGCGCAGCAGCAGGTCACCAGGACCCTGCTGAGAGGACCAGGCCTCCCCCAGAGGGCGTGGGAGGGGGCGGCTGCATCCTCGTGTGAAGAGAGCGCAGTCCGGACTCACTGGTCAAGCAGACGCACGTCTCGGGTTGACAGGCAGTGAGTCAGGCTTTCAGTTCAAGCCGAGTCAGTTTAGAAGCCGAACAGTCGCCCCTTAGCCCTCGCTGTGTGACGCTCTCCCGTGCGCACTTAGCACAGACCCGGCCCCGTCTACTGCCTTTCCAATCATTCACGCTTTCGATCCTCACTCCGTCCAAGGAGGACGGTGGTACTTCTATAAAATTTGTCTTTTCCACTTTCTGGGGCTTCTTTGCTTTTATTGCAACGGAATCCACGCAAATCAAACGGGATAGCGATGTGCGAAGAGCAAGGTCACCGTCTCCCCCCACCGGCCGCTCTCTCCTTCTCCACCCCTGTCCATTTCCACTCTCCTGGAGCCACCAAGGCACGTGGTTCCACGTATCCAGTCTGTCCTCATGCCAACACATCACGCACGTACAAGAAGGCTCTCTTAGAATTATGCTCCCCATTTTGTGCATCAGGAAAATGCAGCCCAGAGAAGTTAAGTGACTTGGCCAAGGTCACACAGCAGGCAAGTGGAGGAGCTAGCACTTCCTTGACTCCCAAGTTTAACGGCAAAGCCTGTGACTTTGCCCACCAGCCTACACTGCCTCCACAAGTCCTATCAGCTTCCAACAAAAGGAGTCGTAACAGTCGTAACAATAGAAAATGGCAGCGCACATGGAGCACTGAGCGTGGGAGCGTGTCACAAGCATTACCCATGTTCGTCTAGACTTTTCCAATGCCTAGCGAGGTGGCCCTGTTATTTGCACAGAGGAGAGAACTGAGGCTTCACGAGGGGAAGCCACTGGCCCAGGTCACACAGCTACAAGCAGTGACAGACCCGGATTCAGACTTCAGCCCTCTGACTACGAAGTCAGCCCGGGAAGTAGGTTGGGGTGGAAAAGGACAGGGTTTGGTCCTAGGTTAATGGGCAGGATGACCACTATCCCCATCCTGAACTCACACGGACATCTTCCATGCTTCACCTGGCCACCTCAGGGCCTTTGCACAGGCGGGTCCTCCCTGATTCTCACCTCTTCCTTGGCCTGCATAGCGTGTGCTCCTCCTTCATGAACCCTTCATGAACTTCAGCCTGTGCCACTGTACTCCCGAAGCCCAGTGGGGAATCAGGTGCCCAGGAGACTCAGAATAAACACGTGTTCAGTGAATTCTGCATTCCTCCAGTGGGAAGGCTGGACCAGGCTAAGGCGACAGGACGTGTGAAGGGACAGGGAGGGGGGTGCCGGGGGAGGGCAGGGGTCCCACAGTCCTGGACCCTGGGAGGCAGTAGGGAGGAGTGGGGAGTGTGGCAGGGCAGGAGGTGAGGCCCCCAGGATGAGCACCAGTGGAAGGCGGTAGGGAACCAGCAAGGACACAGCCGTTTGTTGTCTGAGCTCAGAGTGGGCCGCACGATTCCAGACAACAGCAGACGCCTCCCAAGCAGATCCCAAGGCCTCCAAGGACGATGCTGCCTCCTGCCTCCCCGAGTCAACTGACCCGTCGCTGCACGTGTCCCGGGAGGCCTGGGCTGGGCAGGTCCACACTCCAGGGCCGGTGCCGGGTGCAGACACACACACCTGGCTTGGGAAAGGAGTTCTGCACCCACTTCCCCTCCCTGCTGTGTGACGTCAGGCAAATCCTACCCACTCTGGGCTCGAGCTACCTCTGTGCATAACGGGAATAGAAAACACCAGAGAAGGAACAGGAACAGGGCATTTTGGAATAAGACAGGTGTAAGTGAACAATAAGCACATCTCCGTGTCTGGGCTTGACACGAGACAGTGGGGAACTCGTCTTTTTCTTTTTGCAGGTGTAGGAGAGGAAGACGTTTCCTCTACCCACTCTGGGTCCTTCTGACTGGACAACGTACTAAATTCTCATGGGACAAAATAACAGGAGGAAACCAGACAAAGCTTTATAACAAGCGCACATGGCAGAGACCCAGGAAAACTGAGCCACTCGCCAAAATGGTGGAAGCTCTCACCTTGAATGCCAGCGTCAGCTACAAAGGAGGCTTTGGCGTGGGGAGGCGGCTATGGCAGGTCAGCAGAAAGGCAAGTGAACGAGAGAAAGGCTGTCATGCAGATGTGAGTGCTTGCCCTCCACACTGACGGGAGTTTCTAGAGAGAGAAGGTCGTCCCCCTCTTCCTGGTACAGAGAGGAAGACCCTCTGCAGATGGGGATCGCCCTCACAAACGTCAGTGCCTCTTACGAAGGGTGAGTTCTCGTGTTCAGAGCTTCTCCAACGTCTGCAGGGTCTGAAAGGAGCCAGCCCAAAATAACCCTCATGCCAAAGAGACGTATCTTGGGGCGGCCACTTCAAGTCCCACACAGCGGCAAAGATTCTCCCTGGGCTAACATCTCTGCAATCTTCCTTTTTCCTTTCCTCCCAAGCCCCAGTGCATGGTAGTACACTGTAGTCATAAGTCCTTCCAGTTCTGTGTGAGCCACAGCCACAGCGTGGCTCCTGACAGACGGCTGGTGTGGTTCTGGGACCGGGAAATGAACCCGGGCCTCGGAAGCGGCGAGAGCGCTGAACTGGAACCCAAGGCGTCAGGGCTGCTCAGAGTGCGTGTGGTTGAATGAAGAGGCAGATGACCAAGTGAGTGGCTGCCCTCTTCCCTCCTTTCGCGTCACGATGACACTCGCGTGCACTGAGTGCAGACGGCATCTCCTGCCTTTGCTGAAAGGCTTCCCCAGAGAGCTTCGTGTCCCCACAGGAGGGGCTCCGGGAGCCCTCTGCAGCAGGCCCAGCGAGGAAGGACGCTCCATGTCACACGACCAAGCCACCTGCCCCACCAGCTGGGACGGCCACCGTGGAGGCAGTAGGCACTGTGGCCAGCGCGTGTCATGACACGGGCAGTGCGGCTGCCCGCTCCAGGGCGAAGAGGCCCAGAAGGTTCCTTCCGTAAATGTTCCCTCGTCAAAGATGTTCGTGGCACAACAGTCAATGCGCCCTGGATCGGGCAGAAGGCAGCGAGCGTCCTCCAGAACCGTAGACACGGTCCCACCGGAGCCGCCCGCCCTGTTTACACGCTTCTGCTGTGCCCTTGGTGACAGTTACGAACTCTTGGCCAGAGGATTTTCGGAAAGGGAGGACGAGCTTAGGATGAGAATCACGCATCCCAAAGGTTCCGTGGATCCTGCACGGTGTGAGTCCTCGGTGGTGCTGAGTCGGGGCAAGTCCATGCTCCAGCGTCAGGCGGCTCACCTGCTGGGAACTGCCCAGCCTCCCCTCCCGGGAGCACCAGGGGTGGCCGTGGGGACGCCCCTATCCGTGAGATCCGGAATCCTGGAGCCTTCATTCCCCTGAGGCATTTCTCAGCCACCCCAATGAGCCCAGCCTGGAGCGAATTCTCCCATCTGCCCAAAAAATGAAAGGGGTCAGGTCTCGGGGGAGGGAAACCAGAGTGTGTGCAGGGAGACAGCCAGCCAGGAGGGGCGGGGCAGGGAGCAGGGGGAGTCAGGGCCCCGGGGAGGGCGGAGTGTGGCTCTCCACCACAACCGCTGAAGAACTGCGGGTTTCTCAGGATGGAACCTTGGAGCCCAAACGACAGAGCTCCTGTCCCTGGAGTCTGGGCTGGTGGAGAGGGCGTGCAGAGCAAATAAGGGACTGGCCTGTCTCCAAGGGCCCTTCAGCCATCAGGAGACACCAGGACCCTGAGATCTGACTGTCCCTCTCTGTTAAGGCAAGTCCAGAAACTCCTCCTGGGGGGCAGTGTGGTCAGCGGGGCGAGGGCTGTCCTGCAGGTGACACAGCCCCAGGACGCATGCACTTCTGTTAGTCGGTGCTTGTCCTTCCACAGGAAGCATCCACACAGCTCAGCCCACTGCCTGGTCCCAGGACGGATGTCAGCAGAGTTCAGCAGAGAGCCGCTTGCTCAGGGCTTGGTGTGTGCGAGGCTCCTGGAGGGGACAAAGCGGGGGTCAAGAGACCCAGGCCGCAGCGTCAGGGAGGCAACCAGAGAGGCTCCTGGGAGGAGGCCTGAGGGCAACAACTGCCTGGATGACAGCACAAAACGTGTCTCCCTTCCTCCAGAACCTGGGGTGGGCTACGCAGGCCCCACCCACACGACTGCAGGCACGGAGAACTGCCGCTGTGTGCAGGACACAGCGTATAGAAGCCAGGACGAGGGACGGGACACATGCTTCCTGTCCAAATGACATTTTGGAGGGAAATATTAGACACTTTCTTCTTCCCTCCTTCCCAGCTGAGCCTCAGAGGCCAGCAGCGCCTCAGCCTCCAGGCTGAAGTTCACCGGGGAGGGTGGGGCCTGGGGAGCAGCTGTGGCCACGGCCAGGAGGTGCTGGAGCAGGGCCAGCACACAGTGGGTCTGTTTCCATAAAAGGCTGTGGAGTGAAGACAGAGGGGAGAACGTGATGGCGTGTGTGGGACTTCAACAGAGAGCACTGACAAAGAACGTCCAGGCCACAGGGAGCCACGGTGGGAGCCGGAGCAGAGGAGCGACAGGAATGGACACGGGGCTCCCGCCGACACAGTGCTCCAGCCGACTAGCCAGGTGTGCACAGCACAGCAGGACGACAAGAACAGACACGCTACTGATGGGCACTCACTGAGAGAGGGTGAGGGGCCAGGCCCATTTTCAGCCCTTGGTGTCGATGACTTCATTCTGTCCTCACGCGGTAAGTGTGGGTGGTGGGGACCACCACTGTCCTGTTTGTTCAGACAGGCAAAGCGACCCCCCGAGGTCACCCTGCTGGTTGCAGTGTCCCCGGGTCCCTGCGTAGCGGCTGTGGGCCGGCGTGTCCAGGGGGCCGATGTGCTCGCTGCCTCCCGGTGTGTGTCTGGGAAGCTCCTCAACATCCTGGGCTCAGTGTCCCCATCTGGGCCCCGGGACTGACCCCTGCCCGGCTCTCAGGGCGGCTCTCTCTGAACCCAAGACCATGTAGGACCGTCCCAGCACTGCAGGCCAAGGCCGCCCTGGGGACCCTCACAGTCTCATCATCTTCAGGAGGCAGGAAAAACCTCGAAGGGTTTCCTTGAAAGGCCCCTTGAAGCCAACTTGCTGGCATTTTGAGATTTTTCCTCCTGAGATGAACATGGAAGGAACTGCCTAGTGCTAACAAACTTTGGGAAACTACCCCTTTGGGAAAGCTTTCCTTCACCAGGCAGGGGCAGCAAAGCAAGAGCCAGGGCCCGCAAAATTGCTAGCTCCCCATTAAGAAATGGGTGGGGCTTTTGATTTGGGGCTTTAGGTAGGGGAGGGTGCCTTGGCCTTCCTGATCAGTGTTTTCCCATGGGCCTGTGTCTGGGGCTGCTTCCAGCCGAGGAGACAGAGGGTTTCTCAGATGAGCGTCCTCGGCTGTTTGTCTCCACGGAGGAAGGTGCACTCTGACGTCAGGGAGCCGAGGAGCTGGGCCTGGGTAGCCTCGGTTTCTGGATATTGTCTGGACGCTAGTTTCTCTGTAAAAGGACTTCAAGGTCCTGCGATCAGCATGCCTTTAGTGGGAGCCCAGCGTGAGCCCATCTGGACTTGAACAAGTTGCGAATTCCATTTGGCTCCATAGCTCAAGGGGTCAGAGGTCACAGAAACAAGCCTTTACCTATGAGTGTCACTAAGGACCCAGGGCCCTGGGGATGTGGGCCTTGAGTTTTAGCCCATCTCTGCTGGGTTCTCTAAAGGGGAACTGACGGCGGGGCGGATGTGAACTCAGAGCCGGTCCCACCTTGGCCCGGCCAGGCACCCCATCTCCCACCTGGGAAACGGGGAGCAGTTAGGGATGGAATCCTGGGGAAGAGAAGTTCTTTTTCTGTTGGGCTGCTGACGGGTGCTGAGGCCAGCCCGGGAGTGGCGGTGGAGAGCTCCCCCTGAGCAGGACAGCAGCACAGAGGGCAGGCAGCCAAGCCAAGAGGCTGGGAGGGCCGATCCCTGCTGATGGCGTCGAGCACCCAGGTACAGCCTCACCTGAAGCTCTCGGCCTTTAGACAGCCTAGTTACAGAAATCGTTCTCTCCTGCTTTGTTCGTTTGCTAGTTCAAGCCCCTTGGGTTTCTGTCACAGGCTATCAAAAGAATCCTGGGGCTGGGTCGGCAGCATAGTGGTTAAGCTCCTGCACTCCTCTTCAGCGGCCCCAGGTTTGCAGGTTTGGACCCCAGGTGCAGACACTCACATCGCTCATCAGCCCATGCTGTGGCAGGTGTCCTGCCCAGAAAATAGCAGAAAATTGGCACAGATGTTAGCTCAGGGCCAATCTTCCTCACGACAAAAAAGGAAAAGAATAAAGCTTCTGAATGAAGGGGCACCCTGACCTCCTGCCCGTCTCCCACTGAGCGGGTGCTGAGCGGGGGGCCTGGTTCTGAACACAGTGAGGGGAATGAAAGGGCCAACGCGAGGGAGACCGGGGCGGGAGGCCGTCACTGTGGACTCAGGAGGCTGGGAAGGCTCCTCCGAGGAGGTGACGTCGGAGCTGAGCCTTGTCTGGGCCATGTTTGTAGCTTCTGGAAACCTGAGGCTTTAACCTCTGGCCCACGTGCGCATATGGGACACGCCTTGTCCCAAGTCCCTTCGGCTCAGCCTCCTGCCTCCCTTGTCGCACCCCCACCCCAGGAAGAGCCCTCCTTCGTGGGCCCACATTCCAAATACAAACCGACCCATCCAGGGGCCATCCACACCCCAAGCACCTCCTCTGCTGGACACTCACACTCAGGGCCACGGGCCCCCTGCCCTTGTCCCCCAGGGCAGGCACCGGACAGGCGGGACCGCCCCCTGCCCCGGAGCCTGTGAGTTATTCAGACCAGCCCGTCTGAGCCTGCTCACCCTGCCTCGCTGTTCCTCCCCGCAGAACCCACAGGACAGACTCCTGCCGGCAGTGCCCTGCTGTTTCGCCTCCTGACCCCCGGGTCTTCCCGGGTGGCCCTGCGTGGCCCTGCGAGCTCCGCCTCGGAGAACTGCAAGTAATCAACTATCTTCTCAATGGCATCGTCTCCGGGTCCGCTGGCCTTACTGAACCGCACATGTTCCCTTGTCACATTCTCTGTGAAACCTGCCCTCCCAGACCCTTTGCAGACGCTTAGCCTGAACAGAGGAAGAGCAAAGGAAGTGTGCGCCCTGTCACAGCATCTTCGACAAGGTGAACCTGGAATACACACTGGAGTTCCTTTCCCCATCAAACGGGAGGCTCCAGAAGAGTGGAGGGCACATCAGGCATTCCACGGACAAGACCAGAGCCCCGGGACGTCCCGAACGTCTGTCTTCCCAGGCGGCGGGCTCGGGGCCAGGGCTTGACCGAGTCCCAGGCTCTGCCCGCCCACTGAGCCTGGAGTTTGGTGGGTTTTTCGGATTCAGCTTTTAATCTTGTCACTTTAGCAGACAGCCGTCAGTTCCTAACTCAACTTTCCAGCAATAATCCAGTTAGAGGGCAGCTCCCTGAGTCAGGTGACGAGAATCTGCGGACATCAGCAGGGAGAGACAGTTTCAGCCCAGCCTGTTTCAGAACAAGGGGTGTCTTTGGGAGAGAGTGGGGGTGCGCAGTGTGGGAGGACAGAACAAGGGGACGCCCTACGCCCTGGGGGGCACCAGCGCCAGATTTGTTTCCTGGGGGCATCGACCTTCACGCATTAGATTTCCAGGACAGCGCCACGAGGGGGGAGTGGGTTGGAGCTGAGCTTGGCTGTCACCCCACGGAAAGGAGGGCTGAACACTGCAGGCAGCTGTGGCCCGGGGAGCGGCCTGACCCGAGGGAGCCCCCAGAAAGTCACCTCCAAGATGGCCATCCTGGTCAGGACAGGGTCCAGCTGCTGGAACAAAGGCCCACGGCAGAGTGGCGCACAGAGCTGGCCCCTCTCCCGCGCTCAGTCTGGAGGCACACGGTTGGCGCTGGTCTGGCAGGGCTGCCCGGGAGGCTCCTGTCCCCGTTGCCCTGTCATCCCAGAGGAGCCGCCCTCGTCCGTGTGGTCAGGACAGAGCTCCAGCCTCAGAGCTCGTGCTCCCGGCAACAGGACAGAGGGAGATGCAGATAGAAGAGCCTGCTTCTCTCTCCTGGGAAATATCTGGAAGCCGCACAAGTCACTTGCCTTCCCGTCCTGAGGGAGCGCTGGGTTCCATGCCCAGCCCACTGCAGAGCAGGCTGGGAACTCTATGTCCTGGGTGGCCACATGCCCAGCCAGGAGTCAGGGGTTCGGTTGCTCTGGGAGGTGGACGATGCCATTGGGAGCCACCCGGACCTGTCTGCCACACCCCTGGTAATGTTTTCTCCCACCACCCCACCACTCCCCACCCTGAGTTGCTGTTTTGTGAAAAATGACCCATCAGACCAGTTGCATTAAGTAATTCATAATTCAGGAGTCAGCTGAAGATGCCGGGCCAGCGGGGGCGTTCATTAGCTGCGCTGGCAAATCCCTGGTGGGGCCCCACACCGACTCACGGTCTCTCCCCGCAGAGCCCACTGTGCACCTGAAGCCAGAAGCATCTTCTCCAGCGGAGGCCGAGCACGTCGCTCCCTGCTCCTGCTCCCCTGCTCCTTAGAAACTGACCCAGGGCCCTTGCTGTGGAACTGAGCTTAGCCTAACGAGGCAGCTCAGAGGCAGCCGCCGGCCAGCCAGCCAGCGCCCAAGCTCACAGAAGAGACGGAGAAAGCCTCATGAGCAGAGCGTTCCGTCATCGCAGCTGACTGCTCTCCAGGCCTGAGCTGGGGGATATCGAAGTTCAGAGACGCAGAGCACAATGCACCCAGCGGAAGTGGTCCCAGAAACAAGGGGTGCTGGTCCACGTCCCCCCAAGCCTCGCGCCTGCCTCTGTCTTGTACGTGCCCACCACCGCAGCCTCCTTCTGTCTGGGACGCCTCCTCCGATTGCTGCGGTCAGAGCCTGCAGCCCTCCCCACTAGATGCCATCTCCCTTTAGACTGCCAGCAGGGGGTGAGCGTGTGCTGAGCTGGGCACGTCCTGCCTCTGTCCCCGGCACAGGGGACTGTCCTCCTGTTGGGTCCCCGCCTTCTCTTCCCAGCTGGGCTGTGCTCTTCCAGCGGGATCCATGCCTGATTCCCCTCGGGGAGCCCGGGAGTCTGCCCAAGCGCCCAGCATGTGGGCTTCACCGAGGGGGAGCCTCACAGGCAGGGGATTTGTGGAAAACCGAACCAGTCAGTGTGAGTAAAGCCCAGGGAGGAGGTGGGAGTGCAAAGGGCTGCCGGGGACAGGTCACAGAGGGTCCCGAAAGCCCACCGAGGCAGTGGGACTGGCCCTGAAGGGAAGGGGTCCCTGGACAGATGCCAGGAGAGCAGCGCCGGAGGACCACACGCTGGGCTGTTTGGCGTAAGGAAAACCACAGCGGGGGACCCGAACGGGGAGCAACAAGCCTCCCAGCATGTCCGCAGCCCTCCTCTTCCTGGCCCTGGCCCTGCACTCCGTGGGCGCAGGGAAATCTCTGCCCACTCTCGTGCTGGGACCGTCCCGAGCCGTCTCGTGAGCACGTGGAAAGACTGCACACAGTGCCACCGGCCTCGCGAGCAGCAGCCAGCGGCCTCCTGGCCATCCTCAGGCTTCTGAGGAGCCCCTGCGGAAGCTCCCTGATGGTTGACCCTCCCTCTGGAGCCCCAGGATGTCTGGCTTCCTGTCACCTCCCCTGGAACCTGCAGCTGTCCGAACAGCCCACACCTCGTCAGTGCTCTTAGGGGCCTGCTCCGCATCACCGTCATCAAAAGGAGAAATCGTCCCAGTGCCCAGGGCCAAGTCCTGCGATACAGTCGGAAGACCCATCTGCACGTGGAAGTCACCTGAGGCCGCTTGGGGGCCCACACCCTGCCACCCCGATCCCCCAAGGGTGGCTCACAGACTCGGTTACCCTATCTGGACCTCTGGCTTGTAGTCATAAAAGCCACAGGCTCGAAGTTTCCCGTGCTGCTTCTGGAAACGTCAGCTAGTGTTAGCCACGGTCGCTGCCTTTCGGCAGAAAGGCACTCCACTGTGGCTCCCAGCCTTGTCCCTTCAGACCCGCATTAGTTGCTAGGAGCGTTACCCCAAGAATTCTGAGTCACTTCTCCACCTAGTTGTTCCGATCACCTCCTCGTGCTACATCCCTACACGCGTCTCAGGCTGGAGTCCGCCCAGCCCCCGCTCTGCGTAAGGAGGGTGCAAAAACGGAGCATCTGTGACATAGCTTTCTGCAGCAGCAAGTTTATTACAAGACTTGGAAAACCGAGGACTTTCCGAGACCCGACCGTCAGCCCCTCAACGTGGAAGAAGAGACGGAGAGGACGGGGAGGGAAGCTGTGCTCCGGGAAAAGCAGTCCAGGCTCTGAGGTTCCACCCCGGTGGGGCCAAGGGGCCGAGCTGCAGTGAGGGTGGCCTCTCCTCGCGTCCCCCAGGTGCCTCCAGGCCGTCCTCTAGGTTCCCCGAGTGTTTGGCCGCGATGCTTTGGAGGCTCCCAGAGGGGCCAGGTCCCTTCCGAGTTGAATCTCTGCAGAGAGCGCCGCCGGTTGGCACAGCTCCCCGGTTGCTGGAGCGAGTCCTCTCACCCGCGTCTTTGCACACACGCGTGTCCTTCTTGCACGGCCCCCACTCACAGCAGAAGGCGTCTCCCTCTGGCCGAAGCCCCACGCCCGGGGCCAGCTCTGGATTCTGCGACTTGCTCGCTGTGCGCGGACAATGCAGGGGGCAGCTCGACCTTTGCGCTGGGACCGGACCTGCTGGGACCTCACTGGGGCCACACACTGTTCCGCTTGCGAGACCTGATCCTGATTGGCAGGCAGCAGCACAGACCTCGGAGTGCCTTGAGCAGCCTCCCAGCAGCGCCCCCTCGGCCCTGGCTGTGGCCAGAGGGCGAGGCCAGGTTCACCCCGTGGGGCTGCCCCGCCTGCCGGGAGTCTCCTCTCCAGCTTCCCTCCTGAGCCCCACGTGTGGTTCAGGCACTGTGGGAGGAGGGGACGGCCCCGGGGTCCCATGGGGGGGCCGGGCTGGGGGCGGCGAGGCCCGTGTCCAGGCTGGGCAGAGCACCGCCAGGCTCTGCGGCCTTCGGCCCTGACTGTGGCTTCTCGCTGGGCCGCTGACGGCCAGCCTCCCGGAGCCAGGTAGGCAGAACAGGCTCACTGCCAGCGCGCCGGCCGCGGGGCTCCGAGGCCCTCCGCCACGCCGTGCAGTATGGCGAAGCACAGCAGCTGCGGGCCTTGTTGGAGGGGAGGGAGGTCGGGGGGCTGGCGTGGCCACCCCCCCGCGGCTGCTGGGCCTTCGGCATCTCGTCGGTCCCCCAGGTGGCCCTCGTGTCAGCAGGCGGCTCCCTGTAAGGCCTCAGCCTCGGCGGGCCACAGTTGACCCACGGGTCCCCCATCACCTCCTCCAAGGTCTTTCTCTTCTCCGGGTCGAGGGTCAGCAGGCCTCTGAGCAGCCGGGCGCACTGGCGCCACACCAGCCTGGGCGGCGAGTAAGCCCCCAGGAGCATGCTGCGCTGCATGGCGTGGAATTCTTCACCTGAGAACGGCAGGGACCCGGCAAGCATGGCGTGGAGCAGCACGCCGAGGCTCCAGACGTCGGCCGGGGGGCCGGCGTAGGGCTGCAGCTGCATGACCTCCGGGGCCATGTAGCCAGGGATGCCGCAGAACGTGCTCAGCGGCCCGCCAGGCACCAGGCTGCAGAAGCCGAAGTTGGCCAGCTTCGCGCTCCCCGCCGGGTCCAGGAGCACGTTCTCCGGCTTCAGGTCCCGGTGCATGACACCCCGGCGGTGGCGGTACTGGAGAGCAGAGATGAGCTGCTGGAACCGGCCGCGCGCCTCCTCCTCGGTCAGTTGGCCATGCTTCACCAGGTGGTCCAGCAGGTCGCCTCCGCGCACATATTCACTTATTATGAATAGTGTCTCCTCACTTTCGATCACCTGCACCATCAAGATATGGGGGTGATGCAATCTCGCCAGACCCTCGGTTTCGCAGAGAAGTCTCTTGGCGGTGGCGGCCCTCTGCTCCTTCTTGGGTATGATGTTGACGTGCCTCGTCACGTAAGTCCCATCGTTCCTCACTGTGAGAGCTCGGAGATGGGTCCTTTAGACTAGTGGTGCACGTGGGTCATGTGGGGTCTGATTCATATTCAGATTTCGATGCAGGAGGTGTGGAGCGGAGCTCGAGAAGCTCATTCCTAACCAGCTGCTGGGAGAACTCCTCCAGAGGCCTCCCTCCTGTCGCATCCTTGCCTGCTCCTTGCCATCGCTGTCCGGGCTCCCTACTGACACGGCCCCTGGGCACCTGTGTCTCCACCCGGCCCTCTGCCTCCCAGGCCAGCAGGAAACCCTGGGCTTGTCTCCACTCTGCCTGCCTCGGGCCCTGTCTCCACGTGGCTCTCAGTTCCAGGCTCCCTACCCCTGATGTCATATGTGGTTCTCGGGGGTTTTGAGCTGGTTTCCCACCACTTGTGGGGTGAGCTTATCCCCAGTGGAGATGCCAAGGTGCTCCACTGCCCTGCGTGGGGAAGTCCACGTCTGTGGCTATTTGTCCTGCCTGCTCCCACCCTCTACCTCCCCATCTTATGACAACAGTGCCTCTTTTTCCTCAGAAGACCCCCTCCAGCCTTTCCTAGTCCGTGTGGTTTGGGGGAAGTTAACCGTCTATACACAGGCATCAAAGAGAAACATAGGACCTAGATCCAGCCAGTCCGTGCGTTTCATCCCCTTTGATCCGGTCACCAGGCTGAGGATGGACATGCGACCTGGGCCCAGCCATCCCGTGCTGGGACTTGCAATGGACTCCTATGAATGAGAAGCCCTTTCCCTCTGAGGTGCTGCCAGGGCACCTCACGCAGGCACCTGACGGAAGGGTGAGGCCAACACGGAAAGCAGAGCTAAGGGAGCTCCTGATGACACAATCTGAGCCCCGGGTCAGGCCAGGCCTGCCGCTGCCCTGACTTGCATGGGGATGGGGCACCATGGGGCGGGGACTAAAGCCGTCGAAGCACAGTGCTAGCTCAGGCGCTGATGCTCGTGTGTGACGGTGTGTCAGCACAGACTGAGGAGGGGAGAGGACTCCAGGGAGAGAAGCCCCAAGGGTGTGCACGCACACACGCGTGTGGGCACACACACGGCTCAGGCCAGACCAGCGCAGGTCATGAGGGGCTTGCAGCCAACAGGGGGAGCGCCGGTCCAGTGGAAGAGGGGGTTACCACGTTGCCGGGATCCCTGCATGACGCACAATCAGCTTTGAAACGACAGTGAAAATGAGGCACATTAGGCAGCCATTAAGAAGCGTGATGGGCGCCTGAGTCAGAGCAGCATTTCATATGGGGCAGCGGCCCCCGTGGATCTCTAAACAGCCTCGAGCCTTCATCTCTCCCGAGGAAGAAATGCTCAGCCTTGTTATTTTTATGCATATTCAGGGCCTTCAAAGGCACCGTCTCCTGGGCTCCATGGGAGGAGAAGGGTCGGGTCAAGGTCACACAGCCTGTCGGTCAAGGGCAGACACATGGATGAGGTTTGCTTAGGAAAACCCAGGCCCCACCAGAGGCAGGTTCGGAAGCTGAAACCACAGGGCTCCTCAGCGCACGGCCCCTTCTGGGTCCCTCACCTAGTTCCGGGTTCCTTTACTGAGAAAGCTCCGCCCGAAGGCCTGGGTAAGTCCTAAGCTTTAGGCCCCACAAGGCGTGGATCAGCCCCTACTCCCAACGACACCCGACGCAGAGGCCAAGGACGCTTCCCGCTTGCTTCTCCCTCGCCTTCCCGAGCCTAACCCCAAGGGCGCGGCCACGGACTGCTCACAGGGGCTCCCGGGCCTCTGCTCCTCCTCACTGGCAGATTCTTCCTATGACTGATGATTTGTTATGATGGCCTTGTTATGCCAACAACATCGACAGAGACCCATTCTGTTCGACGCTCACAGGCTGTTTTTCAAGGGTTCTTCATCTTCAAAACGCCACCGAATCCTCCTGCTTCTGCCCGGGCCAGTGAGGGGCCCAGCCCGCAGAGAGGGAGCGGCTCCGGGAGACCCTCAGCCTGCCGCCTGGTGGCCCAGGAGCCCACCCCCACCTGCACGCCTCCCGCGGAGCCCTGTCTCGCCCTCGAACCTGTCAGGGCTGAGGCGGGCTGGAAGTCGCAGCTGCAGGCTCTGTTGCTTGGCCCTGACTCAGTTTCCACCCAGACGTCCTCTCCCTACCCCTCGGGCCTTCCTACACTTTCATGGGCCTCCCAGTCAGCAGCCTAAAGGGATGCCCCTGCCCTTCCCGCCCCAGGGCAGAGGAGCCCAGCGCTGGCAGCTCTGAATAAGAGCACGGGGGCTGCGTGGGCGCGGTGGGGGTGTGGGGACTGGCCCCTGCCCAGAGCCCCCTGGGGGCTTCGCACCTTCCTCCCTGGGACAGGTGACCCTGCCTCCCTGGGCCTCCAGGCAGCCCTGTCGCTCAGGATGAGAGGACCCCGTTTCTCTCGGAGGACAGGACAGACGTGAAGGGTTTTGCAGAGCTGCTTCAAAGTGATGGTGATGGTGATAATGCTATAATGATAATTACCATTATTATAGCACGATCAGGACTGACATTGACTCAAAATGTCTACGCAAATAATCCATAACCAGCCTATCAGTGAAAACTGGGGTGAGTTTATCAGGAGCCAGAGTGAGGGTGAGGCGTTCGGAGAGCATGGCTGTCAGAACGGTCTCGTCTCCTTTCGGAACAAGCAGCACACGTCAAACACACCAGGATACGTTGCCATCAGAACGTCACAGAGGCCTTCAGAGGCGCAGCAGCAGGTCACCAGGACCCTGCTGAGAGGACCAGGCCTCCCCCAGAGGGTGCGGGAGGGGGCGGCTGCATCCTCGTGTGAAGAGAGCGCAGTCCGGACTCACTGGTCAAGCAGACGCACGTCTCGGGTTGACAGGCAGTGAGTCAGGCTTTCAGTTCAAGCCGAGTCAGTTTAGAAGCCGAATAGTCGCCCCTTAGCCCTCGCTGTGTGACGCTCTCCCGTGCGCACTTAGCACAGACCCGGCCCCGTCTACTGCCTTTCCAATCATTCACGCTTTCGATCCTCACTCCATCCAAGGAGGACGGTGGTACTTCTATAAAATTTGTCTTTTCCACTTTCTGGGGCTTCTTTTCTTTTATTGCAACGGAATCCACGCTCGTTGGAGCAAATCAAACGGGATAGCAAGGGCGAAGAGTAAGGTCACAGTCTCCCCCCACCGGCCGCTCTCTCCCTCTCCATCCCTGTCCATTTCCACTCTCCCGGAGCCACCAAGGCACGTGGTTCCACGTATCCAGTCTGTCCTCATGCCAACACATCACGCACGTACAAGAAGGCTCTCTTAGAATTATGCTCCCCATTTTGTGCATCAGGAAAATGCAGCCCAGAGAAGTTAAGTGACTTGGCCAAGGTCACACAGCAGGCAAGTGGAGGAGCTAGCACTTCCTTGACTCCCAAGTTTAACGGCAAAGCCTGTGACTTTGCCCACCAGCCTACACTGCCTCCACAAGTCCTATCAGCTTCCAACAAAAGGAGTCGTAACAGTCGTAACAATAGAAAATGGCAGCGCACATGGAGCACTGAGCGTGGGAGCGTGTCACAAGCATTACCCATGTTCGTCTAGACTTTTCCAACGCCTAGCGAGGTGGCCCTGTTATTTGCACAGAGGAGAGAACTGAGGCTTCACGAGGGGAAGCCACTGGCCCAGGTCACACAGCTACAAGCAGTGACAGACCCGGATTCAGACTTCAGCCCTCTGACTACGAGGTCAGCCCGGGAAGTAGGTTGGGGTGGAAAAGGACAGGGTTTGGTCCTAGGTTAATGGGCAGGATGACCACTATCCCCATCCTGAACTCACACGGACATCTTCCATGCTTCACCTGGCCACCTCAGGGCCTTTGCACAGGCGGGTCCTCCCTGATTCTCACCTCTTCCTTGGCCTGCATAGCGTGTGCTCCTCCTTCATGAACCCTTCATGAACTTCAGCCTGTGCCACTGTACTCCCGAAGCCCAGTGGGGAATCAGGTGCCCAGGAGACTCAGAATAAACACGTGTTCAGTGAATTCTGCATTCCTCCAGTGGGAAGGCTGGACCAGGCTAAGGCGACAGGACGTGTGAAGGGACAGGGAGGGGGGTGCCGGGGGAGGGCAGGGGTCCCACAGGCCTGGACCCTGGGAGGCAGTAGGGAGGGGTGGGGAGTGTGGCAGGGCAGGAGGTGAGGCCCCCAGGATGAGCACCAGTGGAAGGCGGTAGGGAACCAGCAAGGACACAGCCGTTTGTTGTCTGAGCTCAGAGTGGGCCGCACGATTCCAGACAACAGCAGACGCCTCCCAAGCAGATCCCAAGGCCTCCAAGGACGATGCTGCCTCCTGCCTCCCCGAGTCAACTGACCCGTCGCTGCACGTGTCCCGGGAGGCCTGGGCTGGGCAGGTCCACACTCCAGGGCCGGTGCCGGGTGCAGACACACACACCTGGCTTGGGAAAGGACTTCTGCACCCACTTCCCCTCCCTGCTGTGTGACGTCAGGCAAATCCTACCCACTCTGGGCTCGAGCTACCTCTGTGCATAACGGGAATAGAAAACACCAGAGAAGGAACAGGAACAGGGCATTTTGGAATAAGACAGGTGTAAGTGAACAATAAGCACATCTCCGTGTCTGGGCTTGACACGAGACAGTGGGGAACTCGTCTTTTTCTTTTTGCAGGTGTAGGAGAGGAAGACGTTTCCTCTACCCACTCTGGGTCCTTCTGACTGGACAACGTACTAAATTCTCATGGGACAAAATAACAGGAGGAAACCAGACAAAGCTTTATAACAAGCGCACATGGCAGAGACCCAGGAAAACTGAGCCACTCGCCAAAATGGTGGAAGCTCTCACCTTGAATGCCAGCGTCAGCTACAAAGGAGGCTTTGGCGTGGGGAGGCGGCTATGGCAGGTCAGCAGAAAGGCAAGTGAACGAGAGAAAGGCTGTCATGCAGATGTGAGTGCTTGCCCTCCACACTGACGGGAGTTTCTAGAGAGAGAAGGTCGTCCCCCTCTTCCTGGTACAGAGAGGAAGACCCTCTGCAGATGGGGATCGCCCTCACAAACGTCAGTGCCTCTTACGAAGGGTGAGTTCTCGTGTTCAGAGCTTCTCCAACGTCTGCAGGGTCTGAAAGGAGCCAGCCCAAAATAACCCTCATGCCAAAGAGACGTATCTTGGGGCGGCCACTTCAAGTCCCACACAGCGGCAAAGATTCTCCCTGGGCTAACATCTCTGCAATCTTCCTTTTTCCTTTCCTCCCAAGCCCCAGTGCATGGTAGTACACTGTAGTCATAAGTCCTTCCAGTTCTGTGTGAGCCACAGCCACAGCGTGGCTCCTGACAGACGGCTGGTGTGGTTCTGGGACCGGGAAATGAACCCGGGCCTCGGAAGCGGCGAGAGCACTGAACTGGAACCCAAGGTGTCAGGGCTGCTCAGAGTGCGTGTTGTTGAATGAAGAGGCAGATGACCGAGTGAGTGGCTGCCCTCTTCCCTCCTTTCGCGTCACGACGAGACTCGCGTGCACTGAGTGCAGACGGCATCTCCTGCCTTTGCTGAAAGGCTTCCCCAGAGAGCTTCGTGTCCCCACAGGAGGGGCTCCGGGAGCCCTCTGCAGCAGGCCCAGCGAGGAAGGACGCTCCATGTCACACGACCAAGCCACCTGCCCCACCAGCTGGGACGGCCACCGTGGAGGCAGTAGGCACTGGGGCCAGCGCGTGTCATGACACGGGCAGTGCGGCTGCCCGCTCCAGGGCGAAGAGGCCCAGAAGGTTCCTTCCGTAAATGTTCCCTCGTCAAAGATGTTCGTGGCACAACAGTCAATGCGCCCTGGATCGGGCAGAAGGCAGCGAGCGCCCTCCAGAACCGTAGACACGGTCCCACCGGAGCCGCCCGCCCTGTTTACACGCTTCTGCTGTGCCCTTGGTGACAGTTACGAACTCTTGGACAGAGGATTTTCGGAAAGGGAGGACGAGCTTAGGATGAGAATCACGCATCCCAAAGGTTCCGTGGATCCTGCACGGTGTGAGTCCTCGGTGGTGCTGAGTCGGGGCGAGTCCATGCTCCAGCGTCAGGCGGCTCACCTGCTGGGAACTGCCCAGCCTCCCCTCCCGGGAGCACCAGGGGTGGCCGTGGGGACGCACCTATCCGTGAGATCCGGAATCCTGGAGCCTTCATTCCCCTGAGGCATTTCTCAGCCACCCCAATGAGCCCAGCCTGGAGCGAATTCTCCCATCTGCCCAAAAAATGAAAGGGGTCAGGTCTCGGGGGAGGGAAACCAGAGTGTGTGCAGGGAGACAGCCAGCCAGGAGGGGCGGGGCAGGGAGCAGGGGGAGTCAGGGCCCCGGGGAGGGCGGAGTGTGGCTCTCCACCACAACCGCTGAAGAACTGCGGGTTTCTCAGGATGGAACCTTGGAGCCCAAACGACAGAGCTCCTGTCCCTGGAGTCTGGGCTGGTGGAGAGGGCGTGCAGAGCAAATAAGGGACTGGCCTGTCTCCAAGGGCCCTTCAGCCATCAGGAGACACCAGGACCCTGAGATCTGACTGTCCCTCTCTATTAAGGCAAGTCCAGAAACTCCTCCTGGGGGGCAGTGTGGTCAGCGGGGCGAGGGCTGTCCTGCAGGTGACACAGCCCCAGGACGCATGCACTTCTGTTAGTCGGTGCTTGTCCTTCCACAGGAAGCATCCACACAGCTCAGCCCACTGCCTGGTCCCAGGACGGATGTCAGCAGAGTTCAGCAGAGAGCCGCTTGCTCAGGGCTTGGTGTGTGCGAGGCTCCTGGAGGGGACAAAGCGGGGGTCAAGAGACCCAGGCCGCAGCGTCAGGGAGGCAACCAGAGAGGCTCCTGGGAGGAGGCCTGAGGACAACAACTGCCTGGATGACAGCACAAAACGTGTCTCCCTTCCTCCAGAACCTGGGGTGGGCTACGCAGACCCCACCCACACGACTGCAGGCACGGAGAACTGCCGCTGTGTGCAGGACACAGCGTATAGAAGCCAGGACGAGGGACGGGACACATGCTTCCTGTCCAAATGACATTTTGGAGGGAAATATTAGACACTTTCTTCTTCCCTCCTTCCCAGCTGAGCCTCAGAGGCCAGCGGCGCCTCAGCCTCCAGGCTGAAGTTCACCGGGGAGGGTGGGGCCTGGGGAGCAGCTGTGGCCACGGCCAGGAGGTGCTGGAGCAGGGCCAGCACACAGTGGGTCTGTTTCCATAAAAGGCTGTGGAGTGAAGACAGAGGGGAGAACGTGATGGCGTGTGTGGGACTTCAACAGAGAGCACTGACAAAGAACGTCCAGGCCACAGGGAGCCACGGTGGGAGCCGGAGCAGAGGAGCGACAGGAATGGACACGGGGCTCCCGCCGACACAGTGCTCCAGCCGACTAGCCAGGTGTGCACAGCACAGCAGGACGACAAGAACAGACACGCTACTGATGGGCACTCACTGAGAGAGGGTGAGGGGCCAGGCCCATTTTCAGCCCTTGGTGTCGATGACTTCATTCTGTCCTCACGCGGTAAGTGTGCGTGGTGGGGACCACCACTGTCCTGTTTGTTCAGACAGGCAAAGCGACCCCCCGAGGTCACCCTGCTGGTTGCAGTGTCCCCGGGTCCCTGCGTAGCGGCTGTGGGCCGGCGTGTCCAGGGGGCCGATGTGCTCGCTGCCTCCCGGTGTGTGTCTGGGAAGCTCCTCAACATCCTGGGCTCAGTGTCCCCATCTGGGCCCCGGGACTGACCCCTGCCCGGCTCTCAGGGCGGCTCTCTCTGAACCCAAGACCATGTAGAACCGTCCCAGCACTGCAGGCCAAGGCCGCCCTGGGGACCCTCACAGTCTCATCATCTTCAGGAGGCAGGAAAAACCTCGAAGGGTTTCCTTGAAAGGCCCCTTGAAGCCAACTTGCTGGCATTTTGAGATTTTTCCTCCTGAGATGAACATGGAAGGAACTGCCTAGTGCTAACAAACTTTGGGAAACTACCCCTTTGGGAAAGCTTTCCTTCACCAGGCAGGGGCAGCAAAGCAAGAGCCAGGGCCCGCAAAATTGCTAGCTCCCCATTAAGAAATGGGTGGGGCTTTTGATTTGGGGCTTTAGGTAGGGGAGGGTGCCTTGGCCTTCCTGATCAGTGTTTTCCCATGGGCCTGTGTCTGGGGCTGCTTCCAGCCGAGGAGACAGAGGGTTTCTCAGATGAGCGTCCTCGGCTGTTTGTCTCCACGGAGGAAGGTGCACTCTGACGTCAGGGAGCCGAGGAGCTGGGCCTGGGTAGCCTCGGTTTCTGGATATGGTCTGGACGCTAGTTTCTCTGTAAAAGGACTTCAAGGTCCTGCGATCAGCATGCCTTTAGTGGGAGCCCAGCGTGAGCCCATCTGGACTTGAACAAGTTGCGAATTCCATTTGGCTCCATAGCTCAAGGGGTCAGAGGTCACAGAAACAAGCCTTTACCTATGAGTGTCACTAAGGACCCAGGGCCCTGGGGATGTGGGCCTTGAGTTTTAGCCCATCTCTGCTGGGTTCTCTAAAGGGGAACTGACGGCGGGGCTGATGTGAACTCAGAGCCGGTCCCACCTTGGCCCGGCCAGGCACCCCATCTCCCACCTGGGAAACGGGGAGCAGTTAGGGATGGAATCCTGGGGAAGAGAAGTTCTTTTTCTGTTGGGCTGCTGACGGGTGCTGAGGCCAGCCCGGGAGTGGCGGTGGAGAGCTCCCCCTGAGCAGGACAGCAGCACAGAGGGCAGGCAGCCAAGCCAAGAGGCTGGGAGGGCCGATCCCTGCTGATGGCGTCGAGCACCCAGGTACAGCCTCACCTGAAGCTCTCGGCCTTTAGACAGCCTAGTTACAGAAATCGTTCTCTCCTGCTTTGTTCGTTTGCTAGTTCAAGCCCCTTGGGTTTCTGTCACAGGCTATCAAAAGAATCCTGGGGCTGGGTCGGCAGCATAGTGGTTAAGCTCCTGCACTCCTCTTCAGCGGCCCCAGGTTTGCAGGTTTGGACCCCAGGTGCAGACACTCACATCGCTCATCAGCCCATGCTGTGGCAGGTGTCCTGCCCAGAAAATAGCAGAAAATTGGCACAGATGTTAGCTCAGGGCCAATCTTCCTCACGACAAAAAAGGAAAAGAATAAAGCTTCTGAATGAAGGGGCACCCTGACCTCCTGCCCGTCTCCCACTGAGCGGGTGCTGAGCGGGGGGCCTGGTTCTGAACACAGTGAGGGGAATGAAAGGGCCAACGCGAGGGAGACCGGGGCGGGAGGCCGTCACTGTGGACTCAGGAGGCTGGGAAGGCTCCTCCGAGGAGGTGACGTCGGAGCTGAGCCTTGTCTGGGCCATGTTTGTAGCTTCTGGAAACCTGAGGCTTTAACCTCTGGCCCACGTGCGCATATGGGACACGCCTTGTCCCAAGTCCCTTCGGCTCAGCCTCCTGCCTCCCTTGTCGCACCCCCACCCCAGGAAGAGCCCTCCTTCGTGGGCCCACATTCCAAATACAAACCGACCCATCCAGGGGCCATCCACACCCCAAGCACCTCCTCTGCTGGACACTCACACTCAGGGCCACGGGCCCCCTGCCCTTGTCCCCCAGGGCAGGCACCGGACAGGCGGGACCGCCCCCTGCCCCGGAGCCTGTGAGTTATTCAGACCAGCCCGTCTGAGCCTGCTCACCCTGCCTCGCTGTTCCTCCCCGCAGAACCCACAGGACAGACTCCTGCCGGCAGTGCCCTGCTGTTTCGCCTCCTGACCCCCGGGTCTTCCCGGGTGGCCCTGCGTGGCCCTGCGAGCTCCGCCTCGGAGAACTGCAAGTAATCAACTATCTTCTCAATGGCATCGTCTCCGGGTCCGCTGGCCTTACTGAACCGCACATGTTCCCTTGTCACATTCTCTGTGAAACCTGCCCTCCCAGACCCTTTGCAGACGCTTAGCCTGAACAGAGGAAGAGCAAAGGAAGTGTGCGCCCTGTCACAGCATCTTCGACAAGGTGAACCTGGAATACACACTGGAGTTCCTTTCCCCATCAAACGGGAGGCTCCAGAAGAGTGGAGGGCACATCAGGCATTCCACGGACAAGACCAGAGCCCCGGGACGTCCCGAACGTCTGTCTTCCCAGGCGGCGGGCTCGGGGCCAGGGCTTGACCGAGTCCCAGGCTCTGCCCGCCCACTGAGCCTGGAGTTTGGTGGGTTTTTCGGATTCAGCTTTTAATCTTGTCACTTTAGCAGACAGCCGTCAGTTCCTAACTCAACTTTCCAGCAATAATCCAGTTAGAGGGCAGCTCCCTGAGTCAGGTGACGAGAATCTGCGGACATCAGCAGGGAGAGACAGTTTCAGCCCAGCCTGTTTCAGAACAAGGGGTGTCTTTGGGAGAGAGTGGGGGTGCGCAGTGTGGGAGGACAGAACAAGGGGACGCCCTACGCCCTGGGGGGCACCAGCGCCAGATTTGTTTCCTGGGGGCATCGACCTTCACGCATTAGATTTCCAGGACAGCGCCACGAGGGGGGAGTGGGTTGGAGCTGAGCTTGGCTGTCACCCCACGGAAAGGAGGGCTGAACACTGCAGGCAGCTGTGGCCCGGGGAGCGGCCTGACCCGAGGGAGCCCCCAGAAAGTCACCTCCAAGATGGCCATCCTGGTCAGGACAGGGTCCAGCTGCTGGAACAAAGGCCCACGGCAGAGTGGCGCACAGAGCTGGCCCCTCTCCCGCGCTCAGTCTGGAGGCACACGGTTGGCGCTGGTCTGGCAGGGCTGCCCGGGAGGCTCCTGTCCCCGTTGCCCTGTCATCCCAGAGGAGTCGCCCTCGTCCGTGTGGTCAGGACAGAGCTCCAGCCTCAGAGCTCGTGCTCCCGGCAACAGGACAGAGGGAGATGCAGATAGAAGAGCCTGCTTCTCTCTCCTGGGAAATATCTGGAAGCCGCACAAGTCACTTCCCTTCCCGTCCTGAGGGAGCGCTGGGTTCCATGCCCAGCCCACTGCAGAGCAGGCTGGGAACTCTATGTCCTGGGTGGCCACATGCCCAGCCAGGAGTCAGGGGTTCGGTTGCTCTGGGAGGTGGACGATGCCATTGGGAGCCACCCGGACCTGTCTGCCACACCCCTGGTAATGTTTTCTCCCACCACCCCACCACTCCACACCCTGAGTTGCTGTTTTGTGTAAAATGACCCATTAGACCAGTTGCATTAAGTAATTCATAATTCAGGAGTCAGCTGAAGATCCCGGGCCAGCGGGGGCGTTCATTAGCTGCGCTGGCAAATCCCTGGTGGGGCCCCACACCGACTCACGGTCTCTCCCCGCAGAGCCCACTGTGCACCTGAAGCCAGAAGCATCTTCTCCAGCGGAGGCCGAGCACGTCGCTCCCTGCTCCTGCTCCCCTGCTCCTTAGAAACTGACCCAGGGCCCTTGCTGTGGAACTGAGCTTAGCCTAACGAGGCAGCTCAGAGGCAGCCGCCGGCTAGCCAGCCAGCGCCCAAGCTCACAGAAGAGACAGAGAAAGCCTCATCAGCAGAGCGTTCCGTCATCGCAGCTGACTGCTCTCCAGGCCTGAGCTGGGGGATATCGAAGTTCAGAGACGCAGAGCACAATGCACCCAGCGGAAGTGGTCCCAGAAACAAGGGGTGCTGGTCCACGTCCCCCCAAGCCTCGCGCCTGCCTCTGTCTTGTACGTGCCCACCACCGCAGCCTCCTTCTGTCTGGGACGCCTCCTCCGATTGCTGCGGTCAGAGCCTGCAGCCCTCCCCACTAGATGCCACCTCCCTTTAGACTGCCAGCAGGGGGTGAGCGTGTGCTGAGCTGGGCACGTCCTGCCTCTGTCCCCGGCACAGGGGACTGTCCTCCTGTTGGGTCCCCGCCTTCTCTTCCCAGCTGGGCTGTGCTCTTCCAGCAGGATCCATGCCTGATTCCCCTCGGGGAGCCCGGGAGTCTGGCCAAGCGCCCAGCATGTGGGCTTCACCGAGGGGGAGCCTCACGGGCAGAGGATTTGTGGAAAACCGAACCAGTCAGTGTGAGTAAAGCCCAGGGAGGAGGTGGGAGTGCAAAGGGCTGCCGGGGACAGGTCACAGAGGGTCCCGAAAGCCCACCGAGGCAGTGGGACTGGCCCTGAAGGGAAGGGGTCCCTGGACAGATGCCAGGAGAGCAGCGCCGGAGGACCACACGCTGGGCTGTTTGGCGTAAGGAAAACCACAGCGGGGGACCCGAACGGGGAGCAACAAGCCTCCCAGCATGTCCGCAGCCCTCCTCTTCCTGGCCCTGGCCCTGCACTCCGTGGGCGCAGGGAAATCTCTGCCCACTCTCGTGCTGGGACCGTCCCGAGCCGTCTCGTGAGCATGTGGAAAGACTGCACACAGTGCCACCGGCCTCGCGAGCAGCAGCCAGCGGCCTCCTGGCCATCCTCAGGCTTCTGAGGAGCCCCTGCGGAAGCTCCCTGATGGTTGACCCTCCTTCTGGAGCCCCAGGATGTCTGGCTTCCTGTCACCTCCCCTGGAACCTGCAGCTGTCCGAACAGCCCACACCTCGTCAGTGCTCTTAGGGGCCTGCTCCGCATCACCGTCATCAAAAGGAGAAATCGTCCCAGTGCCCAGGGCCAAGTCCTGCGATACAGTCGGAAGACCCATCTGCACGTGGAAGTCACCTGAGGCCGCTTGGGGGCCCACACCCTGCCACCCCGATCCCCCAAGGGTGGCTCACGGACTCGGTTACCCTATCTGGACCTCTGGCTTGTAGTCATAAAAGCCACAGGCTCGAAGTTTCCCGTGCTGCTTCTGGAAACGTCAGCTAGTGTTAGCCACGGTAGCTGCCTTTCGGCAGAAAGGCACTCCACTGTGGCTCCCAGCCTTGTCCCTTCAGACCCGCATTAGTTGCTAGGAGCGTTACCCCAAGAATTCTGAGTCACTTCTCCACCTAGTTGTTCCGATCACCTCCTCGTGCTACATCCCTACAGGCGTCTCAGGCTGGAGTCCGCCCAGCCCCCGCTCTGCGTAAGGAGGGTGCAAAAACGGAGCATCTGTGACACAGCTTTCTGCAGCAGCAAGTTTATTACAAGACTTGGAAAACCGAGGACTTTCCGAGACCCGACCGTCAGCCCCTCAACGTGGAAGAAGAGACGGAGAGGACGGGGAGGGAAGCTGTGCTCCGGGAAAAGCAGTCCAGGCTCTGAGGTTCCACCCCGGTGGGGCCAAGGGGCCGAGCTGCAGCGAGGGTGGCCTCTCCTCGTGTCCCCCAGGTGCCTCCAGGCCGTCCTCTAGGTTCCCCGAGTGTTTGGCAGCGATGCTTTGGAGGCTCCCAGAGGGGCCAGGTCCCTTCCGAGTTGAATCTCTGCAGAGAGCGCCGCCGGTTGGCACAGCTCCCCGGTTGCTGGAGCGAGTCCTCTCACCCGCGTCTTTGCACACACGCGTGTCCTTCTTGCACGGCCCCCACTCACAGCAGAAGGCGTCTCCCTCTGGCCGAAGCCCCACGCCCGGGGCCGGCTCTGGATTCTGCGACTTGCTCGCTGTGCGCGGACAATGCAGGGGGCAGTTCGACCTTTGCGCTGGGACCGGACCTGCTGGGACCTCACTGGGGCCACACACTGTTCCGCTTGCGAGACCTGATCCTGATTGGCAGGCAGCAGCACAGACCTCGGAGTGCCTTGAGCAGCCTCCCAGCAGCGCCCCCTCGGCCCTGGCTGTGGCCAGAGGGCGAGGCCAGGTTCACCCCGTGGGGCTGCCCCGCCTGCCGGGAGTCTCCTCTCCAGCTTCCCTCCTGAGCCCCACGTGTGGTTCAGGCACTGTGGGAGGAGGGGACGGCCCCGGGGTCCCATGGGGGGGCCGGGCTGGGGGCGGCGAGGCCCGTGTCCAGGCTGGGCAGAGCACCGCCAGGCTCTGCGGCCTTCGGCCCTGACTGTGGCTTCTCGCTGGGCCGCTGACGGCCAGCCTCCCGGAGCCAGGTAGGCAGAACGGGCTCACTGCCAGCGCGCCGGCCGCGGGGCTCCGAGGCCCTCCGCCACGCCGTGCAGTATGGCGAAGCACAGCAGCTGCGGGCCTTGTTGGAGGGGAGGGAGGTCGGGGGTCTGGCGTGGCCACCCCCCCGCGGCTGCTGGGCCTTCGGCATCTCGTCGGTCCCCCAGGTGGCCCTCGTGTCAGCAGGCGGCTCCCTGTAAGGCCTCAGCCTCGGCGGGCCCCAGTTGACCCACGGGTCCCCCATCACCTCCTCCAAGGTCTTTCTCTTCTCCGGGTCGAGGGTCAGCAGGCCTCTGAGCAGCCGGGCGCACTGGCGCCACACCAGCCCGGGCGGCGAGTAAGCCCCCAGGAGCATGCTGCGCTGCATGGCGTGGAATTCTTCACCTGAGAACGGCAGGGACCCGGCAAGCATGGCGTGGAGCAGCACGCCGAGGCTCCAGACGTCGGCCGGGGGGCCGGCGTAGGGCTGCAGCTGCATGACCTCCGGGGCCATGTAGCCAGGGATGCCGCAGAACGTGCTCAGCGGCCCGCCAGGCACCAGGCTGCAGAAGCCGAAGTCGGCCAGCTTCGCGCTCCCCGCCGGGACCAGGAGCACGTTCTCCGGCTTCAGGTCCCGGTGCATGACACCCCGGCGGTGGCGGTACTGGAGAGCAGAGATGAGCTGCTGGAACCGGCCGCGCGCCTCCTCCTCGGTCAGTTGGCCATGCTTCACCAGGTGGTCCAGCAGGTCGCCTCCGCACACATATTCACTTATTATGAATAGTGTCTCCTCACTTTCGATCACCTGCACCATCAAGATATGGGGGTGATGCAATCTCGCCAGACCCTCGGTTTCGCAGAGAAGTCTCTTGGCGGTGGCGGCCCTCTGCTCCTTCTTGGGTATGATGTTGACGTGCCTCGTCACGTAAGTCCCATCGTTCCTCACTGTGAGAGCTCGGAGATGGGTCCTTTAGACTAGTGGTGCACGTGGGTCATGTGGGGTCTGATTCATATTCAGATTTCGATGCAGGAGGTGTGGAGCGGAGCTCGAGAAGCTCATTCCTAACCAGCTGCTGGGAGAACTCCTCCAGAGGCCTCCCTCCTGTCGCATCCTTGCCTGCTCCTTGCCATCGCTGTCCGGGCTCCCTACTGACACGGCCCCTGGGCACCTGTGTCTCCACCCGGCCCTCTGCCTCCCAGGCCAGCAGGAAACCCTGGGCTTGTCTCCACTCTGCCTGCCTCGGGCCCTGTCTCCACGTGGCTCTCAGTTCCAGGCTCCCTACCCCGTGATGTCATATGTGGCTCTCAGGGGTTTTGAGCTGGTTTCCCACCACTCGTAGGGTGAAATTATCCCTTCAAATCCCAGGATGCTCCACTGCCCTGTGTGGAGAAGTCCACGTCTGTGGCTATTTGTCCTGCCTGCTCCCACCCTCTACCTCCCCATCTTATGACAACAGTGCCTCTTTTTCCTCAGAAGACCCCCTCCAGCCTTTCCTAGTCCGTGTGGTTTGGGGGAAGTTAACCGTCTATACACAGGCATCAAAGAGAAACATAGGACCTAGATCCAGCCAGTCAGTGCGTTTCATCCCTTTTGATCCGGTCACCAGGCTGAGGATGGACATGCGACCTGGGCCCAGCCATCCCGTGCTGGGACTTGCAATGGACTCCTATGAATGAGAAGCCCTCTCCCTCTGAGGCGCTGCCAGGGCACCTCACGCAGGCACCTGACAGAAGGGTGAGGCCAACACGGAAAGCAGAGCTAAGGGAGCTCCTGATGACACAATCTGAGCCCCGGGTCAGGCCAGGCCTGCCGCTGCCCTGACTTGCATGGGGATGGGGCACCATGGGGCGGGGACTAAAGCCGTCGAAGCACAGTGCTAGCTCAGGCGCTGATGCTCATGTGTGATGGTGTGTCAGCACAGACTGAGGAGGGGAGAGGACTCCAGGGAGAGAAGCCCCAAGGGTGTGCACGCACACACGCGTGTGGGCACACACACGGCTCAGGCCAGACCAGCGCAGGTCATGAGGGGCTTGCAGCCAACAGGGGGAGCGCCGGTCCAGTGGAAGAGGGGGTTACCACGTTGCCGGGATCCCTGCATGACGCACAATCAGCTTTGAAACGACAGTGAAAAAGAGGCAAGTTAGGCAGCCATTAAGAAGCGTGATGGGCGCCTGAGTCAGAGCAGCATTTCATATGGGGCAGCGGCCCCCGTGGATCTCTAAACAGCCTCGAGCCTTCATCTCTCCCGAGGAAGAAATGCTCAGCCTTGTTATTTTTATGCATATTCAGGGCCTTCAAAGGCACCGTCTCCTGGGCTCCATGGGAGGAGAAGGGTCGGGTCAAGGTCACACAGCCTGTCGGTCAAGGGCAGACACATGGATGAGGTTTGCTTAGGAAAACCCAGGCCCCACCAGAGGCAGGTTCGGAAGCTGAAACCACAGGGCTCCTCAGCGCACGGCCCCTTCTGGGTCCCTAACCTAGTTCCGGGTTCCTTTACTGAGAAAGCTCCGCCCGAAGGCCTGGGTAAGTCCTAAGCTTTAGGCCCCACAAGGCGTGGATCAGCCCCTACTCCCAACAACACCCGACGCAGAGGCCAAGGCCGCTTCCCGCTTGCTTCTCCCTCGCCTTCCCGAGCCTAACCCCAAGGGCGCGGCCACGGACTGCTCACAGGGGCTCCCGGGCCTCTGCTCCTCCTCACTGGCAGATTCTTCCTATGACTGATGATTTGTTATGATGGCCTTGTTATGCCAACGACATCGACAGAGACCCATTCTGTTCGACGCTCACAGGCTGTTTTTCAAGGGTTCTTCATCTTCAAAACGCCACCGAATCCTCCTGCTTCTGCCCGGGCCAGTGAGGGGCCCAGCCCGCAGAGAGGGAGCGGCTCCGGGAGACCCTCAGCCTGCCGCCTGGTGGCCCAGGAGCCCACCCCCACCTGCACGCCTCCCGAGGAGCCCTGTCTCGCCCTCGAACCTGTCAGGGCTGAGGCGGGCTGCAAGTCACAGCTGCAGGCTCTGTTGCTTGGCCCTGACTCAGTTTCCACCCAGACGTCCTCTCCCTACCCCTCGGGCCTTCCTACACTTTCATGGGCCTCCCAGTCAGCAGCCTAAAGGGATGCCCCTGCCCTTCCCGCCCCAGGGCAGAGGAGCCCAGCGCTGGCAGCTCTGAATAAGAGCACGGGGGCTGCGTGGGCGCGGTGGGGGTGTGGGGACTGGCCCCTGCCCAGAGCCCCCTGGGGGCTTCGCACCTTCCTCCCTGGGACAGGTGACCCTGCCTCCCTAGGCCTCCAGGCAGCCCTGTCGCTCAGGATGAAAGGACCCCGTTTCTCTCGGAGGACAGGACAGACGTGAAGGGTTTTGCAGAGCTGCTTCAAAGTGATGGTGATGGTGATAATGCTATAATGATAATTACCATTATTATAGCATGATCACGACTGGCATTGACTCAGACAGGTCTGCGCAAATAACCCATAACCAGCCTATCAGTGAAAACTGGGGTGAGTTTATCAGGAGCCAGAGTGAGGGTGAGGCGTTCGGAGAGCATGGCTGTCAGAACGGTCTCGTCTCCTTTCGGAACAAGCAGCACACGTCAAACACACCAGGATACGTTGCCATCAGAACATCACAGAGGCCTTCAGAGGCGCAGCAGCAGGTCACCAGGACCCTGCTGAGAGGACCAGGCCTCCCCCAGAGGGCGCGGGAGGGGGCGGCTGCATCCTCGTGTGAAGAGAGCGCAGTCCGGACTCACTGGTCAAGCAGACGCACGTCTCGGGTTGACAGGCAGTGAGTCAGGCTTTCAGTTCAAGCCGAGTCAGTTAAGAAGCCGAACAGTCGCCCCTTAGCCCTCGCTGTGTGACGCTCTCCCGTGCGCACTTAGCACAGACCCGGCCCCGTCTACTGGCTTTCCAATCATTCACGCTTTCGATCCTCACTCCGTCCAAGGAGGACGGTGGTACTTCTATAAAATTTGTCTTTTCCACTTTCTGGGGCTTCTTTGCTTTTATTGCAACGGAATCCACGCAAATCAAACGGGATAGCGATGTGCGAAGAGCAAGGTCACCGTCTCCCCCCACCGGCCGCTCTCTCCTTCTCCACCCCTGTCCATTTCCACTCTCCTGGAGCCACCAAGGCACGTGGTTCCACGTATCCAGTCTGTCCTCATGCCAACACATCACGCACGTACAAGAAGGCTCTCTTAGAATTATGCTCCCCATTTTGTGCATCAGGAAAATGCAGCCCAGAGAAGTTAAGTGACTTGGCCAAGGTCACACAGCAGGCAAGTGGAGGAGCTAGCACTTCCTTGACTCCCAAGTTTAACGGCAAAGCCTGTGACTTTGCCCACCAGCCTACACTGCCTCCACAAGTCCTATCAGCTTCCAACAAAAGGAGTCGTAACAGTCGTAACAATAGAAAATGGCAGCGCACATGGAGCACTGAGCGTGGGAGCGTGTCACAAGCATTACCCATGTTCGTCTAGACTTTTCCAACGCCTAGCGAGGTGGCCCTGTTATTTGCACAGAGGAGAGAACTGAGGCTTCACGAGGGGAAGCCACTGGCCCAGGTCACACAGCTACAAGCAGTGACAGACCCGGATTCAGACTTCAGCCCTCTGACTACGAAGTCAGCCCGGGAAGTAGGTTGGGGTGGAAAAGGACAGGGTTTGGTCCTAGGTTAATGGGCAGGATGACCACTATCCCCATCCTGAACTCACACGGACATCTTCCATGCTTCACCTGGCCACCTCAGGGCCTTTGCACAGGCGGGTCCTCCCTGATTCTCACCTCTTCCTTGGCCTGCATAGCGTGTGCTCCTCCTTCATGAACCCTTCATGAACTTCAGCCTGTGCCACTGTACTCCCGAAGCCCAGTGGGGAATCAGGTGCCCAGGAGACTCAGAATAAACACGTGTTCAGTGAATTCTGCATTCCTCCAGTGGGAAGGCTGGACCAGGCTAAGGCGACAGGACGTGTGAAGGGACAGGGAGGGGGGTGCCGGGGGAGGGCAGGGGTCCCACAGTCCTGGACCCTGGGAGGCAGTAGGGAGGAGTGGGGAGTGTGGCAGGGCAGGAGGTGAGGCCCCCAGGATGAGCACCAGTGGAAGGCGGTAGGGAACCAGCAAGGACACAGCCGTTTGTTGTCTGAGCTCAGAGTGGGCCGCACGATTCCAGACAACAGCAGACGCCTCCCAAGCAGATCCCAAGGCCTCCAAGGACGATGCTGCCTCCTGCCTCCCCGAGTCAACTGACCCGTCGCTGCACGTGTCCCGGGAGGCCTGGGCTGGGCAGGTCCACACTCCAGGGCCGGTGCCGGGTGCAGACACACACACCTGGCTTGGGAAAGGAGTTCTGCACCCACTTCCCCTCCCTGCTGTGTGACGTCAGGCAAATCCTACCCACTCTGGGCTCGAGCTACCTCTGTGCATAACGGGAATAGAAAACACCAGAGAAGGAACAGGAACAGGGCATTTTGGAATAAGACAGGTGTAAGTGAACAATAAGCACATCTCCGTGTCTGGGCTTGACACGAGACAGTGGGGAACTCGTCTTTTTCTTTTTGCAGGTGTAGGAGAGGAAGACGTTTCCTCTACCCACTCTGGGTCCTTCTGACTGGACAACGTACTAAATTCACATGGGACAAAATAACAGGAGGAAACCAGACAAAGCTTTATAACAAGCGCACATGGCAGAGACCCAGGAAAACTGAGCCACTCGCCAAAATGGCGGAAGCTCTCACCTTGAATGCCAGCGTCAGCTACAAAGGAGGCTTTGGCGTGGGGAGGCGGCTATGGCAGGTCAGCAGAAAGGCAAGTGAACGAGAGAAAGGCTGTCATGCAGATGTGAGTGCTTGCCCTCCACACTGACGGGAGTTTCTAGAGAGAGAAGGTCGTCCCCCTCTTCCTGGTACAGAGAGGAAGACCCTCTGCAGATGGGGATCGCCCTCACAAACGTCAGTGCCTCTTACGAAGGGTGAGTTCTCGTGTTCAGAGCTTCTCCAACGTCTGCAGGGTCTGAAAGGAGCCAGCCCAAAATAACCCTCATGCCAAAGAGATGTATCTTGGGGCGGCCACTTCAAGTCCCACACAGCGGCAAAGATTCTCCCTGGGCTAACATCTCTGCAATCTTCCTTTTTCCTTTCCTCCCAAGCCCCAGTGCATGGTAGTACACTGTAGTCATAAGTCCTTCCAGTTCTGTGTGAGCCACAGCCACAGCGTGGCTCCTGACAGACGGCTGGTGTGGTTCTGGGACCGGGAAATGAACCCGGGCCTCGGAAGCGGTGAGAGCACTGAACTGGAACCCAAGGCGTCAGGGCTGCTCAGAGTGCGTGTTGTTAAATGAAGAGGCAGATGACCGAGTGAGTGGCTGCCCTCTTCCCTCCTTTCGCGTCACGGTGACACTCGCGTGCACTGAGTGCAGACGGCATCTCCTGTCTTTGCCGAAAGGCTTCCCCAGAGAGCTTTGTGTCCCAACAGGAGCGGCTCCGGGAGCCCTCTGCAGCAGGCCCAGCGAGGAAGGACGTTCCATGTGACACGACCAGGCCACCTGCCCCACCAGCCAGGGTGGCCACCGTGGAGACAGTTGGCATCGGGGCCAGCGCGTGTCATGACACGGGCAGTGCGGCTGCCCGCTCCAGGGCGAAGAGGCCCAGAAGGTTCCTTCCGTAAATGTTCCCTCGTCAAAGATGTTCGTGGCACAACAGTCAATGCGCCCTGGATCGGGCCGAAGGCAGCAAGCGTCCTCCAGATCCGTAGACACGGTCCCACCGGAGCCGCCGGCCCTGTTTACATGCTTCTGCTGTGCCCTTGGTGACAGTTACGAACTCTTGGACACAGGATTTTCGGAAAGGGAGGACGAGCTTAGGATGAGAATCACACATCCCAAAGGTTCCGTGGATCCTGCACGGTGTGAGTCCTCGGTGGTGCTGAGTCGGGGCGAGTCCATGCTCCAGCGTCAGGCGGCTCACCTGCTGGGAACTGCCCAGCCTCCCCTCCCGGGAGCACCAGGGGTGGCCGTGGGGACGCCCCTATCCATGAGATCCGGAATCCTGGAGCCTTCATTCCCCTGAGGCATTTCTCAGCCACCCCAATGAGCCCAGCCTGGAGCGAATTCTCCCATCTGCCCAAAAAATGAAAGGGGTCAGGTCTCAGGGGGAGGGAAACCAGAGTGTGTGCAGGGAGACAGTCAGCCAGGAGGGGCGGGGCAGGGAGCAGGGGGAGTCAGGACCCCGGGGAGGGCGGAGTATGGCTCTCCACCACAACCGCTGAAGAACTGCGGGTTTCTCAGGACGGAACGGTGGAGCCCAAATGACAGAGCTCCTGTCCCTGGATTCTGGGCTGGTAGAGAAGTCGTGCAGAGCAAATAAGGGACTGCCCTGTCTCCAAGGGCCCTTCAGCCATCAGGAGATGCCAGGACCCTGAGATCTGACTGTCCCTCTCTGTTAAGGCAAGTCCAGAAACTCCTCCTGGGGGGCAGTGCGGTCAGCAGAGTGAGGAGTGTCCTGCAGGTGACACAGCCCCAGGACCCATGCACTTCTGTTAGTCGGTGCTTGTCCTTCCACAGGAAGCATCCACACAGCTCAGCCCGCTGCCTGGTCCCAGGACGGATGTCAGCAGAGTTCAGCAGAGAGCCGCTTGCTCAGGGCTTGGTGTGTGCGAGGCTCCTGGAGGGGACAAAGCGGGGGTCAAGAGACCCAGGCCGCAGCGTCAAGGAGGCAAGCAGAGAGGCTCCTGGGAGGAGGCCTGAGGGCAACAACTGCCTGGATGTCAGCACAAAAAGTGTCTCCCCTCCTCCAGAACCTGGGGTGGGCTACGCAGGCCCCACCCAGACGACTGCAGGCACGGAGAACTGCCGCTGTGTGCAGGACACAGCGTATAGAAGCCGGGACGACGAACGGGACACATGCTTCCTGTCCAAATGACATTTTGGAGGAAATGTTTGACACTTTCTTCTTCCCTCCTTCCCAGCTGAGCCTCAGAGGCCAGCAGCGCCTCAGCCTCCAGGCTGAAGTTCACCGGGGAGGGTGGGGCCTGGGGAGCAGCTGTGGCCACGGCCAGGAGGTGCTGGAGCAGGGCCAGCACACAGTGGGTCTGTTTCCATAGAGGGCTGTGGAGTGAGGACAGAGGGGAGAACATGATGGCGGGTGTGGGACTTCAACAGAGAGCACTGACAAAGAACGTCCAGGCCACAGGGAGCCACGGTGGGAGCCGGAGCAGAGGAGCGACAGGAATGGACATGGGGCTCCCCACACTGTGCTCCAGCCCTCTAGCCAGGTGTGCACAGCAGAGCAGGATGACAAGAACAGACACGCTACTGATGAGCACTCACTGAGAGCGGGTGAGGGGCCAGGCCCGTTCTGAGCCCTTGGTGTTGATGACTTCATTCTGTCCTGACGCAATAAGTCTGCGTGGTGGGGACCGCCACTGTCCTGTTTGTGCAGACAGGCAAAGCGAACCCCCGAGGTCACCCTGCTGGTCGCAGTGTCCCCGGGTCCCTGTGTAGCGGCTCTGGGCCGTCGTGTCCAGCGGGCCGGTGTGCTCGCTGCCTCCTGGCGTGTGTCTGGGAAGATCCTCAGCATCCCGGGCTCACTATCCCCATCTGTGCCCCGGGAGTGACTCCTGCCCGACTCTCAGGGCAGCTCTCTCTGACCCCAAGACCATGTAGCACCGTCCCAGCACTGCAGGCCAAGGCCGCCCGGGGACCCTCACAGTCTCATCATCTTCAGGAGGCAGGAAAAACCTCAAAGGGTTTCCTTGAAAGGCCCCTTGAAGCCAACTTGCTGGCATTTTGAGATTTTTCCTCCTGAGATCAACATGGAAGGAACTGCCTGGTGCTGACAAACTTTGGGAAACTTCCAAGCACTTTGGGATTCCCTTTTCCTCTCGGTCCAGCAGCAGCCTGTCACCTTGAAAGGACATGCGACACTCCCTTCGGCCAGGCAACCAGCTGGGGACCTTTAATATCCCTTGGCCAAGAGCTGCAGGTCAGGAAGAGGGCAGAGCCCCTGGCTCTGTGTCCCATGTCCATCTCAAGACCTGGCTGAGCCGCTGGTCCTCCCGGCCCACAGGGTCTCCACCCTGGACAGAGGCCAGCCTCGGGGCTCCCAGGGCCCTCCAGCTTCTGGTGCCGGTAGCACTTCCTCCCTTGGGCCAGCACCGCATGAGGCAGGGGCTGCTCCACTCCCAGGTCACTCCTGGGGACCAGCCCCCAGCAGCCTCTGCAGCGGGATGCCAGGGCCCTCCTGCCCCCAGAGGGAGGCAAACTCCAGGAAGGGTGGTGCTCAGGCCCTCCTCCGGGCTCAGCACGGCCCTTGGAGCATCCCTGAGGGCTCTGAGGACCATCTCAGAGCCTGGACAGGCAGGGCTCACCAGCGGCCACCTCGCCTCTGCCCAACTCCAGAAGGTTCTGCTCCTGTTTCAAAAGAAGGGTTTCCACCTCCAACAAGAATCAACAGGGGCTGGAAACCAAGCGCATGTAATCAGACCAGCTCCCTCCCAGACCCGAGCCTGGCAGGTCCACCTGCCTTCTGGCTCATCTGCCCAGCTGCCTGTAGATGTCACAAACTCGCCTGGCCCAAGGTGTCTAAGTGCCTGTCCCCCCGTCTCTCCACCCACATCTCATCCCTCAGCCCATCCTGGTGGCTCCACCTGCAGAACCTCCCAGAATCTGCTCCTTCCCCATGCCCCCCGCCCCAACCTGGGCCAAACCACACCAGCCCTCCCTCTAATGGCTGTGGTCCCTTGCTGCGCCTGCACCTCCAGTCTGCTCTCCACACACCACAGCCGGACCACGTCAGCTCACATCCTCCTCTGCTCCACACCCTCCGTGGCCACCCTCCAGGCAAAGCCCGGCCCTGCCAGGCCCTGATGACGAGCCGACCTCATTTCCTGCCACCCCGCTCCCTCCTGCCCATCCCACTCCAGCCGACCGGCCTCCCCATCTTCTCTCACACACCAAGACCATTCCTGCCCTTGCTCTTGCTGGTCCTTCCTCTTAGAACACTCTTGATGTCCACACGGCTCCCTCGCCTCCTCCAGATCTTTGATCAAATGTCATCTCCTCAGTGAGGCTTTCCCTGACCTCCCCTTCTCACCACCTGAGCCCTGGGCAGGCTCAGTCTGTCTGCATGTGACACGTTCCCCCCACCACCTGTGAGCCCCCAGGAGCAGGCCAGAATGCCAGGGTTTGAATCCTAGCTCTGCCACTTACCAGCTGTGTGACTTTGGACAAGGTGCTTAACCTCTCTGTGCCTCCATTTCCTCCTATGTAAAACGTGCCTTCACTCTAGGTCGTTGTGGAAGCTAATGAGTTAATACGTACGAACTGTCTGGAATGCAGAGACGTCCGTTAGCCATTATTCGAATCGTTATGATGTGCTGTGGACCAAGGCTTCCCGGCCAGTGGTCCAAAGACCTGGGCTGTGATCCGCCTCTGCCGCTACTCTCCACGTGACCTTGGGTGAGTCCCTTTCTGTAAAAGCTATTTCCTACAGCTGCAAAACACGGGGATTGTCCCGGAGGTGGCCTGAGCCCCTGGGGTGCTTGGAAAACATGTGCCTCTCATTCTTTCAAAAGAGAATAACAGACCACGTCCTCAGGTGGGAAGGAGCACGTTGTGTAACTACTGAAGGCTCCAGCAGAGAGAAGGGGCAGTGAGCGAGGGCTCGTGGGCCACGCGCATCAGTGAGGACAGGCTTGTGTGAGCACTGATGACTCCAGCAGAGATGGGACAATGAGCGAGGTCACGTGGACCACGCGCATCAGTGAGGAGCAGCTGGGTTATGGTTAATAACAAATGAGATCTCGATCTCAGGGGCCTACTATCAGTCTGTGCATCTCTCATGCAATGTGTGCACCACGTGGCTCTGCTGCATGGCACCTTCCCTCTGGACTCAGGCCGCCAGGGCAGGCTGGGTCGGGAATGCCACCGTGGCCTCAGAAGGAGGAGAAGTTGTCAAGCCCACGCCGGTTCTTGCAGCTGCTCAGCCCCTGTGCCCTGCCCGAGAGCAACAAGGGGCAGGGCCGCCAAATCCTCCAGGGAGGGAGGGGCCACCACAAGGGCCCTGAGCGTGGGTGAGCCATCATCCAGTTCCACACCACGCTACGATTCTGGAGACTATCCCGGAAGCAAGGACAACCACTGAATAAATTCTCCATTTGCAGCAAGTCACGCTGGCCACAGCGAGGAGGACAACAGACTGGAAACGGGCAAGAGTGATAATAAATTGGGAGAAAAATTGGGAGGGCGTTTCAATTTTCCAAGCGCAAAACAGGACAGTCCTTTAGACGAGGGTGATGGCAGTGGAAGTGGGGAGACACCAACAGGTTTAAAAGATAGGACGATTGACTGAGGGGCCTGGGTGGCTATGTGGCCCCAGGGTGGGGAAGGAAGGGAGCAGGCTTGGCTTCTCCTGTCTCACCAGCCGCGGGCTCTGGTCTTTGGGGAAGACCGGTGAGCCTATTCTCTGTTTGTTCTGGGGCACCCTGTGTTCTCCCAATAAATCTCCCATCTTGTTCAAAAGAAGAGCATGAGCTGAATAAAGGAGGGAACCCACGGCTTAATAAGGCGAGGAGTGCTGAGTGAACTGACAAACGGGTGACAGAGGCACCAGGGGGATTCACTCATGTCCCCAGCTGTTCAAAGAATGAAGAGAAGGTAGGCTCAACGAGAAGAAAAAGGAAGTGGTCCGAACTGGACATACTCTGAGGGACCCCACCTCCGCCACCAATGCCTCAGGGTCTCCACTCCTCCAGGGTGCGGACCAATTTCAGCTGTGACAGAGAAGGGAGGGGTGGGCGGGAAGGAGGAGGGAAGGAGAGGCAGGCGACATGGACGGTTCCGAGGGACCTCTGCCTCATCCTCTCCTCCCGCCGTGTGGCCTCCCTGTGCTTCCCTTTCGGAGTACACAACTTCACCATCCGTGGTGGGCGGGCTTGGGAGTCACCAACACCCCAGGAGAGATTTTCTGTTGCAGCAGCAGCATTGGGCAGCTCACAGGAGCTCAGAGCCCCGGATCCTCCTCTGCCCTGGGTGCCCTTAACGGCCCCAAGGGGAAGGAGTCAACTGTGCAACTGTGTGACTGTGGCCTCCTCTCAGCCCAGCCCGCCTCTGGAGCATCATGGTCACTGTCCGAGATGCTCACGGGCTGACTCGCAGCTGGAGACACACTCTGAGACCAAGCCCCACTGTGTCAGAGCTGAGGGGGTCTAGGACCTCCTTTTCCCCAGAGCCTGGCTTGCAGATGAGAAAGCAGAAGCCCAGAGACGGGGAGGAATTCCCTCAGGACACACAGCGAGGGGCAGAGGGGGCGTAGAAGTGAGCTTTTGGACAGAACCCATTTCCTTTGGAAGGCTCCTGGGCGATGCCCCCTGCCCGGGACAACTCCCAGCGCTGAAAACTCAGAGGAGCACACAGTAGGTGCTCAGGGCCATTTGTGACTGAATAAATGTTTCTAATGGGACAGCACAAGCAGGCCGTGAAGCTGGGAGCGGACCCCAAATCCTGCCTTTCCACAGGAACTCCTGCTCCTCTTTCAGACGAGCGAAGTGGGGCTCGGAAAGGAGGCGGGAGGGGAGCAGTGCGGCCCTGAGTCCCTGGTGAGGAGCACACCACCGGGTGTGGGCAGCCCACGGAACAGGCTCCCCAGGAGACCGGGTGCAGAGGAGCGTGGCGGCTGCACCCTTGGTTACTGAATGTTTGGTCTCTGATCCCGATGCCCGTTCAAATAACGAGAACAGAGTCTTGGGGGAAAAGGAAAGCTTTCCTTCACCAGTCAGGGGCAGCAAAGCAAGGGCCAGGGGCCCCCAAATTGCTAGCTCCCCGTTAAGAAACGGGTGGGGCTTTTGATTTGGGGCTTTAGGTAGGGGAGGGTGCCGTGGCCTTCCTGCTCAGCGTTTTCCCATGGGCCTGCGTCTGGGGCTGCTTCCAGCCGAGGAGACAGAGGGTTTCTCAGATGAGCGTCCTCGGCTGTTTGTCTCCACGGGGGAAGGTGCACTCTGACGTCAGGGAGCCGAGGAGCTGGGCCTGGGAAGCCTCGGTTTCTGGATATGGTCTGGACGCTAGTTTCTCTGTAAAAGGACTTCAAGGTCCTGCGATCAGCATGACTTTAGTGGGAGCCCAGCGTGAGCCCATCTGGACTTGAACAATTTGCTAATTCCATTTGGCTCTATAGCTGAAGGGGTCAGAGGTCACAGAAACAAGCCTTTACCTGTGAGTGTCACTAAGGACCCAGGGCCCTGGGGATGTGGGCCTTGAGTTTTAGCCCATCTCTGCTGGGTTCTCTGAAGCGGAACCGACGGCGGGGCTGATGTGAACTCAGAGCCGGTCCCACCTTGGCCCGGCCAGGCACCCCATCTCCCACCTGGGAAGCGGGAAGCAGTTAGGGCTGGAATCCTGGGGAAGAGAAGTTCTTTCTCTGTTGGGCTGCTGAGGGGTGATGAGGCCAGCCTGGGAGTGACGGTGGAGAGCCCCCCTGAGCAGGACAGCAGCACAGAGGGCAGGCAGCCAAGCCAAGAGGCTGGGAGGGCCGATCCCTGCTGATGGCATCGAGCACCCAGGTACAGCCTCACCTGAAGCTCTCTGCCTTTAGACGGCCTAGTTACAGAAATTGTTCTCTCCTGCTTTGTTCGTTTGCTAGTTCAAGCCCCTTGGGTTTCTGTCACAGGCTATCAAAAGAGTCCTGGGGCCGGGTCGGCAGCATAGTGGTTAAGCTCCTGCACTCCTCTTCAGCGGCCCCAGGTTTGCAGGTTTGGGCCCCAGGTGCAGACACTCACATCGCTCATCAGCCCATGCTGTGGCAGGTGTCCCACATAGAAAATAGCGGAAAATTGGCACAGATGTTAGCTCAGGGCCAATCTTCCTCACAACACAAAAGGAAAAGAATAAAGCTTCTGACTGTTCCTTTCAGCTGGCAAATGGAGCACTCTGGCATGGCTACAACATGGAGGATTTAGGCTAGCTTCAAGGAAGAACTTCCAGATAACACTGCAAGGCTCCAGTCTAACCTGGAGCCCAACTGGACTCAAGCCATATCTGTTGGGGGCCTGCTATAGACTGTTACCCAAGTTAATCCTCGTTTTGGAGGACAAGACTGAGGCTCAGAGAAGGGAGGCAAGTGGCCATAGCGAGGACGTGTGGACCAGGCAGCAGGCCCAGACGCTGCTGCTGCTCTCTGGGGAGCTGGCCGAGGTGGCTTGCCCGCGTGCCGGGGGCTCTGGCGCCAGTGGCACGTGTGCTGGGAGCGCCTGAGCCGTGGTGGCTGCATGGGCCGCCCAGAGGCACCCGGAGGGCTTGCACACACAGGGGGCCGGCTCTTGGCCCGGCCCCGCCCGGCTCCCCTCCCGGCTTTGTCTTGCTTTGCTTGGGGGAGTCACGCTCAGGCGACCACCAGGCCCAGTGTCTGGAGCCTGTACAGGGGAGGCCACAGCCTGCGCCGCCCGCCGGCCCTCCGGACACCCCTTCCTTCCTTCGGGCCTTGCAGGACCCTGTTCCCCACTTGCACAGCGGAGGTCTTTCCAGAATATGCAGGGCACCTCGCTCCTTCTGGAATGCGATGGGTCCCTCGCTGCCCTTTCCACGTCACCCTGGAACGCAGCTCGGGTCCTGCTTTCTTTGCCTCGTGGCCTCCAGAGGCCGCCACAGGAGGGCCCGGGTGGACGGTGCACCAAGCTCAGCCCCCAAGGGCCCTGAGGCGAGAGCTGCCCACCAGGGACCTCGCACCTGCTGAGGAGGCTGCTGAGGCCCCGAGGGGCGGACACAGGGCTCGGGCCAAAGGGACCCCAAAGGCTTCGTGCTGGCTGGGGGCTTCTGGCCGTGCTGGGGGTCGAGGTCCCTGCGGTGTCTGAGGGCCCGCTGTGTGCAGAGAAGCAAGGACAGCGGCCGGCCCAGAGCTGTTCACAGCCCAAGCGCGGACGAGCCAGCCAGGCAGACAGAACCGCAGCTCACGGGCCGTTTCCAGGGGTGAAGGGTGGCGTCGGGGCAGAGGCCCACGTCTGCTGGGGAACTACTTAAGTACAGAGAAGTTTTAGCTGGGACTTGCAGGCTTCCAGTGAGATATGAGTTTGGCTCAAATAATGGAAAACTCTATTAAGAGTGGCTTAAACCACAAAGACATCTAACGTGTAATGTTTAAAAATGATGTGAGAGACGGGAAGTCCAGACGTGGTCTGGTGGCCCAACAATGTCATCGGTGACCCAGAAGCCACCCCCTCTCTATCCCACCATTAACAGAATGTTAGTGTCACTCCCTCATGACTGCAGTGTGGCTGCCTCCATTCCAGCCATCATATCTGCACAGTCAGGGTTCAAGCCGGAAGCAAGGGGGCATCTCAACTCAGGGCGCCAGGGCAAAGGTAGATTTTAAAAGCTCATTCTAATACTGAAAACCTGGAAGACTACAGACCGAATGCCAGGTGTCAAGCTTTTTGTTGGTATGACATGTGAACGGCTGGCCACCTGCGACAGTCCCTCTAGGAGACGCTCTTCTGGAGCTGAGCTGGAGCCACTCTCTGGATGGAGCATGTGTTCCCAGCTCACCACAGTCCCCGCCACTCCCTCAGCTTGCCTCTGGCCCAGGGCCTCACCCACCTCTCTGGACCTGACCCTTGGAGGCATCTGAGTTTGCGGTCCTCCCTTTAGCCCCATGGAGCTTCACCTCTTCACCCGAGACGTGAGGACAGCAGTGTCCAGCCTGGGTTAGATGCACTGGGAATGCAGCCTCAGAGCAGGGGTTCACTGAGTGCCCCGAAGGCAGCTGAGACGAGGTGGGTGGGCGAGGCCCGGGACCAGGGGCTCAGGGAAGTGTCCCCGAGGAATGCTGTGTCTTCTGACTCCAAAGCTGCACCCTGACCTCCTGCCCGTCTCCCTCTCCCTCGTGCATCACTGCAGCCAGGGATCCCGCAAACCCTGGGCATGCGGGGGCCACGGCCCCGGGGTCAGCACCAAGGGCACCAGCAACAGGCACCCATCCAACACTCCATCTCCAGCAGCTCAGAGAGCACAGCGCCCCCATGAGGTACCACTGCCAGACCCACTTATAGAGAGAAACTGAGCCTCCAAAGGGACGAGGGACCCGTCCAAGGTCACACAGACTTAGAAAGCTAGAAGCCAGGTCTGCCGGTCTCTCACACAAGCAGACATTCCAGCCTCAGGCGATGACAACCAGGTGACCTAAGCACAGAGCGGGCTGCGTGTGTCATGGTGGGGGCGGGGTACTGGCCGGGCAGGCTGGGGAACAGATGCCAGAAGGGCAGAGTCTCGCAGGGTGAGGGCACTGCTGTCTGGAGAGCAGAGGAAAGGCGCTCCTGCTGGAGGACCAGCTCATGCTAAGGCCTGGAGGTGCGGCGGCCTGAGAAACACGGCTTGTACGTGACAGAGGGGGCTCTGGAAGCCACCGCCCTCACCTGTGGAGGCCCCTGGACTCCCCCTCCTCCCGGCTTGACCCCCGCCCCGGCAGCTGTGCCTCCATCCATCTCTCTGTCAGCCCTCCTCCGGCTGCCCCGAGGCCCAGCCCCTGAGCCGGCTCCTCCTCAGCATCCTGCTCTTTCCACATTGTCCGGTCTTGGCTCAGACACAACAGGTGGGTTCCCTCCCTTGAAGTGATAATTAAGTTTCTCAGTACCGAGGGATACCCTCATGACATGTCCTCAAAGTTTAAAAAGAATTAAAATTGAGAAAAGAATCCAGACTGCTAACGGTCTAAATGAGCACAGGATGAGAGAAGGTCCCTCTGTTCCTGGTGAGGAAGGGGCCCTGTTCCCGGAGGAAGACGGGAGGGGGTGACCTGGACCCCCGTGCGCCTGTGGGCAATCCTTCCATCTAGTCAGGGTGTAGCCATCGTCACACGTTTCTGAGCCCCTTTCTGTATCTGTCCCAGAGCCCTCCCAGTGCTCCCAGGCTGGAGAGGCCATCAGACAGTGAGCACAGCTCTGGGGGCCCAGGTGAGGCCAGAGGGGGCTGCAGGAGGGGATGTGGTTTGAGAAGGGCTTCATGGAGGCGGTGAAATCTGAGCAGGGTCTCCAAGGACAAGCCATCATCCAGCCAGGGCCTGGCACCCGGCAGGAACCAAATCCATGAGGAAAGAACGAGTGAGTGAGTGAAGAAATGAACGGGCGCCCTGACCTCCTGCCCGTCTCCCACTGAGCGGGTGCTGAGCAGGGGGCCTGGCTCTGAACGCAGTGAGGGGAATGAAAGGGCCGACGCGAGGGAGACCGGGGCGGGAGGCCGTCACTGTAGACAGAGGAGGCAGGGAAGGCTCCTCTGAGGAGGTGACATCGGAGCTGAGCCTTGTCTGGGCCATGTTTGTAGCTTCTGGAAACCTGAGGCTTTAACCTCTGGCCCGCGTGCGCACATGGGACATGCCTTGTCCCAAGTCCCTTTGGCTCAGCCTCCTGCCTCCCCTGTCGCACCCCCACCCCAGGAAGAGCCCTCCTTCCTGGGCCCACATTCCAAATACAAACTGACCCATCCAGGGGCCATCCACACCCCAAGCACCTCCTCTGCTGGACACTCACACTCAGGGCCACGGGCCCCCTGCCCTTGTCCCCCAGGGCAGGCACCAGACAGGCGGGACAGCCCCCTGCCCCGGAGCCTGTGAGTTATTCAGACCAGCCCGTCTGAGCCTGCTCACCCTGCCTCGCTGTTCCTCCCCGCAGAATCCACAGGACAGGCTCCTGCCCGCAGTGCCCTGCTGTCTCACCTCCTGACCCCCGGGGCTTCCCGGGTGGCCCTGCGTGGCCCTGCGAGCTCCGCCTCGGAGAACTGCAAGTAATCAACTATCTTCTCAATGGCATCGTCTCCAGGTCCGCTGGCCTTACTGAACCGCACACGTTCCCTTGTCACATTCTCTGTGAAACCTGCCCTCCCAGACCCTTTGCAGACGCTTAGCCTGAACAGAGGAAGAGCAAAGGAAGTGTGCGCCCTGTCACAGCATCTTCGACAAGGTGAACCTGGAATACACACTGGAGTTCCTTTCCCCATCAAACGGGAGGCTCCAGAAGAGTGGAGGGCACATCAGGCATTCCACGGACAAGACCAGAGCCCCGGGACGTCCCGAACGCCTGTCTCCCCAGGCGGCGGGCTCGGGGCCAGGGCTTGACCAAGTCCCAGGCTCTGCCCGCCCACTGAGCCTGGAGTTTGGTGGGTTTTTCGGATTCAGCTTTTAATCTTGTCACTTTAGCAGACAGCCCTCAGTTCCTAACTTATCTTTCCAGCAATAATCCAGTTAGAGCGCTGCTCCCTGAGTCAGGTGACGAGAATCTGCAGACATCAGCAGGGAGAGACAGTTTCAGCCTGGCCTGTTTCACAACAAGGGGTGTCTTTGGGAAAGAGTGGGGGTGCGCAGTGTGGGAGGACAGAACAAGGGGACGCCTTGGGTGGCACCAACGCCAGATTTGTTTCCTGGGGGCATCGATCTTCACGCATTCGATATCCAGGGCAGCGCCCCGAGAGGGGAGTGGGTTGGAGCTGAGCTTGGCTGTCACCCCACGGAAAGGAGGGCTGAACACTGCAGGCAGCTGTGGCCCGGGGAGTGGCCTGACCCAAGGGAGCCACCCAGAAAGTCGCCTCCAAGATGGCCATCCTGGTCAGGTCAAGGTCCAGCTGCTGGAACAAAGGCCCACGGCAGAGTGGCGCACAGAGCTGGCCCCTCTCCCGCGCTCAGTCTGGAGGCACACGGTTGGTGCTGGTCGGGCAGGGCTGCCCGGGAGGCTCCTGTCCCCGTTGCCCTGTCATCCCAGAGGAGCCGCCCTCGTCCGTGTGGTCAGGACAGAGCTCCAGCCTCAGAGCTCGTGCTCCCGGCAACAGGACAGAGGGAGATGCAGATAGAAGAGCCTGCTTCTCTCTCCTGGGAAATATCTGGAAGCCACACAAGTCACTTGCCTTCCCGTCCTCAGGGAGCGCTGGGTTCCATGCCCAGCCCGCTGCAGAGGAGGCTGGGAACTCTGTGTCCTGGGTGGCCACATTCCCAGCTAGGAGTCAGGGGTTCAGTTGCTCTGGGAGGTGGACGATGCCATTGGGAGCCACCCGGAACTGTCTGCCACACCCTTGTTAATGTTTCCTCCCACCACCCCAGCACTCCACACCCTGAGTTCCTGTTTTGTGAAAAATGGTCCATCAGACCAGTTGCATTAAGTAATTCATAATTCAGGAGTCAGCTGAAGATGCCGGGCCAGCGGGGGCGTTCATTAGCTGCGCTGGCAAATCCCTGGTGGGGCCCCACACCGACTCACGGTCTCTCCCCGCAGAGCCCACTGTGCACCTGAAGCCAGAAGCATCTTCTCCAGCGGAGGCCGAGCACGTCGCTCCCTGCTCCTGCTCCCCTGCTCCTTAGAAACTGACCCAGGGCCCTTGCTGTGGAACTGAGCTTAGCCTAACGAGGCAGCTCAGAGGCAGCCGCCGGCCAGCCAGCCAGCGCCCAAGCTCACAGAAGAGACGGAGAAAGCCTCATCAGCAGAGCGTTCCGTCATCACAGCTGACTGCTCTCCAGGCCCGAGCTGGGGGATATCGAAGTTCGGAGACGCAGAGCACAATGCACCCAGCGGAAGTGGTCCCAGAAACAAGGGGTGCTGGTCCACGTCCCCCCAAGCCTCGCGCCTGCCTCTGTCTTGTACGTGCCCACCACCACAGCCTCCTTCTGTCTGGGACGCCTCCTCCGATTGCTGCGGTCAGAGCCTGCAGCCCTCCCCACTAGATGCCACCTCCCTTTAGACTGCCAGCAGGGGGTGAGCGTGTGCTGAGCTGGGCACGTCCTGCCTCTGTCCCCGGCACAGGGGACTGTCCTCCTGTTGGGTCCCCGCCTTCTCTTCCCAGCTGGGCTGTGCTCTTCCAGCAGGATCCATGCCTGATTCCCCTCGGGGAGCCCGGGAGTCTGGCCAAGCGCCCAGCATGTGGGCTTCACCGAGGGGGAGCCTCACAGGCAGGGGATTTGTGGAAAACCGAACCAGTCAGTGTGAGTAAAGCCCAAGGAGGAGGTGGGAGTGCAAAGGGCTGCAGGGGACAGGTCACAGAGGGTCCCGAAAGCCCACTGAGGCAGTGGGACTGGCCCTGAAGGGAAGGGGGGCCCTGGACAGATGCCAGGAGAGCCGTGCCAGACGACCACACGCTGGGCTGTTTGGCGTAAGGAAAACCACAGCGGGGGACCCGAACGGGGAGCAACAAGCCTCCCAGCATGTCCGCAGCCCTCCTCTTCCTGGCCCTGGCCCTGCACTCCGTGGGCGCAGGGAAATCTCTGCCCACTCTCGTGCTGGGACCGTCCCGAGCCGTCTCGTGAGCACGTGGAAAGACTGCACACAGTGCCACCGGCCTCGCGAGCAGCAGCCAGCGGCCTCCTGGCCATCCTCAGGCTTCTGAGGAGCCCCTGCGGAAGCTCCCTGATGGTTGACCCTCCCTCTGGAGCCCCAGGATGTCTGGCTTCCTGTCACCTCCCCTGGAACCTGCAGCTGTCCGAACAGCCCACACCTCGTCAGTGCTCTTAGGGGCCTGCTCCGCATCACCGTCATCAAAAGGAGAAATCGTCCCAGTGCCCAGGGCCAAGTCCTGCGATACAGTCGGAAGACCCATCTGCACGTGGAAGTCACCTGAGGCCGCTTGGGGGCCCACACCCTGCCACCCCGATCCCCCAAGGGTGGCTCACGGACTCGGTTACCCTATCTGGACCTCTCGCTTGTAGTCATAAAAGCCACAGGCTCGAAGTTTCCCGTGCTGCTTCTGGAAACATCAGCTAGTGTTAGCCACGGTCGCTGCCTTTCTGCCCTCCACTGTGGCTCCCAGCCTTGTCCCTTCAGACCCGCATTAGTTGCTAGGAGCGTTACCCCAAGAATTCTGAGTCACTTCTCCACCTAGTTGTTCCGATCACCTCCTCGTGCTACATCCCTACACGCGTCTCAACCTGGAGCCCACCCAGCCCCCGCTCTGTGTAAGGAGGGTGCAAAACGGAGCATCTGTGACACAGCTTTCTGCAGCAGCAAGTTTATTACAAGACTTGGAAAACCGAGGACTTTCCGAGACCCGACCGTCAGCCCCTCAACGTGGAAGAAGAGACGGAGAGGACGGGGAGGGAAGCTGTGCTCCGGGAAAAGCAGTCCAGGCTCTGAGGTTCCACCCCGGTGGGGCCAAGGGGCAGAGCTGCAGCGAGGGTGGCCTCTCCTCGTGTCCCCCAGGTGCCTCCAGGCCGTCCTCTAGGTTCCCCGAGTGTTTGGCCGCGATGCTTTGGAGGCTCCCAGAGGGGCCAGGTCCCTTCCGAGTTGAATCTCTGCAGAGAGCGCCGCCGCGGTTGGCACAGCTCCCCTGGCCGCTGGAGCGAGGCCTCTCACCCGCATCTTTGCACACACGCGTGTCCTTCTTGCACGGCCCCCACTCACAGCAGAAGGCGTCTCCCTCTGGCCGAAGCCCCACGCCCGGGGGCCGGCTCCGGATTCTGCGACTTGCTCGCTGTGCGCGGACAATGCAGGGGGCAGCTCGACCCTTGGGCTGGGACCGGACCTGCTGGGACCTCACCGGGGCCACACCCTGTTCCTCTTGCCAGATCCGATCCTGATTGGCAGGCAGCAGCACAGACCTCGGAGTGCCTTGAACAGCCTCCTGGCAGCGCCCCCTCGGCCCTGGCTGCGGCCAGAGGGCGAGGCCGGGGTCACCTCATGGGGCTGCGCCGCCTGCCGGGAGTCTCCTTGGCAGCTTCCCTCCTGGGCCCCACGTGTGGTGCGGGCACTGTGGGAGGAGGGGACGGCCCCGGGGTCCCATGGGGGGGCCGGGCTGGGGGCAGCGGGGCATGAGTCCAGGCTGGGCAAAGCACCGCCAGGCTCTGCGGCCTCCGGCCCTGACTGCGGCTTCTCGCTGGGCCGCTGACGGCCAGCCTCCCGGAGCCAGGTAGGCAGAACTGGCTCACTGCCAGCGCGCCGGCCGCGGGGCTCCAAGGCCCTCCGCCACGCCGTGCAGTGTTGCAAAGCACGGCAGCTGTGGGCCTTGTTGGAGGGGAGGGAGGTCGGGGGTCTGGCGTGACCACCCCCCTGCGGCTGCTTGGCCTTCAGCATCTCGTCGGTCCCCCAGGCGGCCCTCGTGTCAGCAGGCGGCTCCCTGTAAGGCCTCAGCCTCGGCTGGCCCCAGTTGACCCACGGGTCCCCCATCACCTCCTCCAAAGTCTTCCTCTTCCCAGGGTCGAGGGTCAGCAGGCCTCTGAGCAGCTGGGCGCACTGGCACGACACCAGCCTGGGCGGCGAGTAAGACCCCCTGAGCGTGCTGCGCTGGATGGCGTCGAAGTCCTCCCCCCAGAACGGCAGGGACCCGGCAAGCATGGCGTGGAGCAGCACGCCGAGGCTCCAGACGTCGGCCGGGGGGCCGGCGTAGGGCTGCAGCCGCATGACCTCCGGGGCCATGTAGCCGGGGGTGCCGCAGAACGTGCTCAGCGGCCCGCCAGGGTCCAGGCTGCAGAAGCCGAAGTCGGCCAGCTTCGCGCTCCCCGCCGGGTCCAGGAGCACGTTCTCTGGCTTCAGGTCCCGGTGTATGACGCCCCGGCGGTGGCAGTACTGGAGAGCAGAGACGAGCTGCCGGAACCAGCCTCGCGCCTCCTCCTCAGTCAGGGGGCCGTGCTTCATCAGGTGGTCCAGCAGGTTGCCTCCGCGCACATATTCACTTATTATAAATAGTGTCTCCTCGCTTTCGATCACCTCCACCAGCCTCAAAATATGGGGGTGACGTAATCGCGCCAGACCCTGCGTTTCGCACAGAAGTCTCTTGGCAGTGGCGGCGCTCTGCTCCTTCTTCTGTATGATCTTGACGGCCACCTCCGTCCCGCTGGGGACGTGCAGGGCCAGCTTCACAATGCCGAAGGAGCCCTCCCCAAGGGTCCTTCGCAGCTGGTAATCCCGCGGACAGGGCTGCCTGCCAGCAGAGGTGGCCGCCAGGCCAGGAAGCATGCTGGCTCCTGTCTACGCTAACTGGTAACACTAACTAACGACACTGACTACGCTTACTATGTGAACAAACAAAACGATAGTAGGCTAGCTAATATGGGCTAACTAAAGTAACGAGGCCAGCTATGCTTCCTAACTACGCTAATAAATAACACGAACGCTACCAAAGATACTAACTACTGACTATGCCAACACTACTAACTATACTAACTATGCTAACTATGCTAACTATGCTAACAATACTAGCTAAAAAATTTAAAGAAAACGCGAGGAAGAACAAAAACAAGGAAAAATTAAAAATGAGAAAATAACAAGGAAAAACTGAAATATAAAAAATATAAATATAATAAAAATATAATGTAAAAATATAATATAAAAATAAATCAATAATAAAAAAATTAAAAATTTAAAAGGGGGAAAAATAAGAAGGAGAACAAAACCCAAAAAAATAAAAAAAGGAAAACAAAGAAAAGTAACAAAACAAAAAGAAAAGAACAAAAAAGCAGCAAACTGAAAAAAAATGAACAAAATCAGGGGGCAAAAAAAAAAAAACGGAGAAAACAAACTAACTGTGGCAGATTCCTCAGGTCACCAGAGCAGCTTCCTGGGTAAGTACCAAAGCCCTAGGCCGGGCAGAGGCTTATACAGGCTTTTGGGAAATTCCATCACAGGGGCTCCTTATGAGGTCAGAGCAGGAAAGGGACCAGGCATGGCTGGGGCTAAACTACAGCGGTTGGCTCACTTTTTGCTCTCAAGACCCCTTTACTCTGAAAAACAGGGACCCCAAAGAGAGTTTCATTAATGTGGGAGATTAGAGAGTGATATTTACTTTATTCAAATTAAAATCTGTAGGATTTTTCAGTGGCCTTTGCATCTATAATTCAAAAATCTCTAATAACTCTTGGCTGTTAAGACCTCAAAATATCTACACTTAAAACGCACAACTCCTGGGGCTGGCCCCGTGGCCGAGCGGTTAAGTGCGCGCGCTCCGCTGCAGGCGGCCCAGTGTTTCGTTGCTTCCAATCCTGGGCGCGGACATGGCACTGCTCATCAAACCACGCTGAGGCAGCGTCCCACATGCCACGACTAGAAGGACCCACAACGAAGAATATACAACTATGTACCAGGGGGCTTTGGGGAGAAAAAGGAAAACATAAAAAATCTTTAAAAAAAAAATACACAACTCCTTTTCCTTAAACTCTGATTAGTTTCAAAATGATCGTACCCCTGAAGGGCTGTTATAGTCCTATAGGAAAACGTTCTGTTGCATGAGACCTGAGAAGGGGCATCATTAACGTTCACAGAGCTGAGGGGAAGAGAGCTTTCCTCCTACTTCCCCAGGGAGACCACGAGCAGATTCCTCACCAGAAACCCTGGAGGCCAGAGGGCAAGGGCTGATGTACTCAAAGTGCAGAAGGAAAAGAAGCCGACCAGGAACCTATATCTGGAGAGCAGTCCTTCCAAAATGAGGGAGGAACCAAGACGTTCCCAGAAAAGCACGGCTCAGAGAGCGCTGTCCACCAGACCCACCTCCGAGGAAGGGAGTCCTTCAGGCTGGAAGGAGAGGACGCGGACGGGCACTCGACGCCTCGGGCAGAAATGAAGGTCTCTGCTCAAGTAAGTAGGAGACGACTACAAAAGCTGGAACTATTCTAACTTTGGCTTGTACCTCCTCTTCTTGTTTTCCGCATTAAGAGACTAAAGGATTAAAACCCCAATTCTTAGTCTGTGTTTTTGGACACACAACGCCATTGATGGAATTCTGTGACATTAAGAACTGAAACAGGCAGCGTGAGAGCTCTATAGGGTCCCAGTTTCTCTATGTTACTGAAGTGACGCTGGCATCAATTGACATTTGAGTGTTATGACTTTAGGATGTTAAGTGTAATTCCACGGTAACCACAAAGAAAAGAGCTATCGAATATACACAAAGCAAAATGAGAAGGGAGTTAAATTGCCTTTTCAGTAATTGTACAGACGAGCTGCACGGCCCCGTCTACCACAACTGGGTCTGTGTTCATGAGGTGACCTTTTAAAGCCACTAAAGGTGAGGGCTGGCTGCCAGGGGAACCCACCTCCATCGGACAGTCGGAACTTTCATTCCCACCCCCTGATTTCCTGGGAGGGGAGAGGGGGCGGCGGTCGAATCCATCACCAACGGCCAATGAGCTAATCAATCCTGCTTCTCTAAGGAAGCCTCCATAAAGACCTCCAACCCCAAAGGGGTTCAGAGCGCTTCCAGGGGGGGAGCTAGCACGCTTCCGCGGGCCACCTGCCGGGCCCCGAACTGCACGAGGACAGAAGCTCCTTCGTCAGGGACCTCGCCGTGTGTATCTTCATCTGCCTGTTGATTCGCATCTTGAAATCTTATGTGAGAAACCAGTAATCTAGTGAGTAAACTGGTTTCCTGATTCCTGTGAGCCACTCTAGCAAATTAATCGAGCCCACAGTGGGGCTCGTGCTAACCTCTGATTTATATTCTGCTGGTCAGTAGCACAGGTGACAACCTGGGCTGGCGACTGGCGTCTGAAGTGGAGGCAGCCTGGTGGGACCGAGCCCTCGACCCGTGGAACGTGATGCTGGCCCCGCGGAGAGGGTCAGAATCGAGGCGAAGTGTCAGGGAATTGTCAGGGGTCAGGGAACGGCTTGGTGGGGTGGGAACACTTCCCTCTACACACATCAGAAGTGGGTACCAGAATCTTCCCCAGGTGAGCTCACAGTGTGAAAGCTCGCCCTGCGCACACTTAGGGCACAAGCGCTTTTCAGTGTGTGTGCCAGTCCATAGAAAAATTGAGAGAAATAAGATGAAAGGGGGAGGGAGGAGGGCAGGAGAGATGACACGAGTGGCTCAGAGCTGATAATGTAGAAGCTGGGCACATGGGGAGGGTGGCCATTATACCATTTTGCCTACTTTTGTGTATATCTGAAGTTTTCCCCAAGAAAAAGTTGAGAAAGGAAAACACAAGAGTGAGTGAATTTGGAGCCTGCGCTCCTGGACTCCTGCTGAGTGGGCTGTGGGGAGCAGACACGTGAAGCAGCGTGGCTTCTGGGAGGTGGGCTCGGCGAGGACGGACAGACGGCATCCTCCTCTCACAGCCGCATGGCAGAGCTGGAGTGCGATCAGATCCGTGGTCATGATCACGGCACCCCTTCTCTGGCTGAGAGCCCCATAGAGCCTCTGATCAAGGCCAGGGACCCCCCCCCCCAGAGAAAGGCACACACTCGGCTGCAACTCCAGCTGTGGAGAGCCCCGTGCCCTGGCCAAAGAGGGATGTGCCACGTTTGAGACGGCTGGCCCCGATTCTCCCAGCTTTGGCGTGCTCCAGCCCCATCTTGTTTGGGGTGGTGCTGGCTTGGGGGAAGAGCAGGGCAATATGCACTTCAAGGACAAGAAGATATGTAGCCCAGGAGGTGATGCCAACATAAGAGGCGGGCGTTTCCCATCGCACACGGCCCAGAGCAGACGAGGCCTGTGTGGTCAACAGGGGCAGGCGCGGGGGGGGGGGGGGGGGTGCCCGGTCAAGGGCTCACACTGCAGTTAGGAGGGTGAGTCAGCCCGGGGACGTAATGTGAGCACGACGACTACGGTTAACTTTGCGTCTCACATGCTGGAAATTCGCTAGGAACACACTGCAGGTGCTTCTACCACGCCAGAAAAGACAATGCCGTGAGGAGAGGCACAGGTTAATTAGCTGTATTGTAGCAACCATTTCACTATGCATCTGTGAACCAAAGCGTGCCGTGCACCTTAAATAGATGGCATTTTTATTCAAAAAACACCAAGACGAGGTCTGTGGTGTGAATGGCCAGGAGCTGTACCTCGACACTGTGACTTTTCTGATGGCAGGAAGGACACTCCTGCCGGGTTCAGGCCCAACCTCTCTCTCAGAAACACTCTCACTCTTAGAAACAACCAGGACGCCGAGAGGAAGCCCATGTAGCCACACGCAGGAGGACCAAGGCCCCAGGCCGCCAGCCGCACCAGCTCCCAGCTGTCAGCCAGCACCAACTTGCCGGCATTGGGAGCAAGGCCTCAGCTGATGTCACACAGGGCGGAGAGGAGCTGTCCCCCAGGCCCGGGCCCAAACTGTGAAATCCTCAGTCAATAAATGATGATTCCGTTTTAAACCGCTAACATTGGGGCTGGTTGGTTACACAACGACAGAGGACCGCAGCAGCCCCCACCCCTTGCTCCGTGCATGCTCCAGTTCTGCAGATGCCCCTCACACCCTGGTACAGACCAAATGTTTGTGTCCCCCAGCTTCCTATGTTGACGCCCTGGGCCCCAGGTGGCTGTGTCTGGAGACGGGGCCTGTGAGGAGGCGCCGAAGGCTAACTGAGGCCATGAGGGTGGGGCCCTAACTCGGTAGGACCAGTGCTCTGACAAGAGGAAGGGACACGAGAGCTGTCTCTCCACCACGTGAGGACGTGGGGAGAAGGCACCCGCCAGGAGGAGGGGTCCCCCAGAACCCCGCCCTGCCAGATGCTGCTCTGGGGCTTGCAGCCTCCAGCACCGTGGGAAAATGAACTTCTGTGGTTCACGTGGCCCCGTCTCTGGCCCTCTGTTGTGTCGGCCGAGCTGAGAGAGGCCCCCAGCCTCAAAGCCCCTGCCCACTCCTCCTCCCGCCAGGTTGTTCCGCGTAGCTAATGCCGGCCATCGTCCCTCTCAGCAGACGCGTCTCCATGCAGGGGCACCGCTGACCGGCCTCCACACCCTTGGCCAGGCCTCCCCGTCCATCCCTGTCTGAGCAGCCGGCCCCTCCCCACCCCACAGGCAGGTCTGCAGCTGATCCTCCTGGAGGACGCTGCCCCTCCCTGAGCTCAGCACGGGACCTGCACACACGCGCTCCCTTTCAGAGAAGGCAGCGGCCTGCCCAGGAAGGGCAGAGCACCTTTGGACCCAGAAGTTCTGCTCCCAGGTATAGACGCCAGTGAAGCGTGGGACTCGGCCCTGAGCTGGAATGGGCCCACGTGTCTCTATGGGACAGTGCGTGCATGCAGCCCACACACACAAGGGACGCTAAACAGTCGCGGGAACACATGCACCCTGGGCACCCCCAGCAGCCAAGTGAGTCGCCCAGGGAGCCAGTCCCCAAACAGGGCGCGCATCACGGTCCACGTGAATGAGGAAAAACGGGCAAAACGCCACGCCTCAGCTGAGGGTGCCGCCCGGGGAGCGAGACTGTGAGGCCGAGCAGGGACACGGCTGTCACAGAAGTCAAGCACCAGTCGCCCCAGGGAGAGGGGCTGTTGTCAGGAGGAACACGAGTGCTTCTGGGCGGCTGGAAAGGTCCTGTTTCCTGACGTGGGAGGTGAATACAGACGTCTATACCAGCCGAATCTTTAAACTGTATGCACACGCGTACGCATATGCATGCGTAGATGTTGTGTGTGTCTTCTGTGTGTATGTCACAATTTGAAAATGGAAATATGAGCAATGGTCCACCACAGTGATGGATTATTATTTTAAGAAGGGGGAGAGAGTCCCCGCTTTGCTCCTTGCACGTCTAGGCCGGTTGTCGCAGGGGAACCGCCGGCCACCCCCGGCAGCACCCAAGCCCCCACACTCTCTCCGGCAGCAAATGAGACCCAAAGCAGGGAGTTCCCAGCAATGTGTGTCCCAGCGGCCTGAATGGAAGCCCCTTGTTCTAGAAGGACACTGGACTCCCGTCCAGCAATTCCAGGTGGGCATCGGCGCCCAGCACACCACCCCCTGTGCTGGCAGATGACAGAAGACCGGAATGGCAGGCAGAAACTCGTGCTGTCTCCATAGCCCAGGGGCCAGGGACAAGGTGCAGACAGCTCTCTGTCACCTGGACGGCTCTCCAAGGCCACTCTCAGGGAGCCTGAAGGAAAGCAAGCCCCGGACAGGGAGGAAGGGTGAGCCGGGAACAGCGGGAGAGGGTGCTTGTCGTCGTTTTGTTTTCCATTCCACCCCAGCCGCGGGGGGAGGAAAGCAGGCGGGGCGTGTGTGGGTGTGGGTGTGCGTGTGTGTGTGTGCACCTCGATCTCCATCTTCATCTCTCCCCGGGGAAGCCAGCTCCCGGCCTGTGAGCGGCCCTGTGGAGAGGCCCACGTGGGGAGGACCCGACGCCTCCTGCCCCCAGCCGCATACGGGAGCTGAGAGGGAGACTCCCCGCCTGGGACAACGCGGCCCCTGCCGACATCCTGACCGACCCCTCGACAGCCGTGAGTCAGAGCCGTCCAGCCCTGCTGCCCCTGGGCTCCTGGCCCACACAGCCCAGGCGATAAACATCAGCTGCTGTCGTTCATCCCCCAGCAGGAGACAGACCCCTCCTCAGAGCCTGTCTACTGTCCCCTGCATGGCAGCCCTCATTCAGGGCCCCTGGAGCCGTCTTGCTTATGGCTGCTTACCGTCTCTGCCTTCCTCGTTAGAGGGAAGCCCCCGCAAGGACAGGGGATTTGTAGGTTCACAGTAGGGTCCCCAGTGCCACGACAGCACAGAGGTTGCTTGACAAATGGCCGAGGTGCGGCAATGCAGCAAACCAGGAGCCCCATTGCTCTGACGTCCCGTGTCTGAGAGGCGGGAACACGCCAGGGAACAAGCACAGGCCCTGAGTCAGGCCTCCCGGGTCCCAGCCCCAACCCCGGCCCCAAGGGACCTCAGAGTCACCCAACCTGGAGGAGCCTCGGTTTCCACATCTGTGCACTGGGGATGATAGTAACAGTTAGCCCACAGGACGCTGTAAGGAGACAAGACGCCCCCCTGGCACAGAGCAGCTGATCAATCAAGCTGCCTCTCTCACCCTGTCTGAAGGTGTCACATGAGAATGTGAGCTCCCTGCCGCTAGGCGGCAAGCCACTGCTCAGGGGCAGACCTGCAGTGAAGGAGGGCAGCTGACATCTGTAGTAGAGGATGCGTCCCCATGCGCCAGAGCCAGCATCCTCGTGCGCCGAGCAGAGCAGGCTCCAGGGGACAGTTGGCTCTGTGAACCCAGGACAAAGCTGGCCCCAACCTCACACACTAACAGCGACCCACGGCAGAGTCCCGTTTACGCCAAGGGTGGCACATTCAGAGGATGCCCTTGAATCCCATGGAGATTCATCACCAGTCGCAGGGCCGATGGAGCACTGAATGACATGGGGAGAAGAGGCAGAGACGGCCGGGTGGAACCCTGGGGTGGATGACACCTGTGTGCACACGTGGTCCTGGCCTCAGCATGGGGGGCGCATCGGGCAGCTGAGAGCGTCCTGGAGCCCTCTGGGTTCCTGCCCACAAGGATGAGAACCAGGAACGGGACAACCTTCCAAACTGGAGTGAGCAGGTGTGAGGTCACAGAAGCAGCCTCACACCTGTTGACTCACGGCCCAGGGACTGTCCCCAGCAGGACACCCAGAGCCGGGACGAGGCTTTCCACGTGCGCATGCTTAGGCCACGGAGGCCTCAGCTTGTGCGGCGCCAGACGCAGACCTGGAGAGGAGGACTCTGGAGCAGGAGTTTATCTGGGTGGTGGAGGCAGGGGGGTTGGGAAGTGAGAGAGGGAAGAGGCGGGGGCTAATAATGGCTCCTATGGGCTGCCCAGCACTGTGGGGCCCCACTCTGGACACCCACCACCGTGGGCAACAGGAGCTCGGCCCACCAGGGAGCCCTGGCAGCCGGGGCAGAGCAGGCCGCTCAGGGCTCTCCCACTCGAGGGGTGAGGCAGCTGGGGTACCGGCTGAAGGTGCTCCTGGGGACAGCAGATTTCCACATTTGAGCCTGTCACCCAGGGGGCCAAGGAGTCTCCAGCGGTAAGGAAAGTCCCAGCCAGACAGAGCTGGCAGCTGGAAGCCAGGACAGTATGCACTGTGGAAGCTAGGGTGAGGCGCTCTGAGAGCCAGTGCTCCCGGGACCAAGAGAGAGCCACTCGCTCTCCTCCTTGTAACACAGTGGATAACTGAGCCTTCCCATGGCCTCTGGAAGGTCAAGGGTGCAAGTGATCATTTCTGTCACTCTTATTTCACACCTCTGGTGGACCCTGCAGGCTGACTCATTCCACCAGTGTGCCAGCCCCTCCTTCTGTGCTTGGCCGCATGGGAGTCTCCGGAAAAACTGCCATCGACATCTCCGTGACTCCCTTGCAGCCAGGGATCTGCCAGTGGCCTCAGCTCCTCTGGACAGATGCCTGCCCGAGATTTAAAAGGTGGAAGTGAGCCGCCCAAGGTGGTGGAGGATGGGGCTCCTTGCTGGCAGGGAACAGGGGCCTGGTTGTCCCACAGCAGCACGCTCCAGGGTCTGGGCCTGAGCATCACAGGCGGTGGGCTTTCCATGGCAACAGTCTGGGGCGGGGAGATTGATTGTCCAGGTCATTGCTAGTGTTGTCCCTGGCCATGGGGCATCCAAGCTTGGTCCCCTGCTGGTCCTGGCTTCTCAGTCCTAGCACCCATGGACAGATTCTCCTCAGCTCAAACCAGAAAGAGTGTTCTGTCGTCTCCAACTAATCAGTGAGACTGGCCCACGTTCAGATTTTGAAATCACCTCTATTGTTTGTCTTGTGTGAAAAAAATACAGGAACGCTTAAGAAAAACAAGTAAAAATCGCACGTAATCCCACCACCCGGAGGTCATCACTGTGATATTTTTGCATGTTTCCTCCCGGACTTTGGGTTCTGTCCATTTTTTTATACAGTCAAAATGACGGTTTCTAGCACTCTGTGTGAGCTTTGCTCACTTGACACGGATTGTCAAAGTGGCCCAATCGCCTCGTCCACGAGGCCTGCAGCAGCTTCTAGACCAAGGCAGTTTCCTCTCCACCCACTCTTACTGTTTTTTAAACCACATTCTTGAGGTGTAATTGACAAACAGAAGCTGTATATATTTAACACATACAATGTGATGACTTTGGAGACGAGCATACATCGGTGAAACCAGCACCACCATCTGTGCCATAGACACATCCTTCACCTCCAAAAGTTCCCTCCACTTGTTAGTCATTGTTTTGTGAGTGTGTGTGTGATAAGAATACCTAACATGAGACGGGCCCTCTGAGCAGAGTCGTAAGTACACAGCCCAGCACTATGACCCAGAGGCACAGTGCTGCACAGTAGGGGTCTGGAATGCACTCACCTTGAGACGCTGGGGCCTCTCCGCTTGCCCTTTCCTCAGCCTCCGGCACCCACCGTCTGCTCTATTCTTTGTGCGTTTGACTATTTGATCCCTCGTGGAAGTGGTTTTCTGGTATCTGCCCTTCCACGTCTGACTTGTTTCATCGAGCATAACGTCCCCCAGATTCACCCAAGTTGTGACGAATGTCAGGCTTCCCCTCTTTTTCAAGGCCGAATAACATTCCATTGTGTGTGTAAGCCCCATTCTCTTCATCCACTCATCACTTGATACACATTCAGCTTGCTTCCATGCCTTGGCTCTCGTGATAACGCTGCCGTGAACATGGGAGTGTAGACGTCTCTTTGAGATCCTGATTTCAATTCCATTGGGTGCGTACCCACAGTGGGATTGCTGGATCCTTTGGTAGCTCTACTTTTATCTTTTTGTATGGCCCTGGTGTCACGGCAAGGCTGGCCTCACAAATGAGCTCACAGTCTTCCTTCTTCAACGTTTTTGAAGAGTTTAAGAAGGATTGGTGTCAGTTCCTCTATAAATGTTTGGTAGAATTCCCTTGTGAAGACACCTGGTCGTGGGCACACATTGCATGTTATTGATGTCACAATTCACATCTTTTCTATGGTGTTTCCATTAAAAGATCTTTGTAGTTATAGTTATTCTTAATATTTTTGTCTTTTAACTTTTAGACCAGGGTTAAAAGCATTTCATGCGCCACCATTACAGTATTACTTTGTTTCGTACTTGTCTATATATTACCTTTACCAATAAGATTTATACTTTCATAAGCTTTTGCGTTGTGTGTAGTCTTCTTTCCTTTCAATTGGAAGTACTTCTCTTAGGCAGGTCTAGGGGTAACAAAGCCCCTCAGTTTTTGCTTTTCTGGAAAAGCCTTTCTCTCTCCTTCGTTTGTAAAGGACAGTGTTGTCAAGGACCGCATCCTCGGTTGGTGGGTATTTTTTCCTTTAGCACCTTAAACATATCATCTTACTCTCTCCTGACTTTCAAGGTTTCTCTCGAAAACTATGCTGATCATCTCCTGGGGTCCCTTGGATGTGATGAGTCACTCTTCTCTTGCTGTTTTCAAAAGGCTTTGTTTGTCTTTGACTTTGGACAATTTAAGGAACGTGTCTCGGTGTGGACCCTGTTTGTGTTTAACGTATTTGGGGTCTTTTGGGCTTCATGAACCTGAATGTCCATTTCTCTCCCCAGATTTGTAAAGTTTTCAGCTATTATGTCTTGAAGTACACTTTCTGCTCCTTTCTCTTTCTCTTCCCCTTCTGAAACACCCTTTCTGTTATATTGGTTTCCTTTAGGATGTCCCGCAAGTCTTACGGTCTTTCTTCATTCTTTCCCTTCCTTTTTCTTTTTGCTCCTCTGACTAGATAACTTCAAATAACCTGTCCTTGAGTTCCTTGATTCTTTCTTCTGCTTGTTCAAGTCTGATGCTGAAGCCCTCCACTGAATTTTTTAGTGCAGTCGTTGTACTCTTTAGCTCAGAAGGTGTGTGTTTAGTTGTCTGTCTGTATTCTCTCATGCCTCACTGAGCTTCTTTAAGATGTCTGCGTAGAATTTGCTGTCAGGCAATCTGCAGAGCTCCATTTCCTCAGGGTCGCTACTAGAGCTTTACCGTGTTTGTTTCATGGTGGCATGTACCCCATCTCCAGCCCTCAGAACAAACCCAAAGTCCACCCACAGCCTACGAGACCTGAGGGGTCTGGCCCTGCTCGCTTCTCCAGCTTCCTCAGCTTCCAGCTTCTCCCGGCTTCTCTGCTCCAGTCTCACATCCTCCATCGCATCCCTCACACGGCCAAGCTCCCCAGCTCCAGCATCTTGTCAGTCCTGTTCTTCCTGCCTGGAAGGTCTTCTCCTGGCTGCTCGTTTCACTGGCTCCCTCATCCGTTGGATCTCACTTTGAATGCCAGCTCCTAGGACAGGCTCTCCCCGTATCCCCCACCTGAATAGCCCTCCCCAACTCCCCTTGATCCTCTACAGCATCATCCCACTCTTCCCTCTGCGTCCTTGTCACCATCTGAGACCATCTCGTCTGTCCACTCGCTTATTGTCTGTCTTTCCCAGGAGAATGTCAGCTCCCAGGGGCAGGCAGGGTGTCTGTCTTGTTTATGACTGTACTCCCCGCCATTCCCTGCAAAGTTCTTTTAAAAAGACATTTTACATCGTCACGTAACAGTCGATGTATACCGTGCCGTACTTGACTTCACCCTTTACTGTCTGTGAACATGCCGCAGTTTCTGAGTAGAAGTAACACTGCAGTGAACGTCTCTGTGCACAGCATCCTTTGTCCCTGCCTCTGATGATCTCGTTAAGCAATAGTCTCAGGAGTGGAAATACTGGATCGAAGAGCATGAATATTTTTCAGCCTCCTTCATGCACACTGCCATCCTGCATTCCAGAAAGTCTGAACCCAAGATCTAACGGAAGTCCCATCGTCCCTGACTGTGAGGGCTCAGAGATGGGTCCTTTAGACTAGAGGTACACGTGGGTCATGTGGGGTCTGATTCATATTCAGATTTTGATGCAGGAGGCGTGGAGCGGAGCTCGAGAAGCTCATTTCCAACCAGCTGCTGGGAGAACTCCTCCAGAGGCCTCCCTCCTGACGCATCCTTGCCTGCTCCTTGCCATCCCTGTCCGGGCTCCCTACTGACACGGCCCCTGGGCACCTGTGTCTCCACCCGGCCCTCTGGCTCCCAGGCCAGCAGGAAACCCTGGGCTTGTCTCCACTCTGCCTGCCTCGGGCCCTGTCTCCACGTGGCTCTCAGTTCCAGGCTCCCTACCCCGTGATGTCATATGTGGCTCTCAGGGGTTTTGAGCTGGTTTCCCACCACTCGTAGGGTGAAATTATCCCTTCAAATCCCAGGATGCTCCACTGCCCTGTGTGGAGAAGTCCACGTCTGTGGCTATTTGTCCTGCCTGCTCCCACCCTCTACCTCCCCATCTTATGACAACAGTGCCTCTTTTTCCTCAGAAGACCCCCTCCAGCCTTTCCTAGTCCGTGTGGTTTGGGGGAAGTTAACCGTCTATACACAGGCATCAAAGAGAAACATAGGACCTAGATCCAGCCAGTCAGTGCGTTTCATCCCTTTTGATCCGGTCACCAGGCTGAGGATGGACATGCGACCTGGGCCCAGCCATCCCGTGCTGGGACTTGCAATGGACTCCTATGAATGAGAAGCCCTCTCCCTCTGAGGTGCTGCCAGGGCACCTCACGCAGGCACCTGACAGAAGGGTGAGGCCAACACGGAAAGCAGAGCTAAGGGAGCTCCTGATGACACAATCTGAGCCCCGGGTCAGGCCAGGCCTGCCGCTGCCCTGACTTGCATGGGGATGGGGCGCCGTGGGGCGGGGACTAAAGCCGTCGAAGCACAGTGCTAGCTCAGGCGCTGATGCTCATGTGTGATGGTGTGTCAGCACAGACTGAGGAGGGGAGAGGACTCCAGGAAGAGAAGCCCCAAGGGTGTGCACGCACACACGCGTGTGGGCACACACACGGCTCAGGCCAGACCAGCGCAGGTCATGAGGGGCTTGCAGCCAACAGGGGGAGCGCCGGTCCAGTGGAAGAGGGGGTTACCACGTTGCCGGGATCCCTGCGTGACGCACAATCAGCTTTGAAACGACAGTGAAAATGAGGCAAGTTAGGCAGCCATTAAGAAGCGTGATGGGCGCCTGAGTCACAGCAGCATTTCATATGGGGCAGCGGCCCCCGTGGATCTCTAAACAGCCTCGAGCCTTCATCTCTCCCGAGGAAGAAATGCTCAGCCTTGTTATTTTTATGCATATTCAGGGCCTTCAAAGGCACCGTCTCCTGGGCTCCATGGGAGGAGAAGGGTCGGGTCAAGGTCACACAGCCTGTCGGTCAAGGGCAGACACATGGATGAGGTTTGCTTAGGAAAACCCAGGCCCCACCAGAGGCAGGTTCGGAAGCTGAAACCACAGGGCTCCTCAGCGCACGGCCCCTTCTGGGTCCCTCACCTAGTTCCGGGTTCCTTTACTGAGAAAGCTCCGCCCGAAGGCCTGGGTAAGTCCTAAGCTTTAGGCCCCACAAGGCGTGGATCAGCCCCTACTCCCAACAACACCCGACGCAGAGGCCAAGGCCGCTTCCCGCTTGCTTCTCCCTCGCCTTCCCGAGCCTAACCCCAAGGGCGCGGCCACGGACTGCTCACAGGGGCTCCCGGGCCTCTGCTCCTCCTCACTGGCAGATTCTTCCTATGACTGATGATTCAGAGCCTTGTTATGCCAACGACATCGACAGAGACCCATTCTGTTCGACGCTCACAGGCTGTTTTTCAAGGGTTCTTCATCTTCAAAACGCCACCGAATCCTCCTGCTTCTGCCCGGGCCAGTGAGGGGCCCAGCCCGCAGAGAGGGAGCGGCTCCGGGAGACCCTCAGCCTGCCGCCTGGTGGCCCAGGAGCCCACCCCCACCTGCACGCCTCCCGAGGAGCCCTGTCTCGCCCTCGAACCTGTCAGGGCTGAGGCGGGCTGCAAGTCACAGCTGCAGGCTCTGTTGCTTGGCCCTGACTCAGTTTCCACCCAGACGTCCTTTCCCTACCCCTCGGGCCTTCCTACACTTTCATGGGCCTCCCAGTCAGCAGCCTAAAGGGATGCCCCTGCCCTTCCCGCCCCAGGGCAGAGGAGCCCAGCGCTGGCAGCTCTGAATAAGAGCACGGGGGCTGCGTGGGCGCGGTGGGGGTGTGGGGACTGGCCCCTGCCCAGAGCCCCCTGGGGGCTTCGCACCTTCCTCCCTGGGACAGGTGACCCTGCCTCCCTAGGCCTCCAGGCAGCCCTGTCGCTCAGGATGAGAGGACCCCGTTTCTCTCGGAGGACAGGACAGACGTGAAGGGTTTTGCAGAGCTGCTTCAAAGTGATGGTGATGGTGATAATGCTATAATGATAATTACCATTATTATAGCATGATCACGACTGGCATTGACTCAGACAGGTCTGCGCAAATAACCCATAACCAGCCTATCAGTGAAAACTGGGGTGAGTTTATCAGGAGCCAGAGTGAGGGTGAGGCGTTCGGAGAGCATGGCTGTCAGAACGGTCTCGTCTCCTTTCGGAACAAGCAGCACACGTCAAACACACCAGGATACGTTGCCATCAGAACATCACAGAGGCCTTCAGAGGCGCAGCAGCAGGTCACCAGGACCCTGCTGAGAGGACCAGGCCTCCCCCAGAGGGTGTGGGAGGGGGCGGCTGCATCCTCGTGTGAAGAGAGCGCAGTCCGGACTCACTGGTCAAGCAGACGCACGTCTCGGGTTGACAGGCAGTGAGTCAGGCTTTCAGTTCAAGCCGAGTCAGTTTAGAAGCCGAACAGTCGCCCCTTAGCCCTCGCTGTGTGACGCTCTCCCGTGCGCACTTAGCACAGACCCGGCCCCGTCTACTGGCTTTCCAATCATTCACGCTTTCGATCCTCACTCCGTCCAAGGAGGACGGTGGTACTTCTATAAAATTTGTCTTTTCCACTTTCTGGGGCTTCTTTGCTTTTATTGCAACGGAATCCACGCAAATCAAACGGGATAGCGATGTGCGAAGAGCAAGGTCACCGTCTCCCCCCACCGGCCGCTCTCTCCTTCTCCACCCCTGTCCATTTCCACTCTCCTGGAGCCACCAAGGCACGTGGTTCCACGTATCCAGTCTGTCCTCATGCCAACACATCACGCACGTACAAGAAGGCTCTCTTAGAATTATGCTCCCCATTTTGTGCATCAGGAAAATGCAGCCCAGAGAAGTTAAGTGACTTGGCCAAGGTCACACAGCAGGCAAGTGGAGGAGCTAGCACTTCCTTGACTCCCAAGTTTAACGGCAAAGCCTGTGACTTTGCCCACCAGCCTACACTGCCTCCACAAGTCCTATCAGCTTCCAACAAAAGGAGTCGTAACAGTCGTAACAATAGAAAATGGCAGCGCACATGGAGCACTGAGCGTGGGAGCGTGTCACAAGCATTACCCATGTTCGTCTAGACTTTTCCAACGCCTAGCGAGGTGGCCCTGTTATTTGCACAGAGGAGAGAACTGAGGCTTCACGAGGGGAAGCCACTGGCCCAGGTCACACAGCTACAAGCAGTGACAGACCCGGATTCAGACTTCAGCCCTCTGACTACGAAGTCAGCCCGGGAAGTAGGTTGGGGTGGAAAAGGACAGGGTTTGGTCCTAGGTTAATGGGCAGGATGACCACTATCCCCATCCTGAACTCACACGGACATCTTCCATGCTTCACCTGGCCACCTCAGGGCCTTTGCACAGGCGGGTCCTCCCTGATTCTCACCTCTTCCTTGGCCTGCATAGCGTGTGCTCCTCCTTCATGAACCCTTCATGAACTTCAGCCTGTGCCACTGTACTCCCGAAGCCCAGTGGGGAATCAGGTGCCCAGGAGACTCAGAATAAACACGTGTTCAGTGAATTCTGCATTCCTCCAGTGGGAAGGCTGGACCAGGCTAAGGCGACAGGACGTGTGAAGGGACAGGGAGGGGGGTGCCGGGGGAGGGCAGGGGTCCCACAGTCCTGGACCCTGGGAGGCAGTAGGGAGGAGTGGGGAGTGTGGCAGGGCAGGAGGTGAGGCCCCCAGGATGAGCACCAGTGGAAGGCGGTAGGGAACCAGCAAGGACACAGCCGTTTGTTGTCTGAGCTCAGAGTGGGCCGCACGATTCCAGACAACAGCAGACGCCTCCCAAGCAGATCCCAAGGCCTCCAAGGACGATGCTGCCTCCTGCCTCCCCGAGTCAACTGACCCGTCGCTGCACGTGTCCCGGGAGGCCTGGGCTGGGCAGGTCCACACTCCAGGGCCGGTGCCGGGTGCAGACACACACACCTGGCTTGGGAAAGGAGTTCTGCACCCACTTCCCCTCCCTGCTGTGTGACGTCAGGCAAATCCTACCCACTCTGGGCTCGAGCTACCTCTGTGCATAACGGGAATAGAAAACACCAGAGAAGGAACAGGAACAGGGCATTTTGGAATAAGACAGGTGTAAGTGAACAATAAGCACATCTCCGTGTCTGGGCTTGACACGAGACAGTGGGGAACTCGTCTTTTTCTTTTTGCAGGTGTAGGAGAGGAAGACGTTTCCTCTACCCACTCTGGGTCCTTCTGACTGGACAACGTACTAAATTCTCATGGGACAAAATAACAGGAGGAAACCAGACAAAGCTTTATAACAAGCGCACATGGCAGAGACCCAGGAAAACTGAGCCACTCGCCAAAATGGTGGAAGCTCTCACCTTGAATGCCAGCGTCAGCTACAAAGGAGGCTTTGGCGTGGGGAGGCGGCTATGGCAGGTCAGCAGAAAGGCAAGTGAACGAGAGAAAGGCTGTCATGCAGATGTGAGTGCTTGCCCTCCACACTGACGGGAGTTTCTAGAGAGAGAAGGTCGTCCCCCTCTTCCTGGTACAGAGAGGAAGACCCTCTGCAGATGGGGATCGCCCTCACAAACGTCAGTGCCTCTTACGAAGGGTGAGTTCTCGTGTTCAGAGCTTCTCCAACGTCTGCAGGGTCTGAAAGGAGCCAGCCCAAAATAACCCTCATGCCAAAGAGACGTATCTTGGGGCGGCCACTTCAAGTCCCACACAGCGGCAAAGATTCTCCCTGGGCTAACACCTCTGCAATCTTCCTTTTTCCTTTCCTCCCAAGCCCCAGTGCATGGTAGTACACTGTAGTCATAAGTCCTTCCAGTTCTGTGTGAGCCACAGCCACAGCGTGGCTCCTGACAGACGGCTGGTGTGGTTCTGGGACCGGGAAATGAACCCGGGCCTCGGAAGCGGCGAGAGCACTGAACTGGAACCCAAGGCATCAGGGCTGCTCAGAGTGCGTGTTGTTGAATGAAGAGGCAGATGACCAAGTGAGTGGCTGCCCTCTTCCCTCCTTTCGCGTCACGATGACACTCGCGTGCACTGAGTGCAGACGGCATCTCCTGCCTTTGCTGAAAGGCTTCCCCAGAGAGCTTCGTGTCCCCACAGGAGGGGCTCCGGGAGCCCTCTGCAGCAGGCCCAGCGAGGAAGGACGCTCCATGTCACACGACCAAGCCACCTGCCCCACCAGCTGGGACGGCCACCGTGGAGGCAGTAGGCACTGTGGCCAGCGCGTGTCATGACACGGGCAGTGCGGCTGCCCGCTCCAGGGCGAAGAGGCCCAGAAGGTTCCTTCCGTAAATGTTCCCTCGTCAAAGATGTTCGTGGCACAACAGTCAATGCGCCCTGGATCGGGCAGAAGGCAGCGAGCGTCCTCCAGAACCGTAGACACGGTCCCACCGGAGCCGCCCGCCCTGTTTACACGCTTCTGCTGTGCCCTTGGTGACAGTTACGAACTCTTGGCCAGAGGATTTTCGGAAAGGGAGGACGAGCTTAGGATGAGAATCACGCATCCCAAAGGTTCCGTGGATCCTGCACGGTGTGAGTCCTCGGTGGTGCTGAGTCGGGGCAAGTCCATGCTCCAGCGTCAGGCGGCTCACCTGCTGGGAACTGCCCAGCCTCCCCTCCCGGGAGCACCAGGGGTGGCCGTGGGGACGCCCCTATCCGTGAGATCCGGAATCCTGGAGCCTTCATTCCCCTGAGGCATTTCTCAGCCACCCCAATGAGCCCAGCCTGGAGCGAATTCTCCCATCTGCCCAAAAAATGAAAGGGGTCAGGTCTCGGGGGAGGGAAACCAGAGTGTGTGCAGGGAGACAGCCAGCCAGGAGGGGCGGGGCAGGGAGCAGGGGGAGTCAGGGCCCCGGGGAGGGCGGAGTGTGGCTCTCCACCACAACCGCTGAAGAACTGCGGGTTTCTCAGGATGGAACCTTGGAGCCCAAACGACAGAGCTCCTGTCCCTGGAGTCTGGGCTGGTGGAGAGGGCGTGCAGAGCAAATAAGGGACTGGCCTGTCTCCAAGGGCCCTTCAGCCATCAGGAGACACCAGGACCCTGAGATCTGACTGTCCCTCTCTGTTAAGGCAAGTCCAGAAACTCCTCCTGGGGGGCAGTGTGGTCAGCGGGGCGAGGGCTGTCCTGCAGGTGACACAGCCCCAGGACGCATGCACTTCTGTTAGTCGGTGCTTGTCCTTCCACAGGAAGCATCCACACAGCTCAGCCCACTGCCTGGTCCCAGGACGGATGTCAGCAGAGTTCAGCAGAGAGCCGCTTGCTCAGGGCTTGGTGTGTGCGAGGCTCCTGGAGGGGACAAAGCGGGGGTCAAGAGACCCAGGCCGCAGCGTCAGGGAGGCAACCAGAGAGGCTCCTGGGAGGAGGCCTGAGGGCAACAACTGCCTGGATGACAGCACAAAACGTGTCTCCCTTCCTCCAGAACCTGGGGTGGGCTACGCAGGCCCCACCCACACGACTGCAGGCACGGAGAACTGCCGCTGTGTGCAGGACACAGCGTATAGAAGCCAGGACGAGGGACGGGACACATGCTTCCTGTCCAAATGACATTTTGGAGGGAAATATTAGACACTTTCTTCTTCCCTCCTTCCCAGCTGAGCCTCAGAGGCCAGCAGCGCCTCAGCCTCCAGGCTGAAGTTCACCGGGGAGGGTGGGGCCTGGGGAGCAGCTGTGGCCACGGCCAGGAGGTGCTGGAGCAGGGCCAGCACACAGTGGGTCTGTTTCCATAAAAGGCTGTGGAGTGAAGACAGAGGGGAGAACGTGATGGCGTGTGTGGGACTTCAACAGAGAGCACTGACAAAGAACGTCCAGGCCACAGGGAGCCACGGTGGGAGCCGGAGCAGAGGAGCGACAGGAATGGACACGGGGCTCCCGCCGACACAGTGCTCCAGCCGACTAGCCAGGTGTGCACAGCACAGCAGGACGACAAGAACAGACACGCTACTGATGGGCACTCACTGAGAGAGGGTGAGGGGCCAGGCCCATTTTCAGCCCTTGGTGTCGATGACTTCATTCTGTCCTCACGCGGTAAGTGTGGGTGGTGGGGACCACCACTGTCCTGTTTGTTCAGACAGGCAAAGCGACCCCCCGAGGTCACCCTGCTGGTTGCAGTGTCCCCGGGTCCCTGCGTAGCGGCTGTGGGCCGGCGTGTCCAGGGGGCCGATGTGCTCGCTGCCTCCCGGTGTGTGTCTGGGAAGCTCCTCAACATCCTGGGCTCAGTGTCCCCATCTGGGCCCCGGGACTGACCCCTGCCCGGCTCTCAGGGCGGCTCTCTCTGAACCCAAGACCATGTAGGACCGTCCCAGCACTGCAGGCCAAGGCCGCCCTGGGGACCCTCACAGTCTCATCATCTTCAGGAGGCAGGAAAAACCTCGAAGGGTTTCCTTGAAAGGCCCCTTGAAGCCAACTTGCTGGCATTTTGAGATTTTTCCTCCTGAGATGAACATGGAAGGAACTGCCTAGTGCTAACAAACTTTGGGAAACTACCCCTTTGGGAAAGCTTTCCTTCACCAGGCAGGGGCAGCAAAGCAAGAGCCAGGGCCCGCAAAATTGCTAGCTCCCCATTAAGAAATGGGTGGGGCTTTTGATTTGGGGCTTTAGGTAGGGGAGGGTGCCTTGGCCTTCCTGATCAGTGTTTTCCCATGGGCCTGTGTCTGGGGCTGCTTCCAGCCGAGGAGACAGAGGGTTTCTCAGATGAGCGTCCTCGGCTGTTTGTCTCCACGGAGGAAGGTGCACTCTGACGTCAGGGAGCCGAGGAGCTGGGCCTGGGTAGCCTCGGTTTCTGGATATTGTCTGGACGCTAGTTTCTCTGTAAAAGGACTTCAAGGTCCTGCGATCAGCATGCCTTTAGTGGGAGCCCAGCGTGAGCCCATCTGGACTTGAACAAGTTGCGAATTCCATTTGGCTCCATAGCTCAAGGGGTCAGAGGTCACAGAAACAAGCCTTTACCTATGAGTGTCACTAAGGACCCAGGGCCCTGGGGATGTGGGCCTTGAGTTTTAGCCCATCTCTGCTGGGTTCTCTAAAGGGGAACTGACGGCGGGGCGGATGTGAACTCAGAGCCGGTCCCACCTTGGCCCGGCCAGGCACCCCATCTCCCACCTGGGAAACGGGGAGCAGTTAGGGATGGAATCCTGGGGAAGAGAAGTTCTTTTTCTGTTGGGCTGCTGACGGGTGCTGAGGCCAGCCCAGGAGTGGCGGTGGAGAGCTCCCCCTGAGCAGGACAGCAGCACAGAGGGCAGGCAGCCAAGCCAAGAGGCTGGGAGGGCCGATCCCTGCTGATGGCGTCGAGCACCCAGGTACAGCCTCACCTGAAGCTCTCGGCCTTTAGACAGCCTAGTTACAGAAATCGTTCTCTCCTGCTTTGTTCGTTTGCTAGTTCAAGCCCCTTGGGTTTCTGTCACAGGCTATCAAAAGAATCCTGGGGCTGGGTCGGCAGCATAGTGGTTAAGCTCCTGCACTCCTCTTCAGCGGCCCCAGGTTTGCAGGTTTGGACCCCAGGTGCAGACACTCACATCGCTCATCAGCCCATGCTGTGGCAGGTGTCCTGCCCAGAAAATAGCAGAAAATTGGCACAGATGTTAGCTCAGGGCCAATCTTCCTCACGACAAAAAAGGAAAAGAATAAAGCTTCTGAATGAAGGGGCACCCTGACCTCCTGCCCGTCTCCCACTGAGCGGGTGCTGAGCGGGGGGCCTGGTTCTGAACACAGTGAGGGGAATGAAAGGGCCAACGCGAGGGAGACCGGGGCGGGAGGCCGTCACTGTGGACTCAGGAGGCTGGGAAGGCTCCTCCGAGGAGGTGACGTCGGAGCTGAGCCTTGTCTGGGCCATGTTTGTAGCTTCTGGAAACCTGAGGCTTTAACCTCTGGCCCACGTGCGCATATGGGACACGCCTTGTCCCAAGTCCCTTCGGCTCAGCCTCCTGCCTCCCTTGTCGCACCCCCACCCCAGGAAGAGCCCTCCTTCGTGGGCCCACATTCCAAATACAAACCGACCCATCCAGGGGCCATCCACACCCCAAGCACCTCCTCTGCTGGACACTCACACTCAGGGCCACGGGCCCCCTGCCCTTGTCCCCCAGGGCAGGCACCGGACAGGCGGGACCGCCCCCTGCCCCGGAGCCTGTGAGTTATTCAGACCAGCCCGTCTGAGCCTGCTCACCCTGCCTCGCTGTTCCTCCCCGCAGAACCCACAGGACAGACTCCTGCCGGCAGTGCCCTGCTGTTTCGCCTCCTGACCCCCGGGTCTTCCCGGGTGGCCCTGCGTGGCCCTGCGAGCTCCGCCTCGGAGAACTGCAAGTAATCAACTATCTTCTCAATGGCATCGTCTCCGGGTCCGCTGGCCTTACTGAACCGCACATGTTCCCTTGTCACATTCTCTGTGAAACCTGCCCTCCCAGACCCTTTGCAGACGCTTAGCCTGAACAGAGGAAGAGCAAAGGAAGTGTGCGCCCTGTCACAGCATCTTCGACAAGGTGAACCTGGAATACACACTGGAGTTCCTTTCCCCATCAAACGGGAGGCTCCAGAAGAGTGGAGGGCACATCAGGCATTCCACGGACAAGACCAGAGCCCCGGGACGTCCCGAACGTCTGTCTTCCCAGGCGGCGGGCTCGGGGCCAGGGCTTGACCGAGTCCCAGGCTCTGCCCGCCCACTGAGCCTGGAGTTTGGTGGGTTTTTCGGATTCAGCTTTTAATCTTGTCACTTTAGCAGACAGCCGTCAGTTCCTAACTCAACTTTCCAGCAATAATCCAGTTAGAGGGCAGCTCCCTGAGTCAGGTGACGAGAATCTGCGGACATCAGCAGGGAGAGACAGTTTCAGCCCAGCCTGTTTCAGAACAAGGGGTGTCTTTGGGAGAGAGTGGGGGTGCGCAGTGTGGGAGGACAGAACAAGGGGACGCCCTACGCCCTGGGGGGCACCAGCGCCAGATTTGTTTCCTGGGGGCATCGACCTTCACGCATTAGATTTCCAGGACAGCGCCACGAGGGGGGAGTGGGTTGGAGCTGAGCTTGGCTGTCACCCCACGGAAAGGAGGGCTGAACACTGCAGGCAGCTGTGGCCCGGGGAGCGGCCTGACCCGAGGGAGCCCCCAGAAAGTCACCTCCAAGATGGCCATCCTGGTCAGGACAGGGTCCAGCTGCTGGAACAAAGGCCCACGGCAGAGTGGCGCACAGAGCTGGCCCCTCTCCCGCGCTCAGTCTGGAGGCACACGGTTGGCGCTGGTCTGGCAGGGCTGCCCGGGAGGCTCCTGTCCCCGTTGCCCTGTCATCCCAGAGGAGCCGCCCTCGTCCGTGTGGTCAGGACAGAGCTCCAGCCTCAGAGCTCGTGCTCCCGGCAACAGGACAGAGGGAGATGCAGATAGAAGAGCCTGCTTCTCTCTCCTGGGAAATATCTGGAAGCCGCACAAGTCACTTCCCTTCCCGTCCTGAGGGAGCGCTGGGTTCCATGCCCAGCCCACTGCAGAGCAGGCTGGGAACTCTATGTCCTGGGTGGCCACATGCCCAGCCAGGAGTCAGGGGTTCGGTTGCTCTGGGAGGTGGACGATGCCATTGGGAGCCACCCGGACCTGTCTGCCACACCCCTGGTAATGTTTTCTCCCACCACCCCACCACTCCCCACCCTGAGTTGCTGTTTTGTGAAAAATGACCCATCAGACCAGTTGCATTAAGTAATTCATAATTCAGGAGTCAGCTGAAGATGCCGGGCCAGCGGGGGCGTTCATTAGCTGCGCTGGCAAATCCCTGGTGGGGTCCCACACCGACTCACGGTCTCTCCCCGCAGAGCCCACTGTGCACCTGAAGCCAGAAGCATCTTCTCCAGCGGAGGCCGAGCACATCGCTCCCTGCTCCTGCTCCCCTGCTCCTTAGAAACTGACCCAGGGCCCTTGCTGTGGAACTGAGCTTAGCCTAACGAGGCAGCTCAGAGGCAGCCGCCGGCCAGCCAGCCAGCGCCCAAGCTCACAGAAGAGACGGAGAAAGCCTCATGAGCAGAGCGTTCCGTCATCGCAGCTGACTGCTCTCCAGGCCTGAGCTGGGGGATATCGAAGTTCAGAGACGCAGAGCACAATGCACCCAGCGGAAGTGGTCCCAGAAACAAGGGGTGCTGGTCCACGTCCCCCCAAGCCTCGCGCCTGCCTCTGTCTTGTACGTGCCCACCACCGCAGCCTCCTTCTGTCTGGGACGCCTCCTCCGATTGCTGCGGTCAGAGCCTGCAGCCCTCCCCACTAGATGCCATCTCCCTTTAGACTGCCAGCAGGGGGTGAGCGTGTGCTGAGCTGGGCACGTCCTGCCTCTGTCCCCGGCACAGGGGACTGTCCTCCTGTTGGGTCCCCGCCTTCTCTTCCCAGCTGGGCTGTGCTCTTCCAGCGGGATCCATGCCTGATTCCCCTCGGGGAGCCCGGGAGTCTGCCCAAGCGCCCAGCATGTGGGCTTCACCGAGGGGGAGCCTCACAGGCAGGGGATTTGTGGAAAACCGAACCAGTCAGTGTGAGTAAAGCCCAGGGAGGAGGTGGGAGTGCAAAGGGCTGCCGGGGACAGGTCACAGAGGGTCCCGAAAGCCCACCGAGGCAGTGGGACTGGCCCTGAAGGGAAGGGGTCCCTGGACAGATGCCAGGAGAGCAGCGCCGGAGGACCACACGCTGGGCTGTTTGGCGTAAGGAAAACCACAGCGGGGGACCCGAACGGGGAGCAACAAGCCTCCCAGCATGTCCGCAGCCCTCCTCTTCCTGGCCCTGGCCCTGCACTCCGTGGGCGCAGGGAAATCTCTGCCCACTCTCGTGCTGGGACCGTCCCGAGCCGTCTCGTGAGCACGTGGAAAGACTGCACACAGTGCCACCGGCCTCGCGAGCAGCAGCCAGCGGCCTCCTGGCCATCCTCAGGCTTCTGAGGAGCCCCTGCGGAAGCTCCCTGATGGTTGACCCTCCCTCTGGAGCCCCAGGATGTCTGGCTTCCTGTCACCTCCCCTGGAACCTGCAGCTGTCCGAACAGCCCACACCTCGTCAGTGCTCTTAGGGGCCTGCTCCGCATCACCGTCATCAAAAGGAGAAATCGTCCCAGTGCCCAGGGCCAAGTCCTGCGATACAGTCGGAAGACCCATCTGCACGTGGAAGTCACCTGAGGCCGCTTGGGGGCCCACACCCTGCCACCCCGATCCCCCAAGGGTGGCTCACGGACTCGGTTACCCTATCTGGACCTCTCGCTTGTAGTCATAAAAGCCACAGGCTCGAAGTTTCCCGTGCTGCTTCTGGAAACGTCAGCTAGTGTTAGCCACGGTCGCTGCCTTTCGGCAGAAAGGCACTCCACTGTGGCTCCCAGCCTTGTCCCTTCAGACCCGCATTAGTTGCTAGGAGCGTTACCCCAAGAATTCTGAGTCACTTCTCCACCTAGTTGTTCCGATCACCTCCTCGTGCTACATCCCTACACGCGTCTCAGGCTGGAGTCCGCCCAGCCCCCGCTCTGCGTAAGGAGGGTGCAAAAACGGAGCATCTGTGACACAGCTTTCTGCAGCAGCAAGTTTATTACAAGACTTGGAAAACCGAGGACTTTCCGAGACCCGACCGTCAGCCCCTCAACGTGGAAGAAGAGACGGAGAGGACGGGGAGGGAAGCTGTGCTCCGGGAAAAGCAGTCCAGGCTCTGAGGTTCCACCCCGGTGGGGCCAAGGGGCCGAGCTGCAGCGAGGGTGGCCTCTCCTCGTGTCCCCCAGGTGCCTCCAGGCCATCCTCTAGGTTCCCCGAGTGTTTGGCCGCGATGCTTTGGAGGCTCCCAGAGGGGCCAAGCCCTTCCGAGTTGAATCTCTGCAGAGAGCGCCGCCGGTTGGCACAGCTCCCCGGTTGCTGGAGCGAGTCCTCTCACCCGCGTCTTTGCACACACGCGTGTCCTTCTTGCACGGCCCCCACTCACAGCAGAAGGCGTCTCCCTCTGGCCGAAGCCCCACGCCCAGGGCCGGCTCTGGATTCTGCGACTTGCTCGCTGTGCGCGGACAATGCAGGGGGCAGCTCGACCTTTGCGCTGGGACCGGACCTGCTGGGACCTCACTGGGGCCACACACTGTTCCGCTTGCGAGACCTGATCCTGATTGGCAGGCAGCAGCACAGACCTCGGAGTGCCTTGAGCAGCCTCCCAGCAGCGCCCCCTCGGCCCTGGCTGTGGCCAGAGGGCGAGGCCAGGTTCACCCCGTGGGGCTGCCCCGCCTGCCGGGAGTCTCCTCTCCAGCTTCCCTCCTGAGCCCCACGTGTGGTTCAGGCACTGTGGGAGGAGGGGACGGCCCCGGGGTCCCATGGGGGGGCCGGGCTGGGGGCGGCGAGGCCCGTGTCCAGGCTGGGCAGAGCACCGCCAGGCTCTGCGGCCTTCGGCCCTGACTGTGGCTTCTCGCTGGGCCGCTGACGGCCAGCCTCCCGGAGCCAGGTAGGCAGAACGGGCTCACTGCCAGCGCGCCGGCCGCGGGGCTCCGAGGCCCTCCGCCACGCCGTGCAGTATGGCGAAGCACAGCAGCTGCGGGCCTTGTTGGAGGGGAGGGAGCTCGGGGGGCTGGCGTGGCCACCCCCCCGCGGCTGCTGGGCCTTCGGCATCTCGTCGGTCCCCCAGGTGGCCCTCGTGTCAGCAGGCGGCTCCCTGTAAGGCCTCAGCCTCGGCTGGCCCCAGTTGACCCACGGGTCCCCCATCACCTCCTCCAAGGTCTTTCTCTTCTCCGGGTCGAGGGTCAGCAGGCCTCTGAGCAGCCGGGCGCACTGGCGCCACACCAGCCCGGGCGGCGAGTAAGCCCCCAGGAGCATGCTGCGCTGCATGGCGTGGAATTCTTCACCTGAGAACGGCAGGGACCCGGCAAGCATGGCGTGGAGCAGCACGCCGAGGCTCCAGACGTCGGCCGGGGGGCCGGCGTAGGGCTGCAGCTGCATGACCTCCGGGTCCATGTAGCCAGGGATGCCGCAGAACGTGCTCAGCGGCCCGCCAGGCACCAGGCTGCAGAAGCCGAAGTCGGCCAGCTTTGCGCTCCCCGCCGGGACCAGGAGCACGTTCTCCGGCTTCAGGTCCCGGTGCATGACACCCCGGCGGTGGCGGTACTGGAGAGCAGGGATGAGCTGCTGGAACCGGCCGCGCGCCTCCTCCTCGGTCAGTTGGCCATGCTTCACCAGGTGGTCCAGCAGGTCGCCTCCGCACACATATTCACTTATTATGAATAGTGTCTCCTCACTTTCGATCACCTGCACCATCAAGATATGGGGGTGATGCAATCTCGCCAGACCCTCGGTTTCGCAGAGAAGTCTCTTGGCGGTGGCGGCCCTCTGCTCCTTCTTGGGTATGATGTTGACGTGCCTCGTCACGTAAGTCCCATCGTTCCTCACTGTGAGAGCTCGGAGATGGGTCCTTTAGACTAGTGGTGCACGTGGGTCATGTGGGGTCTGATTCATATTCAGATTTCGATGCAGGAGGTGTGGAGCGGAGCTCGAGAAGCTCATTCCTAACCAGCTGCTGGGAGAACTCCTCCAGAGGCCTCCCTCCTGTCGCATCCTTGCCTGCTCCTTGCCATCGCTGTCCGGGCTCCCTACTGACACGGCCCCTGGGCACCTGTGTCTCCACCCGGCCCTCTGCCTCCCAGGCCAGCAGGAAACCCTGGGCTTGTCTCCACTCTGCCTGCCTCGGGCCCTGTCTCCACGTGGCTCTCAGTTCCAGGCTCCCTACCCCGTGATGTCATATGTGGCTCTCAGGGGTTTTGAGCTGGTTTCCCACCACTCGTAGGGTGAAATTATCCCTTCAAATCCCAGGATGCTCCACTGCCCTGTGTGGAGAAGTCCACGTCTGTGGCTATTTGTCCTGCCTGCTCCCACCCTCTACCTCCCCATCTTATGCCAACAGTGCCTCTTTTTCCTCAGAAGACCCCCTCCAGCCTTTCCTAGTCCGTGTGGTTTGGGGGAAGTTAACCGTCTATACACAGGCATCAAAGAGAAACATAGGACCTAGATCCAGCCAGTCAGTGCGTTTCATCCCTTTTGATCCGGTCACCAGGCTGAGGATGGACATGCGACCTGGGCCCAGCCATCCCGTGCTGGGACTTGCAATGGACTCCTATGAATGAGAAGCCCTCTCCCTCTGAGGTGCTGCCAGGGCACCTCACGCAGGCACCTGACAGAAGGGTGAGGCCAACACGGAAAGCAGAGCTAAGGGAGCTCCTGATGACACAATCTGAGCCCCGGGTCAGGCCAGGCCTGCCGCTGCCCTGACTTGCATGGGGATGGGGCACCATGGGGCGGGGACTAAAGCCGTCGAAGCACAGTGCTAGCTCAGGCGCTGATGCTCATGTGTGATGGTGTGTCAGCACAGACTGAGGAGGGGAGAGGACTCCAGGGAGAGAAGCCCCAAGGGTGTGCACGCACACACGCGTGTGGGCACACACACGGCTCAGGCCAGACCAGCGCAGGTCATGAGGGGCTTGCAGCCAACAGGGGGAGCGCCGGTCCAGTGGAAGAGGGGGTTACCACGTTGCCGGGATCCCTGCGTGACGCACAATCAGCTTTGAAACGACAGTGAAAAAGAGGCAAGTTAGGCAGCCATTAAGAAGCGTGATGGGCGCCTGAGTCACAGCAGCATTTCATATGGGGCAGCGGCCCCCGTGGATCTCTAAACAGCCTCGAGCCTTCATCTCTCCCGAGGAAGAAATGCTCAGCCTTGTTATTTTTATGCATATTCAGGGCCTTCAAAGGCACCGTCTCCTGGGCTCCATGGGAGGAGAAGGGTCGGGTCAAGGTCACACAGCCTGTCGGTCAAGGGCAGACACATGGATGAGGTTTGCTTAGGAAAACCCAGGCCCCACCAGAGGCAGGTTCGGAAGCTGAAACCACAGGGCTCCTCAGCGCACGGCCCCTTCTGGGTCCCTCACCTAGTTCCGGGTTCCTTTACTGAGAAAGCTCCGCCCGAAGGCCTGGGTAAGTCCTAAGCTTTAGGCCCCACAAGGCGTGGATCAGCCCCTACTCCCAACAACACCCGACGCAGAGGCCAAGGCCGCTTCCCGCTTGCTTCTCCCTCGCCTTCCCGAGCCTAACCCCAAGGGCGCGGCCACGGACTGCTCACAGGGGCTCCCGGGCCTCTGCTCCTCCTCACTGGCAGATTCTTCCTATGACTGATGATTTGTTATGATGGCCTTGTTATGCCAACGACATCGACAGAGACCCATTCTGTTCGACGCTCACAGGCTGTTTTTCAAGGGTTCTTCATCTTCAAAACGCCACCGAATCCTCCTGCTTCTGCCCGGGCCAGTGAGGGGCCCAGCCCGCAGAGAGGGAGCGGCTCCGGGAGACCCTCAGCCTGCCGCCTGGTGGCCCAGGAGCCCACCCCCACCTGCACGCCTCCCGAGGAGCCCTGTCTCGCCCTCGAACCTGTCAGGGCTGAGGCGGGCTGCAAGTCACAGCTGCAGGCTCTGTTGCTTGGCCCTGACTCAGTTTCCACCCAGACGTCCTCTCCCTACCCCTCGGGCCTTCCTACACTTTCATGGGCCTCCCAGTCAGCAGCCTAAAGGGATGCCCCTGCCCTTCCCGCCCCAGGGCAGAGGAGCCCAGCGCTGGCAGCTCTGAATAAGAGCACGGGGGCTGCGTGGGCGCGGTGGGGGTGTGGGGACTGGCCCCTGCCCAGAGCCCCCTGGGGGCTTCGCACCTTCCTCCCTGGGACAGGTGACCCTGCCTCCCTAGGCCTCCAGGCAGCCCTGTCGCTCAGGATGAGAGGACCCCGTTTCTCTCGGAGGACAGGACAGACGTGAAGGGTTTTGCAGAGCTGCTTCAAAGTGATGGTGATGGTGATAATGCTATAATGATAATTACCATTATTATAGCATGATCACGACTGGCATTGACTCAGACAGGTCTGCGCAAATAACCCATAACCAGCCTATCAGTGAAAACTGGGGTGAGTTTATCAGGAGCCAGAGTGAGGGTGAGGCGTTCGGAGAGCATGGCTGTCAGAACGGTCTCGTCTCCTTTCGGAACAAGCAGCACACGTCAAACACACCAGGATACGTTGCCATCAGAACATCACAGAGGCCTTCAGAGGCGCAGCAGCAGGTCACCAGGACCCTGCTGAGAGGACCAGGCCTCCCCCAGAGGGCGCGGGAGGGGGCGGCTGCATCCTCGTGTGAAGAGAGCGCAGTCCGGACTCACTGGTCAAGCAGAGGCACGTCTCGGGTTGACAGGCAGTGAGTCAGGCTTTCAGTTCAAGCCGAGTCAGTTTAGAAGCCGAACAGTCGCCCCTTAGCCCTCGCTGTGTGACGCTCTCCCGTGCGCACTTAGCACAGACCCGGCCCCGTCTACTGGCTTTCCAATCATTCACGCTTTCGATCCTCACTCCGTCCAAGGAGGACGGTGGTACTTCTATAAAATTTGTCTTTTCCACTTTCTGGGGCTTCTTTGCTTTTATTGCAACGGAATCCACGCAAATCAAACGGGATAGCGATGTGCGAAGAGCAAGGTCACCGTCTCCCCCCACCGGCCGCTCTCTCCTTCTCCACCCCTGTCCATTTCCACTCTCCTGGAGCCACCAAGGCACGTGGTTCCACGTATCCAGTCTGTCCTCATGCCAACACATCACGCACGTACAAGAAGGCTCTCTTAGAATTATGCTCCCCATTTTGTGCATCAGGAAAATGCAGCCCAGAGAAGTTAAGTGACTTGGCCAAGGTCACACAGCAGGCAAGTGGAGGAGCTAGCACTTCCTTGACTCCCAAGTTTAACGGCAAAGCCTGTGACTTTGCCCACCAGCCTACACTGCCTCCACAAGTCCTATCAGCTTCCAACAAAAGGAGTCGTAACAGTCGTAACAATAGAAAATGGCAGCGCACATGGAGCACTGAGCGTGGGAGCGTGTCACAAGCATTACCCATGTTCGTCTAGACTTTTCCAACGCCTAGCGAGGTGGCCCTGTTATTTGCACAGAGGAGAGAACTGAGGCTTCACGAGGGGAAGCCACTGGCCCAGGTCACACAGCTACAAGCAGTGACAGACCCGGATTCAGACTTCAGCCCTCTGACTACGAAGTCAGCCCGGGAAGTAGGTTGGGGTGGAAAAGGACAGGGTTTGGTCCTAGGTTAATGGGCAGGATGACCACTATCCCCATCCTGAACTCACACGGACATCTTCCATGCTTCACCTGGCCACCTCAGGGCCTTTGCACAGGCGGGTCCTCCCTGATTCTCACCTCTTCCTTGGCCTGCATAGCGTGTGCTCCTCCTTCATGAACCCTTCATGAACTTCAGCCTGTGCCACTGTACTCCCGAAGCCCAGTGGGGAATCAGGTGCCCAGGAGACTCAGAATAAACACGTGTTCAGTGAATTCTGCATTCCTCCAGTGGGAAGGCTGGACCAGGCTAAGGCGACAGGACGTGTGAAGGGACAGGGAGGGGGGTGCCGGGGGAGGGCAGGGGTCCCACAGTCCTGGACCCTGGGAGGCAGTAGGGAGGAGTGGGGAGTGTGGCAGGGCAGGAGGTGAGGCCCCCAGGATGAGCACCAGTGGAAGGCGGTAGGGAACCAGCAAGGACACAGCCGTTTGTTGTCTGAGCTCAGAGTGGGCCGCACGATTCCAGACAACAGCAGACGCCTCCCAAGCAGATCCCAAGGCCTCCAAGGACGATGCTGCCTCCTGCCTCCCCGAGTCAACTGACCCGTCGCTGCACGTGTCCCGGGAGGCCTGGGCTGGGCAGGTCCACACTCCAGGGCCGGTGCCGGGTGCAGACACACACACCTGGCTTGGGAAAGGAGTTCTGCACCCACTTCCCCTCCCTGCTGTGTGACGTCAGGCAAATCCTACCCACTCTGGGCTCGAGCTACCTCTGTGCATAACGGGAATAGAAAACACCAGAGAAGGAACAGGAACAGGGCATTTTGGAATAAGACAGGTGTAAGTGAACAATAAGCACATCTCCGTGTCTGGGCTTGACACGAGACAGTGGGGAACTCGTCTTTTTCTTTTTGCAGGTGTAGGAGAGGAAGACGTTTCCTCTACCCACTCTGGGTCCTTCTGACTGGACAACGTACTAAATTCTCATGGGACAAAATAACAGGAGGAAACCAGACAAAGCTTTATAACAAGCGCACATGGCAGAGACCCAGGAAAACTGAGCCACTCGCCAAAATGGTGGAAGCTCTCACCTTGAATGCCAGCGTCAGCTACAAAGGAGGCTTTGGCGTGGGGAGGCGGCTATGGCAGGTCAGCAGAAAGGCAAGTGAACGAGAGAAAGGCTGTCATGCAGATGTGAGTGCTTGCCCTCCACACTGACGGGAGTTTCTAGAGAGAGAAGGTCGTCCCCCTCTTCCTGGTACAGAGAGGAAGACCCTCTGCAGATGGGGATCGCCCTCACAAACGTCAGTGCCTCTTACGAAGGGTGAGTTCTCGTGTTCAGAGCTTCTCCAACGTCTGCAGGGTCTGAAAGGAGCCAGCCCAAAATAACCCTCATGCCAAAGAGACGTATCTTGGGGCGGCCACTTCAAGTCCCACACAGCGGCAAAGATTCTCCCTGGGCTAACACCTCTGCAATCTTCCTTTTTCCTTTCCTCCCAAGCCCCAGTGCATGGTAGTACACTGTAGTCATAAGTCCTTCCAGTTCTGTGTGAGCCACAGCCACAGCGTGGCTCCTGACAGACGGCTGGTGTGGTTCTGGGACCGGGAAATGAACCCGGGCCTCGGAAGCGGCGAGAGCACTGAACTGGAACCCAAGGCATCAGGGCTGCTCAGAGTGCGTGTTGTTGAATGAAGAGGCAGATGACCAAGTGAGTGGCTGCCCTCTTCCCTCCTTTCGCGTCACGATGACACTCGCGTGCACTGAGTGCAGACGGCATCTCCTGCCTTTGCTGAAAGGCTTCCCCAGAGAGCTTCGTGTCCCCACAGGAGGGGCTCCGGGAGCCCTCTGCAGCAGGCCCAGCGAGGAAGGACGCTCCATGTCACACGACCAAGCCACCTGCCCCACCAGCTGGGACGGCCACCGTGGAGGCAGTAGGCACTGTGGCCAGCGCGTGTCATGACACGGGCAGTGCGGCTGCCCGCTCCAGGGCGAAGAGGCCCAGAAGGTTCCTTCCGTAAATGTTCCCTCGTCAAAGATGTTCGTGGCACAACAGTCAATGCGCCCTGGATCGGGCAGAAGGCAGCGAGCGTCCTCCAGAACCGTAGACACGGTCCCACCGGAGCCGCCCGCCCTGTTTACACGCTTCTGCTGTGCCCTTGGTGACAGTTACGAACTCTTGGCCAGAGGATTTTCGGAAAGGGAGGACGAGCTTAGGATGAGAATCACGCATCCCAAAGGTTCCGTGGATCCTGCACGGTGTGAGTCCTCGGTGGTGCTGAGTCGGGGCAAGTCCATGCTCCAGCGTCAGGCGGCTCACCTGCTGGGAACTGCCCAGCCTCCCCTCCCGGGAGCACCAGGGGTGGCCGTGGGGACGCCCCTATCCGTGAGATCCGGAATCCTGGAGCCTTCATTCCCCTGAGGCATTTCTCAGCCACCCCAATGAGCCCAGCCTGGAGCGAATTCTCCCATCTGCCCAAAAAATGAAAGGGGTCAGGTCTCGGGGGAGGGAAACCAGAGTGTGTGCAGGGAGACAGCCAGCCAGGAGGGGCGGGGCAGGGAGCAGGGGGAGTCAGGGCCCCGGGGAGGGCGGAGTGTGGCTCTCCACCACAACCGCTGAAGAACTGCGGGTTTCTCAGGATGGAACCTTGGAGCCCAAACGACAGAGCTCCTGTCCCTGGAGTCTGGGCTGGTGGAGAGGGCGTGCAGAGCAAATAAGGGACTGGCCTGTCTCCAAGGGCCCTTCAGCCATCAGGAGACACCAGGACCCTGAGATCTGACTGTCCCTCTCTGTTAAGGCAAGTCCAGAAACTCCTCCTGGGGGGCAGTGTGGTCAGCGGGGCGAGGGCTGTCCTGCAGGTGACACAGCCCCAGGACGCATGCACTTCTGTTAGTCGGTGCTTGTCCTTCCACAGGAAGCATCCACACAGCTCAGCCCACTGCCTGGTCCCAGGACGGATGTCAGCAGAGTTCAGCAGAGAGCCGCTTGCTCAGGGCTTGGTGTGTGCGAGGCTCCTGGAGGGGACAAAGCGGGGGTCAAGAGACCCAGGCCGCAGCGTCAGGGAGGCAACCAGAGAGGCTCCTGGGAGGAGGCCTGAGGGCAACAACTGCCTGGATGACAGCACAAAACGTGTCTCCCTTCCTCCAGAACCTGGGGTGGGCTACGCAGGCCCCACCCACACGACTGCAGGCACGGAGAACTGCCGCTGTGTGCAGGACACAGCGTATAGAAGCCAGGACGAGGGACGGGACACATGCTTCCTGTCCAAATGACATTTTGGAGGGAAATATTAGACACTTTCTTCTTCCCTCCTTCCCAGCTGAGCCTCAGAGGCCAGCAGCGCCTCAGCCTCCAGGCTGAAGTTCACCGGGGAGGGTGGGGCCTGGGGAGCAGCTGTGGCCACGGCCAGGAGGTGCTGGAGCAGGGCCAGCACACAGTGGGTCTGTTTCCATAAAAGGCTGTGGAGTGAAGACAGAGGGGAGAACGTGATGGCGTGTGTGGGACTTCAACAGAGAGCACTGACAAAGAACGTCCAGGCCACAGGGAGCCACGGTGGGAGCCGGAGCAGAGGAGCGACAGGAATGGACACGGGGCTCCCGCCGACACAGTGCTCCAGCCGACTAGCCAGGTGTGCACAGCACAGCAGGACGACAAGAACAGACACGCTACTGATGGGCACTCACTGAGAGAGGGTGAGGGGCCAGGCCCATTTTCAGCCCTTGGTGTCGATGACTTCATTCTGTCCTCACGCGGTAAGTGTGGGTGGTGGGGACCACCACTGTCCTGTTTGTTCAGACAGGCAAAGCGACCCCCCGAGGTCACCCTGCTGGTTGCAGTGTCCCCGGGTCCCTGCGTAGCGGCTGTGGGCCGGCGTGTCCAGGGGGCCGATGTGCTCGCTGCCTCCCGGTGTGTGTCTGGGAAGCTCCTCAACATCCTGGGCTCAGTGTCCCCATCTGGGCCCCGGGACTGACCCCTGCCCGGCTCTCAGGGCGGCTCTCTCTGAACCCAAGACCATGTAGGACCGTCCCAGCACTGCAGGCCAAGGCCGCCCTGGGGACCCTCACAGTCTCATCATCTTCAGGAGGCAGGAAAAACCTCGAAGGGTTTCCTTGAAAGGCCCCTTGAAGCCAACTTGCTGGCATTTTGAGATTTTTCCTCCTGAGATGAACATGGAAGGAACTGCCTAGTGCTAACAAACTTTGGGAAACTACCCCTTTGGGAAAGCTTTCCTTCACCAGGCAGGGGCAGCAAAGCAAGAGCCAGGGCCCGCAAAATTGCTAGCTCCCCATTAAGAAATGGGTGGGGCTTTTGATTTGGGGCTTTAGGTAGGGGAGGGTGCCTTGGCCTTCCTGATCAGTGTTTTCCCATGGGCCTGTGTCTGGGGCTGCTTCCAGCCGAGGAGACAGAGGGTTTCTCAGATGAGCGTCCTCGGCTGTTTGTCTCCACGGAGGAAGGTGCACTCTGACGTCAGGGAGCCGAGGAGCTGGGCCTGGGTAGCCTCGGTTTCTGGATATTGTCTGGACGCTAGTTTCTCTGTAAAAGGACTTCAAGGTCCTGCGATCAGCATGCCTTTAGTGGGAGCCCAGCGTGAGCCCATCTGGACTTGAACAAGTTGCGAATTCCATTTGGCTCCATAGCTCAAGGGGTCAGAGGTCACAGAAACAAGCCTTTACCTATGAGTGTCACTAAGGACCCAGGGCCCTGGGGATGTGGGCCTTGAGTTTTAGCCCATCTCTGCTGGGTTCTCTAAAGGGGAACTGACGGCGGGGCGGATGTGAACTCAGAGCCGGTCCCACCTTGGCCCGGCCAGGCACCCCATCTCCCACCTGGGAAACGGGGAGCAGTTAGGGATGGAATCCTGGGGAAGAGAAGTTCTTTTTCTGTTGGGCTGCTGACGGGTGCTGAGGCCAGCCCGGGAGTGGCGGTGGAGAGCTCCCCCTGAGCAGGACAGCAGCACAGAGGGCAGGCAGCCAAGCCAAGAGGCTGGGAGGGCCGATCCCTGCTGATGGCGTCGAGCACCCAGGTACAGCCTCACCTGAAGCTCTCGGCCTTTAGACAGCCTAGTTACAGAAATCGTTCTCTCCTGCTTTGTTCGTTTGCTAGTTCAAGCCCCTTGGGTTTCTGTCACAGGCTATCAAAAGAATCCTGGGGCTGGGTCGGCAGCATAGTGGTTAAGCTCCTGCACTCCTCTTCAGCGGCCCCAGGTTTGCAGGTTTGGACCCCAGGTGCAGACACTCACATCGCTCATCAGCCCATGCTGTGGCAGGTGTCCTGCCCAGAAAATAGCAGAAAATTGGCACAGATGTTAGCTCAGGGCCAATCTTCCTCACGACAAAAAAGGAAAAGAATAAAGCTTCTGAATGAAGGGGCACCCTGACCTCCTGCCCGTCTCCCACTGAGCGGGTGCTGAGCGGGGGGCCTGGTTCTGAACACAGTGAGGGGAATGAAAGGGCCAACGCGAGGGAGACCGGGGCGGGAGGCCGTCACTGTGGACTCAGGAGGCTGGGAAGGCTCCTCCGAGGAGGTGACGTCGGAGCTGAGCCTTGTCTGGGCCATGTTTGTAGCTTCTGGAAACCTGAGGCTTTAACCTCTGGCCCACGTGCGCATATGGGACACGCCTTGTCCCAAGTCCCTTCGGCTCAGCCTCCTGCCTCCTTTGTCGCACCCCCACCCCAGGAAGAGCCCTCCTTCGTGGGCCCACATTCCAAATACAAACCGACCCATCCAGGGGCCATCCACACCCCAAGCACCTCCTCTGCTGGACACTCACACTCAGGGCCACGGGCCCCCTGCCCTTGTCCCCCAGGGCAGGCACCGGACAGGCGGGACCGCCCCCTGCCCCGGAGCCTGTGAGTTATTCAGACCAGCCCATCTGAGCCTGCTCACCCTGCCTCGCTGTTCCTCCCCGCAGAACCCACAGGACAGACTCCTGCCGGCAGTGCCCTGCTGTTTCGCCTCCTGACCCCCGGGTCTTCCCGGGTGGCCCTGCGTGGCCCTGCGAGCTCCGCCTCGGAGAACTGCAAGTAATCAACTATCTTCTCAATGGCATCGTCTCCGGGTCCGCTGGCCTTACTGAACCGCACATGTTCCCTTGTCACATTCTCTGTGAAACCTGCCCTCCCAGACCCTTTGCAGACGCTTAGCCTGAACAGAGGAAGAGCAAAGGAAGTGTGCGCCCTGTCACAGCATCTTCGACAAGGTGAACCTGGAATACACACTGGAGTTCCTTTCCCCATCAAACGGGAGGCTCCAGAAGAGTGGAGGGCACATCAGGCATTCCACGGACAAGACCAGAGCCCCGGGACGTCCCGAACGTCTGTCTTCCCAGGCGGCGGGCTCGGGGCCAGGGCTTGACCGAGTCCCAGGCTCTGCCCGCCCACTGAGCCTGGAGTTTGGTGGGTTTTTCGGATTCAGCTTTTAATCTTGTCACTTTAGCAGACAGCCGTCAGTTCCTAACTCAACTTTCCAGCAATAATCCAGTTAGAGGGCAGCTCCCTGAGTCAGGTGACGAGAATCTGCGGACATCAGCAGGGAGAGACAGTTTCAGCCCAGCCTGTTTCAGAACAAGGGGTGTCTTTGGGAGAGAGTGGGGGTGCGCAGTGTGGGAGGACAGAACAAGGGGACGCCCTACGCCCTGGGGGGCACCAGCGCCAGATTTGTTTCCTGGGGGCATCGACCTTCACGCATTAGATTTCCAGGACAGCGCCACGAGGGGGGAGTGGGTTGGAGCTGAGCTTGGCTGTCACCCCACGGAAAGGAGGGCTGAACACTGCAGGCAGCTGTGGCCCGGGGAGCGGCCTGACCCGAGGGAGCCCCCAGAAAGTCACCTCCAAGATGGCCATCCTGGTCAGGACAGGGTCCAGCTGCTGGAACAAAGGCCCACGGCAGAGTGGCGCACAGAGCTGGCCCCTCTCCCGCGCTCAGTCTGGAGGCACACGGTTGGCGCTGGTCTGGCAGGGCTGCCCGGGAGGCTCCTGTCCCCGTTGCCCTGTCATCCCAGAGGAGCCGCCCTCGTCCGTGTGGTCAGGACAGAGCTCCAGCCTCAGAGCTCGTGCTCCCGGCAACAGGACAGAGGGAGATGCAGATAGAAGAGCCTGCTTCTCTCTCCTGGGAAATATCTGGAAGCCGCACAAGTCACTTGCCTTCCCGTCCTGAGGGAGCGCTGGGTTCCATGCCCAGCCCACTGCAGAGCAGGCTGGGAACTCTATGTCCTGGGTGGCCACATGCCCAGCCAGGAGTCAGGGGTTCGGTTGCTCTGGGAGGTGGACGATGCCATTGGGAGCCACCCGGACCTGTCTGCCACACCCCTGGTAATGTTTTCTCCCACCACCCCACCACTCCCCACCCTGAGTTGCTGTTTTGTGAAAAATGACCCATCAGACCAGTTGCATTAAGTAATTCATAATTCAGGAGTCAGCTGAAGATGCCGGGCCAGCGGGGGCGTTCATTAGCTGCGCTGGCAAATCCCTGGTGGGGTCCCACACCGACTCACGGTCTCTCCCCGCAGAGCCCACTGTGCACCTGAAGCCAGAAGCATCTTCTCCAGCGGAGGCCGAGCACATCGCTCCCTGCTCCTGCTCCCCTGCTCCTTAGAAACTGACCCAGGGCCCTTGCTGTGGAACTGAGCTTAGCCTAACGAGGCAGCTCAGAGGCAGCCGCCGGCCAGCCAGCCAGCGCCCAAGCTCACAGAAGAGACGGAGAAAGCCTCATGAGCAGAGCGTTCCGTCATCGCAGCTGACTGCTCTCCAGGCCTGAGCTGGGGGATATCGAAGTTCAGAGACGCAGAGCACAATGCACCCAGCGGAAGTGGTCCCAGAAACAAGGGGTGCTGGTCCACGTCCCCCCAAGCCTCGCGCCTGCCTCTGTCTTGTACGTGCCCACCACCGCAGCCTCCTTCTGTCTGGGACGCCTCCTCCGATTGCTGCGGTCAGAGCCTGCAGCCCTCCCCACTAGATGCCATCTCCCTTTAGACTGCCAGCAGGGGGTGAGCGTGTGCTGAGCTGGGCACGTCCTGCCTCTGTCCCCGGCACAGGGGACTGTCCTCCTGTTGGGTCCCCGCCTTCTCTTCCCAGCTGGGCTGTGCTCTTCCAGCGGGATCCATGCCTGATTCCCCTCGGGGAGCCCGGGAGTCTGCCCAAGCGCCCAGCATGTGGGCTTCACCGAGGGGGAGCCTCACAGGCAGGGGATTTGTGGAAAACCGAACCAGTCAGTGTGAGTAAAGCCCAGGGAGGAGGTGGGAGTGCAAAGGGCTGCCGGGGACAGGTCACAGAGGGTCCCGAAAGCCCACCGAGGCAGTGGGACTGGCCCTGAAGGGAAGGGGTCCCTGGACAGATGCCAGGAGAGCAGCGCCGGAGGACCACACGCTGGGCTGTTTGGCGTAAGGAAAACCACAGCGGGGGACCCGAACGGGGAGCAACAAGCCTCCCAGCATGTCCGCAGCCCTCCTCTTCCTGGCCCTGGCCCTGCACTCCGTGGGCGCAGGGAAATCTCTGCCCACTCTCGTGCTGGGACCGTCCCGAGCCGTCTCGTGAGCACGTGGAAAGACTGCACACAGTGCCACCGGCCTCGCGAGCAGCAGCCAGCGGCCTCCTGGCCATCCTCAGGCTTCTGAGGAGCCCCTGCGGAAGCTCCCTGATGGTTGACCCTCCCTCTGGAGCCCCAGGATGTCTGGCTTCCTGTCACCTCCCCTGGAACCTGCAGCTGTCCGAACAGCCCACACCTCGTCAGTGCTCTTAGGGGCCTGCTCCGCATCACCGTCATCAAAAGGAGAAATCGTCCCAGTGCCCAGGGCCAAGTCCTGCGATACAGTCGGAAGACCCATCTGCACGTGGAAGTCACCTGAGGCCGCTTGGGGGCCCACACCCTGCCACCCCGATCCCCCAAGGGTGGCTCACGGACTCGGTTACCCTATCTGGACCTCTCGCTTGTAGTCATAAAAGCCACAGGCTCGAAGTTTCCCGTGCTGCTTCTGGAAACGTCAGCTAGTGTTAGCCACGGTCGCTGCCTTTCGGCAGAAAGGCACTCCACTGTGGCTCCCAGCCTTGTCCCTTCAGACCCGCATTAGTTGCTAGGAGCGTTACCCCAAGAATTCTGAGTCACTTCTCCACCTAGTTGTTCCGATCACCTCCTCGTGCTACATCCCTACACGCGTCTCAGGCTGGAGTCCGCCCAGCCCCCGCTCTGCGTAAGGAGGGTGCAAAAACGGAGCATCTGTGACACAGCTTTCTGCAGCAGCAAGTTTATTACAAGACTTGGAAAACCGAGGACTTTCCGAGACCCGACCGTCAGCCCCTCAACGTGGAAGAAGAGACGGAGAGGACGGGGAGGGAAGCTGTGCTCCGGGAAAAGCAGTCCAGGCTCTGAGGTTCCACCCCGGTGGGGCCAAGGGGCCGAGCTGCAGCGAGGGTGGCCTCTCCTCGTGTCCCCCAGGTGCCTCCAGGCCGTCCTCTAGGTTCCCCGAGTGTTTGGCCGCGATGCTTTGGAGGCTCCCAGAGGGGCCAAGCCCTTCCGAGTTGAATCTCTGCAGAGAGCGCCGCCGGTTGGCACAGCTCCCCGGTTGCTGGAGCGAGTCCTCTCACCCGCGTCTTTGCACACACGCGTGTCCTTCTTGCACGGCCCCCACTCACAGCAGAAGGCGTCTCCCTCTGGCCGAAGCCCCACGCCCAGGGCCGGCTCTGGATTCTGCGACTTGCTCGCTGTGCGCGGACAATGCAGGGGGCAGCTCGACCTTTGCGCTGGGACCGGACCTGCTGGGACCTCACTGGGGCCACACACTGTTCCGCTTGCGAGACCTGATCCTGATTGGCAGGCAGCAGCACAGACCTCGGAGTGCCTTGAGCAGCCTCCCAGCAGCGCCCCCTCGGCCCTGGCTGTGGCCAGAGGGCGAGGCCAGGTTCACCCCGTGGGGCTGCCCCGCCTGCCGGGAGTCTCCTCTCCAGCTTCCCTCCTGAGCCCCACGTGTGGTTCAGGCACTGTGGGAGGAGGGGACGGCCCCGGGGTCCCATGGGGGGGCCGGGCTGGGGGCGGCGAGGCCCGTGTCCAGGCTGGGCAGAGCACCGCCAGGCTCTGCGGCCTTCGGCCCTGACTGTGGCTTCTCGCTGGGCCGCTGACGGCCAGCCTCCCGGAGCCAGGTAGGCAGAACGGGCTCACTGCCAGCGCGCCGGCCGCGGGGCTCCGAGGCCCTCCGCCACGCCGTGCAGTATGGCGAAGCACAGCAGCTGCGGGCCTTGTTGGAGGGGAGGGAGCTCGGGGGGCTGGCGTGGCCACCCCCCCGCGGCTGCTGGGCCTTCGGCATCTCGTCGGTCCCCCAGGTGGCCCTCGTGTCAGCAGGCGGCTCCCTGTAAGGCCTCAGCCTCGGCTGGCCCCAGTTGACCCACGGGTCCCCCATCACCTCCTCCAAGGTCTTTCTCTTCTCCGGGTCGAGGGTCAGCAGGCCTCTGAGCAGCCGGGCGCACTGGCGCCACACCAGCCCGGGCGGCGAGTAAGCCCCCAGGAGCATGCTGCGCTGCATGGCGTGGAATTCTTCACCTGAGAACGGCAGGGACCCGGCAAGCATGGCGTGGAGCAGCACGCCGAGGCTCCAGACGTCGGCCGGGGGGCCGGCGTAGGGCTGCAGCTGCATGACCTCCGGGTCCATGTAGCCAGGGATGCCGCAGAACGTGCTCAGCGGCCCGCCAGGCACCAGGCTGCAGAAGCCGAAGTCGGCCAGCTTCGCGCTCCCCGCCGGGACCAGGAGCACGTTCTCCGGCTTCAGGTCCCGGTGCATGACACCCCGGCGGTGGCGGTACTGGAGAGCAGAGATGAGCTGGGGAACCGGCCGCGCGCCTCCTCCTCGGTCAGTTGGCCATGCTTCACCAGGTGGTCCAGCAGGTCGCCTCCACGCACATATTCACTTATTATGAATAGTGTCTCCTCACTTTCGATCACCTGCACCATCAAGATATGGGGGTGATGCAATCTCGCCAGACCCTCGGTTTCGCAGAGAAGTCTCTTGGCGGTGGCGGCCCTCTGCTCCTTCTTGGGTATGATGTTGACGTGCCTCGTCACGTAAGTCCCATCGTTCCTCACTGTGAGAGCTCGGAGATGGGTCCTTTAGACTAGTGGTGCACGTGGGTCATGTGGGGTCTGATTCATATTCAGATTTCGATGCAGGAGGTGTGGAGCGGAGCTCGAGAAGCTCATTCCTAACCAGCTGCTGGGAGAACTCCTCCAGAGGCCTCCCTCCTGTCGCATCCTTGCCTGCTCCTTGCCATCGCTGTCCGGGCTCCCTACTGACACGGCCCCTGGGCACCTGTGTCTCCACCCGGCCCTCTGCCTCCCAGGCCAGCAGGAAACCCTGGGCTTGTCTCCACTCTGCCTGCCTCGGGCCCTGTCTCCACGTGGCTCTCAGTTCCAGGCTCCCTACCCCTGATGTCATATGTGGTTCTCGGGGGTTCTGAGCTGGTTTCCCACCACTTGTGGGGTGAGGTTATCCCCAGTGGAGATGCCAAGGTGCTCCACTGCCCTGCGTGGGGAAGTCCACGTCTGTGGCTATTTGTCCTGCCTGCTCCCACCCTCTACCTCCCCATCTTATGACAACAGTGCCTCTTTTTCCTCAGAAGACCCCCTCCAGCCTTTCCTAGTCCGTGTGGTTTGGGGGAAGTTAACCATCTATACACAGGCATCAAAGAGAAACATAGGACCTAGATCCAGCCAGTCAGTGCGTTTCATCCCCTTTGATCCGGTCACCAGGCTGAGGATGGACATGCGACCTGGGCCCAGCCATCCCGTGCTGGGACTTGCAATGGACTCCTATGAATGAGAAGCCCTCTCCCTCTGAGGCGCTGCCAGGGCACCTCACGCAGGCACCTGACGGAAGGGTGAGGCCAACACGGAAAGCAGAGCTAAGGGAGCTCCTGATGACACAATCTGAGCCCCGGGTCAGGCCAGGCCTGGCGCTGCCCTGACTTGCATGGGGATGGGGCACCATGGGGCGGGGACTAAAGCCGTCGAAGCACAGTGCTAGCTCAGGCGCTGATGCTCGTGTGTGACGGTGTGTCAGCACAGACTGAGGAGGGGAGAGGACTCCAGGGAGAGAAGCCCCAAGGGTGTGCACGCACACACGCGTGTGGGCACACACACGGCTCAGGCCAGACCAGCGCAGGTCATGAGGGGCTTGCAGCCAACAGGGGGAGCGCCGGTCCAGTGGAAGAGGGGGGTTACCACGTTGCCGGGATCCCTGCGTGACGCACAATCAGCTTTGAAACGACAGTGAAAATGAGGCACATTAGGCAGCCATTAAGAAGCGTGATGGGCGCCTGAGTCACAGCAGCATTTCATATGGGGCAGCGGCCCCCGTGGATCTCTAAACAGCCTCGAGCCTTCATCTCTCCCGAGGAAGAAATGCTCAGCCTTGTTATTTTTATGCATATTCAGGGCCTTCAAAGGCACCGTCTCCTGGGCTCCATGGGAGGAGAGGGTCGGGTCAAGGTCACACAGCCTGTCGGTCAAGGGCAGACACATGGATGAGGTTTGCATAGGAAAACCCAGGCCCCAACAGAGGCAGGTTCGGAAGCTGAAACCACAGGGCTCCTCAGCGCACGGCCCCGTCTGGGGCCCTCACCTAGTTCCGGGTTCCTTTACTGAGAAAGCTCCGCCCGAAGGCCTGGGTAAGTCCTAAGCTTTAGGCCCCACAAGGCGTGGATCAGCCCCTACTCCCAACGACACCCGACGCAGAGGCCAAGGCCGCTTCCCGCTTGCTTCTCCCTCGCCTTCCCGAGCCTAACCCCAAGGGCGCGGCCACGGACTGCTCACAGGGGCTCCCGGGCCTCTGCTCCTCCTCACTGGCAGATTCTTCCTATGACTGATGATTTGTTATGATGGCCTTGTTATGCCAACGACATCGACAGAGACCCATTCTGTTCGACGCTCACAGGCTGTTTTTCAAGGGTTCTTCATCTTCAAAACGCCACCGAATCCTCCTGCTTCTGCCCGGGCCAGTGAGGGGCCCAGACCGCAGAGAGGGAGCGGCTCCAGGAGACCCTCAGCCTGCCGCCTGGTGGCCCAGGAGCCCACCCCCACCTGCACGCCTCCCGCGGAGCCCTGTCTCGCCCTCGAACCTGTCAGGGCTGAGGCGGGCTGGAAGTCACAGCTGCAGGCTCTGTTGCTTGGCCCTGACTCAGTTTCCACCCAGACGTCCTCTCCCTACCCCTCGGGCCTTCCTACACTTTCATGGGCCTCCCAGTCAGCAGCCTAAAGGGATGCCCCTGCCCTTCCCGCCCCAGGGCAGAGGAGCCCAGTGCTGGCAGCTCTGAATAACAGCACGGGGGCTGCGTGGGCGCGGTGGGGGTGTGGGGACTGGCCCCTGCCCAGAGCCCCCTGGGGGCTTCGCACCTTCCTCCCTGGGACAGGTGACCCTGCCTCCCTGGGCCTCCAGGCAGCCCTGTCGCTCAGGATAAGAGGACCCCGTTTCTCTCTGAGGACAGGACAGACGTGAAGGGTTTTGCAGAGCTGCTTCAAAGTGATGGTGATGGTGATAATGCTATAATGATAATTACCATTATTATAGCAGGATCACGACTGACATTGACTCAGAAATGTCTACGCAAATAATCCATAACCAGCCTATCAGTGAAAACTGGGGTGAGTTTATCAGGAGCCAGAGTGAGGGTGAGGCGTTCGGAGAGCATGGCTGTCAGAACGGTCTCGTCTCCTTTCGGAACAAGCAGCACACGTCAAACACACCAGGATACGTTGCCATCAGAACGTCACAGAGGCCTTCAGAGGCGCAGCAGCAGGTCACCAGGACCCTGCTGAGAGGACCAGGCCTCCCCCAGAGGGCGCGGGAGGGGCCGGCTGCATCCTCGTGTGAAGAGAGCGCAGTCCGGACTCACTGGTCAAGCAGAGGCACGTCTCGGGTTGACAGGCAGTGAGTCAGGCTTTCAGTTCAAGCCGAGTCAGTTTAGAAGCCGAATAGTCGCCCCTTAGCCCTCGCTGTGTGACGCTCTCCCGTGCGCACTTAGCACAGACCCGGCCCCGTCTACTGGCTTTCCAATCATTCACGCTTTCGATCCTCACTCCGTCCAAGGAGGACAGTGGTACTTCTATAAAATTTGTCTTTTCCACTTTCTGGGGCTTCTTTGCTTTTATTGCAACGGAATCCACGCTCGTTGGAGCAAATCAAACGGGATAGCGAGGGCGAAGAGTAAGGTCACTGTCTCCCCCCACCGGCCGCTCTCTCCCTCTCCATCCCTGTCCATTTCCACTCTCCTGGAGCCACCAAGGCACGTGGCTCCATGTATCCAGTCTGTCCTCATGCCAACACATCACGCACGTACAAGAAGGCTCTCTTAGAATTATGCTCCCCATTTTGTGCATCAGGAAAATGCAGCCCAGAGAAGTTAAGTGACTTGGCCAAGGTCACACAGCAGGCAAGTGGAGGAGCTAGCACTTCCTTGACTCCCAAGTTTAACGGCAAAGCCTGTGACTTTGCCCACCAGCCTACACTGCCTCCACAAGTCCTATCAGCTTCCAACAAAAGGAGTCGTAACAGTCGTAACAATAGAAAATGGCAGTGCACATGGAGCACTGAGCGTGGGAGCGTGTCACATGCATTACCCATGTTCGTCTAGACTTTTCCAACGCCTAGCGAGGTGGCCCTGTTATTTGCACAGAGGAGAGAACTGAGGCTTCACGAGGGGAAGCCACTGACCCAGGTCACACAGCTACAAGCAGTGACAGACCCGGATTCAGACTTCAGCCCTCTGACTACGAAGTCAGCCCGGGAAGTAGGTTGGGGTGGAAAAGGACAGGGTTTGGTCCTAGGTTAATGGGCAGGATGACCACTATCCCCAACCTGAACTCACACGGACATCTTCCATGCTTCACCTGGCCACCTCAGGGCCTTTGCACAGGTGGGTCCTCCCTGATTCTCACCTCTTCCTTGGCCTGCATAGCGTGTGCTCCTCCTTCATGAACCCTTCATGAACTTCAGCCTGTGCCACTGTACTCCCGAAGCCCAGTGGGGAATCAGGTGCCCAGGAGACTCAGAATAAACACGTGTTCAGTGAATTCTGCATTCCTCCAGTGGGAAGGCTGGACCAGGCTAAGGCGACAGGACGTGTGAAGGGATAGGGAGGGGGGTGCCGGGGGAGGGCAGGGGTCCCACAGGCCTGGACCCTGGGAGGCAGTAGGGAGGGGTGGGGAGTGTGGCAGGGCAGGAGGTGAGGCCCCCAGGATGAGCACCAGTGGAAGGCGGTATGGAACCAGCAAGGACACAGCCGTTTGTTGTCTGAGCTCAGAGTGGGCCGCACGATTCCAGACAACAGCAGACGCCTCCCAAGCAGATCCCAAGGCCTCCAAGGACGATGCTGCCTCCTGCCTCCCCGAGTCAACTGACCCGTCGCTGCACGTGTCCCGGGAGGCCTGGGCTGAGCAGGTCCACACTCCAGGGCCGGTGCCGGGTGCAGACACACACACCTGGCTTGGGCAAGGAGTTCTGCACCCACTTCCCCTCCCTGCTGTGTGACATCAGGCAAATCCTACCCACTCTGGGCTCGAGCTACCTCTGTGCATAACGGGAATAGAAAACACCAGAGAAGGAACAGGAACAGGGCATTTTGGAATAAGACAGGTGTAAGTGAACAATAAGCACATCTCCGTGTCTGGGCTTGACACGAGACAGTGGTGAACTCCTCTTTTTCTTTTTGCAGGTGTAGGAGAGGAAGACGTTTCCTCTACCCACTCTGGGTCCTTCTGACTGGACAACGTACTAAATTCACATGGGACAAAATAACAGGAGGAAACCAGACAAAGCTTTATAACAAGCGCACATGGCAGAGACCCAGGAAAACTGAGCCACTCGCCAAAATGGTGGAAGCTCTCACCTTGAATGCCAGCGTCAGCTACAAAGGAGGCTTTGGCGTGGGGAGGCGGCTATGGCAGGTCAGCAGAAAGGCAAGTGAACGAGAGAAAGGCTGTCATGCAGATGTGAGTGCTTGCCCTCCACACTGACGGGAGTTTCTAGAGAGAGAAGGTCGTCCCCCTCTTCCTGGTACAGAGAGGAAGACCCTCTGCAGATGGGGATCGCCCTCACAAACGTCAGTGCCTCTTACGAAGGGTGAGTTCTCGTGTTCAGAGCTTCTCCAACGTCTGCAGGGTCTGAAAGGAGCCAGCCCAAAATAACCCTCATGCCAAAGAGACGTATCTTGGGGCGGCCACTTCAAGTCCCACACAGCGGCAAAGATTCTCCCTGGGCTAACACCTCTGCAATCTTCCTTTTTCCTTTCCTCCCAAGCCCCAGTGCATGGTAGTACACTGTAGTCATAAGTCCTTCCAGTTCTGTGTGAGCCACAGCCACAGCGTGGCTCCTGACAGACGGCTGGTGTGGTTCTGGGACCGGGAAATGAACCCGGGCCTCGGAAGCGGTGAGAGCGCTGAACTGGAACCCAAGGCGTCAGGGCTGCTCAGAGTGCGTGTTGTTGAATGAAGAGGCAGATGACCGAGTGAGTGGCTGCCCTCTTCCCTCCTTTCGCGTCACGATGACACTCGCGTGCACTGAGTGCAGACGGCATCTCCTGTCTTTGCCGAAAGGCTTCCCCAGAGAGCTTTGTGTCCCAACAGGAGGGGCTCCGGGAGCCCTCTGCAGCAGGCCCAGCGAGGAAGGACGTTCCATGTAACATGACCAGGCCACCTGCCCCACCAGCCAGGGTGGCCACCGTGGAGACAGTTGGCATCGGGGCCAGCGCGTGTCATGACACGGGCAGTGCGGCTGCCCGCTCCAGGGCGAAGAGGCCCAGAAGGTTCCTTCCGTAAATGTTCCCTCGTCAAAGATGTTCGTGGCACAACAGTCAATGCGCCCTGGATCGGGCAGAAGGCAGCAAGCGTCCTCCAGATCCGTAGACACGGTCCCACCGGAGCCGCCCACCCTGTTTACACGCTTCTGCTGTGCCCTTGGTGACAGTTACGAACTCTTGGCCAGAGGATTTTCGGAAAGGGAGGACGAGCTTAGGATGAGAATCACACATCCCAAAGGTTCCGTGGATCCTGCACGGTGTGAGTCCTCGGTGGTGCTGAGTCGGGGCGAGTCCATGCTCCAGTGTCAGGCAGCTCACCTGCTGGGAACTGCCCAGCCTCCCCTCCCGGGAGCACCAGGGGTGGCCGTGGGGACGCCCCTATCCGTGAGATCCGGAATCCTGGAGCCTTCATTCCCCTGAGGCATTTCTCAGCCACCCCAATGAGCCCAGCCTGGAGCGAATTCTCCCATCTGCCCAAAAAATGAAAGGGGTCAGGTCTCAGGGGGAGGGAAACCAGAGTGTGTGCAGGGAGACAGTCAGCCAGGAGGGGCGGGGCAGGGAGCAGGGGGAGTCAGGGCCCCGGGGAGGGCGGAGTATGGCTCTCCACCACAACCGCTGAAGAACTGCGGGTTTCTCAGGACGGAACAGTGGAGCCCAAATGACAGAGCTCCTGTCCCTGGATTCTGGGCTGGTAGAGAAGTCGTGCAGAGCAAATAAGGGACTGCCCTGTCTCCAAGGGCCCTTCAGCCATCAGGAGATGCCAGGACCCTGAGATCTGACTGTCCCTCTCTGTTAAGGCAAGTCCAGAAACTCCTCCTGGGGGGCAGTGCGGTCAGCAGAGTGAGGAGTGTCCTGCAGGTGACACAGCCCCAGGACCCATGCACTTCTGTTAGTCGGTGCTTGTCCTTCCACAGGAAGCATCCACACAGCTCAGCCCGCTGCCTGGTCCCAGGACGGATGTCAGCAGAGTTCAGCAGAGAGCCGCTTGCTCAGGGCTTGGTGTGTGCGAGGCTCCTGGAGGGGACAAAGCGGGGGTCAAGAGACCCAGGCCGCAGCGTCAAGGAGGCAAGCAGAGAGGCTCCTGGGAGGAGGCCTGAGGGCAACAACTGCCTGGATGTCAGCACAAAAAGTGTCTCCCCTCCTCCAGAACCTGGGGTGGGCTACGCAGGCCCCACCCAGACGACTGCAGGCACGGAGAACTGCCGCTGTGTGCAGGACACAGCGTATAGAAGCCGGGACGACGGACGGGACACATGCTTCCTGTCCAAATGACATTTTGGAGGAAATGTTTGACACTTTCTTCTTCCCTCCTTCCCAGCTGAGCCTCAGAGGCCAGCAGCGCCTCAGCCTCCAGGCTGAAGTTCACCGGGGAGGGTGGGGCCTGGGGAGCAGCTGTGGCCACGGCCAGGAGGTGCTGGAGCAGGGCCAGCACACAGTGGGTCTGTTTCCATAGAGGGCTGTGGAGTGAGGACAGAGGGGAGAACATGATGGCGGGTGTGGGACTTCAACAGAGAGCACTGACAAAGAACGTCCAGGCCACAGGGAGCCACGGTGGGAGCCGGAGCAGAGGAGCGACAGGAATGGACATGGGGCTCCCCACACAGTGCTCCAGCCCTCTAGCCAGGTGTGCACAGCAGAGCAGGATGACAAGAACAGACACGCTACTGATGAGCACTCACTGAGAGCGGGTGAGGGGCCAGGCCCGTTCTGAGCCCTTGGTGTTGATGACTTCATTCTGTCCTGGCGCAATAAGTCTGCGTGGTGGGGACCGCCACTGTCCTGTTTGTGCAGACAGGCAAAGCGAACCCCCGAGGTCACCCTGCTGGTCGCAGTGTCCCCGGGTCCCTGTGTAGCGGCTGTGGGCCGGCGTGTCCAGCGGGCCGGTGTGCTCGCTGCCTCCTGGCGTGTGTCTGGGAAGATCCTCAGCATCCCGGGCTCACTATCCCCATCTGTGCCCCGGGAGTGACTCCTGCCCGACTCTCAGGGCAGCTCTCTCTGACCCCAAGACCATGTAGCACCGTCCCAGCACTGCAGGCCAAGGCCGCCCGGGGACCCTCACAGTCTCATCATCTTCAGGAGGCAGGAAAAACCTCAAAGGGTTTCCTTGAAAGGCCCCTTGAAGCCAACTTGCTGGCATTTTGAGATTTTTCCTCCTGAGATCAACATGGAAGGAACTGCCTGGTGCTGACAAACTTTGGGAAACTTCCAAGCACTTTGGGATTCCCTTTTCCTCTCGGTCCTGCAGCAGCCTGTCACCTTGAAAGGACATGCGACACTCCCTTCGGCCAGGCAACCAGCTGGGGACCTTTAATATCCCTTGGCCAAGAGCTGCAGGTCAGGAAGAGGGCAGAGCCCCTGGCTCTGTGTCCCATGTCCATCTCAAGACCTGGCTGAGCCGCTGGTCCTCCCGGCCCACAGGGTCTCCACCCTGGACAGAGGCCAGCCTCGGGGCTCCCAGGGCCCTCCAGCTTCTGGTGCCGGTAGCACTTCCTCCCTTGGGCCAGCACCGCATGAGGCAGGGGCTGCTCCACTCCCAGGTCACTCCTGGGGACCAGCCCCCAGCAGCCTCTGCAGCGGGATGCCAGGGCCCTCCTGCCCCCAGAGGGAGGCAAACTCCAGGAAGGGTGGTGCTCAGGCCCTCCTCCGGGCTCAGCACGGCCCTTGGAGCATCCCTGAGGGCTCTGAGGACCATCTCAGAGCCTGGACAGGCAGGGCTCACCAGCGGCCACCTCGCCTCTGCCCAACTCCAGAAGGTTCTGCTCCTGTTTCAAAAGAAGGGTTTCCACCTCCAACAAGAATCAACAGGGGCTGGAAACCAAGCGCATGTAATCAGACCAGCTCCCTCCCAGACCCGAGCCTGGCAGGTCCACCTGCCTTCTGGCTCATCTGCCCAGCTGCCTGTAGATGTCACAAACTCGCCTGGCCCAAGGTGTCTAAGTGCCTGTCCCCCCGTCTCTCCACCCACATCTCATCCCTCAGCCCATCCTGGTGGCTCCACCTGCAGAACCTCCCAGAATCTGCTCCTTCCCCATGCCCCCCGCCCCAACCTGGGCCAAACCACACCAGCCCTCCCTCTAATGGCTGTGGTCCCTTGCTGCGCCTGCACCTCCAGTCTGCTCTCCACACACCACAGCCGGACCACGTCAGCTCACATCCTCCTCTGCTCCACACCCTCCGTGGCCACCCTCCAGGCAAAGCCCGGCCCTGCCAGGCCCTGATGATGAGCCGACCTCATTTCCTGCCACCCCGCTCCCTCCTGCCCATCCCACTCCAGCCGACCGGCCTCCCCATCTTCTCTCACACACCAAGACCATTCCTGCCCTTGCTCTTGCTGGTCCTTCCTCTTAGAACACTCTTGATGTCCACACGGCTCCCTCGCCTCCTCCAGATCTTTGATCAAATGTCATCTCCTCAGTGAGGCTTTCCCTGACCTCCCCTTCTCACCACCTGAGCCCTGGGCAGGCTCAGTCTGTCTGCATGTGACACGTTCCCCCCACCACCTGTGAGCCCCCAGGAGCAGGCCAGAATGCCAGGGTTTGAATCCTAGCTCTGCCACTTACCAGCTGTGTGACTTTGGACAAGGTGCTTAACCTCTCTGTGCCTCCATTTCCTCCTATGTAAAACGTGCCTTCACTCTAGGTCGTTGTGGAAGCTAATGAGTTAATACGTACGAACTGTCTGGAATGCAGAGACGTCCGTTAGCCATTATTCGAATCGTTATGATGTGCTGTGGACCAAGGCTTCCCGGCCAGTGGTCCGAAGACCTGGGCTGTGATCCGCCTCTGCCGCTACTCTCCACGTGACCTTGGGTGAGTCCCTTTCTGTAAAAGCTATTTCCTACAGCTGCAAAACACGGGGATTGTCCCGGAGGTGGCCTGAGCCCCTGGGGTGCTTGGAAAACATGTGCCTCTCATTCTTTCAAAAGAGAATAACAGACCACGTCCTCAGGTGGGAAGGAGCACGTTGTGTAACTACTGAAGGCTCCAGCAGAGAGAAGGGGCAGAGAGCGAGGGCTCGTGGGCCACGCGCATCAGTGAGGACAGGCTTGTGTGAGCACTGATGGCTCCAGCAGAGATGGGACAATGAGCGAGGTCACGTGGACCACGCGCATCAGTGAGGAGCAGCTGGGTTATGGTTAATAACAAATGAGATCTCGATCTCAGGGGCCTACTATCAGTCTGTGCATCTCTCACGCAATGTGTGCACCACATGGCTCTGCTGCATGGCACCTTCCCTCTGGACTCAGGCCGCCAGGGCAGGCTGGGTCGGGAATGCCACCGTGGCCTCAGAAGGAGGAGAAGTTGTCAAGCCCATGCCGGTTCTTGCAGCTGCTCAGCCCCTGTGCCCTGCCCGAGAGCAACAAGGGGCAGGGCCGCCAAATCCTCCAGGGAGGGAGGGGCCACCACAAGGGCCCTGAGCGTGGGTGAGCCATCATCCAGTTCCACACCACGCTACGATTCTGGAGACTATCCCAGAAGCAAGGACAACCACTGAATAAATTCTCCATTTGCAGCAAGTCACGCTGGCCACAGCGAGGAGGACAACAGACTGGAAACGGGCAAGAGTGATAATAAATTGGGAGAAAAATTGGGAGGGCGTTTCAATTTTCCAAGCGCAAAACAGGACAGTCCTTTAGACGAGGGTGATGGCAGTGGAAGTGGGGAGACACCAACAGGTTTAAAAGATAGGACGATTGACTGAGGGGCCTGGGTGGCTATGTGGCCCCAGGGTGGGGAAGGAAGGGAGCAGGCTTGGCTTCTCCTGTCTCACCAGCCGCGGGCTCTGGTCTTTGGGGAAGACCGGTGAGCCTATTCTCTGTTTGTTCTGGGGCACCCTGTGTTCTCCCAATAAATCTCCCATCTTGTTCAAAAGAAGAGCATGAGCTGAATAAAGGAGGGAACCCACGGCTTAATAAGGCGAGGAGTGCTGAGTGAACTGACAAACGGGTGACAGAGGCACCAGGGGGATTCACTCATGTCCCCAGCTGTTCAAAGAATGAAGAGAAGGTAGGCTCAACGAGAAGAAAAAGGAAGTGGTCCGAACTGGACATACTCTGAGGGACCCCACCTCCGCCACCAATGCCTCAGGGTCTCCACTCCTCCAGGGTGCGGACCAATTTCAGCTGTGACAGAGAAGGGAGGGGTGGGCGGGAAGGAGGAGGGAAGGAGAGGCAGGCGACATGGACGGTTCCGAGGGACCTCTGCCTCATCCTCTCCTCCCGCCGTGTGGCCTCCCTGTGCTTCCCTTTCGGAGTACACAACTTCACCATCCGTGGTGGGCGGGCTTGGGAGTCACCAACACCCCAGGAGAGATTTTCTGTTGCAGCAGCAGCATTGGGCAGCTCACAGGAGCTCAGAGCCCCGGATCCTCCTCTGCCCTGGGTGCCCTTAACGGCCCCAAGGGGAAGGAGTCAACTGTGCAACTGTGTGACTGTGGCCTCCTCTCAGCCCAGCCCGCCTCTGGAGCATCATGGTCACTGTCCCAGATGCTCACGGGCTGACTCGCAGCTGGAGACACACTCTGAGACCAAGCCCCACTGTGTCAGAGCTGAGGGGGTCTAGGACCTCCTTTTCCCCAGAGCCTGGCTTGCAGATGAGAAAGCAGAAGCCCAGAGACGGGGAGGAATTCCCTCAGGACACACAGCGAGGGGCAGAGGGGGCGTAGAAGTGAGCTTTTGGACAGAACCCATTTCCTTTGGAAGGCTCCTGGGCGATGCCCCCTGCCCGGGACAACTCCCAGCGCTGAAAACTCAGAGGAGCACACAGTAGGTGCTCAGGGCCATTTGTGACTGAATAAATGTTTCTAATGGGACAGCACAAGCAGGCCGTGAAGCTGGGAGCGGACCCCAAATCCTGCCTTTCCACAGGAACTCCTGCTCCTCTTTCAGACGAGCGAAGTGGGGCTCGGAAAGGAGGCGGGAGGGGAGCAGTGCGGCCCTGAGTCCCTGGTGAGGAGCACACCACCGGGTGTGGGCAGCCCACGGAACAGGCTCCCCAGGAGACCGGGTGCAGAGGAGCGTGGCGGCTGCACCCTTGGTTACTGAATGTTTGGTCTCTGATCCCGATGCCCGTTCAAATAACGAGAACAGAGTCTTGGGGGAAAAGGAAAGCTTTCCTTCACCAGTCAGGGGCAGCAAAGCAAGGGCCAGGGGCCCCCAAATTGCTAGCTCCCCGTTAAGAAACGGGTGGGGCTTTTGATTTGGGGCTTTAGGTAGGGGAGGGTGCCGTGGCCTTCCTGCTCAGCGTTTTCCCATGGGCCTGCGTCTGGGGCTGCTTCCAGCCGAGGAGACAGAGGGTTTCTCAGATGAGCGTCCTCGGCTGTTTGTCTCCACGGGGGAAGGTGCACTCTGACGTCAGGGAGCCGAGGAGCTGGGCCTGGGAAGCCTCGGTTTCTGGATATGGTCTGGACGCTAGTTTCTCTGTAAAAGGACTTCAAGGTCCTGCGATCAGCATGACTTTAGTGGGAGCCCAGCGTGAGCCCATCTGGACTTGAACAATTTGCTAATTCCATTTGGCTCTATAGCTGAAGGGGTCAGAGGTCACAGAAACAAGCCTTTACCTGTGAGTGTCACTAAGGACCCAGGGCCCTGGGGATGTGGGCCTTGAGTTTTAGCCCATCTCTGCTGGGTTCTCTGAAGCGGAACCGACGGCGGGGCTGATGTGAACTCAGAGCCGGTCCCACCTTGGCCCGGCCAGGCACCCCATCTCCCACCTGGGAAGCGGGAAGCAGTTAGGGCTGGAATCCTGGGGAAGAGAAGTTCTTTCTCTGTTGGGCTGCTGAGGGGTGATGAGGCCAGCCTGGGAGTGACGGTGGAGAGCTCCCCCTGAGCAGGACAGCAGCACAGAGGGCAGGCAGCCAAGCCAAGAGGCTGGGAGGGCCGATCCCTGCTGATGGCATCGAGCACCCAGGTACAGCCTCACCTGAAGCTCTCTGCCTTTAGACGGCCTAGTTACAGAAATCGTTCTCTCCTGCTTTGTTCGTTTGCTAGTTCAAGCCCCTTGGGTTTCTGTCACAGGCTATCAAAAGAGTCCTGGGGCCGGGTCGGCAGCATAGTGGTTAAGCTCCTGCACTCCTCTTCAGCGGCCCCAGGTTTGCAGGTTTGGGCCCCAGGTGCAGACACTCACATCGCTCATCAGCCCATGCTGTGGCAGGTGTCCCACATAGAAAATAGCGGAAAATTGGTGCAGATGTTAGCTCAGGGCCAATCTTCCTCACAACACAAAAGGAAAAGAATAAAGCTTCTGACTGTTCCTTTCAGCTGGCAAATGGAGCACTCTGGCATGGCTACAACATGGAGGATTTAGGCTAGCTTCAAGGAAGAACTTCCAGATAACACTGCAAGGCTCCAGTCTAACCTGGAGCCCAACTGGACTCAAGCCATATCTGTTGGGGGCCTGCTATAGACTGTTACCCAAGTTAATCCTCGTTTTGGAGGACAAGACTGAGGCTCAGAGAAGGGAGGCAAGTGGCCATAGCGAGGACGTGTGGACCAGGCAGCAGGCCCAGACGCTGCTGCTGCTCTCTGGGGAGCTGGCCGAGGTGGCTTGCCCGCGTGCCGGGGGCTCTGGCGCCAGTGGCACGTGTGCTGGGAGCGCCTGAGCCGTGGTGGCTGCATGGGCCGCCCAGAGGCACCCGGAGGGCTTGCACACACAGGGGGCCGGCTCTTGGCCCGGCCCCGCCCGGCTCCCCTCCCGGCTTTGTCTTGCTTTGCTTGGGGGAGTCACGCTCAGGCGACCACCAGGCCCAGTGTCTGGAGCCTGTACAGGGGAGGCCACAGCCTGCGCCGCCCGCCGGCCCTCCGGACACCCCTTCCTTCCTTCGGGCCTTGCAGGACCCTGTTCCCCACTTGCACAGCGGAGGTCTTTCCAGAATATGCAGGGCACCTCGCTCCTTCTGGAATGCGATGGGTCCCTCGCTGCCCTTTCCACGTCACCCTGGAACGCAGCTCGGGTCCTGCTTTCTTTGCCTCGTGGCCTCCAGAGGCCGCCACAGGAGGGCCCGGGTGGACGGTGCACCAAGCTCAGCCCCCAAGGGCCCTGAGGCGAGAGCTGCCCACCAGGGACCTCGCACCTGCTGAGGAGGCTGCTGAGGCCCCGAGGGGCGGACACAGGGCTCGGGCCAAAGGGACCCCAAAGGCTTCGTGCTGGCTGGGGGCTTCTGGCCGTGCTGGGGGTCGAGGTCCCTGCGGTGTCTGAGGGCCCGCTGTGTGCAGAGAAGCAAGGACAGCGGCCGGCCCAGAGCTGTTCACAGCCCAAGCGCGGACGAGCCAGCCAGGCAGACAGAACCGCAGCTCACGGGCCGTTTCCAGGGGTGAACGGTGGCGTCGGGGCAGAGGCCCACGTCTGCTGGGGAACTACTTAAGTACAGAGAAGTTTTAGCTGGGACTTGCAGGCTTCCAGTGAGATATGAGTTTGGCTCAAATAATGGAAAACTCTATTAAGAGTGGCTTAAACCACAAAGACATCTAACGTGTAATGTTTAAAAATGATGTGAGAGACGGGAAGTCCAGACGTGGTCTGGTGGCCCGACAATGTCATCGGTGACCCAGAAGCCACCCCCTCTCTATCCCACCATTAACAGAATGTTAGTGTCACTCCCTCATGACTGCAGTGTGGCTGCCTCCATTCCAGCCATCATATCTGCACAGTCAGGGTTCAAGCCGGAAGCAAGGGGGCATCTCAACTCAGGGCGCCAGGGCAAAGGTAGATTTTAAAAGCTCATTCTAATACTGAAAACCTGGAAGACTACAGACCGAATGCCAGGTGTCAAGCTTTTTGTTGGTATGACATGTGAACGGCTGGCCACCTGCGACAGTCCCTCTAGGAGACGCTCTTCTGGAGCTGAGCTGGAGCCACTCTCTGGATGGAGCATGTGTTCCCAGCTCACCACAGTCCCCGCCACTCCCTCAGCTTGCCTCTGGCCCAGGGCCTCACCCACCTCTCTGGACCTGACCCTTGGAGGCATCTGAGTTTGCGGTCCTCCCTTTAGCCCCATGGAGCTTCACCTCTTCACCCGAGACGTGAGGACAGCAGTGTCCAGCCTGGGTTAGATGCACTGGGAATGCAGCCTCAGAGCAGGGGTTCACTGAGTGCCCCGAAGGCAGCTGAGACGAGGTGGGTGGGCGAGGCCCGGGACCAGGGGCTCAGGGAAGTGTCCCCGAGGAATGCTGTGTCTTCTGACTCCAAAGCTGCACCCTGACCTCCTGCCCGTCTCCCTCTCCCTCGTGCATCACTGCAGCCAGGGATCCCGCAAACCCTGGGCATGCGGGGGCCACGGCCCCGGGGTCAGCACCAAGGGCACCAGCAACAGGCACCCATCCAACACTCCATCTCCAGCAGCTCAGAGAGCACAGCGCCCCCATGAGGTACCACTGCCAGACCCACTTATAGAGAGAAACTGAGCCTCCAAAGGGACGAGGGACCCGTCCAAGGTCACACAGACTTAGAAAGCTAGAAGCCAGGTCTGCCAGTCTCTCACACAAGCAGACATTCCAGCCTCAGGCGATGACAACCAGGTGACCTAAGCACAGAGCGGGCTGCGTGTGTCATGGTGGGGGCGGGGTACTGGCCGGGCAGGCTAGGGAACAGATGCCAGAAGGGCAGAGTCTTGCAGGGTGAGGGCACTGCTGTCTGGAGAGCAGAGGAAAGGCGCTCCTGCTGGAGGACCAGCTCATGCTAAGGCCTGGAGGTGCGGCGGCCTGAGAAACACGGCTTGTACGTGACAGAGGGGGGCTCTGGAAGCCACCGCCCTCACCTGTGGAGGCCCCTGGACTCCCCCTCCTCCCGGCTTGACCCCCGCCCCGGCAGCTGTGCCTCCATCCATCTCTCTGTCAGCCCTCCTCCGGCTGCCCCGAGGCCCAGCCCCTGAGCCGGCTCCTCCTCAGCATCCTGCTCTTTCCACATTGTCCGGTCTTGGCTCAGACACAACAGGTGGGTTCCCTCCCTTGAAGTGATAATTAAGTTTCTCAGTACCGAGGGATACCCTCATGACATGTCCTCAAAGTTTAAAAAGAATTAAAATTGAGAAAAGAATCCAGACTGCTAACGGTCTAAATGAGCACAGGATGAGAGAAGGTCCCTCTGTTCCTGGTGAGGAAGGGGCCCTGTTCCCGGAGGAAGACGGGAGGGGGTGACCTGGACCCCCGTGCGCCTGTGGGCAATCCTTCCATCTAGTCAGGGTGTAGCCATCGTCACACGTTTCTGAGCCCCTTTCTGTATCTGTCCCAGAGCCCTCCCAGTGCTCCCAGGCTGGAGAGGCCATCAGACAGTGAGCACAGCTCTGGGGGCCCAGGTGAGGCCAGAGGGGGCTGCAGGAGGGGATGTGGTTTGAGAAGGGCTTCATGGAGGCGGTGAAATCTGAGCAGGGTCTCCAAGGACAAGCCATCATCCAGCCAGGGCCTGGCACCCGGCAGGAACCAAATCCATGAGGAAAGAACGAGTGAGTGAGTGAAGAAATGAACGGGCGCCCTGACCTCCTGCCCGTCTCCCACTGAGCGGGTGCTGAGCAGGGGGCCTGGCTCTGAACGCAGTGAGGGGAATGAAAGGGCCGACGCGAGGGAGACCGGGGCGGGAGGCCGTCACTGTAGACAGAGGAGGCAGGGAAGGCTCCTCTGAGGAGGTGACATCGGAGCTGAGCCTTGTCTGGGCCATGTTTGTAGCTTCTGGAAACCTGAGGCTTTAACCTCTGGCCCGCGTGCGCACATGGGACATGCCTTGTCCCAAGTCCCTTCGGCTCAGCCTCCTGCCTCCCCTGTCGCACCCCCACCCCAGGAAGAGCCCTCCTTCCTGGGCCCACATTCCAAATACAAACTGACCCATCCAGGGGCCATCCACACCCCAAGCACCTCCTCTGCTGGACACTCACACTCAGGGCCACGGGCCCCCTGCCCTTGTCCCCCAGGGCAGGCACCAGACAGGCGGGACAGCCCCCTGCCCCGGAGCCTGTGAGTTATTCAGACCAGCCCGTCTGAGCCTGCTCACCCTGCCTCGCTGTTCCTCCCCGCAGAATCCACAGGACAGGCTCCTGCCCGCAGTGCCCTGCTGTCTCACCTCCTGACCCCCGGGGCTTCCCGGGTGGCCCTGCGTGGCCCTGCGAGCTCCGCCTCGGAGAACTGCAAGTAATCAACTATCTTCTCAATGGCATCGTCTCCAGGTCCGCTGGCCTTACTGAACCGCACACGTTCCCTTGTCACATTCTCTGTGAAACCTGCCCTCCCAGACCCTTTGCAGACGCTTAGCCTGAACAGAGGAAGAGCAAAGGAAGTGTGCGCCCTGTCACAGCATCTTCGACAAGGTGAACCTGGAATACACACTGGAGTTCCTTTCCCCATCAAACGGGAGGCTCCAGAAGAGTGGAGGGCACATCAGGCATTCCACGGACAAGACCAGAGCCCCGGGACGTCCCGAACGCCTGTCTCCCCAGGCGGCGGGCTCGGGGCCAGGGCTTGACCAAGTCCCAGGCTCTGCCCGCCCACTGAGCCTGGAGTTTGGTGGGTTTTTCGGATTCAGCTTTTAATCTTGTCACTTTAGCAGACAGCCCTCAGTTCCTAACTTATCTTTCCAGCAATAATCCAGTTAGAGCGCTGCTCCCTGAGTCAGGTGACGAGAATCTGCAGACATCAGCAGGGAGAGACAGTTTCAGCCTGGCCTGTTTCACAACAAGGGGTGTCTTTGGGAAAGAGTGGGGGTGCGCAGTGTGGGAGGACAGAACAAGGGGACGCCTTGGGTGGCACCAACGCCAGATTTGTTTCCTGGGGGCATCGATCTTCACGCATTCGATATCCAGGGCAGCGCCCCGAGAGGGGAGTGGGTTGGAGCTGAGCTTGGCTGTCACCCCACGGAAAGGAGGGCTGAACACTGCAGGCAGCTGTGGCCCGGGGAGTGGCCTGACCCAAGGGAGCCACCCAGAAAGTCGCCTCCAAGATGGCCATCCTGGTCAGGTCAAGGTCCAGCTGCTGGAACAAAGGCCCACGGCAGAGTGGCGCACAGAGCTGGCCCCTCTCCCGCGCTCAGTCTGGAGGCACACGGTTGGTGCTGGTCGGGCAGGGCTGCCCGGGAGGCTCCTGTCCCCGTTGCCCTGTCATCCCAGAGGAGCCGCCCTCGTCCGTGTGGTCAGGACAGAGCTCCAGCCTCAGAGCTCGTGCTCCCGGCAACAGGACAGAGGGAGATGCAGATAGAAGAGCCTGCTTCTCTCTCCTGGGAAATATCTGGAAGCCACACAAGTCACTTGCCTTCCCGTCCTCAGGGAGCGCTGGGTTCCATGCCCAGCCCGCTGCAGAGGAGGCTGGGAACTCTGTGTCCTGGGTGGCCACATTCCCAGCTAGGAGTCAGGGGTTCAGTTGCTCTGGGAGGTGGACGATGCCATTGGGAGCCACCCGGAACTGTCTGCCACACCCTTGTTAATGTTTCCTCCCACCACCCCAGCACTCCACACCCTGAGTTCCTGTTTTGTGAAAAATGGTCCATCAGACCAGTTGCATTAAGTAATTCATAATTCAGGAGTCAGCTGAAGATGCCGGGCCAGCGGGGGCGTTCATTAGCTGCGCTGGCAAATCCCTGGTGGGGCCCCACACCGACTCACGGTCTCTCCCCGCAGAGCCCACTGTGCACCTGAAGCCAGAAGCATCTTCTCCAGCGGAGGCCGAGCACGTCGCTCCCTGCTCCTGCTCCCCTGCTCCTTAGAAACTGACCCAGGGCCCTTGCTGTGGAACTGAGCTTAGCCTAACGAGGCAGCTCAGAGGCAGCCGCCGGCCAGCCAGCCAGCGCCCAAGCTCACAGAAGAGACGGAGAAAGCCTCATCAGCAGAGCGTTCCGTCATCACAGCTGACTGCTCTCCAGGCCCGAGCTGGGGGATATCGAAGTTCGGAGACGCAGAGCACAATGCACCCAGCGGAAGTGGTCCCAGAAACAAGGGGTGCTGGTCCACGTCCCCCCAAGCCTCGCGCCTGCCTCTGTCTTGTACGTGCCCACCACCACAGCCTCCTTCTGTCTGGGACGCCTCCTCCGATTGCTGCGGTCAGAGCCTGCAGCCCTCCCCACTAGATGCCACCTCCCTTTAGACTGCCAGCAGGGGGTGAGCGTGTGCTGAGCTGGGCACGTCCTGCCTCTGTCCCCGGCACAGGGGACTGTCCTCCTGTTGGGTCCCCGCCTTCTCTTCCCAGCTGGGCTGTGCTCTTCCAGCAGGATCCATGCCTGATTCCCCTCGGGGAGCCCGGGAGTCTGGCCAAGCGCCCAGCATGTGGGCTTCACCGAGGGGGAGCCTCACAGGCAGGGGATTTGTGGAAAACCGAACCAGTCAGTGTGAGTAAAGCCCAAGGAGGAGGTGGGAGTGCAAAGGGCTGCAGGGGACAGGTCACAGAGGGTCCCGAAAGCCCACTGAGGCAGTGGGACTGGCCCTGAAGGGAAGGGGGGCCCTGGACAGATGCCAGGAGAGCCGTGCCAGACGACCACACGCTGGGCTGTTTGGCGTAAGGAAAACCACAGCGGGGGACCCGAACGGGGAGCAACAAGCCTCCCAGCATGTCCGCAGCCCTCCTCTTCCTGGCCCTGGCCCTGCACTCCGTGGGCGCAGGGAAATCTCTGCCCACTCTCGTGCTGGGACCGTCCCGAGCCGTCTCGTGAGCACGTGGAAAGACTGCACACAGTGCCACCGGCCTCGCGAGCAGCAGCCAGCGGCCTCCTGGCCATCCTCAGGCTTCTGAGGAGCCCCTGCGGAAGCTCCCTGATGGTTGACCCTCCCTCTGGAGCCCCAGGATGTCTGGCTTCCTGTCACCTCCCCTGGAACCTGCAGCTGTCCGAACAGCCCACACCTCGTCAGTGCTCTTAGGGGCCTGCTCCGCATCACCGTCATCAAAAGGAGAAATCGTCCCAGTGCCCAGGGCCAAGTCCTGCGATACAGTCGGAAGACCCATCTGCACGTGGAAGTCACCTGAGGCCGCTTGGGGGCCCACACCCTGCCACCCCGATCCCCCAAGGGTGGCTCACGGACTCGGTTACCCTATCTGGACCTCTCGCTTGTAGTCATAAAAGCCACAGGCTCGAAGTTTCCCGTGCTGCTTCTGGAAACATCAGCTAGTGTTAGCCACGGTCGCTGCCTTTCTGCCCTCCACTGTGGCTCCCAGCCTTGTCCCTTCAGACCCGCATTAGTTGCTAGGAGCGTTACCCCAAGAATTCTGAGTCACTTCTCCACCTAGTTGTTCCGATCACCTCCTCGTGCTACATCCCTACACGCGTCTCAACCTGGAGCCCACCCAGCCCCCGCTCTGTGTAAGGAGGGTGCAAAACGGAGCATCTGTGACACAGCTTTCTGCAGCAGCAAGTTTATTACAAGACTTGGAAAACCGAGGACTTTCCGAGACCCGACCGTCAGCCCCTCAACGTGGAAGAAGAGACGGAGAGGACGGGGAGGGAAGCTGTGCTCCGGGAAAAGCAGTCCAGGCTCTGAGGTTCCACCCCGGTGGGGCCAAGGGGCAGAGCTGCAGCGAGGGTGGCCTCTCCTCGTGTCCCCCAGGTGCCTCCAGGCCGTCCTCTAGGTTCCCCGAGTGTTTGGCCGCGATGCTTTGGAGGCTCCCAGAGGGGCCAGGTCCCTTCCGAGTTGAATCTCTGCAGAGAGCGCCGCCGCGGTTGGCACAGCTCCCCTGGCCGCTGGAGCGAGGCCTCTCACCCGCATCTTTGCACACACGCGTGTCCTTCTTGCACGGCCCCCACTCACAGCAGAAGGCGTCTCCCTCTGGCCGAAGCCCCACGCCCGGGGGCCGGCTCCGGATTCTGCGACTTGCTCGCTGTGCGCGGACAATGCAGGGGGCAGCTCGACCCTTGGGCTGGGACCGGACCTGCTGGGACCTCACCGGGGCCACACCCTGTTCCTCTTGCCAGATCCGATCCTGATTGGCAGGCAGCAGCACAGACCTCGGAGTGCCTTGAACAGCCTCCTGGCAGCGCCCCCTCGGCCCTGGCTGCGGCCAGAGGGCGAGGCCGGGGTCACCTCATGGGGCTGCGCCGCCTGCCGGGAGTCTCCTTGGCAGCTTCCCTCCTGGGCCCCACGTGTGGTGCGGGCACTGTGGGAGGAGGGGACGGCCCCGGGGTCCCATGGGGGGGCCGGGCTGGGGGCAGCGGGGCATGAGTCCAGGCTGGGCAAAGCACCGCCAGGCTCTGCGGCCTCCGGCCCTGACTGCGGCTTCTCGCTGGGCCGCTGACGGCCAGCCTCCCGGAGCCAGGTAGGCAGAACTGGCTCACTGCCAGCGCGCCGGCCGCGGGGCTCCAAGGCCCTCCGCCACGCCGTGCAGTGTTGCAAAGCACGGCAGCTGTGGGCCTTGTTGGAGGGGAGGGAGGTCGGGGGTCTGGCGTGACCACCCCCCTGCGGCTGCTGGGCCTTCAGCATCTCGTCGGTCCCCCAGGCGGCCCTCGTGTCAGCAGGCGGCTCCCTGTAAGGCCTCAGCCTCGGCTGGCCCCAGTTGACCCACGGGTCCCCCATCACCTCCTCCAAAGTCTTCCTCTTCCCAGGGTCGAGGGTCAGCAGGCCTCTGAGCAGCTGGGCGCACTGGCACGACACCAGCCTGGGCGGCGAGTAAGACCCCCTGAGCGTGCTGCGCTGGATGGCGTCGAAGTCCTCCCCCCAGAACGGCAGGGACCCGGCAAGCATGGCGTGGAGCAGCACGCCGAGGCTCCAGACGTCGGCCGGGGGGCCGGCGTAGGGCTGCAGCCGCATGACCTCCGGGGCCATGTAGCCGGGGGTGCCGCAGAACGTGCTCAGCGGCCCGCCAGGGTCCAGGCTGCAGAAGCCGAAGTCGGCCAGCTTCGCGCTCCCCGCCGGGTCCAGGAGCACGTTCTCTGGCTTCAGGTCCCGGTGTATGACGCCCCGGCGGTGGCAGTACTGGAGAGCAGAGACGAGCTGCCGGAACCAGCCTCGCGCCTCCTCCTCAGTCAGGGGGCCGTGCTTCATCAGGTGGTCCAGCAGGTTGCCTCCGCGCACATATTCACTTATTATAAATAGTGTCTCCTCGCTTTCGATCACCTCCACCAGCCTCAAAATATGGGGGTGACGTAATCGCGCCAGACCCTGCGTTTCGCACAGAAGTCTCTTGGCAGTGGCGGCGCTCTGCTCCTTCTTCTGTATGATCTTGACGGCCACCTCCGTCCCGCTGGGGACGTGCAGGGCCAGCTTCACAATGCCGAAGGAGCCCTCCCCAAGGGTCCTTCGCAGCTGGTAATCCCGCGGACAGGGCTGCCTGCCAGCAGAGGTGGCCGCCAGGCCAGGAAGCATGCTGGCTCCTGTCTACGCTAACTGGTAACACTAACTAACGACACTGACTACGCTTACTATGTGAACAAACAAAACGATAGTAGGCTAGCTAATATGGGCTAACTAAAGTAACGAGGCCAGCTATGCTTCCTAACTACGCTAATAAATAACACGAACGCTACCAAAGATACTAACTACTGACTATGCCAACACTACTAACTATACTAGCTATGCTAACTATGCTAACTATGCTAACAATACTAGCTAAAAAATTTAAAGAAAACGCGAGGAAGAACAAAAACAAGGAAAAATTAAAAATGAGAAAATAACAAGGAAAAACTGAAATATAAAAAATATAAATATAATAAAAATATAATGTAAAAATATAATATAAAAATAAATCAATAATAAAAAAATTAAAAATTTAAAAGGGGGAAAAATAAGAAGGAGAACAAAACCCAAAAAAATAAAAAAAGGAAAACAAAGAAAAGTAACAAAACAAAAAGAAAAGAACAAAAAAGCAGCAAACTGAAAAAAAATGAACAAAATCAGGGGGCAAAAAAAAAAAAACGGAGAAAACAAACTAACTGTGGCAGATTCCTCAGGTCACCAGAGCAGCTTCCTGGGTAAGTACCAAAGCCCTAGGCCGGGCAGAGGCTTATACAGGCTTTTGGGAAATTCCATCACAGGGGCTCCTTATGAGGTCAGAGCAGGAAAGGGACCAGGCATGGCTGGGGCTAAACTACAGCGGTTGGCTCACTTCTGGCTCTCAAGACCCCTTTACTCTGAAAAACAGGGACCCCAAAGAGAGTTTCATTAATGTGGGAGATTAGAGAGTGATATTTACTTTATTCAAATTAAAATCTGTAGGATTTTTCAGTGGCCTTTGCATCTATAATTCAAAAATCTCTAATAACTCTTGGCTGTTAAGACCTCAAAATATCTACACTTAAAACGCACAACTCCTGGGGCTGGCCCCGTGGCCGAGCGGTTAAGTGCGCGCGCTCCGCTGCAGGCGGCCCAGTGTTTCGTTGCTTCCAATCCTGGGCGCGGACATGGCACTGCTCATCAAACCACGCTGAGGCAGCGTCCCACATGCCACGACTAGAAGGACCCACAACGAAGAATATACAACTATGTACCAGGGGGCTTTGGGGAGAAAAAGGAAAACATAAAAAATCTTTAAAAAAAAAATACACAACTCCTTTTCCTTAAACTCTGATTAGTTTCAAAATGATCGTACCCCTGAAGGGCTGTTATAGTCCTATAGGAAAACGTTCTGTTGCATGAGACCTGAGAAGGGGCATCATTAACGTTCACAGAGCTGAGGGGAAGAGAGCTTTCCTCCTACTTCCCCAGGGAGACCACGAGCAGATTCCTCACCAGAAACCCTGGAGGCCAGAGGGCAAGGGCTGATGTACTCAAAGTGCAGAAGGAAAAGAAGCCGACCAGGAACCTATATCTGGAGAGCAGTCCTTCCAAAATGAGGGAGGAACCAAGACGTTCCCAGAAAAGCACGGCTCAGAGAGCGCTGTCCACCAGACCCACCTCCGAGGAAGGGAGTCCTTCAGGCTGGAAGGAGAGGACGCGGACGGGCACTCGACGCCTCGGGCAGAAATGAAGGTCTCTGCTCAAGTAAGTAGGAGACGACTACAAAAGCTGGAACTATTCTAACTTTGGCTTGTACCTCCTCTTCTTGTTTTCTGCATTAAGAGACTAAAGGATTAAAACCCCAATTCTTAGTCTGTGTTGTTGGACACACAACGCCATTGATGGAATTCTGTGACATTAAGAACTGAAACAGGCAGCGTGAGAGCTCTATAGGGTCCCAGTTTCTCTATGTTACTGAAGTGACGCTGGCATCAATTGACATTTGAGTGTTATGACTTTAGGATGTTAAGTGTAATTCCACGGTAACCACAAAGAAAAGAGCTATCAAATATACACAAAGCAAAATGAGAAGGGAGTTAAATTGCCTTTTCAGTAATTGTACAGACGAGCTGCACGGCCCCGTCTACCACAACTGGGTCTGTGTTCATGAGGTGACCTTTTAAAGCCACTAAAGGTGAGGGCTGGCTGCCAGGGGAACCCACCTCCATCGGACAGTCGGAACTTTCATTCCCACCCCCTGATTTCCTGGGAGGGGAGAGGGGGCGGCGGTCGAATCCATCACCAACGGCCAATGAGCTAATCAATCCTGCTTCTCTAAGGAAGCCTCCATAAAGACCTCCAACCCCAAAGGGGTTCAGAGCGCTTCCAGGGGGGGAGCTAGCACGCTTCCGCGGGCCACCTGCCGGGCCCCGAACTGCACGAGGACAGAAGCTCCTTCGTCAGGGACCTCGCCGTGTGTATCTTCATCTGCCTGTTGATTCGCATCTTGAAATCTTATGTGAGAAACCAGTAATCTAGTGAGTAAACTGGTTTCCTGATTCCTGTGAGCCACTCTAGCAAATTAATCGAGCCCACAGTGGGGCTCGTGCTAACCTCTGATTTATATTCTGCTGGTCAGTAGCACAGGTGACAACCTGGGCTGGCGACTGGCGTCTGAAGTGGAGGCAGCCTGGTGGGACCGAGCCCTCGACCCGTGGAACGTGATGCTGGCCCCGCGGAGAGGGTCAGAATCGAGGCGAAGTGTCAGGGAATTGTCAGGGGTCAGGGAACGGCTTGGTGGGGTGGGAACACTTCCCTCTACACACATCAGAAGTGGGTACCAGAATCTTCCCCAGGTGAGCTCACAGTGTGAAAGCTCGCCCTGCGCACACTTAGGGCACAAGCGCTTTTCAGTGTGTGTGCCAGTCCATAGAAAAATTGAGAGAAATAAGATGAAAGGGGGAGGGAGGAGGGCAGGAGAGATGACACGAGTGGCTCAGAGCTGATAATGTAGAAGCTGGGCACGTGGGGAGGGTGGCCATTATACCATTTTGCCTACTTTTGTGTATATCTGAAGTTTTCCCCAAGAAAAAGTTGAGAAAGGAAAACACAAGAGTGAGTGAATTTGGAGCCTGCGCTCCTGGACTCCTGCTGAGTGGGCTGTGGGGAGCAGACACGTGAAGCAGCGTGGCTTCTGGGAGGTGGGCTCGGCGAGGACGGACAGACGGCATCCTCCTCTCACAGCCGCATGGCAGAGCTGGAGTGCGATCAGATCCGTGGTCATGATCACGGCACCCCTTCTCTGGCTGAGAGCCCCATAGAGCCTCTGATCAAGGCCAGGGACCCCCCCCCCCCCCAGAGAAAGGCACACACTCGGCTGCAACTCCAGCTGTGGAGAGCCCCGTGCCCTGGCCAAAGAGGGATGTGCCACGTTTGAGACGGCTGGCCCCGATTCTCCCAGCTTTGGCGTGCTCCAGCCCCATCTTGTTTGGGGTGGTGCTGGCTTGGGGGAAGAGCAGGGCAATATGCACTTCAAGGACAAGAAGATATGTAGCCCAGGAGGTGATGCCAACATAAGAGGCGGGCGTTTCCCATCGCACACGGCCCAGAGCAGACGAGGCCTGTGTGGTCAACAGGGGCAGGCGCGGGGGGGGGGTGGGGGTGCCCGGTCAAGGGCTCACACTGCAGTTAGGAGGGTGAGTCAGCCCGGGGACGTAATGTGAGCACGACGACTACGGTTAACTTTGCGTCTCACATGCTGGAAATTCGCTAGGAACACACTGCAGGTGCTTCTACCACGCCAGAAAAGACAATGCCGTGAGGAGAGGCACAGGTTAATTAGCTGTATTGTAGCAACCATTTCACTATGCATCTGTGAACCAAAGCGTGCCGTGCACCTTAAATAGATGGCATTTTTATTCAAAAAACACCAAGACGAGGTCTGTGGTGTGAATGGCCAGGAGCTGTACCTCGACACTGTGACTTTTCTGATGGCAGGAAGGACACTCCTGCCGGGTTCAGGCCCAACCTCTCTCTCAGAAACACTCTCACTCTTAGAAACAACCAGGACACCGAGAGGAAGCCCATGTAGCCACACGCAGGAGGACCAAGGCCCCAGGCCGCCAGCCGCACCAGCTCCCAGCTGTCAGCCAGCACCAACTTGCCGGCATTGGGAGCAAGGCCTCAGCTGATGTCACACAGGGCGGAGAGGAGCTGTCCCCCAGGCCCGGGCCCAAACTGTGAAATCCTCAGTCAATAAATGATGATTCCGTTTTAAACCGCTAACATTGGGGCTGGTTGGTTACACAACGACAGAGGACCGCAGCAGCCCCCACCCCTTGCTCCGTGCATGCTCCAGTTCTGCAGATGCCCCTCACACCCTGGTACAGACCAAATGTTTGTGTCCCCCAGCTTCCTATGTTGACGCCCTGGGCCCCAGGTGGCTGTGTCTGGAGACGGGGCCTGTGAGGAGGCGCCGAAGGCTAACTGAGGCCATGAGGGTGGGGCCCTAACTCGGTAGGACCAGTGCTCTGACAAGAGGAAGGGACACGAGAGCTGTCTCTCCACCACGTGAGGACGTGGGGAGAAGGCACCCGCCAGGAGGAGGGGTCCCCCAGAACCCCGCCCTGCCAGATGCTGCTCTGGGGCTTGCAGCCTCCAGCACCGTGGGAAAATGAACTTCTGTGGTTCACGTGGCCCCGTCTCTGGCCCTCTGTTGTGTCGGCCGAGCTGAGAGAGGCCCCCAGCCTCAAAGCCCCTGCCCACTCCTCCTCCCGCCAGGTTGTTCCGCGTAGCTAACGCCGGCCATCGTCCCTCTCAGCAGACGCGTCTCCATGCAGGGGCACCGCTGACCGGCCTCCACACCCTTGGCCAGGCCTCCCCGTCCATCCCTGTCTGAGCAGCCGGCCCCTCCCCACCCCACAGGCAGGTCTGCAGCTGATCCTCCTGGAGGACGCTGCCCCTCCCTGAGCTCAGCACGGGACCTGCACACACGCGCTCCCTTTCAGAGAAGGCAGCGGCCTGCCCAGGAAGGGCAGAGCACCTTTGGACCCAGAAGTTCTGCTCCCAGGTATAGACGCCAGTGAAGCGTGGGACTCGGCCCTGAGCTGGAATGGGCCCACGTGTCTCTATGGGACAGTGCGTGCATGCGGCCCACACACACAAGGGACGCTAAACAGTCGCGGGAACACATGCACCCTGGGCACCCCCAGCAGCCAAGTGAGTCGCCCAGGGAGCCAGTCCCCAAACAGGGCGCGCATCACGGTCCACGTGAATGAGGAAAAACGGGCAAAACGCCACGCCTCAGCTGAGGGTGCCGCCCGGGGAGCGAGACTGTGAGGCCGAGCAGGGACACGGCTGTCACAGAAGTCAAGCACCAGTCGCCCCAGGGAGAGGGGCTGTTGTCAGGAGGAACACGAGTGCTTCTGGGCGGCTGGAAAGGTCCTGTTTCCTGACGTGGGAGGTGAATACAGACGTCTATACCAGCCGAATCTTTAAACTGTATACACACGCGTACGCATATGCATGCGTAGATGTTGTGTGTGTCTTCTGTGTGTATGTCACAATTTGAAAATGGAAATATGAGCAATGGTCCACCACAGTGATGGATTATTATTTTAAGAAGGGGGAGAGAGTCCCCGCTTTGCTCCTTGCACGTCTAGGCCGGTTGTCGCAGGGGAACCGCCGGCCACCCCCGGCAGCACCCAAGCCCCCACACTCTCTCCGGCAGCAAATGAGACCCAAAGCAGGGAGTTCCCAGCAATGTGTGTCCCAGCGGCCTGAATGGAAGCCCCTTGTTCTAGAAGGACACTGGACTCCCGTCCAGCAATTCCAGGTGGGCATCGGCGCCCAGCACACCACCCCCTGTGCTGGCAGATGACAGAAGACCGGAATGGCAGGCAGAAACTCGTGCTGTCTCCATAGCCCAGGGGCCAGGGACAAGGTGCAGACAGCTCTCTGTCACCTGGACGGCTCTCCAAGGCCACTCTCAGGGAGCCTGAAGGAAAGCAAGCCCCGGACAGGGAGGAAGGGTGAGCCGGGAACAGCGGGAGAGGGTGCTTGTCGTCGTTTTGTTTTCCATTCCACCCCAGCCGCGGGGGGAGGAAAGCAGGCGGGGCGTGTGTGGGTGTGGGTGTGCGTGTGTGTGTGTGCACCTCGATCTCCATCTTCATCTCTCCCCGGGGAAGCCAGCTCCCGGCCTGTGAGCGGCCCTGTGGAGAGGCCCACGTGGGGAGGACCCGACGCCTCCTGCCCCCAGCCGCATACGGGAGCTGAGAGGGAGACTCCCCGCCTGGGACAACGCGGCCCCTGCCGACATCCTGACCGACCCCTCGACAGCCGTGAGTCAGAGCCGTCCAGCCCTGCTGCCCCTGGGCTCCTGGCCCACACAGCCCAGGCGATAAACATCAGCTGCTGTCGTTCATCCCCCAGCAGGAGACAGACCCCTCCTCAGAGCCTGTCTACTGTCCCCTGCATGGCAGCCCTCATTCAGGGCCCCTGGAGCCGTCTTGCTTATGGCTGCTTACCGTCTCTGCCTTCCTCGTTAGAGGGAAGCCCCCGCAAGGACAGGGGATTTGTAGGTTCACAGTAGGGTCCCCAGTGCCACGACAGCACAGAGGTTGCTTGACAAATGGCCGAGGTGCGGCAATGCAGCAAACCAGGAGCCCCATTGCTCTGACGTCCCGTGTCTGAGAGGCAGGAACACGCCAGGGAACAAGCACAGGCCCTGAGTCAGGCCTCCCGGGTCCCAGCCCCAACCCCGGCCCCAAGGGACCTCAGAGTCACCCAACCTGGAGGAGCCTCGGTTTCCACATCTGTGCACTGGGGATGATAGTAACAGTTAGCCCACAGGACGCTGTAAGGAGACAAGACGCCCCCCTGGCACAGAGCAGCTGATCAATCAAGCTGCCTCTCTCACCCTGTCTGAAGGTGTCACATGAGAATGTGAGCTCCCTGCCGCTAGGCGGCAAGCCACTGCTCAGGGGCAGACCTGCAGTGAAGGAGGGCAGCTGACATCTGTAGTAGAGGATGCGTCCCCATGCGCCAGAGCCAGCATCCTCGTGCGCCGAGCAGAGCAGGCTCCAGGGGACAGTTGGCTCTGTGAACCCAGGACAAAGCTGGCCCCAACCTCACACACTAACAGCGACCCACGGCAGAGTCCCGTTTACGCCAAGGGTGGCACATTCAGAGGATGCCCTTGAATCCCATGGAGATTCATCACCAGTCGCAGGGCCGATGGAGCACTGAATGACATGGGGAGAAGAGGCAGAGACGGCCGGGTGGAACCCTGGGGTGGATGACACCTGTGTGCACACGTGGTCCTGGCCTCAGCATGGGGGGCGCATCGGGCAGCTGAGAGCGTCCTGGAGCCCTCTGGGTTCCTGCCCACAAGGATGAGAACCAGGAACGGGACAACCTTCCAAACTGGAGTGAGCAGGTGTGAGGTCACAGAAGCAGCCTCACACCTGTTGACTCACGGCCCAGGGACTGTCCCCAGCAGGACACCCAGAGCCGGGACGAGGCTTTCCACGTGCGCATGCTTAGGCCACGGAGGCCTCAGCTTGTGCGGCGCCAGACGCAGACCTGGAGAGGAGGACTCTGGAGCAGGAGTTTATCTGGGTGGTGGAGGCAGGGGGGTTGGGAAGTGAGAGAGGGAAGAGGCGGGGGCTAATAATGGCTCCTATGGGCTGCCCAGCACTGTGGGGCCCCACTCTGGACACCCACCACCGTGGGCAACAGGAGCTCGGCCCACCAGGGAGCCCTGGCAGCCGGGGCAGAGCAGGCCGCTCAGGGCTCTCCCACTCGAGGGGTGAGGCAGCTGGGGTACCGGCTGAAGGTGCTCCTGGGGACAGCAGATTTCCACATTTGAGCCTGTCACCCAGGGGGCCAAGGAGTCTCCAGCGGTAAGGAAAGTCCCAGCCAGACAGAGCTGGCAGCTGGAAGCCAGGACAGTATGCACTGTGGAAGCTAGGGTGAGGCGCTCTGAGAGCCAGTGCTCCCGGGACCAAGAGAGAGCCACTCGCTCTCCTCCTTGTAACACAGTGGATAACTGAGCCTTCCCATGGCCTCTGGAAGGTCAAGGGTGCAAGTGATCATTTCTGTCACTCTTATTTCACACCTCTGGTGGACCCTGCAGGCTGACTCATTCCACCAGTGTGCCAGCCCCTCCTTCTGTGCTTGGCCGCATGGGAGTCTCCGGAAAAACTGCCATCGACATCTCCGTGACTCCCTTGCAGCCAGGGATCTGCCAGTGGCCTCAGCTCCTCTGGACAGATGCCTGCCCGAGATTTAAAAGGTGGAAGTGAGCCGCCCAAGGTGGTGGAGGATGGGGCTCCTGGCTGGCAGGGAACAGGGGCCTGGTTGTCCCACAGCAGCACGCTCCAGGGTCTGGGCCTGAGCATCACAGGCGGTGGGCTTTCCATGGCAACAGTCTGGGGCGGGGAGATTGATTGTCCAGGTCATTGCTAGTGTTGTCCCTGGCCATGGGGCATCCAAGCTTGGTCCCCTGCTGGTCCTGGCTTCTCAGTCCTAGCACCCATGGACAGATTCTCCTCAGCTCAAACCAGAAAGAGTGTTCTGTCGTCTCCAACTAATCAGTGAGACTGGCCCACATTCAGATTTTGAAATCACCTCTATTGTTTGTCTTGTGTGAAAAAAATACAGGAACGCTTAAGAAAAACAAGTAAAAATCGCACGTAATCCCACCGCCCGGAGGTCATCACTGTGATATTTTTGCATGTTTCCTCCCGGACTTTGGGTTCTGTCCATTTTTTTATACAGTCAAAATGACGGTTTCTAGCACTCTGTGTGAGCTTTGCTCACTTGACACGGATTGTCAAAGTGGCCCAATCGCCTCGTCCACGAGGCCTGCAGCAGCTTCTAGACCAAGGCAGTTTCCTCTCCACCCACTCTTACTGTTTTTTAAACCACATTCTTGAGGTGTAATTGACAAACAGAAGCTGTATATATTTAACACATACAATGTGATGACTTTGGAGACGAGCATACATCGGTGAAACCAGCACCACCATCTGTGCCATAGACACATCCTTCACCTCCAAAAGTTCCCTCCACTTGTTAGTCATTGTTTTGTGAGTGTGTGTGTGATAAGAATACCTAACATGAGACGGGCCCTCTGAGCAGAGTCGTAAGTACACAGCCCAGCACTATGACCCAGAGGCACAGTGCTGCACAGTAGGGGTCTGGAATGCACTCACCTTGAGACGCGGAGGCTCCGTGCCCTTCGACTGAGACCTCTCCGCTTGCCCTTTCCTCAGCCTCCGGCACCCACCGTCTGCTCTATTCTTTGTGCGTTTGACTATTTGATCCCTCGTGGAAGTGGTTTTCTGGTATCTGCCCTTCCACGTCTGACTTGTTTCATCGAGCATAACGTCCCCCAGAGTCACCCAAGTTGTGACGAATGTCAGGCTTCCCCTCTTTTTCAAGGCCGAATAACATTCCATTGTGTGTGTAAGCCCCATTCTCTTCATCCACTCATCACTTGATACACATTCAGCTTGCTTCCATGCCTTGGCTCTCGTGATAACGCTGCCGTGAACATGGGAGTGTAGACGTCTCTTTGAGATCCTGATTTCAATTCCATTGGGTGCGTACCCACAGTGGGATTGCTGGATCCTTTGGTAGCTCTACTTTTATCTTTTTGTATGGCCCTGGTGTCACGGCAAGGCTGGCCTCACAAATGAGCTCACAGTCTTCCTTCTTCAACGTTTTTGAAGAGTTTAAGAAGGATTGGTGTCAGTTCCTCTATAAATGTTTGGTAGAATTCCCTTGTGAAGACACCTGGTCGTGGGCACACATTGCATGTTATTGATGTCACAATTCACATCTTTTCTATGGTGTTTCCATTAAAAGATCTTTGTAGTTATAGTTATTCTTAATATTTTTGTCTTTTAACTTTTAGACCAGGGTTAAAAGCATTTCATGCGCCACCATTACAGTATTACTTTGTTTCGTACTTGTCTATATATTACCTTTACCAATAAGATTTATACTTTCATAAGCTTTTGCGTTGTGTGTAGTCTTCTTTCCTTTCAATTGGAAGTACTTCTCTTAGGCAGGTCTAGGGGTAACAAAGCCCCTCAGTTTTTGCTTTTCTGGAAAAGCCTTTCTCTCTCCTTCGTTTGTAAAGGACAGTGTTGCCAAGGACCGCATCCTCGGTTGGTGGGTATTTTTTCCTTTAGCACCTTAAACATATCATCTTACTCTCTCCTGACTTTCAAGGTTTCTCTCGAAAACTATGCTGATCATCTCCTGGGGTCCCTTGGATGTGATGAGTCACTCTTCTCTTGCTGTTTTCAAAAGGCTTTGTTTGTCTTTGACTTTGGACAATTTAAGGAACGTGTCTCGGTGTGGACCCTGTTTGTGTTTAACGTATTTGGGGTCTTTTGGGCTTCATGAACCTGAATGTCCATTTCTCTCCCCAGATTTGTAAAGTTTTCAGCTATTATGTCTTGAAGTACACTTTCTGCTCCTTTCTCTTTCTCTTCCCCTTCTGAAACACCCTTTCTGTTATATTGGTTTCCTTTAGGATGTCCCGCAAGTCTTACGGTCTTTCTTCATTCTTTCCCTTCCTTTTTCTTTTTGCTCCTCTGACTAGATAACTTCAAATAACCTGTCCTTGAGTTCCTTGATTCTTTCTTCTGCTTGTTCAAGTCTGATGCTGAAGCCCTCCACTGAATTTTTTAGTGCAGTCGTTGTACTCTTTAGCTCAGAAGGTGTGTGTTTAGTTGTCTGTCTGTATTCTCTCATGCCTCACTGAGCTTCTTTAAGATGTCTGCGTAGAATTTGCTGTCAGGCAATCTGCAGAGCTCCATTTCCTCAGGGTCGCTACTAGAGCTTTACCGTGTTTGTTTCATGGTGGCATGTACCCCATCTCCAGCCCTCAGAACAAACCCAAAGTCCACCCACAGCCTACGAGACCTGAGGGGTCTGGCCCTGCTCGCTTCTCCAGCTTCCTCAGCTTCCAGCTTCTCCCGGCTTCTCTGCTCCAGTCTCACATCCTCCATCGCATCCCTCACACGGCCAAGCTCCCCAGCTCCAGCATCTTGTCAGTCCTGTTCTTCCTGCCTGGAAGGTCTTCTCCTGGCTGCTCGTTTCACTGGCTCCCTCATCCGTTGGATCTCACTTTGAATGCCAGCTCCTAGGACAGGCTCTCCCCGTATCCCCCACCTGAATAGCCCTCCCCAACTCCCCTTGATCCTCTACAGCATCATCCCACTCTTCCCTCTGCGTCCTTGTCACCATCTGAGACCATCTCGTCTGTCCACTCGCTTATTGTCTGTCTTTCCCAGGAGAATGTCAGCTCCCAGGGGCAGGCAGGGTGTCTGTCTTGTTTATGACTGTACTCCCCGCCATTCCCTGCAAAGTTCTTTTAAAAAGACATTTTACATCGTCACGTAACAGTCGATGTATACCGTGCCGTACTTGACTTCACCCTTTACTGTCTGTGAACATGCCGCAGTTTCTGAGTAGAAGTAACACTGCAGTGAACGTCTCTGTGCACAGCATCCTTTGTCCCTGCCTCTGATGATCTCGTTAAGCAATAGTCTCAGGAGTGGAAATACTGGATCGAAGAGCATGAATATTTTTCAGCCTCCTTCATGCACACTGCCATCCTGCGTTCCAGAAAGTCTGAACCCAAGATCTAACGGAAGTCCCATCGTTCCTGACTGTGAGGGCTCAGAGATGGGTCCTTTAGACTAGAGGTACACGTGGGTCATGTGGGGTCTGATTCATATTCAGATTTTGATGCAGGAGGCGTGGAGCGGAGCTCGAGAAGCTCATTTCCAACCAGCTGCTGGGAGAACTCCTCCAGAGGCCTCCCTCCTGACGCATCCTTGCCTGCTCCTTGCCATCCCTGTCCGGGCTCCCTACTGACACGGCCCCTGGGCACCTGTGTCTCCACCCGGCCCTCTGGCTCCCAGGCCAGCAGGAAACCCTGGGCTTGTCTCCACTCTGCCTGCCTCGGGCCCTGTCTCCACGTGGCTCTCAGTTCCAGGCTCCCTACCCCGTGATGTCATATGTGGCTCTCAGGGGTTTTGAGCTGGTTTCCCACCACTCGTAGGGTGAAATTATCCCTTCAAATCCCAGGATGCTCCACTGCCCTGTGTGGAGAAGTCCACGTCTGTGGCTATTTGTCCTGCCTGCTCCCACCCTCTACCTCCCCATCTTATGACAACAGTGCCTCTTTTTCCTCAGAAGACCCCCTCCAGCCTTTCCTAGTCCGTGTGGTTTGGGGGAAGTTAACCGTCTATACACAGGCATCAAAGAGAAACATAGGACCTAGATCCAGCCAGTCAGTGCGTTTCATCCCTTTTGATCCGGTCACCAGGCTGAGGATGGACATGCGACCTGGGCCCAGCCATCCCGTGCTGGGACTTGCAATGGACTCCTATGAATGAGAAGCCCTCTCCCTCTGAGGCGCTGCCAGGGCACCTCACGCAGGCACCTGACGGAAGGGTGAGGCCAACACGGAAAGCAGAGCTAAGGGAGCTCCTGATGACACAATCTGAGCCCCGGGTCAGGCCAGGCCTGCCGCTGCCCTGACTTGCATGGGGATGGGGCGCCGTGGGGCGGGGACTAAAGCCGTCGAAGCACAGTGCTAGCTCAGGCGCTGATGCTCGTGTGTGACGGTGTGTCAGCACAGACTGAGGAGGGGAGAGGACTCCAGGGAGAGAAGCCCCAAGGGTGTGCACGGACACACGCGTGTGGGCACACACACGGCTCAGGCCAGACCAGCGCAGGTCATGAGGGGCTTGCAGCCAACAGGGGGAGCGCCGGTCCAGTGGAAGAGGGGGTTACCACGTTGCCGGGATCCCTGCGTGACGCACAATCAGCTTTGAAACGACAGTGAAAAAGAGGCAAGTTAGGCAGCCATTAAGAAGCGTGATGGGCGCCTGAGTCACAGCAGCATTTCATATGGGGCAGCGGCCCCCGTGGATCTCTAAACAGCCTCGAGCCTTCATCTCTCCCGAGGAAGAAATGCTCAGCCTTGTTATTTTTATGCATATTCAGGGCCTTCAAAGGCACCGTCTCCTGGGCTCCATGGGAGGAGAAGGGTCGGGTCAAGGTCACACAGCCTGTCGGTCAAGGGCAGACACATGGATGAGGTTTGCTTAGGAAAACCCAGGCCCCACCAGAGGCAGGTTCGGAAGCTGAAACCACAGGGCTCCTCAGTGCACGGCCCCGTCTGGGTCCCTCACCTAGTTCCGGGTTCCTTTACTGAGAAAGCTCCGCCCGAAGGCCTGGGTAAGTCCTAAGCTTTAGGCCCCACAAGGCGTGGATCAGCCCCTACTCCCAACAACACCCGACGCAGAGGCCAAGGCCGCTTCCCGCTTGCTTCTCCCTCGCCTTCCCGAGCCTAACCCCAAGGGCGCGGCCACGGACTGCTCACAGGGGCTCCCGGGCCTCTGCTCCTCCTCACTGGCAGATTCTTCCTATGACTGATGATTCAGAGCCTTGTTATGCCAACGACATCGACAGAGACCCATTCTGTTCGACGCTCACAGGCTGTTTTTCAAGGGTTCTTCATCTTCCAAACGAAACCAAATCCTCCTGCTTCGGCCCGGGCCAGTGAGGGGCCCAGCCCGCAGAGAGGGAGCAGCTCCGGGAGACCCTCAGCCTGCCGCCTGGTGGCCCAGGAGCCCACCCCCACCTGCCCACCTCCCGGGGAGCCCTGTCTCGCCCTCGAACCTGTCAGGGCTGAGGCGGGCTGGAAGTCACAGCTGCAGGCTCTGTTGCTTGGCCCTGACTCAGTTTCCACCCAGACGTCCTCTCCCTACCCCTCGGGCCTTCCTACACTTTCATGGGCCTCCCAGTCAGCAGCCTAAAGGGATGCACCTGCCCTTCCCGCCCCAGGGCAGAGGAGCCCAGCGCTGGCAGCTCTGAATAAGAGCACGGGGGCTGCGTGGGCGCGGTGGGGGTGTGGGGACTGGCCCCTGCCCAGAGCCCCCTGGGGGCTTCGCACCTTCCTCCCTGGGACAGGTGACCCTGCCTCCCTGAGCCTCCAGGCAGCCCTGTCGCTCAGGATGAGAGGACCCCGTTTCTCTCTGAGGACAGGACAGACGTGAAGGGTTTTGCAGAGCTGCTTCAAAGTGATGGTGATGGTGATAATGCTATAATGATAATTACCATTATTATAGCATGATCACGACTGGCATTGACTCAGAAAGGTCTGCGCAAATAATCCATAACCAGCCTATCAGTGAAAACTGGGGTGAGTTTATCAGGAGCCAGAGTGAGGGTGAGGCGTTCGGAGAGCATGGCTGTCAGAACGGTCTCGTCTCCTTTCGGAACAAGCAGCACACGTCAAACACACCAGGATACGTTGCCATCAGAACGTCACAGAGGCCTTCAGAGGCACAGCAGCAGGTCACCAGGACCCTGCTGAGAGGACCAGGCCTCCCCCAGAGGGCGCGGGAGGGGCCGGCTGCATCCTCGTGTGAAGAGAGCGCAGTCCGGACTCACTGGTCAAGCAGACGCACGTCTCGGGTTGACAGGCAGTGAGTCAGGCTTTCAGTTCAAGCCGAGTCAGTTATGAAGCCGAATAGTCGCCCCTTAGCCCTCGCTGTGTGACGCTCTCCCGTGCGCACTTAGCACAGACCCGGCCCCATCTACTGGCTTTCCAAGCATTCACGCATTCGATCCTCACTCCGTCCAAGGAGGACGGTGGTACTTCTATAAAATTTGTCTTTTCCACTTTCTGGGGCTTCTTTGTTTTTATTGCAACAGAATCCACGCTCGTTGGAGCAAATCAAACGGGATAGCGAGGCGCGAAGAGCAACGTCACAGTCTCCCCCCACCGGCCGCTCTCTCCCTCTCCATCCCTGTCCATTTCCGCTCTCCCGGAGCCACCAAGGCACATGGTTCCACGTATCCAGTCTGTCCTCATGCCAACACATCACGCACGTACAAGAAGGCTCTCTTAGAATTATGCTCCCCATTTTGTGCATCAGGAAAATGCAGCCCAGAGAAGTTAAATGACTTGGCCAAGGTCACACAGCAGGCAAGTGGAGGAGCTACCACCTCCTTGACTCCCAAGTTTAACAGCAAAGCCCTTGACCTTGCCCACTAGCCTACACTGCCTCCACAGTGTGGGGGGAAGAATACCACAGTGGTGATGTGCCCATCTCATCACAGGGCATGAGCATGACTTATCACAGGAGACGTTAACTTGACCGATTGGAGGATTAGTTTGCTGGGGTTGCCGTAACAAACACCGCAGACTGGGTGCTTAAAAGGCAGGAATTCCTTGCTCACCGTTCTGGTGTCTGGGAGTTCTAGATCAGCGTGGCAGCAGGGTTGATTCCTCCCAACGACTCTCACCCTGCTTGCGGATGGCCGCCTTCTCCGTCCGTCTGCACAGGGTCTTTCCTCTGCGCGTGTGTGCATCCCAATCTTTCCTGACGAGGACATCAGTCAGGTTGGGTTAGGGCTGACCCTAGGGACCTCCTGTAAACTCATGGCCCTCTTTAAAAGCCGTGTGTCCAAATACAGTCCATCCTGAGCCACGGGGGGCGGGGGGGGTGGGGGCTGGGACTTCAACACTTGGATTTGGGGGCACACCATTCAGCCCACGACACCCGGTTAGGGTGGCATCTTGTGGGTTTCTCTCATATAAAGTTACTATTTTTCTTTTTCCATACTTTATTTTTTGGAAGCGAGTTGCTAAGTCCAGCCCACAAGGGGAGATGTGTGGACTTCTTTGACTAAACACATCAAACAGGCAGGCAGAGGGTCTCCTGCCAGGTTCTCTCCCTTTGTCCTGTGCCTGTGTGAGCGCTGAGCTGGGGGCCGCGTGAGTCCTCCCTCGACCTGAAACCCAGAATGGGGTCCTGCAGAGCGGGGCTCAGGGAACACCCGCCGAGCCAGTGACCGCCTGACCGTGCGGCCAGGTCAGTGAGGGTTGCACACGGGACGGCCTCGAGACCCTGGACCTCCCTCGGCTCCGACCCTCTATTGGAAGACAGTTTATATTCTTGGGTCTGGGTTTAGCAGGAGATGCAAAGCTAGAAAGATAATTAAGAGCAGATTTAGGAGAAGTTACTAGGGATTGTAATCTCTAGTTTTAGGGGCTATGCAGAAAAAAATAAGTCGTTTTATTCAAAACCAGTTTAAAGCAGCAGCGAGTTTTCATGGCCTGTTGACTCTTCCCCAGGGCTCTGGATGGTAAATACACCCCAGTGCTGAGAGCAAACCCTGCGCCACCCGGCCCCGCCCGCCCACACAGTTGGCTGGTGGCTGGGCTGCAGCTCCCTCAGGCTGCAGGTGTGGGTGACAGCTTCTGTGAACCTGGCTGGCTTCAGAGACTACACCAGGTGGGATTGACCCCACTGCTCTCTGCCCAAAAGGGCGGCAGTTTCACCAGACAAACAAGCCAACATTCCTGAAACAATTATGGTTAAGATGGTATAATTACTGCAAGCCCATTCATTACTCAAGTTTATCGGTTTGAATCCTGACTCTGACTTTCCAGCTGTGTGACTTTGAACAAGTTACTTAACCTCTCTGTGCTTCAATGTCCTCATCTATAAATTGGGGATAATGGTAGTATTTATCTCATAGAGTTGTTGTAAGGATCAGATGTGTCTATACATACATAATGATTCCTGGGACATAATATATATGTTGGTCATCATTATTATTATCAGGCACTGTAAAGATACGAAATAATCTAACATATGATTCTTGCCTTGAGAAGCTTAGAATCCATCAGGAAGTCCTACTCTGAAAAAAACACTTGCTAAAAGATAATTATGAGATCTGAGTAACAAGTGCCATGAGAATTAAAAGGAGAGCAAGGCTAGAGTGGACTGTGGCAGTCAGGGCCAGCTTTCTGAGAGAGGAGGATTGAGCCGATATTTGAAAGACAAAGGCAGATTTGAATGGTAGAGGGACCACGTTTTAATCATGGTAGGTTAACTATTATAACAACAGCAAATTTCAGTGGCTTGACACAAACAGGTTTATTTCTTGCTCTTGTAAATAGGCAGTGGGGGCAGTGGTGGGGTGGAGGTGGTACTCTCCTCCCAGGAGTCATCCAGAAACCCAGGCTCTTTCCGTATTGTGGCTCCACCATTCCCTAGGGCCTCAGAATCCACTGCTGGATGCTCTGCATGCCGCCAGCAGAGGGGAGAAGAGAGGCAGCGGAGGATGGCACGGGAGGTTTTAATGGTACTTACCCTCACTCCAAGGCCACTCCTAACCATGAGTGAGGCTGCAAAGAGTCTCCCAGATGTGGGACCAGGAAGAAAAAAACTGATCTTGGTGAACACAGAGCAGTCTAGCCAGGGGTAAGAAATCCATCCTCAGGCTTCTTTTCTCAGAGGTGAAGCTCTTAGCAATGTAATTCTCACTCTGAACCTCTTCCAAGAGCTACACAAAGTATCCTTGTCATCATCACAATCAGCACCATCAGCATCATTTGCCTGTTTTATTGAGTTGCTACACAATCAAGTTTTGTTTTCCCTTCCCACTGCCTCAACCTCCCCAGGGCAATCAAATTAGTCACCAGGATGCCATCGACCCTGGTCATGGGCAGAGGCCTCATGTTTATAACCAGTGGCATAGGTTTAAATACCGGGATCCAAGACCGAGATTTATTCACTAGATTGCCCAAGCTCTCCAGGGAGGGGAAAGTGGCACTTTGTGCCCCTACTTTGCCCCTCCCGCTGCTTTGGACAAATGTCTGGGTGGGTCCTCATGGGTTATAGTGACACAGCACATTCAGAAATGAGTCATTCCCTACTGGACTGAGGTGGTGGATGCCTCCCTGGCCCATCAGGACTTTGGATCCGAGCTCCACCCAGTCTAGCAATGTCTATCTCCCAGTTGCTGGTGCAGGGAGGGCAGAGCACTCGGGCTTGCCTTATGATGCATTCCTTTCCTTGGTGTGTCAGAACCAGGATCCCCTGGGAGCACCAGTCCACCAGCCTCTTCCCTGCACCCTCCTCATCTTCTGAGCCATATCTTCCTGCCGTCCAAGAAAGCGGGTGTGGGGTCACTTCTTCCAAGAGGACATCCCATTCTGGTCCTCGCTGGCCCCCTTTCTCCTAGCCTCCGTTGCACCTGGACCTGTGAGCTATACGCTGGTGCTCAGCTGGGGATGACTTGGTCCCCCCGGAAACATCTGGCAATATTTGGAGACATTTTGATTGCACCACTGGGGGAGGGCATCTAGTGGTAGAGGCCAGGGATGCTGCTCAACATCCTAGAGTGCACAGGACAGCTCCTCCCAACCCCTGACAAATAACACTCGGGTTCAACATGTCAGGAGCTCCAAGACTGAGAAACCCTGACCTACACAGAGAGAACATACCCCCGATATACACGCTTACACACTACTCCCCCTCATGCGCAGGGGAGACGTTCCCAGACTCCCCGCGGATGCCTGAAACTGCAGGTAGTGCTGAACCCTCCGAATACTAGGCTGCTTTCCTACACATGCAAACCTATCATAAAGTTTAATTCATAAAGTAGGCACAGCAAGAGATTAACAACAATACCTAAAGAAATGGAACAATTATAACAATGTGCTGTAATGAAAGTTATGTGAATGTGGTCTCTCCCTCTCCCAGAATATTTTATTGTACTGGTCTCACCCTTCTTCCTCTGTGATGCTATGAGATGACACAGTGCCTGAGTGATGAGACGAAGGGAGCTGAAAGGCAGCGGCACTGGGACACAGCATTAGGCTACCACTGACCTTCTGTCAGAAGGAGCAGCATCTACTACCGAACCACGGTTGACCAGGGGTCACCGAAGCCGCGGAAAGCAAAACCATGGACAAGGGGTACAGTGTACCTGCTTTGCGTGACTGTGCCCCAGGGGAGTGTTTAAGCCCTGCTTCCTCCCAGATATTCCTCTGCCTCACCTCGGAGACCACAGAAATGAAAGGGGAAAGGCCCTTCAGAGCCTGGGCAAGCAAGTTGGGGAAGCACCTTCTCTGAAAATCTCTGAAAATCGACTATTTCATCTGCCTTGGGGGCGGCGGAGGACAGAGTCAGGGTCGTCTGAGCGCTGGCCTGGGAATCAGAGCTCCAGTCAAACCTAGCCCCCACCACCTCCAGCCTGTGACCTCAGCGAGCTTCTTACTTCGTTGGTTCTAACTTCCTCACTATGAAGTGAGGCTAAGCACCCCTAATTTGTAGGGTTTTTATGAGGGTCGAATGAGATGACACATGCAAAGAGTCCAGCACCCAGAAAGTACTCGTTAAATGCTAGTTCTCTTTGAGACTGAGAATTCTAAAATCCTCTACCGAGTGACTCAGTCACAGAGTTCTCTGCTGACAGGGGCGCTATTTGATAGTGTGAATGGATAACTCGGCTACCATAGGCTACACGGGAAGATTAGGGCCCCCAGGAAACAAGCAGCTTCAGGGGGCTCTATGACACGTTGGTGGAGCCAAACATATGCTCTGCTTCAGTTGCTATGGAGCTGCTACAATGGGCCTGATCACTGGACGGGAATGGCGTGAAACACAGGTTGTCCCAAGGAGGCATTTCGGCTCAGCTCAGAAACATATCTGTACAGGGTGGCAGAATGTTTGCATCTTGAGGAGGACTGTGGAAGCAGCATTAGGCTGTGGGAGAGCCAAGTCTGGTCACAGGTGTGACAGGGAAGAAGCTGCCCTGACTGTCCCCCGCCCCTTGTCTTGATTCCCAGGGCTCGGGGAACAGCTGAGGCTCTAGGAGAAGGCCTCTCAGGGTGGCCTCCTTGTGCCTGGCCAACGCCCACAGCATCGGGCCAGGTGCTGGCAGTTACATGCACACCGTAGCTGGGAGGGAGGACTTGATGTCCCACTGGAGGAAGGTTAGCAACAAAACACTCATGCCCCTTGTTTCCATACGTTCCTTTCTAGAATCTTCCTGTAATGATAATGCAAACAAAACTGTGAGCACAGTTCATTCACTGCAGGGCTGTGGCTGACAGCAAAGGGTTGGATGCCTCCTGATGCCTGTCCAGGGAGGACGCTTACACAAGTCATGGAGCACTTGGAGGATGGACTATAGCGCTGTCTCTAAAGACTGGCGGTTAAAGTTTGGTACAGGGTAAGAAAATGCTTATGATAGAACATCAGACGTGAAAAAAAGTGGGAGGTGAGTTTGTAGGTGTGCAAAATGTGTTTCTATCAAATTTTGTTTAAGACAGGCTCTGGATAGAGATATCTTATAAATGGTTTTGTTCTACACAGATATCCTGTTCCACTATTGTTTTGCATGACAGCAGCAGAAGAGGACCATAGAGGACCCAGCCTGGTGGTGGGGGTCCCAGAGTAAGGGGCCCGCCACTTCTGGGAGCTGCCAGGGCAGCACTGCCAACTCCATAGGAGGGAAATGGCGTTTTCCTAAACCAGAGAAGCCACGTGCCATGCGAAGCCTCCAGAAAACAAATGTTGGCCCAGTAACAGGAAGAGGTTGTAAGGGGATGGGAGGCTAGTTGGGGCTGAGGGCAAAACTTAAGCGCCAGGTTCAAGGGGAGCAGATGGGGGCCCGATGAAAGGCTTAGAGCATGGCTTCCTCCAACGGCCCTGCATCAGGGCATCTCCCAACTCACTCCCCTGCTCTTGGCAGGGGCTGGTTGGCTGTAAGAAACAGAAGCTCTTTAGCATAATACCCTCAAGGTCCATCCATGTTGCTGCAAATGGCATGATTTTGTCTTTTTTATGGCCAAGTAGTATTCCATTGTATGTATACACCACATCTTCTTTATCCATTTATCTGTTGATGGGCACCTGGGTTGCTTCCAAGTCTTGGCTATCGCGAATAACACTGCGATGAACATAGGGGTGCAGATATCTTTTTGAGTTAGTGTTTTCATGTTCTTTGGATAAATTGCCAGAAGCAGAATAGCTGGGTCGTATGGTATTTCTATTTTTAGTTTTTTGAGGAATCTCCCTGCTGTTTTCCATAGTGGCTGCACCAGTTTGCACTCCCACCAGCAGTGTATGAGGGCTCCCTTCTCTCCACACCCTCTCCAACATTTGTTATTTCTTGTCTTGTTAATTATAGCCATTCTGACCGGCATGAGGTGGTATCTCATTGTAGTTTCAATTTGCATTTCCCTCATGATCAGTGATGTTGAACATCTTTTCAGGTGCCTATTGGCCATCTGTATATCTTCTTTGGAAAAATGTCTGAGCAAAATAAGTCAGATGGAGAAAGACAAATACTGGATAATTTCAGGCACATGGGGAAAACAAACAAACACACGGATAAGGAGAACAGATTGGTGCTTACCAGAGGGGAAGGGGGTGGGGGAGGGTGAAAGGGGTAAAGGGGCACACGTGTGTGGTGACACAGAAAAACTAGGCTATTGGGAGTGAATACAATGCAGTCTATGCAAAAGCTAAAATAGGATAATGTCCACCTGAAATTTACACCATGTTATAAACCATATGACCTCTATAAAACAATGAAAAGAAAACAAAACAGAAACTCCTTCAAGCTGTCTCAACAAAAGGAGCATTTAGCAGAAGGAAGCGGGACTGGAGCCCCCGCAGGGAGCACAGGCAGCTCTCACTCGGCGCTTTCGGGTGGCAGGGGCCTCTGCCTCTCTCTGGGGCCACACGGCCTCCTGCTCAGCGGCTCTTCCGGCTTGCCCTGCTCTCTCCCACCAGCGCTTGGTTCCTGTGCCCAAAAGAGGTCTGAGGTCTGGGTTGCCGCCCTGCTGTGGCCTCGCCTCTGTCTAAAAGGTGATAGCTGGGGCGCACCTCTGCCTGCAGCTCCCCAGTCCTGGGAAAGGGCAGGAACCTGAGTGGCTCTAATTGGGCCAGCTGTCAGGACCACCGAGGCCTCTCTGCCCACAAGGAAAGGGCTGCAGCTGCGCAGTTGTCTCCCCTGCGCTCATTCTCCACTCCCCTTCAAAGCCTTGCCCTCACCCTCACTTGCAGGGACCGCCCGTCCCCTCCTGTTGTGCCTCTCCCAGGACGCCCTTCAGAACCCTTTCCCATCAGAAGGGTCTGTATTGGCCTCATAGCAAAAATCCCCACTTCGTTCCAGTCCCGGCCCAAGCCAGCCCCTCTGTTCCCAAAGACCCTACTGGGAAGCTACGCACCCTAATGGCCTTTAGCCCTGTTACCAGGCTTTCTGGCATCTCCCGTTTGTGCTCCTAATTAGGACCCGGGGGTTGGGAGCAGAGCTCCTGCGTGGGCTTCCTTGGAGTCCCCAGGACACCTGAGAAGATGCTGAGCTCCCTGGATGACCAGCTGATTGTCACCACGGGATTTGGCTGGTGGCCAGCAACAGGTGTGTGGCACGCAGACGCTGATGGCCTGTGGGGACTTTGCCGAGGAGCCAGGGTTAAAGATCAGCCAGCTGTGAGCCTCCGCTTGCTGGGGCTGCAGGAGCCGTGTGGGAGTGGATGTGCTTGGAGCCCAAGGACAAAGTCCCACAATAAATTACGTGGCCCAGAGCTCTCGGCCATTTCCTCTTGGCCCTTCCGCCTCCTGCTCCTCTCCCTCACTCTCCCACAGCCCAGAGCCCTGGCACTGCCTCCTTTCCCTGCTCCTTCAGAGTGCTGACGGTGGAGGCAAAGAGAGTCGGCGAGACCCCCCGTCCTGACAAGGTGAGGGCGCACCGGGGGCCTTCTGTGTCTGCCAGGGGTACTGGGCAGGCTGTGAGGACGGGAGGAGGTCGCTGGCAGGAGGTGGGCCGGGAGGCACAAACCTGGGGAAGCTCTGCAGGGCTCACCTGGAAACAGGGAAGGCCTGTGACGCACTGTGCTGGAGAGCCCCTCCAGGAGCCCGGGCATCGGAAACCCCAGCCCAGAGATTCGCCTGCCCATCAGGCTGCAGGGCCAGCCTGGGGGCTGAGGAGGAGGAGCAGAAGCTCTCCTGGCCTCCGCTGCAGGAAGGCAGACTCCCTGACAGAGGGGACGGAGCCCCCTAGCATGAGGCTTCACCTTGGACTCGGGCGTGAAGGTTAGCCTGGTGCCGATAACTGGGCACCTGGCACACGTCAGCTGTGCCATATGTGCCATCTCACTGCGTCCTCACAGCACACTGGTGTCACGGCCTCCTTCCTACAGGCAAGGAGACTGGAGCCCCTGGAAGTCAAGATGTCCTCAGGGAGAAGCAGAGCCGGGCCTCAACTCAGAGCCCGGGCCCGTCTGACTCACCCACACACCTTCTCGGACAGTTGTGTTAGTCCCCTCTGAAAGGCCTGGGCCGCCAGGGTGAGGCAGGACCCTGCCTGCCTGGCCTCACAGCCTCCTCTGCGTGGGAGCATTGGGTCATTGGGGGAGGCGTGACTGGGGGGAGGGGTGCACTGTGGGCTCCCAGGGGCTGCCTCCCTCAGCTGTCGGATTGGTGGGCATCCATGCCCACTTCACAGAGGAGGAAATTCGAGACGCAGACATTGGGGGGTCTGGCAGCTGGCAGGTGTGGGGACCCATCCTAAATCCCCTAAAGCAGGTGTGTTTGCTCCCCACGACCAGGCTGGTCCCTCGGACTCCACTCTAACTCTTGACTTGAATTTTGTTCTAACCCATAAAACCCTGAACTCCCTTCAGGATTTTAGTCTGAAGAGAACCAAAACTCTGCTTATGGCTCCCTGGGCCTCGAGCACACCTTCCCCCCGCCCCTAGCCAAGGAAACTTCGATAAGAACCACCCAGCTCAACAGTGCTTCCTGGAGGGTGCTCCCCCTCTCCCTGGCCCCGGGGGTGCCCTGCTGTCTGGCCCTCAAGGCCTCCTCCCGGAGGCCTATCCATGTGTGTCTGTCTTGGGTCCAGCTGTGTGCTCACTTCAGCACCGGCTGGGGGTGGCAGGTCTGCAGCTCTGAGGAGAGGTGATGCCATAGGAACAAACACTTACCAGATACAGAAGGGGCATAACTTCATGCTTTTCACGCCTTTTGAAGGCTCTTGCTCCCACATTCTCCCTCAGGCCCTATGACAAGCCATTCATGGAGGAAGAGCAGGAATTATAGTATGATTTTCACAAGAGCACATTGAGGGTAAATGCTTTGCCCAAGGCCACTGGATATGAGCGCCTTTAAGGCACAGGCTGAGGATTTCTCTGTTGCCTGCACCCTCCCAGGGTGTGGCAGAGAATGGGCACTTGGCAAATGTGTGTCAAGTGAAGGAATGGAGTAGTTACTAGAAGGAGAGCTGGGAGACAGTCAAGTCTTCCAAGCCAGCGTCATCTCAGACTCTCTGGTCTACCTCCTCAATTAACCAACCAGCGGGCTTCACGCTCCTTCACTGCTGGCTGGCGGGGCGAGACTGCAAAAGAAAAGTGACCCGACCGGGGCCCAGACCTCGTGGGCGTCAAGAAGTCAGAGGCAGAGATCCTGGGGGCGAGCCCGGGGCGGGGACAGAAGTAGGTGAAGGAACCCAGCGGGCTTCGGAGGAGGGGACGATGATGGTGGAGATCAGGGATGTCCCAGGCTAAGGAAACAGAGTCACAAAGGTGCAGAGGAAAGGAAGTTCCAGTCCACTCGGGCTCTGTTGGTGCCTGGCAGGAAGCGCGTGCAGGCGCAGGGGCTGCAGGAGACGCTCTGTCCGCGCTGATAGGAATGTCTCTTCCGCATCGTCCTTCACAGTAGCCCCGTGCTACATGCGGCTACTGAGCACTCGAGGTGCAGCTAGTGTGACTGAGGAGCTGAATTTAAATGTTAACTGAAATTAGCTTAAATTTAAATAGCCACATATGGCTAGTAGCTACCATATTGGACAGTGCAGCCCTGGAGAAGGCAGCGCGTCAGACTAAGGAGGGGCGAAGTAGACTAAACAAGCACTTTGGAGCCAAACAAGCATGGGTTCAAATCCCGACTTGGCCACCTACCAAGTGTGGGAGCTGACGCCTCAGTTTCTTCTTCTGTCAAATGGAACCACATCACTTACTTTGCAGTGTTGTTGTGCAGATTAAATTAACCAACTACTATTGGGAAATCCTTAGCACGCACCTGAGAACAGTCTGAGGCCTGAGCCCCTGCTCTGTCCTGGGCGCAGGGCACAGAGTGCTGAGGGAGCAAAAGGGAACCGTAGGCAGCGGAAGAGACCGAAATGCACGTGGATACGACAATCTCTCTGTCATCCGTTGCCTGCCTTATTCAAAAAGTAAGCAAAAGAGAGTATTTGAGGCAGCTTGCAGATACCTATAGTACAACAGAATCAAAAATAAAGTAAATGAGAAATGAAGATGAGGCAGAAGTTAAGGTAGGAGAAGAGTGCAGCTGGAGAAAGACTAGGACCCGTAGTTCCCGGGTGCTGGAGACACAGAGCCACCACATCTATTCTGAGCTACCTGGTGGACAACGCGAAAACAAGATTAATAATGTCTTCGAGTTAACAAGCCGGTCTCAGGAGGAAGCCCATCTTTGCAGACGGGTTGTCGGGAAGGGGAAACCAAGTGAGGAAATGCCATTGGCAAAACCAGTGAATTCCAGAGGGCTTCTCAAGGGCTGTCTCTACAATGAAGGAGGGCTTCTCGAGGGCATCTCTGCCAAGCTCTCCCCGGGCGGGCTGGCAGCACCTGCTACAGCGAAGCTCAGGAAAGCTGTTCTCTGCGCAGGTGTGAGTCACGAGTTTCAATGCAAGGCAGTGAGTGCCCGTCCTGAGTGCTGCCCAGGGTCTTCTGGGACCAGAGAGGGGCAGGCAGTAGCTAGGACGGGTGAGGACAGCACCAGGGTGGCTGCAAGGAGACACAAGTCATGTCTGAAAGAGTGGACGGGAGATGAGGCTGGAAAGGCAGGCCCTTCGCCTGGACCCACAGGGAGCCGCGATGGCACTGAATGCAAGTGTGCGTGTCCGCTGTGAGGGGGAGAGATAAACTTGGTCTACTGGCTGCTGGTGGGACCAGCCGCCTTGCTGAATTCCCCACAGCTGGAAGGGGAGGAGACCCTGCTGGGAGGAGAGATTCTCCTGGCAGAGCTTGTTCACCAGGGCCACCCTGCCACCACCGACTCCCCAGGAGGGGTGAGGAGCCCGGCTCTGAGGGAGCAGGGTCTCTCAGCTCCACATTGTCATACACTGCGAGGTTTTTGGCAGTGAGGCCGGCTAGGCCCTGTGCCCCCTAGGGCAGGATGGGACGGAGGACTACAGCTTCATGTCCTCACCCTGGGCTTACCTGGGCAGAAGAGAAGGGAGGCCCAGTGAGGACCCAGAAGCATCGTGTCTCTGGGCCAGGGGCACCTCTCAGGGACATATACCTCTCAGGTTGCCAGTCACGTGGTACTCATGGGAATGGCACCTGTGGACATCACCCCGAAGGCCAGGCACTCCTGTGTGGGGTGGGACTCCCTTTCAATAGAGGATGTGTCCTTCTGCAGGCCCTCCGGGCTCTGGGCTGCAGAGAGGGGCTGAGCCGTCCCGGGCCACAGCAGTGCACGTGGAGGGGCTCAGAATATGGCCCCTTTCCCTGCTGTGTGCTGCCAAGCTCCGCACCACTGAGAGCCCCCGCCTCACGGGGCTGCTGCTCCCGGCAGCCCCTGCGTTCCTCCCCGTCACTGAAGCTGATGGCTGGTCTTGGCGGATGGTCATCGCTGTGGCACAGGGCAGGATTTCAGGCACCCGGACACTCCCGTGGGTAGGAACATAGATCATGAAAGCAATCTACGGCTATGGACAAGCCAAACATGACAGAAAGGAGCAGAATGTGAAGGAAAATTCCCCCCACTCCCTCCGTCTACACCACCTCCAATCCCGCTCTCCAGAAAAAACCACTGTTAATGGTTTAATATAATTATCTCTAAAGAAGATGTATCTCCATCTTTATATATATATCGCCTGTATTTCTGATCAAAAATGTCATAATACTATAAAATATAGTTTGCTTTTAATACATACACATACATCAACACATGTATTAGATCGAACCGTAGGAAAGTGCCAGTGTTTGTCTGTCCCGACCGACTGGACTGGCGAGGTCCAGCCGGATCCCTATGGCCTACTGGACTATGCTGACCTCCCCCGAGTGGCGGTCCTTCCTGCCTACACCAGCTGGTGCAGCCTTTGTTCTCCTCGGAGCAGTGCATTACACCTCAGGGACCCTGGGCTCCGGGGGAGTGGGGAGTAGGCAGTTAGCTGGTGGCATAGGATACCTTCCAAGCCTCTCAGTGTCTCCCCCAGCCCCTGACGCCCTTTCTGCCTAAAGAATGCTCACACCCCTTTCTGGGGCAAAGCTTTGTCAGCCCTCCAGGGGAGGGCTCTTTCTGGGCTGGCATCGCATAGACCAGAGTCTCAGTATGGGTTTTGCTTCTTGGACTCCAGTCACCTCATCTGTGCCCCACACACCATCTGGCACACAGCCCCCTGCCCACTCTGGCCCCCTCCAGGCCCCAGCAACACTCTGATTTTCTCCCCAGCTCCACCTCCCCACTCGCCTTTCAGCATTGTCTTACCCATTCCCTCAATCTTCCAGCTCAGCGATGCCCCAGAAATGCGTGTCAATGGTGTGTCTGTAGACCTCCAGCAGCTCTGAGGAGGGCTTTGGGGACCAGCAGCTCACCCTTATCCCCTCAGGTGATGGTCACCCCCATTCTGCTTCCTGAGGTTAGCTAGGCCCTGGGGCCAGGGCAGGATGCTGACCCCCATGGGCTCAGCCACTCTGACCTGCCTCAGAGCAGGACAAGAGGGCCTGAGCTAACAAGAAAGCATCTCACCTCCAAGAGGCAGGAACTTGCAAATGCCCAGGGCTTCCCCTCAGGGGCAACCTCGCTTGGGTCACATGCCCGCTCTGGGGTCCCGTGATTCACAGTCCCTGTCAGAAACACAGTTTGGACAAAGGGAGGAGAACGCCCCCAAAAGGACACAGGGGAAGGCATGTCAGGCAGACCAAACAATCAGCATCTCCCTCAGACCCCGGAAGGTCACGGTGAGGGCAAGGGCCCTGGCAGGAGATGGAGGGGCCTCCAGAGGCAAAAAGGAAGACGGGGAGCAGCCTTGCAGAAGCAGGGGGTGCGTCCAGGAAAGGGGGTGTGGCTGAGAGAGCCCTAGATGGACTCCGCCATGTTGGCCTGGGGCAGTGAGTGCAGCGTTTGAGGGCATGTGCCTGTGAGCCAGGGCTGGGAGGGCGTGAGAGTGAGAGGGTGGAGGCCGTGTGCCGGGGCGCCTCCTTCAAGCAGCTGGGCTGTGGAACAACAGCCAGATGAGGGCAGTAGCTGGGGGGTCAGGAGGCCAAGAAAGTTCATTCTGGGAGAGACAGGACCTGAGTTTATCCCTATGCAGAGAGGGAAGGACAGAAGAGCAAGAATGGATAAAGAGGTGAGAGGGAGGGGCAATCGTATTAGTTATCCATGGCTGCATAACAAAGTACTCCAAAATTTTGCAGCTTAAAATGACAAATATTTACCACATCACTTGACTTCTGAGGGTCGGAAATCCAAGTGTGGCTTAGCTGGGCAGTTCTGGGCCAGGCGCCCCGCGAGGTTTCTGTGCGATTTCTAGGGTTGCTGGAACAAAATGCCACAGGCCAGATGGCTTAGACAACAGGAATCTGTGTTCTCACAGTTCTGGAGCTGGAAGTCCGAGACCAAGGCCCTGGCAGAGTTGGTTTTCTGCGAGGCTTCCCTCCTGGACTTGCAGACAGCCGTCCCCTTGCTGCTTTGTCCTCACATGGTCATCCCGCTCTGCATGCATACCTCTGGCATCTCTTCCTCTTCTTCCGGAGGGCCTCGCTCATCTTGGACGAGGGCCCACCCTAAAGCCTTGATTTAACTTCATCCCCTCTCTGAAGGCCAGATCTTCAAGTACAGTCCTTCTCTGAGGTACTGGGGGTTAGGACTCCAACATGTGAATGTGGGGACGCAATTCAACCTGTAACAAGGTTGCAGTCAGGCTGTTGACCTGAGCTGTGGAATGTGAAGCCTCGGCTGGAAGTGGAAGGTCTGCATCCAAGATCACTGGCTGTGGACAGGAGGCCTCTGCTCCTTACCGCAAGGGCCCCTCCTCAGGTCTGCTTGAGCGTCCTCATAGCCCGGCAGCAAGGTCCTAGGCCAAGCGAACTGAGAGAGGACACAGAGGAGGCCCCAAGCCTTTTGTGAACTAGTCTCAGAAGCTACCCTCCATTTCTCCACCTTGTTGTGTTGTTAGGAGCGAATCACTGAATCTGCTCTCCAGGTGAGGAGAAAGAGTCCCCATCTTTTAAAGGGAGGAGTGTCAAAGAATTTATGGACACATTTTAACTACCACAGTAACTGGCAGAGCAAAAGCCCTGATAGAGGAGGCCAGAGACAGGGCTGAAGGGTTGGTGCGTGGCCGTCGGGGGGGTCCCGTCCTCTGGGCAGTCCCTTAAGTGCTCCCAGGGACAGGGGGATGCAGGAGCAGCAGAGCTGGAGGCTGAGGGTGGGTTATCTCTTCTCTCAGTGACGCAGATCGAGGTGTTCTGCAGAGTGAGCAGCGGTGGGGAGGAGCTTTGAAATATGGGGTTTTTCGCAGAAAGAGCTGATCAGGGCCCAAGAAGGGTCTCCGGACATTTCTAAAGTCCGGGGGTGGGGGGATGAAGGCCATGAAACTGCTCTGGCCTCTGTCTTCGAGGTATGACCCATCCCCGGCATGCCCAGCTCAGGGCTGGGACTTTGCAAGGTGAGAGCAGGAGACAACAGTGTTCACGGGAGAGGGGTGGACCAGAGGGGTCCACATTGTGTGCTGCTTATTATACTTTAATTTTATATTCTATCTATGAGTATTTATAAAACCACTTTGTTCCAAAAAAGATTTAAGGCAGTTTCGAGCCAGCCCTGATGGCCTAGCAGTTAAAGTGTGGCACACTCTGCTTTGGTGGCCGGGGTTTGGTTCCCAGCTGTGGAACCACACCACTCATCTGTCAGTAGCCATGCTGTGGTGGTGGCTCACACAGAAGAACTGGAAGGACTTACAACTAAAATGTACAACTATGTACTGGGGCTTTGGGGAGGAAAAAGAAAAAGGAGGATTGGCAACAAATGTTAGCTCAGGGTGAAGCTTTCCCAGCAAAAAAAATTTAAGGCAATTTCCAGGCTGGTTGGGATAGAATGAAGCTGGAAGGCAGGCCGGCAGATTGGGGAGAAACAGGGGTCATGACGACATGAGAGCACAGTTGCTCGGAGGGCATGCTGCTGGGCTGCGTGTGGCTGGGGAAAGGCAGTTGGAGGACATGGCTTCTGAGGTGTAGCCGTTCTGGGAACTGAGAAGATCAGGGCCATTCTCAAAGGAGTGGAGGTCACCAGAGTCTGGGGGTCAGAGGAGCGGGAGTCCAGGACATGTGGCAGGTCATTCCTCAGGATACAGCAGGATGTGTGAGGCACACCCAGGTGTCAGGAGCGGGATGGCATGAGGCACATGGAGGCTATGGGTGAGGGGACAGAAGGTGACAGAGCCAGAGACCATGGGTGGGCCTCGAATTTCTACCTGGAGTAGAGAAGCGAGGAGCCATAGCAAGAGTGTGGAGCCAGAGGCAGGGTGGTGACCCTCGAGTCTTTCCCACCCACTGCCTCCCTGGGTGATGGGAGACAGACCAGCCTGCAGGGCCACCTCGGTGGCACAGCGGTTAAGTTCACACGTTCGCTTCGGCGGCCCAGGGTTCACTGGTTCAGATCCCGGGTGCAGACATGGCACCTCTTGGCAAGCCATGCTGTGGTAGGCTTCCCACATATAAAGTAGAGGAAGATGGGCACAGATGTTAGCTCAGGGCCAGTCTTCCTCAGCAAAAAGAGGAGGATTGGCAGCAGATGTTAGCTCAGGGCTAATCTTCCTCAAAAAAAAAAAAAAAGAAAGAAAGAAAGAGGTGCCTGGGAGCCAGGATTCAATTAAGGGCTTCTTTACACTTTCAGATAGACTCTCAGACTTTCCCAAAGCAGAGGAAGTAGGGCAAAGAGCTTGGATTGCGGAGTTGGGCAGAAGAACCCCCTTCTTCACTCACCAGCAGAATAGCCGTGGCACAGTCCCGGCATGCTCCAGGCTCTGGAGCCCACCTGGAAACCAGGGACAGCAGCGTGTCCTCTCGGAGCCATGCTGCTACACGGGAAGGCCTCGCCCAACGGCAACTGTTAATTGTTGGTGTGTCAAGGTTCCCACCAAAGCAGGTTCCAGAGCCTGGCCCAGCTGGCTCACCATGCCTGCAGGGGTAGGGCTGGTGGAAGTCCCCTGGGCCCGCTTCCCTGGGGGGGAGGAGCAGGAATCTGGCCCAGCTGTGTCAGCAGCCTCGTGTCTGGGCATGATAATCCCTCAGGGATCTCAGGAGTGCTTCCTGGGGAAGGGCTGGGGACACAAACAAACATTTCACCAGTGCTCCCTTTGTGTCTCTGACCTCGCAGAGGACCTGCAAAACCCGAGCCATTTCCATTTCAGGCAGGAGCGTGCTAAGTCACTCGAAGGATCTGCTCCAGCTCGTGCACCTGGTGGGTGGCAGAGCCACACTTTCCCACGGTGCCTGCTGCCTCTCTGGCCCCTGTGGACACACACTCCTGCAGGGTCAGTGCAGGGTGGGAAGCCCAGGGCACTGAGCATCAGTAGGGAGAGTGAGCTGCAGGGTCCCTGAGGACACCCTTCCTACATTCTCAGACGCTGTCCACCCCAAAACATCCCAGCGCAGACTCCTTCTTTCTGTCTGTCCCCAGGAGAGCAGGGACAGGACCAGGAGAGGAGGTACCGTGCTCCTTTGGCATCAGGGAGAAAAATGTAACCTCGGACTTTGAAACAGAATCTACAATCTGATTACTGCCTCTTTGCATTGTAGGCTCTCAGAAGTGCTGGGAGGTTTAGATCGTCCTTAAACGTACAAATGCCCGTGCACTAAATAACAAGTGGGGTAAGACAATGCTTAGTCCAACAGAACAGAGAGGTAAAAGCTTCTTTGTCGTGTTCACCTGCCGCCACACCCCTCATCTTCTCTCCCCTCCCGGCTCAGTCTGCACGGCCCAAACATGCTGACCGTGCGCACCTTTCACTTCACCCGCTGCCTTCGCCAAGGTGGCAGCATCTCTCCCTTCTTTCCCCTGTGTGTGAATTCTTCCTCATCTGTCAAAGCCATCAAAGCACATCCTCTCCGAGGGCTTCATTCACTGTTTCATTGAACAGATATTTCCTGGGTCCCTCGTGGGGGCAGGTCTGCGCTAGACGCAGGGAACACAGTGACGAGCAAAGCAGAGCTGCTACCGTCTCATGCTGCTCATCCCCATGAAGGGCAAGGCCCTGGGGCTCAGGGTCAGGGAAGCAGCGGGCAGGGCTCCTCCTTTAGATTGGCCCCTGGTCTCCCTTCTCCACCTGCCGGGAGCAATCAGGCCTGTCTGAGTGCTCCCATAGCCCCTGGAAAGGAGGCAGCTCGGGGTGGGCTCCCAGCTGTGCGGCTGATAAGCTGGGCTACCTGTCCTTTGTCAAGCCCTCGTGTGAGGTGGGGGAGCCCCTGTGCTCTGGGATGCCGGGAGGTCTAGATACCGTGCATCACGTGTCTATAGCCGCCTGGCTGCTCCTCTCAGCACTCCCCAAGCTCTGTGGTGATGGCTAGTTTTCACAGACGTCTGACCAGGTAAAGTCCACGCTTCTGGATGGCAGGGACCATGTCTTAAGCACGTTCGGAACCACCCCACTTCCTGTGTCGAACCCAGTGCTGAGTGCAAAATAGACGTCAATGAAGAGGGGACTACGGAAGAAACTGAGGCAGCGTCTTCTTCTGCTTGGACGGGACTGTGACTTATTCGCCCGTTTGTTGGAGAGTCGTTTTTTGAGCCGGGCCCCAAGCCAGGCACAGGGGACATGCTGGCGAACACACACACGCCTGCCCTCCAGGGGCTCCAGGGCAGGGCCACGAGGACTGACGCTCTGCTTTCTGTCTGCACACAGGTGGTGAGGAGCTGCGCCTCAGGATGTCGACCTTCAGGCTGGTGAGAACTGCATCCGTTCCACCCAGGGGTTATTTGTGGGGGTTACCGAAGGCGGCGTCAAATCACTCCCAAGGAAGGGAGAGAGGCAGTGAGACCCCACGAGGAAGGCACCAGGGACAAGGGGGTTGAGGAACAAGACAGATTACATTATCTAGAGAAAACGAGCTTGGCAACCTCTGGGCCTTGGCAGGGTGGCCACACACAAGCGGCAATCCCTCTCTTCTATTCAGGGCTTTAAACGTCTTGACCAAGGGCTTGTTGTCACATTCTGGCAGTTGTGGGAGCTGCTCCAGAGAGGGTGGAGTCAAACACTGGGCCGGTCTCAACCTGGGGCTTGGCACCATCTTCCCTCAGCCCAAAGAGCGTCTGTTCGGGGCCTGCTGTGGCCCAGTGGCCAAAGATGGCTCCATGGGAAGGCAGGAGAAGAGCGTTGCATTGACAGTTGAGTCAACAAACGCTGGGACGCTGCCCTGCCCTGGGGTTGGGGTGGGGCTCCAGGCAACCCGGGTGGTGCGTGCCTGACACAGAAGCTCTGGGACTGGGGCAGGGAAGCCCCCACACCAGCCTGGGTGTCCCTTCTTGCCCTCCAGAATTCCGACCAAAACCCAGCAAAGCCAGATAGTGCTGCAAAGTCCTCTTTGATAAGAAAAGATTCCAAATGTTCTCCTCCTGAATGCCAAGCCGTAGGGTGGCTGTCGCCTCCTTCTGGCCCCTGGATCCACACGGCTGAGGGGGCAGCATCTCCAAGGGCGCGCCTCAGGGCTCCTGCCACCGAACCCTAGAAGTATCTGACTCACAGAATGGGCGGCTACGGTTGGTTTTCTCAATTACAGGAGAGATAAGGCTCGAGAGAGACCACCCGTGGTCTAAGCATTGAGGTTGCAAGGGCCTTTGGTAAGTAAATCACAAACATTAGAACTTGACACCACTTTGGGGCGTGAGGAGGTTTTAAGGCAGAACCAGGCTTATTTCACAAAGGAATATCCCATGGGATGCATTAGCTCCAGGAGTCCCACTGGGACCGTGAGGAGCTTCAAGCAGAGTTTAGAAAGATACCTCTTGGGGGCATGTTACCCTCAATCGTAATTGTGAGCTGCTCTATCATCGAACACTGCAAGTTCCATGAGAGGAAGGTGACCATTTTATTCATCAATGAACGCTTCAGAGGGCCCGAGCCACTGTTGAATAAAGGGCAGAACCATCTGACCTTATGCCGGGGTCCCGCCCCGACGGAGTCCGGGTTCCTGAGGGATGGACGGCGTCAGCGCGATGAGTGAGGAGGAAATAAAGGGGACGTGAGACTTGGGTTGGTGTTAGCAAGTCCGACTTTACTGTGCACAAGTGTCGTTTATATATTTTTCAGGATTAGTACAGAAATAGTTCTACAAATATTCTCAGAGAGATTAGGAAGTGAAAAACGAGCACAAGAATATTTATTAGCATTCTATTCTATAGAGCATAAGGTTAATGGTAGTCTTCTCCGCAATTAACTAGTGTTTGTTGTCTCTAAGCTAAAGGAGATAGGTACCTAGGCGTCTGTTGTGATTCACGGTAAAGTTAAATCAAAGAGAGAAGGTCCAGGCCTCCGGACAGGACAGCAGTCTGTCTGGTTACATCCTGGTGGAGCCATCCCTGCCTCCCTCAATCATTTACGCCATTAGTGTAGATGGTTAATGGGAACAAAAGGCGACTCCAGGGTGTCTTATCCCCAGGGCTATCTGCATTCTCAGCGGGCAGTTAAACATCTTTACATTTTTGCGCCCTTTAGGGGGTGGAAGCATTCCTTTGTCTTTTAGATTGTGGAGCTAACAGTCCCTTAAGCACACTGCCGGAGAAAGTATCACTTTGTTAGTAAAGTAAAGGGCTGAAAAGCTAAGCTAAACTGTATATCTTCAAGAATAAAAAAGAGAAATAAGTATAGGCATAACCTTGATAGAAAGCATGCATATAATTCAGAAAATATCAGGGGTGTCGGCCGGCCATTCTTCACCGAGGGGCATCCCTGCACCCCTCGCCCCTTCTACTCATCAATTATTTATTATTTATTGCTTTTAGGAGAAAACCTCTATAACATTTTAACAGAAAGCAGAAGGTCAAGAATAATATGTAGATACTTCTTGATCATCCAATTAACCAGCAAACTTAGAAGGACGATGCATATATATATTTAGACAAAGAACTGGAGGGAGAAGGAAACATTAACCAGATGGAGGCCATAAACCTAATTCGACATCTTAACTGGGCAGGATTCCTTTCTGATTGTCTCAAATGGGACTGTGTGCTCCTCCAATAATTAACTGAAAAATATCTTGAAAGTTACCTGCAGGTGGTCACATTCTCTTACTATATCTAATTTTCCCAGGAGGTAGTGCCTCCCAAGCAGCCACCCAAAGGAGTGAAAACTGGAGGTTAAGAAAGGAAAAGGAATGAAGGGCCATTAGAAGCAGCACAGGTTTCAGAACTATGTGAGGGGCCGGCCGGTTATTCTTCACCAAGGGGCGACCCTGCACCCCTCGGCATTAATCGGCTGGACCCTGTCAAACAGCCGATCAAATGATGTAGCCACGGCTCCCAGCAACCTTATTACTGGTGCATCATTTATCTGTGCCTACTCTGTGCTGGGCACTATTCAGGCTCTTAACCCATATTACCTGGCATCTTCACAACAGCCCTGGGAAGTTATCCCTTTCAACAGATGAGGAAACCGAAGCTCAGAGAGGTTAAGTGACTTGCCCAAAGCCATATAGCTCGTGGAATATAGAGTAGGGATTAGGACCCAGGTCTGTCTGACTTCAAAGGGCTTCCTATTAGTACACTTGGGCCGCCCCAACGACAGACCACACACTGAGCAGATTACACAACGAACATTTATTTTCTCACAGTTCTGGAGGCTGGAAGTCCAAGATCAAGGTGCCATCAGGGTGGGTGTCTGGTGAGGAATCTCTTCCTGGCTTGCAGACGGGGCCCTCTCGCTGCGTCCTCACGCGGCCTTCCTTCTGTGCACACACAAAGAGAGAGAGAGTTCTGATATCTCTTCCTCTTCTTCCAGAGACACCAGTCCTACCAGGTTAAGGCCCCACTTCTTTGACCTCGTTTAGCCTTAGTTACCTCCTTAAAGGCCCTATCTCCAAACACAGTGACATCGGGCATTAGGGTTTCAACATATGAATTTGGGCGGGGGACACAATTCAGTCCATAACAGGCTTCAATTTTTACTCTGATCTCTATTAAGAAAATTCAACCATGTTAAATAACTACATCATGAAAAGAGTCTTAATTTGTTAAAAAGCAACTAACAATGGCCCCCCCAAGGCTCGTGAACTCTTCCAGTGCAATTGAAGTGGGCTTTGAGTCAGAGAAGTTGGACTCGCACACCCCGGGCTGCGGGGGAGGCGGGCGCTTCTCCGGCAGCAGCTGAGCACTCCTTTCTCAGAGCAGAGGCTGGCCCGCTGCTTGGGGACGCTCTGTATTTTCCTGCTGTGGGACTGTTCCATTCCCCGGACCTCAGTTTTACCACCCGTCAGATGAACGTGGGGCTGTCTGAGACTCCTTAGGACGTCACAGGCAGTGCCCTTTCGGACCTGGATGACGCTCACTATGAGCAGGGGAGGCAGCGCCGCCACTTCTCAGGTGCAAAGATCACTAGCGAACCCCCCACCTGATGCCCCGGTCAGCCGACACCAACTCCTCCAGTCTTCCTGCAGCCTCCTCCAGGACTTCCTGTCCTCTCACGACCGCCTCTTGGAGCCAGACCAACCTTGGTTCAAACCCCAACACTACCACTTACATCTTTGTGGTAAAATGGGACTAATGATGCTATTGTTGTGCGGGTTACACAGGGTCATTGAACGCCACATATAATCCCAAACTTTGATAACAGCTCAGGACTGCTAGGCGTTCTGAATGGGTACAAGGTGGAGTGTGGTCTCGTCAGAAGGAATAGCACAGGCGAGGGCCCCAGGGAGCCAGATCGCGGTCGGTGCATTTGGGAAAGCACTGGGAGCGGTGGAAAGTGCCAGTGTTAACTCTGCTCTGCCCCAGCGGTCGGCGGTCCTGAGCCCAGGCGGTGCTGAGCGCCAGGAATGTGCCTGCTCCACACAGAGACAGAGGACTCAGTACAAAAGAAGGATGTAAAATATCTCATTAATAATTTTTATATTGACTATTGGTTAAAATGATAATATTTTTAATGTATTGGATTAAATAACAACATTCATAACATTAATTTCACCCATTCCTCTTTGCGTTTAAATGTGGCCACTGGAACATTATAAATCACATGCGTGGTTCACACTGTATTTCTATTGGACAGCGCTGGCCTAGTCCGTGCTAAGGATTTGCAAATGGAGCACTGTGGACAGCGTCCTTTTATAGCAGCTGAAGGGGCAGGATGAGTGCATTGGGCCTGGATACTTGCCCCACCCCTGAGGTGAGGGGGATGGTGTCCCCAAGAACCACGTGAACTGAGAACTGGGGAGACATACAAAAACTGAAGATTTTTGCGGAAGGTGAATACATTCTGCACTGCCCATGCATTTTTTCAACCATTAGGTTTTCCCTGGTTTCAGCTTCAGGGACCCCATCACGTGCACACGCACACACAGTAGCTGACTTAAGGATGAACATGCACATGGACGTTTCTCTCGCCCTGAGCACCAGCCCCTCCACCTCCCACCCAATGGGCGAGTGAAGAAACCCAGAGTTTGGAGCTGCCACACTTTCTGAGCCATCCCAAGTCCCTGGGTAGAGCGTGGCTTTTAGTCACTTTAATGAAATACCATTTTCCTTCCAAGTGAGAACGGTGAATGTTTGCATACCTCTGTGCAGGGGGACTGGAAACCCTTCAATGGGGAGACTGGGTGGAAATATTTTCAAATTCAAAGTGCCTCTCTGTTAACTTAGCACAGTCCCCAACTCATGAAGCCATGAACATTTGCTGAGCTTGATGGCAAATCTCTCATTCCTTATCCTCCATCAGTCTGTGCCTTATCAGGTGGGGAGGGGATCCAATGACCAGGCACTGGAATGTGGGGGCATTCCTGGGAAAAACAGGGCCCTCGGCCCCAGCGGTCACCATGCCATCTGTTCCTGCGGAAGGGACGGGCTTCTGTGGGGCTGCTGACCAACCCGTGCCAGGCTAGCCCAGAGGCCTGCTGCTGAAGACGCCTCCATGACTCCCCTGCGGGCACAGAGCCATCTCCAGGCTATCTCCTCCACTATGGGGGGAAGAGAGACACAGCGGGTGGTGTGTGGTGGGGGCCCAGTGCCCGTTCCGCCAGAGGCCAACAGATCCTGCCCGTCTCAGCAGACGTCAGTGCGAGGACACTGGGGTCAGGCCTCCCAGAAGTGGATTGTCCACAGCTTCGTGTCTTTGGGCTTCCTTGGAGTAATTTCTGTCTCAGGCTGGGGCGGGAGCTCTTTCTGCACCGTGGGCAGCAGCCAGCTGTCCCGCACTTCTTATTATGGGGAACAATGAAGGCAGCGGAGACCTCTGCTTTCTCTAACTCATCCTCGATTTCTTGAATCTCACTATAGACTTTTACTTTCTTTGCAGCTGACAGCTTCTGCTTTTTCTCTTCTCGGTCATCGTTTTCCTAATTCAGCTGCTTCTGCACAGTATTCTTTTTCTGCTGATAGAGTTCATGAAGGAGCTCTATATTTCTGCTGCTTGGCTCCTCGTTTATTTCCTAGTAGGTCTTTGGTCAGTGAACAAAAGTCACGTTCCAACTCTTCTATTTATTCTTCCAGCTCACGTCTGGCTGATACCTCCTCACTCAGTCTGGACTGGAAACAGTCTCTTTCATCTCTGGTTACTATCAGTTCTGCCGTAAGATGCCCTTCATCTGTCTTGGACTTTTTTTTTTTAAAGATTGGCACCTGAGCTAACAACTGTTGCCAATCTTTTTTTTTTCCCCCTACTTTTTCTCCCCAAATCCCCCCAGCACATAGCTGTATATTCTTAGTTGTGGGTCCTTCTAGTTGTGGCATGTGGGACGCCGCCTCAGCATGGCCTGAGGAGCAGCGCCATGTCCGAGCCCAGGATCCAAACCGGTGAAACCTCAGGCGGCTGAAGGACTCAAGCGTTCTGCCTGGATGGCCCCTGTCTTTGACTTTTGATCTTCTCGCTCTGGTGACTTGCCAGCTGTGTCAGCTGTGCACTGCAATTATTCACACTGGAGTTTCTTCCTCGTTGGAAGAAAGCTTCTCCGGGTCTCTGAGGGCTTCCGGCGTGATTTAATCAGATCTCAGAGCAGTGTGCTGCTCGTCTTATCCTGTAGCAACTGCTCCTTGGTGGTCTTTTTAACTTAGCTCTTGTTTTTACAAAGTTGTACAGGCACACAGTTTAAAGAACCAGTCCCTGACTTCCTCTGGCCCCGAGGTGACCACTGTCAACCCTTCTAGTTGATTCTCTGACATTTCTCTCTGTCTCTAAGAACACGCTTCCATTGCTACTTGAGTTTTGGGTTTCGACCGTCCTCTATTACTGACTTCCCATCATGTAAGGAAGGCCTTAGCTCCTTGCCCACAGCCCCACCCACAGCACTCACGTGTATACCGTCCGTCCCTCTGTCCTCCCGAAAGGGTGAAATCCTAGCTTTGATTAGCTGTACGTACTTATGAGTTTACTTATTTTCTCTGTGGAAATGCTACTCTCAGTGGAGCCATGCAGGGTGTTCTGAGCACTGGTACTTTCCTTTGCTAGACTTCTTTTTTTTTATTGCAGTAACATTGAATTATAACATTATATAACTTTCAGGTGTACGTTGTAATATATTTAGAATTCTGTGTAAATTACATCGTGTTCACCACCCAAAGACTAATTACAATCCGTCACCACACAGGTGAGCCTAATCACCTCTTTCTCCTTCCTCCCTCCCCCTCCGGTAACCACCAGTCCAATCTCTGTTGCTATGTGATTGTTTGTTGTTGTTTTTATCTTCTACTTACGAGTGAGATCATGTGGTATTTGACTTTCTCCCTCTGACTTATTTCACTTAGCATAATACACTCAAGGTTCATCCATGTTGTCACGAATGGCCGGATTTCATCATTTGTACGGCTGAGTAGTAGTCCATTTTGTGTGTGTGTGTGTGTGTGTGTATATATATATATATATAGTGTATATATACCACATCTTCTTTATCCATTCGTCCCTTGATGGGCATCTAGGTTGCTTCCAAGTCTTGGCTATTGTGTATAAAATGCTGCAATGAACATAGGGATGCAGGCATCTTTGTGCCTTTGCATTTTCAAGTTCTTTGGATAAATTCCCAGCAGTGGAATAGCTGGATCATATAGTAGATCTATTATTAATTTTTTGAGGAGTCTCCATACTGTTTTCCACAGTGGCTGCACCTGTTTGCACTCCCACCAGCAGTGTACCAGGGTTCCCTTCTCTCCACGTCCTCTCCAACACTTGTTGTTTCCTGTCTTGTTGATTATAGCCATTCTGACCGGAGTGAGGTGATATATCACTGCAGTTTTGATTTGCATTTCCCTGATAACTAATGATGTTAAACATCTTTTCATGTGCCTGTTGGCCATCCATATATCTTCTTTGGAAAATCTCTTTTCAGATCTTTTGCCCATTTTTCAATTGGGTTTTTTTGTTGTTGTTGAGACATATATTTGTATATTTTGGATATTAACCCCTTATCTGATATATAGTTTGCAAATATCTTCTCCCAATTGGTAGGTTGTCTTTTCGTTTTGTTGATGGTTTCCTTTGCTGTGCAGAAGCTTTTTAGTTTGATGTAGTCCCATTTGTTCATTTTGTCTTTTGTTTCCCTTGCCCGGTCAGACATGGTACTTTAAAATATGCTGCTAAGACGAATGTCAGAAAGCGTACTGCCTATGTTTTCTTCTAGAAGTTTCATGGTTTCAGATCTTACATTCAAGTCTTTAATCCATTTTGAGTTGATTTTTGTGCGTGGTGTAAGATAATGGTCTACTTGCATTCTTTTGCATGTGGCTGTCCAGTTTTCCCAACACCATTTATTGAAGAGACTCTCCTTTCTCCATCGTATGCTCTTGGCTCCCTTGTCGAATATTAGCCGTCCATAAATGTGTCGGTTTATTTCTGGGCTCTCGTTCTGTTCCATTGATCTGTGTGTCTGTTTTATGCCAGTACCATGCTGTTTTGGTTAGTACAGCTTTGTAGTATAATTTGAAATCAGGTAATGTGATACCTCCAGCTTTCTTCTTTTTTCTCAGGATTCCTTTGGTTATTCGAGGTCTTTTGTTGTTCCATATAAATTTTAGGATTCTTTGTTCTATTTCTGTGAAAAATGTTGTTGGAACTTTGATAGAGATTGCGTTGAATCTATAGATTGCCTTAGGAAGTATGGACATTTTAACGATGTTAATTCTTCCAATCCAAGAGCATGGAATATCTTTCCATTTCTTTGTGTCTTCTTCGATTTCTTTCAACAATGTTTTATAGTTTTCAGGGTACAGAGCTTTCACCTCTTTGGTTAAGTTTATTCCTAGGTGTTTTATTCTTTTTGTTGCACTTGTAAAGGGGGTTGTATTCTTAATTTCTCTTTCTGCCACTTCGTTGTTAGTGTATAGAAACACAACGGATTTTTGCATGTTGATTTTGTATCCTGCAACTTGACTGTATTCATTTATTATTTCTAAAAGTTTTTGAGTGTATTCTTTAGGGTTTTCTATATATAAAATCATGTCATCTGCAAATAGTGACAGTTTCACTTCTTCCTTTCCAATTTGGATTCCTTTTCTTTCTGTTCCTTGCCTGATTGCTCTGGCTAGGACTTCCAATACTATGTTAAATAAGAGTGGTGACAGTGGGCATCCTTGTCTGGTTCCTGTTCTTAGAGGGATAGCTTTCAGTTTTTCTCCACTGAGAATGATATTTGCTGTGGGTTTGTCATATATGGCCTTTATTATCTTGAAGTGTTTTCCTTCTATCCCCATTTTATTTAGAGTTTTTATCATAAGTGGATGCTGTATCTTGTCAAATGCTTTCTCTGCATCTATTGAGATGATCATGTGATGTTTATTTTTCATTTTGTTAATGTGGTATATCATGTTGATTGATTTGCAGATGTTGAACCATCCCTGCATCCCTTGAATGAATCCTACTTGATGATGGTGTATGATCTTTTTAATATTTTATTATATTCAATTTGCTAGTATTTTGTTGAGGGTTTTTGCATCAATGTTCAAAAGTGATGTTGGCCTGTAATTTTCTTTTTTTGTGTTGTCCTTGTCTGGTTTTGGTATCAGGATAATGTTGGCGTTGTAGAGGGAGTTAGGAAGACTCCCCTCCTCTTCAATTTTTTGGAAGAGTTTCAGAAGGATAGGTTAAGTCTTCTTTGAATGTTTGGTAGAATTCACCAGGGAAGCTGTCTGGTCCTGGACTTTTATTTTTTGGAAGGTTTTTGATCACTGTTTTGATCTCCTTACTGGTGATCAGTCTATTCAAATTTTCTACTTCTTCTTGGTCCAGTTTTGGAAGGTTGTATGTTTCTAAGAATTTATCCATTTCTTCTAGATTATCCAATTTGTTGGCGTATAGCTTTTTATAGTATTCTCTTATTATCTTTTGTATTTCTGAGGTGTCCACTGTAATTTCTCCTCTTTCATTTCTGATTTTGTTTATTTGGGCCTTCTGTCTTTTTTCTTGGTGAGTCTACCTAAAGGTTTGTCAATTTTGTTTATCTTTTCAAAGAATCAGCTCTTGGTTTCATTAATTTTTTCTATTATTTTTTTAGTCTCTATTTCATTTATTTCTGCGCTGATTTTTGTTATTTCCTTCCTTCTACTGATTTGGGGCTTTGTTTGTTCTTCTTTTCCAGTTCCTTTAAGTGCGCTGTTAGATTGTTTGTTTGGGATTTTTCTTGTTTCTGGAGGTAGGCCTGAATTGCTATAAACTCCCCTCTAAGAACTGCTTTTGTTGTATCCCATAGATTTTGGCATGTTGTATTTCCATTTTCATTTATCTCCAGGTAATTTTTGATTTCTCCTTTGATTTCTTCATTGACTCAATTGTTGTTCAGTAGCATTTTGCTTAATCTCCACATTTTGGTGGCTTTTCTGATTTTCTTCCTATAGTTGATTTCTAGTTTCATACCTTTGTGGTCAGAAAAGATGCTTGATATTATTTCGATCTTCTTAAATTTATTGAGACTTGCTTTGTGGCCTAATATGTGATCAATCCTGGAGAATGTTCCATGTGCACTTGAAAAGAATGTGTATTCTGTGGGTTTTGGGTGGAACGTTTTATATATATCCACTAAGTCCGTCTGATCCAACGTGTCATTTAAGACCAATCTTTCCTTATTGATCTTCTTTTTGGATAATCTATCCATTGGTGTAAGTGGAGTGTTAAAGTCCCCTACTATTAATGTGTCACTGTCTATTTCTACTTTTATGTCTGTTAACAATTGCTTTATATATTTAGGTGCTCCTATGTTGGGTGTGTAGATATTTACAAGTGTTATATTTTCTTGTTGGATTGTTCCCTTTATCATTATGTAGTGCCCGTCTTTGTCTCTTGTTACAGTTTTTGTTTTAAAGTCTATTTTGTCTGATAGAAGAATTGCTACCCCAGCTTCCTTTTCTTTGCCATTTGCATGGAGTATCTTTTTCCATCCTTTCACACTCAGTTTGTGAGTGTCTTTAGGTCTGAAGTGTGTCTCTTGTATGCGGCATATACATGGGTCTTGTTTTTTAGTCCAATCAGCCACCCTATGCCTTTTGATTGGAGCATTTAGTCCATTGACATTTAAAGTAGCTACTGATAAATATGTTCTAATGCCATTTTGTTACTTTTTTCTGAGTGTTTAGTAGTTCATCTCTGTTCCTCTTCTTCCTCTCTTGCTCTCTTCCCTTGTGGTTTGGTGGCTTTCTTTAGTAATATGTTTGATTTCTTTCCTCTTACTTATTTGTTTATTTATTATAGGTTTCTGATTACCATGAGGTTCCTATATAATATTCTACGTATATAACAGTCTATATTGAGTTGGTAGTCTCTTTAGCTTGACTTCTTTCTAAAAGCTCTACTCTTTTACTCCCCTCCTCCCACATTTTATGTTTTTGAAATCACATCTAGTCTATTGTTTTGTGTGTGCCTATCCATTACCCTCTTATCATTGAAATAGGTAATTTTAGTACTTTTATCTTTTAACCTTCATATTATCTTCATAGGTGGTTGATATGCTACCTTTATTATACTTTTGCCTTTACCAGTGATTTTATTGCCTTGTTTTTGTGTTTTTTTGTTTGTTTTGATAATTTTCTTATCCCTATTTGTGGTCTTCTCTTTCCCACTTAAATAAGTCCCTTCAGCATTTCTTGTAGAACTAGTTTCTTAGTGATAAATTCCTTTAATTTTTGTTTGGCTGGGAAGCTCTTTATCTCTCCTTCCATTTTGAATGATAACCTTGCTGGATAAAGTGTTCTTGGCTGTAGGTTTTTACCTTTCAGCACTTTAACTATGTCATGCCATTCTCTTCTCGCCTGTAGGGTCTCAGCTGAGAAATCCACCAATAGCCTTACGGGCTTTCCTTTGTATGTCATTTGGTGCCTTTCTCTTGCTGCTTTTAGGATTCTCTCATTATCTTTCATTTTTAACATTTTAATTATATTGTGTCTTGGTGTGGGCCTCTTTGGGTTTATCTTGTTTGGTGCTCTCTGTGCTTCCTGTACATAGATGTCTGTTTCCTTCCTTAGGTTAGGAAAGTTTTCAGCTATTATTTCTTCAAATAAATTTTACGCCCCTTTGTCTCTCTCTTCTCCTTTTGGGACACCCATAATAAGAATGTCAGTGTGCTTGATATTGTCCCAGAGGTCCCTTAGGCTGCTCTCATTCTTTTAAATTCTTTTTTCTTTTATCTGTTCAGCTTGGGTGATTTCCTCTAATCTTTTGTCCAGCTCACTAATCTGTTCTTCTGTATCATCTACTCTGCTATTGAGTCCCTCTAGTGAATTTTTCATTTCCAGTATTGTATTCTTCACTTCTGATTGGTTCTTTTTTATATTTTCCAATTCTTTGTTGATGCTGTCACTGTGTTCATCCAGTTTTCTCCCACTATCAGTGAGCATCCTTATGAGTTTTTGTTTGAACTCTTTGTCAGGTAGATTGCTTATTTTTGTTTCATTTAGTTTTTTTTCTGGGGTTTTGTCCTGTTCCCTTGCTTGGAAGGTATTCATTTGTCTCCTCATTATGCCTCTTTCTCTGTCCTTATATCTAAGTATTAGGTCTGTCAGCTATGGCTCCTGATCTTGGAGAAGTGGCCTTATGTAAGAGATGCCTTTTGAGGCCCAGCAGTATGCTTCCCTCTCATCACCAGTCCAAATGATCCAGGAGTGACCCCTATGTGGACTACTTGTGTTCTTCTTCTGTGGCAGGGTTGCTCTTACTAAAGGTACCCAGGGAGTCTAGTCTTTCCCTCCCTGGCTGGCTGTTTGTAATTCGGGTTTGGGGAGCCCCAGCACCATTGGCTACATGGTCTAATAGCACACTTCTGTTGCAGTTTTCCTCTTAATTGGGTAGGTACCCAGTGTGGCTGGTTGCTAGGCTCAGGAGCTTACAGTTGTTGTAGGCTTCAGGCCTGTAAGGCTATCATCAGCTCTTTTAGGATTGTAGCTGAGTGGGGCTGGCCTCAGGCATGGGAGCACCCAATTGTTTCAGGCTTTGGTGGGTGAGACTGATACCTTTTGTGGCTGTTTGAGAAGCTCAGTCTTCTGCAGCTGATAAGTCTCACCCCCCACAGGTCTACACACACCGTCAACACAGTCCCAGCCCATGCAGACTTCCCAATCCCCTGGAGTATATCCAGTCACCCCACTGCAGAGGCCCACACCTCTCCACCAACAGCCCCCACAGTTCACCTGATCCTCACACAGGCCCTGCCCCACAGAGGCAGACACTCGTCTGCCTGTAGAGGATCAAGGCACTGTGCACTATACAGGCCAACAAGAAGCCTGAGGGCTTGCTGTTGGGTGGGGCGGGTCCCTAGGCAGGCTGTCTGCCCTGGCTGAGCTGGATTAAACCTGCACTCTAGTGGTTGTGGCAGACGCCTGGGCTGACATGCCAGGGGAAGAACTCCAATGGTGTCTGCCAGCATCTGTGTCAGCATGCCTGGACTAGGTCACAACAATGGCCTCCACCAATGTCTCAGTCTCCAGAGAGGTCCCTCCTCTCACCAAGTTGCCCCCAGAGCCCACCAGGTGAGTCTCTTTTCACCAAAGAACTGTGCAGCTTTCTTTCTGGTTATTTTAGGTTGCTGTGTGCGATGGGTGAATTTGTGCATGGGCCCTTTAAGATGCGGGTTTTTCCAGCTTTCGTCTGATAGCTTTTCTGGGGGTATCCTCACTGCAGTTAATAGCCAGCCTAGCCAGATAGGACACTCGTCTCAGTTGTGCTGAGTATGAAGGATGCTTACAGCAGTAACGGGCATCCACTCAGGTCCTCACTTCTCCAGGGAGGGCTGCATACCTTAGGGTAGCTCCTGCCTGGCTGGCTGTGAAGATCCACTGCTCACAAAGGTAGCTTTTTTCTCTCCAGAAGGAATTTCTGCCTCTTCCATCTCAGTCAGGACTGTCCCTTGTTGTGGGGGTTCTTTTTATCCAGTTTTCAGTTTTCTATCCAGGGTAATTTTTCCAAAAGTAATTGTAACCTGGTTGTACTCATGGGTAAAGGTGAGTTCAGAGTCCACCCATGCCGCCCTCTTGACGAGATCTCTGCTAGACTTTCTGATTGTGCTTTCCCCATCTGCTTGGTTTTCTAAGTATTTATCACGACCTTAACCCCCAGCTTTCTCCCAGATACGTCAATCTCCTTTCAAAATGTTCTGATTCATAGGGAGTTCAATGCATTTCATCCTCAGGAAGAACTCTCTCCCAGAGTTGCTGACCTGAGCTATCTAGACGGGTATCTTCTACTTCTGAAGCACACCTGTTGTCTTGGGCTCTCCTTCACAGCCACACTAAACATTCCTTTCACCTCTCCTTTACACTGAATCTCTTTTCCTGGACGTGAAGTCTTTCTTTCTCTTGGTTTACTCCCTTTTTTTGATCTACCACATCCTGTAATAGCTTCCTGAGAAAGAGTACATAGGAGGTAAACATTTTAACAACCTGCACGTCTAAAAACATGCTTATTTGCATTTGAATGTCAGCTATACATAGGACTCCATACTGGATATAATTTTTCTTGAGAATTGTGAAGACATTTACTCCATATTGTTTTCTGGTTTCTAGCATTACTGTTGAAAAATCTGATACCATTCTAATTCTTGGGCCTTTGTATAAGATTTGTTTTTTCTCTCTGAGAGCTTTTATGATCTTCTCTTTGTTCCGAGTATTTTGCAACTCCATGACGGTGTGTTTTGATGTGGATCTGTTTTCATCCTTTGTATGCTTGACTGAAGTTTGTCCCCTAGATTTTTTTTTCAGAAAGCTTATGGGAATAATATTGCACCTTCAAAAATGTTTGTTACCTTTATACTGGAATGACAATTTGGCTGGTAAAAAGTTATTGGATTTCTTTTTTCTTTTATTGTAATAAAAAATACATCACATTAAATTTACCACATTAACCATTTTTGAGTGTACAGTTCAGTACTGTTGAGTATATTCACGCTGTTGTGCAACAGATCTGAGAAATTTTTCATCTTGCAAACTTGAAACTCTATACCCATTAAACGCTATTTTCCCTCCTTCCTCCAGCCCTCGGCAGCCACCTTTCTACTTTCTGTTGCTATGATTTTGACTATTTTAGATACTTCATATAAGTGCAATCATACAGTATTTGTTCTTTTGTAACTGGCTTATCTCGCTTAGTATAACGTCTTTGAGGTCCATCCACACCATAGCACATGGCAGAATTTCCTTCTTTTTTAAGGCTGGTGGTATTCCATTGTGAATATATATTACATTTTATTTATTTACTCATCTGTCAGTGGACATTTGGGTTGCTTTCACCTCTTGGCTATTGTGAATAATGCTGCAGTGAACATGAGAGTGCAGATATCTCTTTGAGATCCTGCTTTGAACTTCTTAGGGTAAATACCCAGAAATGGGATTGCTGGATCACATGATAATTCTGTCTTTAATTTTTTGAGGAACCTCCACACTGTTTTCCACAGCAGCTGCCCTATTTTATATTCCTACCAACAGTGCACAAGGGTTCCCATTGCCCTACATCTTCACCAACACTTGTCTTCTATTCTTCTGAGAGTTGCCATCCTAATAGATGGATTGCTCTTTTCTTGAGATCTTTGTAGCAGTTGTTCAGCCCTCATCTAGGATTTGAATTTGTCCTGAATTTTCTCCTTATAAGTGAAATCATCTTTTTGTCTTCCTACCCACCCCCCCCAAAAGTCATTTCTTTATTTTTGAAGTCCAATGACCTTTACCACTATATGTCCTAGAGTTCATTTTTCTTTGTCATTATTTCCAGTACCTGGTGTGTTTCAATCCACAGATTCAATACTTCTTTAATTTCTGGAAAGTTGTCTTGATTCTATCTTTAAATAATTTCTGAGTGTTTTTTCCTAGTCTTCTTATTTGGGTACTTCAATTATTTGTATTTTTGCCCATCTTCTGTATCTGTCCTTTCCTTCATGATCCCAATTTTTTTCATTTCTGTTTCATTGGCTCACTTTTCTCCTGTCTTCCATGACCTCACCACCTTTGTAGCAGTGCTTATCCCCCTGTTGTTGTTTCCAATTCTGCTTTCACACAGGGCCCATATTTATTGCTTTTCCTCCACTTCTTTCTCCAGCTCTGCAATTCATGTCTTCCTTCTCAGTTGTCTCACCATCTAATTTCTGGGCTCTTTGCCTCTGATCTGCACTTCTACAGGTTTTGGAAATCATGGTGAACTACTTGGTCACGATTTTCCACTGTTCTGTGGCAGGTTTCTTTATTTGTTTCTCTTTCCCTGGTGAGTGTTATTCACCTGCTCCTTTCCTCCTTTCGGACTTCAGTATCTTCGTAGACATGTGCTGGTTCCTTTCTGATTACTCCTCTTTGAATGGGGTGAGCTTTCTCAGATCAGAAGGAGGTTCATGTGGCTCAGTGCCATGTTGCAGGCAGCAGCAACCTAGTATGTGAGATTTTAGTATCCGCTTTTCCCCAGCCTATGGGTTTAGGTACTATAGGGCTATTCACAGGTAGAAGACTCTTTTTGCACCTCGCAGAGAGACTGTTTCTTGTATATATGGCTCGTCCATCTCTTAGAACCAAGCTAGGATGACAGGGAAGCTCCCACCGCCACCTCCCATTACTTTACCATCCTGGCAAGAGCAAAGGAGGGCAGGGGGAATAGGGAGGGAAGCGGAAGGAGGAGGGGAGCGAGGAGGACGGGACAGCATGTGCCCCAGCCACCTGGGGAGCTCTCAGTTGAAAGGGACAGCCCCCAGGAGAGGTAAGTCTCGAGCAGGAAGGGGAAGGTGGAACAGGGGTCCAACCACCGTCTTCTCTCTGCCCTGCAGGGTGACCATGTGTGGCTGAACCCCACCTCTGCCAACAAGACCAGTGTGGCCATCGGGGGCATCATCAAAGAAACAAAGCCTGACAAGATCTTGGTTGAAGATGACGAGGGCAAGGTCAGTGTGGTCAGGCTCTCCTAGGAAACTGGGCCTTCTCAGTGCCCCCACTCCCACCCCTCAGGGCCCTGAGCCCCTCTCCTTCTCTGGTGCTGCTCCCCAACACCAGGAGTCCCAAGGGGACCTACACGGCAGGATAGACCAGAGTGGAGTCCTGTCATGGTGAACACTGTGTGTCTGTCTTAGGGACTGTTTCTGTAGTGAAAAACCAAGGAGTTGGCAGATGGAAAACCAGGACAGTTGAGGAAGCAGGAAGGAGTGCAGGGGGAAGAGGCTGTGACAGAGAGGGGAGGGCAGAAAGCTGGTTTGCAAAGTAAAGGAGGGGGAGCTGGGAGGATGAGAAGGCAGGAGAGGAAGGTGTGTGAGAAAGGTGCATGGAGGGGAGGGGACCAGGCTTGGCCCATGCTGAGCAAAACAGCCCAGGTGAGAGAGGCAGGAAGCTTGGGTGGGCTCCAGGGGGCCAGCTCAGCCGCCTGGGGGTAGCAGGGGCAGGGTCGGCTGAGTGTGGTGCCGTGGGGAAGGCATGCAGCCAAGGGGCCCAGCTGGTTACTTAACTCCTCCTCAGCAGCCTTCTTTGCTGGCCTAGGCTGCAGAATGGGGCATACGGAGACTTGGCCTCCAAGGAGAAGATTCTAGACTATGGTCCGTGAGCTCCATATTATGAAGGCAGTAAAATATTAACACTAATATCTTCTATTTGCATAACGCTGTTATGCAGTTTAAAAACACTTTCAATTACACACTTTTATTCTAACAATCTGTGAAGCCCCCAGCTGCAAACTCCCCCTGACCCCAACCACAGTCCAATCTAACTTCTGGCTACAAACTCTCCTGACCCTGGTCTGAAGTTCACCCTTAGCCCCCAGCTACACACTGACCCTGGCCCTAGACACACGCTGACTCCAGCCACCGACTGACCTGATCGTGTCACAGGTTTCCCCTGACCTTAACCACAGACTGACCTTGCCAGAGACTGGCCACCAGGTCAGCTGGTCTGTTGAGCACTTGGAGGACAGGTGCACTGAGCTCGCCCATGCGGAGGCCGCCCCTCAGGGGAGTCTGTGCCCTGTGTTCCAGGAACACTGGATCCGAGCAGAGGACTTTGGCACTCTCAGCCCCATGCACCCCAACTCGGTCCAGGGTGTGGAGGACATGATCCGCCTGGGGGACCTGAATGAGGCAGGCATCGTGCACAACCTCCTGATCCGCTACCAGCAACACAAAATCTATGTGAGTCCCCCGTGTCCACGCGGGACTCCCCAACAGGGGGCTCAGGCCACAGGTGCTGATCTCCTGGCTGAGGAAGAAAACTCTGCCCGGGGGTGTGGAGCCAGGCACAGCTGGTTCAGTCCGGGCTGCCCACACCCTCACTGTGTGAGGTGGGCAAGGTACTTAACCTTTCTCCATCGCAGCTCCCCAGTCCTACAGAAGCAGGGTGGAGAGGGCACAGAAGGCTGATGTGGAGCCCAATCAGTGCTGCCTCTTCCCTTCGTCTGTGGCTATGTGGAGAGTCTGCTCTGATGGCCTAGTGGACCAGAGGCCATGGGGGTGGGCATCATCTTCACCCAGCCCCCTCCTAGACATGTGGCAGAGACAGGGTCACCAGGCAGAAGACCCCTGCCCTCCTGTGAAGTGGTCCTGTGATGGTCAGGAGGGCCATGTAGGTAGATATGAGTCCTCCTCCCAAAGCCTGGCAGCAGAGGGGAGGTTCACCCCAGCCCTGAGGCTCGCATCCTGTGGCAGCACAGATTTTCCAGTCCCGCCCTAAGTGAATGTGGCCTGGGGAAGCCACAGCCAGCCTGCCTGAGCCTCTCACAGGGAGAAGGGCTCGTTGGAATCTGACCAGCCCTTCTTCTGGGATGCTCAGAAGAGTGGGATAGTGAGCAGGGGACCATGACTGGAGAGGGGTGCTGGGAGAGGAGAAGGAGGAGGCCCTGTGGGGTGGAGGGGGACCAGGGCACAGTGAGTCCACTCTGGCTGAATGTGTGTCAGAGCTCCTTGGACTGATAACAGCAATAAGCCACAGTTTATTGCAGCTTATCCTCTCCAAAGAGCTTATGCTCACATTCTTGTATCTGGTTATCATAGTCCTTGGGGTCAGAGAGATTCTCCTCTCCATTCCTAGAATGAAAACTAATGAGAATCGTGTGACTGTCCCACCCCAGAGGGGCAGGCAGGCCCAGTGGGACACCAGATGAGCAGGCGGTCCAGAGCAGGGGTCCCAGGAGGGATAAATGAGGGCTGCAGTTGTTGACCAGCCTCATGGAGGCCCACATGGAAGGCGGGTGAAGACGCATTTCATACATTCAGCCAATTTTTATCAAGCCTCTTCCAAATACCAGACAGAAGGCTAAACATTTAAGCACAACCACCTCATCTAACATTCCTTTGAAAGCACCTGCTCCCCTTAGAGCTCTCAGTCATGGTGAACACCCCCATCTTTCCAGAAGAGGATCTGAGCAGCTGAGTGACTTGTCTCTCTGGCCCGGAATCAGACCCCACTTCCCCACCAGAGTCAGAGGGCTGCACCCAAGGCCAAGCTCGGAGCCGGGCAGCTCTGGCCCTGGGGTGAAGGGCACTAACCACCTGCTCCCTTCCACAGACATACACAGGCTCCATCCTGGTGGCTGTGAATCCATTCCAGGTGCTGCCCCTCTATACCCTGGAGCAGGTGCAGCTGTACTACAACCGCCACATGGGTGAGCTGCCACCACATGTCTTTGCCATTGCCAACAACTGCTATTTCAACATGAAGAGGAACAAGAGGGACCAGTGCTGTGTTATCAGGTGGGGCCAGAATTCCCACGTTCCTGGGGGAGGGGTGCAGATGGCCAGGCACTGCCTCTGAGCGCCTCCTAAAGGAGGGAGTTCTCCTCTCCCTAGACCTCTCCAGCATGCCTGCAGGGCTGCTGTGGTTTCAGCTGCAAACACCCTCCTCAAGGATACAGTAGGCCAGCTCTGGCATCTGCCAGTGTCTGTCTCAGATCACCTGTGCTAGATCCCAATAATGGCTACCACCAATGTCTCAGTCCCTGGGGAGGTGGTCCCAGCCTGGGGAGGTCTCACCTTTCACCAAGATGCACTGAGAGCCTATTGAGTCTCTTTTCAGCAAAGGACTGTTCACCTTTCTTTCTGGTGATTTTAGGTTGCTTTCCAAAATGGGTGAATTTGTGCATGGGCCCTCTAAGAGCTGGGGTTTTTTTCCTTATGTCTGAGATAGCTTTTCTGGGTGTATTCCTCGTTGTAGCTAATAGCCAGCAAAACCAGATATTATGAAACCCCTCTGGGTTGTGCTGAGTCCAAAAGCTGCTTATTGTGGTAATGGTCCCCCGCTCAGATCCCCCACTCCTCCAGGGAAGGCTTTGTACCTTAAGGTTGCTCCCAGCCAGCCATGAAGTGTCTCTGTTAGAAGGTGGCTTTTTTTTCTCTCCAGAAAGGAATTCCTGCCTCTTCCACCTCAGTCAGCACTGTCCCTTGTTGCAGGGGTTCTTTTTATCCACTTTTGAGTTCTTTCTCAGGGGTAATTGTTCCCAGAGTAGCTGTAAATTGGTTGTGTCCATGGGAGGAGGTGAGTTCAGAGTCAGCCTGTGCCACCATCTTGACACTGAATCTTGGGTAGACTTGGTTTTAATGGCTGCATGTTTTCTGACTGGATAGACCATAATTAATTTCCCTAATTTATGCTACTTCCAATTTTCCACAACTGCAATGATAAGTAATGTTTCAATGAGCAGAAAGCTTTGTGGAGAAAGCTCTTTCTGATTTTATGATTACATTCTTAGACCAAAGGCAGGATAATTCTGAAGATTTGTGATACCTGTGCCAAATTGCTTTCCAAAAGGACTGGTGCAGTTTCCCCTCTGGCCTGCATAACCTTGCTGCTCACAGAGAGGATGTTCCATAGAGGCCTTGCATCGTCTGGGCTTGTTCACTCATCTGCAGTTACTGAGCACAGTGCGGGTGACCCTGGGACAAACCAGATGTCACCATGCCTGCAAGGGGCTCGCAGCCAAGTAGGGTAGAAAAGACAAATGCACCGATAACTAACACAATGTAGGTAGGCTGAGACCCACAGGGGACTTGAGGGCAAGTGCGTGGCATTTCTGCACGAGGAAAGGGCATCCCTGTGCAGACTGGCCCAGAAATCAGGCCTGTGGGGGCTTGCAGGGAAGTTTGGAGGAGTTGGAAAAGTAGTCGTTCTACTGGCTGACATCCCTGCACGCCTCTTTGCAGCGGCGAGTCAGGGGCCGGAAAGACGGAGACCACCAAGCTCATCCTGCAGTTCCTGGCCACCATCAGCGGCCAGCATTCATGGATTGAGCAGCAGGTCCTGGAGGCCAACCCCATCCTGGAAGGTAAGTGGTCACCCTCCTCCCCGGGCCCTGCAGGCTGGAACCTTCCTGCCAGGAGGTGCCCGTGGGGAAGGACAGGATAGCCATACACTGTCAGCAACTTCTCAGAATTCCTCAGGACACAGAAGACAAGAATGGGGTGGATGGTAGTGTGAGGGCTCCCAGGAAGCACGAAGGGGAACAAGTGATGACCTTATAAGCTTTCATTAAGTGTCCTTTCCGCAGGATCATAACAAGTATTCCTTTTAAAAAGGGCTCCAAGATGCAGTCAGTTTGGGAGATGCTGGGCGTGTCAGTTTGGGTCCTGTGGGAAGCAGTGGCCGAGCTGGAGTTAGGACTGCGAGACAACTACTGAGGAATCGCCCCTGTGCAAGAGGAAGGGGGCGGGAGCAGGAACGGGCAGAAAAAGCCTCTGGATGAGATGCTGGTAGGACATCTAGGAAAGGAAAGAGCAGAAGTGGGCAGGATGAGATTCAAGCTGCCATGCGGATCTGACAAGGTCTTGGCCAACCCCTTCGGGGCTCCAGCGCAGAGAGCCCCTAGAGGAGTCCGGCTTTGGGCCCAGGCCAGGCCCAGGGGCTCCCCTTGCTCTGTCTCTGGTTGGGGAGGCCCAGAAGCATGTGACCTTAGCCCCAAGGCTGTAAGGCCCTGGTCAGCACATTTTCTCTTGTTTCTTCACAACTGAGGTGTGCTTTACACACAGTAAAAATTCACCTTCTTTTTGATGTATAGTTTTATGAGTTTTGACAAACTCATGCAGTCATAGGCCCCCATTGTAATCATGATATAGAATGTTCCTATCACCGCAGGAACTTCCCTTGTGCCCATTCGTAGTTGACTCTCTTCCCGCCTCCAGCCCCTGGCAACAACCGATCTGTCTTTTATCCCCCTGCAGTTTTATCTTTTTCAGAAGGCCACATAAATAAAATCATACGGTTTGTAGCCTTTTGGGTCTGGCTACTTTCATTAGCAAAATGCGTTTGGGATTCTTCTGTGTTGTTGCCTGTATCAAGAACCCGTTCCTTTCATTACAGTGCCCAGAGGCACCACGGTTCATCCACTCACCAGCTGAAGGACGTCTGGGTTGTTTATAGTTTTTAGCAACTATGAATAAAGCTTTCGTAAATAGTTGCATACAGGTTTTTGTGTAAACATATGTTTTTCTCTTGGATAAATATGCAGGAGTGAAATTCTTGGCTCAGATGGTAAGTGAGCCATTTAACTTGGTCAGGAAGTGCCAACCTGTCTTCCAAAGTGGCTATACCGTTTTGCGTTCCCACCAGCAAGTACGAGAGTCCTGGTTGCTTGGTCGAGGTATCTCCCTATGGTTCTAACCCACATCTCCCTAATGGCTGACGATGTGGAGCAGCTTTGCACGTGCTCATTTCCCAAATGGATATCTTCTCTGGGGAAGTGTCTGTTTAATATTTTGCCCATTTTTTAGTTGAGTTGGTGCCTTATTCATGAATTTTTAAGAGTTTGTTATATATTCTGGATACAAGTCCCTTTTAAGATATGTTTTGCAAATATTTTTGTCCCAGTCTGTGGTTTGTCTTTTCATTCTCTTAGCAGTGATTTTTCCAGGCAAAAGTTTTGGATTTTGATGAAGTTCAATTTATCATTTTTTCTTTTATTGATTATGCTTTTGGTGTTGTATCTAAGAAATCTCTGCCTAACCCAAAGATTTCCTCCTGTGTTTTCTTCTGGATATTGTGTAGTTTCAGGTTTGGCAATCAGGTCTATGATCCATTTTGTGTTAATTTTTTCTGTGGGGCAAGGTCTAAGTTGAGTTTCTCTTTCTTTCTTGGTTCCTTCTTTCCTTCCTTCCTTCCATATGGATATCCAATTGTTTTAGCCCCATTTGTCGAAAACACTATTCTTTCTCCATTGAATTGCCTCGTACTTTTGTCTAAATCAATCGACTGCACCTGCGTGGGTCTGTTTCTGGATTCTCCGTTCTGTTCTCTTACTCTCTCTGTCTGTCCTTTCACCTATACTACACTGTCTTACTTTGTATAGCTTTTTAGTAAGTTTTGATATCAAGTAGCGCATGTCCAATTTTGTTCTTCTTTTTCAAACTTGGCTATTCTAGATCCTTTCCCTTTCCATATACATTAGAGAATCAGCCGATCAATTTCTACCCAAAGACGTCCACATCGGTTCCTTCTTACAGAGGGATCTGCCGCTGGGCTCAAATGTGAAGCACGTTTCTGAACTGGAGCGCTTCTCAGCGCCTCTGCTGTGCGTTGGGACCCCTCAAGGGGGAGAGACAGTGCAGTTTTTCCTAAACCTGTTTGACCAAGGGGCGCTTTCCTTCACCTCACTAATGCTGTATGGTGGTGATGTCAAACTGCATCCCAACCCATCAATGGGTCATGAAATAAGTCTTTGAGAACAAATTAAGTAGCATAGAATAGAAAATACCCCAGCACATTGCTCCTGGTGAGAACTGGTGCTGAATATTTTCTTTTAATCATGTGTGCAGCTGGCGGGGGGGGGGGGGGGGGGGCGGGGGGGGTGTATGTACTAGGACACAATGTAAAAGGTCTTCCTTACTAGGGTCACATCCAAAAAGCTTGCAGAACCAGCTCTATGGAATGCACTGTGGATGGTGCTGCAAGCCAAATGCCTCCTGGCTGACGTCCCCCTCTGCCCCCAGGCCGGGGCCAGCTCTTGCCACCCTTCCTGCAACCTTGCCCTTGCAACCCCAGCCTCCATTCTGCAGCCTGAGCCGTCTTTCTAAAATGCAAATCTGCTCCCACACTCCCCTCAGAAGCTTTCCCATCTCCCCATCACCTGCAGAACTAATTCCAAACTTCTCAGCTTGGCATTCAAGGCTCTATGCTACTAAGCCCCACCTACTAACTAGTTCCATCTGTCTTCCACTGCCTTCCTCCTGCATCCTGTGCTCCAGCCAAACCTCCCACTCTGCAAGCACACCCCATGCTTCTGACCTCTGATCACTTACCCGCACTTTGCCTTCCACTTAGCACACCCTTGGCTGCCACCACTGTCCAGTGCAGTCCTGCCCACCCTTCAGTTCTGGTATCTGCCACCTCTTCTGAGAAGCCTTCCCACTAAAAGTATATTTTCTACTCTCTGCTCCCATGATGGGCATCACCTCTATCCCTCAGCCTTTGGAAATGCCAAGACGATCCGAAATGACAATTCGAGCCGCTTTGGGAAGTACATTGACATCTACTTCAACCCCAGCGGGGTGATCGAGGGTGCACGTATTGAGCAGTTTCTCCTGGAGAAGTCTCGGGTGTGCCGGCAGGTGAGGTCTCCACGTGCCATGCCAGTCTGGGGGCACCTCCAGCTGCCCCAGGACGGGGAGTCAGGGCGCTGGGGAGGCTTCCGAGAGGGGTCCCCTGCCATCACAATCATCCCTCCTGGCCTCCTCCCCAGGGACACCTCCCCGCCCCCTCGAGACCGCAGTAGGTCTTGGCTTGCTGACACTGAACTCTGGCCTTACCCTGAGATGGGCCAAGGACCCTGATAATTGGATAATGACACTCCTTCCCCAGTATTCAAGGAAAAGACATGATAGGATTTTCTGTTTTGAATTTTCCATCCACATAATTTCCTTCATTCTTTGGTGCCTTCTACTCCTCAACTCTACTAGAATTAATTCTGGGGCGGGGCCAGTCCCCAGCTGAGGCTCTGCATCCTGACCTCACTCCCTTGCTTGTGACTTCGGGGAGGGTGCCCTCAGGGCTGCGAGGAGCAGTCGAGATGCAGAGAAGCTGGGAGAAATGAGTGCACTGGGCATGAGAGTGGCTATAGCACAAATCTGTCAGGATGAGCCAGCCTTGGAGGCCCAGGATGAAGACAGCGACCAGGCCGGCCATCCCTCGGATCAATGCCAGAGCCACTCCTGGCAGAGAGACCTTGCAGTGCAAGCCGGGCCAGGGCTGGGGGCGGGAGGCAGAGGAGAGCCGCAGCCTGAGGGCACTGCTCACAGGCTCTGTGGGCCGCCCTCCCTCCCAGGCACCGGAGGAGCGAAACTACCACATCTTCTACTGCATGCTCCTGGGCATGAGCGCCGAGGAGAAGCAGCTACTGGGCCTGGGGACGCCCTCCGAGTACCGCTACCTGACCATGGTGAGGCCCGCGTCACGTCACGCGCCCTTTTCCACCCCACCGCACCCCTCCCCGACCCTCCCCTTTCCCCCTCTCCCTGCCTCTCTGCCTCCCCCTCCAGGCCTCTCAATAACCAACCAAGAAAGAGGCAGGTGGGCTGGTGCCATTGGTTTACAGCCACAGAAAAGCCCAGTCTGGCCGGGCCCCTGAGGCAGGGACTGAGGGTTCCTCTTTTTTGTTCCCCACTCCTCCTGCTCTGTGTTTGGCACCCACTCCATGACTGTCAGAGACTTACCCTTGACCGATGCTTCCTTATCTCCCTCTGAACCCGTGGTTCTTCCCCACAAACCTCATCTCCTTCGCCCCAACAGCAAAAGGCTCCTGATCACCCAGTGAGTTAGGGGAGCCATCGCCATGCCTCTCCTCCCTCGATTTCCTTCCAATCGCCCGTCCTTGTAGGTGCCCCTAGAACCCCAACTCTAGGAAGGCAGGACCTCATTCTTGCCCTTGGCTCTGTCCCCACGCCTGGAACGGTGCACGCAGCGGCCATCTTGCTCATGTTCATTGACACGGGAATGGACGAGACCATCTCTCCAATGTCTCCTGCTAACCTCTCTGTTCTACGCTCACTGCCTGGAGGCCTTCCTCGTCTCTTGCCTGCACCATCCTCCTGGGTCCCCGTGCGCCAGGCTTGACCCCCTAACCTGTCACCTGCCCTGCAGACCTTCCACAGTGCAAGCCTGGCAGATCCCCTTTCCGATTGCAATTCTTCAGGGGTTCCCTGTGGCTCCTTGGCATGGGCTCCAGGTCCCTCAGATCCCACCATCCGCCAACCTCTGCCCCCTCAACTTTGACCCCAGCCTTCTCGTAGCTGGGCCCCTGCCTCCCACCTCACAGGCTAGCTCCCGCAGCCCAGGCCACCCTCTCCAGCACACTGCTTTAAAGCTTAGCAGGTGGGGCCAGCCCGGGCACCTCCTCCAGGAAGCCTTTCCCCACTTCCCAATAAGGCTGGCCCTGGCCCTCTTTGGCCTCAGCACCTGTAACAGCCTCTGACACCGTTGTTTGCTTCCTGCCTTCCCTCCCGGACGCGCAGCACCGGGGCAGTGCCAGGTTTCTCCATTTCAGAATTCCCAGCAAATAGCACAGGGCCCAGCACACGGTAAGCCTTGGAAAGTGTTTGTTAGAAGAACGAGGCTGGGGCTGGCCCCGTGGCCTAGTGGTTATGTTCACGCGCTCTGCTTCGGTGGCTCAGGGTTTCCCCAATTCGCATCCTGGGCACAGACCTAGCACCACTCAGGCCACACTGAGGTGGCGTCTCACACAGCAGAACCAGAAGGACCCACAACTAGAATATACAACTATGTACCCGGGGGGCTTTGGGGAGAAAGAGGAAGAAGAAAAAATATTGGCAATGGATCTTAGCTCAGGTGCCAATCTTCAAAACAGAAGAACAAACCTGTGGTATTCCCGAGAGAGGGTGAGGCAGGTGTTGCTGTGGACAGCTCACAAATAGAGACTCAGAGATGCTGAATGACTTCCCTGAGGCTACACAGTGCCCGTGCCGGCTGCAAAGCCCAGACACAGTGTGTCTATGGCATCGTGATTCCGCCTCTGGAAGTTCTTCTGTGTATTTTCTGAGCTTAGGCCTCCACGTGGGCCCTCAGGGTCCACCCAGAGTTTATGAAGTGTCACTTATGACGGGTCTTTGGCTGAGTGTCTGAGGTGTCTCTCCCTTGCTGGCCCTACGACAGAGGAGGTGGGGCATGGGGTGGCCCCTAGAAAACTGCGGCGTCCTGTTCTGCAGGGGAACTGCACCTCCTGTGAGGGGCTCAACGACGCCAAGGACTACGCCCACATCCGCTCGGCCATGAAGATCCTCATGTTCTCCGACTCCGAGAACTGGGACCTCAGCAAGCTGCTGGCAGCCATTCTCCACCTGGGGAACGTGGAGTTTATGGGTAATGCTGTTTCCGCCTGACTGCACCCCCTGGGCAGGAACAGTATGGGCTGGGACAGGAGCAGGAGGAAATCTCTGGGGGTTCTCACCTGAAGAGCCTGCTGAGGTTGTGTGCTCTCACCCTGTTCTGGAAAAATACATGTGAAAAATTTAACTATGATTTTGGAGAGAGACCTCATGGGGTTGGGGTAAGATGTCAAAGCTTAGGGCCCTCCAAAGGTGGAGACCCTGATCAGTCACCCCCTACTTTTAGCTAGGACCCCAAAGGGCTTCCCCTCGGGGTAGGGGTAAACCAGGGTAAACGAAGGCACATGTGGACCTTCAGACCAGTGTGTAAGCACCAGGCAGCCTGGGGAGGAAAGCCTCCTGGCCTGTTGGTGCCTTCCAAGCACCTGACAGAAGTTGCTGACATTCCCCTCTGGAAGAAAGTAGCATCAACCTAAGTTACACATCGCAGCTTTCAAACACAACGTTCAGCATGCATCCAAAACAGATAGGAACGAGGAAACAAGGTCGCATGAGCAGGAACCAGCAGAAACAAGAGACAACAGAAACAGATCCACAGAGATTTCAGGTTTGGGAATTACAAGATACTGACTATAAAGCACTGTGCTTACTGTGTTCAAGAAAAGGAAAAGCCAAGCTTGAACATTTAGACAGAGCATCGGAATCTATAAAAAGTGACATCACAGATTTTAAAAGGAACCACATAGAAATTCTAAAATTAAAAAAATAACCAAAATGGAGAACTCAATGGATGAATTTAAGAGCCAATTTTATACACAAGAAGAGTGAATGTGTGAGCCAGAGTTAAAATCAGAAGGAACTATGTGAGGACAAGGAAGCGACTTCTGCGACGGTTGGGAGTGTGGGTACCTCTGGTAGAGAGGAACACGCTCTGAGCAGGGCAGGACCTGGGCGGGGCCCTCGGGGGTTGGCAAGGCTCTGTTGTGACTTTACTAGTGGCTACACAGTGCTGACTTAATGTCATTATGACACGCCTTTGGGTTTTACACACTTGTTTGTCTGTATGCTTTATTTTACAATTCTTTAAAGTTTAAAAGAGAAAAAAGCGTACAGAAACAGCACTCCTCCCGCCCCAGCCTGGCAGCCCCAGGCGGGCTACCTGGAAGAGGAGGAGCTTGAAGTGGGGAAGCCTCCCGGAGACGCCCCCAGCAGAGCTGTTTGCTTGTCTGACTGAAGGAACAGATGAAGGCCCAGGTTCTGTGGGCAGCAAAGGGGACTGAAGGGGGCCGCTGGCTCATCTTCTCCCCTGATAGACCCCCGCCGGCTCCCCCAGCACCGGCTGCTCCCTCCAAACCAGCCCAGGTTTCTTCACTTCCCTCCGACCCAGGGCCTTGATCTCCTGGAGCAGCGAGGGAAGGGATCTGCTATGTTTGTTCACAGCTAAAGTGCTGATCACCAGGGACAGGCCCCTAAGAGCCACCTGGGAGGCAGTGCCTCACGCCCAGGGACGAGGTCTGGTGTGTGGATGTGGGGCTGCCCCAGGCCCGGGGCCTTCCTGGGGCCTCTGTCCGGTCTCTTCCGGCTGCTTCACCACTCCGGGTTACTGCTTCTGTCTGCAGCTGCCGTCTTCGAGAACCTGGATTCCTCGGACGTGATGGAGACGCCCGCCTTTCCCACTGCGATGAAGTTACTCGAGGTAGCCTAGCTGTTGTGTCTGCCAGCTTCTGTTTTAGTAGGGGGCCCAGGGGCATGGGCTGACAGAACCCCAGCCCCTGATTCTCATAACCCTTCCCAGGATCCCACTCCTGCCTCGCCGTCCTCTGCCAGGCTCTCAGCTCAACCCCTGTGCCCTTCCGCAGGCCCTGGGCGTGGGAATCAGGGTGGGGCCGGGTGAACGATGGAATCATTAACAAAGTAGCGAAGTGATCAGTCTGGCTTTGGTAGTCTCTTGCGTTTTCTTCCCTTCTCCCCCTTGCCTCCTTCTCTTCAGGGGCCTTCACTCAGCATCCTCACTCTCCACCCAGCCAGTCCTCCAGCTCTTCCCACTCAGCCACCTAACCCAGCGCTCTTAGCCGGACCTTCCCCAGCTCCCGTGCAAACATCCCTGCCGCTGTCCTTCTCCCCAGGGCTGCTCCACGGGTTGTGCTTTTCCGGGACAGTGCAATGCACTCAGACTTTTAGCCCTTCACATTATTGCAGAGACCAAATGGAGCCTCGACTTGGGGAAAGAGGGGCAGGCACTGGGTGGGGAGACGTCTTCACACTGGGGACATTGTAATGACCTCCATATCACACCCCATTGACAGTTCTGGTGGGAAATTAATAGAATCAGAAGCAAAAAGAAAGCAATCCGTTAGGCACATTTTGCTGCTAACGTTCTTCGTTTGGTTCAGGGTTTTTAGGAGCTTTGGGTTTTGCCAGCTGTCTTCCCTGGGTGTGTGGGGGGGGGGGGGAGGGGGCGGAGGCGGGACTGGCCCATCCAGGCTCTTCTTGCTCCGTTAGTCCTTCAGCCTCCAGGCAGGAGTGACTCTGGTTGAGGCATATCCAGATGCCAATGGCTTAGCCTCAGAGTCCATTGTTTTCCAAGTTCTGCCCAATGGCACCAGTCCCTCCCCAGCCCCCAGGAGACCAGCACAGGTCTGGTCAACCAAGCAGCTGGCACACTCCAGGCCCACCTAGCTGAGGTATCTTTCCTGACCGTTCGACACCCAGTGCTCAGATTGACCCTGGGCCAGGCCCCAGCCAGGGTCCTGATTCTGGCCCTATCGCAGGTATCTCCCCCCCCCCCCAGGCCTTGGGCATAGGGCATTTGGTCATGAGAGGGAACAAGGCATGGCATAGCAGGTCAGAGTTCTGGGCCGGCCCTGCTGTGATGCCACACCCACCACTCCCCAGGTGAAGCACGAGGCACTCCGGGACTGTCTGATCAAGCACTCCATCATCGTCCGTGGGGAGTTTGTCACCATGCCCCTGAACCTCGCCCAGGCCGCAGACCGGAGGGATGCCTTTGTCAAGGTATGGGGCTGCAGGAGAAGGGGCCCACATGTCTATCTATCGAGCATGGCTCCTTGCCTTGTTGATGGAGAGCAAGAAAGAACAGAGATAGCTGAGCAAGTCCCAACTCTGCCATCACCTGCCGGTGACGGTGGGCTTCCTGGCCTCTGTAGGCTGGGTTTCTTGCCTGTAAAGGAGAGATAATATCCCTCAGTAGGTCCTTGAGATCCAGTGCGCATGCGGCTTTCCCGGAACTTGGAGAGAGGGGCAGCCTTCCTCCTGTGCGTGAAAGCCATGGGCTTCACCCTGTCTCCTCAGGGCATCTATGGGCACCTCTTCCTGTGGATTGTCAAGAAGATCAACGCTGCGATTTTCACTCCACCTGCCCAGGACCCCAAAAATGTGCGAAGGGCCATCGGCCTCTTGGACATATTTGGCTTTGAAAATTTCGAGAACAATAGGTATGAAAATCTCAGTTCACCTGCTTTCAGAAAATGGAAGAGAAGCTTAGCTCCTCTCTAAATGAGCCAAGTAGAGGGCAGCCATTCCTTCCCCAGCCCTCCAGGAGCGGCTGGACTGGGAGCAGGGCCTCTCACTTCCACTCACAGGGGCTGGGGGTCCACGCGGCAGGCCGAGCCTCTGCAGGCAGGTGGCCTGTGCCCCTCCCCCTGCACCACAACGCGTCTAGAGAAGGCCTCATTGCCAAAAGCATCCCGAGAGCCAGGCTGAGGCCCCAGCATTTGTCACCTCTCTTGAGCCATCTGCTCTCCTCATGAACTAGAGTGAATTATCACGTGAGGTTACGGTGAAAATGGAAATCAGTCACACCGATTCGACTGCATCTTTAGGTGGGATATCATACTGGGGAGTGGGGGCAGGCAGAGGATTTGTGGACCATCTCAGACTTTTGAGTTTGGCAGGAGTAAGTGGAGGCAGGTCACCTCTGACCCAGTGGCCCAGTGGCCCAGCACCCCAACTGAAGGCTGAAGAGCTGTAACCGGGAGGCAGGTTGGAAAGGGCACATCCAGCTGTGACTGTGATGGAAGCTGGGGGTGGGGAAGACAAAGGTGTTGAAGGGAGCCAGGCTGTGGGGCCAAATAAGGACAGGTGATGCTCTGGAGCATTAGGAAGTGGCAGGAGGCGGTTGAATGAGGAAAATGAGGACCGTGGGACAGGCAAGCAGGAAGCCTTCTAGATGCCACCTAGCTCACCCAGGTGAGTCTGGTTCATTTGAAGGGTTTGGCAGGACAGAGCCTAGGACTGGTTCCAAGCGGAGGCCTCTGGGCCCTGTCAGAGGAGCCAAGGGGCTAGCCTGCCCTTGGCACCTCCCTGCCCAAGGCCCTGTCTGCAAGTGAAGTCTGAGAAGGCCCTTTGGGGAGCCAGGATTATCAAGACGTAAGCCATTGTGAATGCAAGCACACTGGGATTGCAGCTTCCCAGAGCCAGCTGAGCGGACAGCTGGAATGGGCAATGCTGGCGGAGCTGAGCCCAATGTGATGGGAGTTGCAGGACACAGTAGGGACAAATGTGATTCAGATCGTCCGTATCTGTCCCCAAGAGGGACAGTCGAGCAGACCAAGCACACCTTGGGCAGCTTGGAGGTAGACGAGTGGTTGGTTGTGGGGGTTCTGGCCATTTATGCAGGGACCCCTCCCCAAGGGAGCTACAAGCTGGGTTTGTGACAGGGCTGAGTCTGGGCGCCTGGCGAAGGAGTGCTGCATTGCTCGGCCTCGCCGTCTGCAAGTACTCACTGAGCACTCTCCTGGCATTGTGTCGGGAGTGGCGAGCATGGTGGACTGGTTCCCTCACCTCTTGGGTTAACAGATATTGAACAACCAGTCTCAGGTATGATGAAGTTTTGCATAAATGGGCAACCTACCCTGAAGGAGAAAGCCCTAAGTGAGACCCAAAGGATGAGCAGAACAAGCCAGGTCACAGGAAGGAGAGGAAGGGGGCGTCAGACGTGTGAAGACTCAGAGACAGGAAAGAACTGGGTGCCTTCACACAGCGAGTAGTCCCGAGTGACCCGGGACCACTCCCAGGAGAGAGGCAGGCTTTCTACTGTGTCGCTGTCTGTCCAGCTCCTGAAAACACTGGGGAGGCCAGCAGGGGGGTTCAAAGCAGGGACGAGCGTGATCAGATTTGCATGTCAGAAAGCTCCCTCTACTGGCCTGCAGAGACTGAGGTGAGGGGCGAGGCTGGAGGCAGGGCAAGCCATCAGGAGGCCATTACTGTGCTCCAGGTGAGCAACGAGGGCGGCCCAGACTAAGGCAGCAGCAGTGGGAGTGAAAGGAAGGAAAAGGGCAGGGTTCCATGCAGGAGCACGGACCAGACTCTGGCCACTGACTGGAACTGGGGAGGAGGGAGAGAGGCCTTCCTTCCTCCCCAGGAGAGACTCCCTGGTTTCTGACTGGAGCCAGGGGGATGAGTGAGGGGCCATTTCCCAAGGTGGGGAGCCCAGGAGGAAGAGCAGGGGGTAGGATCGGGGCAGGGGGAGGAGTATGTCTGACTGATGCAAGGGGGCCCAGCAGTCAATACCCGACCTCTAGAAGCTTGTCTCAGCGCCACGACCACTCGTCCATGGGGCTGGATTGCTGCAGGACTCTCAGTCCCCCAAGGATTGTCTCTCTGTCCGGACAGGCAAGTCTGGCAGAGGGCTCTCTGGGGGACTGTAAGGAGCCAAAGGCAGGGACTGAATGACAGACTGAGCCTCCTCGTTTCTCTCTATTTGCCACGGGCTGGAGGAGGTGCCGGTGGTGGAGGCAGAGAGAAGAGGGAGGGTGCGCGTCCAGTGCACCTGAAGGCTCCCTGTGCCCGGGAGTGGCTGTGTGCACTGGGCTGGTGACCCCGTGGTTCCTGCCAGCCACGGGGGGAGCAAGTTAACCCTGCGCCGCCCCCGGGCGGTGGCGTTGCCCCCGCAGCTTCGAGCAGCTCTGCATCAACTTCGCCAACGAGCACCTGCAGCAGCTCTTTGTGCAGCACGTGTTCACCATGGAGCAGGAGGAGTACCTCTCGGAGGGCATTGCCTGGGACTACATCCACTACACCGACAACCGGCCCACCCTCGACCTGCTGGCCCTCAAGCCCATGAGCATCATCTCCCTCCTGGACGAAGAGAGCCACTTCCCACAGGTGCGTCCCTGGGCCCACCGACCCATGGGTGGAGACCCGGCCCATGGGCCTCCTCTTCAAGGTTGTGAGACTCCACGGGGTGGCCCATTTGTTCCCAGGGTTGCTGAAACCCCTGCCAGGAATGAGCACGTGAGCCCCATCCTAATCAAACCCTCCTCTCCTTCAAGGCCCACCTCAGGCCACCTCCTGCAGGAAGGCCTCTTAGCTCTACCCTCACTCCCCCTCCCCAGCAGAATGACATCTCAGCCATTGATGTTTTAGGTTCAAGAGCACACCCCAGGAGGGGGCTTGCTCAGCACCCATGGCCCAGGGCTGCAGAGGGCACAGAGAAGGAAGCCCTTGCATTCTCGCCCTCAGGGGACTCTGCCTGTCCCGGGGAGATGGACTCTTGAGTGCAGTCAGTAAGAGTTCTGAGTCCAGAGAAGGGAGAAGCCAGGGCTAAGGTGCCTGGACAATTGTAGGGAATGGGGGAGCAGGAGAGCCGGTAGTGGAGGTCGGCAGCCCAGGTCTCTGCTCCCTGCTGGGCGCTCTCTCACTGTGACAGGTCACCGACCCCTGGGCATCAGCTTCCTGTCTGTAGAAAGGCCTTCAGTCATTATGAGCCCAGCTGCTTTGCCCCTCCGAGGGAGCCCCTGAGCCCGGTGGGTGGCCCAGCTGACCTCCCTGTGGCGGGACTGTGGGACCTCAGCCCATAGGGTGTCTGCGTTCTTCCAGGGCACAGACATCACCATGCTGCAAAAACTGAACAGTGTCCATGCCAACAACAAGGCCTTCCTGCAGCCCAGGAACATCTACGATGCTAGGTTTGGCATCGCCCACTTTGCCGGCAAGGTGTACTATCAGGCAGAAGGTAGGAGCAGCTCCTCCGCAGCCCCTTCCTGCCAAATCCCCATCACTCCCAGAGGCCGCGGAAGGCGGCTGAGAGCACGGGCTCATTTTACAGAGCGAGCAGTGGGACAGAGAGAATGGAACACACCAGGCGGATTTGGGGTGTTTTTGGTAATAGCTCTATTGAGATATAATTCACATACCATAAAATTCACCCATTTTAAGTGTGCAACTCAACGGTTTTAGTATATTCACAGAGTTGTGTAACTGTTGCCACAATTTTAAAACCTTTTCACCCCCACCAAAGAAACCTCTTATGGCAGTCACTCCTCACTCCCCCCAGCCCTCCCCAACCCTGAGTAACCGCTAATCTCTGTCTCTATGGATTTGCCTGTCCTGGACATCTCATATAAACGGAACCAGGCAACATCTGGTCCTTGTGACTGGCTTCTTTCACTCAGCATAATGTTTTCAAGGTCCATCCATGTTGTAGGACGTGTCAGTATTTCGTTTTTTTATATTGCAGCCTAACAGTCCATGGTGTGAATATCCATATTTTGTTCATCTCTTTATCAGTTGGTGGACATTTGGGTTGTTCCCCCTTTTTGACCATTGTGAATAGTGCTGCCATGAGCACTCATGTACAGGTTCTTATGTGGGCGTATATTTCTGCTTCTTGGTGGTATTTCCCTCAGAGAGGAATCGCTGGGTCAGGTGGTAACTGTTTCACTTTTTGAGCAACCACCAAACTGTTTCCCAAGGTGGCTGCACCATTTTACATTCTCACCAGCAGCACATGAGGGTCCCCATTCCTCCCGTCCTCACCGACACAGGTCATCGCCTGTCTTTTGGTTATAGCCATCCTAGTGGGTTTAAACTGGTGTCTCGACATGAATTTGATTTGCATTTCCCTGATACTTAATGATGTTGAGCATCTTTTCATGTGCTTATTGGCCATTTGTGTATCATCTTTGGAGAAAAGTTTATGCAAATCCTTTGCCCATGTTTTCATTGGGTTGTCTTTTTATTGTTGGGTTGTAAGAGTTCTTTATATATTCTGGACATAAGTACCTTATCACATTTATAATCTGCAAATATTTTCTCCTATTCCCTGGCCTACCTTTTCACTCTCTTGATAGTGTCCTTTGGAGTTTTTCTTTTTGATGTCCCCTTCTCTAGCTTTTCTTTTTTGCTCATGCTTTTGGTGTCATGACTGAAAAACCATTGTCTAATCCGAGATTTACCCCTATGTTTTCTTCTAAGAGGTTTCTCTTTTTAGCTTTTATGTTTAGGTCTTTGATGCATTTGAGTCAATTTTTGTACCTGTTGAGAGAGAGTCAGCCATAGTTTTGCTTGGAGAAATAAAGGCCTGGGGCGGCCAACCTATTGATGTGCTTGGAAAAATGAGAAAGGTGGCCCGTGTGCAGCTGCAGTCAGGAAAACGGGGTGGGCAGCTGTAGTGTCACTCTCTGTGGCTTGTGTGACAAAATGAGGAGGCGCTCTGGTCTGTTCAGCTGGAAGCTCGAAGTCAGCGCCAACCCCGCAGGCTTTCCGGCTGGAGAGACAAGACAGCTGGAAGGGCTAGTGCTCCGCATAGAAGTGCCAAGGTGTTGGGCGGTCAGGGCATCATTTCCGTAGAGAAATGAGAAGGTGGGGTGGCTCCTTCATAGTTCCCGCCAGACCCTGGCTTTGGGGCTCTCCAGAAAGGGAGAAGCCAGAGCCGGCAGGGCAGAGTCCCGGAACAAAGAAGACGCTGAGCCCGTCCCACCTCCACGGGTAATTCCAGACCAAGTTTTATTTTTTGAAGTGACATGAAACTTTCATGTATGCTAGGATTAAAGTAGCTTCTAGACTTTCTGAATGCAAAATTCTAGTAATGTTCGTTCAAGCTGAGCCTGGTGGTTTTCATTTGGGCGCCCACTGTGCTGACAACTCAGGCCCCACTTAACTCTGCCCATTGGGGGTGCAGCCGGGGCTGCCTCAGCCCTCCCCTCCCTCGGAGAACACTGGGGTGCGGGGGCTCTGCCCAAGCCTGGAGACGCACGGAGTGCCCCCGTCTGCCCAGGGCAGACCCCAGCACAGAGCTGGGGGAGGGGCTTATGCCACCCTCTCTCAGGGTGGCCCTGGGAGCTGCCCTTGAGCCCCGCAGTGCACACTCGCTCTCCTCCCTCCCAGCTCTGTGAGGGCCACATGGCACCCCCAGAGCTCCTGGGACGGTCTCCTTCCTCTATCAGGCACCTGGGGCAGAAGTGGGGGAAACAGGCTCCCTTCTCTCTCCATGCGTGACTCAAGTCTCCCCAGACCCCCACACCAGGCTATGCGGGTATGCACAGAGCGCCCCACTAAAAGGTGGGGTGTCTTGAAAGGGGGCAGAGTGGGCAAGGAAAGGCAAGGTCATGCCCTTGCAGGGTCACTCCTCAGAGTCCCAGGAGCGAAGCCCCTCAGCGGGCCCCCCCACCCTCGCCGAGCCCAGCTCTGAGAAGCAACTCTTGTTCAGCGCCTTCTCAGTGTGAGTCTGTGCCCTGCTTTAGGGCGAGTCCTTTCTACCATGGCGAGGTCACCCCCAAATCCGTGCCTGCGTTAGTTGGCTGGGGCTGCTGTAACAAAGTTCCCCAGAGCGGTATGGACATTTATGTTCTCACAGTTCTGGAGGCCAGAAGCCCAAGATCAAGGCGTTGACGGGGTTGGCTCCCTCTAGATGGCATCGTCTCCGGGTGTCTCTACTTTCTCTGTGCGTGTCTGTGTCCCAGTCGCTTCCTCTTATAGGACACCATTCATAATGGCTTAGGGCCCACCCTAATAGCCTCATTCTAACTTAGTCACCTCTTTAAAGGCCTGTCTCCACATACAGTCACATTTGGAGGTACTGGGGGTCAGGACTTCAACGTAAGGATTTTGAGGGGCCGCAACTCAGCCCATATCCCTGCCTCTCCCCGATTTCTGGAGGCTCAATCTTCAGTCTGGAGGGACCCCTGGCCCCAGCAGGACCTTCCAAGGCCCCAGAGCAGGGCTAGTGGAGGGGCCTTGTGCTCCCAGTTCTTCAGGGTCTCAGTGACTTACAGACACGCTTGGTTCCTAAACTGTTGTGTCAAAGCACACGCACACGCTCACACACATGCACATCCTGTCCTGGGAGCCAGTGAGCCAAGTGGTGTTTCACTCCTTTCCTCCTTCCCTGTGGACTTCCAGGAAGAGCAAGGTAGCCCCCCCTTGTTGGTTTCTCAGGGGGGCTTTGAAGCAGTCCTTCCTGCACAGCCTGGCCGTCGGGGGAGGGGACACAGATTCTCCCAGGAATCTTTTCTGACCCTGGCCCAGCTGCCTCTGGGCTCGGAGCCGAGGGCAGGAGTGGCCATGCCTTCCTCTCCAGCTTGGAAGCTCCCTGGATATTACCAGGCTGCCAGATTTTCAGGAATGGGAACAAGCAGGAATTATGGGGGAGGGGGTCTTCTTCATTCTCTCCATTTCCTTCCTTTCTTTTTTTAGCTCCTTTATGTAAATAAGCAGTAGCCCAAATCAGACTTGCCCAAGGTCACCCAGAAAAACTTAGTGGCCAGAGCCCTGCCGAGAGCCCTCGGGCATCTCACTCTGGGAAACCGAGACCGCATGCTGAACAGACACTCTGTCGGCTGTGCCGATGGTCAGCTCCTGTGGTCCCTGGAGGTCATGGCGACAGCTGGGGCTGGGGAGAGGCTGAGCAGATGGACTCACTCCTGACCGTGGTCTTCCCGGCCCGCACCAGGGAGCCGCGGCTGGTGGAAGACATAGAAAGTCCTCAGACCACCCCTGAACGGAGCCACAGGCCCATGAGAAAGGCTGCGCAGGGGGTGGTGGGAGCCCCAAGGAGGGCCCCGCACCCCACCTTGGGCCAGGAGAGCATCTTGGCCTAGATGACGCTGGAGCTGGCCTTGAAGAATGAGCAGGAGTTGGCCTGGGCAGTTCAGGAGGGAAGAACACCTGGGACGGCCCATGGAGGCTGGAGGCATGGGACAGCTGAGCCCTTCCAGCACGTTCTGGCACCGCTGGAGAGCAGGGTGGGGAGAGGAGGAGGCGGGGGAAGGGGGCGCTGGAAATGAGAAAGGAGAAGATGAGGAGGAAGGCATGCCTGGCAGCGAGGAGCAGAAAGAGTTTAGGCGGGGATGGCACAGCAGTGCCCGGCTCCAGGAGGTCCCTCAGGTGATCAGAGGAGTTCAGGCAGGAGGAATGGCAGCAGCCCGGACTGAGAGGCAGGGTTTGGTGGGGATGGGGAGTTGAGGGGTTTAGATGTAGAGGTGACACATCTTGGCACTGGGTGGAGATGGGGTGCCATGCCCGGGTGCAGGTGGCTCTGCTGGCAGGACACGGAGACGCGGGAGGGTGGAGAGAATGGCTTCAGGGGCTCCTCAGGGCTTCCTGGCAGGCCCAGCATCCTCACCCATCACCTCCTCTTGCCCTGCATGGGGGGCAGGAAGGGCTGAGTTGGGCTGGCACGTGGCCTCTGCTTTCCCCACAGGCTTCCTGGAGAAGAACCGAGATGTGCTGAGCACAGACATCCTTGCCCTGGTCCACTCCTCTGAAAACAAGTTCCTGAGGGAGATCTTCAATCTGGAGTCGGCAGAGACCAAGCTTGGCCGCGGGACCATCCTCAAGGCAAAGGCCAGGAACCTGCTCTTCAAGGTGGGCTCTGTCACGGCCCTTCCAGGGCCTCCTGGGTCTGGCCGTCCCTAGGGCCTCGGGGGGCTGAGAGGTGCGCTCAGGGAGACTCATGGCCTGCAGTGGGCTCTCTCAGTCAGGGCGCAGAAGAGAGAGAAACAGGAGGAGGTGTTGCCGCTGCACGTGGGCAGTGGCCCGGGGGCCGGTGTACATGGCTGTACCTGCTTCTGAGGGTATAGTGGTCTTTCGAGGGCATGTCTGCTTTTGTTAAAATTATTATTATGTTTCTATATTGGTCTGTGTGTGTGTTCTGCGTGTGTGTTGCGTGTGTGGGGTGTGTGTGCATGTGTGGTGTAGTGTGTGTGCACGATGCCTGTAGGGGTGTATGTTTTGTGTGGCACGTGTGTGTGTTTTGTATGGGGGGTGTACGCATGTGACATGTGTGTATTTTATGTGTGTGTGTTGTGGTGTGTGTGTGGAGTCTGGTAGCAGCAGCACTGAATGCTGCTGGCCAGGGAGGTGGGCAGCAGAGAGCCCCTGGTGCTCGTCAGGGCAGCCCAGGACTTTCTGGCAAGTTGGGGGTCTGCCCACCCACTGCCCACCATGCCTCCACCCCTTAACAGTGACTGTCCCAGAAAAGCCCTGTGAGTCATCTGCTGAGGAGCGGGGAGATGGGGCCAGCATAACAAGCCCACCCCGTGCCACGCATTGAGCGCTGGCCACACTGAGGTGCCCTTGACCGTTCATTGTCTCCCCAACCCCACCCCTGTGGGAGATCTGAGGCCTCGGTGCCCAGAGACCACAGCATGGCCACATGCAAAGCAGGCCCAGGGAGGCACCAAGAACCGTGAGGCTGTGCAGGAATTGCCAGGTCTGAAACCAGGTGGAGCAGGCTAGACCCTCTGCATTCCCAGAGCCAGGCTAGACTCTTGGCCACTGAGACCAGAGCACAGCCTTGTCCTGGCCCTGCTGGGCCACCAGAGCATGTCCCGGAGGTCTCAGGGAACAGATTCAACCAGGACAACAGGAAGGTGCCACCCGTTTTATCAGTAAATACCAGTGATGGCATCCTCTTCTCAGAGGGGTTGAGGGGTGAAGACACATCTCCAGCTTTTGGGATTTGGCAGGACGCACTTCTGCCCATCTGCGGGACCTTGGCAGAAGCCCTCCCTGTGCTATGGGTCAGCCATGCCCCAGGCTGCGCTCCCCAGCCCCCACTTGCACCCTGTGCTTCTGCCCACAGTCTACAGACTCCAGCAAGCGGCCCCCCACCTTGGCGGGCCAGTTCAAGCGGTCCCTCGACCAGCTGATGAAAATCCTGACCAGTTGCCAGCCCTACTTCATCCGCTGCATCAAACCCAACGAGTACAAGAAGCCACTGGTAATGAGGGGGCTAGGGGCCCGCAGGGAGGGAGGGGCATCTCCTGAGGAGCTTGACGGCAGCCAGGGTGCTGTCACTCCCTCCACCAGGGCCTGGCCAGCATTAGAGCTATGATCTGCCCCCATGTGGTAGATGGGACCAGCCTGGGCTGCTCTGGGGTTTTGGCTCACCAGCCCTCAGGTGTCGCAGCCCTGCCATTCGCCCCTGTGAGCTCGGCGGGTGCTTCTCTCCCTTGAGCCTCAGTTTTCTCTTCTGTGGAGTCAGTGTCGTGCCTGCCTGCAGAGGGCAGCAAGGAGTGGACCTGTGGCTGCCTTACAAACCACACTCAATAAGGGGCTTCTAAACACTTGTAGTATTTTAGAGGCTGCTGCCAACTCCTGGTTGCCGACTCCTGAGGCCGAGCAGGCCTTGGAGAGCCGCTCTGTCTGCGTAGGGGTGGGGTGGGGAGGGAGCCGGCTGCCTGGCCAGGAGTCCCTGACCCGCGTCTTGGGAAGCCCACCACAGCTTCAAAGACAGGACTCTGAAAACCAGGAGATGCCATCTGAAAGGAGATAAAATGACCCAAAAAAATCTTAGAAGGGAAAAAAATATTGCATTAAAGTGTCTTTTTGAAAATAATAAAATTATATGAAATTGAGGCTGTCCCAGGAAATCCAGAATGTATCTTCCTTGTAGGCACAATACACGGATGTTAGATAATAATTGTGCTCCCAGAGGCCCTCTGCCCATACCCACACTGCCCGCCAGAGCTGCTGCAGGACAGGCAGGGGGCCTGAGGCTGATGCTTAGGTTTGGTGGGCGCTGTTGGCCAAGACATCCTCTTGGCCAGATGCGGACTGCTGTGTGGGCGTAGGGAAAGTGCAGGCTGAGAGGCCCGGAGGCTGCGGTTTGAATTCCAGCTCAGCCACTTAGGAGCCCAGCCCTGAGCCCACGGCGCCTCATCTTTAAACTGAAGCTAAGTACCCCACCACGTGGGGCTGCCGTAAAGATTAACGCTCCATAAGTGGGAGCTAACCAGCTGCCCAAGACTAACCACTGTGTGTCCCTGGACACCACAAGCAGTTGCCTCTGGGGTCCTTTTTGTTTCCAGGTGGGTAACCACCTGCTGGTGGGCTTGCCGGATTAGAGGTGTGCCGGAGACCTCAGAGACCCGGGGCTTGGAGGCTGAGGGGGCCTCTCTAGAGGCCATGCCATGCACGGTCTTGAAGCCCCGGCTGGGACCCAACAGCTCTGTGCAAAGTGTTATGCCAAACTCCTCCCTGCTGGCCAGCACGCCTCCCGGGGAGGGACAGAGGAAGTGGACGGGAATGCTTTCCGACCCGGGGGAGCGCATTTCTTCCTCCCACTAGACGGAGCCCCCGCGGTGCAGCGCCCCACCCAACACCCCGCTCTTTGGAATCATTGTTTTGGGGCACTTAAAACATTTTAAACATGGCATATGCAAATAACCTTTATAGTCACAGTACTTTGCATCTCCTGAGGAGGGCAGCATTTAGTGTTCTTGTGGATGTCACAATGTCGTTATCTATCAACTTTTAGCTCCTTGCAAAGACTTAGAGGACTTTTCAGCGACTTCATCCAAATAGCTCTCAACATAGAATTTCAATGAAACCGAGCACTAGTTTAGCTCACCCGGATTTGGGGACAGGCGAAGGGGCGGTGCGGGGGCCGGGAGGGACTGCCCGCCGTCAGCGCCCACTCCCCGCCCGCAGCTCTTCGACCGGGAGCTGTGCCTGCGGCAGCTGCGGTACTCGGGCATGATGGAGACCGTGCACATCCGCAAGTCGGGCTTCCCCATCCGCTACGCCTTCGACGAGTTCGCGCGCCGCTTCCGCGTCCTGCTGCCCAGCGCCGAGCGCACGCAGGTCCCGCCCTGTCCTCGGCCCGCCGCCTCGGGAGCCCCGACCCCGGTTCCAAGGGGGTCCTCGGCTGCCCTCCCGATGCCCAGGGCCCCTCCTGGACCCCAAGCTCCGAAGTGACCCCTATTCCTCTTTCCCTCCTCGTCTCCCGCTCCTTGAGCCAGGGAAGTGAGGGGGGCGGGCTCACACTGGGGTCTGGATGAGGCTGCTGGCTGAATGTGTTCATTCTAAGACAGTTTCAAGGAAACGGGCTTTCATCACAGAATGTCAGGCTGCTCTTTGAGGCAGGACGTCCTTCCTATCCTTCCTCACTCAGCCATCCTAAAGTTCAGGCTACCCAAGTGTCCAACAGCCACACTGAGGCCCCAGGCCCTGCAAAAAGAGGTGGCCTTGAGGTCGCAGTCTTGAGTGCCCCTGGCTTGGCCCTTGGTCCCAGGTGCCATGTGCCTGTGTCCCGGCCCAGCAGCTCAGATGTGAAACCTGCGGGAGGAGCAAGACTTGAATCCCTAAGGAAATCTCCGAGGGACCCTCCGCCTCCTGCCTGTGGTCCCTGTTCCAACCCCACCCAGCCACTTCTGCTTCTCCTTGACAGCTGCGGGACAAGTTTCGCCAGATGACCTTGCGCATCGCCGAGATGTGGCTGGGGACAGACAAAGACTGGAAAGTGGGAAAGAACAAAATTTTCCTGAAGGTGAGACCCTGAGGAACATGCTGGCCCTCAGCCTCCTGGAGCGTGTGGGGGTTGTCCAGTGCCCACCGGGTGGCATCCACTCACTCTCCCTGAGCCTGCACTGCTGGGAGCCTGCTCCGCGTGTGGCCCCCGGCCAGAGGCACCCCCATTTTAGACATCCACTCTGGGGGGAAGGGAAGCAAGGGGAGCATGTGGAGGGCCCAGCCCAGGCTGCAGAAGTGCAGGCGGCTTCTCAGAGGGGCCCATCGAGGGCAAGGCCTGAGGAGAAGGAGGGGCTGCCTCCAAGCCACGGGGCAGGAACAAGAAGGCACTCAGGATGGGCTTCTGCTGTCCCCAAGAACTGGCCTCTGCCGTGCCAGGAGCCCTGGTCTGCAGCAGGGGGCTTTGCCTGGCCTGGGGAGCTCCACCTCTGCAGAGCCCCAGGGAGCTGGCTCTCAGGAGAGGAGGCATGTGTTGGCTGCCCTCACCCTAGGAGCACTTGTCCTTCAGCAGCTGAGTGTGACCACCACCACCTCCCACCTTCCTCCCCCGAGCTTCCCGGGAGGCCCGTGGTCACACAGAGGCAGCTGACAGCCCCTAGCTCCCGAGACCGGCCTTCTGGCCCTCCAGGATTGTGAGTTGGGTCAAAGAGCCACTGTGGAGAGGACCTCCATGTCCCCTGGCCTCATAAGCCTCGGGTGGGCGAGCAAAGTGAGGAGGAGGAGGAAGAGACCAGGCCAGAAGGTTGCTCTTCCAGCCCACCCGAGCACCCCACCCCATCCCCACAGCCCTTTCCTGAGTGCTCCACTCCCTCCTCTTCCCCCATAGAGCCTGCCCACCCACTGTCATATCCCCAAAGAGACCTCCCGGCCCCACCCTTCAGTCGGGCCACCTGTCCATCTGTCCGTGCATTAGTCAGGCCTGGTGCTGGGGCTCCGGTCTCAGACAGAAGGGAAGAGGCAAGAGGGCTTCAGATTCTGTAGGGGAGGTGAGGCTGGCAGAGGGAAGGCATCTGAGAGGTCCCAGGACACTGCCCAGGAGGATGGGGCAGCCGTCGGGGGCCACGGAGGTGTGGAGGGGGAGGCCAGTGTGGGCAGATGGTCGGAGGGTAAGAGAGTGCCTGCCCCTCCACCCCTCCCCTCCTTCACTGCTCCTCGAGGCCTCAGTCAGGGTGTAGTCCATCTCACTGTCCCCAGTGCCCACCGGGCACACAGAGGCTCGCTGCTCACTTGATGCAAGGCTGATGGAGCAGGAGGGGCCACGGAGTCCCAGGCCTCTCCTTACCAGTCTCCCTACCAGAGCCTCCAGGGGCTTGGATGGCAGGCCCCCCCATAGGGATCCGGGGGAGCACCGAGGTGGGCCAGGGACAGTCACAGCCCAGGGCAGACACTGCTCATCTCTTCACACTGCGAATCCTACTCAAAGGCTGAAGGAAACACTTTTATATGAAACAAGCATGATACACTGTAACACACTTATATACTGTAATACACTTGAATGTACATTTCTCATGAATTTTGGGAAATAAAACAACTTCAGGGAAATTTTTTGTCCCCTTCTTGGGTTCTCTAGAGCAGAAATCAAATTTGCCAGACTGAATATACAAGAAGAAAGAGCTAAAATGGGAAGTTCTTGGCGCGGGGCTGGGGGTATAGTTGCCATTCCCATCTCTCAGCCACATCAGCATCAGTTTGAGGGCCCTTGCTCTGCTTGCCCTCCCACGAGTGGGTGTGGACAAAGACACCCTGACTTCTGGAGACAGAGCCCCGGCCCCAGGTGTGGGGTGGGGGGCAGCTACATGATGAGGTCTCTCCTGTCCCAGGAAAGCCACGACGTTCTGCTGGAGGTACAGAGGAGCCAGGCCCTGGACAAAGCAGCAGTCAGCATCCAGAGAGTCCTGCGGGGCTACAAATACAGGTGCCAGCCTGCTGCCCCAAGCCCCCTCCATCCCACACCCACCCATGTCCCCTGGGCGGGCCTGTACTCCCTAAACCAGGGTCACATGCTCCCGCTGGTCCCTCTCTGGGGGTAGCTGAGGCACAAGATCTCTCAGGACCTCCTGACCAGGGACACTGCAGCCTGTGTTGGCCAGAGAATTCTAATACCTTATTCGAATGTTTGCGGGGTGTGGAATCCATTAAGTACCAAGAGCCAAATGAAGTGTCAGCTCTGATCGCAACTATAATTTGATGTTCTACTTCAGTCGTCTTGGAAAACGTATGGGTTTGGGTTTATGGGGTGGGTGGTTTGGGACGGAAGAAAAGAACTATCCTTGACTCAGCTCCCTGGTCAGGAAAAAGGTAACACTTGAATTTCAGTCCAAGCTCAGCAAGTCAGCAATGCCATCCTCTCCCTCCCCTTCACCATGTCCAGAGGGCTCTGTGGCTCCCACAGTGCTGTTCCCTACACTGTCCCGTCTGCTTATCACCAACCATAGGAAGGTCTGGAATCCCAGACGTGACAAAATGGGCGAAAGTGGCCAACTATGGGCAGAGGCTGTGGGCAGCTGCAAGCAGGGTCATGGGGCAGGGAGGTGTGGCTTGGAAGGCCAGACCGTGGTAGCACTGATCCCATCAACAGCCAGCTTCAGGCCAGGCAGTGGTGCACCAGTCACATTCCCAGAACAGTCAGAGAAAGGCAGGAGTGGCCACCCTCACCTCTGATGCTTTTTTATTTCCCCTGAGGAAGATTTGCCCTGAGCTAACATCTGTTGTCAGTGTGCTTCTATTTTGTATGTGGGTCACCACCACAGCATGGCTGACAAATGGTGTAGGTCCACGCCTGGGATCCCAACCGGAGAACCTGGGCCACCAAAGCAAAGTGCGCAAACTTAACCACTAGACCATGGGGCCAGCCCCTCTGGTGCATTTTTAATTAAACTTTTTATTTTGAGATAATTGTATATTCATGTACAGTTTTAAGAAATAACTCAGAGATCCCTGGGTACCCTTCAACCAGTTTCCCCCACATCCTAAAAACGATAGCGCAGTGTCACAGCAGGATACTGACATGGGTCCAGTCAAGACACGGAGCATCCCATCACCATGGGCCCTCGTGCTGCCCCTCTATGGCCACACCCCCCTCTGCCCACCCCCACCCCTTCTCAACCCTGGCAACCGCTGATCTGTCTCCACTTCTGCCATTTTGTCCCTTCCCGAATGTTATATAATAGAATTATACAGCACATAGCCTATGGGCTTGACTTTTCTCAGTCGGCATATCTCCCTGGAGATTCATCCCGGTTGGTGCACGCATCCACACTTTGTTCCTTTTTATTGCTGAGCAGATCCCGTGGTATGGATGGGCCACAGTTATTCTTACCACTCTCCGGCTGAAGGACGTCTGGGCTGTTTCTAGCGTTCAGTTTTCACAGATAAAGCACTGTGAACATTTGTGTACAGTTTTTTGTGTGAACGTAAGTTGTCATTTCTCTGGAATAAATACCCAGGAGTACAACTGCCAGGTCATGTGGTAGTTACGATTTCTGGTTTAAGAAACTACTGAACTCTTTTCTGGAAGTCTGTACCATTTTACATTCGCAGCAATGTATGAGTGATTCAGTTTCTCTGCATCCTCTCCAGCATTTGGTGTTGTCTCTATTTTTTTAATTTTAGCCATTCTGACGGGTGTGTAATTTTATATCCTTGTGGTTTTAATTTACATTTCCCTAAAGGCTAATAATGTTGAATATCTTTTCATGGGCTTATTTTCCATATGTATGTATTCTCTTTGGTGAAATGTCAGTACATATTGTTTGCCCATTTTCTAATTGGAATCTTTGTTGAGTTTTGAGAATTCTTTATATATTCTAGACACTAGTCCTATGCTGGATATGTAGTTTGCAAATATCTTCTCCCAGTCTGTAGCTTGTCTTCTTGTCTTCTTAAGAGGATCTTTGCAGAGCAGCAGTTTTTCATTTTCATGAAGTCCAGTTTATTAAATTTCTCTTTTACAGATCATGATTTCGGTGTCAAGTCTAAGAACTCTTTGCCCAAAGAGTCCCTCAATGTTTTTTTCTAAAAGTTTTATAGTTTTGCATTTTAGATTTAGGTCCACGATCCATTTTCATTTTGAGTTAATTTTTGTAAAAGGTGTGAGACTTAAGTCAAGGTTCTTTAAAAATTTTTTTTCCTATGAATGTTGCTCCAGCATCTTTCATTGAGAATTCCAACCTTCATTCGATGAACTGATTTTGCACTTTTGTCAAAAATCTCGTGGGCATATTTGTAGGTCTATTTCTGCGTTCTCTATGCTGTTCCATTGACCTGTGTTCCCCTCTGCCAATGCCATGCGGTCTTGACTGTAGCTAACTAAGTCGTCTTGAAGCTGTGTAAACTGATTCCTCCTACCTTATTCTTCTTTTTCAAAATTCTTTTAGCTATTCTACATCCTTTGCCTTTCCATATACATTTTAGAATAATCTTGTCCATATCTACAAAAAAGCTTTCTGGGATTTTGGTGGGAATTATCAGTTTGAGGAGAACGGAATCTCTACTTTGTTGCGTCTTCCAGTCTGTGAACTCCATTTATTTAGATCTTCTTTGATTTCCTTCATCAGTGTTTTGGGGTTTTCAACATGTATGTCCTATACATGTTTTCTTAGATTTACACCTAGGTATTTTTTTTTGAGGGATTGTAAATGGGGCTATATTTTTAATTTTGGCATAAAGTGGTATTTAAGTTTTGGCGTGTTCATTGCTAGTATGTAAAAATATGATTGATTTGTGTGTGTTAACTTCAAGCTTGCTGAACTTAATTTGCTTTTTATAAATTTCTTGGAATTTTCTATGTAGACAATCATGTCATCTGCAAATAGGGGCAGTTTTATTTCTTCCTTTCCAACCTATATGCCATTAATTTCCTTTTCTTGCCTCATTGAACTGGCCAGAACTTCTAGTACGTAAGAGTAGTAAGAGCAGGCATTTTTGCTTTGTTCCATATCTTAGGAGGAAGAACTCAGTCTTTAACCATTAAGTATGATGTTAGCTGTAGGTTTTTTGGAAACGCTCATTCTCAGGTTGAGGAAGTTTCCTGTATTCCTAGTTTTCTGGGAGTTTTTATCATGAGTGGTGTTAAAGTTGTCAAAATTTTTTCTGCGTCAGTGATTTTCCTCCTTTAGCCTGTTAATGTGATGTATTACATTGATTGATTTTTGAATATTGAACCAGCCTTGCATCCCTGTGGTAACCCCATTTGGTCACAGTGTATAATTCTCTTTATATATTGCTGAATGCCATTTGCTAATATTTTGTTAAGGATTTTTGCATTTATATTCATGAGTTCTGTAATTTTCTTCTTTTGTATTGACTTTGTTGGTTTTGGTATCAGAATTAACACCAGCTTCATAAAATGAATTAGGAAGTGTTTCCTCCTCTTCTGTTTTCTGGAAGAGATTATATGGAATTGATGTGAATTCTTCTTTAAATGTCTGTAGAATTCTCCAGTGAAACCATCTGGGCCTGGAGACTTCTTTATGGAGATTTTAAATTATAAATTCCTTAAGAGTTGAAGGACAATTCAAATTATTTCATATTGGGTGAGTTTTGGTAATTTGTGCTTTTGAAGGATTGGTCCATTCCATCTAAGTTGTCAAATTTATATGTGTAGAGTTGTTCATAGTATGCCGTTATTATCATTTGGATGTCCGTAGAGTCTGTAATGATACACTTTGTTTCAATCCTGATATTGGCAATTTGTGTTTTCTTTCTTTACTTTGTCAATCTTGCTAGAGGTGTGTCCATTTTATTGACCTTTTCAAAGAACCAGCTTTTGTTTTCATTGATTTTCTCTATTGCTTTTTTTTCCTGTTTTTGATTTTATTGATTTCTGCTCTTTGTATTATTTCCTCTCTCCTTCTAGCTTTGAGTGTATTTTACTCATCTTTTTCTAGATTTTCAGGGTGGGAGCTTAGATGATTGATTCAAAGCTTTTCCTCTCTTCTAATGTAAAGTGCTATAAACTCCCTCTCAGCACTGCTTTAGCTATGTCTGTCTCACAATTTTTGATTATGTTGTATTTTCATTTTTATTCAGTTCATTTTTTAAATTTCCTTTGAGACTTTGGCCCATGGATTATTTCAAAGTGTGTCGTTTAGTTTCCAAGTGTTTGGAGATTTTCCTGTTATCTTTCTGTTATTGATTTCTAGCTTGATTCCACTGTAGTCAGAGACACACTCTATGAGTTAAATTCTTTTAGATATGTTGATGTTTCCTTTATGGCCCAGTAGATGGACTATCTTGGTATATGGTCTAAGGGTGCTTGAAAAGAACGTATATTCTGCTGTTTTGAGTAGAGTATTCTTAAAGTGTCAATTAGGTCCTGTTGGTTGATAGTGGTATTGAACTCTATATTCTTGCTGATTTTATTTCCAGTTGTTCTATCAGTTATTAAGAGGGGATAGTGAAGTCTCCAGCCATAATTGTGGATTTTCATATTTTTTGTTTCAGTTCTGTCAGTTTTTGCTTCACATATTTTGCAGCTCTGTTGTTTGATGTGTACACATCTAGGATTACTATGTCTTGTTGGTAGATTTACCCTTTTATCATCAAGTAATGTTCCTCTCTGTCTCTGGTCAGTTTCTTTGCTCTGAAATCTACTTTATCTGTATTAATATAGTCACTCTTGTTTTATTTTGGTTACTATTCGCATGATATACATTTTCCATCCTTTTACTTTCAACCTACCTATGACACTACATTTTAAGAGTTTCTCATAGATGGTCATGCTTCTTAATCTCTTCTGCCAATCTCTGTCTTTTAATTGATGTAGTTAGGCCTTTTATGCTTAATGTAATTATTCATATGTTAGAGCTTGAGTCCACCATTTTATTTTTTGTTTTCTAGGTTCTCTGTTTTTCACATCTCTGTTTTCCTCTCTGTTTTAACTTTCCTGTGGGTCACTTAAACATTTTTTAGAATTCCATTTTGATTCCTCTATAGTGTTTTAGAGTGTATCTCTTTTTGTTGTTGTTGTTGAGGAAGATTGTCACTGAGCTAACATCTGTGCCCATCTTCCTCTATTTTGTATGTGGGCTGCTGCCACAGCATGGCTTAATGAGCGGTGTGTAGGTCGGCACCCAGGATCTGACCTGGCAAACTCCGGGCCACCAAAGCGGAGGGCAGAAATTTAACCACTATGCCACCAGGCCAGCCCCTATAGTGTATCTCTTTCAATAGCTTTTTTAAGTGGTTGCTCTGGGCATTACATTATATGTATACAAATTTATTACAGTCTACTGGTGGCATCATTTTACCACTTCAAGAGAAGTATAGAAACCTTACTTCTCTTTATGTCTATTTACCCTCTCCTATTTGAAATATAATTTTCTTGAATATTTCTTCTACACGCATTTAGAACCACATCAGAACCACACCGGGCAGTGTGACAAATTTTGCTTCAATCATCAAACATAGTTTAGAAAACTCAAGAGGAAAGGAAAGCCTATTGTATTTGCCTATCTTATTGCTTACTTTTTCTTTCTTTCTTCCTGACATTCCAAAGTTTCTTCTTTTATCATTTCCTTTCTGTTTAAAGAATTTCCTTTTGCCATTCTTTTAGGGTAGGTCTGCTGGCAATTCTCTTAGTGTTCTTAGTTTTCTTTCACCTGAGAATGTCTTGATTTCCCCCTCATTTCCAAAGGATATTTTCAGTAGATATAGAATTCTGGGTTGACAGTTCTTTTTTTTTCAGCCCTTGGAAAATGTTGTGCCCCTTCCTCCTGGCCTCCACGGTTTCTGATGAGAAATCCAAATTTCTCATCTCATGAGTAATGTGTTGTTTCTCTCTTGTTACTTTCCATATCTTTGCCTTTAGTTTTCAGGAAGTTTACTATGACGCCTTGATGTGGGTTTATTCGGGTTTGTCCTGTTGTAAGTTTGCTCAGCTTCCTGAATCTATGGGTTTATATCTCTTGCTAAATTTGTGAACTTTTCAGCCATTATTTATTTTAGTACTTTTTCAGCATTGCCTCGTCCTCCTTTCCTTTCACAATTCCAGAGACAAATATTAGATCTTTTGTTATAGTCCCACTGGTGTCTGAGGCTCTGTTCATTTTATTTCAGTCTATTTTCTCTCTACTTTGTGGGTTGGGTAATTTCTGCTGTTCTGCATTCAAGCTCGCTCATTCTTTTCTCTGTTCTCTCCATTCTGTTGTCAAATCTATCCATGAGTTTGTGGGGTTTTTTTTAAATTGCAGTTATTGGATTTTTCGGTTCTAAAATTTCCATTTGGTTCTACTTTATATCTTCTGTTTCTTTACTGAGACCTTCTACTTTCCGTGTGTTTCAAGTGTGTTCATAACTGCTCATTGAAGCACTTTTTAAATAATGGTTAACATTTCTGTCATCTCAGTGTTGAAATCTGTTGATTGCCTTTTCTTGTTCAAATTGATATTTTTCTCAGTTCTTAGTATGATAAGTGATTTTTAGGTTGAAATACGGACATTTTGAGTATTATGTTGTAAGAACTCTGGGTCGTGTTTAAACATCCTGTTTTAGCTGGCTCCCTCTGTCACCACTCCGGCAGGGGAAGATGGGAGTACCAGCAGTTTACTGTCACGTGGGGGTAAAAGGCCAAGATCTCCACATGGTTTCCATTGACTCTCAAGCCGGGTAGAGGTTCCTTTTCATTGCTGCCTGGGAGTGGGAATTAAAGCCCCCAGCAGGCCTACCCAGTAGCACTCTGGCTGGGAGGATCATAAGTGCCTTGTTAGGTGGCCTCCATTGATAGACTTGGGGAAGGAGTGGCATTCTTACCGCTGGGGGATGGTGAAAGGCCTGACTCTCCACTTGGTGTCCTCTGACCCCAAGCATGGAGGGAAAGGGGCGCCCCAATACTGCCAAGTGGTAGTGGAAGCCCAGGGTCCCCAGCAGTCTTCACTGACACTGTGGGGGATGGGTTCATTACTGCCCATCAAGGACGGCTTCCTACTCTGCCTTCTCTGATACAATCCTGGCGAGGGCAGAAGTCTAGGCTCCCCTCGTGTCATTTTCTGGTGTAGGTGGGGGTGGGACCACAGCTGGTTGGTGGTGTTTCACTGGAATAGAGTGGTTATTATCTGAAAGTTTCTGTCTTGCTAAGCTTCCCCTTCCTGATCCTTTCGGTAGAGTGAGAAGGCTTTTCTTGGGGCTTTTTGGTCTGTGCCCATTGCCACTTCTGGATTGCTGACTTCTTTAGCTCCTCGTCTGGGGTATATGAGGCAAAAAGAAAACCCAGAGAAGTTACCATTGTGTCATTTCTTGGGTGTGAGATCCCTAGTGGGTCTGCCTGCCGCTTTCCACATTTCAGAGTCGTCTTATGTTTGTTTTACGTATAATGTCCAGGGCTTTTAGTTGTAGTTAGCAGGAAGCGTGGGGAAAAGTATGGCTACTCCATCTTCCCAGAAGTGATCACCGTGGATAATTAATAGTGTTCTTGTTGTTCTGGCCAATGCAATTAGACAAGAGAATTAAAGAAAAGATGGAAATCAGGGTTTCTCCACTTCAACAGTGTTGACGTTTTGGATAGGATAACTTTTTGTTGTGAGGGGCTGTCCTGGGCGTTGCATTAGCAACATCCCTGGCCCCTACTCATTAGATGGCAATAGCACCCTCCTCCCCCAACTCCCAGTCATAGCAACCAAAAATGTCTGCAGACATTGCCAGATGTGCCTGGGGGGCAGAATCCCCCCCCCCAGTTGAGAACCACGGGTATAGATATTGAAAAGGAGACAAGTCACCTTTGTTTTTAGGTAATTCGGTTGTTTACTTTGGCCTCCTATTAGAATCATCTGGGGAGATATTTATACTGTGTGTGTGTGTGTGTGTGTGCGTGTGTGCATCGAAAAATACCAGATAGATAGATATAGATAGATATACACATGTGTATTCTCCAGACCCATCAGCAAAGATTCTGACTTAATTGGACTGGGTGGGGCCCAGGCATCAATAAATATTGCAGTTCTCCAGATGATTTTTAATATAGTTGACGTCTACTTTTCTAAATCTAGGAAAATATCCTGAAAAGTTACTACACGTGATAGGAAAACTCAGTTAAGTGTGAGAGAAAAGATACATCTGTGTGCACCAGTCTTGCCTGGGAGTGTCTCTGCCTCCCCAAAAGCCGGGTTTCAGGGTGTCCTCTCCACAGGCAGCCCACCTTCCTTCCTGCAGAGGGGAGCAGTTGGATGGAGCCTGCCAGGCGACCGGGGCCTGGGGGGCGCCCCTCCTCCATGACCTGCCTCCAGAGAGGAGCCCTGGTGCTAGGGTTTGTGACCTGGTTTCTGGCAGACACCAGGGGCAGAGGAGCGGGGAGTCTGGCAAGGAATAAAAAGTTGGAGATGAGTTTTATCCCTTCGTAGATCTTTGGGGGGAATGAGAAAAAATTTCCTGATTACTCTGAGAACTGGACTCTTCTCATTTACAAATTTAGTTGTTCGCAGTAGATTTAAGTTCCTAACATGTCTGCCTTTGGCCTACAAAAGCTTCTGGAAAAGGAATATTGTATGTATTCCTTTTCTCCAACATTTCGTTATCCCTCTTCCCTTCAAAGTGAGTTTTTTCCCCACAGGCTTTAAAATGTGTGAGATTGTGACACACCTTTGGCTCGCGTTTCCCCTTCTAGGAAGGAATTCCTGAGACAGAGACGGGCGGCCGTGACCATCCAGGCCGGGTGGAGAGGGTACTGCAACAGGCGGAACTTCAAGCTGGTGAGAGAGCGCAGCCTGCGGCCGCGGTGGGAAGTGGCCCTCAATACAGGGTTAAAGTTGTGGGAAGGGGAGCACTCAGGCAGGCAGGAGCAGATCACAACAGACGTGGTGACAGACGCAGTGACGAGCCCTCGGCACCCACACACCCTCTGTTTAGTATAATCAGGTCACATGGTTTGTGGCCTTCAAAGCATTCTCCTGCGGCATTTTGGGTGTCCGCAGAGCTGGAATGAGATGTCCTCTCTGAAACTAGATAATAGCCGTCTTTTCCCAATTTGCAGGCAACAAAACAAGTTAATGGATGGATTATTCTCTGTTTCAGGCCCTTCTTCCTAATTTTTTTCTTAACCACAGGCATTGCTAATGAGTGTCTGCTCAAACAGTGAGCTACAGGGACCTTGCCCATCCCTGTTGGGCCTCACTCAACTGCTGGCCTTTGTCACAGACGTGGCTGTGGTTGGGCCTCGCAGTGGTCACCTCAGCAAACCTGACCCCAGGCCTGTCAGTGTTCCGTGCTCCCAAGGGCATGATGGCAGCTGACACGGATGAAAAGGCTACTTGGGGCCTGTTGCTTTGCATGCATCATTTTATGTGCTACTGAACCAACTCTGTATGTCAAAGATCTGAGGCAAAGGGAGGTTAGGTAGTTTTCCCCAGAGCGCACCGCTAGTGAGCAGTAAAGCTGAAGTTTGGATGCGGGTCTGTGTGACTTCCAAGCCCGTAAGATGAAGGGTGACCCCACATACCTGGCACCTATTGGGTTGGTCTTTGGGAGCCAACCAGACTCACCCGGGGGGAGCACAGGGACTGCTGTGGCCCGGGGCGTGTCTGCAGCATGGAAGTGAGTATTCATGAATTTATTATATCCCCTTTATTTTAAAGATCGCTGAGGGACTAGCTTGATGGAGCTGGCCATGGGCCTCCACACAGGCGCCCTCGCTCCTGACAAATGGGCTTGTCTTGGCTGCAGTGTGCAAAGCAAGACCTCTGGAGTCCTTCACGCCTGTGACATCCAAACCAGCTCTCTAGCGCTGGCCACCAAGAGACCACTTCATTATTTATGCGACTTAACAAATGCTTATTTAGTACTTATTTGCATGCCAGACTTTATTCTAAGTGCTTTTCAAGTAATAGCTCACTTACGTTTGTGCTCGTAGGCGTGTAAAATTTGAGCACCAGCCCTTTGCCAAAAAGCAGATATCTGTAAAGCCAATTTGCGAGGCCTCCTGGGGCCTACGACGACGTGCCTCTTGCTCTCTGTTGCCTCGGGAAGGCCTCCTCTGTGCTCTGTGCCCTGCCGGCCCGGCCTCTCCCTAATGCACATCCCTCTGGCCTCCGCAGATCCTCCTGGGTTTTGAGCGCCTGCAGGCCATTGCCCGGAGCCACCAGTTGGCAAAGCAGTACCAGGCCACACGGCAGAGGACAGTTCAACTGCAGGCCCTCTGTAGGGGCTATCTGGTGCGCCAGCAAGTCCAGGCCAAGAAGAGGGCAGTGGTGGTCATCCAGGCACATGCCAGGGGCATGGCTGCCCGGAGGGACTTCCAACGGCAGAAAGCCAATGTAGGTGGTCACCGCCCTCCTGGAAAGGTGGGGGCTGGCTGGGGCCCAAATCGGGGAAGGCAGGCTGGAGAAGTGAGCAGCAATATGGAGCTCTCCATAGAGACACAGGAGTGTCTCCAGACACTCCTGTCCCCTCTCTGCCCAAAGTTATTACTGCAGCAGGCCCTCACACCATCTGGGACACCTGGGTCACCCCGGGAACTCACAGGATGTGGCATGGGAGAGATGCTATGTCAGCAGGACAGTCTTATACCTGGAAGCTAGAAATCAAGCTCCTTGGTTCCCACCATTTAGGCGTGGGGATGATTTCTCAGCAGGGCGGGTCAACCCGGAAGGCTCAGGAAACCAGGGCCAGATGAGCTATGGGAGGCCACAGTTCTGTGGAGGAGAGCGGAGGCCCCTGGTTACGGGGCTGTGGCGTGACGGGTCAGGGCAGAGAAATACCAAGAGGAGGCTTCAAGTGTCTGCGCAGGAGAGGCTGAAGGGCAGGGCGCAGGGAGTGTGTCCCTGCATTTTGAAATTTCACCCTTGCGTGATCCCATTTCCTCCAGAGGGCCCCCTGGGACGCAGCCTCCTTCCTCAGAACTTGCTCATTTGGAAATCGTGGTGAGGAGAGGGGCTAGGGTGGGTCTACCCACTCTCCGTAGATGAGAGTTGGGTCTGCCGAGCAAATCCCTAGGACCGGGCCAGGGCCAGGGCCAGTAAGAGAGCAGACCCGCAGACACGTCAGCAGCAGGCTTCTCCAGCTGCGTGAGCCAGACAGGCTGCAGACCAGACCCGCCTGTGCCTTGCTCCGGGCCAGGGACCTCTCCACGTGGAGCCTCGGTGCTCCGTGAGTGAAGGGACCAGCTGGGCCTGAGCTGGGGTTTGGCAGCTAGGTTCTAGGGGTCCTTGGGGTTTGTGGTGGTACCTCGGGGACAATGTCAAGGAGGGACAAGCAGGCAACCTCCCCTCTCTGGACCTCTGATTCTCCGTTGGGAAAGGAGATCCCGGACTGGGTAGATCCCTAGTCACTCTAGCTGTCAAAATCTAGGAGTGTAGAGGAAGATTTGCTGATCTGGACAAATAATGGCAGGAAGAGGTTTCTTTGGCTTCTGTGAGGCGCCTGCCCCAGCTAGGCCTGTGGTAACCTTCGCCCCACGGGGTGTGTGTGCAGGGGCCTCTGGCCATCCCGGGTGAAGAGCAGAAAAGCCGAAGTGCTCTCCCTACCAGGAAGCGCAAGTCCATCTACGACACCATCACGGACACGGAGATGGTGGAGCAGGTGTTCGGCTTCCTCCCTTCCATGATCGGGGGACAGGAGAGCCAGGCCTCACCGCACTTCGAGGTGAGACGGGCCCTGTTGTTCAGGGGTCCAGCCCGGCAGGGGACGGGAGGCCCCACCCAGTCCCTGACCTCAGCCAGCCTCTAGGCTCGCTAAGCAGCCACCACTAGGCTGGGGAGCGGGCAGCGCAGGCGGTGAAACGTGTTCTCAGTCCTGGGTGAACATGCAAAGGGAGGGAGCATGAGTCTCTGTGGTCAGACCCTTTCAAGTGAAGCAGGTGTCTCACCTCCACGGCTTCCTGGAGCCTTGAACGCAAATGCTGCTGGGCTTTCAAGCAGCCAGCGCATCCCACGCGTTTCTGAGCCCCTCTCACAGAGCATGTTGGCAGGACCTAGGCACCTGCTGTAGAGAACTAATGGACCCTGCAGGGAGGAAGCCGTGACTGAGCGGGGAGGTGGCAGCCAGAGGAGAGGGCAGGAGAGGAGCAGCTCCCCAGGGCTGTCCTTCTGTTGACCCTCACCGTACCCTGCTGTTGGCCTGGAGACCCAGTGACCTCGGCACCCTGCCCACCCGGCCCTGTGCTCCTGCCCTTCCCGCCAGGGTAGACACACCCCCTGTCTGTGCAGCAGGAGCGGCTGGGACCACCTCCGCAGGAGGAGCGCTTGGCTGAGGGCAGGCAGAGCAGTGGGGGCAGCCCCTCTCCATGCCCAGAGTGCCAAGTAGCTGGGACTTTCATACCAAGGCCCATTCAGCACATGGCAGCCCACCAGGGGCCCATTGAGGGGTGGGGGGGGTCTCCAACACAAGGGGGAGTGGACAACTCTGCAGCCCGCGGATAATCAGGCAGACCCTTCTTGAGGCTCCCTGGCCCCCAGAGATGCACACCCTGCCAGGTAGCATCCCAAAGGTAGCCGACCTTTACTTCTCCTTCTCACGGGCACCCAGGATCTGGAAGCAAGGACCCAGCAGCTGCCCGAGGTTGACCTGGACACAGTCCCCATGGTGGAGGAGCCTGAGGAGGACTTGGACGACCTGGCTGAGTACACCTTCCCCAAGTTTGCTGTGACCTACTTCCAGAAATCGGCCAGCCACACACACCTCCGGCGGCCCCTCCGATACCCACTGCTGTACCACGAGGACAGCGCCGACTGCTCGGTACCCAGGAGTCTCTGGTCTCCAGTTGCTCAGGCCTCTCCCCGGTTCAGAGGGAACAAGGAAAGGGAGGGATCACTGAGGGCCCCGTGCTGTGAGTTGGGTTCCAGCCCCACCCTCTGTCTCCATCTCCCCAGGCCGCGCTGGCCGTGTGGTGCATCATCCTGAGGTTCATGGGTGACCTTCCGGAGCCGGTGCTCTTTCCCAGGAACAGCCTGCGTGGTGGCAGCTCAGTGATGCAGCAGATCCATGACACCCTGGGCAGGGGGAACAGCACCCCGTCTCCACAGCACAGTGGGTCTGCACAGGTGCGTGGGTGAGGTGGCGGGGAGGGCAGACCCCCTCTAGGTGTCCCCCAGCCCCAAGGCCTGTGGAAGCTGGGCCTGAAGGGTTCAGTCGCTGAACCCAGCCCACGCCAGGGGCTCCTGGACGTTTTCAGTCTTGAGTTGCTCTCAGGAACTCATGAGTCAGGCAGCACATCCAGCACTTTTTGAATTATACGGTCGTTAATGGAGAGGGTCTCCCAGGCTCTGAATATTGGGTTTGACTTGAACAGGATTCAAATGCACACAACAATAGTAGTAATAACAGGTGTTGTTACTGCCTGACAGGGCACCATGTGCCAGTTGCCTCTCTTCAGTTAATTCCCAGGTGAACCAGCCCTACAAGGTAGGGATTATTCAGTTTAGTGTCGCTAAAGTAACTGAGAAGTGAAGTGACTTGACCCCGAATCACGGTGACTACATGTGACAGAGCTTGGCTTTGCATTCCTTCTGCTGAATTCAAAGCCCAGGTTCTCAACCCACGTTCCACCCTGCCCTCTGATGGAAGGTCAGTTCACATCCACTGTGCTCAGAAGTCCTTCCTAAGGCCCCAGTTTCATGATGTAATCTTAATGGAACTAAAAACAGTCTAAAGGAATTCCACAGCCGTGACCCCGGGGGCCACCAGTGCAGGAGCCCCTGACCACCTGTAAGCCTGACACCAGTCCACAGTGGGTGGGTTTTTCCCCCACACCAAGCAATTCTCTGACACCAGCTGGGTGTCCTCCAATTCAACTCGATTCTGACACCGTCTTCCTGGAGATGGTGTCAGATCCCGCAGGTCAAGGGCTCAGTCCCACAAGAGCAGCCTCCCCTTCAGACCCAGTCACAGGCCAGGTTGTCACCTGTGCTTCTGACCAACGAGCTGTAAAACAAAGGTCCCCCTGGCCCCACACAGGAGCTGTGAGCTGAGCGAGGCTTGCCCGCCCTCACTTGCCAGCTGGTGTGTCTCACATTCCATCCTTGTGTGGCAAACTAGTCTTACCCTGGCCGGAAGTTGGCGCCCAGCCCTGGACCCAGGCTGATCCCAACCCAAGGCCAGTCCCACACTGACCTCTAATTGTGGCAGTAACTTCTCATGACACCATCTGGACAAGGTGTGACTCTGCCTGCCTAAAGAGACCAACAAATGCTAAGGGCTGGGGGCAAGGCCCTCCGCACCCCGCCCCAGTCTCAAAGTCTAGATTCTTCCAATCCCCTGGCAGAGCTCCCCCCTTGCAGCCAGAACCCATTCCAATTCACACACCCAATTTTTACTGAGAATGGCCATTCGGCCCTATTTTCGAGGGCTTTATTGCAAGAGCGACGAGCTTTGGAGTCAGAATGGTCCTGGCCCTCCCGGGGGCTGGTGGCTGGCTGAGTGGCTTTGGTCCAGTCTCTCGCCTTCCCTGCCCTCTGGTTCCTTGCTCAGAAGTGAGGCTGATCGTGCACACCTGTAAGTGTTGCAAAGCTCAGCTGAGGTGAGGCACTGGACAGTGTTTTGTAAATCAGGCGAGGAAACGGCTTCGTGAGATGGACACTGGCTCCACCCTGCGTGGCTGTCAGGTCAGCATCATCGGGGTACTATCCCAACTCACCTTCCCTTCGGAACTGTCTCCATCCAGAGGCCCAGCGTCAAGGACAAAGGGATCAAGGGTATCTCCTCCATGAAGCTAAAGCGGTCGTCCCGGATCACGGGCCAGGTGAGGCCAGGGCCAGGGGACCTCAGGCTGCTCCCAGCTCTGCCGCCTGCCTGCCACAGGGTTCCAGCTTTTGCTTCCCTGCCTGCACCCAGTTTCCTCCTTTGCACGTGGGAAGAAGCACACCTGTCCTGACTGCCGCCTTTGGGTTTCAAGGTGGCCAGCCAGCTGAACATCGGAGAGGAGGCCTTTGAGCCTGACGGCCCCATCTCAGAGCGGCCCATGTCCAACCTGGAGAAGGTGCACTTCATCGTGGGCTGTGCCATCCTGCGGCCCAGCCTCAGGTCAGTCCCCACTCCCATCTCGCCCCCATTCGCAACACCAGACCCCCTCCCTGGCTCTCAGCCTGTGGCCACAGCCTCCTCCTCTGCCCTCCAGCCCGAAAGACACCCCCTCCTCTCCTGCCCCTGTCCTGGGCCTGCAGGCTGGGTCTCAGTACGGCAGATGTTATACCATCAAGAGTTCTCTACTTGCTTTGCATCAAAACCCATGGGTAAAACCCAATTCTAGGAAAACAGATTCCTCGTGGACTGGTTACTCATTTCATAGCAGGCTTTAGTGCAGGGCCCTGTAAATTAGCAAGTTCCTCGTGTATATTATATATATTTTGCTTTATATGCAATTTACTTTTCAGGAATTGTGTTTTCATACGAATTTTAAGAAATATGTGTACTGCTTTCAGGGACAGACTACTATGTTTTAGGAGTTGACATATTTTAGCTTACTATCTTTAACCAAATTTGAGAAGTTTTGTCAATTATCTCTTCAAATATTTTTTCTACTTCATTCTCTCTCTCTTTTCCTTTGAACTCTAATTAAACATATGTAAGACTTTTTTTATATTGTCCCTCAGGTCCCTGAGGGTCTCTTCATCTTTTCTTTCTTCTTCCTCTCTGTTCTTTAGATTGGATAGTTTCTGTGGCTCTGTCTCCAGATTTGCTGATTCTTCTCTCATCCTCCCCAATCTGCTGTTACACCCATCCAACGTTTTTTCTTTAATTTCAGATACTGTGTTTTTCAGTTCTAGAGTTTGCACTTGGTTCTTCTTTACAGTTTCTATTTCTCTGCCAAGACTTCCTATTCATTCATTCGCTATAAACATAGTGTCCTTTATGTCCTTGAGCATAGATATAATGGTTTTAAAGTCTTTCCTGCAAAGTCCAGTATCTCGGTCATCTTGAGGTCAGTTTCCGTTGCCTGCCTTTCCTCTTAGGAAGGCTCCTGTTTTCCTGTTTGCTCACATATTTCTAGCATTTGACTGTCATTTGCTGGTAAGTCTAGTATTTTGGGGTTGTGTCTTGGACGTTGAGGATGATATGTTTAGAGACTCTGGAATCTGTTATATTCTTCCCAAGAGGGTCAGCTTTTTGTTTTGGCAGACAATTAACTTGCCTGGACTCACTCTGCCTCGCTGTGGTGAGCAGCAGCTGGAGTCTCTGTTCAGTCATGTTAGCCTGTACTGGGCTGCCTGGAGTCTGCCCCCCATGTGTGTAGATCAGGGGTCAGCCAGAGATTTGGAAAGATTTTATGTGAAAAATTTAGGACTCCTCTTCTCTGCTTCTAGCCATTCCAGGATTTCCCTTCTCGCTTTCAACTGCTATGAGTAACCCAAACTCTGTCCTCTGGTTCTTCAAGCCTATAGCACTACAGGGTTTCTACCCAAATTTTAGCTGCCTGCATGACCCCAACCTGGCAACTCTTCTAACTTATTTGATTCTATTGGTAGTTCTCTCATGGTTAATCCTCCCTGGCCACCACACCCTCCGATATGGCAGACAGGTAAAAGCTGTATCCAAATGAGATGCATTGTGGGTTCTCCAGATACCCTATAGGTACTTTCACACAGTGCAGGTACTTTCACACAGTGCTGGCCCTCAGCTGGGGCTGTTGCTCTCTCAGTGATGCCTTGAGACTCCTGGTCAACATTAGCCCCTAATGGAACTGCCACAGTCCCTTCCTGCTGAGGTCTTCTGGAGTGATGGGCTGCCTGCTTGCGTGGGAGCCCATCAAGATGTCTGAAGCACAACTCCTTCCATGGCATCTTCTTGGTCAACAGGGAGCTTAGCCATGCTTGCCTTCCCAAACAGTACAAGTGCGGTTCCCAGCTCCTGACTATTCTCTCTCCATCTTGTCCATCACGGGTAGCTTAGACTTCTCCAGGAGGAAGCAGACATTCGTCTTTAATTCATAGAGGCTCCCAACTTGTGTCTCCAGGGGACACAGGTCAAGCACTCTCAAGAACCCTATCATCATGCTCCATTCCAGGGCCCTGGGGTGGGCCCCTGGGCTTCCGGGGCCCAGCATGCCTCAGATGGGGAGTGAGATGGGTCTCATCTCTGGCAGCCCCCGTCCCTATTAGCAGTTCTCCTGAGTCCCCTCACTCCCCCTCACCTGGAGGGAGTGGCAATGGACCAGAGATCTCTCTACTCCTAAGAAGTCCCTTCCAGGAATCACCTTTCAAATTCCTCATCTTCACTTATGCAGGCTGGAGATGGCCTGGTGGCTGGACTGGTCCTGTCATCTTTTAGTTAATCCTACAAGAATGTATCTCTTTAGGATGTTGAGTATCCTTGGCTCTGGGGTCTTAACCAAATTCCAAGATGAAGCAAATGCCCCACTCTACAACCAGCCACACTCCATAAGTATTTGTTAAGTACCTACTCAGGGCCAGGCTCTGGCCTGAGGGCTGGGGATGCAGAGACGAAGGTGACATGTCTCTGTCCTCAAGGAGCTCCCCCCTTAGTTGGGGAGCATGGGAGGACCCAGAAACCCACATAACTGCTTGTGCTAAGATGGGGGCCCAGTGAGGGCCCCAAGAAGGAGTAGTTATAATGCCCGCCTGGGCAAGGTAGGGTGGGAAGGAGGAGGGGTGTTCACCAGATAGAGAGAGAGGATGAACAGGCTCATAGGGTCCTGAAACAGCCTGGGAGTGTGGAATTCCAAGTGGTTTGTCACAGCTGGAGCATGGAGTTAATGGGCATGGAATTCAACCCTAAGAATAGTAGGGAAAAGTTTTAAGAAAGAGAAGACCATGATCATATTTGACTTCCCGAAAGATCTCCCTGGCAATGACATGGAGGGATGGAGCCCAGGGGCGGGAGGCCAGGAGAGGGCTCCTATAGAGGTCCAGAGAGCTGAGGAGGGATGGCCCAGGGAGCAGGAGCAGAGAGGAGGCGACAGAGAAATCATCCAGGAGACAGAAGATAGGATGCGGTAGCTGATGGGGGGAGGCTGGGATGGTTCCCGATTGTCCAGTTTGGGCGAATGGTTGACGGTGGTGCCTCCAGAGCCGGAGGGCGGAGGAGGTCTGCTGGAGCTGCCTCCGCCGGCCCCGGCAAGCCGATGCGCATCTCCTCTCAGCGCCCTGCTCAGTAACCTCCTGTTTGTAGCTTGAAATTGGCCTTGGTGGGAATATTTACACCACAGAAGTTGGAAAATGCAATAATCAGGGCTTTTTTTCCTGGGAGAGTTGGTCATTAAACATTTACCAGCACGCCACTGAGTAGTTAAGGGGAAGATGCTGGCCTCTGGATATGTGAGGTTGAAGAGGCTAATGGGTCCATTTTATAAGGTGATAGAGGCTTGAGTCGGTGGGGAAGGGTCCAGGAGAGCCCCCTCCCCGTGAGAAGACAGAGAGGAGAAGCTCCTGAGCCTGTGGGAATGGGAACTGGTCTGGAGGTGAGAAGTTGAGGGGCTCTCCCAGGAAGTCCCCACTTGTCTCTCCGCAGTGGGGAGTGGCTGTGTTCAGGGAGAAGGGGTGGGCCTCGAGGCACAGGGAGAAGCTTTGAAGTAACTGTGAGGTTGGGGAAAGGAGCACTTTGGGTTGGGCTGGGCTACTGAGGTCAGGGTGCAGCTGGAGAGCCGTGGGCACTCCCCACAGCCGCACCCGCAGTGGAGGGCCAGGGTATTGTGGGCAGAGTGGGTGAGGGAGGGAGCGAAGGCCCAGAGGATGGGACGACTGACAGGGAGGATGAAGAGCTACGGCCTTGAGGAGACAGGCGACAAGGGCTAAAGGGAATGGGGGCCCAGGGCCCTGGGAAGACGCTGGAGGTGGCACAGTCCTGGGAGATGACAGGGTCTAGGGTGGGCCGGGGATGCGGCAGGGAGGCCAGGAAAAGCAATTGGAGGTGAGGAGGCTGGAGGTCGCTCCATGGACATGACCCCACCCAGGGGTCCTGAAGGAGCTGTGTGCCCGGGTGCCTCTGTCCCCTCTTGTCCCCCAGAGCCAGCCCTCGGCCTGGCCTCCCAGTGGTGTGTGTCTTTCAGGGACGAGATTTACTGCCAGATCTGCAAGCAGCTGTCGGAGAACTTCAAAACGAGCAGCGTGGCCCGGGGCTGGATCCTGCTCAGCCTCTGCCTGGGCTGCTTCCCTCCGTCCGAGAGGTTCATGAAGGTGGGGCAGCCTGGGGCAAGGGCCGAGGGGGCGGTCACAGCTGGAGCGTGGGTTGGCCCTGGGCCCTGGAGCAGGTGCAGAAATCCCAGTCCGTGACCCAGTTCTCCGGCTCCTGCAGGCTGGGTGGGCAGCATGCCTGTGCTTCTCTGGGCCTCAGTTTCCCTGTCTGTGAAAGAGGGCACTGGACCTGGCTCCTTCTGGCCCCTATCCAGGGTCTCCAAGGCCATGTGACCTGGGCTCAGACACCAGGGCAGCCCTTCTGAGGAGATGGTAGATGAAATGTGCGTTGACAAGATGAAAGTGTCCCAGGAGTGGGCACCAACTGGAGATCGGCTGCGGCATCTCTCTCTAGACTTTAGAACGGAAAATGGAGGCTGACAGGTGCTTCCAAGTGTTAGAGGCCCCCCGTCGCTGGTTAATACAGGCGTGCCTCATTTTATTGCACTTCATAAATAGTGCATTTTTACAAGGCCCTCCCCCAGCAAAAAGATTCCAACTCGCTGAAGGCTCAAATAACGGTTAGCATTTCTTAGCAATACATGATTTTTTAATTAAAATATGTGCATTGCTTTTTTAGACATAATGCTATTGCACACTTAACAGACTACAGTATGGTGTAAACGTAACTTTCATATGCACTGGGAAACCAAAAAATTCACGTGACTCACTTTACTGCAATTTTCGCTTTACTATGGTGGTCTGGAACCGAACCCCCAATATCTCTGAGGTATGCCTGTGTATCTTTTGGTTTTAGCTATAAAAATAAGACACAGGACACACAGAAAGTCTGAAACGAAAATAAAAGTCATCCCCACCCCTAGAGGCGACCCGGCCTGTTGTGTTGCAGTGGCCCACGCAAGCACGCAGAGAGCAGTCCCACTTCCCCCCGGGGTCCCTCCCGGGAGAGCAGGAAGCACGGTCACCCCGCCACCTGCCCGGCACGAGGGCCTCTCCTGTCAACAGCAAGCTCTCCCAGGCGGCATCTCCTCACCAAAATCTCTCTGTGAGACAGAAAGATTTTCAACACATGTTGTCAAACATATTTTGAACATCGACTCTGCTCCGTTTTCCACTCATCTCCCTAAGTGTCTTCTCACGTTACAGACGTTTCCCAGACACCAGCTTTAATGCCATCTATACACGGCTCTCCCCGGGAGCATTTCACTTGTTGATGCACATTTCGGGTCCATCTTCCAATTGCTCGTCACCATAAACCCCACTGCCATTAAAAAATACACGTTTGCCTTTCAGATAGGTTTGAGCTATTGGGTCAAAGAGTATGAGCGTTTTAAAGCTATATACTGTTTCAAACGTATTGCCAGACTGCTCCTCAGAAATGTCGTGCCCGTTTGTCCTCCTGCTCATGGTGTGTGAGAACGCCTCTCCCAGCACCGACGATTGTAGTTTTCAGAATCCGCCTGGGCAGTGAGTGGCTTTCGTTCTAAGTGTCTTCCTCCCCATCCCTTCCTCGCCCACCAGTATCTGCTGAACTTTATTGGTCACGGGCCGGCCAGCTACGGGCCCTTCTGTGCTGAGCGCCTGAGACGCACCTATGCCAACGGGGTGCGCACGGAGCCCCCCACCTGGCTGGAGCTGCAGGTAAGGGCCAGCTGGGACGGGAGACGGTCCTTGTGGGGTGGTGCTGGCCCCCATGGCTCCTCCAGCACAGCTCGTGGGGCGCCTTCTTTTGTCCTGCCAGCAGGAAGTGTGTCCTCCAGGCTCCTCCACCCCCTCATGGGGCCCTCTGTGCCAGGGGTCCCTGTGAGCCCCTCCTGGGGCTCAGCCTTCCCAGGTGTGGCCCAGGCGTCAAAGCTGCCCTGCCTACGTCTAAATCCACATTCCTTTAGGCCTGCTAGCTGAAGGGGAAATAAATCTGACAAATCACTCAGCATTACAGCGTGAATGACTGCTAATCACTTAAAGTGTTACCTCTCCTAAGGGCATCTGCATTTTATCAGGAAGGCAGAGGTCATTGCAAGGTTGTCATCCTTGTTGGCATTGCTATTGGTGTCACCTGTGAGTTCCCACAGTGTCCTCAGGAAGGGTCATTCAGACACAGGCCAGGTCGAGGGGCTACCCCCTGCAGCCCGCTCTACCCGCGGCTCCTGGGAGGCGCTCACTCCCTGTGTCCCTTGGTACCCTAGACTGGGTCACCTCCTGCTGCACCCCTTCCCGTTGTCGCCCTGCCACCCAAGTCCACAGGGCCTCCCCCGCTTCTACCTTTTCCACCTGGTCAGCCTGTGAGCCCTGGAGTTGCCCATGAACTTGCAGCAGCTGTGTGGGCATGCTCACACCCTGTTGTGCACAGAGAGGAACAGTAGCTGCCATGGACCCAGAATGTTCCAGAGTACAGGACTCAGAGATTTCCAAGAGCTCTTCTGACATTCCGTGATTCTAAGCCACCCAACCTCACCATAGCTCAGGGTTCTCATTTACAACTGGGACCTGCCGCCAGCAGGTGCACCCTGTGGGCCGCCCACCAAGGCCAACTTACAGAAGTATGCAACCTGCTGGACCGCACTGTGCCAACGCTGCTCTCACCCTGGCCGAGTCCAGCAGCTCAGCAGCCAGCGTCTGTTGGCCAGAACTTGGTTAACTCCATGCCGAGCCGGGTGGGGCCTGAGAAGGCCCGGCCCTTGGGAACCCACGGGGACAGACAAGCAGGGCTGTGGGTTGGGGAGAGGAGGGGATGGCGGGCCGGCCTTGGGTCTCAGGGTTCTGGAAGCTCCAGGGCAGGCAGTTGAGCCCTGCTGCCTGAATCTCCATCTGTCCCCAGGCTGTCAAGTCCAAGAAGCGCATCCCGATCCATGTCATCTTGGTGACTGGAGAGAGGCTGACTGTCATGGTCGACTCAGCCTCGACGTCGAGGGAGGTCTGCCTGCACATCGCCCACAAGCAGGGCCTGAGCGACCACCTGGGCTTTTCCCTCCAGGTCACTGTGTATGACAAGGTACTGGCCCAGTGTCCCGCCCATCGCCCACCTCCCTCACACACCCAGGCCAGCTTGAGCCCTCCCAGCCGCCAAACAGCTACACACACGCACGCACACACACACTCTCACAGAAATGCCTTGTAACCAGGCAGTCTGTCCTCCTGCCTGACACTCTCACTCAGCCCAGCGGCTGTACTTTAGCTCCAAACAGTGTCACACATGCATTGTCAGTCCCCTGCCACGCCGGAGCAGCCCGTGCACAGATGTCTACCAGGTGTTCACGCATCCTGCTCTAAGCCCCCTCATGCCAGGGAGCTGCAGACCCCCGTGCAGCTGATATGGAGGGTCACACCGGCACAGCCCCTCCTGAACCCCACATCGTCACCCACCCAGACACCCTCACGCCCACACCCACAGCCTCAGACCCAGACACACTCACACTGACCAACCAGTCAAGGTGCTGTGACTCCAGTCACGTCAGCCAGAGCATCCATCTCTGCCTCCTTTGGGAGGGGTGTTTCTAGGTGACAGACAGCCTGTGCCCCTGTGCAGAGAGACCCTTCAGGCATCCAAATGACAGTGGCTGAGCACACGCCTCCACACGCGTGTGCTGAGGGTGGGTGTCCCCATGGGGCCTGGCACACAGCAGCTGCCCTCGGTTCTGGCCTAAGTTCTGGTCCTTCTGCCTCTGGTTCTGGCCTCAGTTCTGGTCCCTGGGCAGCGGGCGTGACCACGTGATGGACGCCATCGCCCAGTGTGAGCAGCTGGCCTGGGAGAGGGGCGAGAAGGAGCGGCAGGCGCCCTGGCGCATCTACTTCCGGAAGGAGTTCTTCACGCCCTGGCATGACTCCCGGGAGGACCCCGTCAGCACCCAGCTCATTTACCGCCAAGTCCTCCTTGGAATCTTGTCTGGCGAATACAGTTTCGAGAAGGTGAGAGGGCACCGCATTTGTCGGGCCCTGAGGTCGGCCCCTCAGACGGCCCGAGGAAGCCCCTGGTTCCAGGGCAGGCTCAGAGGCTGCAGGGGCCAGAGCAAGGCAGGCCTGGCTGCGGCCATCAGGGAACACCCCATGGAGGAGGCCATGGAGAATGTGGGGGGCAGGAGGCAGAGGCAAAGGGACGGGCCCAGGAAGGTGGTCGTGGGGTGCAGGTCCCTGGGCCCCTCTGCTGGGTGTGCAGTTGTCCCTTCCCGCCCCGCCTCCACTTCCTTCCACCTTGGACCACAGGTTTGCCAAGGCCCTGGGGTCCGTGGTACCAGCAGCAGGCAGGAAAGACCTCCTCTTGGCCCAGGCCCACCTGGCCTCCCCACGGCGGCTGTTTATGGGGAAGCAGGGCCCTGGTGCTTGAGTTCAAGTCCCACCTGTGCCTTTTCCTGGCGGTGTGACCTTGGAACGTTATGTCGCCTCTCTGAGCCTCAGGCCCTCCTCTGGAAAGTTCAGAGAGTGACGAGAGCTCTGTAGGTTTGTGAGAGTGCAGGGAGGAGGGAGCCCATGCCCACGGTCCCGAGAGCAGCGCTGCAGCTGGTCAGCAGGTGCACCTCCTGAGCCTGCGTCGGGAGGATGCCACTCTCAGGACCAGAGGTGGCTGCAGGAGTCCTGGAGGCCTTCAGTGGAGGAACAGGGCAGTGGGCAGGGAGAGGCAGGGGACAGAGGACCAGGGGGCCCAGAGGGCAGACTCTGCAAGGTTTTGGTCTCCCAGAGAGAACGGGGCTGCTTGGCACCTGTGGGGCCTGTGGAGCAGGGAACCCTGCCCCGTGCTGGGCCGTGCTGGTGCTTACACGAGATCCTGCCCACCTGAGTCCTTGCCGAACCCCGCAGGGGTGGCCACTGCTCATCCTTGACAAGCGAGGACTGAGGAAGACAGAGAAAGGCCTTGCCCACGTTTCCGCACTCAGAGCAGCGAGGTGGGGGTCCCACCCAGGCCTGAGAGCTCCCTCCCCCACACTGCAGGGAGGAGCGAGGGGTGTCGCCCCTTGTCCTCAGGCAAAGGGCCTGCAGGGCTCAGGCCAAGGCTGCCAGGAAGCCCCAGCCTGCCAGCAGGAGCACAGCCTGCACTGAGCCAGTCAGGGCCCATGGGGGCTCCACCCACTGTGCTGGGAAAGAAGCGGTCCTGCCTAGTAGAGGGGGCGGGACAGTGGCTGCTCACACTCCCCGGTCCTTGCCTGAGTGTTATCTCTCTGCTGGGATGAGAGATGGGGCACGGGGCAGGGGTATCCTGGGGAGGGTGGATGCACACGTCCTCCTCTTCCCGATGTGTGTCCCGGGTTCTGCAGGAGGAGGAGCTGGTAGAGCTGCTGGCCCGGCACTGCTACGTGCAGCTCGGCGCTTCGCCAGGGAGCGAGGCTGTCCAGGAGCTGCTGCCCAGCTGCGTCCCCTCCAAGCTGTACAGGACCAAGTCCCCAGAGAAGTGGGCTAGCCTCGTCACTGCCGCCCACACCAAGGTCAGCCTCCACGGAGCCTGGGCACTGGGCTAAGTGGCTCTCCTCTGGGGTGGTGGGGACCCTTGGTGTGTAGAGGGGATGGGGCTCCTCCCCCCGAGCCCCCACCCGGTCTGGGACTGGCGAGCTCTAACTTGTCAGTTAGCGTAGGTGTGTCTCTTCAGGTTTAAACCATCTCGTTCAGTCCACTCCCTATCACGGGCCCATTCCACATCCTGCTCCTCTCACGTTGCCATCTTGGATGGGTCTACTGCCTGTCTGACTGGGCCCTGGCCTTTCGGCACAAGAGGGCGTGCACAGCTGCTGACCACTGACAGGCCCTTGCCTCAGCATCAGTGCTGCCCTTGGAGGCCTCCCTGTCCTGGCCCCAGGCCTTTCGGTGCACCCTCGCTGGGCCCTGCATGCTGGCTGCAGGCTCTGGACAGCAGGGAGGGCTGCCCTCTGTCGTCCCTGCTTGGTCAGCCTGCACCATGTGGATGTGGGTCCTCCTGGGGCTCACAGCCTCTTCCCCCGTGCTACCCAACCCCAGCACACACTCGTGTTCCCGGGATCACCACACCATGGAGGTTTCTGCTGCTCCCCGAACTTCCTCCCGAGAAGGGACAGCAGAGACACACCATCTGATTGATGGTCCCCTGCCTCCCTTACCCTGCCCACAGGGGTCACCCTTCCCAAACCCAGCCCTCTCCAGAGCCTCCTCCTCCCAGGGTGCTGAGCTTGCCAGAGTGGCCTGAGGGGCAGAGGAGTCTCTGAGGTGCCAGGTGTGGCTCACAGCCCCTGCAGCCACAGGGGAGCTGTGCTAGGGGCTACTGAAGAGGAACGCTTTGGTTAATACCACCCCCTCGATTCTCCCCATGGCCCTCTGAACCGAGAAGGGATGGGCCAGGGAGTGGGAAATAAGGGGACAGCACAGCGCCTGCTTGTCAGAGGTTGACAGCCCAGCGGCAGGGAGATGAGCCCCAGGTGAGTGGTTCAGGCAGTGGGTTCCGTCCAAGCTCAGAGACGGGCAGTGAGGATGACCAAGCAACACAGTCTCCATTCTGCCACCCGAAAGGGAGGTGCCCGGAGTGGGCCTGTGGGCAAGGGGCCTGTGCGTCTGTGGTTTGAGAGATGCAGGGTGCTCTGTCTTGCTCTCAGCGAGTCATCGTGCACAGCTGCATATGAAAGGCTCTGAGAAGGCCTGCAGTAAGAAGCCTGCTTGTTTCACCCAACATTTCTCAAGCCTACTTGACCACAAACCTTAGTTTTACCAGCCGTTCACTAGCATCCCTTGAGAACACTCCTTGGTGACAGGCATTTGGGGAAGCAAAGCCCTCTTGGTCGTTTTTGGTGTTTCCCAGCCTGAGTGCATGCATTTGCAGGAGAGAGACCTGGGACTTTTTAGGGCTCAGACAAGAGGGAGGGGAGCCAGAGGCATACATGAACCCACATGATCATGAGTAAGAAGTGGCTTCATAACTTGGGAAGGGGGAGTTGGGATGAAGTTAAAGAATTAGGAAATTTTGCCACATCATACTTTTCCAAAGTGAGCATACTTTCACTGACTTTTCTCCCCTCTCTGGGAGAGTCTCCCTGAGCTAACATCTGTTGCCAATCTTCCTCTTTCTTTTTTTTCCCTTCCCAAAGCCCCAGTACATAGCTGTACAGTGTAGTTGTGGGCCCTTCCACTTCTCCTACGTGAGCCACCACCACAGCACGGCTACTGACAGACGAGGGGTTTGGCTCTGCACCCAGGAACTGAACCCTGGCTGCCAAAGTGGACAGCCATTGTACTTTAACCGCTAGGCCATCAGGGCTGGCTCTCACTGATTCATTTTAATTAAACACTTAAAACATTATGTACATTATGTTACTTTATTAACATTATGTTTATGTTAATGTACATTACCAAATAAATCAGAAAATACAAAGAAAAGAGTGAAATCACCTGTAATATATCAAAGAGATTTTCACTCTTAACATTGTGGTCTGTAGCCGTCCAGACTGCTTTCCATTCATATGCACACAGCTGAGATATGGATATGATTAGAGAGAAGTACCCCTCATAAAAACAGGATCCTATCCCGCAACAGCTTGCAGTGTGCCTTCTTCCCTTAACCACACAGCATGAGATCCCACGTCCTAAATACTGATCTCTGTGTGTGTTTTCAGTGGCTGCATGGCACTACATTGCATTACTGAATTAAAATCTGCGTTACTGACTCCTCTTGATGAATGCTAAGGTCATCCTCCATTTTTCACTATTAATACAATGAGACGAACCACTTTGTAGATACAGCTTTTATATACTTGACAGTTATTTCCTCAGGATAATTTCCTAGCAATGGGATTCAGAGTGTACAAATGTTCTAAAATATTTAATACATGTTGCATGTTGCCAATCACCCTTCAGATATGATGCATCAGTTTACATTCCTAAACCCAGTATATGAGTAACACCCAACCACTTTTCAAAGTAGGAACAAGAGAAATAACATTTTATTCAACAAACAGTAACAAGAAAGTTCAGTTATGGACACAGAGCAGTGGAGAAGGGTAGAGGGGAAGGGGAGGTCGGGGAGGAGCCAAGAAGGAGGGCAGGAGGGGAGTTGAGGATGGGGACCAGAGGGGGAGGCTGAGATGCAGATGCTCCCAAATGTATGCCAGAGAAGAGAGAGAGAGAGAGGTACTGAGGACACGGAGACACAGCAACACCGGCCTCATGCACGGAGCGAGTTACAGACCCACGAGGCATGCGTGGGTAAGAGCGAGCCCAAGCGCACACAGAGCACGCAGATGCACGGGCGCATGCGGACGCACGCAGACCAGCGCCCCTCATAGTGCCTGGTAGTCTTGGGTGCTGAGACCGCCAAACCGGGGCCTACAATGGTCTGGTGTCCTGAGGCTGAAGAAGGAGAAAGCCTTTCTCAAATACCCTGTGAAGGATCCTCCCCCAAGGAGGGGTGCGGGGTAAAGTAGGGCGGCATCGGCCCAAGCCCTCCCACTCCAGCCTTCGGCGGGGACTGCCCCTGCTTTAGGTAGAGCCTTCACAGAATGATCCAGCAAACGGGCACCTAGGTGCTGGGCCAGTAGGTCACTGGGGGGAGGCCAGGGTTAGTGAGAGGTGAGGGATGGAGGTGACACACTGCGTCTCCCATGCAGGCACAGTACACCCAGAAGCGGGCAACACCGCTGGCAGTGCAGGAACAGGTGGTGGACGCCGCCCGCCTGCAGTGGCCGCTGCTCTTCTCCCAGCTCTTTGAAGTCACCCCCCTCTCCGGTAAGGGTATCTGACGGGGTGAGGAGTGTAGGCGGGGCCCCCTGGGGCCAGCCCAGACTTCACACCCCTCTCTCCTCTGGCCAGGCCCCCGACTGCCCAAGACTCAGCTGATCTTGGCTGTTAACTGGAAGGGGCTGTGTTTCCTGGACCAGAGGGAGAAGATGCTCCTAGAACTGTCTTTCCCAGAGATCATGAGTCTGATCACCAACAGGTGAATGCCCCAAGGGACGATGCCCCGAATCTCTCCTCTTTGGGGGCTCTGGGAAGGGGGTGGGGGGGGCCTTGTTCCTGGGCACCCGGCTTAGGGGCAGGGATGACGACTGACATGAACAGTGAGATGGCCGCTGGACTTGGGACCCCCTCCCCTGGCACGGGGCAGCACTGCCCCATTAAGTGCGGCGTCTGTGCCTCACTCTCTGCCCTCTCAGGCTTCTCTTTAAAGGACAGACCCCCTGGAAAGGGCATGAAAGCTCACAGCCTTTGGAGTGTTTGGAGTCTGCATTCGTGTACAGCTCCTTCCCTCTCAAGGGCAAGAACTGGTCACACAGAGGGTACAGGCCATTTGGAGAGGGAGTGAGGCACAGGGCCTGGGTGTGTGCCAGCGATGCTAGGCCCCCACCCCGGGCTCCCCATGGCTCTCGGCTGCTGAGAAGCCTCTAGGCCCTTGGCGAGGCCTGCCTGTGCGCTGCCGGAGCCCCCGTGGTTAAAGCACACCCCAGTGTGGCGTGACCGTTACAGTCGCCACCAGTGTGTGTAGTGCACACTGGCCGCCTCTTACTGAAGCTGACCCTGCTGGGCAAAGTTTCCTACATGCCATGAAGTCCTCACAGTGTCGCTCAGTCTGCAGATGAATAAACTGAGGCATGCAGAGGCTGGTAGCTCACCCAAAGTCCCGAAGTGAGCACATGGCAGAGCTGGCGCCTCCTCTCAGCTCCACTGACTTTCTCAGTATCCCTGTGGCGGCCCTGCACACCAGCGACCCCACTACCTGCTCAGAGCCGACCCCTCAGGTGGGGCTTGGCACCACCCGCTTCCTCTGAGGCCTGAGGAACCCTGAGCGCCAGCTGTCATTTGCCCACACACCTGGGATTTGGGCCACCCTGAGCTCGGAGCCTGGCCCTGCCAGTGGCCCTAGACAAGCTGCTGTTTCCGTGTCTGTAACTCAGGAGGGTCACCCCCTCTGAGGCTGTCGGGCTGAAACGGAGCCTCCAGTCACATGGTCCCCCTTTCCCTCAGGGAGGCCCTGGGCGGGAAGAGGCTGCTGCTCTCCACGCTGCACAAGGAAGAGTACGAGTTCCTGTCCCCCAGCAGTGTGGCCATTGCCGAGCTGGTGGCCTTGTTTCTGGAGGGCTTGAAGGAGAGGTCCGTGTTCGCCATGGCCCTGCAGGACAGGAAGGCCACAGGTGCCCAGCTGGGTGGGGTGGGGGGCCATGTGGTCTACGGGCGGGCAGCTTCCTCACAGCCTCGTGGCAGCAGCCATGCGGCGTGGAGCAGGGATCGGAGACTGGAGCAGAGGGACAGTGCCACCAAGCCCTGGGGAGCGGCTGTGGGCAAGGCCTCGCCTTTCACAAAATGAGGGGATGGAAGGAGGTGATCTCAGACCTCCAAGCAGGCCGGGCAGAGGGTGGTACCGCTGTGGGGCACCCAGGAAGGGCTGCGGCCCCCACAGAGAACTGCCGGGCCACCCGCCTGTGCTTTGCACACCATCTCCGCAGCCACCCTGTGAGCCCACTGTACAGACAAGGAACCAGAGGCTCAGAGAAGGGAGGCGGCTTGTCCAGGATCACAACAGCTCGGGGGCTGGGGCGTTTGAGCCCTAGTGGTCTAGTTCTCGGCGCCAGCTCCCGGCAAGCCCGCGCTCCAGCAAGACTGAGACTTCGCGGGATGAGCTGGGGCCGTTCAGGCTTCGGAAGGGGGCGGGCAGGGTCAGCGGGATGCAGGGGAAGGAGGCCGTGCGTGGGGCCTGCAGCAGGAAGAAACGCCAGCCCTGAAGCTGGACTCCTGTTGCCCATTCCATCCTCACTGCTGCCGCGGGAGGGGGCTCATGATCCCCACGAGAGACGAGGAGTGGGCTCAGAGGCTGGCAGTGCCAGGCAGGTGCATGATGCCAGCCTACCTCATCTCCCACCTCTCTGAGCAGGTCTCTGAGGCTGGGGCTGCGGTCAGAGCCCCCACGCCCGCCCTCGCCTCCCGGGCTCTGTGCCTGTCCAGGCCCTCTGAGGCCCTGAGCTCTGGGGATCCACCACCACTCGTTCTCAGAGTGGCCTTGGGTCCGCCGCTCGGTGCACTTTCCTCACCTGTCAAAATGCCAGCACAGCCCCTGCCTCTGTGGAGCCTCAATACATGATGGCTTATTTGCCCTTTGTGTGTGACCTGGAATTGCAGGTGATGTCACCCTCCTGCCCTTCAAGAAGGGGGACTTGCTGATCCTGACAAAGAAGCAGGGGCTACTGGCCTCCGAGAACTGGATCCTGGGCCAGAACGACCGGACGGGCAAGACAGGGCTGGTGCCCATGGCCTACCTCTATGCCATCCCCACGGTCACCAAGCCCTCGGCGCAGCTGCTGGTAACTCGTGCTCACCTGTCCTCAGCCTGGCACCCGAGGGCACGTGAGGAAGGGGCCCCAGAGGTCCAGTCAGGGGTCTAGCTCAGGGCCTGCCCCTCACATTCAGAGGGCCTCACAAGGTGTCCGGTCAGCTCTGCTGGCGTCGCCTTCCCTCTGAGGTGACTGTGAAGCTGGCACGGTGTTTCTGGAGGGCCCGGCACAGTGTTTGGTGCTCGATAGGTGCTGCTCGATAAATGGGCGTCCCTTCTGTCTCTCCCACCACGGTGGGTCCTGGGAGCAGTCCCATCCTTGCCTCAGCCTCGTTTAGCCCTGACCCAACAGGCCACGTCTCCCTGCCCCTGAGAACCACCCCGGCCAGCCCCCAAAACCAGACACATGGGGAGAGAGGGCACACTCAGTGTGCCCGTGCCTGCAGTAGAGGATTGAACACGACTGCGCTCTGCCTCAAGGAGCATTTGGGCAAATGACAAACTGATGGCGAGTGTGCAAAGTACCACCGAGGAGAAGCACTGGTTGTTATGGGAGCACGTGATAGGGTGGGGGCTCACCACTGAGCCCCTGGAAAGACATCCCTAAGAGAGAGACATTCACGCTGAGGCCTGAAGGAGGGGGGCCGGGCAAGCAGGGCCACGGTGAGGGATACCCCTGAGGAGAGGTGCCCAGTGGAAGGGAAGCCTGGTGGGTCTGAGAAACCCTCCTAAGGAAAAAGGAGCAGGCTTAGAGAGGTTGAGTCAATGGTCCTGGTCACACAGCAAGTGACGGGGGAGGGGTAGGCCCAGGCCTGTGCAGCCCTGTGGTCCAGCCCCTCCCAAGTCACTGAGGTAGCCAAGCCAAGAGGAGCCCATGGGAAGGGCCTTGTGGGCAGTGGCTCCTGGGCGCCCACACGTCTGTGCCCCCACAGAGCTTGCTGGCCATGTCACCAGAGAAGCGGAAGCTGGCAGCCCAGGAGGGGCAGCCCCCAGAGCTGTCACCTGATGAGCAGCCCAAGGAGCCACACACCCTGGAGGAATTTTCCTATGAGTTTTTCAGGTGCTCACCCCGGCAGCCCCACCAGCCCCTTGGCACTTCTGAGGGCTTGAGAGGCCACAGAAGCTGGGGCGGCGCCTGCCTGGCCTCCCGGGGCTTGGGGAGCGGCCCTGCTGACCCTCACATGGCCACCCTGGGAGGTTGGGGGCAGGGGAGGTGCCCATTCTTAGGTGAGAGCTGTGAGCACAGAGGGCATCCCCACGGGGCACCCACGCTGGAGCCCAGGTCTGTCTCCCCACTCTGTGCATACTGCAGGCGGGTGGGGAGGGGACAGAGGAAAGCACAGGCGGAGAAGGCACTAGGCAGGCCCTCACGCCAGCCTCCACCCCTGCCAGGGCCCCGGAGAAGGAGACCATCAGTAGAGCTGTGTTCCCCATGGGCCGCACCCGGGGCCACCTGTGGGCCCACTCTGTTGAGCCGCTGCGGCAGCCTCTCCTCAAGCGTGTACACGCCAGTGCCGAGCTGTGCGACGTCGCCTGTCAGACCTTCATCGATATCCTTCCCCAGCCAGCCAGCCCCGGTGCCACACCAGCCCCATGGCTCGGCCCATCAGCTGCCCCATGAGGGGCCAGGCCTCACGGAGCGCAGGGCAGAGGCAACAGCAGCCATGGGGCCAGTCCAGAATCAGTGTGGGGCCTGGGTCAGGGGTCAGTGTGGGGCTAGAGTCAGGGGTCAGTCTGAGGTTGGAGTCAGGAGTCGGTGTGAGGTTGGAGTCAGGGGTCAGTGTGGGCCTGGAATCAGGGGTCAGTGTGGGACCTGGGTCAGGGGTCAGTGTGGAGCTGGAATCAGGGGTCAGTGTGGGGCTGGAGTCAGGGGTCAGTGTGGGCCTGAAATCAGGGGTCAGTGTGGGGCTGGAGTCAGGGGTCAATGGGAGATTGGAGTCAGGGGTCAGTGTGGGACCTGGGTCAGGGGTCAGTGTGGGCCTGGAATCATGGGTCAGTGTTGGGCTGGAGTCAGGGGTCAGTTGGGGCTGGAGTCAGGGGGTCAAGCTCAAGGTCAGTGGTGACAGGCATCTGCCCCCACACTTTCTCCTTAGCGGCGGCACCCATCCTCAGGTACATGGGCGACTACCCCTCACGGCAGGCCTGGACCTCCCTGGAGCTTAGCGACCAGATCTTCTCATTGGCCCTCCAGGACCCGGCCCTGCAGGATGAGGTCTACTGCCAGATCCTGAAGCAGCTGACACACAATACCAAGAGGTCTGCTGGGATGGGGTGGGGTGGAGGCCCCCTAGCTCCCTCAGCCCTCGCCCCAGGCCCCAGGGGCTGTGCCTGCAGTTCAGAGAGGGAGACAGGCGCTCATGGAGGCTCCCAGCCTACCAGGCAGTGGGAAGGGCTGGAGCCCGGTCCATCCTGCTGACTCCCTGCGGGTGGTGAGAGCAGGGAGGGAACGGGCCTGCCTGGGCCCCGCCTGCTCCCACCCTGTCTCCTTCCTGAGCCCGGCAGGCCGTGGCCTCTCAAAACCTTGGTGCCCACCTCCACCAAATGGGCACAGTAGCGGCCCCTGCCTGTCTCATGGGTGTGAGAACCTTCGCGGCATTGGGCAGCTAGGCAGCAGGCCGGCTGCATCCTTTCCCCGGCCAGGCCCCACAGACACCCACAGCCTCAGGCAGGCCTCGCATCCACCTCCTCGCAGTGCCTGGCTGGCCCAGGCCCCCGGGAAGGGCCCTCCCAGGGCTGACGGGCACTGCCATCCCCAGGTACAGCGAGGAGCGGGGCTGGCAGCTGCTGTGGCTCTGCACAGGCCTCTTCCCACCAGGCAAGGCGCTGCTGCCCCATGCCCAGAAGTTCATAGACACCCGGAGGAAGAAGCTGCTGGCCCCTGACTGCAGCCGCCGCCTCCAGAGGGTGCTGAGGTGAGCCCCACCTGCCAGCCCCCCTGCCTGGCAGCACCGGCCGAGTCAGTGTGCAGGGGCTGGGGGACCAGGGCCCTCCTGGGGCTTGTGGACAGCAGGGCCAGACTCTGGTCCTCCCCAGAAGCTGGTGTCAGTTTGGGGAGGCAGGACCAGCCCCCAGCCACTGGGGAGAAAGGCAGAGGGTGAGGCCCAGGAGGGTCACAGGGAGCCTGGGGGTTCGGTGGAGGCTGCTGGCCGGCTCAGTTGTAGCCACGTGCACCCTGCCCCCACGGCTGCCTGTCCGGGGCACACAGGGAACTGCCTGGAAGCCAGAGGGTGACCTCGATGCCACACGCCACCCATCTCCCTGCCTAGCCCGGCCCAGAGTGGCCAAGGCCGGAAGCTGGTCCCTGCCGGTCCATGGGCAGTCCCCCTGCCCCTGCCCTGCCACAGCGGGGCAGCTCCTCCTTGGGGTTGTCTGGGTTCTCCTCCAGGCCGCCTGGCCCCTCCAGCTTCGCCTCCTGTAGCTATGAGGAGAGTGGGTTGGCCATGTGAGCAGCTGTGACAGTGAGTGGCAGCCTTGGTCGCAGAGGGGGAGGTGGGTGCCCTCAGAGAGTCCCTGATGGAGTCCTGGACCCCAGCTCAGGGTCCCTCCCCATGTGTGTCCCAGGCCTTCCCAGCATCCACAGAACCGTGGGTCACCTGGGAGGTGAGTCCAGGCTGGCCTCTGCCTCCTCCTCTGGGCCACGTGCTGAGCACCCAAGGCGTGCAGCACCCTGGGACCCACGCCCTCAGCAGTGGTCTCGGGGGCTATTTCTTCTTCTGTGTCTGGCACATACTTTAGTGTGGAGGCTGGTGGCTGGGCTGGGTGGGGCGGGCGTGGCAGCCTGGCAGAGTGACATGTGCAGCACTGCGCTGCTCTAGGACGGGGCCCCGGAAGCAGCCCCCACACCAGGTGGAGGTGGAGGCCATGGAGCAGAACGTCTCCCGAATCTGCCACAAGATCTACTTCCCCAACGACACCAGCGAGGTGAGCCCCTGCGCCAAGGGACTCGGGCCCCCAGCCTCCTGGCCCACAGCCCAGAGAGCGAGGCCCCCTGCCCTGCCCCTTGGCGGCCTGAGGAGAGCGGGGAGAAGCGGACTGGCACAGCTGTTTTCAGTCAGAGGGATCAGCTCACCTCCCTGCTCTCCTGGCCAACCCCATCTCCCCAGAACTATCTGCTCGTGCGCTCCTCAGTGCGTCCCCAGGTAGTCTGGGCTGGCGCAGGCGCGGCCGCCCAGGAAGGCCAGCTCATGCAGTAGGAGGTGGGGACTGGCCCAAAGGTCTGGAGGGGCATTCTAGGCCAAGGCGCAGGAGAGAGGAGGCTAGAAGGGTGGACAGCAAGGCTGAGTCCCAGGCCGGGGGCTGAATGAGCAGCGCTGCCTGTGGACAGAACCTGTGCTGTCTGCTGGTGGGAGTGGGGAGGCCACCAGGACCCAGCTGTGAGGAGGGGGCCCGGGCCAAGTGGCAGGAGTGCAGCATGGGCCCAGGAGGCCAAGGGGACAGTGTGCTCACAGCCCTCCCCAATGGCACTGTGGCCTTTACTGTCTTGGGGACAGTCGAGTCCCATAGCGGAAAGTTCTCATGGTCTGGCTGCAGGGCTCTCAAAGCAGGTTCAAAAGGCTGGGCTTCCTGGGCCCTGAGGCAGTGATCACTGTGACAAACAACACAGACCCTGGGCCAGTTCTCTGGCGGAGAAGTCTTGCTCTTCTCAGGACATCCAGCCCCTCAACAGGGTCAGGTGGGCTGAGGCTCGTCCTGAGAACTCACGTGTGGCCTCTCTGCCCAGATGCTGGAGGTGGGCTCCAACACCCGCGTGCGGGACGTGTGCAACAGCATCTCCACCACGCTGCAGCTGGCCTCCTGGGAAGGCTGCAGCCTCTTCATCAAGATCGCAGACAAGGTGAGGCCAGCCCTACAGCCAGGCGCCAGGAGGGAAAGCGGGCGTGGGTCTGCTGTGTGTGGCAGTTTCCCACCTTTGCTGGGCCAGGCCCCTCGCTGCAGGATGAAGGCTGGTGGGGTCAGGGACCCCTCAAGCAGCCTGACTCAAGGACAGGCCCCAGGCAAGCAAGGCCTGCCCCAGGGCGGCACCTTGCCTTCCAGGCCACAGTGGGTTGGCAGGACCCAGGCCCCTGGGTGGGCACCCGGTGGAAGCTCTCCGCCTGAATGACCCCTGTGCCTTGCTCCCCACGCACCCCAGGTCATCAGCCAGAAGGAGGGAGACTTCTTCTTCGACTCCTTGCGGCACGTGTCTGACTGGGTGAAGAGGAACAAGCCCCATAGAGAGGGTAAGGGGAGGTCTGTGTGGAGTAGGGGGGCGGGGGGTTGGGTCTGGGATGGAAGGGGCAGGAGCTGACTGCCTCCCTGGGCCAGGGTTGGAAGGCTTCCTGGCACCTCTGGCATGGCCCATGCCCATTCATTCATTCATTCATTTCCTATTATGTCCCCCGGGTCAGGGGTATGGCCAGACCCAGGGCAGCAGTGAGGGCCCTGCCCTGGGAGCTCTCCCAGCTGGGGCAGGGCCAGGGCTTGGGGACACACCTAGAACAGATGGCTGGACTGCAGTGTGAGGAAGGACGCACAGGGGCCTGACCCCCACAGGGAGGTCCAGCTATGTGACTGGAGAAGGTGGCCCCTACAGTAGTCTTGGAGGATGAGGAGTGGGGCGGGAAGAGAGGGGCGCAGGCTTTCCCGCAGGGGAGCAGCGGGAGCAAGCACAGCAGCGATGTGAGGGGCGTCAGCAGCCTGCACAGTGAGCAGGGTGCAGGGATGTGGGCAGCAGTGCCTGGGCTGCCAGAGGGTGGGGCAGCCGGGCCACAGAGCCTGCAGGGCCAGGGGAAGCCCTGGAGGGAGCAGGGCGCAGAACAGGCTTGGTGCTCACCGGGCCCCTGCCCAGGGGCCGCCGTGACCCTCCCCTACCAGGTGTACTTCATGAGGAAACTGTGGCTCCACGTGGTCCCAGGGAAGGACGTGAATGCAGACACCATACTGCATTACCACCAGGTACCCAGCAGGCTCCCTCCTTGGGGCATTTGAGTCCACCCTCCCTCTATCCCACACCTGCCCAGAGAGATGGAGGCGGTGGCAGGCCAGCGGCCACCTTGCCCCCAGCACCCACCCCATGCCAGGGGCTTCCTGAGGCCCTTGAGGCCCCCTGTGGTGGGCAGGCCAAGCCCCTGAGAGTTCTGGTGGGAGCAGAGGGACAGTAGCGTCTGGGGACAGTGATGTGCCAGCACCTGCAGCATGACTGCCAGAGGAGAGGAGGGGCCTCCACGGTGACGTCAGGGAGTCCTGCTCCCACTGGGGCGTCACTCCTCTGCTGGGAACTCTACCCAGAGGGCCTTAGCTTTTTGCTGGCTCAGTCTCCTGGATGGGGGCAGGCTGTCACCCCTCCCACCGGAGCACAAGGGCTATGGCACAGCAGCCTGAGGCCCAGTGTGTCCATCACCCAGGAGCTGCCCAAGTACCTGCGTGGGTTCCACAAGTGTTCGCGGGAGGACGCCGTCCACCTGGCAGGCCTCATCTACAAGGCCCAGTTTGGCAACGACCGGGCCCACCTAGCTAGTATCCCCAAGATCCTGAGGGAGCTCGTGCCCGAGAACCTCACGCGCCTGATGTCCTCGGAGGAATGGAGAAAGGTCCTTGACGGGCTGGGGAAGGGGCCCTCAGGCTGTTGCCTGTACCGGGGACCCCGCCGGGGGCAAGGGTGCCAGGCCCTGCCTGGGCAGGACGAGCACATTCCTGGGCATGGAGGGTGGACTGGGCCTGCGGACGGCACGCGCTCCCCACGCCGTCCACAGCATGCGGGAGACACTCTCTCCTCCCGGGGCTGGAGGACACACTCGGCTCTAAGTGCCCCCACGCTGGCCTCAGGCAGGCAGGCACTGCTCTAGACCCAGGCCTCAGGGCCTCATGTGGAGGGCCCGGCTGGGCAGAGTGGGCCCCACAGGCCCTCACTGGCCCTCACTTCCCGCAGAGCATCCTTCTGGCCTGTGAACAGCACAGGGACAAGACAGTGGAGGAGGCCAAAGTGGCCTTCCTGAAGTGGATCTGCCGGTGGCCCACATTCGGGTCTGCCTTCTTCGAGGTGAAGGTAGGCCTCGCCCCACACCCCACTGTCCTCACCAAGGAGGACCCCCGGTTCTGGCCACAGTAGCCTGAGCTTCTGCCCCAGCACACATCTCCAGCCACCAGGATTGGGAGGAGCATGTGTGCACATGTGTGTGTGTGTGTGTGCCTCAGGGAGGTGGCCACTTGGCCTCCTGGGCTGGGCTGTGACCACCATAACCCCTCCCCAGCAAACCTCGGAGCCCTCCTACCCGGACATCATCCTCATTGCCATCAACCGGCACGGGGTTCTGCTTATCCATCCCAAGACCAAGGTAGCAGCAGGGCCCAGCAGGGCTTGGGAGGCCACCAAGGGCCCAGGACCCCTGTGTGTGGGGGGCTCTGGTCACCTGCCCTCCTGTCCCCCCTACCCCCAACAGCCCCGTGCGCTCTGGAGGGCCCTAGGGCAGCAGTTCAGACTCAGGTCCCTGGGCCCCAGGGCTTCAGCCGGCTCCCACTCACCCTGCCCCCCACCCCCAGGAGCTGCTCACCACCTACCCCTTCACCAAGATCGCCAGCTGGAGCAGCGGCAGCACCTACTTCCACATGGTGCTGGGGACCCTGGGCCGGGGCAGCCGCTTGCTGTGTGAGACCTCTCTGGTGAGCCCTAGGCCTGGGGGCCTCCTGAGGGCCCTGAGTCCCTTCTCCTAGCCCAGACACACAGACTGAGAGGCACCAGGGGTTGGGTTTCCCCCACCCTGACCCCCGGCTGCCACCAGGCAAGTTGCTCACTATAAGGGCCCGGCCACCTGTGCCTGGGGTGGGCAAGGCCGGGCTGGACCAGCAGAGGCCTGGAAGGAGGCACGGTGCGGGAAGGGCTGGGTGCGTCACCCAGGGAGCATGGCAGCAAGGCCTGGCCGTGGCCGAGGCCCAGGGCACTCGAAGGAGGGGGGCACTCCACTCCCAGCAGCAAGAACACTGCTCCCTCCCTCCTGCAGCGGCAGAAGCTAGCACTGCCAGGCCCTGGTCCCAGCCCCCTATTGTGCCACAGCCTCTGACCCCCACTTCCTGTGTCCAGGGCTACAAGATGGACGACCTGCTGACCTCGTATGTGCAGCAGCTCCTGAGCACTGTGAACAAGCAGCGGGGCTCCCAGGTGCCAGCCCTGGCCGAGCTGTAGCAGCGGGGCCTGCTTGCCACTCAGTCACCCTTCCCAATCCGGCGTCCCGGCAGCACTTCCCTAGGGCCCTCCTCTCAGCCCTGGGCCTGCCCTCAGTAGGCAGCCTTTCATGCTGCCCTCTCCCCAAGACACACCCCCCAGGCCCCTCAGCACCCCAAGCAGGCCCCCCCCCCCAGGTGCTGACCATCGGTGCCAAAGCAGGGAGCCTAGGGCAGGGCGGGAGTGTCAGGCCTCCAGGCCGGTGGGTGGATGGCTGAGAGGACCCCCCACCTCAAGAACAGTCAATAAAAATTCACAGATCAGTGGCGACTGTGTCAGTGAGAGAAGAGGGTGGGGGCCAGCATTGGTGGACTGAGAGTTTCTGGCTGGCCTTATCTCCAAGTCCTGATGGCAGCCTGGCCCCAGGAACAAGGGCTGGGTCCCAGCTGAGCAGCTCTTTGCCTGTCCTATCTGATGTTGGTCTCCAAGTGTCCAACAACCCTGCAGCAGTGTGTCCACAGGGGCCGCCGCCCATGCCTCACTCCCCATGCCACAGAACACACGGGCCGTGTGGTGTATACATAAGCCTTCATTCATTGTGCAAGTGTGAGTCACAATGCCAGGTCCTGTGCTGGCCACAGAGGAAGTGTCGTCTCTGGAGGGTAGGAATGAGCCACCCAGCTGGTCCCACCACCTCCTGACCCCCAGCCGCACCCAGAGAGTCAGCATGTACCCTGGGGGGGTGGAGCTGGAGGGGCTGTGGGGGCCACAGAGGAGCCTGGAGGAAGCACAGTGGAGTGGCCAAGGCAGGATTTCAGGAAGGAGGCCTCCTGGGTGATGGGGGAGTGGGGCCCTTGGCCCTCCTGCTGATTCGTGGGGTACAGCTGGCAGGGCTTGCTGGCCCAGTTTGGGCACAGGGATCCTACTTGGTTCAGTGAGTGTGTGGCCGAAGGGTGGCAGGGCGGTTTGCCAGAGGCCCCCATTCTCGTGGCCCTGGTCCCAGGGCCATGTGCGCACAGTGGGGCCACGCTAGGGTGGAGGCTGGCCAAGCTCCCACAGGAGAAAGTGAGCCACCAGGCCCCCTACAGGGATGGGAGAGGTCACGACAGGCTGGGGCCGGGTGGCCCCAGGCACTGATTCACTCCTGTCCCTGGAGGACCTCAGGCTGAAGCTTGTGGGCACAGGCCCGTCACAGGCTGACCACCTCCAGGGCCTCCGCCTATGCCCAGGGTCTGCACAGAAGGAAGGGGAGGAGCCCAAGGCCAGGGAGAGAAGAGGCATGTGGGGAGGAGGCAGGGGTGAGAGAAGAGGGGACGGACGACTGCTGAGCAGAGAGATGAGGAGAAGAGAGGGAGGGAGGGAGGGAGGAGATGGGGAGAGGCGACAGATGGAGGAGTCAGAGCCGAGGCAGCGGACAGAAGGGGCACGAGGAGCAGGGAGACCAGCAGGAAGGGAGAGGCGGGAGGCAGGCAGGGGCCTTTCAGGCAGAGTTGAGGCCCACAGACTTGGGGTGTGCCTTGCGGGCGGCCAGCTCCGACAGCTTCTTCAGCCGCTTCTTCAGTTCCAGCGGGAACTTCTCGTAGCATCTCTTACACACAGGCTTCATGTCGAACTCCACAAACTTGTTCCTGGGGGGATGTCCAGCAGTCAGGAGAGCCCCACGCCCCACCAACCCTGGCCTGGGCCTCCTCTGACCCCATCGAGGCCAAGGAGTGGGCCTCCCTGGCCCCTAGCCCACAGCCTCCCCCACCAGCCTGCTTCCAGCCTGCAGGCCAAGCCCCAGATGAGCTTCTAGCCAAAGGTCACAGTTGGCGAGGAGGTGGGCTGCAGCCTCCCTCACCTCCTAGAGACTTCTCTTGGATTCTGACACTCCAGAACCATCCCTGGCTCCTGCTGTCCTCAGAAACCTGGGCTCCATCACACCTCCCAGCTCCAGCCATCCTGCACCCCTCTTGGCCTCCTGGATGAGGCCACGGTCTGACTGCTTTGCCTCTGAATATGCTGTTCCCTGGGCTGGAATGCCCTTCCTTCCCCAGAGCCCAGGGTCTACACAGGTGTGGTGGAGGCTCATGTCACTTGCCCTGCAAGTCCCTGGACCTGCCTCCGTGGGGCCGGGGCTGCCCCCTGCTCCCACGGCATCCCCAGGTCCTGACCAGAGTGGGCCTTCAGGGAAAGCCCGAGGAAAGGAAGAGCCCATGGAAAGCCCACTCAAATCCGAGCCCCCGGGACACGCTCCATAGGGAGGGAGGGCAAAGGGAGTAAGGGAGACACTGTGCAAGTCCTCTCTGCCCAGCACACCCCTGGAGCACCCCTGGAGGCTGGCCCGACTTACTTCAGGGTGAGCTTGCCATTGCAGGTGGAACAGGAGAAGCAGTTCACACACCAGGCCTTGTTGAGGGCTGACACCACTGTGACGGACAGATGCGGGTGGGGTTTAGCAGGGCAGACTGAGGGCCAGTGGGGCGGCAGCTGCAGGACCCAGGCCCGGAGAGGGAGGAGGGAGCAGGGGCCGGGGGCCGGGGGAGGGAGGCGGCACAGGGACAGAGGAGCCTTACCATCGCCCTCAATCACACGACCGCAGTTGTAGCAGACGTCCCCAAAGAGCTGTGGACAGAGCAGCGTGTCAACCAGGCAGATGTGCCTCAGCCCAGGGCCAGGGGTTTGGCCCACCAACCCCCCCAAATGGCAGCTCTCAGCATCCACCTGGCAGGGCACAGCCTCAGGCCAGGTGTGGGGGCACCGCGGGCCCATCATCCCCCAGAAGGACGACAGTAAGGGCATTCCTCCCCAAAAGGCCCCTTGCTCCTGCCAGTGTCCTGCAAGGTGTGGGCCAGGGTGGGAACCCCTGTCTTCTGCACCAGAGCACTGGGTGGCTTTGCCAGACATGGCGAGAGGGAGCGGGTGGTGGTAAATGCCACCCCTGTGAGCCCAGGGCTTCACATTGTCATCTCGTTCAGTCCCACAACAGGCCTGGGCCACAGAGGCACAATTCTCAAATGAGGAGCCGGAGGCCGGGAGGGCTGCTGAGCCAGGAGCCAGGGCTGGGCACTCAGGCCCAGCCTTAGCACCAGCACAGCTCCTGACCTCCTGCCAGGGCTGCCTACTGCCTCCCGTCCCCCAGCGCTCACAGGCAGCCTTCTCACCGCCCCGCAGCCCCTCCAGCCGTGGCCTCGCAGGCCCTGCCAGCGCACCCTCTGGGCCAGCCCTACCTGGTTGTAGTGGGTCTCACAGTAAGCCAGGCCCTTCTTCTCGTAGTGCCGGTGACCCAGGAACGGCTTCTCACACTTGGCGCAGACAAAGTGCTAGGGGAGAGGGCAGTGTCGGGGCTGGGGAGTGGCGGGGGGACAGGAAGCAGAGGCCCCTGGGGAGAGTGCCTCGCTGGCTCACAGTGGGGCAGTGGGCCACCGCCCTGGGTCAGCAGACCCCGCTCCTTCTGTAACACCCAGTGACACCGGCGTCCCCGTCCTCTCCAGGCCTGCAGCCTCAGCCCAAGTTGTCAGGTGCGGGCCCTCCTGGGGGGCTGCTGGTGTCAGTATGGTGCCCCTCAGAAGGCTGCATGCGCCTGCCCCCCATGGGCATCCCCCAGGGGCCAGGCCTGCAGTCTCAGAGCAGCATCTTCTGTTTGGTGAGGACTCTGCGTGTGAGGATCCCCTCCCACAGCGCGCGGGGGCCAGGGCTGCATGGCGACCTTCTCAAAGACACCACCCAAGGCAGAGGTTCTGGGATACACAGCTGGCCAGGTCACTGGGGATCGAAAACCTCCCTTCCGAGTAGTGTCCATAGGACCATTAGAGCCCCAGTGCAGGGGTGAGTGCGCCAGGTGACCCATGGGACACACCTAAGGAGCTCCCCTGCAGGTGTGCCCGGCTTCCACGTCTGTGTGGGCTGTACGCACACCCGGTTCCGTCAGCTGCAGTCCCACCCAGCTGCCTGGGCAGGTGGTCCCCAAGGGTTTCTTATCACTTTGGAATCCTCTAGAAGGCCAGCAGGGGGAGGAAGGAAGATGAGCGTGGCTGCCCAACCATGGGCTGTGCGCTCTGGTCTCCTGGCTCCTGTGGACCAGCTGGTCCCCAGCCAGAGGGAGGAGGGGCAGCACCCAAGAGGAAGGTGCCTGCTGGGAGCCAGCCCACGTTCTGGGGGTGGGAGAGTGGAGGGCTTCATGGGGACGCCACCTCCCATCTGGGCCAACCCCACTCACCTCCACATGCCACTGCTTGCCCAGCGCATTGACCACACGACCCTCGATGGGCCGGCGGCAGGCCCCACAGATGGGGACGCCCATCTTGTCATGGCAGGGCAGGCAGTAGAGCTCACCCTTCAGCTCACGGGCCTCAGCAGTCAGCTCTTTCCTGGAAGACAGTGTGGAGACCCCAGGCCTTCTCTGAGGGCCTGTGCTGGTGGGGGTCACACCAGCTCCTCCAGCCCCAGGGGTGCAGGCCCCACTGTCCCAGCAGAGCACCCAGGGCAGGGGGCTCTTTGATCTCTGATCCTTTTGGAGACTTCCTATGGCCCAGACAGGCCCCGGGGCACAGGATTCCTGCCTGGCCCTTGCAGAAGGCGGCCTGTGTTCCACCCTGTCAGGCCCTCTGAGAAGCTGATCTGTTCTCCGGGCCCCTCCACAGCAGACTGCGATCTGGGGGGACGGCTCTGTAGCTTCTCTCCCCTCGCTCCCCTCTCCAACACCAGCACGGACCCCTCCTCCCCACCCATGCCCTCTGCCTTTGATTCCTTCCTCTCAGCTTCAGCGGGGTCCCAGCCCTCCCTCACCCACGAGGCTCCAGCCAGGACCCATGCGAGCCCTGCTTGAACAGCGCCCTGAGGGAGGGGTCCCCTGCAGCTGTGCCTTCCTGGACCGTTCCACCTCCACCCTGCGCCCCACTCTCAGGACGGGGCCATCTCTCCTGCTCCATCACTGCCAGGGTGGCGGTCCCACCCCCACTGGCTCTCCACCTGCCCATACACACCCACAGTGGGTGCAGCTGAAGTGGTCCGGGTGGTACGCATCATTCCTGAACATGAGGGGCTGCTCGTCGATGACCAGGTGGCACCGCTGACAGATGTACTTGCCCAGGCCCTTGGCCTTCTCACGGTTGTGGCAAGGCCGGCACAGGTGCCTGCAGGAAGGGAGGCGGGGGTTAGGGGCAGACGCCCAGGCCTCCTCTTCCTCTGCAGACAGCCCGGCTGCCTCCCTGGAGAAGATCCGCGCCCCACTCCCCCACACACAACTCTAGCAAATGCCCGCGGGCCTCCAGGGGCCAGGCCAGGAAAGCAAGGGACCGCCCCTGCGGCAGGAAGGCCAGACGCATCCTCTAAAAGGGGTGTCTGCACAGGAGAAGGACTGGAAGGACATGCACCATATTGGAGGAGTCTGCCATCTTCGGATAGTAGGGCAAACGTGATAGGTTTTTCTTGACACCTCTTCTGAGCCTAGGACATCATGCAGAATAGAGTAGATGTTGTTTTATTGGCATTTGCTGAAGAATCGGTTTCATTTTTCAAATGTCTTTTAACACCCATGAGTAACTGTATAGTAACTATTAGCCTTCAATCCCCGCTGTGCCCAGCAAAGTGGCCGAGACATGCCAGGGCCTGCACATCCGCCTCCTCTGGGGTCTGCCAGACACAGAGGGACCCGAACATGTACAGGCTCTTTCTGTCTCCAAAGACAAGCACAGCTGTGTCAGATGGAGGCCCCCAAACCCAGGATGTGTCGTTACAGAGTCTTTTTTGTAAAGACCTCGGAGTAATTTCTGATGCCTCTCTCTGCATTGAGCAACAGCTGTGGTCTCTACTGAGAGAGAAATCAACATGGTTTCTGTGTCCTTGGGCCTCAAAGGTGGCAGGAATTTAGATTCAGGGTCCCCAGGCAAAGATGCACAAAGGCCCCAATCCACTGCTCCTCGTCCCCCACCTGCCCCCCCATCTGTAAGTGTTCCCGATGCATCCGGGCTCCCCCCCCCCCCCCCGCTTTCCAGGCCCCCAATCCACAGGAAGCCTGTCCGCCCCGCCAGCCTCCACCACCTGATGCCAGCATCGGCCCCTTTCACAGGCACATCAGGGAGGCTACTTCAGAGATTAACTCACAGACTCAGGATCCCCTATGCAGGTGTAGTGGGCAGATCCTAGATGCCAGAGCAGCCAACTCAGCAACCATGTGCTGGACCACAGTGCCTGCCACCTCGCTTGGGTCTGGACTGCATGCTGCACATACTGCTGCCCTGTGTGTGTCTTACCTCCCCAGTGCGTGTGAAGGGCAGGGGCCCAAGCTAAGCTTCTGACCGGCTCCCCGCCATGCTTCACCGAACCCTGCATGTCCGCCACAGAGGGCAGTGGCTGCTGGCCCAGGACCCCTGGCTCCTCTACCTGCCCATGGACCACAGACGTGGCCTGTGGCTGCAGTCTTCATCTCCAGAACTAAGACTTTACCCCTTTCAGTCCCCAGATCTCTGAAGCCCAATGGGTTTTCCCACTACACTCTGACCCAGACACCCTGTGCCCCCAGTGCGGAGCCCAGGCCACCTGCCACAGCGGGCCCGGAGCTGACCCTCTCCTCTGTGGCTAGCCCTCTCCATAGCAATCTGCCTCCTGCGTGTGTCTCTGTCACAGACACAGCGTTTATTCCCCATTACCCCACTCCCAATTCTGGGGACTCCTCTTAGCGTTAGGACTACACTCAACCCACATGAAACAATTTTTGTTTCAAAGCTATAGAAATTAGCGCAACTCCCCAAAATTCTGTTGCAGTGGTCAGTGCCCTTAAAGCCACTGTCAGCAATCACCCCAACCTCAGACATGCCCTGCTCAGGGCAGCCAGTCGGATACCCTCATTTCAAACCGTGGGAGCTGGTTCTTCCAGACGGCACCTTACAGGGCACGGCACTGAGGGGGCTGCCCCCCACTCGCACACCTGCACACCCCACTGACTCCAAGGTGAGACAGAACAGAGGAGCCTGGCTCTCCTGAAGGAACCCCAGATGAGAAACACCTTTTCGACAGACCTGATGCCAGTGCCAGAGGAAACGGCAACTTGCAGATTTTTTTTCCAGGTAGAATGAAGATGGAACCTAAGAATTCTAGCATCAAGGTGCAACAGAAAAACAGAACAAAACACACACACACACAAAGCATAGTTTTGGAGTGGCATGTGCTTGGGTTCAAATCCTGGCTCTGCCACTTCCTGGTGATCTGTCACTGGCAAGTTATTCACCCCTGAGCCTAGTCTCCTCCTCTGTAAAACGGGCAATCCAGAAACCCCAACGGCACAGGCTTGTGCGAAAAGACAAATTTTAGGTGATACATGTGGTAGTTACTTCCCAATGATAGCTACATACATTTTTAACGCTTCAACTAAAAAGTTTAAAGGTCTTTTGAAATTAGGAACAGTGATTTTGTCCCCTGTGTTAGCGGATATATCATTTTTGAAAAGACAGAGAGAAACAAGCTTTGCTTGGGCAGACTCAGGAGAGCCACTGCCACATCCAAGCACCTCCAGCCTCGAGCCACCCCCAGGAGGAGTCTGGGCGAGTGGGCAGCAGTGGCCCTCATCACAGCCTCCTGTCCAGAGGAGGAGCCCGCACAGGTGAGGGCCGGGCCTCGAGGGCTGAGCTGCGTCCCCACAGGCTCACACAGCGCCCCATTATGAGGCGGCCTGCAGCTGTGCCTCGCTCGAGATAAAGGCCATGATTTATTCCGCATGCCCAAACGGAGCCTCATTATATGGGGCAGGACACAAGGACCCTACAGCAAGTGTTCTGAAAGAGTTCCCTCTCATTCGACCAGACAACACTCCTCAGCCTCCCACCCTCCCATTCACAAGACCCCCTGCACTGGGGGCCAAGCAGGCTTGGGAGCCCGGGCCCATTGCCATGGCAGCCAGCCCCTCCCTGCCCCCCAACTAGTAGGAAATTATCCCGTTCTGAAGCGTCCTGTTGTGTTTGTCGGTCCCAGCCCGTCCCCCCACCCAGCCCACGCCTACTCCATGGCTTTGAGACAGTCACACACTCAGCCTCTGTGACGCTCGGTGGCCGAGCTGGAGTGGGGGGGCGCATGGGCTGGGACACACTGGAATATTCACAGCCCAGTGGCAGCAGAGGCAGCCGGGGAGTGGCCCACCACACAAGGGACCCTCGGGAATGAAGCGGCCTTTCAGGCCAGAGGGGCTGCAGCCTCCCCTCCTCTCCTTAAATAGCAGCCCTCCACCACAGCTGCACAGAGCCCACCCCAGCGCCACCACCCACTGGCCACAGCCCACCTGCTGCCCCCCAGCCCTCTTGCCCCTTCTGCCTGGACCTGCTGTGAGAGGTAAGGGCTGGCGCTGGGAGGGGCAGGCAGGGAGCTCGGGGCCCAAGCAGAGGCAAACTCAGAGCAGGACAGGGACGAGGGTGTCCTTGTCCCCAAGACACTTCTGTGATAACAGCATAACCTATTTACTGAGGGCTGCCCCGGTCTGAACGGTGGCGGTGCTGCCAGGCGGTGTTCCTGTCCCACCGTCAGCTTACAGAGGCTGAGCCTTGCCTGAGCCCCACAGCAGCAGTGACAGCCAGAATCCACAGCCAGGCTCTCAGCACTGGCCCGGGGTACAGGGAGGAGGCGCCAGGCCACCCCCACCACAGCACTTCCCTCCGGGCCTCGTCCTTCGGCCACCCCTGTGCCCTGACGCTCACCTACCCTCAGCCGCGGCCCGCGCTGCCCAGGCCCACTGCGTGCACCCCACCCAGCCGCCCTGCCCTGAGCAGACCAAGCCATCGGGGAGCCAGCGACTGCAGGCCAGGCTCACACTTCCAGGGGATGCATGGAGAGTGACGCAGGGCCCATTTCAGACCCCGCTGCAAAAACCAGGATCCAAACTCCTAAAACGGGGGAGGGCAGAGAAACCTGGACAAGCCAGACATAAGCTGGAAAGCGTCTTAAAGTCAAGTGTCCCTCCCAGAGAGAACAGGGAGCGTGCAGCCCTCAGCGGGGTGGGAGGCCAGGCCCGCAGGAGGCAGAAAGCCAGGCACTGGCACATCCACCCCGTGCAGCCACAAAGGGGCCCACGCTCCGTTTAATGCTCTGCTGTCATCATCTTGAAATTCCTACTCCTTGAAGAAGGGCTCGCATTTTCATTGTGCACTGGGGCCCCCAAATTTGGGGGCCAGGCCCCGAAGAGGAGGCACTCAGCCTGGGAGACAACACCAGGGTGAGCTCTGCGACCAGCCATACTCCCAGCCCCCAGAGGAAGGCCGTGACCTGGGAGGTGTGGGGTGTCCCTGACCTGACGCCCAGCTCCAGGGCCATTGCCTCTGGCCACGTGACCGCGGGCGAGTTAGCTGCTCCTGAGCTTTGATTTCCTAAGCTATAAAATGGGGCTCCCGCAGCCTGCCTCTTAGGACTGCTGCGAGCGAGCACGGCAGGCAGAGCCCTCACGGAGGGGCCGGGTGCGGACGCCCGCCCTGCCCTGAGGGGCGGCCTAGAGTGGAGGGTACCCAGCTCAGCCCCTCTACAGCCCCTGACACCCCAGTTCCAACAAGACCCTGCACTCACTTGGCCCCACCCCTCCCCCAGCCTCCAAGCCTCCCCCTCAGGTCACACCACAGGGAAACGTCTGTATGAGAACTTCAGGCGTCCTGGGGAGAGAATCTGCGCAGGGCAGCTTCCTCGGATCCCTTCAAAATGTGACAGGATTAGGCAAGTGCCACCTTGCCCCTTACTTGAGGACATCAGCTGGCCTGAGCTCTCTGCCACTCGCTCACACTGCCCCTGGCTCCCTCCCACTCAGCCAGCCTCCAGGTGGGGAGGGGCGCAGGGAGCCCATTGACAGGCTCCATGAGGACGATGGAGCTGCTGCCTGACAGCCCAGCCCCCCGAACCCCAGCCCCCACCTGCTGCCTCCCCTCCCCCCGGGCCTGGCTTCTTCACCTGTGCTCAGGCCAGATGAGGGGCCAGTGTCTGACCCTCCCTCTCCTTTGGGGATCTCTTGAGTTGATCAAAATCAACACAGGAGTATGTTTCCCCATCTGCCAGGGAGTGGTGGGGAACCCCCCAGAACTGGGGTTCACCAGATGTAACAGCTTCTCACCTCGGTCTGCAGGGCTCTGAAGGGGGCCCCTCAGGGGTGGGGAAAGCAGGAGACCGAGGCCAGGCAGACAGGCGGCCTCGGACAGGCCTGAGATTGAGATCTGGGTGGGGAAACCCCGGTGGGCTCTCCGCCTCTGCGGACAGTGGCTCTTGCTCTCTTGGGACAGTCTGCCTCCTGGTTGTCCAGTGCTCCGCTGGTCAAACCCCCTGAGGCCCAAGCGCACGGCTCCCTGAAGTACAGGTCTCCACCCGTTAGGATGTCCAAACAGAGTGGGTGGGCTGAGTCCAGAAAGCTCGAGAGACCTTGAGATCCAGGCCTGGATGGCCTTCAGGTGCCAGCAGACAGAGCAGGCCCCTGACCTCCCAGGACCTGGCCTCACTGTATCCCCGGGGGCCCTCCTGCGTGGCTGGCGCAGGACAGAGGCAGGAAGCAGGGACACGGCACGCGTGGGAAGTGCCGTGGGCTGGGCAGGCAGGTCGGCACCGGCCAGGCCGAGGTCTGAGGAGCTGGCCAGGCTCCGTGCACCAGGCTCTCAGGAACAGGTAACCCGCCCCCCATCCATCAGGAGTGGGGCTTCAGGGCCGCACATGCCAGCCCCTGATACTCGGACAGCAACCTGGGAACGGGACAGAAAACGTGGGGCCCCTCCCTCCGCTCTCCTGCCCCCAGAGCCTCAGACATACAGGGTTCACTCCCTGCTCCCCGTGGGGCTGACTCTGTCCCCCAGGCCCTCACATGCTCAGCAGGCACACAGCTTCACAAGGGGAAGGCCACCCCAGGAGCAGCCTTGCAAAGCTCCGGGCCCTGGCTTTGTTTCTACTTTTTGCTGAAGTTCAGAAAACCCCCCAATGGACACAGGAGGTACCCCTCAGTAGTCCCCAGGGCAACGCCCAGCCTAGAGCAGTGCCGTCCCTGGGGTCAGGGCCGAGGTCAGGGTCAGCAGAGCCTGAAGGTTTCCCGGGGCTCCTGGACGTCCAGAGAGGGTGACACTTCACCTGTCCCAGGCTCTCTGGGACCTGTCTGCTTGTTCCCTCCAGGCTCGTGCCCCAGCTCTGCCTCCAGCCAAAGCATGAATGGCCTTGAGCTGGCCTCCTCAGGTCTGATCACCAACTCCTCGCTGGCCACCGCAGAGCAATGCGGCCAGGAGACGCCGCTGGAGAACGTCCTCTTCGCCTCCTTCTACCTCCTGGATTTCATCCTGGCTTTTGTGGGCAATGCCTTGGCCCTGTGGCTTTTCATGCGGGACCACAAGTCGGGCACCCCTGCCAACGTGTTCCTGATGCACCTGGCCGTGGCCGACCTGTCCTGTGTGCTGGTCCTGCCCACCCGCCTGGTCTACCACTTCTCCGGGAACCACTGGCCATTCGGGGAAATCCCGTGCCGACTCACCGGCTTCTTCTTCTACCTCAACATGTACGCCAGCATCTACTTCCTCACCTGCATCAGCGCTGACCGCTTCCTGGCCATCGTGCACCCCGTCAAGTCCCTCAAGCTCCGCAGACCCCTCTATGCCCACCTGGCCTGCGCCTTCCTCTGGGTGGTGGTGGCCGTGGCCATGGCCCCGCTGCTGGTGAGCCCGCAGACCGTGCAGACCAACCACACGGTCGTCTGCCTGCAGCTGTACCGGGAGAAGGCCTCCCACCACGCCCTCGCGTCCCTGGCCGTGGCCTTCACCTTCCCGTTTGTCACCACGGTCACCTGCTACCTGCTGATCATCCGCAGCCTGCGGCAGGGCCCGCGCGTGGAGAAGCGCCTCAAGAGCAAGGCGGTGCGCATGATCGCCATGGTGCTGGCCATCTTCCTGGTGTGCTTCGTGCCCTACCACGTGCACCGCTCCCTCTACCTGCTGCTCTACCGCGGGAGCACCTCCTGTGCCGCCCAGCGCGCGCTGGCCCTGGGCAACCGCGTCACCTCCTGCCTCACCAGCCTCAACGGGGCGCTCGACCCCGTCATGTACTTCTTTGTGGCCGAGAAGTTCCGCGACGCCCTGTGCAACCTGCTCTGCGGCCGGCGGCTCTCGGGCCCGCCCCCCAGCCTGGACGGCAAGACCAACGAGAGCTCCCTGAGCGCCAGGTCCGAGCTCTGAGACCGGACCCGCCGGCCAGCCGCAGACTGTCACAGAAGGGCAGCTCCCCGGGGGGCTCCAGCTTCTCCCAAACGCACAGGAGAAGCTCCCCTCTCCCCAGCTGCCCCGAGATGGGAAACAGAAATCTCAGCAGGTCACGACCCTTCCTCCAAGGTCCAAACTAATCATCCAGCGCTGAGTTCTGGCTTATACCTAATACAAAACTCCCTAAAAAGGGAGAACTGACTACAGGGACCACTGGCCACCCCTCCGCAGACTGTGGTGGCCCTGTACCCTTACGGCTCTAGATCCTGGGGGCTTCACCCTGCGGTGAGGAGGAACGTTCAGGCCCCCGCCTCCTCCCCACTACAGAAAGGCACTGTGGCCCCGGCTCTGCAGAAAGGAGCCCCGAGGGCAAACGGCCCAGAAGAGGGGACGTGGGAATCTTGGTGGGTGGAGCATCTAAATATTTCCTTTGAAGTGCAAGGTGTTCTGAGTTCCCATTGTGGCACCTTTGCCAGATGGCCCCTGAGTTCAGGGGACATGAACTATAAATTACAGCTGAACACGGTAAGTCATTTCAGGCTGGCCACCAGCTGACACCCAGCACACATGGCCTGTGGGGACATCAGTTCTTGACGCCCCCGGTATAACCCACACACAGACCCACATGTGGGTTGACAAGCCCCAGAGCTTCTGGGTAGCTGCACAGCCCCTCCCGAGCCCTGGTCGAGGACAAAGCAAGGGCGGACAGTCTCAGGGAGCCGAGCTTTGTCACTGCCTGAGGTCGCCGTGGTCGCCGGGGTCTGCCACGTGAACGTGTCTTCCGCTAACTCAGCCCCAGCAGGGGCGTCCTTAGCCCAGCTCCCTCCCAAGAGGCCTCTACCACCTTGGCCACCAAGCTCCCTTCTGCTTCACTTCATAGCCCTAACAGGTCCTTTTCTGTACTTGATTATACTGATCATAAACATAATGGACATTAAGACTCTGAAGGTTACTGTTTTGGTTAACACAACACCCTTCCCAGAACTTCTCTTCCCCCCGACCCGAGAACGGCGAAGTGGAGGCGAAGGCAGCAGAGGCAAGGGCTGCGCACGCCCTCAACTGTGCTCCGGCGGCCACACGGCCTGCCTGGCCCCCGGGGACTCCGAGTCCTGCATCCTGGGCTTCAGAGTGCACCTGGGCCAGGGAGAGTCTGAGAGACAGCCCCGCCCCCTTCTGTGACAGCAACGTGGCCCTTTCGTATCCCACCTTACTTTCCCAAGCACTTCCAGTCTCTTCTGAATTTTCCCAACAAACTGTGTGAGCTGTGGCTCAGGAAGGGGACAGGACCCCCTCAGGCCGCACTCAGCAGGTGACCCCAATGGTCAGCAGCAGGGGGCCGCTGCACTGTCTGCCCGACAGCCTCTCATTTAGACCAGCGACGCTCAGGCTCCGGCTGAGGGCCCTGCAGACATCAAGACAGACACGAGGCCACGTGTGTCTCTGGTGGGGCCGGCTCGCACCACCAGACGAGATCACTACAGCAGGAAGGAAGGAGGCTGCGACAACAGAAGGACAGACGGAGACGAGGGCCCAGAGAGGAGAGGCTGTGGAAGTTGGTGGCAGCCAGGGTGTGGGCAAGGAGGCGGCCGGTGCTCTTCCCTGAGACACAGTGGGCAGCAGAGGGCGACTCAGTGTCGCTGGGGACCCGCTGGGTTTGGGATGCCTGGTGGACACCAAGTGGAGATGGCACGTGGGCAGTTGGGCCAGTTAGGGCTCTGGGACTTTGGGCAGACACGAGGGCCAAGCGCAGAGCCCCAAAAGAGCCCAACATGAAGAGACGATGGAGGAAGGAGAAGAGGAAAGGGACAAGCGCAGGCAGGACGCAGGACACCACGGAGCAGTCCTGAGCAGCCTGACAGGAGGCCTTTCAGCACAAAGGAGGGGAGTTGCAGTGAAGGCTGCTGGGGGGTCAAGGGAGGACCCAGCAGGGACCCCAGGTCTGCAACGTGGACACCACAGGGACCCCGACCAGCCTGGGCCACAGGGAGCAGCTGGGCGGAGGCAGCAGGTGTCCCAGGGTGCTGCAGAGACCCGCAGTGGGAGGAAGGCTCCGAGGGCGTGTGAACCGGGAGCTATGGAGCCTGATCCTTTAGACAGGGAAAGAGCAGAGGAAGCCAGGAGCCTTCGCTCAAGGGGCGAGCGGGGCTGTGGGAGGCACAGGCATATGGCTTCCACTGTGACCGTGACCTGACCGAGGCAGGGGCAGTACAGGTGCCGGGAAGTGGGAGGCGAGGTGCTCACTGTGGGGGTGTAGAGACAGCGGTGGGAGGAGGGGGTGAGGAGAGAAGAGAAAGTCTCCCTGGAAGTGGGACTTGGCCTACTAAAGAGACCCGGCACTGGGCGCCGACGAGGGTTATGGCCACCAGTGTGGCGCGTTCTGTCCAGCAGCATCCACCGTGGGCACGTGGAGGGAGGCGGACAGTTGGAGTCAGCAGCACGGGGTGGCCGGGCTGTAGTAACTTGACTCAAAGCTCCCTATCCCTCCACGGCGTCTAACGGCTCCTGCTCCAGCCGGCCTCCTCCTAGCCATCTGCTGTCAGCTGCCAGCCTGCTCCCGGGAACGCCCCCGAGCCTGGGGTGGGCCTGCCTCATCACCCTCACTCTCTCCAGCCTCAGTCCTCACCCCGAAACTGGACAGGGTTCTCCTATCTGCCTGGACCGGGCCTGGCTCCCACTACACAGCGCCTGTGACCAGGGCCCCCCCTCACTGTCCAAGGCGGCCCGGCTCACCTGCCCGCGTTCTTCACAAAGCCCAGGTCAGCCAGCTCCACGTCACACAGCTCACAGCGGAAGCACCCCGGGTGCCAGCTGTTATTCATGGCCTTGATGACACGGCCGATGATGAACTCGCCTGGAAGAGAGAGGTCCCCGCTGGCCAGGGCAGGGCACGCGCCCCCACCCCACAGCCCCTCCCAAGTCCTGTCCGCGCTGGTACTCCACCGGCTCGCGGCGGTCCCAGGGCTCCCGTCCCAGATCGTGGGAAGGTGGGGCCGCCGGGGGCCTGAAGGCTGGAGCTCAGAGAGCGCGGGTGGTCAGGGAGGAGACCCGCGCTCCTGCTCACCCTTCCTGGGCAGTGCCGGGGTGTCACAGCCCTTACCGCAGGATCCGCAGCACGGAGCAAACAGCATTTGGAAGTCGTGTTCGCAGTACTTCCGGCCTTCAAACTGCAGTGGGACCAGCAGAGAAGGGACAAGCAAGCCACCGTCACTCCCCTGAGCTGCACGGGCCGGTCCTCATCGGGTCAGGACCTGCCCTCAGGGAGGCTGGACGAGTACCCACTTCATACAGCTGCTACCACACAGGAAGGGGGACCCAACCCTCCCTCCAGAGAGGGCTTCCTGGAGGGGCAATAAGGAGCTAGAAGGCAGCAGCAGACGGCAGGTCCTGGGAAGACGGCAGTCCAGACAGCGGGAAGAGCAGGTGCAAGACCTGGAGGCGGGAGGGAACTGGCCCCGCCGACCCAGCAGGAGCCCCAAGTGAGGGCCTCGCACAGCGAGGGCCAGGGCAGGGCGGGAGCTCAGGAAGGCCACCCCTCAAAGGGCTGCTGCTGTGTGCTGAACAGCTGGGCCCTGCTGGTCCTGGGAGCAAGGGGGCGGGAGCTCAGGCTGAGCAGGGCTGGGGTCTGGCTGGAACTGCATGTGTCACTTTGCTGTCTTTCCTGTGTCCTCTCTGTGTGAGAAGACCACTTCCCCCAGAGGCCACAAAGGACCCAGGAGGGGAGTCAGAATGAGGGACACAGGGAGGGGTGGGAAGGGAGCCCAAGGGAGAACCCTGAGGCCTGCAGCCAGCAGGAGCCAGTGTGGACCCCAGCCAGGCAACCGCGGTCCCCATCTGTCTGGGCAACGAGGGCCCTTGCACTGGCCCCAAGTGTGGCCAAAGCCTTTCTCTGCTTTCCTCTCCCTGGACAATTTCATTTGGTTTCCCCTGTTCTCTAAAATGAGTATCTTCTTAGGCTGCCACTGGATACAGCCCTGCGCGGTGACCTGTAGAGGCAGCAGGGGATAAACTCATTCAGCAGCGAGTACTTCCCAAGCACCTGCTGTGTGCCAGGCTTCATCCTAGGCACATGCACCCACTCACACGGCCCTGCCCACCCTTCTCACAGCCTCTGCAGTTGGCCGGCGTTTCCCAGGAGGCACCATGAGGAACAGCTGCTCCCACTCTGCCAGGCAGATCACACCCCACAGCCATCCGCCAGCCAATGCCATCAGCTCCAATCCTGCCCGCATCTGGCACTGGCCACCAGCTCCACTGCCACCACCGCCGGCGTGCCAGTCAGTGTTCCACCACCACCTCGGGGGGGGTTGGGGGCCTATCGGCAGCGTTTGTCAGTTTTTATGGTGTAAATATTCCCACCGTGGCCAATTTCAAGCTACCAGCGTGATGCAGGCATGGATCTGCTGAGAGCCGCACAGCAGCTGCTGTGCATGGCATTTTCACCGTGCAGGCGCGACAGACAGGAACAACCGCAAAGGCATTGGTGATAGCAAATGTAATAAAATGATTAGGGAATGGTGAGTTTTCAGTATTTGTTACCTTTGTTTTTTTGTTTTTTTTAAAGATTGGCACCTGAGCTAACAACTGTTGCCAATCTTCTTTTTATATTTTTTTTATGCTTTTTCTCCCCAAAGCCCCCTGGTACATAGTTGTATATCTTAGCTGCAGGTCCTTCTAGTTGTGGCATGTGGGATCCCACCTCAGCATGGCCTGACGAGTGGTGCCATGTCCGCGCCCAGGATCCAAACCAGCAAAACCCTGGGCCGCCACAGCAGACGGAATGCGCGAACTTAACCACTCGTCCCGGAGCCGGGGCCAGCCCCAATGTTACCTTTGTTTTTAATAACATTTTATCTCATTGTATATTTATAGAATTTGATTTTCAATAATGGCTGTGTTTAACAACCAGCTCGCAAGATTTTTGAAAATTTAACAATCTGCTCTTGTGAGCGTGTGCAGCGCAGCCTACACCCATCCACTTTCACCCAGATTATTGCAATAATCTAGCTCTGGCCCCACCTGTTCTCCAGCTCTGTCCCTGCCCCTTGCAGTCTCTCCTCAGCACAGCAAGCAGAGTGGTCCTTTCCAAACGTCAGGCAGATGGTGTGACCCCTACAAGGGCTCCCGCCTCTCCCGGAGTGGAACCCTAAGGCCCCACAAAGGCCCGCGGGGCCAAACAAAATCTGCCTCCCTGCCCTCATCTCCTGCTGCTCCTTCTCCTTTCCTCTGCTTACATCACACCGGCCGCCCACAGCTCCTCAAATACCCTGCACGCTCCAACCTCAGGACCTTTGCACTGGCTGTGTACTGAGTGTTCTTCCTGCAAAGGTGTGCATGGCTCCCTCACCTCCCTCAGGTCTGCTCAAACGTTACCGTCCCTGACCACCCACCCTTCCCCCCGACCAAGATTCCTTATAACCAGAGCACTTAGCACCATCTGATATACCTTATATTTACTGTGTTTACTGTCCTCCCCAAGTGCCACCAGGGCAGGGTGTTGGCCCAGAGGGGCTGGGAGACCAGTGACTCTCCTTCAGCACCCACGGCCACCAGGCAGCACTGTTCACATCTCACAGGTGAGGGGTGAGCTCACAAGGTATGGCAAGCAAGGTCTGGTGCTGGCAGGAGCACCACTCAGCTCAAGGTCTGGCACAGCCACGCCATCAGCCACTGGTCAGGACCCAGGTGGGGCCTGGCCCACAGGCTCCTAGAGGACAGGCTCTGAGCTGGGTCAGGGGCTCGGGCTCCGAGAAGGCAGCCGGCCAAGGGTCCCGGGAGCATCCTCACCTCGTAGAAGAGCCCCTCAGGGAACGGCCGGAAGCACTGGGCACACACGAAGCAGTGCTCATGGTACAGCTCTCCGTTGCTGTTGACGATGCGCTCAGCGGGAGCGAAGCGCGCCTGGCAGCGCTGGCACACTGCATTGGCCAAGGCGTTGGACATGTTGCTGCGGGAGAAGGAATGGGACGCTCAGGATGGGGCAGGGCCAAGGCGAGCAAGCGTGAGGGCTGCACACAAGCGGACACGCCCCTCCTTACAAAGTTAAAATGCTTTCCAGGGCAAGGAAAATCGCTCTCCTCACCCCGAGGGTGGCCGTGGCACTGTGGGGATGCAGCGACACACAGGCAGGGCCGAGCTGCCTGGCACCAGCTTGGGTCACCCTGCACAGCTGCCCACACATCCCTGCAGCGACTCTGTGCCATGGACACGATACGCGCCAGCACGTGCCAGCTGCAGCATGTGCTCCCGGAGGATGACCCTGCAAGGCCAATGCAACACCTCCATTTTACAGATGGACAAGCCGAGGCCCGGAGGGAGGGAGTGACCTTCCCAAGGGCCACAGTGGTTGGAGGCAAAGCCCAGATTAGAAACCAACCCTCCTCCCCACTCAAGCTCCCATCTTCCCACCAGGCGCTGCAGCCCCAGTGCACTTCCAAGGACGGTCAGACACAGGCCGGGCCACAAGCAGGCACACGCCGGTCAGACCAGTCGGGCTCCAGCTGGGTGTGCTCAGTCCCCGTGCAGCCGGGGCCGTCCCTCGCTCTCCAGGCCCAGGCTCCCAGCGGTTGAAGGGCCATAATCTCCACTGCAGCAATGGGCTGGGCTGGTGAGGTGAGGGACACACGTAACCCTCAGCACAGAGCCTGGCCCCTTTTTCAATGTGACTGACTTGGTCCTAGGCTGCTCAGTCTTCATTGTGCTAAGCCATCTCTGGGGGTGTCAGTGGCCACCTTGGGCCTCCTCTCGCCCCTTCTCAGGAACCAGAGAGTGCCTCGGGTATAGAACATCACAAAGGCACAGTGAGCAGCTCTGTATTCACGCTCTCATTTAACCGCCGGGGCAACCCTGCCTTCCAGATGAGACCTGAGGCTCAGAAAGGCGGCCCCAGCTCACACACAGACGACAGACTCCCGATCTGAACCCAGACTCGTCAGACGTCAACGGCTCTTTCTCCTGCACCATGAGTTAGTTTCAAACCACCTGCCCCGAAAAGCGTGTAACCCTACCACGGAGAAGTGAGAGCACAGATCTTTGCGATGGGAGCAAGGCAGGCAGCAAGTCTCCCCACCCACGGCAGCAACCGCCTTCCCCAGGTGAGCGGCAGGCTTCCTTCTGGGAGGGGCGGAATCCACACCGAGCAACAGGGGAAGGTCCTCACGCTGGGCCAGGCCCGTGCTGACCGCAGCCGGGCTCACAGGAGGAGCCACGTCCCCCTCAACAGCCCAACCATGGCCTGCCAGCACCCCGATGCCCAGGCCTTTCGCCACAAGGGTGGCAAACAGGTTTGTCTCAAGTGTCAACTCTGACAGCTTGGGGTGGCGGCCTGGAAAGCTGGGCAAAGAAGGATGGTCGGGCTCAGCGGGGAGGGGTGTGATGTGGTGGCAATGTCACGTGGACACAGGGAGTGGCACAACACTAGCTGTCCACTTTGAGAACACCGTTCCAGCCTGGTGCCGCAGCACGAGGAGAAGAGCTCTTGAGACTGAAGCTCACGCAGGGGTGCTCAGCTGTCAATCCCTGGGAACAAGGGTCCCGGGAGGATGAGCCCAGGAGGCGGGAGAGGCCGGGGGGCGCTGTAGACAGTGGGTCTCAGGCAGGGCTGCTGCAGGAGTCGGCAGGGCCCAGACAAAAAGCAGGCTCTGCGTGCAGCAGCCACGCCCGTGCTCCCGTGGGTCTCACAGGGCGGCTGGACAGGGCAGAGACCTCCCGCCAGGGAGGGCTGGGCGGGACTCCATCAGAACGGGCGTGGACACCTGCCCTGACACCACTGCGAACCTGCAGGCCTTGTCCTCCCAAAATAGACAGCCAAGGTGTCAGGAAGGAAGTTCCAGCGCCTGGCCGTGATCAAGACCTTGTGGGTCCTGGAGAAGCCAGAAATAAACAGGAAATCCCGTGACTCTGGGTCTGGAATTTCCTACTCAAAGGACCCAGAAAACGAAGCCAAAACAGGACTCGAGTCCAGGCTGAGGCTTTCGGATGGCTCCTCCCACCCAGACCCTGGGGCCTGACTGAGGGAGCGCCAGCGCGCCCCTCTGCCGTCCGCTCCCCCAGAGCCGGCCAGGGCCCAGGGCTGACGCTCAGGGACTGTGTCTGCACACTGTCACCACAACGGCCCGCCCCTGACAACAGGGCTGGCCCTCAACTGGTCTGTGTCTAGTGTCCTGGCTGGGTCCCTGGGCGTCTCAGGTCAAGGATTCTGTCCCCTACATACCTCACACAAGCCCAGGCACGTGCGGCTAGGGTGTGGGGGTGACCACCTCCCTCCCGCACCCACTGGCGGTCCCAGCCCAAGTCTCGGGCAGCAGCACCTCCAACGGCACTTCTGTGGCCACATCCTCACGCCACCCTGCTCAGGGACACAGACCCCACTCCAACCCACAGGCCCAGGACAGAGGATGGACAGACGTGCAAATGTGCCCAACAACTGCAGCACAGCACGACCAGGGAGAAGGCCTGCCGGTTCCACAGGAGGCGGTGGCCGGCACGCAGGGCTCTGGGCTCAGCCCACACATTTGGGTCCCGATGACCCCAGCCACCTGCTGTGGGACCTGGAAGCAGGTGCCAGCTCCTCTAGGCCTCACTTGCTCATCTGCAAAGAGGTCGCTGGAGTAACAGTGGCCGCCTCGCAGTGCTGAAGAGAAGCTCGCAGGGCACACTGCGCGTTGAGCGCAGGGCCAGGCAGGCTGAGTGCCGGAGAAAGAGAGCTGTTGTTTTCTGGCAACTCTGGGGGCCTTCCAGAGTGCCCCAGGCCCAGTCCAGGGGAGGGCCTGCAGCCTGCCGGCGCTCCCCGAAAGGGTGGAGACATGGACATTCCTCACCCTCCTTCACACATTCCGGTCAAGAGTGAGGAGCACAGAACCCGCCCAGTGATCCCCAGGGGACGCCGCCACCCTGCCCCAGCGGAACAGCACTCACACAACCCAGGCACACACAGCCGCCTAGAAGCCAAACCCGAGAGCTGGGGAGAGCACATCGTCCTGCACCCCTTCTCCAACTCTCCCCAGCACCCCAGAACACTCTCAATCTTGTCAGCCAACACAGCCAATTGTTGCAAGATGTCACTGAGCTTTACAGTGACTGTTAGCCTGGGGTGGGGTAGGGGAGCCCTTTCTGTGCCAGGTCCTTGTGAGGAGAGGTTGACAGTTCCAGATAAGGAAATTGAAGCACAGAGAGGGTCAGTGATCTGCTGAGGGTCACACAGGATTGGACCTATGCTGTCTCCTGTCCCTCAGCTCCTGGTAGCATCATACAGGCACCGCCATTCAAGACTGTTTTGTCAACAACCCCAGACCTTCCCCCACTCTAGCCTCCCACTCACTCGGGGGCCTGAGAGCAGGGAGGGGCTGGCCACAAGGGTCTGTCCACACCTGAGGATGAGTCAGTGTCACCAATGCCATGTCAGCCTGGGCACCAGGCAGTGAATGCATGTGCTCCAGGGCAGACGGCACCGGCTGCAGCCCTGGCTGCGGGGCCTGCAGCAGAAGACTCTGTGAACCTCGACCTCCTCATCTGTAAAACGGGCCGGCAACAGCCCCTCCAGGGATTGTGGGGAGGGTGAAGTGAGGTGACCCCTAAGAGCACAGCCCATAACCGCTCCACAACACAGCCAGGAGCACTCCTCCCCTCCTTCACACACCAGCTCGGGACGGAGCATCCACACTGCGCCAGGCACCGTTCCGGGGCGGGGAGAAGGGGTCCCACTGCAGCATGGCCTCCACAGCTTGAGTGGCAGCTGCCCCTGCATGGCCTGGGGTTCCCCAGGTCCTCCCTCATGAGGCCAGTCAGAGGCCAGCAGCAGGTGGTACCTGGCCGACACAGGAAAGAGGAACGGACAAAGCCAGTCCCACACCCAGCCTTGAGGACACTAGAGAATTGACGTGCTGCCTTGAGCTGCTACACACAAGGCTTTTCCACCATCAGAGACATGTTACAAGTCTGTGTGGAGCCTGAGGGACACCACAGAGCTTGTCCCGAAGCCCCAGCCCTCCCCCTTGCTCTGCATGTTACACACAACACACGGACAGCAGAGAGCTGGCCAGAAGTTCACAGCAGAATAAGCCGAGCTGTGTACAAACACATGTGCGTGCAGGCGCGGGACTTCCTGAGGCCGACCTCGGTGCCGTGCAGTGTGCCCTCCTGGCGTCCTGGCCATGGCCTTGTGCTGCAGCCTCTGTTCCCCACTCCCCACCCGACGCCCTCCCCTGGCAACATTCTTAGCCCCAGACACCTGCGAGGGCTCAGTCCCCACCACCCCTCCCGAAGGCTGCCCTAACCACAGGACACCGTGAGCACAGAGCAGGTTGTCCTCTTCCTGCAGAGCATTAGCCCTGGACCTCCTTTCCTCCCCATCCTCCCCTCTGCCCTGCTGCTCCGGCTCCTCCCTGGCTCACCACCCCTCCTCCCAAGCTCAGCGTCCTCTCCCACTGTCCCTCCCCGCTCCTCCTCTGGGGCCCCACCTGTCACTTCCACGCCAAGCCCACAACCCTCATTGCTCTCTCTCCCCAACTTTCTACTGGAGTTTCCATCCAGATGGCCCCAGGGGCACTGCAAACTCATGTCCAGGAGTGCCCCCCAGCCCCTGACCCCCACATCAGGGTCTCCATCACCATCCACGTGCCCCCTTACACCCTCCCCATGCAAGACTAACTCATCCTTGGAGAGTCCCCGGGGTCCACCCTGAACCCCACAGGCTCCTTCCAGCCCAAATGAAGCAGTCATCACTTGTCTACACCTGCAGTTCTGCAGAGGATAAAGCAGTCCAGGCTCTAGAGTCAGTCCCACCTGAGTCAAGTTACAGCGTGGCCATTTTTTGGATGGGTGATGTCCAGCGGGGTCCTGGACCACGCTGTCTGCTCATCTACAAAGTGCAATAAAATGATCCCAGTCTGAAAGCAGTAATGGGGGCTACATAGGACAACTTATCTGGAACACCCCATCCTCAGCACCCTGCCGAAGAACGTTGATCAAACCCAGCTGGATTAAGTGGTGCCCTCCCCCAACCCTTGCGGCCAACCCAGTAGCTGTGCGGACGCCCAGGGTGGCCAGGCCCTTCGCCGTCGGAAGGGTCAGGCAGGGTGTCCGAGGAAAGGCCTGCAGCTGCAGCTTCCGGCCATTGTCCCGCGCCACCCCGCCCTGCCCCAGGCCACCTACCCGGGGGCGGCAGGCGGCGGGCTCTGCCGGTGCTGGCGCCGCCGGTACAGCCCCGACGCGGCGAGCGCACCCAGCCGGGCGGCCATGGCGTCGTGGAGGGGCGGCCCGCTGGGGGACCCCGGCCGCGGAGGGCAGAGGCTGCCGAGCGACGGGCCGCCACCGGGGCCAGACTCCGCGACGGGGCGGCCGGCGTGCAGGGCGCGCCTCTCCCCCACCCGCTCTGCACAGGAGCTCACGTTACACACTGCGATCTCCAAAGGGCAGCAGAGTCAAGTCCAAATAGAAAGGATATTGTTCACACCGCGGGGGAAGCACAGTGAAAGCTGAGGCTGGCAGGGCTGGGTCCAGGCTGGGGAGGGGATCCGCTGGGAGGATCCCAAACAGCACTGAGGTGAGGTCCAGAGTGACAGGGCAGGATGCCTGGAGATCCCAGGCTGCCCGGAGCCTGAGAGGAAAGCCCCCGGACAAGCTGATGACGGCACAGCTGAGAAGGGCAGTACCGGACTGCCAGTTTAGGAATCCTGCAAACTATTAAAAGTTGATGAGAGAGACCCACACATGCCCACATTCTGCCTGTTCCCTTCCTGGAGAGCCTGCGGCCACAAATACCACCAAGGAGACCCAGACCAGGGCAGCCCTGGTTCCCTGGATCTGGCCAACAAATAGCCAAGCACCCAAAAGAGGTCTGGGCTGTCCAAACTCAGAGAACAGGTGGTCCCCCGCTGGTCAGGGAGAGCAGAAGCAGCAGGATCTGGTGGAAGACCGCCAGGAAGGCACCACTTCACAAGCATTTTTACCTACAAAGACTGGCAGGGTTACTGCGATCCATGTGCAAACACCCCAGGTCAGCATCTGAACTCTAGCCACTGCTAGCCGAGCGGGCACCATGGTCAGCAACGAAATAAGGATCCAGAGCACTCACAGAAATCTTTAACACTGATTGCATTTCCCTGAAAAGGCTTTCTAGTAAGTCAGAAAGCGTGAGCATCCTCCTCCTCTGCCTTTCAAAAGAAAGAGACGGTGGCCGTCCTCCCAGCCAGCAAGGCGCTGGTCCTCCTACACCAGGACGGAGGAAACCTGGGACGGGATCCACTGGCACTTGGATGCCGCCGGGCCCACACCGAGGAACATACCTCATCCAGCAAATCCAAACATGAGGAAGTACTTATTAACCACCTGGGGGTCAGCCACAGAACAGAGCCATATGAGGACAAGCATTGAGTGCAATATACTTTGTAAACATAGCTCAATTCCAAAGGTAGCAGGCACTGATCAATTCAACAAATATTTTCTTAGAGGGGGCCCCAGGCCTAAAGGGCATAGAGAGGCTGAGCCTGGAGGAGGCGACAAGTACCAGGATCACCTCCCACCCCCTGATAGGGATGGCTGAATGCTTACGTAGAAGCTTTGGTTACAGCGCTTCAAGTTACTGCCCTGGGGCCCAGGCCCCTTTTACCAGCCCCCACCCAGCCCTCCCATGTGGAAATCCTGAACTCTAGAGCCCAGAACTCTCACAGCTTCGTTTAAGGAGGGAACATCTATTTAGGGCTTCCACGATTGCAGACAGGCCCGGGAAAGAGGCCACAGCCACAAGCACTTGTACAGCATAATTGGTAAATGAAGTTCAAGCCCAAGTTTACCAGGCACTAACCAACCTAACAAATATTTACCGTAAAAGGGAGCACCGGGGGCTGGAAACTGAGAAAGGCTCCCAGTCTGGTTGAGCCCAAGTCCCCAGTCTTTGCACAGCCTTCCCCCAGCCCACCCGCCCAGTTCTGCAGCCTGTCTTGCAGGGGTGGGGTTGGGCCATGCTGGGCTCCTCAGCCAGCACTCTGGCTCCAGAGGACACAGTTGCAAAAACTCAGAAAGAAGGATGTCAGCAAAAATGGTAGAGAAAGAATCTCTGAACGTTTGTCTCTCCATAAAAGCAATGAAAAAATAGCCAAAATTGTCAGAGTTTTTCAGAACTCTGTAACTTAACCAAAGATTTGCAGTAACCCAGGGAGCATTTGGTCAAGCAAAACAGTTGAATCTCAGTAAGAACAGTGAGCTTTGTGGTGTTTTAACTTATGCTAGTCTCTAATCCCTGTTCCCTAACTCCATGGCTGCCTTGAAAAACAACCACCCAAATCCCCAGGAATAAGGGAGCAGACAGGGCTGGAGCTCTTCCAAAGCTTCATTCCCACGCAGGAGTTCTTGCTGGACCTGACCTGGGAAGACCCCATTTGAAAGGCTTGTCTTTATATGACCTCACTCACACATACCCAGGGCTAAAAGCCTCTCTTGGGGAGTGTTTTCAAGTGGGTTACATCATAGCTGCCTATGATATCATAGCTGCCATTACCACAGGCAGTGGATGACAGGTAGGGTGATAGACTAACCAAAAAGCGTAAAAGGAAAACTGAGGAATGAGCTGTCCTTAGGGGCTTTGAAAAAAATCGACACATTCCTGGGAATCTAGAAGGCCGTGCACATGCCCAGGGCTCATGCACACTCAGGAAAGGCCTGAGAAGGCCCCAAGCCCTCAGTCTGGCTGACCTTCAGGCTCTGAGCAGGTGGAGGGGAAGGCCATGGCAGAGCTGTCGGCTGCCTGGCTGAGAGCTGATGGTGTGCCCCCGCACACACGCAGTGCCCTCAGCAAAGGCTGACAGACTTACTGCTCTCAGGCATTCAAGGAAATCTCTGTTCAGTCATTAGCTGGCCATAAACTACCAAGCAGAGACTTCAGTGGTCACGAGTGACAGAGATACATACTTTACAGAATGACTGCAGAAAAGTCACTAAGACAGACAGCAAGCAGGAATCACAAACCCCGGGGACTGGGGAGCATCTGAGTTCCAGTGTTGCCACATTATAGTATTTGAAATGAATTCTTTCTCAGCAAAAATTTATTAGACATGAAAAGAAACAAAAAAGTATGACCCATACACAGAAAAAAAAGTACTCAACAGAAACTGCCCCTGAGGAAGCCCAAATGTTAGGCTTACTAGACAGGCTTTAAGTCAGCCATTTTAAATATGTTCAAAGAACTAAAGGAAACCATGTCTAAAAACCTGGAGGAAAGTATGAGAATGATGTCTCACTACGTGGAACATATCAATAAAAAGATAGAAATCATAAAATGGGACCAAATAGAAATTCTAGAGTTGAAAAGAAATACTAAAGAGAGTGCATCAGGATGAAATGAAAGGACACTAGACAATAATTTGAATCTCCGTGAAGAAATAAAGAGCAGTGAAGTATATTTACCTTTGTATAGTAAAAGTAACTATATAGACAAATATAAAAACATAAATGTATTTTTTTGTTTCTAAATCATTTTTTCCCAACTGATTTAAAGACAACTGCATAACAAAATAGTTTAACACAAAATAAGGCAATAGTGTAGGAAATGAGAAACAAAATGACATAAAATATATTTTAAAAGAGAGTAAATGGGAGATGTAAACCCTATCTTATCAGTAATTACATTAAATGTAAATGGATTAAAGTCTGCAATTAAAAGTCAGAGATTAACAAATGGATTTTTTTAGAACATGATCTAATTATATGCTTTCTACAAGAGATTCATCTTACATTCAAAAACACAAATAGTTTGAAAATAAAAGGATGAAAAAGATATACCATACAAACATCAACCAGATGAGAACTGGAATGGCTATACTAATATCAGACAAAATAGAATTTAAGACAAAAATTGTTACAAGAGCAAAAAAGGACATTTTATGATGACAAAAGAGTCAATCCATCAAAAAGAAATAACAAGCATAAACATATACGCACCTAACAACAGAGCCCCAAATACCTGAAGCAAAAATTGACAGAATTGAGAGAAAAATAAACAGTTAAACAATAATAGTAGGAAACTTCAATACTCCACTTTCAATAATGCATAGGCCATTATACAAAAGCTAAGCAAGGATACAGAAGGCATGAACAACACCATAAACCAACTAGACATGAAAAACATCTATAGAACACTCTACCCAACAATAGCAGAATATACATCCTTCTCAAGTGCACATGGAACATTCTCCAGGATAGACCATATGTTAGGGCATAAAACAAACCTCAATAAATTTAAAAGGACTGAGATCATAGAAAGCATTTTCTCAAGCCACAATGGAATAAAATTACAAATCAATAATAGAGGGAAATTTAGGAAATTCACAAATATGTGGAAATTAAACAACACACTGCTAAAGAACCAATGAGTCAAAGAAGAAAACAAGGGAATTTAGAAAGCACTTTGAGATGAATGAAGTGAAAACACACACACCAAATACGGGATGCAGCTTAGGCAGTGCCCAGAGGGAAGTTTATGGCTGTAAATGCCGACATTAAAAAAGAAGAAAGACCTCAAATCAATGACTTGAACTTCCACTTTAAGAAACTAGGAACGGGGGCCAGCCCAGTGGCATAGCAGTTAAGTTCCGGCACTCTGCTTCAGCGGCCCGGGGTTTGCGGGTTTGGATCCCAGGCGCAGACCTACACACTGCTTATAAAGCCATGCTGTGGCAGGCATCCAACATACAAAATAGAGGAAGATGGGCACAGATGTTAGCTCAGTGACAATCTTCCTCAGCAAAAAAAAGGAGGATTGGTGGTGGATGTTAGCTCAGGGCTAGTCTTCCTCAAAAAAAAAAAAAAAAAAGAAACTAGGAACAGATGAGTAAACTAAACTTAATGCAAGTATAAGGGAGGAAATAATAAAGATTAAAACAGAAATGAATGAAAGGAAGATTAGAAAAAAATAGAGAAAATGAAGAAAAGCAAAAGTTGGTTCTTTGATAAGATCAACAAAACTAACAAACCTTTAGCGAGAAAAATAGAGAACACTCAAATGACTAAAACCAGGAATGAAAAAAAGGGACTAAAGTTAGAGAAATTTAAAGGATTGTAAGGGAATACTATAAACAATTGTATGCCAGCAAACTAAATAACCTAGTTGAAATGGACAAATACCTAGAAAGACAAACTACCAAAACTGACTCAACAAAAATAAGAAATCCAAATAGACCTCAAACAAGTAAAGAGACTGGCTTATTAAACAAAACACTTCTCACAGTGAAGAGCCCAAGACCAGAAGGTTTTGTTGGTGAATTCTACCAAATATTTAAGTGGAATTAACACCAACCCTTCACAAAATCTTCCCAAAATGTCAACCAGAAAGGAACACTTCCCAACTTATTCAATGAGGCCAGTATTACCCTGGTACCAAAACCAGACAAAGATATCACAAGAAAAATACAGATCAATATCCCTTATGAATATAGGTGCAAATATCCTCAACAAAACTGAACGTAGCAGCCTATAAAAAGTATTATATGTCATGACCAAATGGGATTTATCCCAGGAATATAAGGTTGGTCTAACATCCAAAAATCAATGTAATATACACCATATCCATAGTATAAAGGGAAAACACCACAAAAAATGCAGAGAACGCACTTGACAAGATCCAACACCCTTTGATGATTAAAAAAAAACACTAAGCAAACTAGGAATAGAAGGAAACTTCTTCAACCTGATAAAAACCCAGAGCTAATATTACTTAATGGTAAAGACTGGAAGCTTTCCTGTAAGGTCAGGAGCAAAACAAGGACTCCCAGTCTTGCCATTTCTTTTCAACATTGCACTGGAGGTTCCAGTGAGGAGAGTTAGGAAAGAAAAGGAGATAAAAGGTATCCATGTCGCAAAGGAAGAAGTAAAACTCTCTCTATTTGCATATCACGTACTCTTATAGAGAAAACCCTAAAGAACCACTACCCCCAAGAAACCTGTTACAGCTAGGAAATGAGGTCAGCAAGGTTGCAGGATGAAAGATCAATACAAAAAAGTCACCAGCAATAAGCAATCTGGAAGTGAAATTAATAAAACAATTCCATTTACACTAGCATCAAGAGGAATAAAACACTTAGGAACAAACGTAACCAAAGAAATGTGAGACTTATACAAGTTGAAAACTATAAAACATTGTTGAAAGAAATTAAAGATCTAAATAAATGGAACGACATCCCATGTTCATGGATTGAAACACTTAGTATTGTCAAGATGGCCATGCCTTTCCCCATCCCAAACTGACCTGCAGATTCAACACGATCCTTATCAAAATTCCAACTGTCTTCTTCACAGAAATAGGAAAGCTGATCCCACAATTCATATGGAAATGCAAGAGACCCAGAATAACCAAAACAACTATAAAAAGAACAAAGTCAGAGGACCCACATTTCCCAATTTCAAAACTTACTACAGTTACAGTATTCAAAACAGTATGATTGACACATACATCAATGGAATAGGATTGAGAGTCCAGAAATAATCCCATACATCCATGGCCAAGTGATTTGTGACAAGACTGCTAAGACAATTCAATGGGGAAAGGATACTTTTGTCAACAAATGATGCTAGAATTACTGGATAGCCAGAGGCAAAAGAATGGTTTTAAACCCCTACTGTGGGCCAAATATAAAATCGGACTCACAACGGATTGAAAACTAAAACGTAAGAGTCAAAACTATAAAACTCATAGAAGAAAACATAGGTGTAAATCTTCATTCCTTGGATTAGGTAAGTTTCCTAGATACGACACCAAAAACTCAAGCAATCAAAGAACAAATAGATAAATTGGACTTCATCAAAATTTAAAACTTTTGTACATGAAAGGACACTATCAAGAAAGTTAAAAGACAATCCACAGAATAGGAGAAAATATTTGCAAATCATATATCTGATAAGTGTCTTGTACCCAGAATATATAAAGAATTCAACACCCAACAATAAAAAGACAACTCAGTTTAAAAATGGGCTCGCATTTGAATAGATATTTCTCCAAAGAAGATATACAGATGGCCAATAAGCACATGAAAAGATGTTCAATGTCATTAGGGAAATGAAAATCAAAACCACAATGTGATACCATTTCACACCCACTAAAATAGACAATAATATGCATTAGTGAGGATGTGGAGAAATTGGAACCCTCGTACATTCCTGGTGGGAACATAAAAGGGTGCAGTTACTTGGAAAACAGCTTGGCAATTTCTCAAAAAGTTTAACACAGAGTTACCGTGTGACCCAACAATTTCACTCTCAAATATGCTCAAGAGAGTAGAAAACATATATAAGAATGTTCACAGCAGCGTTATTCATGAAAGTGAAAACAATTCAAATGTCCACCATGAATGAACACATAGGCAGAAGGTGGTACATCCATAAATGGAATATTATTTGGCAAAAAAAGGAATGAAGTACTGATTGATGCTACAACATGGATGAACCTTAAACATGTAATGCTAAATGAAAGGAGTCAGGCACAAAAGGCCACATACATATGGTTCTATTTATGGAAATGTCCAGAAGAGGCAAATCCATAGAGACAGAAAGCAGATTAGTGGTTGCCAGGGGCCGAGGGGAGTGGGGAACGGGGACGGACTGCAAACGGGTACGGAGTTCCTTGTGGGGGTGATGAAAATGTTCTGGAATTAGTGTTGATGGCTGCACAACCTAGTGAATGTACTCAAAACCAGTGAATTGTGCTCTCAAAGTTAGTGAATTTTATGGGATGTGAACTATATCTCAAATTTTTAAAAAACAAACACATAGTGAAGAAGGTAACCACAAGCTTACTAGAGGCACAGATAAAGGCCAGGGCAGCCGCCAGCAAGCTGTGAGGCGGGGCCGCCTCCCTGTGGCTGCGCAGGGAGCACCGTCCCCGGGGCAGCTGGCGACACCACCGCAGCTTCTCCCCCAGAGCCAGCTTCCCCGGCAAGACTGGACCTCGCTGAGAAGCCGAAGACAACTCCGCCAGGCCCTTCTGTCTGTCTCAGATGAGTGACATCTCCAACCTTCCCATCCACAGGAAATTCGATTTTGAATGATCTTATTTTCTTACTTTAAAACTCAGGCATCAGTGTGGACGCAACTTGGTTTTATACACACGCATTCAGCAACCTCATCTTAGTAAGATACAGTGACCTCGTGTAAATATCTTATGAAGATGTTCATCTTACTAGGTCATCTCAAGTAAATAGTCATCAGAAATTCAAAAGATCAAAATAAACAAACAGGACTGTCAAGGCCCCTCCCTCTGCCCCTCCCCCCAGCCTGGAAATGAAGACTGAGTGTGGAATCACACAGCACAGATGGGAGCAGAGGGCAGAACACCACCTGAGAGGCAGAACAGCGCTGTGCGCTGAAAGCCCTCCCCACAGTGGCAGGCCTGGCCCGTGCTGGACCCCCTCACAAGGGCTGATGGTTAAGTTTTCAGGAGTTTTGCAGACCGGTTAGTGCCATGTTGGTGGCTTGAAGTGAGCCCAGGTGGGCGTATTGACTGCGTGGAGCTGGGCAGGGCCTCCAGCCCCTACTGTACTCTGAACTCCACTCCATCAGACCGGGAGTCAACACTGGAAGCGGCGGGAAAAGGAGGAGTTGAGGGGCCGTGGGCAGTGCCCAGCCTGACCCAGGCTGGGGCTCAGGGCTCAACTGTGCATCACTTGTCACCCACTTCGCACTTGGCTTAAACCCTTGACTCTATGACAGCCCCACGCGCCATCCTGAGGGCTCTAGCTCCACCCTCACTACACCTCAGCAGGCTGCTCTGCTGAGGGGGCCGCTGGACAAACCCCTGAGGAAGGGGGAGCACAGCTGAGAGCACCGTGGCCTAGGGGTGCTAGCAGCCGCACTCCACACTGTGCCAAGTGTGGGTCCAGCTTGTGCTCTGGCACACGGGGGCCTCAGGGGATGACAGTCACGTGCTGGGTGAGACTCCGCTCTGGAGCAGGCCAGCCACTGAGCTCACACTGCTGTGAGCGTCGCGGCCCAGGCTCCATTTGGAGGAGTGCTGCTCACTGTCAGGCCGGGGCCCTGGGCAGAGCGTGACCTGCCTGGGCCTTAACATCCTCCCTGTAGAACAACGGTGATGCCAAAGGTCCCTTCAGCTAGAGCAAAAATTCAGGTGTTTTTAGGGTCCAGAGTCACTGGGCTGCCGGCTGGGGCTGAGCTGCTCTTCCCACAGCACCCCCCTCCCTAAGCAACCGTATGCAGGCAGGCGGGGCCTCATCTACCCTCCAGCCCCAGCTCAGCCCTCTCCTGGGCTTCCGACCCTCACATCTGACTGCCTCCCAGGGTTTCCCCTTGGACTGGCCACAGCTCTCCAAACGCTCCGTGGCCCAAACTAGCTCTGCGTCCACTCCCACATCTGCCACCACAAACTGGGCATCCTCCTGGGTTCCACCCTCTTGGTCAAGTCCTGCCGGTTCCACCTCCCGCATCGCCCGAGTCTGTCTCCTCTTCGCCAGGCCCGTGGCTGCCGAGGAGGAGCGTCCCTTGTTGCTGGCCTCCTGACTGTCTCCTTCCCCACCTCCTCCCCGGCAGCCCATTCTCTACACAGCACTCAGATGTGCCTGTCGCTCCAGGCCACTGCAGGGCTCCCCACGGCCCTCCCTCTGGTCTTGCCTGCTCCGGGCCTGTGGAGAGCCAGGACTTTACGCCATTGCAGGGAGAGCCACGGAAGGTGCGTGGGGTGTGTGACGAGGGGCTGTTTCAAAGATTACCCACGTGGGAGGGCCAGGGCCCAGGTGTGAGAGGTGCCCTGGCGTCCCGTGGGGCAGTGGACGTGAGAGGGCATGGAAACACGAAACAGTGAGAATGAAACTCCACGGCTTCTGGGGCAGGAACATCCCCCCCACCCCAAAGGTTGTGTCGATGTCCAGTCCTCAGCCGGCCTGGCCCCAATGCCCGCACGTGGAGGGGAGGCCAGCCAGCCCCGGCACCGACCCTGCATGTGGTCGGCAAGCTGCAAAGGCCGGTGTAAACCTCTGCTCACAGCTGCTGAAACAAACAAGCAGGAACAGACACCACGAGAGATGCTGCAAGCCACCAAATGCTCCTAAGGCATCTCTGAGGAATGGAATCTGGGGTGCTTTCTTCCTTTTTGTGTTCCTGGGTTTTTCCTAACTGTCTAAGATGAGCAGCATTACTTTTACAAGGAAAAACCCGACTCAGTGTTTTCCAGGGCTCACTCTGGTCCCTGTGCCATTTGATGACCAGCATTTCTCAGGCTCAGGGTGCCCGCTGGACCCCTGCAGCAGCCAGGGCGGGCTGGCCCCTGCTCCCACCGCCCGCCTGCCTTCCCAGCCTATCTTGCTGGGCTGTCGGACGGCTGACCCAATGGCCTCCATCTCCACGGAAGGTCCAAAGACCCAGGGGCGAGAGGACCCCTGCTGAGCGAACAGAGGTGCCTCCAGGACTCTGATGGCCTCACTCCCTGCAGGGAGTCAGGGCAGAAGCTGCTGGCAAAGCAGAAGCTGGTGGCCTGTGGCTCTGCCTGATGATAATCTTTGCTGCCTGAATAACCACCTCCACCACATCCCACCCCACTCAACATGGGTCTGTCCCCATTTCACTCTCTCCCTTCTTTTCCTTGAAAGCTCTGAGGGTGGGGACCCATGGGCGGGGGGAGCTGGTTTTGTCACAGACCCAGGCCAGGTGGAGGACTGAGTGGGAAGCAAACTGCGTTTGAAGCACAGGACTCTCTAGGTGACAGGGTATCTGCTATTTTGGGTTCCTGGGGCTGCCCTAAGACTCAGGCCACAGCCTCGACAGCAATCAGAGGCAGTACGCCCTTGAGGGCTGGGTGACCACCCCACACATCCCCCAGGTGTGGGCCATCACCCTGCCCTCTGTGGCTGCTCCCCATTCCTGGGCACTGCCTCTCCAAGTCCCTTTTCCCAGCAAAGCCACAGGGTCTCCCAGGCCCACACGCCCAAGTCAAGGGGTGAGGAAAGACAGCATCCTCCTGCTGGAGCTTGGCTGGAAGGGCCCTGGCTGGGCCTCAGAGACCAGTCCCTCCTACCCAGCCGTGAGTCACGTACTTGGACCCAGCTATGTTCCAGAAAGGACAGCAGAGGCCAACACTGGCCAGACACTGGTGGACATGTGACCGGCCTCATGAGTCACGCAGCCTCTATGGTCTCAGTTACCTCATCTGTGAAATGGCAACAAGGAGCCTGAGAGCCAAGACCAGAGCAGGCCTGGGGAGCACCCTGCCAACACCCCACCCCTGTGCAGCCTATGCCTGCGGGCAGGCCTGCCCAGACACCACACAGGCCCTTTACTGCTTCTAACGTTGTTCCCATTCCCGGCCTACAGAAACAGAAGCCTCCAGAGGTGAGGCCTCACCAGGATCACACAGCTGGGGGCAGAGAAGCCAGTAGAAGCCGATAGTCGGGATCTTACCGCTTTGCCCTTTAGTTGGCATGTGACCTTGAGCAAGTCCCCTGGCCCTCTGAGCCCCGATTTGCCGTTTAGTTAGGGATAGTCATCCCCATCTTGCGGGGGTGGGCGGTGCGGGGGCAGGGGTACCCCGTCCGGACAGCGCCGCCACCCCGGGAGCCAGCGCGGCCGCGGGCCCGGGGCGCCGGACGCGGGCGCGGGCGTGGGTGCGGGGAGGGGGCGGTCCCGGCCCCGGCCCCGCGCACACAGGCGCCCTCCGCCCGGGGCGAGGGTGGGGGCTGTTACCTTCCCGTCATGGTGGCCGTGCGCTGAACCGGGGTCGGGTCGCCTCCGGACTCCCTGCCGCAGCGGCGCCCGCCAGCAGATCGGGGGCGCGGAGCAGGGAGACGCCCAAAAAAGGCCAAGAACGGCTCCGCCCGCCGCCCAGCCCAGTCCGCGAGGGGGCGGTCAAGGTGGAGGGCAGGGGGGTTCCCAGCCGCGAGTGGGGGGGTAGGGAGCAGGGGTGGGGTCCGCGTGGGGGGATGAGCCCCGCCACCAGCGCGCCCCAGCTCTGGGGACACCCGAGCTTGGCCTGCGGGTCACGTCCTCCCCGCTCGGCTTCGCTCGCCACCTCCCCGGATTCCGGGCATACTTTTCCTTTTAAAGGGAGTGAAGCTATAATAAACGCGGACGAGCCCCCCAGCCCCGCCGGGACGCCCCGCCCGCTCTCCGCTGTCCGGCGCCCTGGCGCGCGAGCACTTGCGGGGACGAGAGGATGGGCGGATGGAGGGGCGACGCTGAGACCGCCTGCCCGCCGGCCTCCAAGCCCTGAGTTCCTCAGCAGATGTTTCTGGACTCCCTCCCAGAGCACTGAGGACCCCTACTTCACGCGTCCTGCCCCCAGGAAGGCCAAGGTCAAGCGGTGTCCCTTTAAGTCGCGAACCTGACTCTGCAAACTTAGATGCCAGGCCATTGCTGTCCGGGGAAATAGCCATTTCATCCAAGTGTGTGAGCAAGCCCCACCCGAGCAAAAGCTACTTTCTAATGCAAACGCAGACGCGAAGCTGGGGAGGACACCGCTCCTCCTTTCTCCGCGGAGGCTGTCCACGAGCTAGCGAGGAGCCCCTGAGAGTGCCCGTGGTACAGCACCATCCAGGGACGCTATCCTGAGAAATTATTCACCAATCAACAAAACGAAAAAGCCTCACTCTGCCTAAAAGCAGGCTTGCCTAGCTGGGCGGCGGAAGGTAGCTCCTGATTGGAAGCAGCAGGAATGTCATACTGTGGGCCAGGGCTGAGCAGCCCACATGTTAACCCGACGAACAGCATATTACTTCCAGTCTTGGCAACAGATAAAGACCATCTAAAAATGACGGGGCAAAGTAGGAACCCAGAAATAAAATAAACTAACAGTGGAATTCAGAAACATGAGTTGATAGTAACACACAGGGTTACGTCTACAGAAATAAGCTTGGAAAAGGCACCTGTTCCTAAGCAGCTCTTATCTGGAAACCAGCGCGCTGCAGTTGTTGGTTCTTTTTGCAATTGTGTTTTGGCTGATTCTGTCTAGCTTTAATGTACGGTTGACCAAGCACAAGGTATGGATGATTTCTTGGTTCATCCACCTGCTTAAGGAGAAATGCTTTCCACAGTTGCCAAAGGCCAGAACAGGCATGCTGGGGGCTGTGCACCAGAAATCGACTGCCCCGCTGGATGATTAATTGAATATTGGGATCCTGTGGGAACAAAAGATGAAAAGGAGAAGGCAGAAACCAAATGGCCCTGCTCGCTCCCTCCAGGGGACCCCATCCACCCAGCCTGCCTCCTCCCCAGCCACAACAAACTTGCAAGAGCTGGGTGGCAGCTGGGGGCATCGCTCTGCCTGTTGGCGATGAGACGGCTCCACAGAGCTGCAGGCCAGCTTCCTACGGTGCAGCCAGAGGTCAGATTTGCAGGAAAGAGCTGGCGGCTGCCGGGAGCTCCCTCGCCACCCATTCATTCAAGAGTATTTATGCTCTCCGGGCACTGGAGGGACAGCAGGACGGACCTCAGCGAGTTTAGCTGGGGTGGAGGATGGACAGTGAACACACAGGCACATAAACGTGACTTTAGACAGGGACCCATGCTGCAGAGAGGACACTAGGGCGCTTAGAGGGTAGGGGAGCAACGGCTCCCAAGGAGTGATGTTTGAGCTGAACCCCAAATGAGGAAAGAGCTGGCAGAAGGGACAGCAGGGCAGGGGCCCTGAGGTGGAAATGAGCTCCCGGAGCTCAAGGGTCAGGAAGAAGGCAGTGTGTCTGGAGAAAAGGGAGGGGGCCTGGGAAATACCGGAGAGAGCTGGGGCCAGAGCACCAGGGCCATGGCAGAGGCCGGAGTCCCCCCTTAGAAAAGTGGGGGCGTCTCAGCGAGGAAAGACAGCACGCTCTGACACCAGCATGGATGGTCTCCAGAACCTGACTCAGTGAAAGCAGCCTGACCCCAAGAGCACCTGCTCCATTTTCAGCAAGCTCTAGACCAGGAAACTAGCCTAGGCCGGAAGGTCAGAATGATGGCTGCCTCTGGGTGGGGGTGGGGCAGGGACTGGCTGGGAAGGGGTGTGGGGGAACTTTTGGGAGCGATGGTAAGGTTCTGTATCTTACCATGGATTTGGGTACACAGGTGTATGCATTCTTCAAAACTCATGAAATATACAGTTAAGATTTGTGCATTTCATAGTATATAAATTTTACCTCAAAAGAAAAAAAGAGGGGCCGGCCATGTCGCCTAGTGGTTAAGTTTGGCACACTCCACTCAGGCGGCCCGGGTTCAGTTCCCAGGCTCAGAGCTACACCACTCGTCAGCAGCCATGCTATGGCAGCGTCTCACATACAAAATAAAGGAAGTTTGGCACAGATGTTAGCTCAGGCAAATCTTCCTCAGCAAAGAAAGAAGACAGAAAAAAAGAGCTGTAAACAAATATTGAACTCTAGTTGATGTGTATGCCGAAGTATTTAGGTAGAAAGGTACTGATGTCTGTAATTTACTTTGAAATGCATTTTAAAAATCAAGATGGATGATGGGTGCGTAAAGGGACAGATAGATGAGCAGAGAGGTGGCAAAATGAGTGTAGTACGGTATTAATGGGACAATCTAGGTGGTGGGTATCTGAATATTTGTGGCAAACTTCTTCCGGCTTGACTGGGGTATTTGTGGTGGGCGTAGGTGTGACTGTGGCCAGAGTGCAGATGGCCGGGTTTCCTTGCTCTCCTGCATGTCAGCCTGCAGTGCGACAGCAGGGGCAGACGAGGGGAGTGGCTGCGGCTGAGCCTTCCGCACCTCCCAAGGGAGATGGCTGGTGGGGAGTGCGCACTGTGAAGCTGGAGCTCAGAAGAGAAGTCCAGCCTCTGGCATAGACGTGGGAGGTTTGGTGCCAACGGAATTTCAACCATGGGGCTCCTGAAGTCACCAAGGGTGTCTGTGTAGAGCCAGGAGCCCTCCAAGGGTGAGAGGTTGGGGAGAGCAGCGAAGGAGGGCAGCCAAGGGGCGAGGAGGAGAGAGGTAAGGTGTCAAAGAAGCCCAAAGGGCATGACTGCTCCCCGTGTTGAGCTCCTACAAGTGCAGGACAAGGAGGGACCTGAGTTGGTGTCAAGAGCAGGCCCATGAGAGTGAGGGACCCTAGTCCAGCTGGAGGGGTGAGGCAGGGCCCTGCCAAGAGGCAGGGCCTCTCAAGAGGCCCCTCACTCTGGTCCCTGTAGACAGTGCTCCCTGGAGGGGAGAACGAGGCGACAGAGATTGTAACTGCTTTGAGAAGTCTTGCTCTAAGGGAAGGGGAGAAGCAGCAGAGCTGGGGGTAGGGAGGAGGGAAGGGTGCAGTGATGAGGCTGGGGTTTGACAGGGAGGGAGATGCTGATGACACTCAGAGAGAGAGTTGAATCACCCACTTAATGTGATTCAGGGCAGGACAGATGGGGCTCTGAGATGTCAGAGGCCAAGGCTGGGCCACAAAGTGGGCTGTGAACCAGGTTTCCACAGGGTGACATGGAAGATGTCCTAGAAAAGAATGGAGGTGCGGGGTCTTCCTAGGCGCAGACCCCACTCCCCTCTGGGGCTCAGGGCAGCTGTGAGCACCCCTTCGCAGGGGGTTTCCGTAGTTGCCCCACACCACCCTTTCACTTCCCTGCTCCAGCTGACAGCCTGCTCGAGCCAGCCCAGTGCACCGGGGTCCTGTGGGTGGGAGTGGGGGCTCATGGGCACCAAGGGAGGGGCTGCGCTTCCCTGGACCAGCAGGGCCTCATCAGTAGCCGAGGGACAGAGAGGGCTTGGGGCTCAAATTGCCTCCGTGGCCTCCTCTGATATCTAGAACCAAAGCCCTGCCCCCTTGTAAGCACAGGGGACAGAGAAGGCTCTGCATGTTCTCCCACCGTGGTGCAGGACCTGCAGGACCAGTGTCACACCTGTTTCATGAGGGCCCGTGTGAGGTGAGGGCACCCGGACGGCCTCTCTGCCCAAAGGCTCTCTCCCCCCACGTCTGGATCAGGAACCTCCCTCTCAGGGCCTCGGGGGTGTCAGGCACCGAGCCATCGGCCAGTGGTGACACATGACTCAAATTAGCCAGCCCCCTCAGGTCTAAAGCTTCTTCCGGAAGTGGCCTGTGAGAATCCCCAGGGAGGGCCAGGGAAGCCCCCGGACGGCCTGGAGAAGCTGGACCTTTCTAGCTGAAGCCTCTCCTGGGCCCGGGCTCTCCAGGCCGAGAAAGGAATGGTGGGCAGCACACCCACCTCTGTCCACCCACAGTTATCAGAACATTTGCTGTTTTGACAAATAAATGTTTCTCTTTTAAAACGTGAGCATGCCCTCAGAACAGCTCTTACGCATACCATCTGACCAGCACAAAATGAGCTTACTTCTTCCTGGACTACACAGAGCTCAGTGAAAGAAGCTGGCGGAATCATGATGCACTAATTCTTTTAACATTTGTAGAACGAACAAGAGACCTGGAGAATTTTCGTCGGTGGAGAACACAGAACCCTTCCTGAGAATCTGGCTTACTCAGGGTAGAGCCGGGCCAAGGAGCCCCGCGGCTCCAGTTCTCGTCCTTCCCAAAGACCGCCCGGCCGCGGGTGTTGAGGAGGAAAATGCCCTTCCCTCTTACCTTGGCCCTGGGACGGGCGTGACTCCACTCACGGTTCGGAACAGAGAACAGCACTGAACAGGCATACAGGAACACCATGTTTTTGCACCTCAAAGTCTCACAGCCTCGGTCATCCAACAAGAAACTACTTGTGCATAGTGACCAAGACTGTGTCACCTGCAGGATCCCCAGCCTCTCTCCCTGCTTCTAAGCACCTTTCTTCCACGTGCTGAGCGTCATTCATTTCACTTCCTCTTTCCCATTAGGACAACCAACCCACCAACGTTCCCATCAGAGCATCTCCAACGGCTGTCCAGAGTGAAGATCAGCTGCCCTCCCCAGCTCCCATCCCCAACTGTGCAGGCTTGGCCTCACCAGCAGAAGGCCCAGCATCCAGCCACAGTGAGCTGGCTTCAGGCCACTTCCTAAGGGTGTGTGAGGCTAAACCAGGAGGGCAGGCCACCCTGGGGCTATTCCATGACCCCAACATTAGCGTGACCACCTAAAAAAGCACATAAAGGGATGGCAGGGAGAACCGGGCCCGGGCCCCACAAGCATCTCCAGAGCCAAAGGCACCACTCGGGCACCACACGGTGTCTACCTCAGGGGCTGAGTCTCCACTCCGCCTCCTTCTGCCGCTTCCTTCCCCGAGCACTGCCAGCAACTTCTCTGGGGGAAATAGCAGCTGCCTGGCCTGCTTGGCACGGCCACTTGGAGAAGGACCGGGCAGCAGCTGGGAGTGTCCAGCCGCTATGGGACACCCAGGCACTCCAGTTCAATTCTCTCTGGGTAGGAGGCTTGCTGGGAGCTGCAGGGCGGGGCACCTTGGGGTGGGGGTGTGTGTGGAAGATGGAGGAAGCCGAGGAAGGAAAGGCCGGCCTCCCTGGGGAGGTGCCCACTGGGCGGGCCACTGAAAACCCATTTCCCTGCAGGCCCGGGGCCTGGACTGCAGCACAAAAGGAGGGAGCAACAGCTGCCCTCCGAACTCAGAGGAGCCAGCAGAGGGCCGGCCGCCATGGGGCCTCTATCTGGCAGCCGCTAAACTGAGCATTTACTCAACTCCTGAGCCCTGAGCCCCAGCAAGGCTGATGTTTCCAGCCTGTACACATGCCAAGACCAAGCCTCACGAGGGCATGGAGAAAAGAAACCCACACCTGCTCCAATAGCCCCAAACGGCTACTAAGACACGTTCTTGCCAGTGATTGTGTTCCTTGAAAGGAGAAAATCTCAGGATTATTTCTATTACTTTAAATTATTGTATAATCTTCACTATAAAAATTTCACTGTATTGGCAAATGCCCAGAAATAGAAAGAAGAGAAATTTCCTTGAGTTTCACAGCACAGATGGATGCTGACTGCACTTTGGCTGCAGTCTTATCTGTGCAGTTATGTGCACTCAATCTGGTCTTGTGTGTCTGCCACTTCCTGTGCTGTTCTTCACCGCACATGTCCATGCCGGATGGTGCTGCCCAGGGCTCCCCAGCGAACAGCAGCGGGCAGGACGCAGTGCCGTGCATCGCCCCGCTGCAGGGCCTCCCCGGCCCTGTGCTCCCTGGAGGGAGGCAGCAGCATCTGTACGCACCGTGGACACGGCTTGTGTATCCAGCTCTTAGGAGGATCACTGATTTTTGTTCCTCGATCAAATTTTACACCCCCAAGGGTGGAACTGTTTACTTTTATGCGGCACGGCACCCAAGAAAGGGCCGGCTAGATACACAGCAGGCACTCAGCTATCTGTTGGAGCCAGAGCTGCTATACCATCCTGCCATATTGTTTAAAGTGGCCTGCCTTCACGTTATAAACATGCTACACCCCAGAATGTAAACTCTCCAAGAGCAGACTCCAGCCTTGTTCACGGCCCACCTCCTGGACCAGACAGGGCTCCATTCAGAGCTGCTGCTCAGTAAACATTTTTAAATGGACATTCTTGGTAAGTTTTAGACTCGGATGATGAGCTGCCTAAATGTAGAGTACATATCACACTCCCGGTGCCCAAAGCATCGCAAATACCACTCTGCTCAACAAATCTTTTCCTGAACTGAATTTGTACAAGTAAAACAAGTTTATTTATATCTAAGGAACCTAGAATTGGAAGAAATCTTGATGGAAAGTATTCTTTTAAAAATAGAATCTGTTTGAAAAGGCAATTGATGCTCAAACTCATCTTACATATTCCTCACTTTTACAGCTATCCACTAGTCTGAGATCTGCCCCAGGAGAGGCAGGTGTCGGGACCCCCAGTGCACAGTAACTTGGACCAGCACTGATGCTGTTCCATTAAATGGACACGTGCAGGTGCCACCCAGAAAAGATGCAGTTCCAGCCGCACGTCTGTCAGTTAGGATCCAGTCCATTAGTGTGAGGTCCACGTGTGAGGGCACAGGAGAGATCAACCCCACATCTTTTCCCTGGGGACATCCCAAAGTCAGGCACTTGGAGCCCAAGGATTCTGCTGGGCAAGAAGGGAATGGAGAAACCTGGGGGAACAAGGACTGGGCCTCCATCTAGTGGTTACTCTGTGATGCTTAGAAATGTTGTAGAAAATCAACAAATCCATGCTATTAAAGGCACTGTGGCACGATGGTTTGAAGACACAAACCATGGAGTCAGCTGATTCGTGTTCAAACACCGTCTGGCACTTACTGACTGTATGATTTTGGACAACTGCTCCCCTGCTCGGGCTCAGTCTCCTCATCTGTAAAACAGGGTTGATAACAACAGTACCCACCTCAACAGGATGTGTGGGGGTCGCATAAACTCAGCTTATGGACGTGGTGCTCAGACGTGTCGGTCTTTGTTTTACGCTCACTCTTAGAAAGTAATGAGGATCCCAAAGAGCTTTTATTTATGTGGACTACATCTACAAATATTTACCACATTGGAAATTAAAATGAAACATTTTCTTAAATTAGCTATTAATTTATTTTAAAATCAGTAAGAAAATTATTACATATTAACATAATGGTACATCTTTATGCAAACTAACTCTATTTTCCAAAGCAAAAAATAATTACTGAGATGTCTGGTCCCAGCCAAGATGAAGTAGCAGGAACAAGACCAAATATGTGATACAATTGCTTTCAAGATCCTGAACGTCACGAGCCAGCCCTCATGGCCTAGTGGTTCCAGTTCAGCGCTCTCACCGCTGCGGCAGCCCAGGTTCGCTTCCCAGTCACGGAACCACACCACTCGTCTGTCAGTGGCCATGCTGAACTAGAAGGATTTACAACTAGGATACACGATCATGCACTGGGGCTTTGGCGGGGGAGACAAAAAACAGAGGAAGACTGACAACAGATGTTAGCTCAGGGCAAATCCTTCCCTGCAAAAAAAAGAAAAAAAAAGATACTGAACATCAGGCAACAAAAGACAGTGATCCATCAGAGACAGGAAATGAACATGTGGACCCCACTGCTGCCCCAGTTTAGCACCTAGAGAGCGTTTGCAGGCCTTCGCCCAGAGGAATCCAGGTGAAGCTGAGCAGACGCCCTTAGTTACAGACAGGAGGCTGAGTCTGGAGAGACTTTGCAGCACTGGATACTGGAGAGAAGGCTGCAGAGAGGGCTCCAAAAGTCTCTGCAGAGCCCCTCAAGCATTCAGCTGAGCAGGATAAGCATATGCACCTGAGGAAATTGCTCCGGGCCACGGAAGAAGCTCCCAGAATTCGGGGGAGCCGGGCCTGGCACTCACAGAGGGCCAAGATGAACACCTATTTCCACCATCCAGATGGGGAAATGCCAGGAGAGAAGAATAAAAACTACCCAAACTGAACACAGAAGGGTAGACTGAAAAAAAATGAAGACAACGTCAGGGACCTGTAACACTATCACAAAATAGTAAAGTGTCGACACTAGGGCCCGGCCCCATGGCCCAGTGGTTAAGTTCGCACACTCCGCTGCAGGCGACCCAGTGTTTCATTGGTTCGAATCCTGGTCGTGGACATGGCACTGCTCATCAAACCATGCTGATGCAGCGTCCCACATGCCACAACTAGAAGGACCCACAACGAAGAACATACAATTATGTACCAAGGGATTTTGGGGAAAAAAAGGAAAAAAATAAAATCTTTAAAAAAAAAAGTCAACACTAGTAGACTGTGTGTAAGTTACGGATATATGACTTCTTAGAGCAACCACTAAAAAATCTATGCAAAGCCAGCCCCAGGTGGCCTAGTAGTTACGTGTAGCACACTACGCTTTAGCAGCCCAGGTTCGGTTCACGGGTGCAGAACTACACCAGTTAGTGGCCACGCTGTGCTGGTGGATCACACACTAAAAACAGAAGACGACTGGCACAGATATTCTTCAGCAAGAAAAAAAAAATCTATACAAAGAGGTACACCAAAAAACATTACGGATAAATCAAAATGGAATTCTAAAAATTATCCAAGGTCTATATAGGGAGGCAGGATAAAAAGGAATGGTCTATTGATACACACAATTTGGACATATCTCAAGGGCATTATGCTCAGTGAGAAAAGTCAGTCTTAAAACATTACATACTGTATGACTCATTCACACAACACCTTTAAAATAACAAAATTATAGAGAAAGAAAACAAGTAGGTGGTTGCCAGGGGTTGGGAATAGTTGGGATGGGGGGCTAGGTATGACTATAAAGGAGTTTTCTCATTAACGTGGGTTGTCCTTCCATTTATTTAGATTTCTTTAATTTCACTGAACGTTTGTTTTATGCATACAAGTCTTACACTGATCTAAATAGCTTATTCCTAAGTACTTTATTCTCTTTGGCACAACTGTAAATGGCCCTGTTAATTTCCTTTTCAGATTTTTCATTGCTAGTGTATAGAAACACAATTAAATTTTGCATATTAATCTCGTATCCTAAAATCCTGCTGAAGTATTTATTAATTCTAATAGTTTCATAGGGAATTTCTTAAGCTTTTCTATATACCAGATATCATCTGAAAATAGAGATGGTTTTCACTTCTTCTCTTCCAGTCTTGATGCCTTTTATTTACTTTTCTTGCCTATTTTCTCTGGCTAGAACATCCAGTACACTGTTGAATAGAAGTCTTCTTCCTCACTTGTAAATATCTATGCACCCAACATAGGAGCACCTAAATAAAGCAATTATTAACAGACATAAAAGGAAAAGTAGACAGAAACACGATAATAGTAGGACACTTTAACACTCCGCTTACACCAAAGGATAGATCACCCAAAGAGAAGATCAAAAAGAAACATTGGCCTTAAACAACACATTAGACCAGATGGACGTAGTACATATATAGAACATTCCATCCAAGAACTACAGGATACACATTCTTTTCAAATGCACATAGAACACTCTCCAGGATTAATCACATATTAGGGCACAAAACAAGTCTCAATAAATTTAGGAAGACTGAAATAATACCAAGCATCTTTTCTGACCACAAAGGTATGAAACTAGAAATCAATACAGGAAGAATGTCAGAAAAGCCACAAATATGTAGAGATTAAACAAAATGCTACAGAACAACAATTGGTTCAATGAAGAAATCAAAGGAGAAATCAAATAATACCTGAAGACATGCCAAAATTTATGGGATACAGCAACAGTGATTCTATGAGGCAAGATTATATCAAGTCAGGCCTACTCCCAACAAACAAGAAAAATCTCAAACAAACAATCTAACAGCATACCTAAAGGAACTGGAAAAAGAAGAACAAAGCCCAAACTCAGTAGAAGGAAGGAAATAATAAAAATCAGCACAGAAATAAATAAAATAGAGACTTAAAAAACAACAGAAAAAAATCAATGACACTAACAGATGTTTCCTTGAAAAGATAAACAAAATTCATAAACCTTTAGCTAGACTCACCAAGAAAAAAACAGAGAAGGCTCAAATAAATATGAGCAGAAACAAAAGAGGAGAAATTACAACAGACACCTCAAAAATATAAAGATTATAAGAGAATACTACAAAAAGCTGTACGCCAACAAATTGGATAATCTAGAAAAAATGGATAAATTCTTAGAATCATACAAGCTTCCAAAGCTGAATCAAGAAGAGAGAATTTGAATAGATCAATCACCAGTAAGGAGATCAAAACAGTAATCAAAAACCTCCCAAACAATAAAGGTCTAGGAACAGACGGCTTCCCTGGTGAATTCTACCAAAGAAGACTTAATACCTATCCCTCTCAAACTCTCAGAAAAAACTGAAGAGGAGGGGAGCCTTCCCATTCATTCTAGGAAGCCAACATTACCCGGATACCAAACCAGACAAGACAACACAAAAAAAGAAAATTAGAGGTCAATATCACTGATGAACACTGATGTAAAAATCCTCAACAAAATACTAGCAAATCGAACACAACAATACATTAAAAAGAGCCCACACCATCATCAGGTGGGATTCATTCCAGGGATGCAGGGATGGTTCAACAACCACAAATCAATCAGCTTGAAACACCACACTAACAAAATGAAGAATAAAAATCACATGATCATCTCAATAGATGCAGAGAAAGCATGTGACAAGATGGAGCATCCATTTATGACAAAATTTCTGAAGAAAATGGGTATAGAAGGAAAGTATTTCAACATAACAAAGGCTATATATGACAAACCCACAGCTAATATTCTTAATGGAGAAAAACTGCGAGCTATCCCTCTAAGAACAGGAACCAGACAAGGATGCCCACTGTCACCACTCTTATTTAACGTAGTGTTGGAAGTCCTAGCCAGAGCAGTCAAGGAAGAAATAGAACAAAGAATCTTAAAACTTACATGGAACAAAAAAAGACCCTGAACAGCTAAAGCAACCCTGAGAAAAAAGAACAAAGCTGGAGGCCTCACAATCCCTGATTCCAAAATATACTACAAAGCTATAGTAACCAAAACAGCCTGGTACTGGCATAAAACAGACACACAGATCAAGGGAACAGAACTGAGAGCCCAGAAATAAACCCACACATTTATGGACGCTTAATTTTCAACAAGGGAGCCAAAAGCATATGATGGAGAAAGGAGAGTCTCTTCAATAAACGGTGTTGGGAAAACTGGACAGCCACATGCAAAAGAATGAAAGTAGACCATTATCTTACACCATGCACAAAAATCAACTCAAAATGGATTAAAAACTTGAATGTAAGACCTGAAACCATGAAACTCCTAGAGGAAAACTTAGGCAGTACGCGCTTTGATATCAGTCTTAGCAGCATATTTTCAAGTACCATGTCTGACTGGGGAAGGGAAACAACAGAAAAAAATTAACAAATGGGACTAGAAAAAGCCTCCAGTCAGCAAGGAAACCACCAACACAAAAAGACAACTTAACAATTGGGAGAAGATATCTGCAAACTGTACATCAGATAATGATTAATATCCAAAATATATAAAGAACTCATACATCTCAACAACAACAAAAAAACTAACAACCCAATTAAAAAATGGGCAACAGATCTGAACAGACATTTCTCCAAAGACGACATTACAGACAGCCAACAGGCACATGAAAGATGTTCAACATCACTAATTATCAGGGAAATGCAAATCAGAACTACTATGAGGGGCCACCCCGGTGGTGCAGCAGTTAAATTCACACACTCTGCTTCAGCAGCTGGGGGTGTGCCGGTTTGGATCCCAGGGGCAGACTTTCACACCACTTGTCAAGCCATGCTGTGGCAGGTGTGCCACATATAAAATAGAGGAAGATGGGCACAGATGTTAGCTCAGGACTAATCTTCCTCAAAAAACCAAAAAACACTACAATGAGATATCACCTCGCTCCCATCAGAATGGTTATAATTAACAAGAAAGGAAATAAGTGTTGGAGAGGATGTAGAGAGAAAGGAACCCTCCTACAGTGCTGATGAGAGTGCAAACTGGTGCAGCTACTATGGAAAACAGTATGGAGATTCCTCAAAGAAAAGAACAGAACTACCATATGATCCAGCTATTCTGCTGCTAGGTATTTACCCAAAGAACATGAAAACACGAATGTGTAAACATCCATGCACCCCTATGTTCAGTGCAGCATTATTCACAATAGCAAGACTTGGAAGCAACCTAGGTGCCCATCAAGGGACAAATGGATAAAGAAGATGTGGTCTATATACACGATGGGCTACTACTCAGCCATAAGAAGTGATGAAATCCGGACATTTGTGACAACATGGATGGACCTTGAGGGTATTGTGCCAACTGAAGTAAGTCAGAGGGAGAAAGTCAAATACTGTATGATCTCACTCATAAATAGAAGACAAAAACAACAACAAACAAACACACAGAAACAGAGATGGGATTGGTGGCTACCAGAGGGGAGGGGGGAGGCAGGAGGGTGAAAGGGGTGATGAGGCACGTCTGTGTGGTGCTGAGTTGTAATTAGTCTTTGGGTGGTGAACATGATGTAATCTACACAGAAATCGAAATATACTGATGTACACTCGAAACCTATATAATGTTATAAACCAATGTTATAACAGTAAAAAAAAAAAAAAAAAAAAAAAGTCTTGCTCCTGATCCTAGGCTGAAAGCATACAGTCTTTACTATTAAATGTATTAGCTGTGGGTTTTTCACAGACCCCCTTTATCATGCTGAGCAATTTCCCTTCCACTCTTGGTGGCTGATACGTTTTATCATGAAAAGGTGTTACATTTTGTCAAATGCTTTTCCTATATTAATTGAAAGGATCATGTCACTTTTATCATTTATTCTGCTAATGTGGTGTATTACACTGTTTGATGTTCATATATTATTCCAACCTTGTATTTCTGGGATAAATCCCACTTGGTCATAGTGTATAATCCTTTATATCTATCGCTGGATTTTGTTTGCCAGTAATTAGCTGAGGATTTTTGTATATCCTTAAGTGATGTTGGTCTGTAGTTTTCTTTTTTGTGAGGTCTTTCACTGGTTTTGATATCAAGTACTTGGTCTCATAGTATGAGCTGGAAAGTATTCCCAGCTGACTGGGCAAGGGAAGAATTTTTGGAAGAATCTGTCAAAGATTGGTATTAATTCTTTTTTAAACATTTAGTAGAATTCCCCAGTCAAGCCTGTAGTCCTGGGTTTTCCTTTGTTGGTAGTTTTTAAATTGCTAATTCAATTTTTTTATTTGTCATAGGTCTATTTAAGTTTTCTATTATTTCTTGAGTCAGCGTTGGTAGTTTGTGTGTTTCTATGAATTTGTCCATTTCACTTAGATTATCTAATTTGCTGGTATAGAACTGTTCATAGAATTCTTATAATCCTTTTTATTTCTGTAAGACTGACAGTTACGTCCTTTCTTTCATTTCTGATTTTAGTCATTTGAGTGTTCTCTTTTTGTGTTGATCAGTTTAGCTAAAGGTTTGTCAGTTTTCTTGATCTTTTCAAAGAGCCCACTACTGGTTTCATTGGTTTTTTCCCCCTATTCTCTATTTCATTTATTTCCACTCTAATCTACCTTGTTTCCTTCCTTCTGCTTGCTTTCGGTTTAGTTTGCTCATCTGTGTCTAACGTCTTCAGGTGAAAAGTTAGGTTATTGATTGGAGATCTTCTTTTTATAATGTAGATTTTTACACGTATAAATTTTCCTCTAAGCACTGCTTTTCTTGCATCCCATAAGTTTTTGTAGGTTTGTCTTCATTTTCATTCATCTCCATATATTTTCTAATTTCCTTTATGATTTATTCTTTGACCCATTTGTTCTTTAGGAATGTGTTACTTAACTTCCAGGTATTTGTAAATTTCCCAAATTTCCTTCTGTTACTGATTTCTAATTTCATTCCATTGTGGTCAGAGAACTTACTTTGTATGATATCAATCATCTTAGGTTTATTGAGGTTTGTCCTAATGGCCCAGCATATGATGTGTTCTGGAGAGCATTTCACGTGCCCGTGAGAATGTATACTCTGCTGCTGTTTGGTGAAGGGTTCTATAGATGTCTCCTCTCTTTTCTGTGCTGTTACTGTTACACATATTATTACATCCATATATATTATAAACAACAATACATTGTTATGATCAATAGTTTACATAATCTTATGTCTTTTAAAGAATCTGTGAGAAGAAACTGGAACAACTATATGTTTATAGAATTTGCTATATTAACCTTCTTATTTCTATTTCTTCTCATGGATTTCAGTTATCATCTGGTGTCATTACTTTACTCCAAAATGGCTTTCTTCCCACCTACTTCCTTTGTGCTCTTCTTGTCAAATAACATTTTGACAAAATGTTGACACGTTAAGTTTCTATATGTGAAAAGCCTAACAGTACAACTATATACATACGTCTTAGGAAATTACTTTTTAAATCAGTTAAGAGAAGAAAGGAGAAGAAACATGCAATTATCCTGTCTTTGTAATCATCCACCTTCACCAACACTATTTTTTGTGTGGATTTGAATTACTATGTGGTGTCATCTGCTTTAGGTCTAAAGAATTTCCTTCAGTATTTCTTGTAGGTCAGGCCTGCAGGCAATAAATTCTCTCCATTCCCTTCATCTTGAAAGGTGTTTTTATTTTTTGAAAGACAGTTTTGCTGGACACAGAACTCTTGGTTGACAGCTTTCTGCTTTAAGCACTTTGACTACATTAGACCACCATCTTGTGGCCTCCACTGTTTCTGATGAGACATCAGCTGTGTGCCTCAATGTACCTCCCTTATACACGATAAGTTGTTCTCCTCTTGCTGCTTTTAATATTTACTCTATAAAGAGATAACTTTGGCTTTCAACATTGTGACTATGATATACCTGGTGTGGATCTCTCTGTGTTTATCCTACTTGGAGTTCATTCTTCTTGGATGTACAGATTGTTTTTCATCAAATTTGGGAAATTTTCAACCATGACTCCTTCTAATAAATAAATTTTATGCCCCTTTCTCTCTCTTCTCTCCATTATGCCTATTTTGGTGCACTTTACGGTGGCTCGCGTTTCTCTGAGGCTCTGATCATTTTCTTTTTTCTTCCCCCTTTGTTTTTCTGATTGCATTATCTCCATTGATCCGTCTTCAAGATCACTAATTCATTCTTCTGCCAACTCAAATCTACTGTTGAAACCCCCACTGAATTTTTCATTTTGGTCATTGTACTGTTCATCTCCAGAATTTTTATTTGGTCATTTTTTATAATTTCCAGGTCCTCATTAATCTTCTGTCTGATGAGATATTGTCATCAAGCCTTCCTTTAATTCTTTAAGCATGGTTTCCTTTAGTTTTTTGAGAATATTTATACTGGCTGCTTTAAGTATTTGTCTACTAAGTCCAACATCTGGGCCCCTTCAAAAGCAGTTACACTTTCCTGTTTCTTCTTGTGTCTCAAGTTTTTGTTGAAAACTGGAAGTTTTAGATACTATACTATAGCCACTCTGGATACTAATTCCCTCACCCCCAGAGGTTAATGCTGTTGCTGCCTGCGTGGTCATTTGTTTAGTGACTTGCTGAACTAACTGTGACGTCTATTTCCTCTGCAGTGTGTAGCTTCTGATGCCCCTACTCAGATTTTGTCTTGCTCTTATCTTTTAGCCTGGCTACCTAAGGGTCACCTCAGGGTCAACATAAGCCACTTATCGGTCAAAGGTTGTACTTAAACCTCTTTGGACAGTTAAGATTTTTTTTTACCCTTCACCATTGGATGTATGTGTGGCTTGGATGCTATCGCAGTTCAAGGAGTTTACTTTTTTTTTTGGCCTATGTTCAGCCAGACACAAGTAGCTTGGACTTCCACCCCTCTTATCACTCCTAAGAATGTTCAGCCACGGGCACAGTCTTCCAGACTCCCAGCAATGTGTGTGGTTTTATGTTAAAGCGTGGCTTCCAAGGCATTATCCCTTCATCAGAGTAGCTTATTGTTCAGCCAGTGTTTGGTCAAAGGTTGTGCTGAAGGCCCTTATTCCAGTGGGGCTTCTGCTTGTGTTGATGGGTCTTTGTGTAGCCTAGGGAGTGCTTCCAAGCCTGCCTCACACCCTGCTGTACTTGCTCCTGAGTGGGTGAAGCCTCATGCTTATATACACAGACTTTCTCGGGGTTGACAGCAATCTCAGGAGGGTTCCTCTTTCCCAGGTTCTATTAAACTTCTGGTTTCTCTGCCATTTGGCTTGTTGCTACCAGTACTGGAGTTATGAGTGCTCTCTTAATTGCTCTTAACCAAAATCTCCATTGTTTTTACCAACACCCAACATGAAATCTTCCACTTTCTGTTCCAAATAAAGTCAGTCCCCCTCAGACAGAGCTAGGTGCTCTGAGTCCTTGTGGCCTGGTTCTCCCCTGGACAGAGTCTCTGCACCGCTGCACAGCACCTAGGTTTGGGGATAGCAACCCACTTACCCCAGAGTGACGCTTCTTCTTTAAAAGTGGGCACTGGGAGGAGAGTAGCTCCTGATCTTACTGGCTTGCGTATCCTGGTGCGGAACCTCCCCCTATAAGCAACCTAGAAGTCCCAGTATTCTTAGCCTGCTCAGCTGGATTAGAGCTTCTGCCCTACAGGCAGAGTCTGCATGGCAGTGGCCCTCACTTCTTGGCTGCACCAAGCAGAATACCTGGAGTAGAGGTTCTGTAAGACGAAGCTGGCATGGGAGGGAGGGAGTTGTGGCTCAGTTGCCACCGATTTCTTACTGAGATTTAGTGGCAGCCGGGGAGGTGCAGAGGACGCGGCCAAGCAGGGACAGCACAGCAGACAGGGAAGGGAGGGAGACACACTCCGAAATCCTCTCAACAGCAGCACGGATCACACCTGGGACTGACTGGCTCTGGGGAAAAAATCAAGTCTCCCAGAGGATGGGGAGAGGATTTGGTGAGTAGGGTACTGCTTCCTTAGATGAAAGGTGAAAGTCTTCAATAATTAATAAGGCTTGCTCCAGCCCCTCTCCCCTTGTGGAGGTAGGAGCTGGAATCTGCCCAATGTGCTAAGATCTGACTATCGTGGGAAGGGAAGACACAGGCATCAAAAGATCCCTGGACGCCCCCCATCTCCAATGCTGCGGATCCCCCAGCACCCCACCTTCTGGTCACGTGACTGGCACCTGACTCACACTGGACAGTGGGTCCCTTCCCAGGGCTTGTGGTCTGGTTCCGGCAAAAGCTCCGGGCTGCTGGCCGCCATGCCTTCCCGGGGAGAAGCCAGGCCATCTGCTGCCACAGAGAGCACAGAGCAGGCCTTCAGAAGAAGGACTGAGCTTAAACACAAAGTAAGCGCAGACTCTAGGGATCTCTGCCTTCGTTTGAGCCTCTTGCTCCTTTGTATCTCACAATACCATTCACTGCAGGTCTATGTTCAGAACGATGGTGCAGGACATGCATATTCGATTATCCTGAAATGCATTATACTACTGAGGAAATAAATGGACTACATTTAATTTTGTTTGTAAGTGTAAACGGGCACAGAGTGACAGGAGATGCTATTTTAGGGTGGTCAGAGAAGGACACGGTGAAGACGGACATTCAAACAGAGACTGAACAGAAAGTATGAGCTCTAAAGATACTGAGGGGTGGGCGATGAGGAGGAATGTTCTAGGCTGAGAACAAGGGCAAAGGCACTGAGGTGGGAACAAGTTCTACATCTCCAGAAATAACTCAGAGCCAGCCACGTCTAGAACGGAATGAGGGAGAGAGAGGAGGTAAAGGGGTACCAGGGGGCCACACAGGTGACGTAAGGACACCAGGCACCGTGACAGAGTCCAGGTGGGCATGGGCCAGGCTGCGGTGAGGCGTTAGCAGCGGGGGAGAGGGAAACAGTCCGATACTGGATGGATTTCCAGGTAGAGCGGGCAGGACTTGCTGACAGAGTGTGACTCACTGAGATGAGGATGGAAGAGGGGAGCAGTTACAGCTTTGGGGGTGAGAAGAAATTGGGAATCAAAATTTTCATTTTACCAAACTAACAGAAAAAACTCAAGAACACAGTACCATTCACAATCACAACAAAAAGAATAAAATACCTCGGGGTGAATTTAAGGAAGTGAAAGACCTATACAACGAAAACTACAAGGCTTTTCTGAAAGAAACGGTTGACGACATCAAGAGATGGAAAGACATCCCACGCACGTGGATTGGAAGAATAAACATAGTTAAAATGTCCATACCACCTAAAGCAATCTACAGATTCAATACCATCCCAATCAGAATCCCAATGACATTCTTTACAGAAACAGAACAAAGAATCCTAAAATCCACATGGGGCAACAAAAGACCCCGAATTGCTAAAGCAAACCTGAGAAAAAAGAACACAGCTGGAGGCATCACAATCCCTGACTTCAAAAGATACTACAAAGCTACAGTAATCAAAACAGCATGGTACTGGTACAAAAACAGATGCACAGACCAATGGAACAGAACTGAAAGCCCAGAAATAAAACCACACATCTATGGACAGCTAATCTTCGACAAAGGAGCTGAGGGCATACAATGGAGAAAAGAAGTCTTCTCAACAAATGGTGCTGGGAAAACTGGAAAGCCATATGTAAAAGAATGAAAATTGACCATTCTTGGGCCGGCCCCGTGGCCGAGTGGTTAAGTTCGCACACTCAGCTGCGGCAGCCCAGGGTTTCACTGGTTTGGATCCTGGGTGCGGACATGGCACCACTCGTCAGGCCACGTTGAGGCGGTATCCCATATGCCACAACTAGAAGGACCTGCAACTAAGATATACAACTATGTACGAGGGGGGATTTGGGGAGATAAAGCAGGGGAAAAAAAAAAAAAGATTGGCAACAGGTGTTAGCTCAGGTGCCAATTTAAAAAAAAAATGAAAATTGACCATTCTTTTTCACCATTCACCAAAATAAACTCAAAATGGATCAAAGACCTAAAGGTAAGACATGAAACCAGAAGCCTTCTAGAAGAAAATGTAGGCAGTACACTCTTTGACATCAGTATTAAAAGATCTTTTCGGACACCATGTCTTCTCAGACAAGGGAAACAATAGAAAGAATAAACAAATGGGACTTCATCAGACTAAAGAGCTTCTTCAAGGCAAAGGAAAACAGGATTGAAACAAAAAACCCACTAACTGGGAAAAAATATTTGCAAGTCATACATCGACAAAGGGTTAATATCCATAATATATAAAGAACTCACACAACCCAGCAACAAAAAAATCAAACAACCCGATCAAAAAATGGGCAGGAGACACAAACAGACATTTCTCCAAAGAAGATATACAGATGGCCAATAGGCACATGAAAAGATGTTCATCATCACTGATCATCAGGGAAATGCAAATCAAAACTACACTAAGATATCACCTTACACCCATTAGAATGACAAAAATAACCAAAACTAATAGTGACAAGTGTTGGAGAGGTTGTGGAGAAAAAGGAACCCTCATACACTGCTGGTGGGAATGCAAACTGGTGCAGTCACTATGGAAAACAGTACGGAGATTCGTCAAAAAGTTAAAAATAGAACTACCATACGATCCAGCCATCCCATTACTGGGTATTTATCCAAAGAGCTTGAAGTCAGCAATCCCAAAAGTCCTATGCACCCCAATGTTTATTGCAGCACTGTTTACAATAGCCAAGACGTGGAAGCAACCTAAGTGTCCAGCAACAGACGAATGGATAAAGAAGATGTGGTACATATATACAATGGAACACTACTCAGCTGCAAAACAGAACAAAATCATTCTATTTGCAATAACATGGATGGACCTTGAGAGAATTATGTTGAGTGAAATAAGCCAGCGAGAGAAGGATAATCTGTGTATGACTCCACTCATATGAGGAATTTAAAATTATGGACCAAGAACAGTTTAGTGGATACCAGGGGAAAGGTGGGGTGGGGGGTGGGCACAAAGGGTGAAGTGGTGCACCTACAACATGACTGACAAACATTAATGTACAACTGAAATTTCACAAGATTGTAACCTATCAATAACTCAATAAAAAAAAAAAAAGAAGAAAACAAACAACTATCTGCGTGAAACTGATCCCGCAATGAGCATCTAGAAGAAAAATACTGAGAAACAACCTACATCTCCAGCAGCAGGAGACGGTCAAGGGACTGATGGATGGTGGAGCCAGGGACGGAGCCCAGGATATTAAGGCTATCGGGAAAGTGATAATTACCAGCAACACACGTCTGGGACAATGTCTACATTTGGATAAAGGACAAAAAGCAGGCTGCAAAAACAGATAAAACAGTAGAATTAAATACAGTTTCCCCCCCCCCAAAAAAAAAAAAATTTAAAATAGAACTACCATAGGATCCAGCTATCCCACTACTGGGTATCTATCCAAAGAGCTTGAAGTCAGCAATTCCAAAAGTCCTATGCACCCCAATGTTCACTGCAACATTTTTCACAATAGCCAAGACGTGGAAGCAACCTAAACGCCCATCAACAGATGATTGGATAAAGAAGATGTGGTGTATATATACAATGGAATACTACTCAGCCAGAAAAAAAGAACAAAATCATCCCATTTGCAACAACATGGATGGACCTTGAGGGAATTTTGTTAAGTGAAATAAAGCCAGATAGAGAAAGACGAACTCTGTATGACTCCATTCATATGAGGAATTTAAACATGTGGACAAAGAGAACAGATTAGTGGCTACCAGGGGAAAGGGGGGCTGGGGGGTGGGCACAAAGGGTGAAGGGGTGCACCTACAACATGACTGACAAACAATAAAGTACAACTGAAATTTCACAAGATTGTAACCTATCATTAACTCAATAAAAATTAAATTGAAAAAAAAATTTTATTTTACACGTCATTTTCAAGGTACCTATTAGATACCCAGTAGAGGGGGGCGTCTACTATGGGGTCTGCACCCGGAATTTCCCTGCAGTAGTTGGTGGTGGGCGGGGTCAGAGGAGCATTTTATGATGTCCTTCTATGAGTGCTGGAACCAAACCTGAGCAGACTCCTGGCCTGCACAACACCATTCCCAGAGAAAGCCTCTTTATATAAGGAGAGGCTCATAGGGTTAAAAACCAAAGCTCACCACCTCTAGCCCTGCCCTAGCCATTTTTGGGGTGACACTGGTGAGGTTATTTAACTTCGCAGTATTTCAGTTTCCCTCATCTGTAAAGTAAGCAGAACAACCCCTGTCTTTTCCATCTCACAGCTGCATAAAAGATGAGGTAACATCATTTATGTACCAGCACCCTACTTCCTGTCTCTGATTTTGACTTCTCCATGTCACATAAGTGGAATCACACAGTATTTGCCTTTTTGTGTCTGGCTTATTTCACTTAGCATAATGTCCTCAGGGTTCACCCACGTTGTATGTCAGCATTTCTTTCCTTTTTAACTGAATAATATCGCATTGTACGTATACACCGTCTTTTGCTTCTCCATCCATCCATGCATGGGCACTTGGGTTGCTTCTGCCTCTTGGCTATCGTTAATGACACTGCTATGAACATGGGCGTACAAACATCTCAAGACCTTGCTTTCAGTTCTTTTGGGGATATGGTCAGAAGTGGAATTACTGGGTCATATGGTATTTCTATTTTTAATTTTTTGAGGAACCACAACACTGTTTCCCATAGCAGCTGTCGCATCTTATACTGCCACCAACAGTGCACAAGGGTTCCAATTTCTCCACATCCTGGCCAACATTTGCTACTTTCTGGCTTTTTGTTAGTAGCTGTCCTAACAGTTTTGCCCATGGTAAGTGATCACGATGGTCACTAATATACCAAGTGAGATGACAAACTGGAACGTATTTTGAAAGAGTAGTATCTGTCAGGATCCAACTAAGAAAACAGAAAGCATTGCAGGGAATTTAATAGGGGAAATTGGTTACACACCTAACAGAAAGTCTGAGAAGCCAAACAGAGATAACAGCAGAAAGCCCTTAACACCTGCGTCTTCCTAGGGTAAAGGACAAAGGAGTGTTACTAGCCCAGGGGCTGGGACTACCCAGGGGAAGTCAGTGCCAAGGCGAGGGAAGCTGTAGTGCGGCCAAAAGCAGAAACAGGGCGAATACTCTGGCTTCCCCCCTCTCCCCTGCAGCGCCTCCAAAGCCAGGGAACAGAGGACTACGAGCGACTAGGCCTGCAGAGGCCAGCGCGGCCTGCCATCCCCCGTGCAGAGTTGGGAAGGAATTTTTCCTGGGGCAAATGAGCGAAGCCCTGCACCAGAGCGGACTGCCGCGTAACCTGTCTGTACTGTACGTTACGTTACACGAGGACGTCCATATCATATTCACGTTCACAGCAGGTACTTAGAAGTCTAGCAAAATACGTTTCCAATCAACGGCTTCAGGAAGCAGCTACAAAGCCGTTCAGACACCTCTACTGCACCGAAATTGGCAGCTGTGTCCATCTGGGCAACACCCATTTGTTAGGCCTTTGCAGCAGGCTTTCAGGTCCTAGGAGAAGAGAGATGAAAGGGACCCTGTTCTCGAGAGGCTGGCACAGCCTTAAACAGGTGAACGTTCACAACTGCGGAAGGTGAGAACTTAGAGAAAACGCACCCACGCTGGAGAGCAAGTGGCAGGAAGCGCAAGCTTGCTCTGAATGCCGGAGAGTGGGAACAGCCAGGCAGAAACCAGAGGGGGCGGGGGCCTGGCGGGTGTAGACACGGGCCGAAGGACCTCAACGCGGCTCTGAGAAAGAGCAGGGCCCCGGGACGCGGCCTCCAAACAGATGGGGAGTTGACTGGGACGTGGGACGTGGGCGAGCGGACCAGCGCCATCGGACGCCGCGTCCGAGGCGCCAGGAGCACGCAGAGCGGAACCAAGACACATGCCGGGGTGCCACCACCGTGCCAGGCCTCTGCCGAAACCGGGAACAGAGGCGAGGGGAGTCGGCGGGAGGGGGTCACCTCCTCCTTATCAAGTCCCCGCCTTCCCAAAGCAGCCCCTAGGTCCTGCAGGTCTGAACCTTTCTAACGTAAGTTTACTGAGATAACGGTAGTGACGTCAGCCCACAGGTTGGAGAAACAACAGGGAGACCCCGTGTACCCTTTACCCAGGTTCCCCAACATCCTACAGAACCAGAGCGCATGGCCACGGCCAGGGTGGCAGGAGCCGTGAGGGCAGACGCAGGAGCGCCATCGCCACGAGGCTCCCTCTGGCACCCTTTCACAGCCGGCCGCCGCGCCGGGACCAACCCGGGCCGGACCAAGACCACTCCCCGCGAGACTCAGCTCCGCGCGAGGAGGCCGGCGCAGCGGGCGGCCCCGCCCCTTCCGCCCCCCGGGCCCAGCGGAACCGGAAGCAGCGCGCCCCCACCTCCCCGGGGCCACCCCGTCCAAGATGGCGGACCTGCACCGCCAGCTGCAGGAGTACCTGGCACAGGGGAAAGCAGGCGGGCCGGCAGCCGCGGAGCAGGACGGGGAGCCCGCGGCGGGGAGCGGGCCGGCGGGGGCATGGCTGGGCCGCGCGGGCCTGCGCTGGACGTGGGCGCGGAGCCCCGCGGAGCCATCGGCGGCGGCGGGCCCGGCGTGCCTGCCGAGCGTGACGCGCGCGCAGCGGCTGGCGGCGAGCGGCGTGTGCCTGCTGCTGGCCGCGCTCTGCTTCGGCCTGGCCGCACTGTACGCGCCCGCGCTCCTGCTGCGGGCGCGCAAGTTCGCGCTGCTCTGGTCGCTGGGCTCGGCGCTGGCGCTGGCGGGCGGCGCGCTCCTGCGGGGCGGCGCGGCGTGCGGACGCCTGCTGCGCGGCGAGGAGGCGCCGTCGCGGCCCGCGCTGCTCTACGCGGCCGCGCTGGGCGGCACGCTGTACGCGGCGCTGGGCCTGCGCAGCACGGTGCTCACGGCGCTGGGCGCATGCGCGCAGGTGGCCGCCCTGTTGGCGCTGCTCCTCGGCCTGCTGCCCTGGGGCACGGGCTCCGCGCTGCGTCTCGCCCTCGGGCGGCTGGGCTCGGGCGCCCGCCTCGCCAAGGCGCTGCCCGTGTGAGAGGCCCGGGGACGGCCTCCAGGCAAGGACGCGGAGCCGGCCGTCGGGCGAGGACGCGGAACCGGCCCGGGGAGAGAACGCGGAGCCGGCCATCGGGCGAGGATGCGGTGCCGACCCCCGGGCGAGGAAGCGGAGCCGGAGCGAGCTGTGCGCGCGCGGGTGCGCAGGCCGTCGGTCTGGAGCGGCTGTCGGGGAGCCCTGCAGTGGCGCGGCCTGAGGCGGCCCCGGGGATTGGCTGGACGTGCCGAGACGCGGACGACGAGCTGCTGCTGCGTTCGCCGCGCGCTCGGACGGAGCTCAGCGGAAACAGCGGCTCTGCAGCTCTAACTGGTCGCCCTGTGCCTCTCCCCGACTCCTCACCGGTAACTGCTGTGGCTGAGTGTAGCAGTTTAGCTACAGTAAGCCGCTGTTTGCTTCGTCTCTTGGAAAGTATTTTCCCTCATTCTTCCACGTGAGTGGATCGCCAAGGGTATCAGACTAAAGAGTAAACTTAGCTGCCGGATTTTTTTTAAGTACTTTAGTTAAGATGGTTCGCCTCGTTTTTTCTTGTTTTAGAGAAATTGTAAATTGGTGCCTTATAAAATTAAAACACAATTGGCTTTGTATTAGACGATGAAAGCGACGGACCAAAAGGGAGCAGCTGCGCCCCGGGAAGTACGGTGTGCAGCAAGGTGCGTGCAGACGCTTCGAGAGGTCCCGCGCGCGGAGCCGGGCTGGGGGCGCCTGGGAGATGGAGGACAGCTCTACGTCCAAGTTCCCATATTTGGGGGGAACCATGGATCTCTGCAGGGCCCAGTTACCATTCCTAATTTTATGATCTGCTTTTTAAACCATAGTCCATACTTTGTACTGATCCTAATGCAACGTAAGATGCTTTTCATATGTAATTGCAAATCTCCGTTTTAGGGTTCAGCACTTTTGTCTAAGACCTTATTGGATACCTTAATTTATTGCCAGAAAGTATGGGCTCAATATTCCGATGAGTCCAGAAAACTATATATTTTGTCAGTAGCTATATATTTATAAGTAAAATGTGTTTAGAACTTTAACATTCTATGCCGGTGGTTCTCAGTTCACATCAGAATTACTCGAAGAGCCAAACCTCAGTCAGTTCCATCAGAATCCCTGGGGTGGGAGCCAGGCATCAGGACTTTATTAGCGCTCCCCAGATGATACTGTGTTCCCCTGAGGTTGAGAACTACTTTTCTGTGCACTGGATTGCACAACTTGAAAATAATCGTCATTTTCTGGGGCCGGATTCCAGTGTTGCCTTAAACGGATGTGTCAGGCAGCACTGGAGCATTACCTCTTTGTCCAAACTCAAAACTTACGTTCCTCATGCCTGGGTCCCGATCAGTGTCCGAAGCCGTGCCCCAAGAAGTGACATCCAGTGACCGACATCCACACTGTGGCCCCCAGGCTGCTTCACCCTCAGCCCAGTGTTCTCGCAGACGACCGCCTGTGCTGTCAGTGCACAGGGTTGCCTACCTCAAGAGCACCGCCCAGCGGGTGTACGGGCACGCGCTGTTTGCCGGGACTCGTTGATCTTCTCAACTGGAAAACTTGAGTTATTGACTGCTCTATCCCCCAGTTAAATCTCTGTTCTAGTTCTAAATTTCTCTACAATTTGCACAGCTGAAGATTTTACAATGTTTAGCGTATTGTTATGTTGATGCTATTATACTTAAAAAGAATTTTCCCCAACATTTTGTCAAGAATTCAAACACTGAAAATCTAGCTTTTATAAAATTTGAAGTGCAATATCTTGTATATTTTGACACTGATGTTTTAAAAAATATATATATATCTTAAGTAATGTATAATGTAGAGATTTCAGTTTTCTCTAAATGAATTCCTTCTCCAAATGTAATCTGATTATCTGCTTACTGAGGTGTACTGTTTTTTTAAAAGTTAAAGCCTAACGTATTAAGATGATAAAGTTCTTACTACGTAAATCTCAGAAAAAGGAGCCTAATCTCAATATGGGTTTGGTCTCTGGATCTCTTTAGCTTCTCAGAGTTTGATTACAACTTTTTAAGCTATACGAGTGGATGGTAAATAACATCCAAAAACCTAAAGCAATCTTGAGCCATCTAATTGTGTGTTTACAGTGAGGTGCTGATAAATAAGATGCTTTTAATTTCAAAGTAAAGTGAAAATTATTCACTTGTAGTCTCTAGGTTCTAATACCCTAAGAAGCAGTGTGTGCCGTCAACCTTGTCTCACTCTGCAGAAATAACTCAGCTTTACCATTTTTGACATTAATAAAGAACTAGTTAAGAATTTTTTACATACTGTCCAACTATGTCAGTATCCCTTTTCTAAGCAACTACTGAGGCTTTCACTAAATTTGCCAAGTAAACTTGTCTCCAGGGCCAAACAAGCTGGCGATGTAATGAGATGTTACGGTCAGCATAGGACTGTCCTTTGAATAATAAAAGCTTTCTTTATAAAAACAAAAAGTAAGGGTCAGTATAGAAAGTACCAAGGGGTATCTCAAACTGAACTTTTGTCTTCCGATCCAAACTGGGACAAATACTACCTTTATTTAAAACTAAAGGAGTTTGTTGTGGATAAGAACTTCCTGGCTTACTATAAGTTACAACTATCCTCTGCCTTAAACACAGGTATTTCCACATAGCTAGTATGGAAGAGGAAAAAATTACTTAAGCTTTGCAAAACTGTTTTAGAAGATATTTCAGTCCATTCTTTTTCAACTTGAATAATTTGTGCAATGATTTGCAGTAATCAAAAGGGTACGTGGTAGTTAATTTCTGACTTACGTCAAGTTCCTTTCATCAGAAACAAGGCAATTCAAGTCCAAGGTGTGACTACTAGGAGATGCACCCAAAGAACCCCTACTTGGACAGCCAGAAGATTTAAGTTGTTCCTGAGTTTAATTTTCCATCTGCCAGAGCATATCTAACTAAGGCTTTGAATCACCTATGTTAGAGTTTTAAAGTATTTCTCACTCTATTGTAAAAATAACTGTGACAGAATGGCTAGATGAAAATTTGTTTAAAAACCCAGTGTTCACAGATGAGGTTAATTTAGATGACTTAGAGGTTCCCATGAAGTATGCTCACAGATAAAAGCACTAATTGTAGACCCCGCAGCAGACTGGGTGCAATGGAAACTAAGGGTTTCCTTAAGGCAAGCACTTCACAACTAGTTTTCTGTTAATTCTTGCGTAAATCACATTCTGTATTCATACAAAAACAACTTAATGTCTTTTCTCTGACAAACTGTACATATAGAAACAAATTTCCAATTGGACATGAACTGAAATTTGTGGAGGTGCTCCGTGTCTTGTGACACTTAAAAAAAGAAAATTCCAGCTTTTATCTTCACAAAACAATGTGGGAAGTTAGGGCAGTGAGGGTGGACAGAACAAAACGAGGCCAGCTACTCTGGGTAGCCAGCAGCAGTCTCTTCGTCTTGAAGACCTCCTTAGGGGCTCCTGGGATTCAGCTGCCCCAGAAAAGAGTTCATGGCTACATGGTGCAAGGCTTCCTTTTGTTTCTCTTGGTAAGTCCACAAGAAGTTCTTAAATACTGTCCAGAGAAGCCTAGGGGTACTGAGCCCCAACTTCTACCGACCCCTTCCACCACCCCTTGAAGCTCCTCGCCGTGGCGGACCAGAGTTCATGTTACTCCCTCTACCCCAGTTACTGCCACTGCGGCCCCCTCTAGAAGGTGTACCACTGCCTGGAGGGCCCCCAAAAGGTTCATCTCTGTGGTATCCGTCATGGTGATCTCCATCCAAGGAGCTGGAACGCCCAGATTTTGGCACTCTCTGGGAAGGTCCTGGGCCCCCTCGGCCTGAAATGAAACATTGATTTCACATGTGACTATTTTATATCAGAGACTGTTAACTCCTGCTACAAACCGGATGACAGAGGAACACTTCTGGGTCTTTCTTTAAAACACAGAGAGTTCTAAGGACATTTAGCAACAGCATTCAGAGCACTAAAAGTTATGCCTCCACCCTCTTGACCACTATCTCATTCCTGTCCTGGCTTGTGGCCATGCCCCTCAGCATCAGCTGTTCCCCATGTTCCATGTTCCCCAAGGCTGTGTGACAGAGACAATGGGAAGCCAAGAGATAAGTGTGAAGCACCGTCTGGGAGTCACAGACCACACTGGGTCACGTCTCCAGTCTAGGAGAAGCGTATCTTTACCCTCCTGAGAGAAGGTTTGAAAAGCGCCGACTTAACTTTGGAAGCCACTAAAAAATACAAAGTTGATGCTGTCAATCACAAGTGTTCTAACCAGGTAAGTGTTTACTATGATTATCTCACAACTGTGGGGCACTTTTGATTTCCTTTTAAATAGTTAAATAAGATATTTCTTGAAAAGCAAAAGCATAAAAAGAAAAACACTAGCTTTTAGAATTATTTCTCCCAGGTATAGTTTTATTTGTTCCAGACTTGCACACACAGACCTTTAGGTATCGTTAAAATTCTGACTTGTAAATTTTTTTCTAATGAGGTGGTAGGCTTTGGCCACATCTCCTATCAAAAAATGACTGCCAATTTTATTTAGTCTCAAATTTTTCGATGGAATTATCTCCCCAGTTAATCTTAACTGGAGCTTAACTTCACCCTAGTTCAGACAAAGAGGTTAGGAAAGCTAGCCAAAGGAATAACTCTGGCTTCTTTTCTTACAAAGTGCAGCCTAGACCCACCTGAAGGTGCCTGGGCAGAGAAACTCAGCTAGGATATCATTTCCACACTAGCCATGTTGCCTCAGCCGGAGACCTATGAAGTCCTCAGTGCTTATGAAAGTCCAAGATTACACTATACTGACCAGCAACAAAATGGGTACTTGGGTGGGGAGACCTACTGGTGATAGATGAGGTAGTTTCTGACAGTTTTGCTCTAAAAAGAACAAAACAACTATCAAGAGCAAAAGACAGAGCTTTGTAATGGAGGGACTGTAAGCATGAGGCATGTTAACCGGTGAGCGAAGCACAAGTTGGGACACCCAGTCTCTCCAGCAGCCTCCAAACCAGACCACATATGCAACAGCCCAGCCTAACCCGAGAGCAGGGCTGTAGTTAGCAACCGGTGGCTACTGCTCTCGACTAAAAGTTAGTGCTGCCTTGAAAACAGGATCCAAAGTTTCAAGTTGTACAAGTATCTACTGTCCCCCTGAAAACAACCCCATCCAGACCATGTTTCCCAAAGTCTTTATGACTCTGGACACAAGTAGTGTTCCTCCTGGGCCCAGGGTAAAAAAAGTATTGGACCCTGGCACTGGACAATTCTTCCTGCCACTGAGGAACCCCTTGAGGGCTCAGAGCAGCCATTAGTGGAGAGCACATATGCTAATTACAGCAAGAAAGGAAGATCAGCAGAGAGGTTGCTGGGGCACTTGCGAAGAGCTGGAGCGGACACCTTGAAGGAACCAAGGACTCTCGGAAGTAAGTGGAGGAGACTTGTGCAGAAGCTGAACTTGCAGTCACCTGAGTGAGAGCTCCGACTGGCTGTGTGTGGGGTGGGCCCACACAAACCACATTTGTACCACACTTGAGAACATGTGCCTCTGCACAGCCTGAGTCCTGGAGGGTAGGATGGAGAAAGGAGCCTAGGTACCCTCGTAGTGGACAGATGGAACAGGCATATACCAGGATGGGGCTGGCCTGGAGATGAGGCCTCCCTTGGCCCCTGTAGCCTTCTTGGCAGGGATGTGGCATCCACAGCTCCTGGAACTGTAATCACTGGCTTCCACTTACCTTTGCCCCCTCGATCCTCAGAAGGCCCCCCTGGGGCTTCCATTTCTCTGTGCTCAGAGGTCCCTGGCCCATCATGCCAGGGGCGCTTTCGGGGTGGCAGGGATGCCATGTCCATGCCTTGGAGAGAAGAGGAACGTTCTCTGCTAGCTGGGGAATGACCATCGTGAGGGGGATGATCAGGGCGGGGAGCATCACGGAAATGTTCGTGGCCCGGCCCTGAAACAGAAAACACAGATCCACAAGGCCAAGAATGTGATAATCTCACTGGATTAAAGTACAGTGTGACCAAAGGCAGACAGAAATCATACTGTTAAGTACATTGAGATGTGAAGAATCAACATTCATTCATGCAAGAAACATTTGCTGAACACCCACCACAGGCCAGGCATAAGCCATATCATGAGCAGACAAACAAGATCAAAATTAGAAATCAACAGACCTCCTAAAATAACAGGAGGCAATAAGGTCCAGAAAAGGTTCTCAGACTTTTTAGTCTCAAGATTTCTTTATACTCTTAGAAATTACTGAGGACCCCAAAGAGATTTCATTTCTGAGAGTTATATCTAATAATATTTGCCATATTAGCAATTAAGACTGAGAAAACTTTAATTCATTTAACTATATTTTCCAAAAATAAATAATTTCGTGAAGAGCCAGCCTGGCTGGTCTAGTGGTTAAAGTTTAGCACTCACCACTTGGTGGCCTGGGTTTGTTTCCCAGTTGTGGCCACAGCACCTGTCTGTCAGTTGCCATGCTGTGGTGGAGGCTCATATAGAACTAGAAGGATTTACAACTAGATATACAACCACACACAGGGGCTTTGGGGAGGAAAAAGAAAATTAAAAAAATAAAAGCAGCGGGGCTGGCCCCCTGGCCAAGTGGTTAAGTTTGTGTGCTCCGCTGCAGGCGGCCCAGTGTTTCGTCAGTTCGAATCCTGGGCACGGACATGGCACTGCTCATCAAACCACGCTGAGGCGGCATCCCACATGCCACAACTAAAAGAACCCACAACGAAGAATATACAACTATGTACCAGGGGGCTTTGGGGAGAAAACGGAAAAAAATAAAATCTTTAAAAAGAATTTTAAAAATAAATAAATAAATAAAAGCAGCATTCTTCCTAAAAAAAATAGTTTTGTGAAAAAAGTGGTATTGTTCTATATTTAGACAATCCCTTTAACGTCTGGCTCAACAGAAGAAAGCTGGATTCTCCCACTCAGTGCGTGCAATCGACTGTGATAAGATGCTGTTGGTTGAAGACTATGAAGACAATGCAGCCTCCATGGATGTGAGTTGGAAAAGAGAGGACCTGCTGGACCCCTGGGAGTGTCTCAGGCCTGCAGGGGTCCTCACACCTCAATCCGTGAAGTGCTGGTCTCCAGTGACCGTAAGCCACAGCAGTTCTCCTTCCTTACCTGGCTCTCTATTTCCGTCCCAGGAGTCTGGTTTCCGTCCTCCTTCAAAGCGAGGGAACTCATCAGGAGTGGGAAGTAAACCCTTCCTTCCTCCTACACAATGGAACAAACAGCACTGCACTCAGACTGCTTCAGGCACATTCACAACGCCCTAACTCTCCATCCCTGTCCTGCCCAGACCTGGTGTCCTCACGCATGCTCACCTCGTGGCGTACCCCGACCTCGACCTCTGAGATCTCTTCCTCGAGCTGCTTCATCAGAAGCATCAAAATTCTCCTCTGGACCAAAGTCTTCAGGACCAGGAAAACCATCCCTTCCTCTGGGGGGAGCACGGCCCTCATGTCTCGGGGGTGCTCCTCTTCTGAAGCTGTCAGGAAAAAACCAGCAGAACATTCACCTAATGAAATAACCTTGAAGCTCTAAGTTCACCTTTCAAAGAAGCATAATGATATGAGAAAATGTAAAACAACATTAAATGGGAGAAAAAATATAATTATGTACTTTTTAAAGTACACATTTTGAAATCCCAATATTTTAGGCAAAAATGGGCAGGAAGGAAACATACCAGAATGCAGGATTATTTTATTTTCCTTTCAGGCTTTTTGGAATAATAACAGTGAGCATTTTTTAAGTGCTTCTAGCATGCCAAGTGCTTTACATGTATTATTTCATTTCATTCATCCTCACAACCACCATTTGAAGCTGGTACTATTACTAACTCTATTCTACCCATGTGTACACTGAGGCACAGAGAGGTTAAGTCATTTATTTAAGGACACCGAGTAAGTGTTGGGATTTGAACTCAGCCAGTCTTGACTCCCTGCCCAGGCCCTTTACCATTGCCTCCCAAATACTTTTCATTATCATTTACATTTTTATAATGGACATTTATTACTTATATAATCAGAAAAAAGTAGGGTACAGATTCACACGTGCCAACTGTACTAGATTTGTTTTGGGCATCTGCTCTGCCATCTGCCCAGGCCCACAGCCTCTACTCAGGGGCAGGCCTTGGGTGGCCATGAACTTCACCAATGGCCCCGGCTCCACAGCTGACTGCTGCAGACCACTTGCTGGCTAGCTAGCAGCTTGGTGCCCTGGCTGATGGACAATTTCACTGGCTCTCAGGAATTCTGGAACTGGGAAACTAAGTCAGCCCGAGGGTTGCTGAAGCAGAGCCATTATGAGGGAGCACCAGCGCGGCAGCAGAAGCCTGCAGGGAAGCAGGAAAAGGGCCCGCTAGCGGAAAAGGTGCATGTGCACATCAAGAGAGGCCGTGGACACTGGAGAAGGGGTAGAAGAGAGCCAGGCCGGCCAGTCTGCATGGGCCGCCTGCCCGTGGCCTCCTCTCAGACCAGGCCTTCTGCTTTGTCTTGAGTCTCCATTCAGTTATCTTTTACTCCAACATTTTATTTTGAAAATTTTAAACTTACACTAAAGTTGAAAGAATAGAATGACAAATGCCCCAGCATCCTTTACCTAGATTAATCAGTTCTGAAGATTTTGCCATACGTGCTTTATTTTCTCTCTAACCATCTATTTACAAATTGATTTCCTAAACCATTTCAAAATCAACTGCCAACAACATGACGTTCCATCCCTCAATACTTCAGTATGTTTCTTCTAAGAACGAGGACTATCTCCTACATAATAATGCTAATATCACTCTAAATAACATGTAATATTATTTAATATGTAGTCCAATTCTATTTCTCCAACTGTCCTCAAAATGTCCTCTACAGTTGTTTTTAAATACAGATTTCAATCATGATCGTACATTGTTATTTAGTGGTCACATCTCTTTGGTCTCCTTTAATCTACAACACTCCTCCTCCTGCATTTTATCTTTTGTGACCTTGACATTTTTAAGGGTATAAAACAATACAAATCGAGGCATAGTAAAATCTGAAACTTTGCACAGATGAAGAGATTCAAGAAATCAATGAAAGTTATTGATGCCAAAGCCACTGGAAATGAGGCTCTTGCAGGCATAAAAAGCTGTTTCAAAGAGTGAATACTTGGAGATCATTAAGAGAGGCCCTTAAGAAAGCTGGGAGCCCTTAAATCTTTTTTTAAAAACTCCCAATAGCTGCTATCCTTAACCCCTCTATTTCAGCCTTCCTGGCCATTTTATCAGCCATTCTTTTCTAACACCTCCTGTTAGGATGGAGATTGCCAATCCGTAACTCAATCACCTATTAGCAACAGTAGTGAGAAATGTGATGGGAAAAGACATGGGAGGGAGTGACGACTGAGAGTGAAGGCAGGAGTGTGCAACAGCACACCGCCACCTGTGAGGCCTTAGAAAGTCAAGAAATGGCTCCGATTCTCAGTGTGATCCCTTATCTGTAAAATGCTGACAATAACACCTATCTCGAACTTCACTGTACAACTACAGGAGCGAACAGCTGGCACACTGTGCATCCTCAATCACCATCATCCTTGATTATTCTGAGTCTCACTGGAGATTGCTCTAATTCTTGTTTTCCTCCATATTTCTTCTATTCCTTTTTGACTCCACACAAGCAAACTGAGTGTCCAAGCCAGACCTCGATCTAATTTAACAGCAAGATTACTTTTCAGTTTGATTTGATTTGTTAAGATCTTCAGGCACTCAAAAACTATCTATTTAACAATTCCTTTATTCTCAATCTAGATATCTATCTCATATTTCATCACCCTAATCAAGGGAACCTGGAGATTTCTAATCAGATTCAAGAAAGTTTATAGAATACTGATCCTCCCACCTCTTTAAAAGGACCAAAAAATAAGCAAAAAGATTTCTAACTAATAAAGACAAAAAAGAACCACATAAAGGTTAAAAAGCATAACTTTTTCTTTAAGTCTAAATGCAAAATCTAGAGAGGGTAGGGCCAGTAATCAATATAATACTCTCTCACTAAGCAAAAGTGGAGAGAACAGGTAAAAAGCTCCAGAGAGAAAGAAATGGATGCAGAGAGCCTCTGTCCCACCTTTCTTCTCTGCGCCCTCGGAAACGTGGGTCCTCAGGATCCCGGGAGAATCGTTCATCACCAGGTCTGCGGCCTTCCCATGCCCCTGGAGGGCCCCGGGCTGCTCCCCGGCCATCCCCCTCACTGAATTCCCTGTGATCAGGAGGAAACGGAGGCCCAGGGCCCCCACGCCTCCACTTCTCTTCTTGTGGTAAAGGTCCTCCTCGCCCCTCAAATTCACGCAATCGGTGGCCAAAGCGCTTGTCAGGGTGGAAGTCATCTGGTCTGCTGAAGTCGTCAGGGAAGTCGGGGTGAGGGCCGCGCCTATCAGGGGGACCCCTGCAGTCCTGGCCACCCCGGAAAGGGCCCCTCTCTGGACCATGCTCAGGGCCACTGCTCTGCTCATGCCGCCTCTCGGACATTGGGCCCATGTGATGGTTTGGAGGGCCACGTGAGTCACCTAAAGAAAACAAAACTGATGTCACCATGTGTTCCAGGAGTCCTGCCAACACAGCCTAATTTTCAGCATCTTAAAGTTTCAGAATGCATTCTTTCATTTAGAATGTTTTCTCTCCGTGGTCCTCGGCATACTTAGGAGCAAATATCCCCAAGGTATCATATAATGGAAAGAACACAGGTTTTGGTGTGCAGATTTCAACTTCCTCACTGACTTGCTAAACAACATGACCTAGGTCAAAGTGCTAATCTCACATGAGATTACCAACTATTGGCTACTCTGAGGATTAATCTAGAAAACATAAGAGAGCCTCAAGGGCAAGAGAATGAGCTACCCTTCCCTACCCCATTCTTTCATGATTTCCTTGGCCCACCTGCTCCATACGCTTGGTGGAAACAAGAGAAAATTCACGCTGCAGGCCAGAAGCCAAGAAGGGGAATTCACCTCTGCACTGCTAAGGACTTTACAGGTCACGGCCACCATCCATGATGCCGCTCTTTAACCCTTTAACCCTTAGGTCATTTAACTTGACTCGTTAACTCACACTTTGATTCTTAACAAAATTCCTGTAGGGCACATGGAATCACAGGCCTCTCTAACTGCTAGGTGACAAAACAGCCTTGCTGTACTTCAGTTTCAGGGTTTATACGAACACTTTCTGCCCCTTTCTGTGAATGATATCCTCATCTATAATATCATCACCACTCTTTGTAGACAGTGCTTGAAAACTAAAGATTTTTAAAAATATTTTAATATATGTAATATATTCAGAGTACTAAATAAAAATGGAAAGAGGCCAGTTAAATTTGTGGTGGCTAACTTAGTTCACCTCCTAACTTTAAAGGGATTTGTTTTCCTGGCTACTTAACTATTGCAGCCATTGTAAATGTATACCTATTTTCTGTCAACATACAATTTAAATCAAACATTTTTAAAAAGTAGGTAGCAAAGGGACACTCTTGCTTATAAAACTAAGTTTTCAAAATGAAATTCTTCCACTTGCCCCACTCATGCCTTTTACTGCTTTTCCCTGGCAATAAAGATGAACTTCCTTTCCTGGTATCACAGTCAGCCCTAATTCTTATCCTCCCAATGTCCTTCCTCTTTCACTTTTGTCCATTTCTCTTGGCCATTTCAATCCCTCCTCACCATTCAACATGTATAAAAAGCCTGGAAATTTCAACAGAAAAATACACCGTTAGAAGGATTCTCTTTCAGTTCTTCCTGTCCCTTCTGCATCCTCCTCTTTCCTTCACTAAACTAGCCTCCCTGCGGAGGAAAGCGCCTTCTAAATTGCCTCTCTGTTCAGTCACTTGCAAATAGCCTATATGGGTTTCCTTCTGGTAGGCAGGCCCCTCATTTCTCAGTGTCTTCCTGCAGCTAGTGGCATTTTTTCTGACTTTATGTTGCTTGAACTTAATGTGATCTCACATCAGACACAGCAGACCTTTTTGACCTGAGGAAGCTGAACACATTCCAGTTGGACTTACCTATGAATAACAATCCTCCCATTACCTCTATCTGTTTAAAAGTACCCTGGCTCCTCCAAGGAAAGAAACCCACCACTACAAATTAGAAGGGATGTGGCCACCGGTGATGGGGCGGCAGCGCTGGTTAATCCAGTAGGGGATGGCAGGGCCACTTTCTCGGCTCTCCCTTCTCCCTTTGGTCCCTGGGAGGAGAAAGAGAGGAGGAAGAAAGAGAAAGAAAGAGAAAGAGGTAAAGAGAAAAGGGGAAGAGCAAGGAGGAGAGGGAAGTAGGTGGAGACAGACATAGGGTAGGGGAGAGGAAGAGAGGCAGGCTCTCAGTTTGTTGATGGATGTACCTTGCGGGTAATAAACTTTTTTTTTCTTAGGGTCCCCAAATTCCAAAGATTGGTTCTTGATGCCTTCTTTCTCTTTTTCCCGGTTGGCTACCACCTTCCATAGGATGGGACTAAAATAAACATTCTCCTAACTCCTTTCTCTCTCCTTTCCTACTTCTAATAACTCTCATAAATTCAAGACTAAGCTTTCAATTCCCAAAGTCCTAGGGCCATAAATGCTACCAAGGACTTTTCTTAATCCGATGAAACAGAGGCGAGAAAACTAACATGTACCACATAGGGCGGTGGGCTTAGCCAATTAACAGGAGTGAAGTTCTTTGAAGTGCAATCCCCAAAGCACTCGTGGTTCTTTGGTTTGTGTCCTCTCTATGAAAGAGTTCACCGAATTTAACACTCCACCTCCTAACCTCCCTCCACGGATACTCCCTCACAGTCCTGTCCTCTACCCTCCATCCGACAGCGTGCCCGCCCACTGTACTCCTGCTCCAATTCTTCCTGCAGGTGTGTGAGAGCTTGACCCCTCCGCAGAACAAGGGACTCTGCTCTGGGGGTGCTCTCTTTCAACTCTTGGGATGAACTCCACTTCCAAACAGCCTCCCATCTAAATACTGACACCTCTCTCTGTGCTTTCCAGGACATCAACAACCTGAGCATGACACACTGACACAGCTGTACAGTGCTTTCTTCTTTTCAAATGATGCAGAACAATGTACCCAGCTAAAGAATTCAATATATGACACAATTTGAGGGGAGATGGGGATGATATTAAAAATATCGTTTAAAATCATTGAATTCTTTATCCCATCAAAAAATTTAAACTGAAACAGTTCAGCTCTCAGGTGTGCTAAACACATGCACTTGCATTCACTGAGCACAGGAACCACTTCCATTCCCAACAGATGGACAAGGCCGGCCCAGGCCCAGGCCCTGCTGCTAGGGGTCATCCAAGTCATTCCACCGCCAGCTTCTGGTAGTGAGGAGCTTATTTCCTCTGGGCAGCATTTTTGGCTAACTAAAGCAAATCTATGAAAACAACATAAGACAAAGCTATGACCTGAAATGACTGTGCTCTTCATTTTTCCTAGAGGTTCAAATGACCGTTCTATCAGTTACTTACCAATAAAACTTTTAGTGTAAGATTTATCCAAAGATGGAAGAATACAATCTCTTATTCAGCCGAGCAAGTATTTACCTTTGTTAGGGCCAGGTCCTTGTCCAGGGTTAAGAGGGGGGATGCGACCTTGTGCTCCCTGCTGCCCTAGGCCTGGTATCAGGGGTGGGGGGCCTGCGTTCTGTCCTTCCTGAAAAGACGTTTTTAAAGCGGGGGTGTGAAATCATAGGCTTGTGCTTCATGAATAGCAATTTTATTATAATGTGACAAGATAAAAACACTAGGTTGCCCCAAAGCCTCCAGCAGTAAATATATAGCTAGTGACAGTACAGCAAAATTGTCCTTCAACTGGGGGAAAGACGATACTCCTCTTACCATAACAAAAGGAAACGGTTATAGTTTAAACCTGCTAACAGATTTTATTTAAATATAGATCTTTACTTGCAATGCCAAGCAAGATCCTCAATGGAAAGTCAGAGATCATAAGACAATAGTGACACACTCTGCACAGAGGAGGAACTTGTGGCAAAAGTAAAGACCTGGAAATCTGCCAGGATAGGCCAACTCTGCTCTTGCATCCATGACTCCTTCCCAGCTATAGAAAATAATCAATCGTCTCAAGAGGTTAGGGCCGGCATGAAAAGGCGGGAGTGGGAGAAGAAGGAAGGAGGTCCTGATGAGAAAGATGTTCACACTGGCGTTCTCCTTTCACTCCCCCTTATGTCTACTTCCTAATGTCCCGCCTTCAGCACCCTACTGCTCATTCCCAGCTAAGTCACCTGGGACTGTTGGATTCATTAGGTTCTTGCAGTTTCTGTCTGATAAAACCTGCTGCTCTGTTCCTCTTATCGCCTTGCTCTAGAATCCCAGAGCTCAACCCCAGCTTGTCCCCAGTCCTAATATTCTGAATTTTTATCTAGCCATGTCTAAATTCTAATCCCCCACACTATCCAATGACCTTGCATCAGGTCTCTTGACAAACAAACAAATAAATAAATAAACAAATATCTATCTAGTCGTTCCTTCATATAAAAAATGCATTTAGTGACTGGACCTACTATGAGAACAGCAGTTTCAAAACCATCAATAGCAAAATTGCTTTCACATTCCAAACCAGCCACACGAAAGAGCAGCCTTGAGAGGAGGTTTAGCACTGCAGTTATAAATGGCCAGCATTAACTCAATACCAGTAATTTCTACACTTCTTTGTTGCCTGTCCCTTTTACCCAAGGACAGCTCTTATCAGCATCTTTCATGCTACTACTTTGACACCTGAAAGCAATTTCACTAAATTAAACCAATTAAAACAACTGGTTTAAGTAACATGGTCAAAATGAAGAAAGTCAGTTTTCAGCATATAAAAAATATCAGCAAATATCTTCATTAGGCAGCTTTTGTGAATTGAAATGCCCCGTATTGTATCCAACCTTCATACTCATTCTACCAATATTTCTATGGGTCAATTAAATCTTTAGAGCCAGTACACTTTTCATATGTAAAATCTTTTACTACATGATACAATAAAAACTCTTACTGAATTGTCCCAGAAACTTAGGCCTGTCTTCTTGAATCTGACATGTTTATAATTTCAGTCATAATGTGGTATAGCTACGTATAAGTTCATTAAGATTTTATCCTCCAAAATGAAAACCATTAATTCACTGCCATAAGGTCAGGTAAGTAAATATTATAAACACACACAAATGCACTCTGTATTAATAAAATACATAGTAGTTCAAGTTTTAGGGCAATGCAGGATGGCAAACCCCATTTGGTAAACCTGAGACTTATGAAACTCATCCTAAATTCTGAAAAGTGCCCAAGAAATTCTGGAAATAAACTCAAATGCCATCACATTCTTCAATGCTATGACATTTCTAAGTTCTAGAAGGTCTTCTGAAGAGTTAATATACAATCTACTTATTTAGCTAGTAAATTCAATGGTCATCTTCACAATGCAGATCCTCAGAGACGTTTGAAAAAACAAAACCGACTGTGTCTTCTGCGCACAGTATCTGCAACAGGCTCTCTTCTGAGTGAAGGAGCACCTGTGCGCGAAGACCAGGAGTCAGCGTTATTAGCTCACTCATGGACTCACTTTTGGTCCGTTAACTGACTTCAGGGACACAAACTCAGTTGTTCATACCCAGATAATGCTTCCCAACTACGAAATTCAGAAAAACATAAAAACCACAGCATCAAACAGTGCTAAATCCATTCATTCTTGTGTAGTCATTTTGTAATTCATCCCAAGCAACCTGAACTCTCCTCATACCACCTCTCAAGCATAAGGTCAGCGAATGGGTAGTAAAACTTGGCTGACCGGAACAGAATCCTCAAAAAAAGGTCAAGATGATTTCTACAGAAATGCTGCCTGTAAAAATTTTTATATGTGAGCTGGAAAGAACTTGAACAGAATTTCATCCAAAGGGTCACCATTTGAGAACCTGCAGTCTGGACTCAGAGATCCCTGATAGCACTCACTGAAATGAAAACACTGAGATCATGGCCCACAGTACACTCGGGAGTTAACTGCCCCATACTGTCGTAAACAGGGGGCCAGAGGCAGATGGGAGGTGGTTCAGTCGCTGGCAGGCCCATGGAAGACCAGACTGCGAGGTAAGGACCCAGAAAAGGTAGCGCGGCATGCTTCTTCCTTAGGGCCACGGCTCTTTTGGAGCCCTGGGACAATTATGAACTGTATTCAATTGATCTTTTGAGTTGATCTTTTCTGGAAGAACCTCTATTAGAAAAACGTAGGTTGAGAAGTAAAGATTCAGAATGCGACATGTTTAATGGTCTATTTAATTATTCTTATTTCCTTCTTTAGCCATGATGCTATTCTCAAGCCACTAACACTACTTGAGAGACGTTTCTACCAGCTGTGACTGCTTTTCACAGTATTTGCAAGTGCCGCCTCAGTGCAGAGCGTATTTTCCCAATGTATTGTAATGCCTACAAGTTGGAAATATATAATACCTGATTGAAGGGGGCCCGGGGCCCATCACCTAGCAGAGCTGTTTTCTGCTGCTGGAATGATATTGGCCCTTGAGATGGATGTGGCCCTCTTGCCGGGTTCTGCTGTCCCTGAGGTCCAGGGGGCCCTTGCATGCCACCCTGGGGTGGAGGTCCCAAAGAGCCCTGGGGCGGCCCCTGCTGACCTTGTGAGCCTGGAGGCCCTCGCAATTCCTGGGGAGGGCCCAGCATTGATCCTTGGGGTGGAGGCCCCTGCATGCCTCTCATTTCCTGAGGGCCGTGTCCCAGTAGTCCACTTGGAGGGTGAGGTCCTCTCATCTCTTGAGGCGGGTGGCCCATCATCATCCCTTGGGGAGCAGGACCCTGATTCTCTCGGGGGCCTGGAGGACCCTGCATTCCTCTTGGATTCAATCCCATCAGAGGTCCCTGAGACACAGGACCTTGGATCCCTTGAGACCCTGGCCCGCCTTGTATCCCATGAGGATGAGGAGGTCCTTGCATTCCTCTGGGACCAGGTGGTCCCTGCATACCTTGAGTACCAGGAGGCCCCTGAGGGCCCATGTGACCCTGGGGACCAGGTGGGCCTTGGGGGCCTATGTGACCTTGTGGGCCAGGTGGACCCTGAGGACCCATATGACCTTGAGGACCAGAATTACCCTGTGGTCCTGGTGGTCCTTGAGGTCCCAAAGGGCCATGAGGTCCAGGATGCCTTTGCAATCCTTGGGGCCCATGCAAGTCCTGAGGCCTCGGCAACCCCTGGGGTGGGCCCTGGGGCCCTTGTGGTCCCATGAATCCTTGTGGCCCCCCACCTCCCTGATGCAGTGGAGGACCTTGTGGTCCCATTTGACCCTGGGGTCCAGGGGGTCTAAACTGTCCCTGTGGACCTGGAGGCCCCATTTGAGCCATGTTCATTGGCATCTGCTGAGATGGATGGGGCTGTTGAAAACCTTGAGGAATCTGAGACATTGGACCTTGTCCTGGAAAGGGCTGGGGTCCGAGGAGAGGGGTGCCAGATGAAGGAGGAGGCTGAATTTGCTCAGCCTGTTTCTGTGCAAGTCTTTCAATTTTAAGTTGCTGGAAAGAAAGAAAAAGTATACCAATACATATGTCAGAGCCTTTGAAGATGAGAATATTGCTATCACTTTTTTTGTTGGGGGAGTCTTAAAACCTCTTAACACCCTAATAGTAACTAGAGTCCATTTAACATTCAGATATGCTGAGAGCACGCAGGCTTCCAGACTCACTCCGGACTGCTGCTTTTTAGGTACTGGGAAACAGCAGTCAGGATTATTTATATTCATCTTGATCAGGGAAAGCTCAGTAATTTTCTAGTATTTTATTATTCTTGGTAGCTGTCAAAAGTAAGAAAAATAGGAACAAACCACCTGCTCTAGAACTGACAGAAAACAAAAAATTCTTTTATCTGTGGATAAATAAGTGAATCCAAATTAAAACTATGTTGGCTTCGTCTTTTCTATTAAAAATATCTATTTAACTTAGGACTACTCACTGCTTGACTGACCTGGTTTTAAAAGTCTAAGAAACAGGATTCTTTTAGAAACTAGCTTCCTCACGTTGCATTAAGAAACAGTGGTGCTCATCAGACCCATCTAAGAGTCACTTCCTTCCTCCTTAAGATCATTATCAATGAAAAATGTTATCACTACGTTCTGACATCATCTCAAATCCCCCTAAAGAACTTTACACACCTCCAGAAGCTGTGGGTTAGTATACTGTAATGTAGCCATTTCTTGTTCAATTTCTGCTTGTGTTTTTTTCTTCTCTTCCAATTTAATATCCTCTTTTCTGTCATTCAGCACCTCATTTGGGGCAGGAATTGGAACTTTATTTTGCATCCAAGCCTTGGGAAAGAAGAGAATATTAAAACATACCTTAAGTGTGTAAACTAAAATGACAGAATAAGAAAATCATTCTATAACGTCATTGGTTCATTCAAACCTGCTGAATATAAGTCGGCTCACCTGGTGTACCATCTTTATTTCTCATGCTAACTCTTAGTGACACAGGAGTGGAGGTAGGCAAGCACAGTACTGGGTAGAAATTACCAAGTCAACAGAAACTGTAAGATCTTGCATGTTATTAGGAATGCAAAGCTTGCCTGCCTCTTTAGAAGAGCATATGCACTCTGTATTGAGGGGACAAATAAAGCAGAAGATAGAAACAATACAGAAGAGAGTCAACATACTCTCCCTGCTCCAAGCCTCTTTTTCCTCCCTCTTTTGGTGGCTTGGATAATACAAAGGTGAGAATTACAGAAGATCTAGGGAAGATTCATGACAAACAGCAAAGCATTAGATGGGAACTATGTCTAAGAATGCCTGAAATATGTGAAGAATACTCCAAGAAGAGTCTATCGTAAAGAAATACCTTCAACTGATGATATAATCCAAGGGAAACATACTGGTGAACTTCAATTAGACTCATCAAGCACAAAGTCCCGGTGCATGAGGAAGTGGGGCCGCTTTTAGTTACTCACCTGCTGGAACTGAGCAGGAATAGGTTTTGCATAAGGAACTTTCTTCTGAGGTACTTTTTTCTGATCCTTTTGCATCACCTCCTCCATTCCCCAATCTAAACCTGGAATTGTCATTTCAATTTCATTTGATTCATCTTTCCCTGTAACCATAAAGAGTAATAGTTAACCAAGGAAACGAAAGAAACTGGCTACTTGATCAATGAACACATTTTTGGAAGAAAAGATTTTAAACATTATGCAGTTTCTATCACTTTTATCAACATTTCTCAACATAAATCATTTTGGCATTTTCAAAATAATTTAATACCATGAAGATAAGAAACAGGTCTACGAAAGTTTTATAAAAATAAAATTTATAGGTACAACTTCTCTTACCCATCTGCTCTTGTTCCATAGCTAATTTTAGTTGTTCCGGTATTCCCATCCCTGGAATTACTGCAAGGCTATTAGGTTCAAGGTCATCTATAAATAGGAATACATCCAGTGTCAATAGATTTTACAAATGTAGTGGCCCAATAAAATTTACACTTTATAAACATGAAACATATTGCTGATGATTTATAAATCAATAAACTATAAAACTAAAATTAGTTTCGTATAATTTTCTTCATGCCTAACATTTGTACAACAGAATATCAGATTTCAAAGAAGGATAAATGTGCAAGAGCCTCACCATATTCTACTCCATCTTCAGACATTCCAGGTAACAGGTTTAGATTATATCGATCTCGCATTTTATCACCTGGTCGGTTTCGGGTCCAGAATTTGCTGTCAAAGTAAAAGTAATTAGAGGCTGTGGGAGCATGGTTTCAGTGTTTATCTGGGCACTCAACCGTAGTAAGCAGTCCCCTGGTAAACATAACAAAGTTTTACAATGCCTTTCTTCTAAAAATTTTAAATGTTGAAAGATTTTTTTTAATCAGAAACAAAATAAAATTCAAATAATGAAGCCATATTCAGTACCCAACCTCCTTCTCGTAATACATGTATTTGCAAACCACTACAAAAATGTCCCCCCCCGAAAAAGCTCCTAAGCATAAGGTGGAATAAATTAATACATCAATCTATCAATAAAAATTATACATATTTATTTCTGCTACTCCATGAATACAGTAATTCCTTGTTCCTTTTGATATAAATCTTACCTAGTGTGGTCATTTGAGCCTGAGCAGAGAATATGTCCAAGAGGATGCCAAGCCAGACTCCAGATCATTCCTTCATGGGCCATCTCCATTCCACCCACCTCCTTCTCTACCCTGTAATAGCACCGCAGACAGAAGTCATTTTTTCACAAAAGTTAACAAAACAAAAAAAGACATATTCTTTTAGTGTAACACAAAGCTACCAAAGCCTGTTACTTTGGATCTGGTCAATTACACATGTTTCGGGGGTACTGATTTGTCATCAGTAATATATTCTTTTACCCAAAGAGCACTTCAGAGGGGAAATGCTTCAAGAATGATTTCATCAACAAGAACCCAGGAAATCTGTTTTATTCTCCCTTAAGGATTCCACATCCAAAACTAGAGGCGCTACGTTCTCTGTTCTAAGCTGGGTTTATAAAATTGAAAACTGCAGGAAGTCTCTAATACAGGACATATGAACACTCAGAAAAAATACAAAACTTTATCATGTTTTACACTTTCAGGTGCTCTCTTCATAAAATACACAACTTCTTTACATAATACGTGTTACATACCCAACATGCCAGAATAACAAAGAGCCATCAGAACCCCCACTGGCAAAAAGTCCTTCATGAACAGGATGCCAGGCCACAGCTGAAAAACAAAAACATGGGGAAATGCAAAATTATTCTTATTATCTCAGAACACTACCCGTAAGAGAACAAGAAGCATATCAAGCCACTGACCTGTGGCCTCTTTCTTATGACCTCGGAAGACTTGAAGCTCTTCTTTCAGGTTTCGTATATCGAAAAGTTTACAAAGATGGTCACGTGATGCTGTGAGTAGCCAATTGCCATTGAGATTTAATTTCACTTCCATTACTGTGTTTTTATGGGCATGACTAGGAATAAAGTATCAAGAAAATAATCTGTCAGAATTCAAAACAAGTATAAATCAATATGGCCATTTTCGTTGGAAAGCACATAGGTCAAGATGGCAAGAGGTTTGGCCTAGAAGCAATAAAGCACGTAACATCACGGGACCACAGTTTAAAAGTACAGTTGAAAGAAATAGGTCACTGAAAGAAATAATGCCCGTTATCTAAGCGTAGCTTTCGCTAACCAGTTAAAATAGCAGCTGAGCTTCAACTGGAGGAAAAGTTTATCTGTAAGGCAGAGGAAGCACTTGAACACATACAGTTATAGTCAATAAAGCTCATTAAATGTAAAAAATTCAATGAAGCTCTTCTCATTAAGATGAAGCATAAAAATGATAAAAAAGGGCACAGGCTTGAGGGTTAATTTGAACTAAAGACATCATAATGAGCCAAGGCATGCTATTTGGTTTGGCCTTTGGAGCTGTGCAACAAGGCAGCCTTGCTCCAACCAGCTCACTCTGGATATGGCTCACGTGCCTATCAGAAGGACCATGATACAGCTGCTTGGTGAAAAAAAAATAACATTCACATAACTATAAATGTTTACAGATAATTCAAAGAGAAAATTTTATTATGTGGCTGCATCATAAATAAGCACTTCAGACACAAAATAAGAACTGATTCAAAAATTGAGGAAAAACTTCTCTATAAAGAGATGTAGGGAGATGCAGAAAGTTAGGCTGTATCTAATAACCGGTACACATATCAACTCCATACAGTGCCAAAATGTGTTATGATGAGGAGAGACAGTAAGCTAGAATAGTAATAACTACCTCTTCCTCATCATCCTTCCCACCCCGACCCCCAACCCCTGTGACACCCAAATTCAATTTAAGTATATGCGGGAGAACAAAAACCAAACCTTATTTCATTAGGAATTTAGAAAGAAATCATATTTAACTAAGAAGAAGTCTACAGACACATGTCCATGTGTTGTCTGCACTACTTTTTCAGGAATACAGAAGAGGAGAGAAAGCTAAAAGTTCAAGAATCCAGGCAACTTTATTCCCCTTTGTTTAGGACCAAGGTGGAGCTCCTATCACTTACAGTGTTGCAAGACTCTGCCCAGTCTTGGGATCCCAGAACTTGATCGGCTGTTGACTATCTTTACTTCCTGAAACAACTAACCCTTTTGTTGGATGCCAGTCTACACATTTCACATCAGCACCATGCCCTGTAGGAAACAAGTTAAGATAAAAACCTAATCAGTCATACACATTTAAAGCAGGACTCCATTCTAATTCAAACCAAAGCAGAGAAATTTACTCAACATTTTGATCCTAGTGTTTAGTCATCTTAAACTTTTTAAAAAGACTCTACTCTTTTTATCTGGAAGACTTTTGGATATAGCAACCTCTCCTTCTATGCCAGGATGCACAAGAGCCATTACTCTTCTCTTGGAACTAAGCCCATCTTTTCGCTTACTTGCTGGAAGGCCAATCAAGGCTTTTTGGAAGCTACACATCTTAAGCCCCCACATATAAAGCTTTACAAACTTTCCACGCTGTACCTGGATTATCCTCAGCACTAGGCACAATTTCTGCCATTCACTTTAGTTTTCCCACTATGCAGTAGTCCTTACAAGGCTAAAGATCAAAAGTCCTAAATTCAGGTTCAGACATCACCACTTTCTACACGTGACTAGGAAAAATGTATTCCATCCTTCTGATAATAAAAGCTATGCTGCTGAGTGCTTACTATATGTTAGGCAGTGTATTGAGCACTTATAAGCACCACCTCTTTAAATCCTCACAAAAGCCTGAGGAAAGTATTGTCATTATCTCCATTTTACAAGTAAAGAAATAGAAGGACTGGAGGGGTTAAATAACATGGCCTAGATTCCAAAGCTAGTCAACAAGGAGGAGCTGGAATCTGGACCTGGTCTACAGGATTCCATAGAGAGTTCTCCTAACCACTGTGCTAAAGCATGAGGTCACTTCACAAATGTAACAGATTAGCTGTTACTAAAAATCACAAAAGCAAAAATCAGAATGTATAAAACTGAAAGAAATTAGTATGATTTTTGAAAAACTGAGTGCTGTACAAAAAGACCCTCAAGAGTATTTTTTATAGCAAATGCACTAAGAAGCAAGTGAGGAGTGAGGTAAAGAGCATTTGGAATAGCTCCTTCTCTAACCTGGATCAAATCCAACTTCTATGAATTTGGGAGAGGGAAAGAGGAAGGCTATAGAAGAATAAGAAAAAAGGGAAGTACAAAAAAAGAGATGGTTCTAGAGGCATTGCAAAGTGAATTTGCACCAACTCAGAAGGGGAGTAATGCCCACCTCAAATAGGCAAGAACTTATCGAAAGACAATATTCCATGCTGGCAAGGATCTAGGGAAATACCAGCCATCTGGAGAAGAGTTTGGCACTGTGTATCAAAAGCATGAAAAAAAAGCGCATATCCTACAACCCAACAATCCCATGTCTCAGAATTTATCAGAAGGAAAAAAGGGATGTCCAAAAAAATTTGTTTACAAGAATGTTTACAGATTTAGTTACTTTTAAATGTCCTTGAATAGGAAATAAATATATTACAAAATAAATTACAGTATGGTATATGTGCTCAAGGGAATATGATGCGCCTACTGTAAATGATCCTATAGATAATAACATAATTAGAATATTCATACTAAGTTTACTTAAAAAAAAACACCAGTACAGCATTCCTAATGCCATCACTGTAAAAGACAAACAAATTAACAGCATGAGTTACAGTGTGTGCACATCTGTATATGGAAGACAGGCAAAAAGTCTAGACACCAAACTGTTAACAGACATAACGTTAAGCTGAGTGGTGGTACAAAGGCGACTCTTATTTCTCTGTGAGTTTTCTGTTTTTATATTCTCTACAATGAACAGACAATATTTTGTAACTGGGATGTGAAGGTGGGAAAGAGGAAGGGAGGTTTTGTTGTTGCTTTGATTTTTTATTAAAAAAAAAAAAGAACTGAGAATAGAAAAACTGAATAGAAATACAACTCAGTCCCCCACCAGTCCCTTGCTCGCCTTAAGAACTTTTAACGTTATTAATGATTTGATCCTAAAAAGACATGACCAGGGAATTTAAAACTTTATGGGCCACTATCACCTAAAATTAAATATTATGTATAGTTATGTATGTATTTTAACCAAATTTGAGTGGAAAATGCGTGAGAATGCACTTTTAAAACATGATGCACTGAGCAAAAAAGTGCACGTTCTCAGCAACCATCTCTACCTTCACCTTCTCTGGGACACTTTTATTACATAAAGTAGATCTGTTTAGTTTAAAGAAGTATAAGCAAAACCAAAGGAACAACAAAATATATTTTAGCTGCTTTAATTTTGTTTTCTAAAGTTTTCTAAAATGTATTTAAGTAGAATTCAAAAAAGTGAGGAATCCCATCCACCCTTTTCTGTTTTAAATGAATTTACCCGTAGCCATATAAGTCACTAACATAAATCAAACTGATGGGTACTGATTCTTGGATATTATTTTATTGGTCACTGTCCTTAATGATAAAAATAATACCATGAGTAAACACACACACTTCTTATGTATGGTAATATTCGAGGCAAAGTATGTACACTGACTCTTCACTTTACATATGAAGATTACAAAGCACAGCCAGGTTAAATAGCTTGCCCACAATCACAGTTGAAATATGGCAGAGCAGACATCTGAATGCAAGGAGCTGGCCCCTGAGCCAGTGCTCTTAATGCCTATTTCTATACTGCTTTGGTAGATGTGAAAAGGTCAGTCTAAGAGTCACAGGAGGAAAAGAAAACAAAAATATGTGCCATCCCGTCTGCTTCTATGTGCATAAAGACTCACTGAAGGATGGCACAGAGCACACAGCAAACTGTGAGAGGAGGGGACCATCCAAGCCTTTACAACATTTACTTGTATTATATACTTTTAAAAAATTAAATACAAATAAATAAAATAACCTAAGAAAATATGTGCAAAAAACTATGCCACATGCTAACATTTGTGGCTTAAAAAGAGACACATACACACACATATACAGAGCACATACATACATTTGCTGAAAAATGCATAAAATGAGGGGCTGGTCCCATGGCCTAGTGGTTAAGCTTGGTGCAGTCCACTTCAGCAGCCTGGGTTCAGTTCCCAGGCACAGACCTACACCACTGGTCAGCAGCCATGCTGTGGTGGTGACCCACACACAAAATAGAGGAAGACTGGCACAGATGTTAGTTGAGGGTGAATCTTCCTCAACAACAACAAAATTTTAAAAATGCGTAAAATGTGTCTGAAACAATACGCCAAAATATGATAACTGCCTCCAAGAAGGGGAACTGGGTAGCAGGGGAACAAGGGTAAGGAAACTTCACTGTATATGGTTTGGTTGTTTGTAAACACTGAAACGTGGGAATGATTTACTGAGAAAATATTCAATTAAAAAAATTTAATTTACTCAACAGTGAATTGATTACCTCTGGAAAGTGGGTATGAAATCATTACAAGTAGCATATATCATTTCTATAATTTTTTGCAAATGAAAAAGAGGAAAAATAAATAGATTAAACTGACAGAAGTAAATTGATATGCAACTGCTTCCTTCTTCAGGGAAAAAAAGAGTTCCTAGATTCCCGATGAAGTAACAAGAACTATCTGTGTTTTTTTGTTTTTTTAATTGACATGGTTTGGGTATTTTTTGGTGTGTGTGAGGAAGACTGGCCCTGAGCTCACATTTGTTGCCAACCTTACTTTCTTTTTCTTCCTCTCCCCAAAGCCCGATCACATAGTTGTGTGTCCTAGTTGTAAGTCCTTCTAGTTCTTCTCTGTGGGACGCCGCCACAGTATGGCCTGATAAGCAGTGTGTAGGTCTGCACCCAGGATCCAAACTGGCAAGCCTCTGGCCGCTGAAGCAGAGCATGACAACTTAACCACTACACCACTAGGCTGGCCCCACAAAAACTATTCCAAATTATAAAATTCTACATTCTTATGTCAATATAGATACATTTAGACCCAGGAGAACCAGATAATAAAAATTTATTCTAAGAAAGTGAAAGATTTTTTTTAACTTTTACATTTAAAAAATGGTGTTCATAATAGTGAAGGAGTGTAAACAAATTCTAGAAGCTGAATGATTAAATGAACTTCGCCATAGCCAAAAAACAGAAGAAACACACAACTATCTAAAATGAAGATTCTGGAAACGAAGAAAAATGCTCATGAAACACAGTGAACCTTTAAAATGAAAACAAAGGGGCCAGCCCCAATGGCCTAGTGTTTTAGTGTGCTCTGCTTCAGCAGCCCAGGTTCAGTTCATGGGCACAGACCTACACCACTCTGTTAGCGGCCATGCTGTGCTGGCAGCCCACACACTACAAAATAGAGGAAGATTGGCACAGATGTTAGCTGAGGGTAAATCTTCCTCAGCAAAATAAATAAATAAATGGCAAGCAAAATAATGCATACACAAACTATATATATGCTGTGACAATGATTATAAAATGTGCATGTATAATTACAAAAATGTAGATATGAATAAAGAGGAAATGAAAATTATATTGGGATAGTGGAACAAAGGTAAAGTTTTCCTATTCACATTTCCTCTAATGTTATATTGTGCTTTTAACCATAAATAACATGCATTAGATTTTTTATATGTGTGAACTTGTTGATATGTTTTTAAAACGAGAAGTAAAAAAGACACTGACTGCAAGTTACTTTGCTAGGTTAATATTTTCTATCAAATTAGCAAAAGTTAAATCTAGTGACACACAGTGTTAGTAAGAGAATAACAGGCACTCTCATCTATAAAGGTAAATTAGTACAACTTTTGGGGGGTGCCGTTTGACCACGTCTAACAAAATGTTAAACACTCACAGCCTTTAATTCTGTAATTCCTCTGCTGGGAATTTACCCTATGTCTGTGGCTGTAAAAGCACACCAAGACTTATGGATAAAGGTATTTCTTGCACCTTGTCTGAATTGCAAGACCAGAAACAACCTAAATATGAATCAATGAGGGGTTATTTATGAAATCAAGGTATATCCATATAATGGAATACAATACAGCTGTGAAAACTGAGGCAGAAAGAGGGAACTTTTGGGGATGATAGAAATGTTACGTATCTTGATTATGGTGTATCTATTTGTCAAAACTCATAGAAGTGGACACCTAAAAATGGTGAATGTTACCATATGTAACTTATACCTCAATAAGGCTGACTTTTAAATTATATTAGAAGAAAAATAAAGTATAATTTAGTCCTATTCATACAAAAGAAAACTTGCGGCCAGCCTAGTGGCATACTGGTTAAGTTCGCAGGATCCAATTCAGCAGCCCAGGTTTGGATCCTGGACATGGACCTACACACTGCTCATCAAGCCATGTTGTGGCAGTGTCCCACATACAAAACAGATGAAGACTGGCACAGATGTTAGCTCAGCAACAATCTTCCTCAAGGAAAAAGAGTAAGACTGGCAATAGATGTTAGTTCAGGGACAATCTTCCTCACCAAAAAAAAGAAAGGAAGAAAGGAAACTTAAGCTGGTAGTAAGTTTTTTAAGAAGAAAACATGCTATGAGAATAAAAAGGCATTTACTCTTCTGTACTACTTGAAGTTTCTAACATGTGCTTTTATAACTTTATTTAATGGCAACTGTCTTTGGTTTCCCTCTATTCAAAGCTGAATGGAACAACTGATATCTATTAGTGCCTTCATTTGCCAATACAGCACTAACCAGTGCCTGTGGTCCCAGGAAGATATGCTTCAGAGCCTCAGCAGGGATGCGTGTTTTCACTGACAGGTCTTGGACTCGGTATGGCTGTCTTAAGTTTCAAGGATATTATGGGTCTTGTGAGCCGGCATGTCATACATAAACACTTAATCTTATATAAATTATTATCTCAGAGAAAAATGATTGAGTCCCAAAGACACACATTTATCGATTTCAACCATTAACCCTAAAGAATGCCTCTACAGTAATTTTCATCATTTCAAAGATCCAGATTATCAGGATGGAATCCTTCAAAGTTCTTTGTGATCCCCAAACATGGAGATTCCAAGAATGTAGTATTTGCAACGCTTAAGCAAGTACAGACTGTTTTTATGGCCTAGCAACCTAGATATTTTAGTACTAAAAACATCTTGCTAATGGCTCAAGATTTCAGGACTAAAAACTTCTGGCCAATGAAAGATCAAGTATTTTTAAAACTGGTATTTAATGAAACTTTTCAGAATCAAGCTTGTAAAAAGTATGAAGATAAAACTCTCACCACCACCAAAGCTACTCCAGATACTACAAAGCGTAACACAGGAACAAGGTGTAGCCCCACAGGGGACAGACCTGAGTCCATACGTGGACTGTAGTAAACACACACAGTCCTCGGCAGGGGAGGGACCTGAGTCTATAGGTGGACTGCAGTAAACACACACAGTCCTCGGCAGGGGAGGGACCTGAGTCCATACGTGGACTGCAGTAAACACACACAGTCCTCAGCAGGATGGCAGAGCTTCAAAGGAAGCCAGCAACACAGGCACATGGGTACCAAGTAAAGGCTCCAAGATCCCTGGGAAAGGTCACAGTATTTTATCTGTACTTGACTTCAATTAGAAATGGAGGATATGCTCCAAGAAGATTTCAATATCAGGACTTGGAGTTGCAATTAACAAGTCCTAAAATTAAGAGATTCCAGTTGCAAATCATTATATAAAGAACAAGATAGTCATAATAAATCTGTGTGGAATCCCTGATAGAAGAGATAAAAAATATTTTCATCATCACAAAAAGTCCTAATGGACAACACTGATTTAGACTATAATTAGCCATTTTAAAGAAAGTCATATCATTTTTATTCACTATCTCAGTTATACAATGAACACCACCACAAAAATTATCTTCAACTGAGACTAGAGCTCAGAAGACCTGCAATTTATCCAGTCCTGTAATTTTTATGTAAGAGAACAGTGAGGCCTAAAAGGGTTAAGCCAGTGGCTAGAGACGGCCCAGATTTTCTTCTTCCCGTTCCAATCTTCCCTTCACCTCACTAAATATAACACCCAGATGAAGTGACAGAACAGCTCCTTTTGTTTTGTTTCATTTAACAGTCAACTGTCACTGTCTCAAACATAACTGAGGTTGTAGAAGACAAACCTGTGTACGCCTTTCCATCTCTCAGAACCACACAAGAAAAGAATTTAGAGATAAAATCTAAAAATAAATAAGAATCACATCTTTCAATTATCTGAGAAGTAATCAGATTGATTCTGAGGACCAGGGTCTTGCTAAGAATGAAGGAATGTGGCAACCATGACCTAACTCCATCCAAAGAAATTCCAAATTAATCTAACCATACCAGCTTAGAGGTTGAGCCTTGAGGGCAACGAATTTTGCATCATTTCTTAGCTAGCTAAACATTCTCTCAGGGTCCTAGCTAAAGGAATAGTGACAGAATTAGCATCTCTTCGAGACATGGGGCATTGCTTTGTGGATTAACCTGTGTGTGACACACTAGAATTGTTTAATATTATTTCATAATAATGATTTGCAAAGAGCAACCATTAATTTTATGTTAGAATTTATACTGAAAGGAGGCAAACACTTTTACTTATTGCACTTGATCATTCTTCCACACATTCATTTATGTGCTCTTTCACTCATTCATTAATTCAAAATAAGTGTGTACAATAGCCACATTTATTGGGCTCCTATTATGGGTGCTCAATCTATAAAATATGTGATTACCAAATAAAATGAGGATTGAACACTAAGGAAGTATTTGCAGAATCACACAATCCAGTTACAATACCTTTCAAGAAAGCTAATACTTAGAATAAAAGTCTTCTGAATAAAGACTGAAGTGAAGCTAACAAAACAACAAATGCAGGTGTTTTAGAGACCTTTCTCCATAAAATAAAAACAGAAAAGTCTCTTTTTAAAAAAATGTTACATAACTATACCTGAAATAGCAAGGTAAAAAATGCAAAAAGATTTTTCCTAAATAATAATCAAATGTTTAATGTTTTTTTTTTTTAAAAGAGATCCTAGAAATACAACGCAGGGACTCCTTAATAAACCCTTAAATTCTAAGAATAACAGGATAGATGGTTGAGTCTTTAGATACTTGGTGAATAGTTCTAAACTTACTTTTGTAGAAAGTGGACCCTTCCTGTTTATTATTTCCTATTTCAGAACCATAAGGTGTACTGCAGTGAAGGCTAGAAGCCATAAAGGAATGAGGTCTGTTTTCAGACTCGTCCCTCATAGGAGGCAGTTCCCTGGCCTCTGTGAAGTGGATGTCACCTTTGTGCCCCTGCACATTTTCTGAGAACCTCATCTCTTCGCCACAGCCTCACCAGATCCTAAAGGACCTGTTGCCCCACACAGGTCAACAGCCCTGCCTTAAGACAATGCATATGACCCCAAGGCTCGGTGAACAGTGTGAAAACCAATATATAGTTTTATTTGAAGATCAGAAATAGTGTTCATTTTCCCATTTTATTTTTCCTGGATCAGACCATTATATGAACAAATCTTAAGAAAAAGTTCTTTTATACATAACTTATAAAAAGTGCCAAGATTTTCTAATACAGGAAGAAAAAAAGCAAACATAATTCAAGTACCACCTTGTACAACATGAACAGTTGAAGAACCGTTATTCAAGAAAATGTGTCAAACATTAACAACAAACTCAGGCTACTTCCAGCTGTAAGAACATAAAATATAACAGATCAGTGTAAGGCAAACGTAATGTGTAGCCACAGTCCATAGCCAGAGACTTCAACAGATCAGTGGACTCAAGAATTTAAAAAATTAAGGAGCATAAGTAACTCGTACGCTGGTCAATGAATATGCAATTAACATTTTACTTTCCTTTTTTGCAAAATGATTTTAAACTTGATCCAACAGGCAACATCAACTGGAAGTGATTACTATTAGTATCTTTGTGATCTAAATCTAGAAAGTGACATTAGTAAAAACCTGTAAGATTTAATGGAAAGTCAGTTCTGGAAAGAGTATACCTCTAAGGCAGTGCTTCCACGAAGCGTGTTCCAAGCAACAGTGCACAGAATCAGGGGTGAAGGGGTTCTGTGGTCAAAACAGTTGGACAATGCTGAATTTTAAAAACTGGCAAGTTTCCTTCCAGGTCTGACCACCCTCAGTGCATTCAATATGTTACAAATCTATAGTTAAGAATTTGACCAAGAGTCTTTCATCTCAGAGCACTTCCAACTGCCTCTGAAGACCAATGTGGGAAATTCTGAAATGCTAGCTTATTACATTATCTGGCAATGATGAACCTAAATTCAGGTAAGCAGACACCTCTTGGGAAGTGGTGGAAGGGCACTGGGGAAGTTCATGTAAAGGGAACTTTAACCATATATGTAACATGTACTTCTTTTTAAAAATTCAGAAATAAGTATGGCAAAAGGTAAGGATTTGACAGAACTCAGTGACAGCACAAAAGTGTTTATCAGGTTATAAAAAATTGTGAAATGTATGGTGTCAGAATAGCACCCAATATACAAACATAAAAACTCAAATGGAATAAAGAGGTAGATATGTCACAAATTTGCCAGCTTGCTACTTAACTCACATTTAATTTGCATAGGCAAGTAAAACGGTTTCTATTTATTTGTACCATGTATTTTACACAGAAGATCAACAAAGGCTGACCTAAAAAAACCGTCAAGTAGGTTAAAAATTGAAATTAAGCATACATTTCATAAGATTAATGCCATGTAACTACCTCTGACATCCAAGTGAAAAAATTTTTATGAATATATGACTAAAATATAATTTCAGAGTCCAAAAAACATACAAGTATATTTGCTAAAACTTACGTGTCAGACTGCTGGTAAATGTATACAATAATGTGGGAGAAAAGCATAATTCTCATTTGATTCAAGTTTAAAAAAACGTATTCAGAAAAATCTTGAGGATTATGAGAGGGAGAAAAACAATGAAATGATTGATACAAGAGGAAAAATCTACCTCCGCCCCCCCCCCCACAAAATGTTGCCTAAAAGTATATAGAATGTGTGTCAATCCCCTATATTCTTCAGTTACAATAATCACACAGAAGCAACTTTGCAGCATGTTTTGTGCCAAACAGCAATTTCCCCTTTGTTGGCTTTTTTAAAACTTTAAAGTATTAAAAAAATACAAGGCTATTTTGGAGAATATTCACCAAAGAATCTTAAAGAGAAGAAATGCAATAACCAAATATTCTTTCAACCTCATTGCTATTGTACTGTCCCAACTGCCGGATGTTAACAACCAGTATTATAAAGCACGTCAGTCTTTTGCCTGAGATGGTAGACACGTGGTGTCCCACATACAATGCAGAGACCAGCAGCAAAGTCCTTCACAAGAAAGGGTGCACTGGTGTGTGTGTGTGTAATTAGATAGTCAAAGGTTCTCTAGTAATCATTTCTGCACACATTCATAATCTGATAGTAATATACAGATGGTATAATATTCTTTTAAAGGGTCAAGAAAAGAAGCACATAGTCATTACTTGAAAAATTAGAAAGAAAATGTAAAAACCAAAAAAACCTTTAAAAGAATGATGGGAGTCTGGCAATAGCAAGACTACCAGAAAGAGCAGTGCCTATGCGATACTAATAAGAGTTATTATTGGTCAACAGTGAAGAGAAGCCATGACCGAAACCCCTAATAAAGAAGAAAAAGCAGAACCAAAACGGAAAACAAGACACATTTTAAATATTTTAGGGCACTTCTAGGGTAACCCTTCCTTCTAAAAACAAGGTAAAAAAGTAAACTGCTTCACCCTCAGTTGGCCAGACTAAGGACACTGTTTTTTAAAGTTGAAAGTTTAGATACACAAAGGCAACAAATAATTCTGGCCAGGGTAGAAGTATAAGTAATTAACCCCATGGGAATCATGGCCATTGCACACCAGCAACTGTACTTGGAATCTCTGAGCTTTGCCATCATCTTCTTGGGTATATTGCACACTTTTGGTCAATGTGGCTCCCTATATAATCCTGTCCCACTACTACTACTCACCTCTTCGAAGGAAGGCAGGCAAACAATGGCAGACTTACATAAATTTACCTGTCTTGGGACAAGGAGGTTATGTGAACCCCCAAATACCGCTGGGGGCGGATGGCTACCACATGATCCCCAACAGACAGTGTAATTTCTAGCTATTATAAGAACTTTTTCTATAAATGAATAATCTGAGATGGCATTACACTCAAAATGGATCTTGATAATTATCTCCATTCCTGTTTCAAAGCAGAAATAAGATAACTGAGAAAACCTCAATCTGAAGCTGGCTATATTATAGTATCTAGTTTCCATCATACTAAAAACACAATCCAATAAAATAAATATCCATTAGTCCATAGTGATATAAATACATAATTGAATAAATAAATAAGAGGAGAAGAGTTGAATCTCTCATGCACGGAAATTCCAAACAACTTCTGTACTTATTCCACCCCCAAGGATGTGGACCTTTAACTCCCCACCCTTTAAGTGTGGGCTGTGCTTCATGACTTCCTTCCAAAGAGTACAGTATGAAAAGCAGGAAGGAGTAGCCTCACACTGGAGGGCTCTGACAAACATCTGCCTCAACCTGGCGTTCAAGGTCAACACCAAGTCGTGTTGATACTATGTACCCCTGCTCTCATGTGATGAAAATGGCACTTTACCTCTGTGATATTCCTCCCCAAATCCCATATAACCAAAACCAATCAGGAGAAAAATCCCAATTGAGGAACATTCCACAAACTACCATAAAACTTCTCATCAAAACACTGGCTGCAAGAAGGCAGTGGAACAAAATCTTGACAGTGCTAAAGTGGGGGGAAACTCTGAATCTAGAATCCTCTATCCAGCCAAAGCCTCATTATAAACCTAAGCATGAAATGAAGATACACAATAAATTTTTTAAATTTTGCCCACAGATCTCAGAAACTAAAAAATATTTACCATTCTAGAAATGTGGAGATCAAGTAATGCTTATTAGGAAATGTTAAAATCCAAACAAGTTCAAATTAAACCTAACTTACTATAAAGAATACCAGTATTTCCTTACGGAGGTGTTTAAAATCTGCCATCTTCTTGTACTTTATTGACTATTGAATGAATGAATGAATGAATAATGAAAAGCCCAGAGAGCAAAACTACATCTATACATACTGCACTAAAAACCAAAACTGTGTTCTTAGAGAAAACAAAGTTTTATTCTGCCCTCCTCTCTGAGCATCATCGAGTGAATCATAAAAATTCTCATTTCCATCTACAATCTACTATACTTTCCTCCCAGAGGAAGAAATAACCAAGATGAAATTAGCTTTGTCCAATAGGAGCACAGGTACAATGTCAAAACAGTTTTATTTGAAATCAAGGAAAGGATATGTTAAATATAATTTAACTCATGTAAGTACTATGTTTAGTGCTCATATGCTATACAATGGTTAATGGTAAAAATTTTGGAGTATAACTGATGTTTAAATCTCAGATGTGACTTACTAGTTATGGCCGTATGTAATTTATTTAACTCTTGCTAAGCCTTAATATTTTCATGTGTAAAATGGAGATTACTCAATTATTGGGTTGTTTCAGGAATTAAAGGAAACATATGAAGCACTTAGCATCATGCCTAGCACACATTTTGAACAGTCAATAAATAAAAGCTCTCCTTTTAATCCAATCTCTGCCCTGAAAAAGCTTACCATGGGGATAGATAGTTCCACATAGGCAGTTATCCAGCAAGAGCCATTACTACTATGAACAGAGTATGGGAAAGCAGAAAATGGCTGTTTCATAGTACTTCCCCAAAGTGAGACTTCTTAAGACTTTGCTAACTTCAGTTTTCAAATGACCCCTGAGAAAAGAACATTAAGTTCACTAAGTACCAACATCCAACCCAAGTATTAGACTTGATCTAATGCTATTTCTCCCTCAGAAGTGGAAAACCTAAACTGGGAGCCATCATTGACTTTAGTACTTTGACTACGTTTTAGGTAACCAATAAAGACAGATAATACTTTGGATGTAACTACTGATTCCACTAGACTAAAATGTGGTCCTCAATAGTGAGATAATACCAATCACTTCCTTTCGTATTTATGGAGTAAATGTTTGACGATTTCTCTATACATTTTCTCCATTTTTAAAAAATATTAACTCATTTCTAGGGGGAAAAACCTATAGGAAAAATATTAGGTTTACCTCAAGTGTCTTTCAGTTATTTTAATTGATCACTTACCTCTAAATCTCCCAACACCATGGATTACCTTGAGCTTCAAATACATGATTAAAAACTTAAATATATAGTATTTCTTAAGAAATGGAGAAATAATAGAAGTAGGAAGAATACGAGAAGGGAAGTAAAGGGAAATTGTTTCAACGTCACTAATGTGAAAAGGGAATTATGTCTCGGAGTAAATCATGATTTTAGGACTAAGTAAAAAGATGTATGCAAGCCCCTTCCTAAATTACTTTCCAAGGTTTACAGTAGATGCACTTATTTCCCAAGACGGATACTGACCCCACATTTTATGAAAATTTTAAAACACTTCAACCCGAATGTGGGCATTCTCCAAAAATAGAGGGACTCACACTGAAGAATAAACCAGAGCAGAGAATAATAACCCCCCCCCCATACACAAAAGGCTGTTAGGGCTCCATGACAGCTCATGCCCACGGCTGTGATGCTGTAAAGAGAGTAACTGCAGAACTCTCCACAGAGCAACTTGTCGCAGCCCTTCCTGACTTCCCATTTACATGGAACAGCTGCCCTCAGCTAAGGCAGGACAACTGCTTTCTAAATGACAAAGAAAAGCTACGTCTGGGAAGAAACCCCAGAACAAGATTTAAGGCTGGAGAGGAAAGCAGCACAAAGCTTCTGGCAATGCCATACTACAACCCTGAAGGAAGAAAAGGTGAAGGGAGGAGAGAGAGAAAAAAGGGAGAAGGGAGACAAGATGGGAGCAGGAAGGAGGGGAGGGGAAGGAGAGAGAAGGGAAGACAGTTCTACCCAAGAGTGAAAAGAACCTATGCATTCCACCTCAGAATACAATCCACTTATTTCGGCAATTGTGGCAGTTGCCCATTTACTCTAAGACTGTCCTTCCCTACCCAGCTCGCTAAACACACACACATGCACGCGCATGCGAAATGAGGTCTACTATGCAGGGAGAAGCTTTTTGGGTAAGGAGACATACTCAACAGCAAAAGAACTGCAAGACAGCTACTTATACTGACCCATACTAATCTCCACTCAAATATTCGGCCAACCAAGGATCACTGGACATTTCAGAAAAATCAAACAGGAGGAAGAGAAAGACCAGGAAAAAGAAACAGATTAAGTGATCCTAGGGAAGACAAGTAGGAACAAAAGACCAAACCAAACACACACAATCACCTTAATTACTATAAGTTTTAAGCGGGATATTCATTTAAAACAAACAAATAACAGTCCACTATGAAAAATGAAAAGACTAGAGAACCACTCGGAGATCTCGGAAATTAACAATGCAATGGATTAAATAAAAAATTCATCAGAAGGGCTAAATAACAAATTGGGTATGACTGAAGATAGTACTCTAGAAGACAAAATAGAAGAAATTACCCAATACTTAGAGAAAAGGACAGACACAGAAAATATGAAAGAAGCCCAACATTCATATATTAAGAGTTCCAGGGGCCGGCCCCATGGCCGCGTGGTTAAGTTCGTGCGCTCAGCGTCAGCAGCCCAGGGTTTCACCGGTTCAAATCCTGGGCACGGACATGGCACTGCTCATCAGCATCCCACGTACCACAACTAGAAGGACTCACAACTAAAATAGATACAACTATGTACTGCGGGGCTTTGGGGAGAAAAAAGGAAAAATAAAATCCTTAAAAAAAAAAGAGTTCCATAAGACAAAGAGAGACGATGGGAAATGATAATCAAAGGAAAAAAACCCTTTGAGATGTGAGATCACAGATTAAAGCAAGCCAAGAAAGATGAAGTTTAAAATACTTACACCTACAGTAAAAAAAAAAAAAGTTCACAGAGAAAAAGAGATCATTTAAAAAAATGTCAGAGGAAAATTAGGTTACATACAAAATAATGAGAATCACATTAGCATCTGACTTCTCATCAGCAGAACTGAGAGAAGATAGTGAAGGACTTGAAAATTCTGAGGGAAAAGAATTTCGAAACAAAAATGTGCAACCCAGATAAACAATGAGTCAAGTATGACAGCAAATTAAAGACCTCTCCAGACACAGGAATTTTGGAATTTACCTCCCAAGCACTCTTTCTGAAAAAATTCTTTGAAAAGGCAAAGAGGGGCCAGCCCTGTGGCTGAGTGGTTGGGTTCGAACTCTCCGCTGCAGTGGCCCAGGGTTTCACAGGTTGGAATCCTGGGCACGGACATGGCGCCGCTCATCAGGCCATGCTGAGGTGACATCCCACATGCCACAGCTAGAAAGACCCACAACTAAAAATGCACAACTATGTACTGGGGGGCTCTGGGGAGAAAAAGGAAAAATAAAATGTTAGAAAAAAAAAGTGCAAAGAAATGCCAGTATGACTGCAATCACAGGCACAGAAGACAACTAGTGCAAATGAGAGCAGCAAGTCAGAGAACCTGGTGAAGAATGTCTTCAAAAATAAAAAAAAATAATCAGGGTTGGCCTCATGCTGTAGCGGTTAAGTTCGTCACACTCTATCTACTTCAGTGGCGTGGGTTCATGGCTTCGTATCCCAGGTGTGGACCTACACCACTCATCAGCCATGATGTGGCGGTGACCCACATATAAAGTGGAGGAAGACTGGCACAGATGTTAACTCAGGGACAATCTTCCTCAAGCAAAAAAAAGAGAAAAACTGGCAACAGATGGTAGCTCAGGGCTAATCTTCCTCAGCAAAAAACAAAATAAAAGTAAAAACAAAATCCATTTACTATGATTACAAAATTAAAAATCAAAAAATTTGCTATGATAAAGGCTTTTAGTGACATTAAGAAAAAAAGTAATTATAAAATTCCAAGAAAAACTACAGAAAACTAAATTGTGGCATTATTTTCAAGTTTACAGGATGACAGATTTAAGAAAACAGAATCTCTTGGGGCCGGCCTGGTGGCGCATCGGTTAAGTTCACACGTTCCGCTTCTCGCCGGCCCAGGGTTCGCCGGTTCAGATCCTGGGTGCAGACATGGCACCACTTGGCACGCCATGCTGTGGTAGGCGTCCCACATATGAAGTAGAGGAAGATGGGCACGATGTTAGCTCAGGGCCAGACTTCCTCAGCAAAAAGAGGAGGACTGGCAGTAGTTAGCTCAGGGCTAATCTTCCTCAAAAAAAAAAAAGAAAAAAGAAAATCTCACGTGATCTTGACATTCTTCAAGAAGAGCAACTCTTGACTGCCCCCAAGGTTTATTATAATAAACTTGATTATACTACTTGGTTCTGCACTCAAGAGTATTATTCATAGAAGCAATACTATTTATTGGTTTTCATTTTTTAGAATTTTTAAGTGGTTAAAAATCCTTGACAGGTTTAAGTAAAGGGAGATAAAAGGGAGAGAAACAGAAAGACATTGAAAGACATAGACTTCCTTATGTAACATCACAGTGAGTCAGGGAACGTTGCCTAAAGTTGGTGGCCCAAAAAAATAAAGAATTAAGAACATTTAAAGCTATAAAGGAAATCATCAAAACAGCTACAATTCATAATAATAAAACCCAGGAGTTGGAAGGCACCATTGGCGGTATATGAAATTTCTGATCTTTCATGACAGAAAGTAAAGAGACACTATCATAGACAGATATGCCAAGAAATATAAATATTATTTTAAATTCTGATGGTAACCACAGGAATAAATAAAAACAAATTAGTTTAAAAATAGATATCTCTGGAGAGTGGTGTAATGGACTGGCAGATTTTTACATTTCAAATTCCATCCCTCTATGGTGTTGGAGAAACAAGGTGTGCATATTATTTATAATTTTTAAAAATAAGGTTACACTGTCCAATGGTGGAAATTTTCTAAAATGTTAATGCTATGAGTTTTTGGCTAGACCACAACAACATTCTTATACTTTATCATTAATGACTCCAGGATGATGAGGACAACTCAGAAGTACCTTCCAAAAGTTTAAGCATTCATATACTTTGATCCATCAAGTTTATTGTTAAGAGTCTATCCTAAAGGAAAATTTACATGAGTGGGAACAAATATAAAGGTACAAAGAAGTTTAGTGCACAACTTTGTCTTAGCAAAAACCTCTTGCAAATCCTAAATGTCTATCAATGAGCATGGTTAAATAAGTTACGGTAGATAGATGCTATGGAACGTTATAGAGCAGTTACCTAAAAAAGAGAGCAGTAATGATACAGAAAGATGACCATGATATATCGTGTCGTGAGAAAAGCAAATAGCAAAAGAATATATGTAGTATAATCCCATTTTGCGTAGTGTTTTTTTAAAGTACCTTTTTATATATCCATAAGAATTGTGGAAATATACACAGACAATTATTAGCAGAATAGTGGTGAACTCTGGATGTGAGAGTGGCAAAAGGGAGGGAAGACATTAACTTTTTGCTTCTAATCATTTGAACTTCTTATGAACGTTTATTACCTTTGTAACAGGCAGAAAATCCTTAAGAACACAACTTCAACATTAATCCCACCCTCATCTTTCCACCCCTCCAACCCCCATACTGCTGCATCATAGATAGCCTTCCATACGGCACATAGTAGGAATGTGTGAATCCAGACCTTACAATTGTCTCCAAATCTTACTTCCACGTGATACGTAGAATACAACTGTCGCCATGCATGACTAATGAAAAACATGCATCTTAATGTTGCATTTGGTCTTCAGCTTGGTTGGTCAGGGAATGGTGCTGCTAGTAAAGACAAGGTTGCGAGTGATATCCCCATACAGGTCAGTCGTTATGCAGTCGGCCTGTTTCTATATTCACCAGATGTCATCTTCCTAGTGACAGGACAACAAGGTGTGGCAAGATGGAAGTAAATCCATTTTAACTAACAGGAACACTTCTTAAAAGATGCATACTGCCAGTGGGCTTCGGTCTCATGGCTGCATTCTGAAGAACATGTTTGTGTATTACGTGTGACCACAGTTTACACTGTTCTTTGCCAGTCAACCACACATACATGACTGGACCGTGTCATCCATGCTTCCTAGAGAAGGAATGCTGGTTAGCCAGGTACCTGCAGCAACACTGCCTGTCTGTGCTCTGTGGGAGCAGAGTGATGTTGGGGGGGCGGACATGACACACACCACGAGGTTCTCAGTTTCCGGTCTTTAATTCTCTTTAGCCAACACATTGAACACAAAATCAAAGTAATGTGGCAGAGTGAAGGCTTCCCAACCTTAACTGTGCTTGACAAATGATTTTTCTCTCACTACTCATTTTTATAAGAGGGAACAACAAAAAGAGAAAAATCAAAGACTGAAGAAAAACAGAAATAAGGACTTAAGGTGTGACCACAGTGCTAGTTCTATAAATCTCTCTAACAATGGAGTATTTGATTTTGATCTAACTTAAAATATCTATTAAAAATGCCCAAATAAGCAACTCACATCATAAAGATGAATCCTTTTTTTGGACTTTACATTTTTTCAAGATATTATAAACCTATTAAAAACTAGCAATGAAAAGAATATTCTGCTATAAATCTATAGAGTAACTTACCATATCTTATACTCATCAAATATGAATTTACCTAACCAGATCTCAGAAAAACAGCTAGTGGTTCTCAGGAAATAGACTAGCTATTATCATCTATTCAAAAAACAAAACAACTAACCAACCAACCAAAGGAAAAGAACAGAACTTTGGGACGGAGTATGCGGAACAGTGGGAGTTAATACTGGGGTTCTGAGATGAGAGTAAAAGTGTGAGGATTTATATAAATAAAGCTGTAAAAAATAAGTCATAGTTCCATTTCAATGTTATTTATTTAAATGTGGCTCACAATACAATTAATTGTATCAGTAACACTTCTAACCCTAAGAATTACTACTGAGAATAGGGTAATCATATATGATATCCCTCCCAACTCTTGATCTATAATCTCCTCTTCAATAAATACCTTTCCCAATCAATTCCAACCTCCTAAGTTGAATTAACTTAAATGTATGTTCCTTTCTTTATACCCTGCACGTTTTTAGCATCTTTCCTTGCACATATATGACTTAAGCAACATTTACTTCAGGCCTGCAACGTGAGAAGTGCCTTCTTCTGTGTGCTTTTCGGACCCTCACAACAACCCTGTGAGGTAGGTATCATTAGCCCCACTTTACAGAAGAGGAAACGCAAACTGAGAAAGACTGATTTGGCCCAGTGGCAGAGTTGGGATTCAGAGCCAGACCTGCTGACTCTCAGATGAGCAATGTTTGAAGTACCCAAAGGAAAAACAAAGATTGCCGCAAGTAGAACCTATGACTGAACCTACAATTTTGAAGTAGCTGAAGAAGAGGTTCGATAATATTAGTAATTTCTTCTTCCTTGTCACTTAACCATTGTAAACAGCAATTACACTATATTCTCCTATCATAAAATTTTAAAGGTAACAATATACAGAGCAGGGAATTTAACCCTCCCTTTTTGTAGAAGAGACATATTACAAATAGACTTGCACTCATCATTGACTATGAAAAGACACAGTAAACTGGTACTATTCCACCTCAATCCTTCTGCTAAATGGATAGTGGTAAAGAAGACATAAATACAAATCTATTTGTTATAGTAAATAATAGGAAGAGTGTATTCTGCGGGGATCATGAAAGTGGGTTGCTGTCCAGATAGATTTCGTTTCAAAATACAAAACCTTATCCAAGCAATTTAACCAAGAAAATGTACCACAAACCTATGTGACTAAATTATACGAGGATGCATTCTGGCATCTACACATAATTTAGACACAGATAAAAATGATTATGTAGTAAAATCTGTGGTAACTCTGGAATGTCCTTTCCCATGCAAAAATATGTAAATCAAATCTAAATGACAGTTCATTACAGTGTTTAAAACCCAAAGTTAACACATTTTTCTGTGGAGGATGGTCTTCAAGAGAAAACTTTAAAAAGTTATCATCCTTAATTTGGTCCAAATCAACTATATTCTAACACTACTACTGTTCTACCAAAAGCACCAAGATGTAAAAGATTTTGCAATCCAAATCCTTTCTCAAAGGTTTTTCAAGTTCTCATAACCATTCAAGGCTATCATGAACCTACGAAGATTTCAATAACAAAAGAACATAAAGATTACATTCTTTATTTCTATAGGAAAATTCTAGAGACCAATGGCAGAACTAATAGTAGCACATGAAGACACTGGTTTGCCTGTGTGTCTTGCTTGTCTAACGGAGCTACACAGTTTGAATTCTCTAATCATGTGACACTATCCAAGTGTACTCTAGACTTTTAATAAATACTCATGGTTATTAAGTCCTAACTACAAACCTAACTTTTCCAGTTTTAAAACTTACTAGGGAGGCCGGCCCCGTGGCCGAGCGGTTAGGCTTGCGCGCTCTGCTATGGTGGCCCAGGTTTTCACCAGTTCAGATCCTGGATTCGAACCTAGCACCACTCATCTAGGCCATGATGCGGCAGCATCCCACATGCCACAAATAGAAGGATCGACAACTAAAAATATACAACTATAGACGGGGCGGCTTTGGGGAGAAGAAGGAAAAATAATAATAAAAATAAAGCTTAAAAAAAAAAGATAAAAGACAAAACTTACTCAGTTTTTAACCAAATGATAAAGAATCAGTATTAAGGAGAATAATAAATTTATTATTCAAGGTGAAGATAAAATGGCAGAAGCCTATCTTGCAGTTCTCTAGGAAATAAATTTTGCTCTGAAGACCCCCACGATTTAAAGGTATCTCCAGACTTGCATGAGTAGATGCTCCATAAATATCTGATTTTAAAAATAGTTACTACATTTAAAGTCACAGAAACTACCTCATAATCTTAGACACATTCTTCTATTATAATACAATAAAGCAGTACTTATTTTAGAATATATACGAAATTAAGATACCATTACAAGAGAGGCTTTAAACCATGTCCAGACATCACTTGTACTGCTTATGAAGACAGGAATGATTGTTTGACCCCTTCTCCATACCCAGGGCCTGGCACCTAGCCTGGCATCTAGTACACAGCAATTACTTGAATAAATGAATGAATACAAATATCCTTTCAGTGATCTTTGATGCACATGACTAAGCTGGAGAAAGGAACTGTGAAAACATGGTCTTCTTTTGCCTTACGTCAACCTGATGGTTCATAAGGAATTTTACAATTATTATTATTTTTTTTTATTTTTTTTATTTTTTTTTGGTGAGGAAGATTGGCCCCAAGTTTACATCTGTTGCCAATCTTCCTCTTTTTACTTGAGGGAGATTGGCGCTGAGCTCACATCTGTGCCAATCTTCCTCTATTTTGTATGTGGGATGTCGCCACACCATGACTTGATGAGCAGTGGGTTGGTCTGGACCTGGGATCTGAACTCACGAACCCTGGGCCACCGAAGTGGAGCATCTGAACTTAACCACACCACTGGGCCAGACCCCAATTCTTAGAATTTTGAATTGTAAGGTATGTAACAGTTCTTAAATTTTAAAAACCTTTAAAATCTCTTTCATCTTTACTGCTTTATACTAACATTGACAATACAGAAAATGAACAGTTGATTCTTCCCCATTCTAAAGAATCTCCTGCAGCACTAAAAACTAATTCCTAGACACTAAACTTAGTGAGGTAAACCCTAGGATTCCCCCAAAGAGATTAATGTAAGAAAACTCACATATCTTAGGTCTTAAAAAGAACATGTTCATATTTTACCAACTACTTCCAGCCAGCTGAAACCTGACATGCGTGACATGCTTCCCAATTGCTCTGTGTTGTAAAAATATAGCTGTCAGTATCGCCACAGCTTATTCCAATGACGTGCCCAATATGTCACTGCCACTAAATCATGACCCCCCTACCGCAGCTGGTCTCTACATAATGAAAGGCCACGGGGATTTAAATGCTTCTGAGAAAGGAAAAAAAGCAGGCCCTGACCTCTGAGAACTAATCTGATGCTCACAGCTAGCCTCAATGTTATTACAAACTGATCTGACATTCACAGCTAAACTATCCACTCTCCTGCTGGACAATCTCACTAAACTTCTACATCAAATTAAGTCATTCTGAGACCATGAGGAAGTGAGACAAAAACGAGGTCAATGCACAACCCACAAAATACCAAACATCTCTCTTATGCTAAATGAGTGACAGCCCCTCACTTCCTTGAACCCTCCTCCAAATTACCCAAAGCCCAAATCCTATAATACAATCTTTGTAACAACTGAGACACCCCAGGGTTCTCTACTGTCTGTGTACTTTGCTGAAATGAGCAAAGAATCCAACTTGTTCAACTACAAGTGTGTTCCTGGTGGTCTCTGAAGTGTACTGACACTTGTAAATACTAATGGTGGAATGAAAATAAACTAGAAGTCCTAGGGTTACAAAATGACTCTAAAATATGACTTATTAATACACATCTCATAATTCACAGGGCGGGCAGCTTTGGATGACTTTGGTATAAGATTTCCTCCATTTTGCTTTTAATGTCAAGACCATGCTAAAACACGTTGAAAAGTTCAGATAAAGTAATAAGCATTACTGATAATCACATGAAAAATTGTTAAGGCGTAGGAGAAGCCTATCTAGCCAAGTTGATTAGGAGAAGGAGCAGTTCACCAAGAATGACTTCAATCAGAGGCATGCTCAAGGATCTGGGCTACACTCAGATTCAGAAGTATTTTAAAACAAAGACTCCAAGAACATACCTAACGATAATAAAGCCAAAGGTATACAGATAAGGTGAAAAGGGTAACTTTTTTTTAAACAATAGCGCCCATAATAACTAGGGAAAATTTGGGAAACAGGTTAGCTATGAGAAGAAAATGAGAATAAAGAAATGAATGAATAAAGAGAGAATAAAACGAGAATAAAATGAAGCAAGATTTTCACATGTACTTTCACTGAAAGATATTTTTAATGTGCAAAATCTCCCACTTTGCAGCTGAATGCTATTTTTCTAAGTATTAGTCACTTCCAAACAAAGGCAGAAAACCAAAAATGCCAACTTAGAACTAACAAGTTTCTACAACACAAGCCAATCTACTATAGACACTAAAATGAGCAATTTGTCAAAAAAACATATATTTCAAAGCTAATCTATATGTTTAACACAAAAGTTAAAAACTAGGAGTCATGAAGAACCTGAGGGGAATAATCATCAAAAAGAAGCCCCACTCTGTCCCAAAGAAAAGGCAGAAAACACTTGGTTAATTGTCAACTACAAAATCAGCTTTTTAAAAAGCCTATGAAAGAAAATCACCCATTACATACCTTCCAGATAAAACTGGAAGACTTTCATGTCTAGGGGGTGGGGACAAGGGGTAAGTATACGCCAGTTACCCAAGTGCCTGGCCTGGAAGATGTAAAGGTTTGCAGCTTCAGTCTGAGACTGCAAACATGAAAGGCACTGTCTTCAAAGGCGCATCATTTCTTAGGAACCTGCATTGTGTGAGACTTCTGCATTGTGTGAGAGAGAAACATTTTCACCACCACTGCCCTCTCTCTGTGTAACACGTATTACAATCTGATTTCCCTTGTTAAATAGGCATTACCACTTACTTTTTATGATGAAAATGTGGTTATTCAACAAGCAGAAGGAGCAATGATTTAAACTCATTTTCTGATGTTATCAGGCACTTCAAAACCATGACTTCAATATAACAATGAGAACTAGCTTTTTAAGAAATACTTAAAAGTTTGTTCAAAGACGATATATATTATACCAAGTAATGCCTATGTAACTTACAGTAAGAGAAGGAAGTTGTGGTCTCCCTGAGTCCATGTGGTAAATGAGGTATTAACAAATATTTTAGGGAACAATGGGCTAAATATTCATAAGTTACATTTCCTAAGTTTATATCCTTTCACCTTCATTTGCATTAGGGTATTAAAAATAATCTAATATGAAGACTGACCTTTCCACTAAAGCTGACCTCCTCTGTAAATCTCTCCTAAAATTTTTTTTAATACACATTCATTGCCTGGTGAATTTCAGCACATGTTTAATTCAAATGTGATTCTAAAATAATGATGAAGGAAACACCACAATGTCGACTAATCTCTCTTTACAGTCTATACACCAACGCGCCCAGCCTTATCCTTTACAAGGACCACAGTCCTTGGAATGCCTCCTCCAGGGCTGAGACTGTCCTCTACCATACTGAGCCCTTCAAATATCTATCATCTCATGGGCTCTAATCTCTAACGTCCAGTTCCTAAATCAGAACTGTGTCATATCTTATTTCCTCACTGTGAGAGAACGGATTTTTTTTTTTTACAGAGTCCAAAATATAAAGGCAAAAACTACATTAAAGACAGCTAATTCAAAAAGTTAAAGAATTTTATAGTAACTAATTTAATGATTTCTCTGCTAGAATTTAACAAATCGAATAAAATGCCTAGAAAATACTCTTGAAGAATTGTTTTAATAAACATTTTATTTTTACCCAGAAGACTCTTGGTAGTTTCTATTTGCATGGCACATTAAAATAGTATATCTACAAAAGTAAAAATGTTCTCAAAAATCAGATTGATAATACACCTGAAAAAGACGTAAATAAAAGTTTCCATAAATTTCTGAAAACTAAATCTGATTTGACCATTACAAAACATATATAAAATATTAAGAACACCAAACTTCTGAAGTATTTAACATTCAGGGTCTACAGAAAGAACGTTAAAACTGGGCACTGTACCATATAACCTCAAGAAAGAAGCAGGATTTAAGTTCAGAAATCACTAAACTTACAATGCTCTTTAATTCCTAATATCTCCTTTAATATCATCCTGTTTGCTCTTACAGTCACTTTATTAGTCTGGCCCATATCTGCTAGATCCTAGGCAAGGATTTAGCACCCACCCTGCAACAAACACCACCAGAGACTTCTGGAATAGAACAGGCTACACACTAGCCCGTCTGCTGTCAGCTGGCAAGTTTGATGGGATGGGGACAGAGGGTGATCAAGAAGCCCAAACAGATGACATTAGATTTCTGTATTTAAGTCTTGTCTATTGTGACAAAAAATATGTAGGATATACTTTCCCCAAGACTCCTAACTTACCAGTGATCACATAATCATCAAGGATGACAAACAGAAATGACAGTTACCAGAGCTATCACTAGATCACCCAACTTTACTACTAAATGGAGTCAGAAATTAATTATTGTGATTAAATTTGGTCAATAGGAAAAAACCTGTTCTTCCCCCAGATAAAAATAAAGGCTGTCCTGATGAAAGTCTGGATACCAACGACCACAGTCTGCTGCAGTGTGATGAGCTGTGAAAACTCGATTTTCAGTGTATTCAGCATTCCTGTTCACCACGGTACTTAGCCAGTTCACAAAACGTATTTGAAGAAATGAAAGAACTAGGGAAATGTTGGAAATGCTGCTTAAGGGACAAGGCCATGTCTTGTGAATTTATACCAGCAAGAGAACCAAGCACAGCACCTTGATCACAGTGGGTAATCATTAAATATTTGATTCATCTAACAATTAAAATAGAATCTTTAAATGCTTCCGTATGAAGTCTCAAAAGGGCCAATGCTAAGTATGGAATTTTTTACATCTGAAAACATTAGAAAATCACAACTTTGTTTAGACAAGTGGTCATATTTATGGACTACCTATAAATAAAAACCTATACTACTGTACTAACTAATGACAATGGCTGAAAAACATAAATGAGAAAAGTAAAATACACTTCTGAAATAATTTGTATCCTTAAACAGGCAGAGATATGGAAGCAGGCTCTGAAATCAGCTTTGGAAAGGACATAATGGATGACTTTGATTGAACACTCTTTATGAGACTAGTTAAGTGCTTCTCATAAATTAACCAATTTAATTCTTACAACTCGGTAAGGTCAGTACTATTATTAATCCCCATTATACAGATAAGGACACACACACAGTAGTGTGACTTGCCCCAGTGTCACACAACTGCTAAGGGCTAAAACGGTGACTAACATCCAGGTTCCCGAGCCTATGACTGTAATAATACACAATACTCTCTCTTTATATATTACTTTTATTGTGTTGCTTTTAGTAACAAGAAACTAGTAAATAAAGCTAATCAGAAAAAAACAATAAAACATTACTTTCAAAAGAGCATGGATGCAAATCAAGGAAAGGAAATTATGACAGCTCTACACAAGGAAGTGAGATGACAGAAACCAAAAAATAACAAAGTAAACTTGAAAAAGAGTAGAGAAACAGGAAAAACAATTCAATGAAAATATCCTTGAAAGTCCAAACTATCTACTAAAAGGCTTAGGTGGGAAAGAGGCAGGAGGAACCTTTAGAGTGCCGAAAACATTCTGTATCTTGATGTAAGAGATGGTTAAATGGGTGTGTAAATATGTAAAAATATATTACTGTACACATAAGAATTGTGTGCTTTTCTGTATATGTGGGTATATAATTCAAAAGTGTAAATATTTAAAAAAATTTTTAAAGATTTGGTGGTTTTGAGGCTCCATTCACTACTTCAAACAATAGGGTTAATAAAATGATCTAATGTCTCACCAAAGAAATTTTTAGAGCAGAAGTTGGCAACACGTCTTCGTGGGATGCACCCTACCCCTTCGCCCTTTGTAATGAATGTGCCTGCATGCCTGACTGTCAGACTTTTGGGTCTGCCCTAAAACATGAAACTGCAGTTAACAGACTGTCAAAGTGAACCAGCTATCTGGAAAGGGAATGCCTCCTACAGCCTTCCTGACAGCTGGCAAGCTAAACACAGCACAATGTCAGCAACGAAAAGCCTAACAGCTCACACAACAGTCCATTCTCTTACCATTCTGCAGGAAAAAATTTCCATAATCCAATCCAAATATGATGTCCTATATCCTCGCCACCTCCTACACACTAGACCTATAGACCATAAGTACTACTTTCATATAAAATCCTTTACATATTTGAGAATGACTAAACTTCTCATAAGTCTCTTATCCACGCTGAATACTAAATTTCCCTCTACTCTTCCTCATGATTTCCAGACCCTTCCCATTCTCATCATCTCCCCTGGATAATTAAGCTCCACCATTCTGAATATCTGTTTTTACTAAATGGGGGAGGACACAACACCTCAAGAATTCACACTAATCTTCTAAAACCCAGGGTTATTTTTATACGAACTCTCATAAACCAGTCTATAAACTCTAGAATTGAGATTGAAAATCTAAGTACACGACTTTACATTTATCTCTATTTAAAATTTTACATATTAAGTTTCTATTCATTAAGTTTAATATCACAGAATCTTTTTGAACCCTGACATCTAGAGAACTTCTGCTTGTAGTTTTTAATCCCCTGATTAAATCAATTTGCGAGGCAAGCCATCAAGATTAATAAAAAATGTTAAACAGGACAGAGGCCAAGTACAGAATCTTGCAGCATACAACACTCTACGTACTTGCCTCAAAGGTAACAAAGTTCTAATGAAAACTTAACTTTGGAAGTGACCTTTCAATCACGCAGCTATAAAGCCAAGATCCTTTACCACAATACACAGATTAGTTCAAAAGACTGCCTATGGTTTGGCTACAATTTCCTTGACCCTCTCCAGTAATTCTAGAAAATCGGGGTTGTTTCAGCACGACTTATTCCAAACCCCTGGTCCTCAGTGAAAGCAGTAATGTCCCTTCATGAGCATTGTGTAAAGATTTCCTTCTCAGGGGCCGGCCCCGTGGCCAAGTAGTTAAGTTCAGGTGCTCCACTTCGGTGGCCCAGGGTTTCACCAGTTTGGATCCCAGGCACAGAGCTAGCACCACTCATCAGGCCATGCTGAGGCGGCGTCCCACACAGCATAACCAGAAGGACCTACAACTAGAATATACAACTATACTGGGGGGTTTTGGAGAAAAAGAAGAGGGGAAGAAAAAAAAGATGGGCAACAGATGTTAGCTCAGGTGCCAATCCTTAAAAGAAAAAAAAGATTTTTCTTCTCAGAGCCTGTATGTGTGTGCACTGGTACCTTCTAAAAAAGTTTTATGTGGGGCCAGCTCCGTGGCCGAGTAGTTAAATTCGCGCGCTCCACTTCGGCAGCCCAGGGTTTCGCCGGTTCAGATCCTGGGCGCTGACCCGGCACTGCTCATCAGGCCATACTGGGGCAGCATCCCACGTGCCACAACTAGAAAGACCCACAACTGAAAACACACAACTATGTACCAAGGGTGCTTTGGGGAGAAAAAGGAAAAAAATAAAATCTTAAAAAAGAAAGTTTTATGTGTAGCAGCCATTATCAATTTAGTTCATTTCAGAAGAGCAGAGGTTACAAAGTATTCATTAGAAAAGGCAGTCATCAGGCTTGACAAGATCAAGAACTAGTAACTACTCTTAACATTTGATGACTCCTAGCCTCACAGATTACTTTTGTTTAATTACAGAAAATGTGTTTTGGAGATAAAATATTGAGCTCCCTGGTATGGAGTTTCTAGAACTCACCTTTGTATTCCTCGGTTCTGCATTCATGCTGATTTCCCTCAGTATTTCTTAATTGTTTTAATGTGGTAGAACACTTATAATTTCCACCTTTGACAAAACAAACCTGGAAACCGAGTGGGGACTCCCATACCCTTTGACAGGCAAAGGGAGATGGTGATGCTGGTTGCAGAGAATGCTCAACCTTCAACTTTTGAATACTTAATTTACAAAGGAGAAAAATACGTATAGAGCCCGAAAACAGCAAGAACTTAGCCACTTTTTAAGCTATGTATCCTAAACTGGATCTCTACATGATATCCTTACTTTTGCCAGTTCAGAAGTAGAGTCATGCGTACCTAATAACCGGGATATGTTCTGAGAAGTGTGTCATTAGGTAACTCTGTCACTGTGTGAACATCATAGACTGTGCTTACCCAAACCTAGACAGTACAGACTATACACACCCAGGCTCTACGGTAATACCCTTATGGGACCACCATCGTATACGTGGTCCATCATTGACCAACACGTCATTGTGTAGCGCATGACTGTACAGACAAAGGGGCACACGCTAGTTGCGGAGGGCTGTAACAAAGCAGCACAGCAGGGCCCGCCCCGATGGCCTAGTGGTTAAGTTTGCCACACTCCACTTTGGCGACCCGGATTTGATTCCCGGGTGTGGACCTACACCACTTGTCTGTCAGTGGCCATGCTGTGGCAGCAGCTCATACACAAAAAGAGGAAAGTGGGCAGCAGCTATTAGCTCAGGGAAAATCTTTCTCAGCCAAAAAAAAAATAAAGTAAAACAAACAAAGCAGCACACTGGGCTGTGGAGTTCTACCTACCCTACTCAAAGGCACCATAGGTACCCTGTGGTGGCTGGGCCTTTCTGGTGTTCCCTAGAGACCAACGCAATATTTAACAGCAGCAGCAAGTTAAAGCAGATACAATTCACTGGACTAATCCAAATAACATGTGGTGATATTCTAACACCATGCTAAGCAGGTAAAGTTCTCTCCAACAGAACTAGACTAAAATACACTCAAGGGGAAGGAACAGCAAGAGGCCTCAGCAGATCAGCCTTGAGAGATTCAATAGTGAGCTTTGCTGAAACTGAGACTATTCTATGAAACAATCTGTAAAAAAAAGGATAAATGACTTGAAAAATTACCATTTCTTACTTTAAACAGAAATTCTTATTCTGGTCTCTTTATAACTAAAGTAGGTGCTTCTTAGAAATTTCTGAGATACGATTTAAATCAAACTTTAAAATGATTTTCTGGTATATCACAAAAAAGTGAGTAAAAGAAAAAAGTGACTATGAAAAAAAGACAATATTTGTTTTGGTACTTAACCTCCCTCATTGACAAATAACTTATTTTTGATGATACCATATATATTTTGTTTTGTTTTGTTTTGTTTTTGAGGAAGACTAGCCCTGAGCTAACTACTGCCAATCCTCCTTTTTTTGCTGAGGAAGACTGGCTCTGAGCTCACATCCATGCCCATCTTCCTCTACTTTATATGTGGGACGCCTACCACAGCATGGCTTGCCAAGTGGTGCCATGTCCACACCCAGGATCCAAACCCGCGAACCCCAGGCTGCCAAAGCGGAACATGCGAACTTAACTGCTGCACCACCAGGCCGGCCCCGAGGATACCATATTTTAATCATATACTTTTATTACAGAATCTACCCACTAAAAATGAAAAAACCAAAAGCATATTACTTAACTAATATTATCAGCTCTTTCCAAAGCTCTGGAATTTAACTTAAAAACTATCAAAGACCTAATTAGCTGCAAAGCTCTACAATATAACAAGGTAACCAATTCATCCACAAATAGAAATTTCAGCCTCTCTCAAAATAAACTGAAGCAGACAACTACAGAATATTTAACAAATGGTAAGATGCAAAAGCTCTTTCTGAAATTCAACTGCCTAAATTATTAATCAGTGATTTGTTGCTGTCAGAAAATGGAATCTTTATATTTAAGAGTGTCTGGGAATTGCTTTTGACTCTTAAGTAAAACAGTGAATGACAGCATCAGCGTGCAGCTCTGCCATCCCAAGAAAGCTACAAATCTGTCTTCGGTACGCGCAATATTTAAAACAACTGCAGAGATAGGAAGAACAAAGCCCAATATAAAAATCTAAAACAATTTCTGTAAAAATGTTAACATACCATATAAAATGAATACTTCAAGACCCTACTACAATAACTTCTTCAAGTAATGTGCTTTAGACATAAATATTAACTCTTTTCTCCTCTCACAATATACTCAGATAATTATTTACATAGGAGAACCTACCATGATCCAGTCTTTTCAGGAGAGCAGAAGGAAAAGAGCCTTAAATAAACTCATCCTCAAAATAAGGAACCACAGATAGAGAAAACAGGCGTCCATATGTAAAATGGGTCCACATGGTTCTTTGTATGATTACATGAAAAGTGCGTGAAGTGCTTTTAATAACTAAAATATGCTGTTAGTGGAAGGAGTTATTTTGCTACAGGCTATTTTAAAGGAAGCTGGGTATGTCTGTTTTTCATCTTGGGGATAACAGACAGGATTTTGTGAAATGTTTTGTAAAACACTGTACAAATAAATTAGGTCCATGAATCATAAACTATGTGATTTGCCAATTTTACTTTAATAAGTAAAATTATTTCCAATAAAAAGCATCAGAGATTTTTCGAACACTCAGACTTTGTAAATACGTCTTCACAGAGTTCAAAAACACACTGCTGAACCAAAAGATCTTTGCAAAGGGGTTTATCTCATTTATTAAAAACCAAAGTCAAATGCAGTCAGGACGGGATACACAGGGACTTAACACAAGTATTAATATTCTTTTTCTTAAGCTACGTGTACTCAGGGGTTCATTTCCTGTCCATCAGCGCCATATTTGAAAACTGAAAACAGATCTTACCTCCTGAATAAGTCTCAGTATTAACTCCCTACATCCATGTTGTTTTTACATGACCTAGTATACATCTTACAACCCATTTACAGTTTGAACTATTCACTGTGGTTTAATTTTTCTGTTGTTAAATGTATGATACATCGAAAATCTATAATCTATATGGACAGTTTTAAAGAAGAATGGTAAAATGAATTTGAGCACCTAAATGAGTTCCTTCTACCCACACCCTTCTCCTCTCTCAAAAAAACTTTATAATTCTCTCATCACAGCTCAGGAAGACATTATTACATCCATGCTGATATTACTTTTAACACAAAAAAGAGGCAGTTTAATATAGTGGTTAAGAACATGAACTCTGGAGCCAAATAACCTAGGTTCAAAATCCCAGCTCTAGCTCATACAAAACACATGACCTTGGGCAGGTTTACTTAACTTTTCGTACCCTGGTTACTCATTTGTAAAATATGGAACAAACGGTATTCATCCCCTAGGGTTATTGGGAAGATTAAATGAAGTACTTAGAACACGCCTGATACACAGTAAGTATAATGTGTGAGCTACTGATGTTAAAATCAAGAAGGTAAAACAAACCTAAGCATACTGAAACTTGTAAAGTGGATTCTTTTTAAGAGTATTATTCTTCTTGGTAAAATCTACTTCAGTATTCTTACTGATTCTCTATTTTCAACCTTTCTCATTTACATTCCAGCTAGTCCTAAGCAATCTGCTTCTAATTCTACAGGGATAAAACTATACTTCTAATACTATCATGACTCTTTTCCCATATTATCCAACACCTGAGGTTTGTGAAAATATCTTATGTTCCCCACTAAACTTTAAGAAGCATGAGGGTATGGGTCATATCTTGTAAAAACATTCTTCTATCTATGGTAGCATGCATATAGTATATGCTCATTAATTAAATAAATGGATTTTAATGGCTCCATTTCAATTGGAGTCAAATGCATAAACATCAGTAACCCAGGGGCTCATTTAGATTCATGTATTCCTGGTGCTGAAATGTTATTTTAATCCCAATCCATAAGTTGAGTGCTGTACTTCATACCAGAAAAGAACGATAAATGTGTATAAATTATGCTGACCTGCATACACTTGAGTAATAGGTGGACAATATACGGTATTTCTCAATGCTGCAGCATAGTCGATTCCATAAGTGTGTGTTTTTCCTAACTATGGACCCAACACCACAACCTTTTGAGTAGTAAATCTCCTGACACTAGATCTATGCCCATTTTAACCTTAAAAATACTAATTACTTTCTCTTAATTTCCTTTTTCCAAGAAGCCCAAGAACAGTCTCAGAAAGGACACTGAAAAGTAAGTGTAGATTCTGCACTCGGTAATGCAGTATTGTGGCTGCGGTCCACGTGCAGAAATCCTGTGTGTTTACAGGTGTGAGACGGTGTCAAGAACACATGACAGCAGTCTCCAGATACTTCAAGGGCTGCCATGCAGAAGGGAGCAAAGACTTAATCTCTCACGGTCCAGAGGGCAGGACAAGTTGTAAGAAGCAGATTTCTGATATAACAAAGAACCTGCTGAAAATTTGAGCTATCTAAAATTGGAAAAGAGAATCATGTGAGGTAGTGAATACTGTAGCACTAAAAATGTTTGTGAGCAGAAGACTTGTTTTCAGGAATGATGCAGAAAAGACTTGAGCAATTTGTAGAGTTAGACTACATGATCACAAACGTCCCCTTCAATGAAAACATTCCTGGATTTTCTGAATACTTAATCCCAAGTGACAGTTTGATGCACAGTACTAACATGCTACAGGAGTATGCTTATCTACCTGATCTTACAGAGTCTATGTGGCCTACAGGAACATCGTCCCTTCATACAGAGCAACTAACATTTTGGAAGGGGGAAGGGTCTATTCCTAATTGTTTGACTTGGCAATCCAACTTTCTCTTACGAATAGAGCTAAACTAAGCTCAATTTTAAAACTTCTAAAATTTAAAAATTTTAAATTTTAAACTAAGCTCAATAAAATTTTATTTTAATAATTTGGCATCACCCCTTGAGACAACTAGAGTTCCATCATCCCCGATCCCCAACCCACAAAGTGAAGGAGAGGAAAACTTGAACAGCATTGGTTTCATTATTTTGTAATCATGTCTCAACTTCAGAAAATTTAAAAAAATGAGGAATGACAGAAAATGGATAACTGGAATCTAATAACTCATCTACTACACCAGATGTCCTATCAGAACTACTACTTGGGTGGTATAATTAACTTGGTTCATATTTGTTATACTCTTCGAGGTACTAGGAAAAAACATCGTGACTATAAAGCAAGTAGAATATTTTTCATAAGGAAGCAAAAAATACAAATAATCTAGAACATAAATCCTAAAAGTGCATGGAGATTCATTATACTCTTGTGCATGTTTGAAATTTCCTCAGTAAAAACTTCAAAAGAGCCCACATAAAAAACAAAAATTCAACTCTCAGTTAACATTGACATAATATTGGTATAATTTTTAAGATAGGAAAGAAAAGGTAATGATTCAGCATCTTCTTAACTTTACCCAAATTCACCTAGACTCAAATCTGAAAATATTTAACTAGTAGTTAATACCTTACATAAACTCTAAATTTCAGAGAAAAGTTCTTAAGCACTATTTAGAAGTAGTTTCATTACCAAAACTGAGTAACACTTCATTGGAACTTTGGATTGAAAAATGTTATCATGTAGCAAGTTTTCTTCTTCTTTTAATCCAAGATGCATAGTGGTCTTATATTAGACTTCACAATTATGCTCCCAGTCCGTTGTAAAATTAATTGTTTTGATACTTTAGAATTGCTTTTACCAAATAAAGTTATTTTGTTTCTTCTGTATTTCTTAGGATTTTCAAAGCCTAGAAAAAGTTATTTATCTTATTTCTGTTTAACACCTAAGACTTCCGTAATAGTGAGGAAAGATGCAGTATTAGTGTAGCATTAGGCTAGGAGTCAAACGCTAAGATTCGAGCCCTGGCTCTCAACTTATTTTACCTTAAACATGTCACTTAAGCCTTCTGGGTCATGGTGCTCATGTATAAAATAACTCAGACTAGATGATTTCAAAGACTCCGTCTAGTTCCAAAGTTCTACAGTATTATGACTTTCACAGTGAGTACACTCCTCCAATGACAGGTTCTATATCCTTATGCTAGCTATCACGATATACTACTGTGGATGAACCCACACAAAATGTGCAAACTCAGGAATGTTTAAACAAATGTGATAGAAACAAAATACTGGCTTGAAATGTGGGTTAAATATCAAGAGTATTTATTTTGTTGTCTGGAAAGCACCGACACTATATGCTGGAAATAAAGCTCTGAAAAGTTGTAAAGTATTCAAACTTCAACCAAGACAACCAACTGACTCTTGAACAGAAAGAAAAATCTCTGAATAGTAATTTCTTAACACCCAATGTCTATGGCACCCATTCTCCCATCCTGCATTTATGTGTCAGAGGAAGATGTTATTTTTATGGCATATTAAAATCAAGACTATGGAGTAGAAGGTACTCTTTGTTAAATCAGTACAGGTTCAATTAAGCACTTGAGAAACTACCTTTCTAGTTAATAATAAACTAATGTGATTTAGGTAGAAGCTTAAATGTTTTTGTTTCAATGTTTGTATTGCATACATAAAACACACAGTTAATTCCCTAACTCTAACACCACTAAATTCACATAAATGGTGTTATTGTACTATTAGTATTTCAACAGCCTCACTTTATGAAGTATAAAACTAAGCTAATCCAAGTGAAAAGATAAATTTCTTTTGTAGGATGGAGTAATTTCATAGGCCTTAGTTTATAATTAGGAAATCAATAACTCAAACAAGGAATCTCTCCAAAATTTAATAACATGTGGGCCATGTAGTACAAATGTGGCATACTAAAAAACCACCTGCTTTCAGAAACAGCAATGTAAGTGCAGCTATTGATACCTCAATTAATTCATACTGTAAGAGGACTGTCAGGAGAATGTGCATTATCCAACTAAAATTATAGCGTCAGTATGCCGGAGAAAGCTGTCCTGGGTACAAGACAGGAAAAGGAACAGAGCCCTCAATGATGCACACAGACAAGCAAGGAACTGAGGGGAAAAGGGAGAAGAAAGGGAACACTTGTATTTAATTTACAGCTTAAAGAATTCAAAGATAATATTAGTAGTAAAAATATACAAAATGATTTTGAACCTGAGAGAGCTCAAGTTTCTTAAAAGAGCTTGACTAAGATGATGTATATGTAAAAAACTGAATGGAGATGTAAGCTGGTATTGTGGTGTTGTGATGATTTAACCACAAACGCCTTCCCTATTTAAATATTCCAATCAGTACTGTTAGTACACGTACCTCGGAGAATTCTTTCCTCATGGCAACGAAGAAAGTCCCAGATTCTAACAGTGCCGTCATCAGAGCATGTAGCAAATTTATTATCCGTGGGTGAGAAACTGTTACATGAAGACACACAGCAGGGGAAAGAAGTCAGCATTTAACAGATTATCTGTGCTTCTCAGACAGGGAAAAACAAAAACACTGTGCTGCGTTATAAACAGGAGAGGGAAGTATCCAACAGTGCAGAAGCCCTTGAAGAAAACGCTGTCAGCTAACAAACGCATCTCACCAAAAGAAGAATTCAACAGAGTAGTTGCTTGAGTTTTCAATCATCAATATTCAGAGAACTTTACGAGTGTATCATTAGTACTAATGATCCCCACACTCCCCACCGTACAGTATTTCCTATCGTACCAACAGAAAACATGGAGCTGATTTAAGTATAGAAAACTAAGTAAATTCTATTTTTGCAACAATATTCCTGTGAACAGTCTTTTAAATCAAATAGGAATACTGCTTAAAAGATTAGCATCAGCTTCTGCCTCAGACTCTTCACAAAATGGTAAGTAGAAAAAATTTAGGCAGGCTATTTAAAGACTGGTTGCCAAACATCCCTACATATGATGTTTCTCATTTATTTAAAAGGTCTGTGAAAACTTTCACACCTTCTTCCCGGCAAGCTATCCCATGAATGAAGCACCTTTTGAGGAAAACCTAAACATAGGGACATTCAGACTGTGTTTAAAGCCAAAGGATCTGCCACAAAGGAGGGAGCCATTTTCCCCTCCCTCTAGTGAAAGACCATCAAGTTTCTCAGCTGACTCTAAGAACTCCCTTGAACTTTTGAATCCCATGACTACGAAAGCACCAACTGTGAAAACTCAATGTATGGGTAGGACACTAAGTCAAAGTCTTTGAAGAAGCATGTTTATCCAACAATTTTTGTTAAGATTCTGAAAGTAGAAACAAGTGACTGCAGTGGATGATGTTTCTATAAAGACCACCTCCTCCCACACGTGGGTGGCACAACCATAAAGAACGCTGCTTAGCTTTATTCTGAGGCTGCAGCAATTCTTCAGGCTTGTTTTTGAAGCTTTTTTCCCCAGTTTAACTAATGTATCTCATTGATATGTAAAAAATATACAACTCACTGAAAATATTTTAAAGTCCAATTATTACACATTTGCATAACTGATGTTGTCAACAGTGAATCAGAAGAAGAGTCCTAGAGTCTTCTTGACAACGGTCTCCTTACAGTTTCAAAGCTTGAGGAACCCATTCATTAATCCATTAATGTTTGCCACATCCAGAGTTACTTGTGAGAGTTTTTAGTCCTACTATACTTTCCTTTTGAAGTCATGGCATAACCAAGCCAACCAGGTCTTCACTTAAGCCTTTTTTTCTTGTATTTTGTGTGAACTCTGAAGGTGTTTTCTGTAGGCTTTAGATTTTATTCAGTTGTATAATTAAAGACTGAATTCTTTATTTGGAATGAAATATTCTTGTCTTACACAGTAGGTAATAAAAAGGAATAACGTATACACATTATTAACCATAAATGAAAAGAGAAAACCAGTGCAAAATGCGGCAGACAATACATCTCTAACATATTGCAAAGGCTGATACCACGACAACACTACTTCAGAAAGGTGCCAGCAAAATGGTGAATGTGAGAAAACAAAGAAAAATATTGTGTTTATAGGGTGCAGAAAGTTTCCCAGAATCTGACAGAGCCCATGCATCTCTGCACCCAGAATACACTCAGAGAATAATTTAACCATGACAATAGGGACTACAGAAAATGGTATATTGTGTATAAACCTGGCCTCTCTAATCGCCTCCTTATGTGCCTGGAACATCTTGACGTTGTTCATGTTCGACTGCCAATATTTCACATATCCTCCGTGGTCTGCTGTCAACATCCACATGTCATTATGTGACCAAGTCATGGCCCTCACTGGACTATCGTGAGCCTGTGAAAACATAAAACATTTGTAAACATTATATAGAAGATGAAAGGCTTTACAAGAGCATGTATTAACTCACGGCCATTTGTCCAATTATAAGTTTAAAATGCCAATAAAATGCCTATATCACAAGTTCTTTACAATACCACAAGATGATGCTACCACCTGATGATTACTATTACCTGTAATATTGTTTCAAAATTGAAAGTGAGTCCATTCCACAAGGTGAACTCTCCACTAGAAGCTCCAGTAACCAACCGTCTTCCTTCTGGAGTCCACTGGGGAAGGAAAAAACACAGGTTATACAAGGTCACAAATCCTCAACCTTAACTAATTTTAAAACACTCAGAAAGTCTTTATTTATAAAAGATCCAATACTCAACATTAAATAGATGACACTGACTTTCACTTAAGTGTAGCTTAGATCTACAAGCAAGTACTTTGGCAGAAAAGAACTTATATTAACACAGTGCAGGGAAAGCTCTAACATTTTATTTTAGCTCATTAACTAAATTAAAAACAGTAAGTGCAGTGACTCCCTGGTTAGGGTATATACACCTAAACACTCTAAAGAGCATTCCAAAACAAAATATGCAAAGACCTCATTTTCCTATGATACATGGCAGACTAACATAAATAAGATGCTCAGTCACCAGAAAAACTCAAAGACTGAATGAAGGATTTGGCTTATTGAAACAGCTAGTGGGCCAACTGAAGCAGAAAAGTTACTGTGTTTTATGAAAAAACAGTGTAAGTACCAATTTAAGGACATCAAGGCTATCAAACTTTTCCTGGCAACTAAATCTAATAAAAAAAACTTTTTAAAGCTCTCCTCCACTCACAGTATCAAGCAGTGACAAGTCTTATCCCGATCTCCTCTTAAAAAAATGTAATACAAGAGTCATGACTAACACTACACCAAAATTTTAATATCACAATTTGCATACTGAAAGGAATCTGCGACATAAGCTTATCAACTCAAAACACAACATACTTTTTCCTTACTTTTTATTTTCAAGTTTCTATGACAGATTATATGCTCATTTTCCTTACAAGATGTAAATATGTGAAATGTCAATATAACAATCCTATTTTTCAAAATAAAAATTGTGAAAGAGTTGAGAAATACAGGTGTGTTTATAGGAACATCAGTATGACATACATAAAATGAAGACTATTTGGTAAATTACACAGATATATATGACAATCCAGCTTTTTACTGCTTACCTGCAGATCATGATTTTTATTATTATGAATAGAATCCTCCTACTTTCCTAGTTTCTGTTATCTGCTATGGATCCCAACCCAGTAAATACTTCAGGCAACCAAACTATAGACATGGGACCCACAGTCTTCACATCTTAACACCTTGTAATTTGGACCATGCCTCTACTATGTGCAAAATTTCTCCTAATACCTTATATTTTGACCCCCAAGTGAGATATTTACCCATCTAACAAGATACAGGATATAGAATGCTCAGATTTTATTTATTTCAAAAAGGTTTTCTGTGTTACGCTAAGAAGATATTAAATTAAGTGCACATCATATTCCTCTACCAAATTCGCAGGCAAACAAAATCATACTACATACTGGTTAGCTCTACTGAGACAAAAGCCATTGAAATAAGCGTTCCCTTCCTGATGTTTCTACTGCTTTAGGCCTCTGAAGCAAACAGGAGGCCTAAGACTGACTGCAACATTTTTATGGCGCTCAAGCCAGCATCTCTCCCAGCCCCTTTTGGTTCTCTCTGCTGTGTCTGCCAGAATGTTTGCCATGACTGTCTTTTCTCTGTTCCACATTTTATTTTCAATTCTTAATTGCTCAACTTTGGCTATTAACTATCCTACATTTCTGGACTCAATATACTGCTAGCCAACAAGTACATTCATACTTAGCAAATCACAAAGAAAAGGATTATACTATTATCTATAGGAATATTAACTGATGCCTGGGACACAGAGCTGGGAAAACTTTATTTCAAATTCCTTCAAATTTTAATGTTTTGAACCATGTCAGTGTACTATTTACTTAAAAATTGTCGTTTAAAAATTCCAGCGAAAACATATTCTGTACCTATTATGTACCTTCACGGAGCTGACAATTATGATCTACCATTGGTCTTCAGCTCTTCTCAGGTGTTTTCCTTCCTAGTAACACCTAAGAGTCTTTATTCACATTGAGATGCTGCTTTCTAAACAGCAGCAAAAGCATTCCTATTCAAGAACAAGTCTGAGACCTGCTGTCATATATATCCAGGGCCAGCTCAGAGGGAACTCTACGGAAATTGGAACATGAAGAAAACAATCCAAAAGTACTATCTTACTAAATGTGGATATACTAGATAAATGATTGGTTATTCCAAAATAAAATTATTAGCACTACACTGATTTTTTTATCCCAGACATATATTTAAAATGTTTAACTTTCTTTGTCCTATTAAGTAAGTATACTTGCAGACTAAACTCAGGCTTAATTTTTCCAAAAATTATACAACAGAATACTTACCCTAACAACAAATACTGGACATTTGACTTTATTTGTCGATGTTCGAACAAATTTCGTTGTTACTGCATTCATAGGATTATTCAACATCCCTATAGGTGGGACCAGCTACAAAAAAAGAAAATTAGGTTTTAAGAGCTCCTGATTATGCAGGGCATAAACCAGGGACATGGCACAGTAACTATTTCAACATTTAAAGACAAATTCAGGACTATGAAGGACTTTCAAACAACTATTATAATAGGTTATAGTCTATATTAATTAAATGAAGAAAACTGAGATACAGGAAAGTTAAATGCCCACTATTGCTAAGCAAACAACAAAATCAAGTACTAGATATCCCTAATTACTTCTCAAAATAACACAATTAAATATGTTCACAATAATCCAAATTTAAAATTAACTTTCCTATTACACAGACCTCGAGGCAGTGCAGTCTTTTGTTGGACACTGCTTTAAGCCTCAAATCAAAAGTTCATCCATCACTAGATTAAAAGGAATGTTTAAATTGAAATAAAAAAATAACTGTTGGGGCCGGCCCAGTGGCACAGCGGTTAAGTTCATATGCTCCACTTTGGCGGCCCGGGTTTCAAACACTGGTTCGGATCCTGGGTCCAGACCTAGCACCACTTGGCACACCATGCTGTGGCAGGTGTCCCACGTACAAAGTACAGGAAGATGCGCACAGATGTTAGCTCAGGGCCAGTCTCCCTCAGCAAAAAGAGGAGGATTTGTGGCAGATGTTAGCTCAGGACTAATCTTCCTCAAAAAACAAATAGTAATAATAACCCATGGTTTACACAGATATGTTATATTATCCCTTTAGGAATGTTTTATTTTAAATTATAAAAATGTAAAAGGAAAAGTCCATGTTTAAATTTGAGATCACATATTTTTAGGTTTAAACGCCAAGCAAAGAGGTTTTTATTAAGCTAGTATGACATATCTTATACTTACATCATTATAGTAACCTGCATCAGGCTGAATTGCTCGCATATCTCTCTGGTCTCTTTGCCATATTCTATTCTGTTAAAAATTTAATAATTAATTAATATATGGTCTAATTATACTCAACTTGAGACCAAAGTAATTACTAACAAAATGTAAGCTTTTATTAAATGAGAAGAAAACAGGATTAAAACTTTTTCATTATGTTCTAAAACACAGATAATAGTGGATATCTTAGAGATTTCCCCTTATCTTACTGACATTGCTTAGACTTTCTCTCCTCTCTTTACACACGTTATCCCTAACCGATCATCCAAGACGCTATTGACCCCAAAACATTCTCACTGACCATACCGCAATAAAAAGGAAAAGGATAAGGGGTAGGCAGACATCCCCACTTCCTTCAAAGTCCTCAGCACAAAACAATTCTGCATATCTTGCCCTTGGTTTTCGTAATTCCTCTCAAACTCTCCTAATCTAGTTTTCCAACTAAAATACCTGGGAACGTCTAAATCTATCTTCACATCTAAATGAATCTTTTTCTCGTATGTGCCTGCAACATACTAACTATGCCCAATATGAAAACAGGTCTTTAAAAACAAGTCTCAAGCAATGAAAAGCAGACAAATTTTCTTTGTAGGATGGAAGAGCGACCAAAACCCAATTAAAATAGAAGGGGCTAGTAATGAAAGCAGGTCACAGAGGCTAATTCCTAGGATAAAACAAGAAAACAAAGACTTCAAAAGGGGAAAAATGTGTGGGGCCAGCCTGGTGGTGCAGCAGTTAAGTTCGCACATTCTGCTTTGGCGGCCCGGGATTCACCAGTTCAGATCCCGGGTGAAGCCACAGCACCACTTGGCCAGCCATGCTGTGGCAGGCGTCTCACATATAAAGTAGAGGAAAATGGGCACGGATGTGAGCTCAGGGCCAGTCTTCTTCAGCAATAAGAAGAGGATTGGCAGATGTTAGCTCAGGGCTAATCTTCCTCAAAAAAAAAAAAAAAGAGAGAGAGAAATGTCGAGCTGACAAGAGGTTTAGGCAGATCCCTACTCTGCCTTTATTCACCATCTCAGAGTTGCTTTCACCCTACAGAACTGCAGTTAGGTTCTGAACCCTCAAGTAAGTAGAGACACTTTTACTTGACTATAAGAGCAACCCACCAAGGGAATGGAGAGTTCATGTTCCAATGCCAATGTCTCTGATACGCAAAGTTGCTATTTTGAGTATGGATATTCTTGTAGAAATATTCCTATGTCAATAGTCTCTTAACATTTTATATACACTGTGGGTTTAACAAGTGTCTTAAGGGGCTGGCCCCGTGGCTGAGTGGTTAAGTTCGCGCGCTCCGCTGCAGGCGGCCCAGTGTTTCGTCAGTTCGAATCCTGGGCGCGGACATGGCACTGCTCATCAGACCACGCTGAGGCAGTGTCCCACATGTCACAACTAGAAGAACCCACAACGAAGAATACACAACTATGTACCGGGGGGCTTTGGGGAGAAAAAGGAAAAAATAAAATCTTTAAAAAAAAAAAAAAAAAAAACAAACAAGTGTCTTAAGGTTGGCATAGGGAGTAAGTATCCCCTTTTGAGATTTGTTGTGAACCTTTAGAACAAAGCCTATTTTTAAATTGGAGTCTAACTTTAATAATTTTTGAGATGATGATTCATGCACACACAGAGCAAAAATAAAAGTACTGGTGATGAGCCTCATCTGAAATTCCACTTCATCCAACTAATTCAAGAAACAGGTATATTCATTACTCTGAATTTTAAAAACTTTCTTCTTTTTAAAAAAACAAAGTTTGCTTATCTAAAACACATTAACTGGACTTACCTCCAAATACTTAATTACAGATGGATTATAGTCTATGGTTTTTCGGTTTACTGCTTTTCTCATTCGTTTTCCATCAAAGGTAAGTTGTTGCATTGCTTGCTGTTGTGCAAAATCAGGTCGCTTATAAAATAGTTGTCGAGGCGCCTGGTGCTGGAACCTTGGCATATGGAAAAAACGAGGAGGAGAACCGATTTCTGTAGCCATGTTGACGCTTTCGTTCTAGGACACTAGGGTAGGGAAAAAGTAGTTTCACTACAAATATCAGCACTGCAACATTGCCTGAAAACATTTTTAAATGAACTTTTTGTACATTTCTCTTCCTTCCTCTCTTATGCATCATTTCTAGCTTTTAGTCAACCTATTTACAAACTGAACTATTAGATTTAATGTCAGAGACCAGTTACACATTTGAAAAACAGCAATTCACAGAATAAGTGCTAACAAGCATTTATTGTAAAATTCAGCCTGGTGGAAGGAAAATCTGCAATTTATTAACAGTTTAGGATGAGTGTGTTGTGTGTTGTGCATGTGGAGGGGTGGGGGAAGAAACCTGATTGTTGACGCTTTTTAAATAAAGTTAAGTTTATCATAAGACCCCATTTTATGCAAGAGTCACTAAAAAATTTTAAAACCAGAGGTTAGTCCTTTTAAGTTTTCTAGGATTAGTGTAGAAAGAGGAATAAACTATCTTATTTTATATAAATGCTAAAAGTATGTATATCTAATTTCAGGCTCAAAATAACGACCACAGAAACTTATTCCTCAGTGTATTTACTTACATATTTATATAGGACACATTAAGTTAACTTCTGAACAGAAAAAAATATTAAGAGCTGACAGCTTTTCAACTTTAATGCTCTCCAATTAAACTTACATTCCAATAATACAAATATGTATGGTTTAAAAACACATTTTTAAGCATATTTTAAAAACCAGACCACGAAAAACACATAAAGGGTGTTGGAAGCATTTCCACAATTTTTTTTGTTTGTTTTAAAAGCAGCAAAGACTGTACCCTCCATTATTTTTTTATATTCTTACATTTGCCTTTCCTCATTCAAGACAATAAATAAAGGATCTGAAAAGAAATTACACTTTCCTCTCGATGAAACTGTTCTTAGTACTACTTCCTTCACCCCTGTCACTTTAGTCTCTCAGGAAGCCATTTCCTAACGGCCACAGGGAGGAGGAGGGAGAGGAAAAGCGAAGGGCCAGGGGAAAGAGAAGTCCTGACTGTCACGGTACCAAAACAATGCGACAGAATAGGAACTTACTATGTGCTATTTCCACTGCTCGGGAGCAATCCCAGAAGGTCTCTGAGAAATGTTAATTTGTAATGAGACAAGAAAGAGTCTGTCTCTCTCAGAGCTGTGTGTGAATTAAATTAGAATGTACAAAATACAGTAAGCATTTGACTCAGTATGATTGAAGGAATTGTTTACTCAGCTATCCCATGAATCCAACTGAATTTCAGCATCCAGATTTCAACTAATGGCCTCAATTCAGATGTCTAGACCAGGAATTTTAAAAAGATACACCTTGGAAAAGTGCATTTTAAAATTACTATTTTTTTTCACTTTTCAATTATCAACTTTCTAATTTTATTAGAATAAAATTATTCTAATAGTCCAGTTTCAAATATTATTGATATCAAATGAGAATAAAGATTTTTACACATATCAAAAGAAGCTTAAAAATTATTCAGCCAAACAAAAAAAGGAATGAAGTATGACACGTTACAACACAGATGAATCTTGAAAACATTATGTAAGTGAAAGAAGCCAGACATAATTAAGGTCACACATCGTATGATTCTACTTATATGAAAAACTCAGAACAGGCTAACACACAGAGACTGAAAGCAGTTTAGTGTTTGCCAGGTGGAAAGGAGGAATGGGGAGTGACACTGACAACAGGGTTTCCGCTGCAGATGATGAAAATGTCTGCAACTGGACAGAGGTGGTAGCTGCACAGCACTGTGAATGTACTAAGTGACACTGAATTGGACACTTTCAAATGGTTAAAACAGTGAAATTTTATGTTATGTGACTTTTACCTCAGCTAAAGAATGGGGAGTTTAATCCACTGAAAGAAAATTTTAGATGGAGGGTAGATGAAACATTAACTGAAAGCTGATGGTGTTGAAACCGGGTGATGTGTATATGGGTACAAAGCACTAACCAAGAGCTAACTCAAGGATTTACTGTACAAATATGAGGAAAATGACTGATTTCAAATGCAAAACAATCACTATGTTTTACTAACATGCTTGAATAATTCATATGTTAAAGGTACAGATGGGAGAAAATATCTTTCCATTTACAAATTTATTGAGTAGAACTTGTTCTGAAAAAAAAGCCCTTTAATTTTTTCCTTAAATGGTCAAGTACTACATGTTTTCCAGAAATAAAGGTCCAACATGAACAAAAAGAAGGGGAAAAGTACCATTACATTCTTTTTTTTTTTTGAGGAAGATTAGCCCTGAGCTAACATCTGCTGCCAATCTTCCTCTTTTTTGCTGAGGAAGACTGGCCCTGAGCTAACATCCATGCCCATCTTCCTCTACTTTATATGTGGGACGCCTACCACAGCATGGCGTGCCAAGCAGTGCAATGTCTGCACCCGGGATCCTAAGTGGCAAACCCCGGGTTACCAAAGCAGAGCGTGTGCACTTAACCACTGCGCCACCAGGCCAGCCCCAGCACCATCACATTCTAACACAAGATCCAGCCCTAAAATAAACCAAAAACAAACCTGCTCACAATACAGTGGCCAGTCTTCACAGATGCCTTATATACTTCAGCTTCACTTCCTGCAAACTACTGTTACTTGCCCAAAGTTAAAACAGAGCCTCCTAGTGGCTGTTATGGGCTACATTTTGTCCCTCCATAAATTTCTCTGTTGAAGCCCTAATCTCCAGTACCTCAGAGTGTGACTGTGTCCAGAGACAGCGCCCTAATCCATAGGATTGGCATCCTCATATGAAGAGGAGATTAGGACACGGACACCTACAAAAGGAAGGTCATGTGAAAACACAGTGAGAAGACAGCCATGTGCAAGCCAAGGAGAGAGGCCTCAGAAGAAACCAACCCTGCTCACACCTTAGTCTCAGACTTCTAACTTTCAAAACTGTGAGAAATAAATTTCTGTTGTTTAAGTTACCCAGTCTGTAGTACTCTGTGATGGCAATCCTGGCAGAGTCAGAGCCAAATACCTGGACCTCCTGCCTATCCCTCAACATGGGTTGCTGAAATAGTTCAGCAATAATGATGTTACAGCTTTCTCTGACTTGAGATGGCAGAAAACTCAATATATGAGGCTGGAAAATCAGTGATCCAGATAGAAAGAACCATCACCCAAATCATGAAAACTATCCTTCAGGCTTCACTCAGGACTCTACTTCAAGGAACTATATATATAACCAGATGCAGAAAAAGAAATAAAGCTTTTTCCTTCATACAAATAATTACTGTGATTTCTACTCACTGCAGTATTTACTTGAACTACATTAACAGAACATCACAATTTAAACTAGAAGTCAGGTTTGTTCCCCAAAGCATATTCATCTCACATATGCGGTGGAGGATGAAAGAGGGAGATAGAGGGGTTGGGGCGGGGGTGGGCAGAGAGAGAGAGAAACTGAGAGAAGACAATTTGCATATGGTTATTAAATACATACTAACAAAAAAAAACAAACTGCTAAGGGAAACTATTCACCTGAAACATTAAATTCATGTCTTTCTCGTACACATAAACCTTCAATGTTTCAAGCAATCAGCACAATTTTATGAAGTGCCTACTGTATATTACACTCTGCACCAGGTATCACATTATCATTCTGATTCACTGAATATCACTTCTAAATTCATGGAACGGATTTCAGACTTGGTGGTGTCTGGTCCCCTTCTCTATTTCTCCCAAATACAAAGACTCCTGAGGTGACAAAAGTTTGCAGCATATCCTTAGCCTTCCAGCTTTCAACTACTCCCTGTGGAGTCGTCTGTGGAACTAAGCAGTATTCCCAGACTTAGTTCTCCAACGTTTGTGTGCACAAGTCCATACCAGCATTATAATTCTGCTTCTTGTCCCAGCTATTTATAATGTTAGCCATATGATATTGCCAAAATTATAGTTGAATGCAGCAAAAAACCATAAATGCTTTTCTTAAAGAAGTCATTACAAATTTCACATTGTAGAATTGTGCTAAACAATAGCTCATTCTATTGAACCTAAACCTCTAATTAAAATAATAAAAACTGTATACACATAAGTGCTAACAAAGCCTCAAAAACTGGAGTAACAATAGTTGAATGAACAGGAAGGGATTCATGAGAGAGGTAAGACAAATTGGAAATTAAACAGAAAGAGTTATTAATATAGGATAATTAGGAGGCACCACCAAAATCACTGAGGCAGTTACTGGTTACTAGCCACGAAGATACACACACTTAGGAATTGTTAAAAGAGCTGAAAAAGCCCTGTGGCATCGGGAAGCATAATGAGAAATGCAATTCACTTCAAGAACTAATCAATGAGCACTAACTACCTGACAGGCATTGAAGACAGACACACACAAACACACACAGTCTGCTCTCAACAGACCGGCAGATTATCAGAACAGAAGAGCTCAAAATGGAAACCACGTGAGAATCTCCTACTCCATTGAGAATCTACTGTTACAGGCAAGAGGGATGTAACAGGATGCTCACGGCACAATTCAACCTTAAGAAGTTTACATTTGGGGTGAGGTGGGAGAAGGTGGGAGGAAAAGACAGTCTGAGGACATAAACGAAATAACACTCTCTCTCATTCACTCAGCACGCCATGGCCAGCATAATCTTCTCCCGAACCAAAAATAATCCACAATAATCTTCCCCAACCAAATGTTTCTGACTCCATTAGAAAAATTTCACCATCGCAGCCAATCTCCAACTATAACAGAGGAGGGAAAGGTACATTTTTTTATAGGAAAATGACCTTGCTAAAACTTGACTAATTCCACTAACTCAATCCAAAAGGAACTGACTAAATGCTTCACACAATTGAATAAAGAGATCCTTAAACTATAATTCAAGAGGGCAGAACTGAGGCTCTGCATCAAAAAACTCTATGACCTGAAGGGTCATAAATTGGCCTCAAGCAGTTTTTGTGTTTTTTTAAGCCAGAAGTCATATCCTACTTACGGTTCCTGAAATCACTGTGGCTGACAATCAGCATTACTTTAATAATAAAAATAGAACATAAAAGATTGAACTGCACATTTTAAGGGAAAGGACTGCTTTTGTGAAACCTGTTTCAGTTGCACATGTGTGTACAATGAATCACAACGTAAAAACGTATCTTCTTCCTAATAATTTGTCAAAAGTGAAAGCAAATGGCATAATGTTAACAAACCATTAGGGGAAAACCAGAGTTTCCTATCTATGCACTCTCCGCTTAAAATCGCTTAATTTCTGCTGCCACTGGGTAGCCAGAGCCAAAGAAGTTCACATATAGCATCTGTCTAGTGTGGGAACTATGTCTAGCTATAGTAGCTATGGCACCAGAATCTGGTCCAATTATCAAATCCAAAAATTCTTACCATGTTGACTACTAATCAGAGCTTCGGATCAACACAAGCAAGCTTGTTTTCCCAAAGTGAAATGCAAGAATTCTAACCAAAAGCAAACTATTAATGCATTAGATGGCTGTGATAGCAAGTACAACTACTATAGGGCTTTGAAAAATAAGAGATTTTAAGATCCCCACTCTCATTAATACAAACCTGGACACCATGGACAGAACCTTAGCCTGGGAACCCCTAAAAGAGATCTGATTCCTTATCTGTCACAGAACTTTGAGAGGATCTACATGAGGGGTAAACAAGGCCAGTAACAACATAATCAACATGTTCTCTTTTTATTCACTGTCCAATCTTTAAGAAACATAAATTCCAAACAAATCAGGAGAAATTATACTGAGACCATCCAGTCTTTTAAAGAATAAACAAGAAGGTAGCTGTTTTTTTTTTTTTAAGATTTCATTTTTCCTTTTTCTCCCCAAAGTCCCCCAGTGCACAGTTGTGTATTTTCAGTTGTGGATCCTTCCAGTTGTGGCATATGGGACGCCACCACAGCGTGGCCTGACAAGCAGTGCCATGTCAACACCCAGGATCCGAACCAGCGAAACCCTGGGCCACTATAGTGGAGCGTGTGAACTTAACCACTCGGCCACGGGGCTGGCCCCCAAAGACAGCTGTCTAAACAAGCAGTTTTTAAAAGTTCACATGGGGGCCATGTTTTGCTATGGACCTAAAACTAAATATGGGCAAAAAAGCCATGCTGTGTGATTTTAGAACACACATGGAGTAGTCATCTTAAAGACAAGCATTTTAAGACTGCTACCCTAAATTTGTTGACTAAATTTCACACTAAAGATCAACTTTATTTAACTCTCAGTGTGGGAGTTTTCCAACTTTTATAGCTTTCAGCCACATATTTAGCTGCATAATCCTTCGTAACTTCGGGTTACACTGTATCCTTAGCTATAAAGTTACTGAAACATTTTAGTGGATATTGCACTGGACCAGTTTAACGCACGTTACTTGGGCTTTTATATTTAGTTTTAGGTCCATAGCAAAACAGAGTGTAAAATACAGAGTTCCCATACACACACACACACACAGGCCCCTCTCCCCCACAACATCCAGCATCAGAGTGGTACATTTGCTAAAATCAGTGTACCAACACTGATACATCATTATCACCCAAAGCCCAAAGCCATTACATGACGGTTCACCCTTTATGTTGTGCACCCTACAGGTTTTGACAAATGTATTCAGATTGGCTTCCCTCACTTAGCAATCTGTATTAAAGGTCCCTCGATGTCTTTTTCATGATTGGATAGTTCATTTCTTTTTAGCACCCAATAACATTCCACTGTCTGGATACATCACTCTCTGTTCTTCCATTCATCTACTGGAGGATAGATATCTTGGTTGTTTCTAAGTTTTGGCAATTATGTGCAGGTTTTTTTTTTTAACAGATTTTCTTTTTTTCCTTTTTCTCCCCAAAGCCCCCCAGTACATAGCTGTATATTCTTTGTTGTGGGTCCTTCTAGTTGTGGCATGTGGTTTGATGAGCAGTGCCATGTCCGCACCCAGGATTCGAACCAACGAAACACTGGGCTGCCTGCAGCGGAGCGCGTGAACTTAACCACTCGGCCACGGGGCCAGCCCCAATGTGCAGGTTTTTGTTATGGACATATTTTCAACTCATTCGGGTAAATACCAAGTAGTGTGATTGCTGGATCCTCTGATAAGAGTATGCCTAGTTTTGTAAGAAAATGACAAACCGCCCAAAGTGGCTGCACCATTTTGCATTCCCACCAGCAGTGAATGAGAGTTCCTGTTGCTCCGTCTCCTCACCGGTGTTTTGTCAGCGTTTTGGATTTTAGACATTCTGATAGGTGTGTAGTGGTACCTCATTGTTTTAATTCCCTAATGATATATGATTTGGCCATCTTTCCATATGCTTATCTGACATCTGTATATCTTCTTTGGTGAGGTGTCTGTTGAGATCTTTTGTCCATTTTTTAATCCAGGTGTTCATTTTCTTATTAAGTTTTAAGAGTTCTCTGTATATTTTAGATAACAGTCCTTTATCAGATATATCCTCTGCAAATATCTTCTTCCAGTCTGAGGCTTGTCCTCTCACACACTTCATTATTTTTAAAGTTACAGGTAATAAAATTCATTTTTGGGTGTACATTTCTAAGTTTTGACAAATGCAGAGAATCATGGAGTAACAACCAAGATACATCACCCCTCTATATTCCTTCATATTGGCCCTGTTATTGATCTCTTACCACTGCCCACTGGAAAACATTGATCTGTTTCCCATCACTGTAGTTTCTATCTTTTCCAGAACGTCATACAAATAGAATCATACACTGTATAGCCTTTTGAGTCTGGCATTTTTCATTTTGCATAGTACTTTTGAAATTCACCAACCTTGTTGTAAGTATCAATAACTCCTTTTTTGAATTGTTGAATTCTATGGATGTACCAGTTGGTTTATCCATTCACCAATTCAGGGACATCTGAATTGTTTGCAGTGCTTGGCAATTTGAACAAAATTGCCATAAACGTTCGTGCATAGTTTTCATGTGAACATAAACTTTCGTTTTTCTTGGATAAATATCTAGGATTGAAACTGCTGAGTCATACGTTTGTTTAACTTTATGGGAAAGCAGCTGCACCATTTTGCATTCCCATCAGCAATGTATGGAAGTTCCAGTGGCTCTCCATCCTCCCTAATACTTGGTACTGTCAGCTACGGGAAGGGAACAGTTGTTTTGCTTCTTAGTCTTTCTAACAGGTGAGTATAGTATCTCATTGTGATTTTAATTTGTATTTCCCTAATGACTAATGATGTAGAGCATCTATTCAGGTGCTTATCTGTCATCCACATATCTTCTCCAGCAAAGCTTCTGTTCAAGTCTTTTGCCCTTTTTTTTTTTAAGATTTTATTTTTTTCCCTTTTCTCCCAAAGCCCCCTGGTACACAGCTGTGTAATTTTAGTTGTGGGTCCTTCTAGATGTGGCATGTGGGATGCCACCACAGCATGGCTTGATGAGCAGTGCCATGTCCATGCCCAGGATTCGAACTGGCGAAACCCTGGGCCGCTGAAGCAGAGGGCGCGAACTTAACCACTTGGCCACGAGGCCGGTCCCCTGACCATTGTTTAATTGGGTTGTTATTTTAACTGAGTTTTGAGAGTTCTTTCTGTAATCTACATACAAAATCTTTGTCAGATATGTGATTTACAAATATTTTCTCTTAGTCCGCTTCTTTTCATTCTCTTCATTCTATCTTTCAAAGAGCCGAAGTTTTTAACTTTAATGAAATCCAATTTATCAATTTATTTTGTGCTTTTAGCCATATCTAAGAAATCTTTAAGCCAAGGTTACAAAGATTTTTCTCCTATGTGCTGTTCTGCCAATTTTACTGTTTTACATTTTACATCTGGATCTACGATTTATTTTGAGTTCCCTTCTACATTAGGTATACGGGATAGGTTGAGAGTCTTTTTCTTCCTCAAATGGTGTCCAATTGTTCCAATACCATATGTAGGAAAAGAGACTTTTTTCTATTGAATTGTCTTTACACCTCTGTCAAAATCAACCGACTATATTTTGTGTGTGTCTACCTCAACATCTTGATTACCATAACTTTACAGAAAGTCTGGAAATCAGCTAAACTTCAGATCAGATTCTCCAACTGCATCGTTCTTTATCAAAAGTGTTTTGGCAATTTGTGTTCCTTTGCCATTCCATTTTGTAAAAGCAGCTTATCATTTGTTATCTACAAAAAATGTTGCTGGGATTCAGATCTGGGTGAACTAATCTGAGGAGAAATTACATTTTAACAATACTGAGTCTTTGAAAACACAAACAGGTAATTCTCCACAATTATTAGGCTTTCTTTGATTTCTTTCATCAGTGTTTCGCAGTTTTCAGCATGAAGATCCTGTACACATTTTGTCAGATTTATACCTCTTTTTTGGTGCTACATTACAAACAGAGGAAGATTGGCAAAGATGTTAGCTCAGCAACAATCTTCCCTCAAGCAAAAAGAGGAAGATTAGCAAGAGACATTTGCTCAGAGCCAATCTTCCTCACCAAAAAAAAAAGAAAGAAAAAAAAGATATAGGACTATTAAGGTTATCTATTTCTTCTTGAGTGAGTTTTGGTAGTTTGTGTCTTTCAAGGAATTTATCAATTTCACTCAAGTCGTCAAATTTTGGAGCACAGAGTTGTTCATGGTATTCCTTTATTATCATTTTAATATATGTAAGATCCGTAATAATAGCCCCTTTTGCATTCCTGATACTGTTAACTTGGGCCCCTCCCTCTTTATCCTCTCCCCACCTCTCTCTTTGAACAGTCTATAATTCCTTCAAGAAAAAATGGGTTCAGCGAAAAATGTGAATTTTTTTTTTTTTTTGAGGAAGATTAGCCCTGAGCTAACCACTTCCAATCCTCCTCTTTTTGCTGAGGAAGACTGGCCTTGAGCTAACAACCATGCCCATCTTCCTCTACTTCATACATGGGACGACTACCACACCATGGATTTTGCCAAGCAGTGCCATGCTCGCACCCGGGATCCAAACCAGTAAACCCCAGGCCACCGAGAAGCGGAACATGCAAACTTAACTGCTGAGCCCCGAGGCCAGCCCGAAATGTGAATATTACCATTAAATAATTTTCACTCAAGAGAACTGCTATACTTCTGTAAGTAGCAAAACTACTTTATACACACTTCCCATTTCATCATACACTATGTATTAGCCTGCTTGGGTTGCAATAACAAACTATAGGCTGAGAGGCTTAAACAACACAAACTTATTCTCTCACAGCTCTGGAGGCTGAAAATCTGAGATCAGGGTGCCAGCACCCTGGGGAAAGAGCGTTTTGGGGAAAGCTCTCTTCCTGACTTGCAGATGGCCACCTTCATGCTATGTCCTCGCATGGTAGAGAGAAAGAGACAGAAAGTTCTCTGGTGTCTCTCCTTATAAGGGCAGTAATCCCATCATGAGGGCCCAACCTTCATGACCTCACCTCAACCTGAATATCTCCCAAAGGCACCGGGTCCAAATCCCATCACATGGGGCGGGGCGGGGGGTCAACATACGAATTTTCAGGGACATGATTCAGTCTCTAACACACTATAATTAACAAAGAAAAAGCGTACTGAAGGGCTGACATTCAGTTAAATTATTTTTACTGCTTCATCACTGACATTCCCAAGTGAAATTCGCTTTTTTCTTTTTAGCACCAGTGTGAGGGGGTAGTAAACATACAATGACTCCTAGTACAGTTTGGGACACTGCCTTGGATCAAGCTAAGGAGCCAGCAGTTTTATCCATTATTGCTTTTATACCACAAGTAGAAATGTCAACACAGTACAAAGGCTTAATAAAATCTTAGCATTATTATGAAAATGCTTCTCACCCCACTTTGAGAACTCACCACTGCCTTACAAAGTTCAAACAACTAACACAGAAAAATTTTTACAAACTGCAAGGTGTATTAGCAATTTAAGGTATTACAAATTATTCAGAAGAGATATAACCAATACTAAAAACGTGACCCGGGGCTGGCCCCGTGGCCGAGTGGTTAAGTTCGTGTGCTCCACTCACTGCAGGCGGCCCAGTGTATTGTTGGTTCAAATCCTGGGCGTGGACATGGCGCTGCTCGTCAAACGATGCTGAGGCAGCGTCCCACATGCCACAACTAGAAGGACCAACAATGAAGAATATACAACTATGTACTGGGGGGCTTTGGGGAGAAAAAGGAAAAAAACTAAAATCTTTAAAAAAAATAAAATAAAATAAAGATAAAATAAAATAAAAACGTGATCCATTCCTAAGCTTTCCAAATTCAGTGATAATCAAGCTATGCCTTCACCTGATTAATATAAACCTTAGAGAGAAATAAAGTTATATGGAACCTAAAAAAGAAAAAATAGGGGTCGACCCAGTGGCACAGCAGTCAAGTGTGCACATTCTGCCTCTCGGCAGCCTGGGTTTCACCGTTCAGATCCCAGGTGTGGACATGACACCGCTTGGCACACCATGCTGTGGTAGGCGTCCCATGTATAAAGTAGAACGAAGATGGGCACGGATGTTAGCTCAGGGCCAGTCTTCCTCAGCGAAAAGAGGAGGATTGGCAGCAGTTAGCTCAGAGCCAATCTTCCTCAAAAGAAATAAGAAAAAATAGTGAAAACTACCTTGGTTGGCTACCTTGGTTGTAATGAAACAAACAAACAAATAAAGCAGGCCAGTGATATGCTATAAACACACTAATGTTCCTATATGCTTACATCACTTACAGAAACTACACGAGAAACATTATCAGTGATAGCCTCCAGGAGAGGGAATTAGATGACTTAGGATATGGATAAGAAAAGATTTTTGTCAACACCTTTTGAATTTTAGACCATCTATATATATTACCTTAAAAAATAAATGAAATGAAATGGGACTTCATCAGACTAAAGAGCTTCTTCAAGGCAAGGGAAAACAGAACTGAAACAAAAAAACAACCCACTAGTTGGGAAAAAATATTTACAAGTTATATATCTGACAAAGGGTTAATCTCCATAATATATAAAGAACTCACACAGCTCAACAACAAAAAAACAAACAACCCGATCAAAAAATGGGCAGGAGACATAAACAGACATTTCTCCAAAGAAGATATACGGATGGCCAACAGACACATGAAAAGATGTTCACCATCACTAATCATCAGGGAAATGCAAATCAAAACTACACCAAGATATCACCTTACACATGTTAGAATGGCAAAAATAACCAAAACAAAAAGTGACAAATGTTGGAGAGGTTGTGGAGAAAAAGGAACCTTCATACACTGCTGGTGGGAATGCAAACTGGTGCAGCCACTATGGAAAACAGTATGGAGATTCCTCAAAAAATTAAAAACAGAAATACCATGCGCTGGCCCTGCGACCGAGTGGTTAAGTTCACACGCTCCACTGCAGGTGGCAAAGTATTTTGTTGGTTCGAATCCTGGGCTCGGACATGGCACTGCTCATCAAACCACGTCCCACATGCCACAGCTAGAAGGACCCACAACGAAGAATATACAACTATGTGCCGGAGCGCTTTGGGGAGAAAAAGGAAAAAAAAATGAAATCTTTAAAAAAAAAAAAAAAAGAAATACCATATGACCCAGCCATCCCACTACTGGGTATCTATCCAAAGAACTTGAAACCGGCAATTCCAAAAGTCCCATGCACCCATATGTTCATCGCAGCATTATTTACAATAGCCAAGATGTGGAAGCAACCTAAGTGCCCATCAACTGATGATTGGATAAAGAAGATATGGGGTGTGTGTGTGTGTGTGTATATACACACACACACACACACACACACACACACACACACAATGGAATACTACTCAGCCATAAAAATCGTCCCATTCACAACATGGATGGACCTTGAGGGTATTATGTTAAGTGAAATAAGCCAGATAGAGAAAGACAATCTCTGTATGACTCCATACATAGGTGGAAGGTAAACACAGAGACAAAGAAAACTGATTGGTGGTTACCAGGGGAAAGGGGGTGTGGGGGGAGGGCACAAACGGTGAAGTGGTGCACCTACAACATGACTAACAATAATGTACAACTGAAATTTCACAAGGTTGTAAACTATCATAATCTTAATAAAAAGTTAAAAAAATAAATGAAATTTGTTTCACAGATAATTTTAATGATTCAGTACATTAAAAATTCAATTTAAAACACTGTGAAACTTCACCCTCTCACTCAAGCTGGGAAATAGAAGCCAGAATTCAGTTTTGTTTTTAAGAAAATACTTTTCCATTCCATCATATGGTATATGTATAATCTTTCTAAAGCAACAGGGGTCCTACTCAATCTCCCTTAATGACCCGATAAGCATTAATTTATAAATACAAAAATAAAAAATCAGTTGCTTATTCTATGTTAGATTAAGTTTTCAACGAAAACACTGGGATAGCTTTTAGCTAGAAGCTCTGTAAGACTGAAAGATAATATGCATGCCATATATACGACAGGTCCCTCCAAACGGAGAATTCAGTCCAATACAATTATTTCTGGAGAACTGCCAATCAGCCTCATCATTACATTATTTAAAATAACCAAACAAATAAGGCATGAGTCTAATATCTACAGTCTATTTGAAACAGTTTTAAGCAAAATTAATTTAAAATGGGAAATACACCTGTCAAAAAAAGTTGTCCTGGGGCTGGCCCCGTGGCCGAGTGGTTAAGTTTGCGCGCTCCGCTGCAGGCGGCCCAGTGTTTCGTTGGTTCGAATCCTGGGTGCGGACATGGCACTGCTCATCAAACCACACTGAGGCAGCGTCCCACATACCACAACTAGAAGGACCCACAACGAAGAATATACAACTATGTACTGGGGGGCTTTGGGGAGAAAAAGGAATAAAATGAAATCTTAAAAAAAAAAAAAAAAAGTTGTCCTTTCACATGTACTGAAGCGATACTTTCTATTCCCAAACTGTAAGCTACTAATAATTTAGAAGCCTCTGGAAATTGCTGGCTATGAGTACAAGGGAAATAAGCTATATAATGAGAATTTTTAATGCCAAAGACTCTGATGGGTTCCATCTCTAGAACAAGATTACACCTGCCAGGCAGACAGAATTACATTTTTTAACCCATGAAAATTAAACAATTTAGTTAGGTCTCTAGAGCTATTCCCCAATTTAAAGGAAAAACGGGAAAGCTAACATAACCACAGCATACACAAAATCTTCCTCACTGTAAGACATTCTAGAAGACAACTGGCTTAGAAACTTCAAAAAGTTAATGAAATGAAATGTAGGAACGAACTATCCTAGATTACGAGACTAAAAAGACATAACTAACCTTGATGTAATCTTGATTAAAAACAAAAAAACGTTAAACAAGAAGTGTTGGCGAGGATGTGGAGGAACGGGAACACTTGTGCACTGTTGGTGAGAATGTAAATTGGTGCAGCCACTGTGGAAAACAGTATGGAGGCTCCCTGAAAATTAAAAATAAAACTATCAAATGATCCAGCAATTTCACTTCTGGGTATTTATCCAAAGAAAATGAAAACACTTTGGGGATCGGCCAGGTGACTGAGTAAAGTCTCACGCTCTGCTGTGGTGGCCCAGGGTTTCAGCAGTTCAGATCCTGGGCACAGACATGGCACCACTCGTCAGCCCATGCTGAGGCAGTGTCCCATGTGCCACAACTAGAAGGACCCACAACTAAAATATACAACTATGTAGTGGGGGGATCTGGGGAGAAAAAGCAGAAATAAAAAAAAAAAGAAGATTGGAAACAGTTGTTAGCTCAGGTACCAATCACTAGGGAAAAAAAATGAAAACACTAACTCAAAAAAATATACACACCTCCGTGTTTGCTACAGTATTATTTTCAATAGCCAAGCTATGGAAACAACCTGTGTCCACTGATGGATGAATGGATGAAGAAAACATGGTGTATGTGTACACACACACACACACACACACACACACACACACAAATTGAATATTATTCAGCCATAAAAAAGAATAAAATCTTGGCATTTGCAATAACATGGATAGCCCTTGAGGGCATTATGCTAAGTGAAATAAGTCAGACAAAGAAAGACAGCTACCATATGATCTCACTTATATGTGGAATCTAAAACAAACAAACAAACAAAATCAAGCTCAGGGGCCAGCCCCGTGGCCAAGTGGGTCGGTTCCTGCGCTCTGCTTTGACAGCCCAGGGTTTTGCCAGTTAGGATCCTGGGCGCAGACATGGCACTGCTCATCAAGCCATGCTGAGGCGGCAGTTCAGATCCTGAGCACAGACCTAGCACTGATCATTAAGCCATGCTGCAGCGGCATCCCACACGCCATAAACAGAAGGACCCACAACTAAAATATACAACTATGTACTGGGGGGCTTTGGGGAGAAAGAAAAATAAAAATAAAATCTTTTAAAAAAAAGAAAAAGAAAAAAGAACCAAGCTCACAGACACAGAGAACTGGTGGCCGCCAAAGGCAAGGGGTGGGAGGTGAGAAACATGGGTGAAGGGGGTCAAAATGTACAAACTCCCAGTTACAAAATAAGTCACAGGGATGTAATGGTGACTTATAGTTAATAATACTGTATTGCATATTTGAAAGCTGCTAAAAGAGTAGATCTGAAAAGTCCTCATCACAAGAAAAAAAAATTTGATTAACTATGTAAGGTAATGGATGTTAAGACTTACTGTGACGATCATTTCACAAGGCATACAAATATTAAATCATTATATTGTATACCTGAAACTAATATAATATGTCAATTATACCCCAATTTTTTAAAAAGGTTATACAGAATAATTTATTGAGGGTCCAGCCCTGTGGCATAGTGGTTAAATTCGGTGTACTCCTCTTCAGCAGCCCGGGTTCAGATCCCAGGCACGGACCCACACCACTCGTCAGCCATGCTGGGGCAGCAACTCGCATATAAAGTGGAAGAAGACTGGCATGGATGTTAGCTCAGGGAGAATCAATCTCAAGCAAAAAAAGAGAAGATTAGCAACAGATGTTAGCTCAGGGCTAATCTCCCTCAGCAAAAAATAATAATAATTTATTGAATTTATACAGTTGAATTAGGTAAATCTGGTAAATAAACTTTACCTAGTTACATTAGATAAATGGAACACGTACTAATTAATATTAGATAATTACTGCTAATTTCCTTGTGTGATGACACTATTGTGGTTATTTAAGAAAAATCTTGGGGCTGAGTGGTTAAGTTCGCACACTCTGCTGCGGCAGCCCAGGGTTTCACTGGTTTGGATCCTGGGTGTGGACGTGGCACCACTCATTAGGCCATGTAGAGGCAGCGTCCCACGTGCCACAACTAGAAGGACCCACAACTAAAATATACAACTATCTACTGGGGGGATTTGAGGAGAAAAATCAGGGGAAAAAAAAAAAAAAGATTGGCAACAGTTGCTAGCTCAGGTGCAAATCTTTAAAAGAAAATTAAAAAAAGAAAAAAAAAGAAAAATCTCTTTATTACTACTGATGAAAACTGAAGTTTGGGTGGTGGCCCCGTGGCTGAGTGGTTAGGTTGGCACACTCCACTTCAGCAGCCCAGGGTTTCATCAGTTTGGATCCTGAGCACGGACACAGCACCGCCCGTCAGACTACGTTGAGGCGGCGTCCCACATGCCACAACTAGAAGGACCCACAACTAAAATATACAACTATGTACCAGGGGGCTTTGGGGAGAAAAAGGAAAAAATAAAATCTTAAAAAAAAGAAAAGAAAACTGAAGTTTTTAGAAGTCTACATCTTCAAAGAGTTCAGGAAAAATAACTGAATGAATCAATAAGTAACGTATCCTGCACATAATTTAGTTTCTCTCTAATGACTACTAGAAGGCAAAGATCCTGTCCATCTCAGTGTCACATTATAATGCACACTGATGATCATATATTATATACACTGTGAGCCAAATCTGTATTGCCTATTCATAATTTGCATGTTTTCAAGCCTTGGTCCACTGTGAAAACAATAAACAGTAATGACAGTATCTGGGAAAATTGAAGAAAGTAAAGAAAAGATGAAAGAAGTAAATATACCACCATAAGCTAACTGTATGTGCAACAGCTGGTTATATGCAAATTTTTACTCTTTTTCCTCCTTAATAGTCGCAGCTTAAGAGTTTTCTGTATTACAAAACTTTGCAAATGTTTTTAACATATTCCTAAACGTTTCACTAAGTATAATATGATTTACTTAAATATTCCATTGTTAAACACGTGAATTGTTTTAAAATATACCCTACTAAAATTCAAATCGCACTCATCATCTTTGTGCATAAAGCTTTTTCTGTAGAACTATTTATTTCCATCACAGAAGGAGGGATTACTTAAGTCAAAGAATTTTTGTTACTTCAGGTTTAAAAAAAACTTTTTTGGCTGTTCCTATTTTAATTTTCTTGATTATTAACAATGTTGAATATTTTTTTCCATTTTATTAGGCAGTTTTACTCCAGGAGAGAAAGAAAATACAGCAAAATTATAGCAAATGTTGCTTCTAGGAGGCAAGTATATGGTATTAAATTCTTTCAACTTTTCTGTATATCTAACATGTTTAATACCTTAGGATAATATCTTAGAATTGTGTGAATCTTCTGTTCTCCAGTAACCATTCATTGAGTAGGTATTGATGATACTCATCTGAATAAAAGTAGCTTTCTTTGTTTACCGACATCCACAAAATAACTTGCTGGGATTTTGATTGGGATCATGTTGAATCTATACATTAAGTTGGGAAGAACTAACATCTTGATAATATTGAATGATCCTAACCATGTTTAGGAATATTTTTCCATTTCTTTAGATCTTCTTTGATTTCTTTCATTAAGAGGTATTTTGTTTTGTTTTTGTTTTAAAGATTGGCACCTTAGCTAACATCTGTTGCCAATCTTTTTTTTTCTTCTTCTCCCCAAAGCACTCCAGTACATAGTTGTATATTCTAGATGTAGGTTCTTCTGGCTCTGCTAAGTGGGACACTGCCTCAGCATGGCTTGATGAGAGGTGCTCTGTCTGCGCCCGAGATCTGAACCCGCGAAACCCTGGGGTGCCAAATTAGAGGGTATGAACTTAACCACTTGGCCATGGGGCTGGCCTCTCATTATAGTTTTATAGTTTTCCTAAGATATACCATGTATATTTTTTTTTAGATTTATACCTAAGTATTTTTTTTTTGGTGCTAACATAGATGGCATTGTTTTTCATTCCAAATTCCAACTGTTCATTGCTGGTATATAAGAAAGCAATTGACTTTTATGTATTTACCTTGTATCCTGAAACCTTGCTATAATCACTTATTAGTTAAGGAAGTTTTTTTGTTGATTCTTGAGATTTTCTACATAGACAATTATGTCATCTGGGAACAAAGGCAATTTTAGTTCTTCCTTCCAAATCTGTACATCTTTTATTTCTTTTTCTTGTCTTATTGCATTAGCTAGCACTTCCAGGACAATGGCGAAAAAGTGGAGAGTGTGGACATCATTACCTTGTTTCAGATCTCGGCATCTAGCTTCTCACTATTAAGTATGATCTTAGCTGTACTAATTTTGTAGATGTTCTATATCAACTTGGGGAAGCTCCCCTCTATGTCTAGTTTGCAGAGCATTTTTACCATGAATGGGTGTTGAATTATGTCAAATGCTTTTTCTGCATCTATTGATGTAATCATATGATTTTTCTTCTTTAGCCTATTGATGTGATGGATTACATTAATTCATTTTTTAATGCTAAACCAGTTGCATACCTGGAATAAATGCCAGTTTGTCATGATGTGTATAATTCTTTTTATTCATTGCTGGATTCAATTTGCTAATATTTTGTTGAGGATTTCTGTGTTTATGTTCATAAGAGATACTGATCTGTAGTTTTCCTCCTGTAATTCTTAGTCTGGTTTTGATATTAGGGTAATGCTGGCATCATGGAATGAATTAGGAAGTATTCCCTCTGCTTCTATTTTCTGAAAGAGATTGCAGAGAATTAGTATAATTTCTTTCTAAAATATTTAGTAGAATTAACCAATGGACCCATCTGGGCATGCTGCTTTCTGTTTTGGAAGGTTATTAACCATTAATTCAATTTCATTATCTCTCAAGCTTCCCCACCACTTTGCTTTTGCATAAAGTCTTCAGACATACAAGCATTTATAATAAAACAGTGCAGACAGCTATAAAAGGGCTATACAAAATGCTATGGGATTCTGGGTAAATACCCAAGAAAAGTGAAAGCAGGGACACACAGATATTTGTACACTCATGTACATAGACACATTATTCACAATAGCTTCAGGGTGAAAAACAAACCACATGCCCATCAACAGATGAATGGATAAAGAAAAAGTGGTATATACATTTAATGGAGTATTATTTGGCCTTAAAAAAGAAGGAAATTTTGACACATGCTACATGGATGAACCTTGAAAACATCTTCTAAGTGAAATAAGCCAGGCACGAGTATAAATATAGTATGATTCCTCGTATATGAGGTGCCTAGAGTAGTCAAATTCATAGAGACAGCAAAGAGAATGGTGGTTGTCATCGGCTGGGGAACGAAGAATGGGGAGTTAGTGTTTAAGGGATACGGAGTTTCAGGTGGGGAAGATGAAAAGGTTCTGGAGACGGTGGTAGTGGTTGCATGACAATGTTAATGTACTTAATGTCAAAGAAGTGTACACTTAAAAATGGTTAAAATGGTTAATTTTATGTTAAGTATATTTTACCAAAATTTTTTTTCTTTTTTTTTTTGAGGAAGATTAGCCCTGAGCTAAGATCCATGCCCATCTTCCTCTACTTTATATGTGGGACGCCTACCACAGCATGGCATGCCAAGTGGTGCCACGTCCACACCTGGGATCCGAACCAGCGAACCCCAGGCCGCCAAAGCGGAACATGCGCACTTAACCACTACACCACTGGGCCAGCCCCCGAGAAATTTTTTTTAAAAAGTGCAACTCAAGAAGTATGTGATGAACTAGTGGCCTAATAAATGCAAACTAAAGGATTATTTTTAAAGTGCTATGAGAGGGAAAGTTATGGGAAGAAATAAGGAGTAACAGGTTGGGGAACACAGATGTAAAACTAAAGTTTCAGATGAGCTAACTTATGCAATCACAAAAGAAAGGGTACACCCAGTGGAGAAGGGGAAGAGGGACAATTCCAGGCAGAGGAAACAGCAAGTAAGAGTAAAAAGAAAATACTGAGTTTTTGTTTTTTGCTTTGAGATACAACTGACATTTAACACTGCATTAGTTTTAAGCGTACTTGAGTTTTTAAAAGTGGTTAATGGAAATCAAACAACCCAATTACAAAATGGGCAGGGGACATGAACAGACATTTCTCCAAAGAAGATATACAGATGGCCAACAGACACATGAAAAGATGCTCATCATCACTAATCATCAGGGAAATGCAAATCAAAACTACACTAAGATATCACCTTACACCTGTTAGAATGGCAAAAATATCCAAAACCAAGAGTGACAAATGTTGGAGAGGCTGTGGAGAAAAGGGAACCCTCATATGCTGTTGGTGGGAATGCAAACTGGTGCAGCCACTATGGAAAACACTATGGAGATTCCTCAAAAAGTTAAGAATAGAAATACCTTATGACCCAGCCATCCCACTACTGGGTATGTATCCTAAGAACCTGAAATCAGCAATTCCAAAAGTTCCATGGACCCCTATGTTCGTCACAGCCTTATTCACAATAGCCAAGTCATGGAACCAACCTAAGTGCCCAGAAACTGATGACTGGATAAAGAAGATATGGTATATATACACAATGGAATACTACTCAGCCATAAAAAAGGACAAAGTCGTCCCATTCACAACAACATGGATAGACCTTGAGGGTATTATGTTGAGTGAAATAAGCCAGACAGAGAAAGACGAACTCTGTATGACTCCACTCATAGGTGCTAGTTATCATATGGAGAAAGAGAACTGATCGGTGGTTGCCAGGGGAAAGGGGGGTGGGGGGAGGGCACTAGGGGTGAAGTGGTGTACCTACAACATGACTAATAACGATGTACAACTGTAATTTCACAAGGATGTTAACTTTCATAACCTTAATAAAAATAAAAAAGTGGTTAATGGACAGGTTAGGGGGAAGAGGGAGCAAGAGAGGATGAAGTTGGGAACCTAAGTCCACATATTGAAGCTGGATTCTGAAATGCCTATTATGCTAACCTAGACATGCGAAAGAGCTTAAATCTATCAAATAAAGAACAAAGCCTTAACTGGGGTCACGGGGACATAAATGGGCAAAAGGAGTTCAACGACACTCCACATGTCGCAGTTGCATGTAGAATTCTAATATGGACATTTACATTTTTTTCTGGGAAGAGAGTATACAACTTTCATCAGATTCCTACGGGGTCTAAAAAGTATTAAAAAAACTGTTGTAGGCAATGATCAATCATCCCAGGAACGTAGACAATAAAATCTGAATTTTAGGGGCTGGCCCAGTAGCACAGTGGTTAAGTTCGCACGTTCCACTTCGGCAGCCCCAGGGTTCACTGGCTCGGATGCCGGGTGCGGACATGGCAGTGCTTGGCAAGCCATGCTGTGGCAGGCATCCCACATATAAAGTAAAGGAAGACAGGCATAGATGTTAGCTCAGGGCCAGTCTTCCTCAGCAAAAAGAGGAGGACTGGCAGCAGATGTTAGCTCAGGGCTAATCTTCCTCAAAAAAAAAAAAAAAAATCAAATCTGAATTTTAGGAAGATGAATTATCCTATACAACACAAAGGAGGGATAAGAGGCAGGAGAACAATTTAGTCAACTATAATACTCCAGGTGGAAGATGAGCATTTTTTTTAACTGAAATGTTTTATTAAGCTTTATACAATTTTATATAAACTTTTTACTAAAATCTGAAATTTTTACCTATACCCAACAAGACTCTAATAGACTGCCTTTCAGGATATACCTTACATAATGTATGCAACACGCTGCATAACATTGTACTTCGTAAAAATATATCACATGAAAACTATTGAAAAGGAACAAACCAGTGATTTTAAATTCCCCTTGTTACTCATGCTGAAGTTACACCCACTGAGAGGCAACATGACTCAAAAAAGCAAAAACTATGATAATACAAGTGTCGGTTTGGTGTGAGAAAAACAACCATATTCATACATTGATAGTACACACAGTGACCAAGCAATTCCACCTCCATGAATTTATCCCTGCATATATGCTCACACACGTACACAAACACATAAGCATAAGGTTATTCAATGAAGCACTGTTTGTAATAAAAGAGTGAAAACCACCCATGTCTCTTAAGTAGAGGACTAGTTAAAGTAAATCATGAAATATCCATACACTGTATATTATGCAACCATTATAAAGAAGATAGTTCTATTTAGGATCTCCAAGATATACTGTTAAGTTAAAAAAAAAGTACAAAACAGTGTATGGAACACTACTGTATATGTGAAAAGCAACAACAAAGGAACATAATCACATCTGTAGTAAATACATTTGCTATATATAACGCAAAATATACCTGGAAGAATTCATGACAAACTGACAATAGTAGCTACTGGACAGATGAAAGGGGATTGAGGGATAGCCACAGGAAGGAGACAGAGCACTGTATATCCTCTTGTACATTTTTCTTCTTTTTTAACACACATATATAGTATATAAATAAGTGAATGAATGAATACATGAAAATAAAATAACTTATCAAAGTAATGCTACTAACTATAGTGCTATAGACATGGTCAGACACAGAACTGGAAATGTCTACTTTGGGCCCAAAACTTATATAAAAAATATAGTTAGCAATGAGCACTGTGGGTAGAAAATGTGGGTGAAAAACACTCCTTAATAACATCAACCTCAATTTGAGTACCTGAAACATGTAAGGGAGGCACTGGGCTACACACTTGGGTTGTGCGTGTGTGTGTAAAATCTACCAAGAGATATTCTGCCAAGTCCCATAATTATGTGGCAGATAAGGGTGAAAATCACTAGGTTACTAAAATAAAAATACACCAAAGTCCTAGTTGGTGATCAATTTTGAACAAAGCTAGATATGACCACTTCAGGACCACAAAATAATGTGACCGCTCAATTCCTGATGGAAGACTTTCTTATTTTAGACTTTTCTAGCTAGGCAACTGTTATAATTTTAGCTTTCTCCAATTACAATGAACCAAAAAGCCCTTCCAAGTTATACTGTGAGATGTTCTGGGGTTTTTTTGTAAAGGTGGTGAAAAGAACACTAATCTAATCTAATTCAGGTGACCTGGATTCTGCCACCAAGTGTGTGATTATCAGCAAATTTAATCACCTCAATCCTGTTTGGTCATCTTCAAATTAAAGAGTCTAGATTTGATGACCTTTAGAAGTAAAATAATTCCATAATTTCAAAATTACATAGGGAGCAGATAAGAATTGTCCAAGTTCCTTTCAGCTCATTTGTAAACCTGGCTTAACAACTAGACTGAAGGCAAAAGCATTTAACAGACTACACAAAGACAACCATTCCCAAAGGAAAAGTCCTAAAGTGATAGTCCTGAATACTTCAAATGTGTCAACATTAAGATGAAATGACAAGCTTAAGGTTTTCAGTGCCTCTTGATTTTAGAACAGTAGTTCTCAGTTTCTAGTTCTATTATCCACACTGGCCTAAAAGCCTAACACTCAGTATTTGTTATTTATGGTATCTTTGATTACCCTCTGACACATACAGTACAGTTATGCAGAAGTGCTTTAATTAGAGCCAAAACTAAAGCTTGTAAATTTCTAACCACAAAGTCAAACTCAGTACGGCTTTCTAACCAAAAAGTCAAATGCATACTAGTATTTGCACCCATGGTCAACAATCCACATTCTTGGCTGGGAAAATCAATTGCTTGACCAATTGCTAATTGCATTAAATACAGTAAATATACATATATGTGACCTTCTTAAGATATGAGACCAAAAGCACAGTCAACAAAAGAAAAAATGGATAAAGTGGGTATCATCAAAATTAGAAACTTTTGTGCTTTAATAATACCACCAAGAAAGTGAAAAGACAATCCACAGAATGAGAGAAAATTTCTGCAAATCATGTATCTGATAAAGGACTTGCATTTAGAATACATAAAGAACTCTTAAAACTCAAAAGAAGGACAACCCAGGGCTAGTTCCGTGGCCTAGTGGATAAGTTTGGCATGCTTTGCTTCAGTGGCCCAGGTTTGGTTCCCAGGCACTGACCTACACCACTCGTCAGTGGCCATGCTGTGGCAGCAACCCACATACAAAATAGAGGAAGACTGGCAAAGACGGTAGCTCAGGGCTAATGTTCCTCAGCTGAAGGAAAATGCAAATCAAAACCACAATGAGGTAATACTTCATATCCAATGGGGTGACTGTAATCAAAAAGAGGGACAATAATAAGTATTGGTGAGGATGTGGAGAAATTGGAACCCTCATACACTGCCGATGCGAATCTAAACTAGCGTGGCCTTTTGGGAAAACTGTTCGGAATTTCCTAAATCCTAAACATAGAATTACCGTAATACCCAGCAATTCCACTCCTAGGTATATCCCCAAGAGAACTGACAGTATTATGTCCACACAAAAACTTGTATACGAATGTTTATAGCAGCATTATTCATAATAACCAAATAGTGGAAAAAACTCAAATATTTTATTTACTAGATTATTGGCTTATTACCAAAGAAAATTCAAGAACAACCAGATGGAAGAGATGCATAGAGAAAGGTACACAGGAAGGGGCTCAGAGCTTCCGTGTTTTCTGAGCCCGCCACTCTACCCTAAATCTTCACAAGGTCACCAACCTGGAAGCTCTCCAAACCTTGTCCTTTTGGGTTTTTATGGAGGCTTCATTACTTGGGCACGATTTATTAAATCATTGGCCATTGGCAATTGAGTCGAACAACCTCCAGCCCCTCTCTTCTCCCTGAGGTCAAGGGCATGTGACTGAAAGTTCTAACTCCCTAATCACAGGCTGGTTTCCCTGGAAACCAGCCCCCACCCTTAAGTGCTTTCCAAGAGTCACCTCATTAACATAAATTCCGGCGTAGGTGGAAGGGGTTTGTTATGAATACCAAGCCACCTTTATCACTCTAATCACTTAGGAAAGTCTAAGGGTTTTAAGAGCTCCATGGTAGAAACTGAATCAAGACCAAATATATATTTCTCATTATAAATCACATTATCGTGGGGTGCGGGTGGGGCTCTGAATTGATATGGAATGATTTCTTGGATATATTGTTAGGTAGGGAAAAAAACAAGGATCACACAAATGGGACTACATCAACCTTAAGAACTTTTGTGCAGCAAAGGACACAATCAACACAGTGAAAAGGCAACCTACAGAATGGGAGAAAATCTTTGCAAATCACAGATCTGAAAAGGGGTTAATATCCTGAAAAGGGGTTAATATCCAGAATATATAAATATATAAACTCTTACAACTCAACAACAAAAATATCAAATAACCCAATTAAAATTTGGGCAAAGGACGTGAATAGATATTTCTCCAAAAATGATATACAAATGGCCAAGCAGCATATGAAAAGATGCTCAACATCACTAATCATCACAGAAGTGCAAACTGAAACTGTAGCGAGATATCTATCACTTCATACCCACGATAATGGCTACTAGCAAAAACAGGAAAGAAGTGTTGGTGAAGATATGGAGAAACTGGAACCCTTCTGCACTGTTAATAGGATTGTAAAATGGTGCAATCACTATGGAAAACAGGATAGAGATACCTCAAAAACTTAAAAAGAGAACTACCATAGGATCCAGCAATCCTACTTCTGAGTGTATACCCAAAAGAACTGAAAGCTGGGTCTCGCAGAAATATCTGCACACCCACGTTCATAGCTGCACTATTCACAGTAGCCAAGAGGTGGAAGAAATCAAATATCGATCCACAGATGAATGAATTAACAAGATGTGGTATATACACACAATGGAATATTATTCAGCTGTAAAAAGGAAGGAATTCTGTCACATGCTACAACGTGGATGAACTTTGAAGACACTACGCTAAGTGAAACAAGCCAGTCACAAAAACACAATTATTGCATGATTCCAATCATATGAGGTATCTAAGGCAGTCAAATGCAGAAACATAAAGTAGAATCGTGACTGCCAGGGGCTGAGAGGAGGAGGAAATAAGAGTTGCTGCCCAGTGAGTATCGAGTTTCAGTTTTACAAGATGAAAAAAGTTCTCAGATCTGTGGCACAAAAATATAAATATACTTAACACCATTGAACTGTACACTGAAAGGTGGTTAAGATGGCAAATTTTTTACCACAATAAAAAAAGCAAGGTTATGTCAACCATACTTCAATAAAAAAGTAAATAAACAGGGGGCTGGCGTGGTGGCACAGCGGTTAAGTGCGCACCTTCCGCTTCTCAGCGGCCCGGGGTTGGCCGGTTCAGATCCCAGGTGTGGACATGGCACCGCCTGGCAAAAGCCATGCTGTGGAAGGCATCCCACGTATAAAGTAGAGGAAGATGGGCAGGGATGTTAGTTTAGGGCCAGTCTTCCTCAGCAAAAAGAGGAGGATTGGCAGTAGTTAGCTCAGGGCTAGTCTTCCTCAAAAAAAAAAGTAAATAAATAAAATAAATAAAAAACAAAGGTCAGGGGCTGGCCCTGTGGCCGAGTGGTTAAGTTCCCGCGCTCCACTGCAGGTGGCCCAGTGTTTCGTTGGTTCGAATCCTGGGTGCGGACATGGTACTGCTCATCAAACCACGCTGAGGCGGCGTCCCACATGGCACAACTAGAAGCACCCACAACTAAGAATATACAACTATGTACCGGGGGGCTTTGGGGAGAAAAAGGGAAAAAATTAAAAAATCTTTAAAAAAAAGAAAAAAAACAATGGTCACAAGTTTGTACAGTATGCCATTTTTGTAAGAAAAGGAAAATAAGAATACATCCACACACACACACAATTGGGTGAGTGAGAACGGAAGTGAAGAGCTTAGAGAGAGAAGCAATACTTAAATACTCTTTGAATATAGTATTAAATTTTAAACCACGTAAATATTTAACATATTAAAAATTAAATCAAGAAGAAAAAAGGATACCCTAATAACACAAACAAAAAGTCAAACTTGATCATCAAAACAAGCAAACTGGGGTTGGCCCAGTGGCGCAGCAGTTAAGCATGCGGGTTCCACTTCTGCAGCACAGGGTACACCAGTTCAGATCCCGGGTGCGGACACGGCACTGCTTGGCAGGCCATGCTGTGGCAGGCGTCCCACACATAAAGTAGAGGAAGATGGGGACGGCTGTGAGCTCAGGGCCACTCTTCCTCAGCAAAAAGAGGAGGAGTGGCAGTAGATGCCAGCTCGGGGCTAATGCTCCTCAAAAGAAAAAACTAAATAAAAATAAAAAATAAATTAAAAAAAACAAGAAAGGAAAATACAAGAAGGACCCAGGTTTTGTTTTGTCAAAAACCAAGAATGTCCTCAAAGATTAACAGAGGCTCACCCAAAAAGGACATGAGAGCCAGCTCAAGAAGAGGCTCACAATGGCCAAATTTGGGGCAATTTAAGCATCAGAAACAGGGGCCAGCCCTGTGGCCAAGTAAAGTTCGTGCGCTCCACTTTGGCGGCCCAGGGTTTTGCCAGTTCGGATCCTGGGCGCAGACATGGCACCGCTCGTCAAGCCATGTTGAGGCGGCGTCCCACATGCCACAACTAAAATGTACAACTATGTACTGGGGGGATTTGCGGAGAAAAAGCAAAAAAATAATAATAATGATGATGACTATAATTGGCTAACATATTAAAAAAACAAAAATCCACTGAGTATTTAGTAATATTCCAAAAGATAAAACAAAACGAGTGGCCTATACTCAAAAAATGTCAGTTATGAAAGAAAAAAGGACAAAGAACTGGTCCCGATTAAAGACTAAAGAGATACGACAATTAAACACAATGTTCTACTTTAGACTGGATCACGGATTAGAGAAAAAATAAAATTCTATGAGGGATGTTATTGGGACAACTGGAGAAATCTAAATATGAAATTTGAATTTAATATTGTGGGTATTTGAGAGAATGGTGCTCTAAGGGGAAAAGATCCATGATGTCTCTGAAAGACTCTGGATGGTTCAGAAAAATACACGGGATGGGGAGAAAGGAAGGGATGAGGGAAGGAGGGAAGGCAAATGTGACAAAATGCTAACCACTGGTGAAGACGGATGAAAAGCATATGGGGGTTCTTTGTACCTTTATTCCAGCTCTTCTGTAAGTTTGTATTTATTTCAAAATTTAGGAGTTTAAAACATGAAAGGGGGGAAGCTTTTTTTTACAGAAAACAGCTAATAAACGTAAAGAGAGTTAGAAAACCCCAATGAAATAAAAGACTAGGCCAACAATCACCAACCATTAGGTGTAAGCGGAAAATGTACCTTTTCAATGAAGAAATTTGGTGGACACCACACAAATCAAGTAAACTTAGCACTGTAAACAATGAGGCAAACTAACATCTGGCAGTCTCCACCACCACATTAATGGATCGGCACTAGGAGGAGAACCAGACATTCTGTCCTTCCTGATGTAATTCAATGTAAATTACATATCATCACCTATGAAGTATTTTTGCCAAAAATATTTGACCCAAATTTAATCAAACCTCTCTAAATCTTAGTTCCAATTTATAGGAAATAAAAGGAATAGAGAAACAAGTTAAATGATGTTTTTTTCGTTTGTTCGTTTTTTAAAGATTTTATTTTTTTCCTTTTTTCTCCCCAAAGCCCCCCGGTACATAGTTGTATATTCTTCATTGTGGGTCGTTCTAGTTGTGGCATGTTCATAGTTGTGGGACGCTGCCTCAGCGTGGTTTGATGAGCAGTGCCATGTCCGCGCCCAGGATTTGAACCAACGAAACACTGGGCCGCCTGCTGCGGAGCACGAGAACTTAACCACTTAGCCATGGGGCCAGCCCCTTAAATGGCGTTTTAAGCGTTCAATCAGAAAATTACAAATATGGAACATTCTTTAAAAAGTCGATGCCAGAGACTTAATGCTTATTGCCTTAGGCATAATTAATGGTATTGTGTTTTTATATGGTCCAAGCTGGAGCCTAGTTTGAAACAAAAATGTATAAAGTGTAAGAAAATGACATTACTTTAAAGAGATGCATCCTGGGGTAATTAGGGCATACAAACAGCATGAGGGCCGCAATTTAATTTCAATTGATTGTTGAGGGGGAGGTACAGAGAGCTAAAGCAAAACAGTTCAGTGTTAGTAACAGACAAATCTAAATGGAAGGTATCGGGTGTTCATTGAATTATTCTTTCAACTTTCTGGATGTTCGCAATTTCTCATAACATATAAAGATGGAAAAAAAGTTACCAGAATATCCCACGTACAAAAGAAGGGAAATTGCTCCTTAAAAGCACCTTACTAAGTGGAACAGTAAATAGAGCAAGTGCCTATAACACAGGGCCTAAACCCCAGTTTTGCATTTATCATTCTACCCAAGGACCCGCTCAAAATGAGTAAGGCACAGTACCAGGTTCCAAAGGACACAAAGTAATAGAAGGCAGTCACACAGATCCTAAGGTAACTGGAGAAACTAGTTATAAACAGATGAGAAGTCACTGAAGACCTCATTAATGGAATGAGATTTAGCTGGATTTTGAAGAATAGACGGGATATGAAAAGGAAACAGGCGAGGCCAGCCCGGTGGCATAGTGGTTAAGCTCACATGCTACACTGCAGCAACTTTGGGTTCACGGGTTTGGATCCTGAGCACGGACCTACACACCACTCATCAAGCCATGCTGTGGCAGCACCTCACAGAGAAGAACTAGAAGGACATATAACTGGGATACACAACTATGTACTGGGGCTTTGGGGAGGAAAAAACAAAGAAAAAAAGAGGAAGCTTGGCAAAAGATGTTAGCTCAGGACCAATCTTCCTCACCAAAAAAGAAAAAAGAAAAGGAGACAGGCAAAGAGTTCATAAGTAAAGGCCAAAGAGCAGAAATAAACCAGGTCTGCATGAAATACAGATCCCAGTAGAGCCATGAGGAGAATTTTTGTAGAAAATTCCCTACACTTCTCAATGTTTATAATGTTTAGGTTTTATGAATACAAAAACATAAGGTACTACAGCATCTGCCTTCAAAGAGCTGACAAAGTAGTGAAGACAGATACACAATCAAAATACATTAAGTAGAGATATATACAAAATGCTTTAATAACACAGAGAAGGGAGTAAGAACTTACCAGAGGAATGAAACTGTCAGTAAGTTTTCAACAAGGATATTTGAATAATCTTTAAAAACTGAAAATCAGGGTGTGGGAGTAGGCAAAATGGGTGAAGGAGGTCAAAAGGTACCAACATCCAGTTATAGAATAAATAAGTCACGGGATGTAAAGTACAGCATGGTGACTATAGTTAGTAATACTGTACAGCCTATCTGAACTTGCTAAGAGAGTACATCTTAAAGTTCTCATCACAAGAAAAAAACATTTTGTAACTATGTACCATAACAGATATTAACTAGACCTACTGTGGTGATCATTTTGCAATACATGAACATACAGTTACCAAATCAATAGGCTGTACACCTGAAACTATTATATGTCAATTATACCTCAATTAAAAAAACACAAAAATGACTTTACCAATTAAATTCAAGTCACAGAAAGAAAAATGCCAAAATTTACTGAACGCTTACTACGTATTAAACACTTTCTTTCACCTTTGAGATAAGTATTATAATTAACATTGTTATTAAAAAGGAAACTGAAGTTCAGAGAGTTTTATTAACTGACGCAATATAAAAAAAGCTAATTAGCAGTGAGCCTGGCATTTAATCCTAGGTCTGTCTGCTACTGTAACCCACACCCTTCCAATACTACTCAGCTCTGGGAATTCGTAAGCACTCAAATTATGAATATAAGGTACAACACAAATATTACAAAGTCAATCTCTCCACCAGAAAATACTAAAATGTTCAAGGGCCAGAAAGAATGAGAGTAACGTGGCTAAGATTTTCCAATATTCTTACGAGCTCCTGTGTCTACGATTAGTGTAAATTCTTTACAAGGGGGAGAGAAATGTTACCAAGAAACTAAGTTCAGGGGCCGGCCGGGTGGTGCAGTGGTTAAGTGCACACGTTCCACTTCAGCGCCTGGGGTTCGCCAGTTCGGATCCCGGGTGTGGACAGGGCACCACTCAGAAGGCCATGCTTTGGCAGGCGTCCCACATATAAAGTGCAGGAAGATGAGCACAGATGTTAGCTCAGGGCCAGGCTTCCTCAGCAAAAAGAGGAGGATTGGCAGCAGTTAGCTCAGGGTTAATCTTCCTCAAAAAAAAAAAGAAAGTGGGGCTGGCCCCGTGGCCAAGTTCGCATGCTCCGCTGCAGGCGGCCCAGTGTTTCGTTGGTTCCAATCCTGGGCGCGGACATGGCACTGCTCATCAAACCACGCTGAGGCAGCATCCCACATGCCACAACTAGAAGGACCCACAACGAAGAATATACAACTATGTGCTGGCGGGCTTTGGGGAGAAAAAGGAAAAAGATAAAACCTTTAAAAAAAAAAAGAGGGGCTGGCTCCGTGGCCAAGTGGTTAGGTTCGCACGCTCCGCTGCAGGCAGCCCAGTGTTTCGTTGGTTCAAATCCTGGGCGCGGACATGGCACTGCTCATCACACCACGCTGAGGCAGTGTCCCACATGCCACAACTAGAAGGACCCACAACGAAGAATATACAACTATGTACCGGGGGTCTTTGGGGAGAAAAAGGGAAAAAAATAAAATCTTTTAAAAAAGAAAGAAAGTATGTTCAAGTAGGGACCGGCTCCGGGCCAAGCGGTTAAGTTGGTGCACTCCGCTACGGGGGCCCAGGGTTTCGCCAGTTTGGACCCTGGGTGCAGACATCGCACCACTCGTCAGGCCATGGTGAGGCAGCGTCCCACATGCCACAACTAAAAGGAGCCACAACTAAGAATATATACCTAGGGACCAGCCCCATGGCACAGCAGTTAAGTTCGCACGTTCTGCTTTGGCAGACCGGGGTTCACTGATTCGGATCCTGGGTGCAGACATGGCACCGCTTGGCAAAAGCCATGCTGTGGCAGGCGTCCCTCATATAAAGTGCAGGAAGATGGGCTCGGATGTGAGCTCAGGGCCAGTCTTCCTCAGCAAAAAGAGGAGGACTGGCAGCAGATGTTAGGTTAGCTCAGGGCTAATCTTCCTCATGAAAAAAAAAAAGAATATACAACTATGTACTGGGGAGATTTGGGGAGAAAAAGGAGAAAAAAGTATGTTCAAGTAGAAAACTTTTGAACCTCTATCACTGCCAAAAACAAAAGACAAAATATTTTAAGTATTAAAACTATGGTCAAGCGACTTACTTGTCACACAACATATTACAGCAACAAAGCAAACTTTCACCATTCAAAAAAAAAACAGACTTAACAGCTCTTACAAACAAGAGAAAGTTTAAAGACAAATAAAATCCGGGAATAATGTTTGGCAGAAAACTAGGACAATGTGGTATTTTAAACAACAAATCTGGAATGCTTAAACAACTAAGTATATGGCATTTAATTAAATATACTTTGATAATGAAGATTTCTAATCTGCAGGCTCCAACTAATTAATATTACTTCATCTAAAAACACTTGTAAAGTCTTAATTTTTTGCTAAGCAACCTCCAAAGGATTACATAAATAAATTCATAAATGAAAAACTTTCACTAATATCTTTGTCGGTATATTTGTCATAGTTATAAAGCTTTACTGTAACCTTACTTTCTTATTCTGACATATGAAAGTTTGAACTTTGGCAATAATCAAAGAACATGTTTTTCGCAAAGTAATATGAAAAGCATATGAAGTTATTACTTCACAAAGAGAGCTCTGAATAAGCACCTTAAGTGGTTAGTAAAAGTGTAATTAAAGCCCTAGGTCAAGGTAAAACTGACGGCAAAATCCGTTCGTTTAATATTTTTCACCAAGCAAAGAATGAAAGTTAAGCTACAACTTCATAGATAAGGATTTATCTTTTCCTAAAGCTAATATGTAAGGCCTAGTTTACCAAAATTCTTCCCACAAGTACAAAAAGATAACATTTTTCTGTAAATGTCTGGAAAAGAGACTAAAAACAGAACTTCAAGCCTGAAACAAACTCTAATCGATACACTATTCTACCTTCTTCTAGGCAAGGGGACTAACTAAAAAGTACGAAAGTATCTTATGGTAATAAAAGATGGGTGTCAAATGCAATTAAGGTTAGGAAAAGAAAAATGCCAAGGGAACAATTAACATGTTTCCTTTTAACTAACAGCCGCTAAAAGTTTTGTTTGAATTAAAGAGATCCACCACTGCATCACGTGCACAGGCAACCACCACTGCGTGCGCGAGATCTCCAGAGTGTACTTAAGAGTCAACTCAGCGCTCCCAAGAGGGATTCCTCTCAAAACAGGGTTTTGGTTCATACTCTTACGTCTTCCAAAGTTCCTGAACAGTCAACTTAATGTCATCCGTGTAGAAATTATTTACAAACACTGACAGGCTTTCCACATGTAACCCGTACTTTTCTGATTTGACTTAGATCCAATGATGGAATTCCCTATCGATTCGCCTCCTTCTCCTTTCTTCTGAAGGGCCACTAACCACAAGGGTTACAACCAAATATCAACATTTATTTTATTTTCTTAAAAGAAAAAAAGAAGGATGCTTTCTAAGATGCTAAACATCTAGTCGCCGAAAGGCAACTTAAAATCGGAGATGTGGAGGGAGTTACTAAAGGGACAGCGACAGGGAGCATGATCTAAAACAAACAAAATAGGAATGTAACTATTCCAAAGGAGCAGGGTCTTTTGCCTGTCAAGCTGGGGACTTAGTTCTGTTACAAACACCGATTTCATGCCACGATAAGAGCGAGGCTAAATCTTCCGCAGTCTTACAGGTTTCGCATTAACTTCCCGTGACCCCCCTCAACCAACCACTCGAAGCCACACTCCATTCCACTCTCGGCCCAACCTCCTCCACTCCCGCCCCAGATCTCAGCCGAACGCGCTTCCCCGCTCCAAACTTCACGTCTTACCCGTGGCCTCCCTACCTACGTCTTCTTGTCGCCACCGGTCCCAAGTCGGGGCCTCAGTCCTACCATGCCCTCCTGTCCTGGCCTGCCTCAGGCCGCCAGCCCCGCGCCCAAGGCTCGGAGCTGCCTCCGAGAAGCCCGCCGACGTCGATCCCCTCCGCTCTTCCGACCCGGCCCCAGGCGCCCCTCCAGGCCCCCAAAGCACGCAACGGCCGAACTTGAAAATGGCGGAGAGCGCCGCCGCCTGCTGCAGGCCAGCGGTCCTGTGCCGCTGCTACACTCACCCTTCGGCGCCGAGCAGAGCTCCTAATGAATGGGGAGCGAAGCGTTCGTCTTCACTGTCGGAGACGTCTCTCCCGTCTGGCCTCCTCCCTCCGCCTCTCTCAATCCCTCTCCTCCAAAGGAGCAGCCGCCATCTTCCTCTGTGAGCCACCGAGCGCACGCCCTTGCGTCATCACGCACTAGCGTGGGGTACTACGTTAAGCGCGCCTGAGCCGCCGGTTTCGTCGGGCTCAATCTGCGCATGTGCCTAGGTGAGAGGCGGGGCCTGGCCAGATCCCCACGCGGCGGAGCCGGGCGCCTCCTTTGTTCCCGCTGAGTGCAGAGCTGGGCTGCTCGGGGCAGAAGAACCAGGCGAGCGCGTTCCGCTGTCATGACTCTCTTCACATTGTGAACTAACCTTGGGGCTCTCAAAAACAGCCCGTTTTCTAAAATTTGAATAAGAAGTTTGTTTCGGGGCAGTGTGGCAGTTACAGCGGGTTGTGTGGCCAAGTCACCGAGAGTCAAGGTGTGGACGGGACTCGACGGTCCTGAGTCTGTTCACTCATCCTGAGATGGGGCTCCCGCCTGACAGTATTCTGAGAATTTAAAGGGAAGCACCTAGCTGAGTCAACCACGCAATTAGAGTTTACTCGTTACCCGATGCAATTAGAGGTTATCTCCTTTCCTCACTTAGAGGCAAGAGACCAAGATAGAAAGCTGAGACCCGTGGTACAACCACTTTGGAAAACGGTTTCACAGTGTATGCTAAACGCTACGTGCCTCCTCACCCTGCGACCCAGCGATTCCCCTCCAAGAGGAATGAGTGCACACGTCCGACGAAGACCTGTGCAGGAGTGTTCGTAGCAGCTTTATTCGTAATAACCAAACACGCGTAGCCCAAACGTCTGTCAATAGTTGTATGGGTGAGGGGTGTCATGCAGTGAACACAGCAACAGGAAATTACTGATAAATTCAAGAACCTGGATGAGTATCAAAGACATTGTTAAATAAAGCACAAAAGAGGACGTTGGATGATTCCATTTATATGGAGTTCAGAATACAACTTCAAAACAAGGAAGTTATCTTTTAACTGTTGGAAAGTAATTTGGCAATATGAATCAAGAATCTTCAAAATATTTATTACTTTTGACACTAATCCCTCTTGTAAGAATCTATCCTAAGGATAGCCTCAGAAATGTGAAAAAGAATTTCGTACAAATCTCTGATTGAGGAGGACCTTCCATTTTCATTTCCAAAAAAATGGAAGTAACTTCAATGTCCAACAGTGGAGAATGGATAAATAATGGCACATCCATACAACAGAATATTATGCAGACATTATCTACACAAAGTTTTTATGATGACATCAGAAATGCTTATGATCTAATTTTAGTGGAAAATAAATATGAACAACTGTAAATATGTATATGTAATGAGAAATAGCTAAGGAAATAAAATGGTGAAATTAAAGATGACCATTTTCTGCAAATACGTATGTTTTGCTTTTGTAATCACCAAGGGGAAAAGGGTCCATTTTTTTTAAAGCAGTAACAGGTCACTGACACTGTTAAAGTTATTATTAAATATGTCTCTCTTTGTTACCAATTACAATATATGATTTCCTGTCGATTGCTTAACGTCACACATCATTTGGGAATTCTTTCTCTTTCCATTTTTCCATTTGTTGGGCTAGACTTGGAAGCCACTAGGTGTTATTAATAAATATCAAAACCCCACACCTCCCCAAATATCAAGACTTTAGTCTTCATTTCCTCAATTCCAGGGAGGCAGGGATTATTATAAACTTGGAAGCAACAAAATTTGGGAAAGCAAGAATTTTATTCTATGCTGGTGTTAAAAACAATTCAACTGAGTAAATTTTAAAGTCCTTATTGGCTTTATACAATGATTCGTGAATCGGGCAGCATCCAATCTAGCAGATAGAAAGGAGCTCTGAGGAGCTGTACAAAATGAAAGATTTTTATAGGCAGAAGCAGAAAAAGGAAGTTATGCTAGACCAAAAAAAAAGCAGATTGGTTATGGCAAAGTCACTTCCTTTGGGGGATGGCAGATTCCTAAATTGTCCTGATTAGGTGATTCCTGATTGACTGGTTTAAGATTCTATTTCTGGGAAAGCTGAAACTGTAAATTGTCTCGTGATGTGGAGTTTAGCATAAGCAACTCCATGGGGCCTGTTGTCTTGTTTTTAACACTAGGATATGTGTGTATGTGTATCTCCTAAAAGAATATGGTGGAGGTGGGAGTGGGAAGAGAGAGACGGGTGGTATGGAAGAACCCATAATTCAATCTACAAACCACTTATTCATGCAACAAATAGTTACTGTCCTGCATTTCTTCTTAACTTCTGGGGACAGAATAAACCAGATCTCAAAGAGTCCCTTGCAGTCCAAGAGATAGACAATTCCAGTTCCATGTGGTAAGTGTAGGATAGGATGGCAGGAGCACTGAAAGAAAGCCAGGATGCAAGGCAGGATTCTCATGGGCCAATTTGGGAAATGGGGTCAGGAAGGCGACCCGAAGGAGTCCACCCTTAAATTGGGTTCTAAAGGTAAGGCAGAAAAGTGACAAGCAGGTGGCATTATATTATAGCAACAAGTGGTAGGGAAGGCATTCCAGCATATTAAAGTATCCCAATCCTTAAAATGTGCTGAATTGGAGAGTCAATCTGATCGTAGGCAAAGGCTATTCACACCTCTGATATCCTGGGTCCTGCCAAGAAAATGGTTTCTCTAATTGATCAGGAGACAGACTACATGTATGCAAACAGCCATATTCTATATTCCATGGAATTCTACACAAGGGATCCATTGTCTTCAAAAAAATATATTATTAAAAAATAGAGAGACTGGCCCTGTGGCCGAGTGGTGAAGTTTGGTGCACTCCACTTTGGCAGCCCAGGTTCATAGGTTCAGATCCCAAGTGCGGACCTACACCACTCATCAGCCATGCTGTGGTGCCCCACATATAAAATAGAGGAAGATTGGCACAGATGTTAGCTAAGGCGGAATCTTCCTCACAAAAAATAATAATAATAATAGAGGCATGGGAGCTGTTATAGATTAACTATTGTAGATTAGAAACGCAAGAGACATATAGCCAAATGCAATGTGTGGCCTTTGTTTGCATCTTGAATTGAACAAATTGACAAGAGGGAAGGAAGGAAAAAGGAAGGAAGGAAAAGAAAGAGAAATTTTTGAGAAAATGGAGACATTTGAACATGGACTGAGTGGATATTAGATGACATTAAAGAATTGTTCAATTTTTTACCTGTAACAATGGTTTTTATTTATTTGGGGGGGGGCCGGAGATTGGCCCTGAGCTAACATCCATTGCCAATCCTCCTCTTTTTTTGTTTGTTTGTTTCAGGAAGATTAGCCCTGAGCTAACATCTGTGCCAGTCTTCCTCTGCTTTGTGTGTGGGAAGCCTCCACAGCATGGCTGGTGAGTGGAGTAGGTCTGCGCCCCGGATCTGAACCTGTGAACCTGGGCCACTGAAGCAGAGTGCGTGGAACTTTAACCACTCAACCAAGGGGCTGGCCCCATAACAATACTTTGATTAAATTTTTAAAATCTTTTTCTGTTAGTTACATTCTGAAGAATATGTAGGTTAAATTATATAATGTCTGGTATTTGCTTTAAAAGATTTCAGCCAAAAACAGCAGAAATGCTTAGTGAGGACATCCAGAAAGACTCTCCTCCATAAAAGCAACAAAAAACTGGCAAAAATTTGTCAAAATCAATCTTTTCAGTTTTTCAGAACTCAGGAAATTAATTAAGAGTTTTCAGGGGCAGGCCCACTGGCACAGCGGTTAAGTGCGCACATTCCGCTTTGGCAGCCTGGGGTTCACCGCTTCAGGTCCCAGGTGCAGACATGGCACTGCTTGGCAAACCATTCTGTGGCAGGCATCCCACATATAAAGTAGAGGAAGATGGGCACGGATGTTAGCTCAGGGCTAGTCTTCCTCAGCAAAAAGAGGAGGATTGGCAGCAGTTAGCTCAGGGCTAATCTTCCTCAAGAAAAAACGAAAAAATTCAAGCTAGAATACTGCATACACAACTACAGGTTTGGCCCTGAAAGCACACTGGGGGAGAAAAATAACACCGGACCCATGTGAATAGGCCTGGGTCAGAGTCCTGGTTCTGCCACTCAGTGAACCAATGTTGGCTTCCGTTGCCTCCATTGCAATGCCTGTTAGAGAATTTTAGGAGCTCTTGGCAAATTCAGTCCCCAGGCCAGGGTTTGCCCTTTGCTCTGTGCATATGCAAATGCCACTATTAAAGCTTCATCCCATTTGTGTCCTAAATATTTGTCTATCACCAGGAATCCCATTAGTCACATAGTCTTGGTTTCAAATCTTTCCTGGAGTTTACATCTCAGCTCTGTAACTTACTGACTGTTTTATACTGATTTTTCTGAGTTTCACTTTCTTCCTTGGTAATGTCAATGAATAAGAGGCATAAACTTTGAGACAAGCAAAAAAGTTTATTTGGGGTCTCAAGAAGCACAGATTCAGGTCAAACCCCAAATAGTGTCCTGCTAGGGAGTAACAGTCAGGGGCTTTTAAAAGCAAAGAAGGAAGGTTCATTACAAAGAATTTTAACTGGAGTTGAAGGCAGAGAGCTAGTCTTGGCTAAACATTGGTTGACTATTGATTCTATGTTCAGAAAGCCCAGAATCCTCAGTCTTTGTGATCAGGATGTCCATTCTCCTGCTGACGTCTCAAAGAATTGTTTGCAAAACAATTGTCATTTTAGCCCAGTCCAAAGGTTTGGTCTAGTCCAAGATTCCAGACAGCAAGGCAGTTTCTTTGGAAAGGCAGCTCCAACTCCATTTTAAAATGGGTCCACTACCATCAATTTTGACAGTACAACGGCACAACATGGCTCAGTCTTCAAAGTAAATTGCAAATCTGACCACATCTCATTTCCACTGCTCTCATTCTAGTCCAGATATGGACAGACTGTGCCTGCAGTCTAGTTAAGAATAGCTCTATAGAAGCCAGACTTGAAAGGCTACATAGCACATAATTTCATTTTTATGATAGTCTGTAAAAGGTAGAACTGTAGGGACAGGAAATAGATCAGTGGTTGCCAGGAACTAAAGGTGGGGATAGCAAATTGATGACAAAGGAGCTCGAGGGAACTTTTTTTTAACATATTTTTTTTTTCCTGAGGAATACTCACCCTGAGCTCACATCTGTGCCAATCTTCCTCTATTTTGTATGTGCATCACCACCCTAGCATGGTTGCTGATGAGTGGTGTAGGTCCAGGTTCGGAAACTGAACCCAGGCCACGGAAGCGGAGCACATTGAACTGAACCACTAAGCCACTGGGCCAGCCCCTCAAGGGAACTTTTTAGGGTGATAGAAATATTTTGTATCTTGAATGTAGTGATGGTTACTTGACCGTACACATTTGTCAAAATTCAATGAACTGTACACCTAAAAAGCATGAATTTTATTGTATGTAAATTATACCTCAATAAATCTAACCAAAAAAAAAAAAATAGCTCCATAATATATAAAGAACTCACACAACTCAACAACAAAAAATCAAACAACCTGATTAAAAAAATGGGCAGCAGGGGCAAGCCTGGTGGTGCAGCAGTTGAGTTCACATGTTCTGCTTCAGTGGCCCAGGGTTCACTGGTTCAGATCTTGGGTGTAGACCTATGCACCACTTGTCAAGCCATGTTGTGGCAGGCGTCCCACATATAAAGTAGAGGAAGATTGGCATGGATGTGAGCTCAGGGCCAGTCTTCCTCAGCAAAAAGAGGAGGATTGGTGGCAGATGTTAGCTCAGGGCTGATTTTTCTCAAAAAAAAAAAGAAAGAAAAAAATGGGCAGGGGATGTGAACAGACATTTCTCCAAAGAAGAGATACGAATGGCCAATAGGCACATGAAAAGATGCTCATCATCACTGATCATCAGGGAAATGCAAATCAAAACTACACTAAGATATCACCTTACACCCTTTAGAATGGCTAAAATAACCAAAACAAAAATAATAAATGTTGGGAGGGTGTGGAGAGAAAGGAACCCTCATGCACTCCTGGTGGGAATGCAAACTGGTGCAGCCACTATGGAAAACAGTATGGAGATTCCTCAGAAAATTAGACATAGAAATCCCATATGACCCAGCTATCCCACTACTGGGTATCTATCCAAAGGACTTGAAATCAACAATTCAAAGAGACCCATGCACCCCTATGTTCACTGCAGCATTATTCAGAATAGCCAAGACATGGAAGCAACCTAAGTGCTCATGGACTGATGACTGGATCAAGAAGATATGGGGGCTGGCCCAGTGGCACAGCAGTTAAGTGCACATGTTCCGCCTCAGCAGCCGGGGGTTCGCTGGTTTGGATCCCGGATGCAGACATGGCACCGCTTGGCAAGCCATGCTGTAGCAGGCGTCCCACATATAAAGTAGAGGAAGATGGGCACGGATGTGAGCTCAGGGCCAGTCTTCCTCAGCAAAAAGAGGAGGATTGGCAGCAGTTAGCTCAGGGCTGATCTTCCTCAAAAAAAAAAAGAAGATATGGTGTGTATACACACACACACACACACACACACGCACACACACATATGATGGAATACTACTCAGCCATAAAAAAGGATAAAATCATCCCATTCACAACAACATGGATGGACCTTGAGGGTATTATGTTAAGCGAAATAAGCCACATAGAGAAAGACAAAGTCTGTCTGACTCTACTCATACGTGGAAGATAAACAAACACGTGGACAAAGAGAACAGATTAGTGGTTACCAGGGGAAAGGGGAGTCAGGGGGTGGGCACAAAGGGTAAAGTGGTGCACCTATAATATGACTGACAATAGCGTACAATTGAAATTTCACAAGGTTGTAAACTATCATAACTTCAATAGTCAAAAAGAAAGAATAGCTCTACATTTTTAAGGTGGTAAAAAAGACTATGTGACAGAGAGCATATGTAAGCCCTCCAGCCTGAACTATTCTCCGCTTTACAGAAAGTTGTTGACCCTGCTCTAGTCCACGCCACACTTGCTGGAGGGATTGCAATCTCCTCCTAACTGCTCTCCCCGCCTCCCTTTTTCATCTCAGTTTCTCCTCCCACCAAACGTCAATCCATTGTCTACACTCCAGCTAGAATGACCTGTTTAAAACAAAAATCAGATCTTATTTCTCCCTTACTTAAAACCTTCAAACAGTTTCCCGATGTGCAGAGCATACAATCCCAACGGGGAGGGCGGGGGCGAGTGGCTAAGTTCGCACACTCCGCTTCGGCGGCCCAGGGTTTCTCGGGTTGGATCCCGGGCACCGACATGGTGCGGCTCGTTGGGCCATGCTGGGGCGGCGTCCTATATGCCACAGCTGGAGGGACCCACAGCTAAAAGTATACAACTATGTACCAGGAGCACTTTGGGGAGAAAAAGGAAGAAATGGAGTCTTTAAAAAAATATAAATATATAAAAATAATAAAATAAAATCCAAACCCTTTGCTCTGTAATCCAGGTCTGCTTACCTCAGCAGTCTCAGCTCCTGCTCGTTTCTCCCTGATTGACGCAGCTGCAGACACTCCAGCTGGTTTTCCCTGAATGCACACCCCTAGCCTCACCTATGCCTTTTCACTTAGCATCCTCTCTCCTGATCTGGAACTCTTTTTCCCCTAGATTTTCCTATCCTCGGCAGTTCAAATAGCATCTCCTCCAAGAGGCCATCCCCAAGGACCATTTCTACTACAGCACATGTTCCCAGGCTAACCTACCTAGTTGTGTGTGTGTTTTGTCTGTCTCTCCCCACTAGAATGGAGCTTCCAGCCCTCCTTGGGAACCTGGTCATTCTGTTCTCCTTCTTATTTTTATTTTTTATTATTTTTTAAAGATTTTATTTTCCCTTTTTCTTCCCAAAGCCCTCTGGTACATAGTTATGTATTTTTAGTTGTGGGTCCTTCCAGTTGTGGCATGTGGGACGCTGCCTCAGTGTGGCTTGATAACTGGCGAAACCCTGGGCCGCTGAAGCAGAGCGTGGGAACTTAACCACTTGGCCATGGGGCTGGCCCCATCCTTTTTATTTTATTTTAGTGTGAGGAAGATTGGCCCTGAGCTAACATCTGTTGCCAATCTTCCTCTTTTTGCTTAAGGAAGATCGTCGCTGAGCTAACATCAGGGCCAATCTTCCTCTAATTTATGTGGGATGCCGCCACAGTGTGGCCTGACTTGTGGTGCTAGGTCCATGACCGGGATCCGAACCTTCAAAACCTGGGCCACCAACACAGGGAGTGCAAATTTAACCACTACACCACCAGGCTGTCCCCTCTGCTCTCCTTTTTAAATCCCTATCTATCTAGTGAGTACTCAATGAAATGTTGAAGGAATGAATGGTCAGACATTGAGAAGGTTATCAGAGCATTAGAGAGCAAAACAGCCTAAAAGCCTGTCTTAGAGTGTTTGTAAAAATTCCCCAAGGGTTGTGGTGAAGTTTCAACAAGACACACAAAACTTGCAACAGTGCCTGGCCACAGAAGCCTGGGCTCAGGGCAGCCTGCCCGTCTCCTCCTGGATTTCAAATGCAAATAGACCTGGGAGTTAGGAGTCCCATCTGTGTGTGTGTGGGAGAGAGAGAGAGGAGAGATTCAGCCAGGAAGTACCCCAGGGCCACACCAGTTACTGAAATATTGAAATACCTCCATAAGGAGCCTCTGCCCACCCCACCTCCCCAGGACCTCACCATGGTCTGGCACTTAGAGGGTTAATGCCCGACTGCACTAAGGCCAATGGCCCGTAGGTGGTTAAATATTTTGAAAACCACCCCTGCTCACTGAGAATTAGAAACTGGCAGAAGTGTTTCTGAAAAGATGAGTTCTGACTAGACTCATCCCAGTTTTGCCAAGAGCTGCCTCTGTGCAGTCTTATACAAGGAGGCAAGCTACTGTTATTATTTAAACCAGCCCACTTTTATCCACCAAGAACAGGACATACTGGTAATGGCTTTTTACTTCACAGAGGCACTTACAACTGCCAGCCTCTTCATGTGATACTGAAATGCAAATAGAGATGTTGAAAGCTGTGAGCTTCAGAAGGAAGGGCTGCGGTTTCCCCAGCTGTGGATTTGCTGTAAAAGGGAAGTGTGTGACTCAGAGGGACAACAGCAGGGTTGGCACCATAAGAGGAGGCATTGACACCGTGCTGAAGCTTCCTGAGGAGCTCGGGGTATAGCTGAGGCTGGTTGCTCCTGGCTATCCAGGGGAGCCCAGGCCCGGTAGGGGTCAGCAGGCTTGAGCAATCAGAGTTCCCATGTCTATAGGGGGAAGGAGAGGTGGGCATTTGGCATGCTCCTGTCCCAGCTGAAGTAAATTGACTTGGGTGAGAAGGCAAGTTCAGTTCTCAAATGTCCCCTTAGGAAGTACAAATGTTTACCTTTTTATTTTATTTTTTTTTGGTGAGGAAGATTAGCCCTGAGCTAACATCCGTGCCAATCTTCCTCTATTTTGTATGCAGGATGCCTCCACAGCATGGCTGATGAGTGGAATAGGTCGGAACCCAGGATCCAAACCTGTGAACCAGGGCCACCGAAGCAGAGGGGTAGAACTTTAACCACTCAGGCACAGGGGCAGCTCCAAATGTTTACCTTTTTTGTGTGTCTAATTTTTCTTTGTCACATCAACATTTTTTTTGTTTTATATATTTTTTCCAGCTTTACTGAGGTATAATCGACATTTGACATTGAATTAGTTTAAGAAGTACGACACGATGATTTGATATGTCTATATTGGGAAATGATTACCACAGTAAGTTTGGTTAACATCCATCGCCTCCCATAGTTACAATTTTTTTTCCAGTGATGAGAACTTTTAACATCTACTCTCTTAGCAACTTTCAAACATACAATACAGTATTGTTACCTATAGTCACCATGCTGTATGTTACATCTCCATGACATTTATCTTATAACTGGAAGTTTGTACCTTTTGACCCCCTTTGTCCATTTCCCCCATCCCCTACCCCCCACCTCTGGCAACTACCAATCTGCTGTCTGTTTCTATGAGTTTGATTTTTTAAGATTCCACATATAAGTGAGATCATACGGTATTTGTCTTTCTCTGACTTATTTCACTTAGCATAATGCCCTCAAAGGCCATCCAAATAAAAATATTTTGGTCATAAACCATTTAGCTCCTGAAAAAACTCACCTGTTTAATAGTTGCCTGAACAAGCGACCATAACGTACCCTACCGCGTCTCTACTAGAAAAAGAGAGGATCAGCTCTGGACACAGAGCTTTTTCCGTATTCAAGATATTTGGTATACAAGCTGATGTTCAGAAATTATTACTAGGTCAGAGTATGAACAATTTCTTTAATGGTACTTGATCCATTTTGGGGGATGTTTTGTTTATATAACCTGCCAGGAACTTCTTCCCTCATCTGGGAATCTGGCACCTCCACCTGCGGGCCCCCTCCATCCATGTGGTTCCTTGGGGAGCTGGAATGTTTTTACAGATCCCATCTCTACAACCACCTCCAGAGGTGGGCACCAGACACAAACCAAATGATTCAAAGTCCTTCCCTGGGATTTCTGAAGCTGGGTCCAAAGGGAGCCTGAACCAATCCCTCCCAGGTGGCAGGATGTCAACATAATGAAACTCAGTAACAATTAGAAGCCTCTTCTTTCCTAGAGGGAAGAAGGGGGACATAACGCGAGGGTAAAGTTAATGTAAAGAGACAGAGACTAAGAGAAGACACATGGCATTTGAGTGACTGATTTCAATTGTTCCTGCATCCCTGCTCCTTCTAAGGTTTGGAAGTTCAATTTTCTTTTAATGAATCCATTACCCTTTTAATAAGTCCCCCCCTTTGTTAGTTTTGTTGGGTTTCTAGCACTTGTAATAGATTCATATAGATAGCCCCAGGGCATTCTAGGCAATGACTACAATTTTCCCCGTTTGTTCAGCCTCCCACTCTCCAAAATGACTATTTCATACCTTCTCTTGTCTCAAATCTCACTTTCAGGAATGACTTGTTTATTGCAACAGCACTGTCGAGATCATGAAATGTTCTGTCCTAAAGCTTGGGGACACGCATATTTGACAGAACGAACACACAGTCTGTGGATAAAGGATACATCGGCCCACTAGCCTATCTGTAGTTAAATGAACTTAGTGAAACCTGTCTTCACAGGACCAGATCTACTAGCCTACATGTATGCCCTCTGTGTCCACACTCTCTGCCTGCTCTCCTATTAAAACAGATAAACTGTCTCCGCTCCTACCTCACCTCTCCACTTAGCCACTGGACTCCATTTCTTCTCTCCTCTTTGTGGGCTTTGCTCCTGCAGTTATCCTCCATACCCTATGGTAAACTTCTCAGCCCTCTAGGACATTCCCATCAACAGACGAACACGCACAAGTATCTTCCATCTCAGCAAGAGCCTCTCTTGACCTCTCATATCCCCTGCCAGCTCCCTCTGCATCGCTGTTCCCCTTCAAACAGCCTCCTACAGCCCTTCCCTAGAGAGCTACACACTGACCTCCAGGCCCACTATCCTGTTCTGTTTCTCCCAAGCTCATTCCCACCTTAGGGCCATGACATTTTAAAGATTTTTTTAAAGATTTTATTTTTTCCTTTTTCTCCCCAAAGCCCCCCGGTATACAGTTGTATATTCTTTTTTTTTTTTTTTTTAAAGATTTTATTTTTTCCTTTTCTCCCCAACGCCCCCCGGTACATAGTTGTGTATTCTTCGTTGTGGGTTCTTCTAGTTGTGGCATGTGGGACGCTGCCTCAGCGTGGTCTGATGAGCAGTGCCATGTCCGCGCCCAGGATTCGAACCAACGAAACACTGGGCCGCCTGCAGCGGAGCGCGCGAACTTAACCACTTGGCCCCAGGGCCAGCCCCGGGCCATTACATTTTGTATTCTCTGCCCTGCAGGTTCTGCCCTGAGACTTCACAGGGCTGTATCTCATTCATCATTCAGACCTCCTTGGAGAAGCTTGTGACCAACCCACCTAAAGTAGTCCTCCCAGTCACTCAAATGTTACCTGTTTGCATTCATCACTACTGGAAATTATCCTGTTTGTTTACTTCATTATCCCCCCTTACTAGACTGTAAGCTTCCTGAAAGAAAGGATCTCGTTGGCCTTGCTCATCCCTGTATCCTTGGAGCCTGGAAGAGTGTGAGAGCTAATAGGTGTTCAATATACATCTCTCTAATAAAAGACATGTGGGATGTCGTTGAGATACAGGTGGGGAGCATAAGCAACCAAATCTGCAGGGAGTCTAAAGGAATTCTGACAGAGAGAAAGGCTAAGCCGAGTCTTGACAGACTAGAAACTGTCTGTTAAGGGGAAGAGAGGGAAGGGACATTCTAGACAGAGGGAGCAGCATGCTCGGCTCAACACAGGCAACACTGGTTGGTTTCAGGACCCTTGAGAAGTTCATTGTTTCTGAACTGTGGAAGGACAGGTAGGATGTGAAATTATCTCACTTAACTATGTGTCCACATGCACGCTGTCTGGAGCATCATTACAGACTAAACTCCTTATAACACAAAAACCTAGAACTACTGTATTGATAGAATATACCTGTCACCATCACAACCAGCAAAAAAAAGAAAGCAATGTACAATTGAGCGTCCAGGAAAGCAAGGAAAATCTCCATGGGCAAGAAACAAACTGGTAGCAGCTGTAAGCCAGAGTTGTCAAGTTCAAAGTAATGCCACAGCAACCTTGGTTAGAGTCGGAGAGAAGGTATCACGTCTGACTGGCTAGAGGCTTCAGTTTATCCTCCAGCTGGGGTCTTGGGGCTGGGCATGCAGGAAATTAGCACTGAGCCCCCCGCACAAAGCCAGGAACTTGAAGGGCTGTCCCATCAGTGAAGGGTGGGCTCTGCCCACAGGTCCAGAAAGACAAAGATGCTTGTCACTATCCATGGCTCTGGGGTAAAAAAAAAGTCTCCTCTGAGAAATCAAAACCTGAAACTTGTGCCACACGTGGGTTTGAATTCAAATTTACACTGCCCATGTGGTGTAGGAATCCCTAAACTGAGAAATTACGGTAAGAAATATTCCCAAGCCATTGATACTACCAGCCTGGGAGAAGGGCAAACTCCTTTGTAGAAACACTCCCAAAATGCAGGCATGTTTCCACAGTAAAAGCAATCCCCACTAAAGATCAAAATAATTACAAAACGAATGAAGAGTATACACCACCAACTTGAGATAACCAAACAATCTGAAAAAGAATATGATGAAAGAATAAGACACCATGAAAATAAGAATAGGCTAATTTGGAAAACACCAAATTGGAAATCATGAGATAGAAAACTATAGTTATTGAAATAAAAACTCAGTGGATAGGGCTGGGGAGTGTGGGAATGGGGGAGGTGGAATGGGAAGTGACTGTTAATGGGTACAAGGTTTCTTTTTGGATGGAATGTTCTAAATTTAGATTGTGATGATTGCACAACTCTGTAAGTATACTAAAGACCATTAACTGTACACCTTAAATGAGTGAACTTTATGGTATGTAAATTATATTTCAATAAAGTTGTTAAAAAAAACCCTCAGTGGATACTTGAAAGAGGAGATTAGGCATAGCTGAAGAGAGAATTAGTGATTGAAAAGATAAGTTTGAGGAAATCACTTGAAACGGCATCAAGAGATAGAGATGAAAAATATGAGACTGAAATATAGAGAAGAGAATAGGAAAGTCAAACGTGGATCATCAGATCTTTTCTATTAAAAAGTCATGAAGGAGAGAAGAGGGAGAATGGAAAAGAAGCTGCAGGTAAAGTGATAAGGACTAAAAACTCTCCCAAATCATAGAAGACATGAATCCAAAGACAGAACATAATTCCCAAAGAGAATAAATAAAAATGAATCCATTCCTAGACATCTGTAGTGAAATTGTAAATCATGAAAAAGAAGAAAATCACAAAAGCAATTGGAAACAACAGATAATCTACAAAGGAACAAGACTGTTGGATTTTTTTTCTTCTCCTCAAAGCCCTGCAGTACATTGTTGTGTATTCTAGTTGTAGGTCCTTCTGGCTGTGCTGTGTGGGACGCCACCTCAGCATGGCCTGATGAGCCGTGCTAGGTCTGCGCCCAGGATCTGAACCAGCAAGTCTTGGGCCACCAAAGCAGAGCACACGAACATAACCATTCAGCCATGGGGCTGGCCCCTGTTAGATTTCTTATCAGCAACAATAAAGGTCACAAGACAAGGGAAGAATAGAATCTTTAATATGGAAAGTTAATGTCTATGTAGAATATGGAATTCTACTACTATTCAAAATGAGGGTGAAAGACATATTTGGTCAAAGAAAGGCTGAGATTGTTTACCCTTGCTCTAATTCAAAGAATTACCAGAGGAGGATCTTTGTGAAAAAGAAAACGGAACCTAGGAGGAAGGGGGGATGTAGAGAGCAACGATGAGCAAACAAGTTGGTAACAATGTGGGTAAATTTATGCATTGACTGTAAAACAACAACGAATATGTGTGTATGTGCGTGTGTTAGGGTTATTAAAAACAGAGTTGAGCTAAAGTCCTGGACAAAAACAGCACGGAGGGGGTGGTGCTGAGGCGACGATACGCGAGTAGAATTAAGGCATTCTATGGTCCTTGGATTACTTAGGAGGGTAAAGACCTTATTAAGATAATTATCAATGTTAAAGTTTACAGGTAACTGTCAAAAATATATAGGAGGTATAATTTCCAAAACAGCAGAAGGAAGACAAAGGCAAGGGAATCACTCACTCCCCTGGAAGACTGGGAAAAAGTGAACACGGAAAAGCATGGGAAACAGGAAGTGTTCTCTCTTCATTTGTCTCACTGAGGCTGCAGACTCTGTGAGAGCTGGCATCCTGTCTTGTTTCTGCACCCTCATATGTATAGAACAGCACCTGACACGAAGAAATTGCTCATTAAATGGCAATATGGGGTATTCTCCTTTTGTATTTTTTATAAGAAAAATATCACCGCATTTCTAACACCTTTGAAAACTAACTGGGTTGAACATTTCCCCATTAATTTGGTAAGTGGATGTAATTATGTCTATCTATAACTCTTGCGCTTTTTAAAACTGGGCTCTTGATATTTCTAAATTTACTTTTAAAAGCTCTTTATAAAAGACACATCTTCACCCTTTGCCTGTCTTCTCTGCTATTCATTTTATCAGCCTGTTGCCTTTTAAGTTAGTGATTTTAGTTTTCAATTTTTACAGAATCAAACCTTTCCATCTTTATTTCTTCTATCGGTAAGTTTAGAAAGTACTGGTTTTCAAATATCTCCTCACTTGAGTTGCCTTTGACTATGGAGAACTGTTAAGTTCTCTGTTAAGGAGAATGTGTTTAGGACACGTGTGGCCACAGGCTGGTGTGATACAGCTAGGAGATAGAGGTTGGTCTGAATTTAAAAGGACATCAGCCCAAGAATCCAGAAGTATCCTGACCCTGCCACATTTATTACAATTATAAAATATGAATATTGGAAGGCTTAAAAGCTGATACATGTCTGGCTTAGGTTTTTTAAATTCAACACAAAAGTTATCAGCCTACTGAAAAGGCAAGATTAATTAGAAAAGAGATTCTCACCAAAAGATGAGGTATTCATCTTTTTACTACTCCCAAATGTTTTCCTAAAACAGCTTTCATAATTTTGTTTAAAGGCATTAGTAGAGAAGAAGAATTTTATTTTTTCAGGAAGATTAGCCCTAACATCTGCCACCAACCCTCCTCTTTTTGCTGAGGAAGACTGGCCCGAAGCTAACATCCGTGCCCATCTTCCTCTATTTTATCCAGGACGCCTGGCACAGCATGGCTTGATGAGTGGTGAATAGGTCTGCACTTGGGATCCAAACCGGTGAACCCCGGGCTGCCGAAGCGGAACATGCACACTTAACTGCTGCACCACCAGGCCGGCCCCCAGAGGCAGATTTTTAAAAACTTGCATTACACAGAAAAATTGGACTCACTGATGTATACAAAGTGACATACATCTTTAGGTTTCAGAAACTTGTGGACCAGATTTTGATTAATGATGGTCTCCCATTATTACTGTTGCTCTTCTGAGCATTGTTAATCTTGCTGAAATCTTCGATTTCAATGGCCTGCAGGACATTTGTATTGTCCAATATAGTAGCCACTAGCTACTTGTGACTATTTAAACTTTTTTTTTTTGAGGGAGATTAACCCTGAGCTAACATCTGCTGCCAATCCTCTTCTTTTTGCTGAGGAAGACTGGCCCTGAGCTAACATCCGTGCCCATCTTCCTCTACTTTATATGTGGGACGCCTACCACAGCATAGCTTGCCAAGTGGTGCCATGTCCGCACCTGGGATCCAAACCTACAAATCCCAGGCTGCCAAAGCAGAACGTGCAAACTTAACTGCTGTGCCACTGGACCGGCCCCTCAAACTTTTTTTTTGAAGATTTTATTTTTTTCCTTTTTCTCCCCAAAGCCCCCCGGTACATAGTTGTATATTCTTAGTTGTGGGTCCTTCTAGTTGTGCCATGTGGGATTCCACCTCAGCATGGCTTGATGAGCAGTGCCATGTCCACGCCCAGGATTTGAACCAAGTGAAACTCTGGGCCACTGCAGCAGAGCACTGGAACTTAACCACTCAGCCACAGGGCCAGCCCCTATTTAAACTTAATTAAAATTTAATAAAATTTAAAATTCAGTTCCTCACTAGCCTCAAGTGCTCAATAGCTACATGTGGCTAGCAGCTACCACACTGGACAGTGCAGATATAAAACATTCCTATCTTGCAGAAAGTTCTGACGGACAGCTTTGCCTTGTCTTTCAGAACTCCCAGGTGTCTTCTGGGCTGTGTCTCCACCACCGTGACTCTATTTCAATGGAGCCCTCTCCTCCAATTTCATTCTTTCAGATACATTCTTGCTCTCCCTGCAGCTCCACACTGACTCTTCTGAAAATGGGGGCTGTGCATTTACTCAATAAACATTTACTAAAAAGTACTTACTCAGTGCCATGTGAAGGGAAATGAGGCACATATAACTCTAGTGTGACTGACTCCAGTTCTGGTGGCATACAGCAGACCTGCCTTCCCTCTGCTGTCACCCTTCACCCATTCTGCCTATTTAGTCCCAAACTGCCCTCTTGCTGGTGATGGAGGAAGAGATGAAGAGCCACATGTGGACACATCACTGATCAAATGCTACTTAAGGCCTGCAATCCTATCTGGGCCCATTTTTCACCTAGGGTTGCATACAGGTATTTTTGTCCAGTCAAGAGCTCCTCACGGCAACTGGAAGACAGTAACAACATATATTTCTTCAATATTTGTCACAAGTATCAGTTTAGAGCCTTAATGATAACTGCTTTTATATAATACTAAACTACACCAACACTGGGGCTGAGCGTTGGCCCAGAACTCTCCCTAGAGGAAACCAGAATATGAACTGAGTATTAAAGATCGGGAAATTCTTGTCGATGTTCCTAACTGAAATAGTTCTGCTTACAGACGAAAGGAAAAAAAGCATGCGTAAGCATTTCAGTGAAGTGTCATGCCATCTGCTTTCAAATGCTTCCTAGCAAAAATATAATACAGATAGAGCAAATATTAGAAACTTATGTTAAACGTAGGCAATGAACACGTAAGTGATCAAGGTACTGGTCTTTCAGCTTTTGTTATGTTTAAAATTTTTCATAAGTTGAAAAAATACGGCATTCCACTGGCATATCCTGCAGGCTTCAGTGGTTTCTAGTAGTTTGTTCCTTTTTACTGCAAAATAGTGCTCCACTTGTATGGGTATGTCACATTTTGTTTCGCCATTCACCAGTTGGTGGGCATTCCGATTGTTTCCAGTTTTTGGCTATTCTGAATAACGCTGCAAGGATTATTCACATACAAGTCTTTATGTAGGCTTCAATGGTTTCACAAATAAGCTTAAAACATTAACAATGTTTAACAAGAAGGGCTTGTGCACAGGCCTCATGCAGTAGTGCTATTTTTCAAGCCTCAAGTTTGATAAAATCAGAATGACCAGAACTTTCAGAAAAGGTCTTCCTGGCTAATTTAGTTTTCTGGTGATGTGAGGGTTTAACATGACATCTTTTTGTTTTGTTTCAATGTGTCCCTGAATTCTGCTTTTGCAAACGCAAGAGAGTGAGCCCAACAGTATCTCATAGATGATTAAAGACTCGGCAGGGTCTCCCACTGACTGAACAGTAAGCTGCTGTCCAGGACTGCAGAGAACAATTTCCAGCAGAATGTGTTGATCAGGCTCTGAATCTCTAACAGCATGAGGTTGCTTTCACAAGTAATTCCCTAATATGAGCAGTTTTTAAAAAAATCTGCTTCTAATCATCTCACTCCCATTCATTAGCGCCTACTTACGCCATGCGCTTTACAGACTTGAATACTGTCGGGCAGCGCACAGACTCCTGGCACACAGGTGGGCACAGCAGTGATAATGGTGGCGCTGCACTGCTCTCTCACCATAGGTCTGCCTCCCAGGCTTGTTCTTCCTTCCACTGCTTGGTGCCAACCTGCACCTGTAATTGCCCTTCTTAAAAAATAATCCTGCAGAGATCAGGAGTAAGTAGTTTGTTTTCACAGTCTGATACCAGTACCAGCTGATATGCTACCAAATTCTTGCACTAATTTCTATGAAGCAAGCTGACTTATCACCTATGTATACTTACTCATCTGAGATACTAACAGTAGCTACCATTCATTGGGGCATAATATATGTCAGACACCAGCAGGTTCTTTCTAGTAATTTTCTCTTTCAATCTTCTCAAAATATCTATGGGATGGATACTATTATTAGCCACATTTTAAAACTGAGAACACTGACGACTGTCAAAGAAGCGAAGTTGCCCAAGGATGCCAAGTTGTCAAGATTATTTCCTTCATATACTGATCAAAAATATTAGTGACCTAGAAACCATGTCATTTCAGATTTTCAGCATTTATAAAAAGAAGACTATTTTATTTTTGCTTTGGGCAGCAGCTGACATAAAACGATCTAGACTTGTAAAGCCAACTTTACTGTTTCCCCAACCTTTCCCTTGGATCATGAATTCTTTTGGAGCCAACAAGTGCTCCAAAGAAAACTCCCTAAATTGTTAAGAAACAGGCAGGTATCCCTTCAGAAAAATCAAGACTAGCATGTTTAGCTACTAAAGTGTTACCCCTAACTAGCCTCAGATCGCACAGCTTCACTGGAGCAGCTCTGGAAGGGGTGGGCTCCCTCCCTGCAAATCCCTCCCATCAGAGAACACCTGCAGCCCAGCACAAGCTAGAGGTTTGGACTGGAGGCCCACACGAGGAGACTCAAAGTCTTCAGACCTTCGCATCCGGCCTGTGAAGGAAAATTCTTAACTTAGGAGTAACATAGGAAGCGTTTTAGGACCACTTACTCCACATCTACATTCTCCAACAAAAAAAAAAGCCTGCAATAGTCTAAGAAAAAAGGCAAAGAACCCATCTACCTCAAGGCTATGGGCCCCGCAACCCTTAGCACAGTTATCGTCAGGTGAAATTGCTTCCCATGGTGAGCTTCTTCCCTGTCTCCTGGGTTAAGCACAACGATGCCAAGGCTCGCTCTCAGTCATTAACACTTAACACTATCACCCCTTCTTTAAGAATTTCAAACAACGATACAGGTCTGGTTTAATTCTTCCTTTTGCATTTAGGTAAGACTGTTGTTTCCCATACCAGTTTTACATGTTCTAGGTTTTTTGTCTTTTTTTTTTTGAGGAAGATCAGCCCTGAGCTAGCATCTGCTGCCAATCCTCTTTTTTTTTTTTGCTCAGGAAGACTGGCCCTGAGCTAACATCTGTGCTCATCTTCCTCTACTTTATATGTGGGACGCCTGCCACAGCATAGCTTGCCAAGCAGTGCCATGTCCACAAATGGGAACCGAACCGGCGAACCTCGGGCCAGCGAAGCAGAACGTGCACATTTAACTGCTGCGCCACTGGGCCAGCCCCTCTAGTATAGTTCTGAAAACCATAAACACATTGAAATTAAAACATAAAATGTTAGGAATCAAAAATAACACAGGGGCCAAAGACCATGGTATGAGGTAGTCCATAACGTAGTTTATATGCATATCACCCTGCCTCATCCTTCCCAGAGGCAGGCTCAGGAAGCCACAGGGAGCCACTGAAAGGCCTCTTCAAGATGACATGGCCATCACCGTCCAACTGTCAAGTTTGAAACAGCAACCTAAACCAAGACCAAGCTGGGCTGTTCTATCCAAAGGAAGCCCACGTGTCTTCTGCAACAGAATTTCTGTGCAGGTGAGCCCCAGCCCCAGGACAGTGGTGCTGTGCTGGGGAGGTGGCTCCCTGAGCAGGAGAGTGATGTCTGGAGATTAATATTGAAAGCTGCGCTTGGTCTGGATGTCATCAAGAATCTGCTGTAGCTCCTCATCTTCAAACCGCCCCTCGAGGCTGCAAGAAGAAAACCAAGAGAAGTGAGTGTCTTAGTGATAGACGATGTTCCCACGCTTCTTTAACGCATGCTCAGCTTTGAGCACCATGGGCCCACTTCTCCATTTACCCCCAAACACTGACACCTTTACATTTCAACCATATTTCTTTCCTGCCTTTCCTTTTAAAAACATTATGAAGTATTTCAAACATATAAAAGGTACAGAAAATAAGTAAACTTAACTCGATTTAGATTTCTTTACTAAATATAACAGGAACAAACTGATGGCTCTGTATGCGCTCCCATCCCAGTATCTGCCCCTCCTTCCCCAGAAGTAATCACTATCCTAAATTTGGTATTTATCATTCTTATACACATTTCTAGACTTACTATATGTACATGTAAATGCATCTATAAGCAATATGCAGCAGTTTCTAAACTTTATAAGAATTGGCATTACAGTGTATGTATCCTTCCGCAATTTTCTTGCTCAAACGTCATTGTGGCATTTGGAGGACATTATTCCGTGTTGTTCTAGTTCATTAATTATTTCACTGTTATATAATAAACACTGTTTGATCACACATGATTTAGTCATCTATTCTCTTGCTGACTGAGACTATTGTCAAGTTTCTGCTGTCACTAGCAACGCTGCAACTCCAAGGCACTAACACTGGAACGCGCATCTCCCTTTAACCCGCACAAGATGCTTTCAGGGCATGTACTCAGGAATCGATTCTGGGGTCACATGGTACAGTCATCTTTACTACACGTAGCTAAATTATTCTTCAAAGTGACTCTACTAACTTGCACTTTTTTTTTATTAAAGACTGGCACCTGAGCTAACAACTGTGGCCAATCTTTTTCCCCCCCTGCTTTTTCTCCTCAAATCCCCCCAGTACACAGTTGCACATTTTAGTTGTGTGCCCTTCTAGTGTGGCAATGTGGGACGCTGCCTCAGCGTGGCCCGACGAGCAGTGCCATGTCCGAACCCAGGATCTGAACCTGTGAAACCCCGGGCTGCCAAAGCAGAGCATGCGAACTTAACCACTCGGTCATGGGGCCGGCCCCCTAACTTGCACTCTCAGCATGAGTGTATAAGTTTCAGATGTTCTACATTTTTGCTAACAGATGGTATTTATAAGTCCATCATTCTCATACTCTTAAAAAAGGCACTCTCATTCAATGTTGGTGACATCTATCCAGATTTTAAATGCACACACCTTTTATTCATTTATTTAATTTCCTATTTAATTTTTTTTTGGTGAGGAAGCGTAGCCCTGAGCTAACATCTGTTGCCAATCTTCCTCTTTTTTTTCTGTCTCCCCAAGTCTCAGTACACAGCTGTTTATCTTAGTTGCAAGTCCTGCTAGTTCTTCTAGATGGGATGCTGCCACAGCATGGCTTGATGAGCAGTGTGTAGGTCCATGCCCAGGATCGGAACCAGCGAACTGTGGGCCACCGAAGCAGCATGTGCGAACTTCACCACTACACCACCAGGCCAGCCCCAGCGTGCACCTTTTAGACACAATAATTCTACTTGTAAGAATTTATACAATACACACAGAGCCTATCACAACTGGTACTAACCTTGGGATCAGAGCCTTGGACTCCTCAGCAGTCTCTGGACAAAGGTTGGCCAAACAGGCCAACTCAAACTTATGAAGCTTCTTCTGAAGCAACAAGCTGATCATAGCAAAGAAAATCAAAACAAACAAACATCAAATGATGAATAGGAAACAGAAGATCAAATGTAGCTAGCTTCAAGGAAGAGAAAAAGTACAGCACTTGCAACCTTTCCATTATGGTTAGGCTGGCTGCAAAACCGTACTTTCAAATCACTTCCTGTTCCTATTCCTGGAGAACAGGAAGTTACAACAAAATCAGGCAGAGACAATGCAAGTAAAGAGAGCACACCAGGGCAGAGAACCCTTGCTATGATAAGTTTTGGAAAATTACTACATACCTCAAGGACTATACAACCTTTCCCCTAGGAATTTATTTTGTTGCTCTCTGCTCTTCCTACCACTTTTTCTTGCTTCCTTTGATTATTAATTATATGTCAAACACATGATGTTATATGTTCTCAAGCTATTAGGTATTTTGACTTAAAGTGTGTAAACTGCATTTTATCTTAAATATACTTCTAGTTCAAACTGTATAAAAGAATATTGTCACTACAAATCATAACTTGGATTTTCACGCATCTACCTGTTAAAATAGAGCTCATCCACATTAAATTTGGTTTCAGAGAGGACCTTAATTATGCATTCAGAAACAAAACATTTACTGTGCTTATCAAACTCTATTATAAGCACATGAGTTATTGTACAAAATTTAGAAAAGACAGAAAGATAGAAAATAAAAGCTACCCATATAGCTACCTAAACAAAATCAACGTTACCATCCTAGTACACCACTCCAAACGTTTCTCTATGTTTTGGAATATAAACTCACACATTCTGTTTTGTAACTTTTTGTCACTTAATAAAGCTATTTTCATTTGGTAAAGAAAATACTGTAAACTTAGATAGGAAGAGGTTCAATAATATAGCATACATATGTGTGTGGAGGGATTTGTTGTAAAATGAACACATGCTCTTTTACAAACAATACAAAAGAAAATGCCAAAATGGTGAAAACAACCTGAAGTTCTACCCAGAAATAATCAGTGTTAACATTTGCTTGGAGATCCCTTTCTCTTCCTCTCTTTATAGAATATTTCAAAACAAAAGGAATCATAAAAAATGTCATTCTGTAACTGGCCTTTTTCATTCAACAGCAGCTGTTTTCCATGTTAGTACACATATAACTCTACCTTAGACACAGCATTCCACTGAAAAATGCCACAATTTATATATCAAATTTTCTGCTGTTGAATATCTCAGTTGTTTCCATCATTTTAAATGCTTTTTTTTTTTTTTCTTTTCTTTGCTGAGGAAGATTCGCCCTGACCTAACATCCATACCAACCTGCTGCAGGAGATCATAGCAGCATTCTTGCTAGGCTGTAAGACTAGGCTGATACCAGATTGCTTGTGCCTTGGAATCAAAGGCTGGAAGGAAATATCTTATCGAGCATGAAGCCAAGGGGCTTAGGAACACCAGGCCATTGCAAGAACGGAATGCCATCTGCCTACCTTGCTGACTGTTCTTAAGATACTCCCCAAGTGAATGACCCGGGATGGGCTGGTGTGCTTTGGGGGGATGAAGAATAGAACCTTTGGACTTTGGCTTGCGTGTCCCTACAGGCATGAGTTCCTGCTATTGTACATGCTTGAGATTCTTTACCCTCAAATAAATACGTGGTGATCCAAGGGACCTCACCTCAGTCCTTGAGGCTGATGGTCCCATCCCACTGAATAATATAGATTGTGTTCTGTGTATTAATTCCATCTGCCCCTTCGGCTGGCTGCCTAGCTGGTCTCAGCAGCACCAACCTTCCTCTATTTTTTAGTATGTGAGCCACCACCACAGCACAGCCACTAACAGAGCAGTGTAGGTCCACACCTGGGAACTGAACCTGGGCCACTGAATTTAACCACTAGGCAACCGGGGCTGGCCTTTTAAATGGTTTTTGAAGATCACTGTAAATGCATACTACTTTGTGCACTTGATTAAAAAAGAAAAACCAAAAAACAGTAATCAAAGATTGGCACCTGAGCTAACATCTGTTGCCAATCTTTTTTTTTTCTCTTCTTTTCCCCCAAAGCCCCCCAGTACATAGTTGTATATTCTAGTTGTAGGTCCTTCTGGTTGTGCTATGTGGGACGCTGCCTCAGCATGGCCTGACGAGTGGTGCCATGTCCACCTACATCCACGATCTGAACCAGGGAAACCCCGGGTCACCTAAGCGGAGCACACAAACTTAACCACTCAGTTACGGAGCCGGTCCTATCACCGTGTCTTAAAGATAAATTTTTCGGACAATTCTTTTTTTTCAAGGAAGATCAGCCCTGAGCTAACTGCTGCCAATATTCCTCTTTTTGCTGAGGAAGACTGGCCCTGAGCTAACACCCATGCCCATCTTCCTCTACTTTATATGTGGGACGCCTACCACAGCATGACTTTTGCCAAGCAGTGCCATGTCTGTACCCAGGATCAGAACTGGTGAACCCCAGGCTGCTGAGAAGTGGAACATGCGCACTTAACTGCTGTGCCACCAGGCCAGCCCTCTGACAATTCTTAAAATCTAAGATCATTTTATTAAGCCCCCTCACACCAATTTCCTTGAGGATTTAGAATTTAGAATGGCACCAACTGTATACATTAATTTGGGAAGAACTGACATTTTTTCAACGTTAAGACCTTTTATTCATGAGTGTGTAATCTCACCTTCATTTACTCCGGTCAACTTTTAGGCCCAAGTGTTTCTAGTTTCACGTGGAAGCTCTGCACATTTCCTTCCAATCTTTTCTCCATGCACACACTCTCACTTTTAGAACAGATTATATACTTCATATAGTTTTATCACCTTCATTTTCTATACACTTACCATATGTGAACATCTTTCATTTTCTGTTACAATTTTTTTTTAATGCTCTTTTGTTTATTCCATGAAGATGAGGCATGAGCAAGACACGGTGTAATCCTTGAGATGCTTACACCTCAGTGAAAAAGACATACATACAACTGGGGGTATGTTCTAGAATAGAACCATGAAACAATGCTGTGGGATCCCTGAAGAGGGAGGGAGATGGTCCAGCCAGAAGGACTTGGGACAGATTCCGGGGCAGGAGTATTCTGAGCAAGGGTTGGTTTGAAGGATGCGTAGGGACTGGCCAAGTAGTGGGAAGGGAAAGGAAGTTTTCCAGACACTTTTCAGATTTGTAGAGTGGAGATCATAATTAGAAGCCTCAGAAAGTTGTTTGAGAACAAATGAGATAGTATGTGTGAAAAAACAAACTTGGCAAACCATCAAATCCAAGAACATGAAGCTATCTATCAGCATAGGCAGGCTCAGAACTGTGCTGCAGAAACACACCGGCTGAGTGTAGAGAATGGCAAGGGGGTGGGGGAGACAGAGAGTTGAGAGTCTCTATCAGATGCCACTGGTCCTACCTGGGGAGGGACTAAGCAAGGGGGAGGAGGAGCAGAGAGGAATGCTCAGGATGCTGGGAGAAGAGAGTGTGCCTCCACATCGCCAGGCCCCCGAACGTGCTTGGCGCAGTGCTTCTTGCCTAGCAGGCTCGAGCGATGCTAAGTAGATGAATGACAGGAGCAGCCCCTGTTGCCTGATCAATACATACATACAGTCTCCCACTGTGTGATCCAAGTGGGAAGAGGACAGCATCAGTATGACACAGTGCTTCACTACCTTGGAATTGGAAGACTCGTTGTATTGGTGGCATTCCATGTCACCCCACGTGGAATTAGGCATTTTGCTTTCCTGGGAGACTCCAGGGCAGTAACACTGGGGGGAACATCATCCATACTCCTCTGCTGAGAGCTGGCAGAGCAGAGGTGTCAGACAGGGATGAGGGTGCAGAGGTGGGCACACCCTTCTCCAGGGGTCTCCTCTGACCTGCTGCAGCTGGTGTGCCCTCCTCCCTGATTTGGACACGGTACCATGTTCATCCCAAATGACATAAATTGATGGATTTCAAATCCATTTGGGTAGCAAAGCACCTGGAAGTCATGGTGCTTTGTGTGGAATGCCTTGAAATACTGATAAATTTAATTCCATTGTGTGAAACAGGAACACTTTTGTTAGCAGGAAAGCCAACTACATTATATGTGCATTATGTTTCAGTCACAAACAGAACACAGGCTGTCAAGTTCATCAATGCCCAATGCCTCAGAGGCCCTCTGCTTTCTTTTCTCAGTGAGCGGCACCACTGGCCTCCCAGAAACTAAGGTACAAATCCAGAGATATCCTTGACTACTTCTCCTTCTGCCTGCCCACATCCCCACTCCCAATCCACATCTATCCAATGACCAAGCTCCATGAAATTGTCTCCAAAGTTAGCTCCTGATTCTGAACGCTTTTCTCTGTCCTCACTCCCGCTAGTTTCTTTCAGACAACCACCATCTCTCACCTGAATTACAGCATCAACCTCACCCGCCTCCAAGTCACAGCAGCCAGTGACTTTTCTAAAACACCAATCCAATGGAGTCATTCCACTGCACCCAACTTTCAGGGGCTCCCAAGCAGTTTACAAGACCCGATCTGACCCATGAATGGCCCTGCAGTCTAATTTTCCCCAGCTTCACTGCCATATTCTACATTTTTAGCCAAACAGAATTATTTGCTCTTTGGGACTGTGTTGTGTTCTCTCTGGCTGGAACATCTCCCTTCTGTACCACAATTTTTTCTTTTTCCTTTTTTTTTGAGGAAGATTAGCCCTGAGTTAACTACTGCCAATCCTCCTCTTTTGGCTGAGGAAGACTAGCCCTGAGCTAACATCCGTGCCCATCTTCCTCTACTTTATACATGGGATGCCTACCACAGCATGGCTTTTTGCCAAGTGATGCCATGTCCGCACCTGGGATCCGAACCGGCGAAACCCAGGCCACCGAGAAGCAGAACGTGAGAACTTAACCGCTGCGCCACAGGGATGGCCCCATACCACAATTTTTAATGATAATATAGGAGCCCATCGAATGAATTTTCCACAGTTTATTTAATTACTGTAGAATGTTTAGGTTGTGTTTTTGACTTTTGGCTATTATAAATAGCTCTCTAAAGAGTATCTGTGTATATACATCTTTTTTTTCCACCTGCTCTTCCTAAGGACAGCACATCTCAAACATGTTCATCAGAGTAGAACAAACAAGTGTTCTCAGGTGACCTGGGGACATAGGCTCAAATGACTCTGCAACCGCAAAGTTGTCAGTCTCATGATTTAATGCAATAATTCATATACATTTTTTGTTTTACTCCACAATATGCTGGCATCTGTTTGCTTCAATGCAGAAATGTTTTAAATCACTCATCAAGTGAAACTGATACTTTAGCAAGACAGGATGTTGTTCCTGGGTCTCATATATGCCGTAGCACATCACAGTTTCCCATGGTACACCCAACCCCTGTGAGAAACAATGCCCTAGGAAAAGATGCCAAAAGTCGGTCATGTTTTGAAAGATAAAGCAAGGATCCAGAAAGAACACTTCTGCTTTATATTTACTAACATATAAAGATCTCTAAGACATTTCAGGTGACTAATAAATAGGGCCTGGCCTGGTGGCGTAGTAGTTAAGTGTGCACGCTTCGCTTCAGCAGCCCAGGGTTCGCAGGTTCAGATCCTGGGCACAGACCTACACACCACTCATCAAGCCATGCTGTGGCGGCATCCCACATTAAAAAAATAGAAGAAGACTGGCAATGGATGTTAGCTCAGGGCCAATCTTCCTCACCAATAAATAAATAAACAAACCTGTGGAAAAAACCAAAAGAAAATAGGGGCCAGCCCTGTGATGTAGTGGTTAAGTTTGGCATGCTATGCTTCGGTGTCCCAGGTTTGCAGGTTTGGATCCTGGGCATGACCTACACCACTCATCAGTCATGCTGTGGTGGAGACTCACATATAAAGTGGGAGAAGACTGGCAAGGATGTTAGCTCAGGGCTAATCTTCCTCAGCAAAAAGCCCAAAACTCCACAGAACAATGTCATGTGTTTTTTATAGCTGTATATACATATGTGAATGCAGGGGGAAAGATCTAGAGGGCTAACAACAAACTGCTAACAGTAGTTACTTTGTGAGGAGACAACTGGGATGTGGGGTATAAGACAAGGTGGCCAAAGAGGATTTAGGCCTTAGAAGCAATTTTTAAATTTTTGACAAAAACATTATTTTATTTACATTAAACCTACAGACGACAGCCATGGAGGTGGGGCAGGGGGAGGAAGCAGCATTCCACCTGCAGATGTCCAACACTCTGGATTGACAAAAACTTTCTTTTAGCACTCACCTACGGACACTGGCAATGGTCTCTCTGTTTTTGAAACGACTGAATCGGGCAGTGTAGTTTAAAGTTTTCATGAAGACCTCAGAAAGTTCCTGTTCATCCTCTGCACTCTCATTCTGTTGCTTTCGATGCTCCAGAAGCATATGAACTTCTGAATTTAGAAGCGTCTCAGCTGTTTCAAACTCTATTTGTGAGAAGCATAAATGTCAGCTGAAAATATTCCTTCAAAAGTCAGCTTCCAAATGTTCATTTTACCTCTGAGACTAACAGCAGGTCTCTGTGCCTGCAGGAACCCAGAGGCTTCATATCCCACAACTCTACCTTCATCCAGACTTGGGCGCCACCAGCCACAGTGGAGGCCATGAGATACTAAAATTTAGCTCATGTGGGCTAGACAGTTTCTAACGTTAAAGAACCTGATCTCAACATGTTAATAAATAACGACACATCATTATCCTAATTAGGCCAGTTATTGATTTCAAAATAGAGCATAACCAACAATTATTTCCCTTTAGCTTGCATGAGCTGATAAGGTTTATATTTCCATAATGTTAATATACTCTGAATTTTAAGAATTATTACATGTTACAGAGGGCCAGTGTTTGGAAACGCAGATTAATAATATAGCCCAAATTCTATTTTTATACTTGTACAAATCTATAATTTGCCCCTTCACTCAGTTCACTGCCTATTATGTACTACCGGGCATTGGGCTTGGCGCTAGAAGTCCCTACTCTCTGGATTTCATAGTCTAACACAGTCTATCAACTGAACCTAATTCAACTATTCACCATGGCACAGATCTCTTGCCCTTGATACTCATTTAAAACAATCCTCTTGACGAGTAAGAATACCTACAAGCAATCTTTAAAAAACTAGGTTTGAAGGAGAAAAAGATACTCATGGCTCCTTAACGTAATAAATGGTAACCTTTTCCTCTATTTTCAGAATAACAGTTAAAAATGGTATCCTGGGGCCAGCCCTGTGGCCAAGTGTTTAAGTTCATGCACTCTGCTTCAGCGGCCCAGGGTTCGCTGATTCAGATCCTGGGTGCGGACCTAGCACTGCTCGTCAAGCCATGCTGTGCAGCGCCCCACATAGAACTAGAAGGACTTACAACTAGGATATGCAACTATGTGCTGGGGCTTCAGGGAGAAAAGAAAAGGGGAAGATTGGCAACAGATGTTAGCTCAGGGCCAATCTTCCTCACCAAAAAGAGAAAAACAAATGGTATTATCTCCTTGGGAAGATGATCATCTCCCTTACATTCTCATAGGACTATACCTCCTTAATACTTACTACAAGGTATTAGAGATGGTTTTTATCTGCCTTTCCCTTATCAGCGAGCTCTCCCAGAGCAGGAACCATCCACAAACACGAATTCATGTTTATAATCCCACAGCGATGAAGAGGAAGCAACAGTGAGAAGAATCCAAAATCACTTGCGATTTGGCATTTGCCTGTGGTGTACGTTTACTATCGGGGAGCTCACCAACACCTCTCTCAGAATAACGCCTTCCCATTTCTTGGGCCAGGCGACAAGAGCTTCTCTCTCCTTTCACAACAGCCTACGTGGGAAGCTGGCGAAAGGCAGGCTGGGTCAGGAGGAAACTGCTTTTACCTGAAAACATTTTCATTGCTACTGAATATAATCAGCACACAAAAGGTATTTTCCACCTGAGGGCAGCAGTGTGAACAAGAGGAAGCTCCGAGCTAATTCCAGTCCAAGGGGCCAAGCTGGTGAGGACAGATGAAGGAACCACTGCCCCACAGCAATGAGTGGACAAGGCATTCAACATCAGGACCGTATGACTCCAAATCTCTGATGCGGGAGTAACAAGTGACATAAGAAAAAAAAAGCAGCAGCAGCTAACTAGCAGGTGAGTCTCAGCTTCTGAAGCTGCAGCACTAATATAACCTTAGAAAATGGAAATTAAGAGGCTAAATAAGACTTACTAATAAGAATTTAAGGCTCCTGAAAAATCAGCCAAACTTAGAGATGCCTCCCTTTCTACACTAAACCAAAGTTATCTTTTTTTTTTTTTTAAAGATTTTATTTTTCCTTTTTCCTCCCCAAAGCCCCATGGTACACAGTCGTGTATGTTTAGTTGTGGGTCCTTCTAGTTGTGGCATGTGGGACGCCGCCTCAGCATGGCTTGAGGAGCAGTGCCATGTCCGTGCCCAGGATTCGAACCGGTGGAACCCTGGGCTGCCGAAGCGGAGCTCGCGAACTTAACCACTCGGCCACGGGGCTGACTCCCAAAGTTACCTTTTAAATGTAGTAGGATGGAACTTTCAGGACACCAGGAGACTAGTCACCATCCCTATTCCTCACTGAGAGCAATGCCCAAGTACTATGGATACATCACCCTCACTCCTTTCAACCAAGGAAAGGTCAAGGCAGCCAAGCCCTGCCTTTGAGGACAGAGGAGAGGGGTGCCTGAGACCCACCGTGGAGCCTTGGGGGAAGCATTCCCAGGATCTGGCATCAATCAACGTGGAGAGAAGGAGTGGTTCAGGCACTTTTTTGTAACTACAGAGAAGCAACCCAAGACCTCTCCCCATGGCTAATCCCAACAAACCTTTTTTAGGTGACCATAGACACACACACACTCACATATACAGACACACACACACAGACATATTATACATCATTTATTTGGGAAACAAAAGGAAATAGATCAGGGATTATGCATGTTATTCTCCCTCTGTGCAGATATTTTAAGAACAATAGCCACGATTTATTAATCTCTGTTCCTGTAAGAAGGAAAACAATTCCTTGGTCAGTGCCTCATCTGGGAATTTTCTTGAGGATTCTTTATTACAATCATTAATAAATGTTTTATGACAAGGGTGGTGATTTCAGATGGTCTTCTTATACATTTTTCTCTCTAGAATAAAATGGTTTAGGGGATTTCTTTAGTTGTGGGAGGGAGTGACTGGGATTGAATCACCTTTTTTGGAAAAAGTGGCTTACTTCCTAATTATATACAGCTGCTGTTAATTACATCGCACTGATGCAGGACAAATGTTAACTGTGGGCAAACATGCTTGTGAAAACTACCACTACAAATACCCAGAAGAGGGGCCGGCCCAGTGACACAGCGGTTAAGTTCGCACGTTCCGATTCGGTGGCCTGGGGTTCGCCAGTTCGGATGCGGGTGTGGACGTGGCACTGCTCAGCAAGCCATGCTGTGGTAGGCGTCCCACACATAAAGTGGAGGAAGATGGGCACGGATGTGACCTCAGGGCCAGCCTTCCTCAGCAAAAAGAGGAGGATTGGCAGCAGATGTTAGCTCAGGGCTAATCTTCCTCAAAACAAAACAAAACAAAACACAAATTCCCAGAAGCTTGCAATCATCTCATCCATTCTTTCAGTCCTACAATGAAATATCACACATTTGTTTACTTTCCATCCTATAGCAAAGACTTTCCTTATCTTTTAAGTACTTACTGTTAAGTACAATATATCTACATACATTCTGAAATACTTAATAAACATTTTATATGCCTATATCAGCTGAGAAGTTAAAGATAGATATTTAGAACTGATACACTGTTAATTGATAAGATCTAAAATCTAATTATACACAATTCAATAAAATGTTCATGTGTACCAGCTGCTACCTGGTTTTATTAAAACAAACATTTTCAGTGTTAAAAAAAACACTAAATAAAAAGCACGTAGATAAAACTCAACTACAAAAAAACTGGCTTAATTTATCATGAAATTAAGAAAACTAGTTCCCTCCTAGTTATTACACCTTAAAAAAGAAACAAACAGGGGCTGGCCCAGTGGCCAAGTGGTTAACTTCATGGGATCCGCTTTGGCAGGTGGCCCAGGGTTTCGCCAGTTCAGATCCTGGGCGCAGACATGGCACTGCTCATCAAGCCACGCTGAGGCGGCCTCCCACACAGCAGAGCCAGAAGGACCTACAACTATGTACTGGGGGGCTTTAGGGAGAAAGAAGAGGGGAAAAAAAAGAAGATTGGCAACAGATGCCAATCTCTAAAACAAAAAGAAACATATTTCCATTATGCCAAAAACTTCTATGAAGCTATTCTTCGAAAACATTTGACCTCGAGTCTACGAAATAAAAAACCGGAAGCAAGCTATATGTCTATTAATAGATAAATAGCATTATGGTACAATCATTAAGTACTATCTAGCCCCTTTAAAAAAATAAGACAGTTCTCTACAATATATTGTCAAATTTTTTAAAAGCTATAGGATTTCTATAGCATAATTCCATTTTTGCAAAGAAAAAAGTGTACACGTATATATTATCGATGAATAAGCATAAAATGAGTCTGGAAGGATAAGCACTAAAATGTTTACAGTGCTTCCCTCTGGGTGAAGAGGGTGTGGAGTTTCACTTGTTGCTGTGGATACAATTTCTAAAACAGGAGGGTATTGTTAAGGTTTCCCCCACTTACTTCATGTTCTTCGGTATCTGTAAGATATGGTAGTTTAAAATCTGAAGCTTCCTGCTTATCGTGGGTTTCTAAACTACAAGGACAGTACATCCCACCGTGCCGAGGAAGTTCCCCGACATCGAAATGCGCTCTCCTCCTCGCCGTCTGCCAGCCTACATCTACCAGATACAACTAACAGTGTATCAGTTCTAAATATGTTGTCTTTAACTTCTCAGCTGATATAGGCATTATCAAACGTTTATTAAATACTTCAGAATGTATGTAGATACACTGTACTTAACAGTAAGTACTTAAAAGATAAGGAAAGTCTTGGCTGTAGGATGGAAACCAAACACTACCCAGGCTCCTCTGAGCCCTCTTCTCGACTAGGCCTCAACTTCGGCCCATAAAGACTTGAACAAAACACTCTCCTGATTTCTAACCGCTCACGGCCGCATCCCTAGGATGGCCCAAGCCCCTTTAAAGCGCCTGCCCGTGAAAACGCAAGGCCGCTAAAATAACTCACTGTTGGCTCCAGCCAACACCTGCAGAGAGGGTCCCTGTCTCCCAGCCCAGGGGCAGGGCAGGGGCCTAACTTCCATAGGCGCCAGTGAACAAACACAAACGGGTTTTAAGTGGACCAACGCCCCCCTCCCCGCTGCCTGTAGTTTTTCACTTCCCTGACTCTACCGAACCCCACTATTCCCTCATGCTCCCTTTAAAACGCCAGATCGGTCCACGCTGGACTCCTTCCCCGCCGCACCAGAGCGTTAGTGACTTCCACCTGCCCTGCCCACTTGGCGGGAGCCGGCTTTGCGCTGACACATCCCGCCAGCACCCTCCGGCTATCAGGTAAGACAAGCGACTTAAACAGGCACAGGAGGCCGCCAGGGGGCAGCGCGGGCCGGGTGCCGAACCGCGCCGGCCGTCTCTCGAGGCCACGCGTCGGGGCGGCCGGGCCTCCCGGGCCCGCATCCCCTCCTCCGGCCCTCGCCGCCCGGGGACGGCCGGCTGCCTGCCGTAGCCAGATCTTGGTCGGGCGCGGGCGACGCCAGGCCCGCAGCGACTAGGTAGCACGGCGGGGGCCGCCGGGCAGCCCCAGCCCCACCTTTGGGAAAGATGAGCTGTGAGGCATCCTCCTCCACGTCGCCAGACCGCGGGTCGCTGCCACCAGCCGCCATCGCCCCACCGCGCGCCGCCACCCACGCCGCCGGAAGCGGAAGCGCCCAGCCGCCCGCCGCGCTGCGGAAGGGGCGTGACTGGGGGCGGGGCCAGGGGCGGGGGGACGGGAAGGCGGCCGAGAAAGACAGATCGGCCTTTGGCGGTCCGCGAGCAAGGGGAGGCCTGGCCGAGGCAGGGCGGGCGCCGCCAGTGCTCCTCCTGTTGCCCGGTGCACCCTGTGCCGATCGTCCTGAGACCAGGCGCTGGGCCTTTCCAAGCCCCAGCTTCCTCGCTGTGGAGAAGAGTGGATGAGGAACCTGCTCTCCGGGTGCGGGAAAGGACTGGCGGAAATGCAGGAACGCGCCAAGTGGCTGACCCGAGGAACTCCCGGTGATGGAAAGCTGGGTAGGTGACTACGAAAACATACGGGGGAATTTCTTTCAGTGCCTTAAGCATTTAAAAGTTTTGATTGATTTTTAGTGGATTGTTGTGATACTTCTGAGCTCGTGGACAGTGATACTGAGAGGCCTTTAACACATCTCTTGGAGCATTTGGATGATACATAGAAAAGTAAGCAAATGAAAAATAATGCTGTTTTCAACGCCAAAGAAAACAGAAGGTTGTACCATAAAGGAAATAATCATAGTGCACTACTTGGCTCAGTAGTGAACAATGTTTAGGTATCGTGTAAACTCTGTTAACAAAAAATGAGTTAAGGTATTACTGGATAAGAATATGCGTCTGTATTCCTTTGACTTGTAAATATAATTTTTACAAAATTAGTTTGCTCTGTATCTTTATTTCCAGAAGGACTGTATTGGGTAAAAGAAAAGTTGATTACATAGTATTGGCAGAACTCATTAGTATTTCAAAGTGCTTTCCTAGACAGGTCATTAGAGCTGCCGACAGATGTCCTGATGGAGAGTCCCAGGACGTGCAGCCGCTGGGTATGGAAGTGGACCTGGAACTCAGTGCAGGCCTCTTTCTTCCATCTGTCCATCTAGCAGGCCTTTACAGAACACCTACTGCTCACTGGACCTTACCATGTGCTGGCCCAAAGCTAGGTGGATACCCAACACTTGGTATCCTCTGCACACATACAGCAGGAGAGAAGTCAGCAGGTGAGGAGACTTTCAAGAAAGGAGAATAACAAATAAGACATACGGTGACGTTTCACAGGTTGGTTTGTCTACAACATTTCCATTCGGGAAACCATTATAAACACTGACGTATAAGGCCCTGGGGTTAAACAGATGAATCAGTCACCACAAGGAGCTCGCCAACAGTAGTTGATGCAAGATCTGGACTTATTTTCCATAATAAAAGACAGAAAGTTGCAAGTAGGATGAGAGAAAGTCAAAAAAAGTGCTGTGGAAGGATGCAGAGGGAAAGAGGTCACTTCTGATTGGGGGTAGGTGAGTTAAGACGATCTGGGGAGCTGGCACTGGAACCGCTCAACATGTAGTCAGTGATGGCGGAGGAGTCATATGAACAAAGTTGTCAGGTACTTAAGAGAAATATTCGCTCTTTAGGGTAAATTCATATTTCAACTTCCTTAAATGTCATTTTCATTATATCATTCTTGTGAAATGAAAGAAAACACAGTAATTATGCAGCCCTCATACTCATTTGCTACATTTTTCATTAATGGTGCTCTATCATTTTTTTCAGTCAAAAGAATAATTTCCCCCTTTTATAACCTTTCAGAGTGCTTCTCAAAGAATCCCTTGTGGACTGAATCACTCATTTTTTTTCCTGGACCCAGGTGTCCTGCCCCTAATGTGGAATGATGACATGTTTCCCAGTTCTCTATATGCTCAAAGTTAATGTACAGGATCTCCCAATTTAAGCTATTCTCTCATAAGTTAAAAAAAACTTTGGCACCAGCTGCTGAAGCCTGCTGGTAAGTGCTACAAAGGAAGCCAAAGGCATCTACATGAAATCCTCTCCCTCTTGCTGTTAATACAGTCTCTAGAGATACAGAGGAATGGGGTATATATGGTGGGGGTAGGGGGGTGTGATTCTGCAAATAGCCCTGACTTCCAAGCACAAAAACCTCCAGGGGGCTGTCCTGGGAGTACCGGACTTAGATTCTAAAGCCTCTCTGTCCCGTGGCAATGTGGCAGGGCAGTGAGCCCTGAGAGGGCTCGTCCACCCCATCTTGCTGTGCTGGCACTGTTGTTTGACTCTACCTGAGAAGCTCTCTCTTGTTGAGGTCAAGCTGGGCTGACTTCAGCACCCTTGTCTTTCAGGAAGCCTGTCTGACTTGAAGGGCTGAGCACACCAATAATGCCACCTCTTTTCACGTGCCCAGAGTTGCTTGGGGTTTGGAGGGCTTGACACTTGCCCACCTGTTCCCATCCACACTTAGCACTGGATGACGGTCTGTATAGTCATAGTCATTCAGCCAGTGCACCATGTGCTGGGGCCTGGCAAAGCATTTCCAACAGGCTATCTTGGAGATTCACAGGCCTGTCACAAAGTAGAAAATTCGACTCAGAACTAGTTGTCTGGCTTGTAAATGGTGGGACCAAGATTTGAGCTCGGGGCCGGCCCCGTGGCCAAGTGGTTAAGTTCGCACGCTCCGCTGCAGCGGTCCGGGGTTTCGCCGGTTCGGATCCTGGTCGCGGACATGGTACCGCTCGTCAGGCCACGTTGAGGCGGCATCCCACATGCCACAACTAGAAGGACTTGCAACTAAGATATATAACTATGTACCAGGGGCATTTGGGGAGATAAAGCAGAAAGAAAAAAAAAACAGATTTGATCTCAAGCCTATCAGACTGCCAGCCTGTGAAGATTCCAGGGTCAGCCCTCTGGGTTACTTCTTTGGTTGGGAACCAAGGTGGGATCAAAAAATGAATGGCCATATGGGCTTGGGGGGGTCTGACTGGACTCAGAACTTGAGAGACTGACAGTGTGAACTTGAGACCTGTCTCCTGTTTGGTTCCCCCCATCAGTAGTTGGTTTTGAAATTGGAGGGGTCACCTGTTTTTCAGTTTGCTGTAGCATACCAAACCTCATAGGAACAGATTGAGTCAGCCACAGGAAGAGACCCCAGAGTCCTTGTCAGAGCTTCATTTTAGAATGAGGGAAACAGACCCAGGAGGGACAGGACTAGCATTACATTCCTCAGGACGCTACATGGTTCTTTGTACACTATCGGTTCAGAGTCAAATCCTTCAACCAGCCCACTGTCGTATTTGAAAGCCAGGTATTCAAGCCAAGGTCACAGACCCTAGACTGATCTGGAAGCAGCTATAGATCAAACTACCGCCACTCCCACAAGAATTAGCACCACTAATCTCTGACCAGATGGTTTAGTTTACATTTCAAAGGACAATAGGGATGGTTAAAATGGCGTTTTATGGTTTTACCTCCACCAAAAAAGAAATGATATGGAATTACATGCTGTTTAACTACAGGTGATATTACAGATAATATGCAATAGTAATCTCTAGAACCATAATTTCTCTTGAAGAAAGAGAATTCTGGGGAGAATTCTGGGGCCGGCCCCGTGGTGTAGTGGTTAAGTTCATGCACTCCACTTTGGCGGCCTGGGGTTTGCCCGTTCAGATGCTGGGCACAGACCTACACACCACTCATCAGGCCATGCTGTGGCGGCATCCCACAGAGAACTAGAAGGACTTGCAACTGGGATGTACAACTATGCACTGGGGCTTTGGGGAGAAAAAAAGAGAATTCCTCTCATACACCCCAGGGTTATTACCAAATCTTTAACTGTTTAACCAGTTACTTGTAGTCCATTTGCAAAATTATTGCCTAATCCTGACAGCACTCATACCTGTGGCTTATGAGTTCTGCCAAGTGTAAGGCCCTCAGAACTGTGAATCTTAAAAAATTTACTTTCTTGCAGACAAAAATCTAAACTGAAGGTTGACAATCCCAGCATACGAACGTTTGTACATTTGAAAAATTACTCATTGCCATTATCTTCAAAGACATTTCATCCTTTCTGGCCCATCCAAAAGCAATAAACGTTTTGCTTTTGGCCAGACCATCAATGTGTCCTAGGGTCTTTGTGTGGATTAACGTCACCAGATGATATCTTAAATTTGAGCATTTTTTCCCCTCTTCAGTTTTTAGCTTTTTGGGCAAGGTCAGTTTCATTGGAAAATCTAATGAAAACTATGAGCTTTCTTTCTAGAAAAATCCAGACTTCAAAGGATTCATGACCCCTAGTTCAGGAAACTTGGCTCTAAAAAAACAGTGGCATTGCTACTAACCACAAAAAAATAAACATGTTCAAGGTTATTGGGGGTGATGAACGCCACATAAAATAGTCAGGCTGACTGCACACTGTCTGGTTGGCTGTCTTCAAAAATAAGATGACTGTTACCACTATTCTAAGAAAAAAAAATAGGCACAACAAAGAACAATTTTTACCCATTATGATTTATTCTCTACAATACTTTGTTAAAGAGTTCAATGATTTGCACTCTGAAGTTATATAGCCAAGAGGCAACCAAGTGTAATACAAAGAATTGGTCTGAAGTCTTTGCACTGAAGGCCATACAAAGTCTCTTGCTTCAGGGAAATAAGAATGAAAACAAACAAAAAGAACACATAGCTTCCTAGGCTCCAGAATCTCAATAGAAAATAACATCAACAGTTAGTGAAATTGTAGGTGTTAACATATCATGGAAAACAGATCTTGTGCAAATATTAAAATTAACACCCAGGACTTCTGTATAGATGATTTTTTATTATAAACAATAAAATATATGTAATGTCTCAACTACAAACCTTTCATGTTGAAAGGATCTCTAACATGAGTTGCTTTAATATTATGAAGCAAAAAAGTTTAAGAACCTCACAGTGGAAACAATCCAACACGACAAACTCTAGTGATCAAAGACATTCTTTTTTAGTTAATGTAAAACAAGGACAATTCATAATTACAGAGAGAATGTCCTAGCTGTGGGTATTATGAGACAAGTCAACTTTCCAGACCAAAAGGCACTCACAGCTAGGGATGAAACAAACTCCGAACCAAACCAGCCACGTTGGGATGGTTCCTTGGAAACAGTGGTTACCTACTGTTCAGCTCGAGCAGCCCAAGGACAAAGGAAACACCAAGCAGAAAACATTCCCTTCTCTTGAAACCTACCACTCACACTACATTTATTGGCCACCCTCATCACTGCTTTGGTCAAGCGCGTGGAAGGCAGTTCAATTCCAGTTCGGAGCTGTCATCTCCCTATGCAAAGCTGCCGCATGGATGATCCAGACTTAGTATTTTTCCTGAGAGCCACCTGCCACACATCTTCACGAGGTGACCATGACCGTACGCTTCCAGACCGCTTCCTGACTAGGCCCCATTCAGGACAGACACTAATGGTGCCACTCCTCACAGGGCCAGACAGTTTTCCTTGGTTGACTCCTGAGTCCCCTTGAAAGGCAAGAGGACCTTGAGTATCCCCATTGCTGGACTTGTATGGGAGCATGAGGGAATGTGCAGGGAGTAAGGCTTCTTCACTCCAAAAACCACTGAGCCCACTTCAGTGTGGTGCTGGGCTTCACCAGCCCGATTCTTGTGCACTGATTTTTTTTCCCCATTTTGTGGGTTTTTAAATTTTCTGTTCATTTTCTTAAATGGCAGGTATCCTATCCCACCCTCAATAAAATAAAATAAAAAACATACTATACACGGAAGAAGACAAATAGGGCAACATTTCTACAAGAAAAAATAGGCTTGAAGAGCATGGCACTGTAAATGCTTGCATGACCAGTCTCACTGAGCGTGCTCAGGGGTGAAAGTTTAGCACCAATTTTTTTGCTTTTTTTAATCTTTAGAAATTAAACACAACTTTTAACATAGAACACTTGAACAGTAATGAGTGTAGCCCTATGTATCAATACTGTTGTACAAATTGGAGGTGGGTGGCTTAGTCCAGAGCTGACCACCCTGACATCAATCCATGGCACCTAAGAGTAACTGTCGTCACATTTGTTTCTAACAAGACATTTATTATTCTCAGCAGCAGGAAATCATGAAACAACCCCTTCATCTTCAAAATCTTTTTTCCGTTGACATTGCAAGGGAAAAGCAGCAGGGTGCGAGAACGCAGCACAACAGTAAGATGAAGTGATGCGGCCTGGCCTGGGCCTCCTGACATCAACCCACTTTTCCCTTGCACGTTCTGTATCCTCGTGAACAGCAGAGGATGGTGCCAAGCAAATCTGCTCACCCTTATCCAGCTCTTCCAAGAAATGAGACAGCAATGCCTAGAACAGCATGTGTATCGTTTCTTAGATTGTGTCCCTGCTCCCCCTCCCCTGATTCCTGGCAGAAGAAAATTCAAAAGATCTTTTGACTTGAATTATTTGCCCATTTCAGAAAGCCACACCATCACCACATAAACTTTAAAAAATAAATTAAATCAAAACATTGTGTTCACTGGGTTGACACCCAATCCACTTCAACAGTTCTCTAAGCATGTTGTTGAAAACCAGTGTATCACCCTTAGGGTCCTTTCTTCCAACTGGCCACCTCTTCCTGTGAATCATTTCAGCAGTGCCTCTGTGACAATGTTTTCAAAGCATCTTCCAAGTCCCCAACTTCTATGAACTTTGCCATCAAATGAGTGAAGAATAGGCAAGAGAGAGGAGAAACTTGCTGACAGCTATTTGGAATCAGCAACAATGGGAAAGAGAAATGTGCCACATGAAAGTCTGAATGACCTAGAATAAAATGAGCTTTTTGGAACTTTGCCCTGGTGGGGTGAAGATTCCCAGTGTGTTAGGCAAGATAAAGATTCCCCTTGTTTAATTACACAGCTTTGCTCTAAAGTCCTGTAAAGGACTAAAACATCAATAGTCTTCCCACCATTACAGGCAAATTAGAAAAAGGAACTCCTCTGCTTACAAGTCCCTCAGGATATTTGCCTGAAAAGAGAAACAGCTTGGAGACCCTGGATTCTCTCCTATGACATGTCCTTCTAAAACCCAACCCAAGTGCTTGTGTGCACAACTATGCCTTCTGAGAACCTAGATCCAACTATAGGCACTGCTACCAGTAGAGGAATGAGGTAGCCTGGTGGTAAGGAAGAGGTCTCTCCTTTCACACTGCATGCAGCGATGACATCAAGACCTCCCGTGAGCATCCCAGTCCATTCCTCAGCAGGCTACACCACAGAGCTCCGTTCAATACCAGGAGACTCAATGCAGAAAGAGTGCCAGAAAATCCAACTGATAGTGGGATGAGAATTAAAACTTTCGAGGCTAATTGAGCAATGAGATCTGCAACGCCATCCAAAGGGCTTCCGATCTTGATGTGGGTCTCTGTCCAGGAGCCTCGAAGGACTCATGGTGCCCACGTTCAACCCTAACATGGCGTCCACTTATGAAGCATGGAGGTTGTGATCAACTCTTGGTACGCAATAAACTGGAAGTTTAAAAAAAGGAATTTAAAACAACCTAAAAATGTTTTTTGTTGGTCTCCGTTGCCCAGACTGCCAAGGGAATACACCTACTTGATCTGGGGAGGCTGTTGGGGTGTGTGTGGGGTAAGCCTTCATGGATCATCAATTCCAGCTTCCATTGTGTGGCCATCACACAGGTGGCAAATCACCAGTGGCACCTGCATGCCAAGGGTCTTCTGAACCCACATGGTAATTCTCACTAGTCACGGAGGAGCCCCAATCCAACGGAACCCCATATTGAGGAAAGGCTGAGATAAGGCTTGGGCCCCTCAAGTTCTGTTTCATTCAATATAACCCCACCCCCCCCCCTCAGTCAGCTGGAGGCAGACTTGGCAACGGAAGCTAGCATCATAAAATGGTGCAGTAATAGAAGTAACTGGACCAGGAAGAGGAGGCATCTGCTCCAATGATGTCATAGCCATTGGTGGCCACAGGGGGGTGGGACTGGTCATGCAGCCGTGTGTCAGGAGTAATGATTGTAGAGGGGCGGGGCATGAAGAGTGCCATTCTGGAAACAGTGCTGTCGAGAAGCAATATATTCTGCATAACTGATTGTCACCTTCTCACTTCGGTACCTGTATAAGGAAACAGGAAAGGGTATTAGGAACCCCAAACACTTCATTTTGTAAAGTCATTTAGCAGTGAAAACCAAAAGCATATTCCACATTTTGAAAGAATAAAATGGAAGACCAAGAGCAATCTTACTTACAGAAAATGAAAGACAGCACAAGAAAACAATGTTGTTATTACAAATGAACAAGATGAAAAAGCACAATCACAATTCACCCCTGAGAATGTATTTTCTGCACATCCCACCTTTAAACACTACATATGCTTATCATCAGGCTGCTCTTAAGCAATCTGCTACTGGGGTCTGGATGAAGAATTTCATGGTCAAATTACATGGGTGGCAGATTGGAAGATGGCTGCACCAATGCCCAGTGTAAACTGTATATCTACTTTCAGGTTAAAATGTGATAAATTTGATAGAAATGCAACCTCAATTTGCAGAAAAGCAACAAACAAGTTATTTAGAACTAAAAGGGGCACAGACACCTAGTTCTGGGTCAAGTTCTGATGGAGCAGGTTAAAGGATCCTGGGGCTACATAGGACGGGTCTCAATTCCCAGATGAATATGCCATATCATATCACAGGGTCACCAGAACAGAATTCATAGCACTTTGGCTTTGCTCTGGAAAGAGCCATGAGTCAGGATGCGAAGCATGGGGTGTTACAAACCTATGGAGCCTACTACAGACCACAGGAGCTGGGTGTGACAATCCTTACCCAGAGCCATCTCTTTCCCACTGTTATCACTCCTCCACTGCAAGGTGATTATTCCTGAATTTTGACAGGGAAATGGCTGTTCAAATAAATTATAATAATAATAATAATAATAATGCTTTGTATTTGAAGAATTTTTTTTTGGAATCCAAAGCATTTCAAAAACACTGGGTTATCTTCCAAATAGACCTGTGAGGTTAGTATATGATTATTTAGCATTTTACAGATGGGGGGCCAACAGAGGCCCACAGAAGCCCAAAAGCTAAACCTCTCAATGTTTCCAATTTCAGTAGGGATGGGAAGAGAACTGACATCTACTGACCACCTACAATACTGCCTAGCCTTGGGTTAGAAATTCTTCATACATTACCCTACCATACCCTAAAACAACCCAAGGCATTAAGATTCACTTCTTAACCCAAGGCAGTAAGATTCACTTCTTACAGACAAGAAATTTTTTGCTGCTCAGAGAGGCAGAATAACTGGCCCAGGTCATCTAGCTGGGAGGTGGTGGAGCTGGGATTCAGAACCTAAGTTCATGCGCGTTCTACTGCATTAGGCGGCCTCCCCACAGAAGTATTCGTCCTAACAGGCAGAGGCGTTTCCTTGTAACTGTTTGTAAAAAGCATCTTCTGCTTATTCCATTAATATGCCACCTGTATCCTCTGCCACCTCAGGGCATGTGACTGCAGCTGACCCTGAACTTCTACACTGAGAGCGTTCTCTCTTGACTTTGATCTTCCCCTCAGCCTCCCAACAAGTGGGTCTGGCAAAGACTCCACGACTTGCTCAGCAGCCTAAACCCGGCTCCCACTCTGCTATTGGCTTAGCTGTGGAGACACCCAGGATGCTGGGGAGAATCTCTGCCTCTGCTGACACTGCTTCCTCAGAGCTCACATCTCACCCATACTTCCTTGGTGTAGGGACATTAGCTGAGAAAGTTTTTTTTCCCCTTTTCATCAAAAGCATCCCCCAACTAAATTAAAATGATAAGGAAAATGAGACAGTGGCTTACCTGGTGAGTTTGATGGTTTTTCTGAATTCACTGGTAATTGGAGCCTTAAAGCCACCTTTCCGAAGCAAGGAGTCTATTGTCTGGATCTGATCCCAGTCTGAGAAGACAGGCACACTGAGGTCAGCGCACGATGACACAAGAGTGGGACATCTAACACGGTGAGAGGAGAGAAGCAGCCAACTCTGCTAGAGGAAGAGGAAGCCCTGAGCCCTGGCCCCACATCCCTGGAGCCCCGTCTGCCTCATTGACAGGCTGATACGATCTTGGAGACATGAGATGAGGGCCCGACGCATGCCATAATGGTGTCCCAGGCCTCCTGCTCCTGCGTCTTTCCTGTCAGATGTTATCCCAGTATAATTATCTAGGAACAAATGTGGTCCCAACTTTGACTGGCCTTCTGGGCTAGTGCTGGTAACCAGGGCTGTTCTGTGGAAAGAACGAATTCAAATTCTGCCGCTTGTATTCCTTTGTGACCTTCCTTCATCCTGATGATTTCTAGGAGTCCTGTTTTCTAGCACAGAGAACTAGAAGGATGGGAAAGTTGTTCACACAAATACTGTTGTGTTCTTCTTGTACATTTTTAACAGATAAAGCCAAAGAAAAACCTCTAAATCATGGCAGTAGGTACCCCAATTTTTAAAATTTTCCCAACCAATTTTCAAAATGGCAGAAGTAACTTGATTATTTTTCTAAGATATCATCAGGTCTCACTATGAGAAAATACTTCTGACATGCCTCCCTGTACAGAAATGTTAAATCTATGACAGCGAAGAGGTGTCTAAAAGGCTTCCTTTTTATGCCATATCCACCCTGCCTTTGAAAAAGTTTAAACGCAACCATGATGGAAACCAACAAGGCAATCGCTCTCCACATAAGTGGTTCACTGACACACTGAATTAGACATTTTTCTCTGTTCCAGGTCCACACCCAACAAATACTGTGTATTTCACATATTATTTTCAAAAAGCAGACTAATTCCAAGAAAGAAAGAAAACCGGGTTGCATATCACAGAATGCACAAGCAACATTTAAAGGTATTCTAAACAGAAAACCGGCCCAACTCATTTCCTACCTTTCACGTGGAGAATGTAGTAACTATTCAATTCTATCATGTTTTGCCTTTTTCCAAATATAACATGGTTTAATAATTCAGGGCTAAAAGTTTAAAACCCAGTGATACAGGCCACTTCCCTCAGTGAACTGCATCACATGGTCGAGGTGGTTGCCGCAATTTTGCCACAATTACACAATAGTTTTGGGGGCCAAGAAATAAAACTATTCACTGAAAGTAAGTGAAACAAGTGGGTGAGGAGGGAAGTCTTTACCCCTTTTCTTTTCCCAGCTGCTACATCGTTTTGGGAGTTTATTTCTCATTCTCTAAGAATTTGATAGATACTAAGAAGAAGAAAAGCACTCATTCTTAGCTGGAGTTGGGCTGAAAGGCAATACACTCCACTTTCCTGCCCTTTAATTTGTCACACCGAACAGTAGCGTTCACTGAAATCCCATTTGTCCAGCTCACCTTGTTCCTTAGCAACCTCAGGTAAGTATGTGGCTGTACGTTTGACGCCTTTTTCATTGATGAATTCAATTCGAATCCCATGGACCCCTACCTACAGAAAAACACAACCAAATAAATGGCCATTTATTTATTCTAATGGAACTTCAGTTATCTGGATTTAAATCGACCCTGTCCCCTGACCAGCTTGACCCAGGTTGGAGAAAAGGAAAATCTCTTGCTTTTCATAACTAACTCACTCTCTCTCAGGTATAGAAGCCGAAGAAACCTCAGCTTGAGGGAAGGTGCGAGTCTATGTGTAGCCACCTCTCTGATGGTACGAACGTTATAGAAATAAATTATTTCAGTAGCCCATCCAATAATCTTGACTATTCCACCTTTAATCTATGCCATTAAATGAACATGCCACAGGGTTTTGATCTGGGTTCATGACTTTTCATCTATGGCTCCTAATAACATTTACTCAAGGGCTTACCAAGAGGGGTCTGGAATATTCTCCTTTAATCCCATTATTATTTCCTATTAGACATGGAAGAAGGATGTGGAATGGAGTGGACCAGGAAGAAGTGGGAGAAGAAGACAGCCTTCACATTTCTTCCTGCTTCTAATATTGCAGCACCTTTTCTGTCACCTATGTTGCCCACAATTGCTTCACATTCTTATACCCTCTCAATGAAGGAGTACATTACCATGTACTAACCCGAACCCAAATGCAACGAGAGATGCAGAGTTCCAAATGCGGCTGTTCTCACCTCCCAGTCCAGGTAATCACTGGCATCCTCAAAGTTAGTAAGGAGGGAGACAGAGCAGAAAAGTTTAGGCAGCTCCTCTCGGGTCAGCGGGGGAAATCGGCTGTCCTTAAGTGCACTGGAGGGGGACAGAAAACGTAAGTGAGGTGCTCTGGAGCTGGGAGCCAACATCACGTGCCTGAATACTTACAAATCCTGAGCTATGCAGAGAACATCTATTATCCATCAATACTAATAAGCTCAAAACAACGTGATGTTATTAACTGTCTATACTTGAACTGATAGGTGACTCCTCAGATTAAAGCCCCCACATTTCCCGATTTCCAAAAAGAGACTCAAACTTTATCACTTAGAAGAAGGAAAGTCAGGCAGTTGTTTTTGATTCTAGCCAATTTATCTTGGATCCTATGTCTAGTGTCATTACCTGGTTAACGTGTATTCCCTGAGTCCTGAATGAAGATTCATGGCTGAGAAGGTCCCAATGCAGCCACGAAGCCGCTTGTCCCGCCCTGTCTTCCATGTCACAAAGAGCGGACTAAAAAAGTAAAAACACAAAACATTCTCCAGCCCCAAACCAATCATGGATAAGAACAAAACCTTAGCTATATCCCTGTTCATTTCTGTTATTCCCCAAAAGGACTGTTTTCTGAATTGCTGGCTCTGAAGGGCTCTCTGCCTTTCTGGGAGTCAGGCAGTCCCTGGATGGACACGGAGAGGAGCCCTCCAAAAGGTGGCACGAAGAAAGGCTCTCTGCAGGCTTTCCTAGGTTCCATGCTGACAGCTCTAAATCACCTTGACGCCACATGTATGTGCTATCCCCCTCTTCCTCTGCCCAGGAGTCAGCTTTTCCTTCTTCTAATTCTCCATGTCCTTCTCTTCTTTACTCTATTTCTATGAATGTGCAAGTTCCCCAGTTCCATCCTTCATAAAGACACACCCAGCCTGGCTACCTTCATCTCTTATCTGCAAGCATTCCCTGCAACCCCACATTGTTCCCATACTTATTTCTGCTCCAGGCAACTACAGATATCTCCGGCTCATAAATGTTCAGAAAAGAAAAACAATGTCTCCTCGAGAAAGCTTATTATTAGCAGAAGTTGCCGCCTTCTGTTTCTAGGCCAAAGTCATGCTTCATTAGACTACATCAGATTGATGGTGACAGATTTTTTAGAAAGAGGTTACAGGCTGTCCCCTCTTCATGAGATTCCTCCATACTCCTATGCCCTTATCTCTGAGACTCTTAAGTTAAACACTTCTAAAAAGCAATTTAAGTTTTTAAAGTTATCTACTTCTTTGCTCATTGTTACAAAGCAGATCTCCCACCCACCCATCTTTTTCTTCCAATAAAACACGTGAACAGCACCAGCAAAGGTCATCGTCCCAAAACTTACTCAAAAACCTCTAAAAATTCCACTGTCTGCGGGATGGAAATATGAGCCCCTGAATACAAGGGCCCTCACACTGCAACACTGTGGCCACCACCCACTCTTCCAAACCTGTGTCCCTCTCCTATATGGGACACACCGACCCCACTTAGATGAAGCTCAGAATGCCACCTGCTCAGTCAGGATTTTTCTGACCATGGTATCCCATGGCAATACTTCCCTAAAAAGTTAGCACATTTTTCTCTACATTTCCTCTCTTCTGACACAATCACACAAGAGTAACTTCCCCCTCCCTCTGCCCAGTGTGCCACGCATACTATTTAGCTTCGAGTGTGTGACTTGCCAACTCAACTAGTCTCCCAAGAACAAGGACTTCTTCTGCACACCCCTCTGTGGCTTGCCCAGTGGGGCTAAGCACTGCCTCAGCACAGTGCTGAGAGCTGAGGAATGAACGATCTCAGGTCAATGAATGCTGCACGAGCGTCTCCTAAAAACAAAACCAAACGCAGCAGTGCTCTTTAAAGCCAGCTCAGAGCTGCTTCCAATTCTGAGAAAGAAGAATCATTGGCGTGAGTTTCTTCACTTTACTTTGTGCTTTATACATATTCCTCATTTAAGTCCTTGACCCCGTGAGAGGGCTTAGGGCGAGTAACAGCCTGGAACCAAAACCAGTAAAGCAGAATCTGACATTCTTCACAGGGTGCCAGAAGCCCTGTGGGATTACCATGGGACTGCAGATGAATGAAGGGAGGGGACCCTTGTTAAGAGCATCCCAGCTCCCACAAATGAGCTCCTAGTCTCCAGCCTGGCCCTTAAGACACTCCCAAGTCGCTTGGACTTCAACACTACGGGGGTCTACAATAGTGTGGTCGTGTGCTCTCTCCACCTGAGAGGTTAAATGACCTACCCACTGTCACATGAGCCAACAGAAGACCCCAGAATGAAACCCTCCTGATTGCCTCAACGTGACTTTAACGAGCCTGGATGTCTTCCAGACACAACCTAGTCCTCTTCCAGTACTGAATCCACTGAATGTTCCAGGTATTCTCTGGACATTTTCATCATCCTATTCCCATTACTCTTTTCCCATAACAAGTTAGAGCTTTTTCTAAGTAGCAGACTCTCTCAAGAGGACAACCAAAGAAAGACGCCATCATGCCTCTCTCCCTGTCCCCTGTACCTGATTATTTACTCACTAGGGGTCATTGGTGAATCTAGGAAGTCGAGGCTGTGGGAAGCCATAGAGGTGACAGTAGAGGACGTCAAAGCAGTAGCAGCACATCTCTGCAGTCACCACCAGATTCTTGGCGGTGTTGGCAGTTCCGTTGGGCCGGGGGAGAGGGCTCAGTGCTCCCGATGCGGGATTCATTCGTGTAATGGGAGAGTTTCCAGGTCCCAGAGTTAAGTCCGACACATTCTCCCGACCACTGCTGCCATCCACATGCTGGTGGTTTTGAAGAGGTCCTGAACTAGAGCCGGGGACAGTTGTGGACTGGTTCCCGTGACTGTGCGTTCCACTTCCAGACAACTTAGGCTTCTTGACCCCACAACAGCCTGCTGCCAACTTGGGCTCGAGTGGAGGAACACAACGTCTTTTTCCCATCCTGATTCAGTGCTTGAGGTCTGGAATGCTGCAGAACCCTAACCAAAAAGAGAACAGGTAAACATTAATTAAAGGTTAGTTAAAAGGAGAAAATGAAAATCAGAGAAAGAGTCTACATAGAGAGGATAAGAGTAATCCAATTCTCGTTCTCATCCAGGTAACATGGTGACAATGGGTCACAGACCAGCAGGGCTAGAAGAGACCCTGAGTTCTGGACCAGGGACTCCTAACCTTTGCCTAAAGAGGAACTATGGCTTACTTTCCATAAAGCTTATAATCACCATGGGTAGAGGCAGGCGAAAAGCAGCTCTCTCCTGCCCAGGACTCCCTAGGGGAGAAGGGAGGGTGGTGGCAGGCAGCGTGAGGCTGGCTGAGGACACCTGAAGACTGACTGGTACACTGCGCCTGACCCGACAGACTCTTCATCAGGTTGCTCTCTCTACTTTTTCAGCAGCTCCAAACTGAACCACCCCATTTTTAAAGAGCCCCAGAGAAACTTTCACGCTTTTCCTTGTGAACCACATCCTTTCAGCATTTTCCTCATCACTAAGCTAAATCTATCTGTGTAATTTCAGCCCAAACCTTAGTGAAGATGAAGAGCAGTTATCTGCCATTCCGAAAAGAGCACACCTTTAAACACAAGGCGCCCACCTTTCTGTGCTCACAGGGCTCCTTCTCCAATGCCTTACTCATTTTCTTTGGTTCTCCTCTGAGCTCGCTTCAATTTCTACACATCTCTTTACCCTTTCGAGACCCCATTCAAAAAAAGCTACAACCTAGCAGAAACCTTTATTCACACAAATGACCCAAGCTTCACAGTCCTTTTGTGAGGTAGCTATTTCTGCCCTGTCACAGCAAGGCAGACAGATGCAAAGCCACTCAGCTTAACAAAATGTGGCATCAGATGGGCCAGGAAACCAAGCGTCCCATCTGATGAGGCAAAGGAGAGGAAAGGATCTTTTTTTTCACTATTTTTTTTCCTTAAAAAGTCTAAGGTAAAAATATATAGCTATAACATGACCAAGATCTTTTCTATTGGCTGTGCCAATAATCAACAGAACCAGGAAAATAGACTCTAGTTACTTCAGGGTGAATAATACCAAAATTTGTAAAATTCTGCTGACTTGAGAAAAGTACCCTTTGTTTTTTCTCAAGTCAACACGTCAGTTTTAGTGCCCCTTCAATTTTATGTGTGTATTTATATTTATATATATACATACATATATTATCCCACCTAAAATCTTCCCTGTGATTTGCACAGGGAGCACATAACTGCCTTTTTAGGCATTGCTCTGCAACATAGTGTTTTGGTTGGAAATTCTACCACCTTTTAAATCAAATTAGATATTTACATACCCATTTGCAATGCCATTATTTCTACAAAAACAACTTGTTACTTTAGCTTGAATGAGATACAAATATTATTTGTTTATGTTCTTGATATATGCTGATCCATAACAAAATACAGATTTTTATATCTATGGAAATTCTCAGTGAGATGAAAGTTGTCTGTAGCCAAGGAAGAATAGCTTGCACATTTTAATGTCTGGCTTGAAACGGGCTTCTTTTTGAGACAGCCTTAGCCAATTGATAGAACAAAACCTCTAATGACTAGATGCAGATGTCACTGTCTTGTTTAGATGGTTAAGAGAGGGAGCAGAAGGTCTTGGTTAAAAATGCTGCCTCCAGAGCCAAATGGCCTCAGTTCAAATCCTGATTCCTCCAGGATTAACCTCTCTATGACTCAGTTTCCTCAAAATGGGAGAAACAGTAGTACTTGCCTCATGGGGTTGTTAGGAGAATTAAATGAGTTCAATATCTATAAAGTGCGTAATACAGTGTCTGGCATGTAGTAAGTGCCAATTAATTTAGTTGCTGTTATCATCTGAGTTCTTGTTTGACCGCTGCCACCAGGATGGAAATCCCGGAGGGCCAGGGCGCCTCGCTGTGCACTCACGGCTTAGAGCAGTGCCTGCACTGAACAGGTGCTCCTTAAACAGGACTTCGTTGAATCCTTGAAACTACTCAGCAAGGCAGACGATATTACCATCATTTTCCAGAGGATGAACCTCAAACTTAATAAGCAAGATACCCTGCCCAAAGCCAGACTGCCACTAAGGGGCAGAGTGAGGATTTGGACCACAATCTATCCGTCAGACTCCGAGGCCTGGGTCTTCTCACCAAGCCACAAAGAAGAATGAGGCCTGCCAGTAATATCCATTGGATTCAGTCCCTTTCCTAAGTGCATGATAAAAAATTACATTCAAGGGCATACTAGAAACTAAGCTAACAGTTTGCAGAATCTTGCCAACAAAAATGGAGTAGGAAAAAAAACATCAAAACCTAAGCCCAAGCCAACATCTCAGCCATCACCCTGACACCCTGACAATTATTAGTCCCCTTGCCATTGTCATTTGAGTCCACAATGGACGTCACTGGCCTGAGCTCTTGACTTCCTACCTTGCGTCTAACTTGTGTGGGCAGCGGGTGTAGGATGCGTGCGGAATGGAGCTGCAGGACTGTCTCTAGAGAGCTGGAGTTTTCACAGGACCCTGAGGCTCTGCCTCCAGAGAGCCCCAGACTTCAAAGAAGCAAAGAGAGGGATGAAACACGAAGGTTAAAAACGAAATCTTTCCTACTCTCACTACACCAAAGCGTACCTGAAGGAAGAACAAAATGTCATGAGACGGCGGCAATGCAGGCGTTCCTGAGCAGGTGTCAGCAGCCACCTGACGTGCAACACCCCACAACAGAGCAATGGGAGGGACTCTCCGACCACGCCAAGGCAGATGAGCTCACGTCTGGGCAGACCCTGCCTCCACACCACGCACCGTCTCTGACTGCAGCGGAGCAGGGTCACAACCGAAACCAAGTGTGTCCTTCGAACAGTTCCCCCACACCCTCCCAAACTGACCTGAAATACACAGAACCAACCGAAATCTTGTTTTCCTTTAGGCCCAAGCTCTTCTCTGGAGGCCTCTACGCAGATAACTCCAGCAAAATTCTCAGCTAGTGACCAAACGCAGAGTTAGAGACTTTCCACACCAAAAATATATTAGAAGGCACTTCTTCCCGATAGCCAGCTTTAATAATTGTCAACATATGGCCAATCTTATTACATCTATAGCCCACCTACTCACACCATCTCCCCAGTTTGCACTGCATTATTTTGAAGGTATGTTTTTAAGGGGGCCAATATTTTACTTATCAGTCAGCATAAAGCAAATATTAAGTGAATTACAGTAAAGAGTGTGAAGTAAATCAGGATGCTGGTAGTAAATACTTTTTATTTACAACATCAACCACCATGTACCAATTTCATCAAAACTTTCTCTTTAGGTTTGACACTGTTCTAATCCTACTCCAACAAAGTGGGCATTTCACCACAACTAAGCAGTCCCAAACTCAGCTCCCAGGACTGCCCTACAGTGATCAAAGAGACAGTCGTTTCTCCAGTGGCTCAGCTTCTGAGAGTACAAAGCTACCTCAGAATAACAGCATTTCAATACAACAGACTAACCTGTTGTCTAACCAGCTAAAAACAAAAACCTCTAATAATATATCCTACCTCTTCTAAAACTGTGTGTGAATTTGTTCTTACCTTTCCTTAAAACCTCATAAAAACCATCAGCAATGGTACTTAGATCACAGTGGAAGTAAGTGAATGGTTACTGTGAAGTCAGGGCATCTGAAATAATTGGAATCAGGTGTAAAAACCCTCCCTTTACAAACGCATGCATCCCCGAGACCCTTCCAAGCCTTCAGTTGGTTACTCTCTCAAAGCTAAACTCAAGGCCACTTGAAGAGCCAGCAGCAGTGATCTCCTTTTCCTACTGTCTGTCTACTTTAGAGCAATCAATGAGAATGAACTAGTTAAAACTGAATTTCCACCCATACTTTCACAAAAAGCTAGAGGAAATAACACAAATCACTGTTGTACCTTTTCACTTCAGACCTCCTATCCTAGAAAGTGTTACATGAAGTATGATCTCAGAGTCGACAGTCACCACGCCCTTTACCTGACATGCAGAACTCAAGGGGTCTGGACCCTCATTAGGGTCCATAAGAAACGCCAGCTGGCGACTGCTCCCTCTCTGCGGGGAAGCTGAGCAGTGCTTTGTGGCTCTGGGCTGGGCAGCTTAAAGGCCACTTAAATTCCAGCCAGCCTTGAGCTCGTCACCACCTGTAGTCTCAGAGGCTGGGTGCATTTGTGTTTTCATCTTTCACAACACCTAACACAGTGTCCTGCATGGAGTATACATCCAACAGTCTTATGTACAGATCTCCTAGTAATTTCACTTACGTTTGCCTTTTTAATAAAAGGAATGTTTATGGCACAACCTCATCTTCAGACAGTTGTTTCCACTGTGAGATGCTGACTGTGGAGCCTGTCAGAAGCTGAAGGTGACTGCATTACAAGTATCTATTCTATCAACAATGTCAACTCTGTTCAGCCCAAAGCCAGGAATGGTTTAATTCATAGCAAAATGGATAGCCAATGTGGACAATTCATTCTAAAAGTTAGGTCCAATATTCCCCACATGAACTTCTTGGTTTGATTTATGCTGGTAGCAGTCTTCTTTGCTACAACATACCAGTAACTGCTCAGTCCTGGACTCGGCTGCAGGTGCTGTTTAACTTCAGGCTGCTCAAGGCTCTCCTGTGACAGGCCGGACCTAGTTCCTAAACTGCACTTGAGAAGAATCTTTTCTTTCTGAATGATGGGGCACTTTAAGAGCTACCCACTGGAGCATTACTTGCCTGGAGGGCAATTTATGATTTTAGGAGTTACTGCAAATGATGTCTCACAAATTGCTGATCTTTATAAACAAGGTATGGAGACCAGGACTGAGGGGAGGAGGGAGGGACGCCGTGGCTGATGTGGCTGGTTGGGCAGGAGGCATTCCTCCCTTGTTGAGGGTCCCTGCCAAGGCTCCTGAGTCCACTGAAAACAACACGCTGATGTGTTCCCAGAGCAGCTCCCGTCTTCAGAGGACAGAACCTAGGCTGCGGGGTTATCGTCTTGTCTCAAATCCCAACTCTGTCCTGCCACATCCTGGCTGTGCAAACTCAGGCAGGTTATCACATCTCTGTGGACTCGGACTCCTGCTACCAGAGAAGGTTGTCAGCAGTCAGTGAGTGAGACATGAAGAGCACCCAGCAGTTCTTTGGCATATAACTACTTTTTATTAAAGTGTCAGCTATTGCTAATACTACCAGTACCTCCACTAATCAAAGTATGGTTGGTTATAAAAATAACATAGCTTGAGTTCTTAGAATTTCTAGAGAAATAAATGCCCTCATAATAAAATTCTATTAAAAACTACCATGTAGTCTAAAAGATCATATTATTAACATGAAATTATTACTCTAATGACCTTGATGTTTTTCCTCTTTGGAGAGCAATGGTTCCTAATAAATCATCACTGTTCTTTTCACTGTGAGATGCCAGAAAACAAAGAATACTGGGCTGTCTGAGAGTTGTACACACTTCTATTCTCCCAGGGCCCTCTTTTAAGCTTACAAACATACACTAAAAGGAAACTAAACTTGCTAAATGTGCTGTTATTGTACAAGTCTTGCTATATAGAGAGTACTAATGGAACTAGGGTTTCAAAGTGATGAGATTTCAAACAATAACCAGATTAAAATATCTAGAAAAGCCTGGAAGTGGAAAAAGAAAATTGAGATGCACTTTTTGAAGGCTAGCCTCAAAACAGCTTATTGGGGAACATGACCTTATAATGAAGAAACTAGACATGGGAGGTAGGAAGGAGGCAAGAAAAGGGGGTCTCTGCATTTTCTCCCATTACTAGTTAGTGTCCAGATGTCTGTTCAAATCAAGCTTTATGCAGAAGGGAACAGGCTGTTGTTTCCTTTGTGACACAGAGAGCTGAACTGAAATTCAATTTAATAATTATGTGAGCAGTGAAATAGCACCTGAGCTATAATTCCAGCCTACTTATGGAACCATTCCAAGAAATAGATGAAAAACCCACAAACATTCTGGTAGTCATTTCAAATAAACACTTCTATATTTTTGAAACCCCATCATACACACACACATATTCAAAACACTTGCTGTATGAAAATCTTCCCCATGAAATACAGACCTATCTATATAATTGCTTTTAAAAATCTATGGATTTAGAAAAATGCACAGAACCATACATTTTCATGTCAACTTAGCTTAAAGAAAAACATGAATATAGGAATCAAAAGTTTTGTTTTTAGATCCCCTCCCTTTACTGTGTTACCTATGGCAAGGTGCCAGATGTTTCTGGGCCTTGGTCCTTTCATTTGCAAAATGAAAATATTTGTCCCCTGCCTCCTTCACAGAGGGATTGTGAGTCTCCAATAAGATGTGAAGCACTTGAAAAACTCTTACAAGTGTTAGCATGTCGTTATTAATAAACTCAAGGGGACGAAGCAGTAACAAAAATCTTTCCATAACTTTGTTTACATATAGAATTTTAGTTATTTTCAAGAAAACAGTATCACCATAGTAGATTTAGAACAAAATGTTCCAAAAGTCTCTGAAGACTATAACCATGTGGAAGAAACTCAGTAATTGACCTTGACAGGAACTGCATTAACCCCTGAGTTATGATCTCTGGTTGTCTTAAAAAAATGATAAATTTGGGCTGGGGGGAGCCAGACCTCATGTACTAAAACACAAAGGGTGACTGTACCCGCTACACCACCACCTGGGTCACTCCATCAGGATTAGGGACAAGACACTGGCCTTTACACATTTAAATTATTCTGAAAGAGACCAAGTGGAACGAACTTCATCAACATTAGGACCCCCTCACGGAAGTCAAATAAAAGTGAACAAAGACTTACATCCTAAAGTTCTAGCACAGTCCTCGCCCCCAAAAATCCTGACAAAATTCTTTTCTAAGTATGTCCAAGGAAATACTCACTGAAAGCAGAAAGTTTGTATTGCCAGGGGAACAGCTACAACAGAGGAGGGGAGCTATTTTGTCTCTGAAATGAATTCTCTTCCTTCCGATTCCATTCCTTCTTCCTGTACCTAAGATGGAAATGCAGGTGCAATCAATGAACAAAATCAGGGTAGAGCAGAGGTAAGAGATGGTTTCTGAAAAACTACAACTCAACTAACAATTTCTAGACAAAAAAAAAAAAAAAAGCCACGGAACAGGCTCTCCTCACCTCAAAACATTTCAAAATCTAAATATAAGGCAGCAATGGCAGTCCCATGCACTGAATCACCTCATCTTTGGCGTCATCACCAAGAAGGGAGGACACTGAGGATCAAAGGTTTTATTGAACCTGAACATGAGACACACTAAAACTTCCTCCACCACTAATTTAAATCAAAACTTGCTCTCAGGCCAAGGTATACCATTTCAAGGCTCTCCAGTGGTTTCAGAATTCAAACATATTCCCAAATCCTCTGCAAAGACGGTGCTGAAAAATTCTGCCCAGTAGACAGGGGCCAGGGTCCTGAGGACAGGCCATCTTGTTGCCCCAGGTGGAGATGACAATTGTTGGCGAGAGTCATCCCCCTCAGTCTTGGATAAATCTCTTCGTGATCTCTTCACCAACTCCCCCCACCCCCCAGTAGTAGAGAATCGAGCTATTCCCAAAGATGTAAACAGGAGACTCCAGGCCCCACCCACTCTATCCAAGGAGAGGGCAGTGAAAGAGGATAGGCCCAGAGGGGTAGGCTAAGGGAATGTGGCAGAGTGAGGAGTTCAGATCAGGACAGGGAATGGAGGAGGGCAGGGAATGAAGGGCAAACCCCACAGCTCGGGAGCGAGAGAGGCATAAAACCCAGAGTGTGAGGTGGAGGGATAATGGAGACGGGGTGGATGAATAAGGAAGGAGAGACTAAGGGAGGGGTTGGAAAAACAGAGAAGAGGAAGAGGAGAAAGCGTGCGTGTGAAGAGTTGAGCAAGAAAAGGACGAGAGAGTGGGGAGAGGAGAGGCCGGAGCGGGGAGGAGCAAAGCAGGCAGAGAGCAAAGGTGAAAGGTAAGAAAGAAGGGGGTGGGGAAGGAGAGTCCGGGGAGCCGGGAGGAGTTGGGGAGACCACGGAGGACGGGTCACACAGCGAGGGCCGAGCCGCGGGGGTGGAATCCAGACGCCGGGCGGAGGAGGGGGCGGCGGGACGGTGGGTGGGGGCCGCCAGGCGGCGCCGGAGACCACCAAACTTTACACGGACCTACACTGTTTCCTGGAGGGAGTGCAGACGGAGCTGGAGCCTCGCCTCGCTCGCCTCGCAGCCCGGGGCAGGGCGGCCGCCCAGCCCTCCCCAGCAGCGCTCCGACCCCCTGCCCTCGGCGGGGACACGCGGCCCGCAGGCCCCGCCGCCGGCGCCCCTCCCCCCCGCTGCCCCGGGACCCTCGCCCGGACCCCGCTCCGCTCCCGGCCCTCCGCTCGTCTCGGGGTGGGAGGCCCGGCGGGCACGGCGGCGGCGGCCCGAGGGAGGCCGGCCCGGCAGGGGAGCGGGAGGAGGAGGGCGCGGCGCAGCCCGAGTTTCCCACCTTTTCTCCTGGCCCAGACGCAGCCGGGGTGGACGGGACCTCTCGCGCCCTGCCTTCTTCTCCTGCTTCATGGAGCCATGCGCCTAGGTGGGGGCTCCGGGAGAAGCGGGACCGCGGGCGGGCCGGACGCGCGGCACGGACGGGGCGGGGCGAGGAAGGCCGGCGGGCGGGCGGAGGAGGAAGCGGCGGGGCAGCGGTGGCGGCGGGGAGGAACTGCTAGAGGTATTCCCCGGGCAGCTGGAGGACTCAGTCGAGCAGGGACCCGGGTCCTCCGGTATCCCAGCAGCCACTGGAGGCAGTGAGGTAATGGAGGAAGAATGTAGGGAGTCCTCCCGTGGACCTCACGCCCTCTAGCGAGCCGCAAAAACCATAGAGATCAGGAAGTCGCCGGAGCACCGCCCCGCTACTGTCACGTGGCCTGACTCTGCGCACTTTATTGGCTGGCGCCGACTCTACGGGGTTGAATTTAGGGGGCTGCTTTGCAGTCGTGGGGCCGAATCTCAGGCAGTTGAAACAGAGATGGGCTGACGGTGAGAAGCGAGGCGGGGCCGGCTGGCCGGCTGGTCGCCGAGCGGGCGGGGCGCGGCCCCGGCTGTCAGGCGGCGGGCGCGGTGCACGCCGGGCCGCGCAGGGGAGCGCAGAGCGCGCCGGGAGTCGTAGTGCGGGCCGGCCGGGCGGCGTGTGCGCGGCGCGGCGCCGGCTGGACTCGGGACGCCGGCTGGGCGCCGCACCTCGCTGCGCGGCCCTCTGCCGCGTTGGGACCCGGCTCTCGCCCGCCCCCGGCATTTCTACCCCAGCAAGCCAGGTTACGTCGCCTCAGCCGACGGCCGCAGCCGGGAAGGGCAGCTCAGACCGGCCGCAGATGGAGCCGACCCGCTGGCCCGGCCAGGCCCGCGGGAGCTGTGGCCGGCGCCGCGCGGCCAGCTTCAGGCGGGGTCAGGAGACCAGCTCTCTGGCCTGAGCCCTGAGTCCCACGTGGAGACGACTGCCGTGGAAGCGCCCCTAGTACGCGGTCCTTCGGCAGGCCGTCTCTGCGTTCTTCAGCACTGGCAGGGCAAGCGCCTCGAAAAGAACAATACGGAGCATTTTTTAAAAATTGGAGTAAATCATTTTTGTTTCAAGACTTGCTGTTTGATTTGGTGATTTCGCATTTTTATTTTTAATTACAGACACTGACAGTCTTATTTCTGCCCCGCTCCCTCGCGCTAACCACTCCACACCCGACCTGTAGGCGCTGCAGCAAGGGCTGCCCTGTCGTAACGCAGTGCCAGCCTGAGTGAGAACAGACTGAAGCCCACAGATAGATGGCTTTGTGTTTCGCTATGCTGTTTATGCACAAAGGAATCCTTAACATGTTTGTCATGGACCAAAGTATCTAGTAAAAAATGCAAATCCTAACTAACCGTGAAGCTTTCCAGCAAAAAACTTCCTGCTCCAGAATGCATAATGTAGTCAAGCGTAATAAGATCTACTACTACACACTTAGTATAATTATCTGTAAGCAACAAAAAACAAGGAGATTGAGTGATTGGTGCCTCTTGGACCTGGAGCTCTCCAAGAGAACCTGGCAAAGGATATCAGGGGAAGGAAGAGACAGCTACGCTTTGTAGAACAGGAGGTGACTTTTTTTAAAAAGCGATTTCTATAGCAGTCTTCATAATTACTGCCACAGTCTTGACGTGCTTATCTGCTGTGGAGACCACATTTGCCAGCTTCTAAACTCTGCCTGAAAAACTACAAATTAGATGATCATATGGCTAGAGCCAGAAGTGCAGGAAGCAGCAAGCCAGAGGTCAGTTTTTTTGGTTTCTGAATAAGACGACCAAATCCTAACTTAAAATAGAATAAATTTCACATGGTGAAGGTCTTTCCAGCTGAAAATCTTAAAAACAGGGCATCTGGAAAAGGGCCTTAGTCTGTTGCTCCCAGGGTGGTACTATATTGTCATTAAACAGCCCACAGATAAGGGAATTAGTGCTCCCTGGTTATCAAGCTGCCAGGGCGTAAATGATGGCACTAAGTTGGACTTGAAACACTCCCAAATTAAAAGCAAACCTTGCTTTGAGCGGTCAAAGAGACATCTTACTGAGAAGTAGGACCCAGGGGTCGCTGCTGTTGTTAACTGATGCCAAAAGACAGAGAGGACTTTTAAAAAGTCACTTTGGGGTCACAAAGCAGACTGTTGTCTGAACTGACGCAGAGATGAACAGAATGAAATTATGGACAGGAGGAAGCAACTGAGGGCAATATGTGCTATAAATATGGAAGAGGCTGTGTCTTACTTATTTTCTAATGTCGTACCTGTAATACAGAAACCTGGTACATAGTAGGCATACAATAATTACGTGTAGCCTGAATGACAAGTGAAGAAGAAAAGCAGGAAGCCGTGGGAAGATAAGCTGGTTGGGAAAGGGGAAATGCGGAAAAGCTAGGTGGCTCAAGCCCTCTGCATGCTCCTGAAGTGTCCTCCCAATCTGCTGTTATATCGCCGTACCACTCCACCAAAATACCTGAGAACAAGTCAGCTGCCTCCCTGATGTGCAGCTGGAATGGTTAAGAATATACGGTAATCTAAGAGGCTAGACCTTAATTGTTCCCACCACGAAAAAGAAATGATGATTATGTGAACTGATAGAAGTGTGAGCTAACACCACAGTGGTAATCACATTATAACACATAAATGTATCAAGTCAACACATTATACACCTTAAAGTTACACAGTGTTATGTGTCAATTATATTTTAATTAAAACAAAGAATATACAGTCATGATTCAGAGGGTGCGCTCTGGAATCAGACAGCATGGGTTCAAATTCCAGGCTTGACACCGAATACGCGTGAACCTAGGTTTATGTGCAAGTTAGTATGTCAGTTACTGGGTTTTATCATCTGTGAAATGGGGATTGTAGCAGTGTATGCCTCAGAGTTGTTATGGGATTGAAATAAGTTTATACATATAAAGCTATTATAGGATTAGCATGTCACAAATGCTCAATAACTGTCAGCCTCATTAGTGTTAGGGTGTTGCAATAAGCATGAAATTAGCCTGCACCCGTGACATACTCATTCTTTTGGATTTGCACCTTGGATGAGCAATGAATGCAAAGGGCATTTGCCAACCCGTGGTAATGAAATAAGGTTTCACAGGAGATATTGATGGGTGATGGAGATTTCGTCTGTCCGTTTTCCAGATGGATGTGAGTCTGGTCTCGGTAGGAGATAAGAGTCTGAATCTGTGCTCCAGCCTCCACAAAAGGCAGGCAAAGAGAGACTGTAATCTCCTTTAGAGACAGTGCCTGTCTCCTGAGTATCCTTCACAGGGTAAGTCCAGTTGGGCATTTAAAAGGGGTGAGGAATATCTATCTGGTTAAAATGAATGTTTATCTCTATATACAAATGTGTACATGGGTTGAGTATTTCAGAAATATGAAGTAGTTTAAATAAATGGATAAGAGCCACAGTATTTTGTTTGTGGCAGAGTTAAACCATATTATTCTGAGAAGATGTGTTTTTTGTTTATTTTATTGAGGTCGTATTGGTTTATAACATGGTGTAGTTTCAGGTGTATATTATTATATATCAGTTTCTATATAGACTGCTTTGTGCTCACCACCAATATTCTAGTTTTTATCCGTCCATACATATGTACCCCTTTACCCTTTCACCCACCCCCTAGCTCCCTCCCCTCTGGTAACCACTAATCTGTTCTCTTTATCCATGTGTTTGTTTATCTTCCACATATGAGTGAAATCATACAGTGTTAGTCTTTCTCTGTCTGGTTTATTTCACTTAACATAATACCATCAAGTTCCATCCATGTTGTTGCAAATGGGATGATTTTGTCTTTTTTATGGCTGAGTAGCATTCCATTGTGTGTGTGTGTATATATATATATATATACACACACACGTATACACAACATCTTCTTTATCCATTCACCGTTGATGGACACTTGGGTTGCTTCCACATCTTGGCTATTGTGACTAATGCTGTGATGAACATAGGGGTGCATAGATCTCTTTGTATTGTCGATTTAATGTTCTTTGGATAAATACCCAGTAATGGGATGGCTGGATCTTATGGTAGTTCTATTTCTAATTTTTTGAGAAATCTCCATACTGTTTTCCATAGTGGCTGCACCAGTTTGCAGTGTATGAGGGTTCCCTTTTCTCCACATCCTCTCCAACACGTATTATTTCTCATCTTGTTAATTATAGTCATTTTGATGGGTATGAGGTGATATCTCATTGTAGTTTTGATTTGCATTTCCCTAGTAATTAGTGATGTTGAACATCTTTCCATGTGCCTGTTGGCCATCTGTATATCTTCTTTGGAAAAATGTCTGTTCACTTACCCTGCCAATTTTGTTGTTGTTGTTGTTGCTGCTGAGGAAGATTCGCCCTGAGCTAACATCTTTGCCAATCTTCCTCTAGTTTGTATGTGGGTTGCCACCACAGTATGGTGGCCAACAAGTGGTGTAGGTCTGAACCCAGGAACAGAACCTGGGCTGCTGAAGCAATGCGTGCCAAACTTAACTGCTAGGACATGGGGCCAACCCATCCTCTGCCCGTTTTTCGCTCATGTTGTTTATCTTTTTCTTTTTTTAAAAGATTTTATTTTTCCTTTTTCTCCCCAAAGCCCCCCAGAACATAGTTGCATATTTTTTAGTTGTGGGTCCTTCTAGTTGTGGCATGTGGGACACTGCCACAGCATGGTTTGACAAGCAGTGCTAGGTCCGCGCCCAGGATCCAAACCAGTAAAACTCTGGGCTGCCAAAGCGGAGTGTGCGAACTCAAGCACTTGGCCATGGGGCCAGCCCCATGTTTGTCTTTTTCTTGTTGAGTTGTATGAGTTCTTTATATATTTTGGAAATTGACCCCTTGTCAGATATATGCTCTGCAAATATTTTGTCTCAGTTGGTGGATTGTCTTTTCATTTTGTTCATGGCTTCCTTTGCCTTACAGAAGCTTTTTTGTCTGATTTAGTCCCATTTGTTTATTTTTTCTTTTGTTTCCCCTGTGCTAGTAGACATGGCATGTGAAAAGATGCTGCTAAGACCAATGTCAAAGAGTGTACTGCCTATATTTCCTTCTAGGAGTTTTATGGTTTCAGGTCTTACATTCAAATCTTTAATCCATTTTGAGTTAACTTTTGTGTGTTGTAGAAGATAATGGCCTACTTTCATTCTTTTGCAATGTGGCTGTCCAGTTTTCCCAGTACCATTTGTTCAAGAGTTTTTCCTGTCTCCAGTGTGTCTTCTTGGCTTTTTTGTTGAAGATGAACTGTCCATAGATGTATGGTTTTATTTCTGGGCTCTCAGTTGTATTCCACTGATCTGTGTGTCTGTTTTTGTGCCAGTACCATGAACGTTTTAACTATGTTTTGATTGCTATAGCTTTGTAGTGTATTTTGAAGTCAGGGATTGTGATGCCTCCAGCTTTGTTTTCTCAGGATTGCTTTGGCCATTTCAGGTCTTTTGTTGTTCTATATAAATTTTAGGATTCTTTGTTCTATTTCTGTGAAGAATGTCATTGGGATTCTTATTTTGATTGCATCGATTCTGTAGATTGCTTTAGGTAATATGGACATTTTAACAATGTTAATTCTTCCAATCCATGAGCATGGAATATCTTTCCATTTCTTTGTCTTCATTGATTTCTTTCAATAATATCTTAGAGTTTTCAGTGTATAGGTCTTTCACCTCGTTGGTTAAATTTATTCCTAGATATTTTATTCTTTTTGTTGTGATTGTAAATGGGATTCTAGTCTTGATTTCTCCTTCTGCTAGCTCATTATTAGACTATAGAAATGCAACTGATTTTTTTTTTTTTAAGATTTTATTTTTTCCTTTTTCTCCCCAAAGCCCCCCCGGCACATAGTTGTGTACTCCTGGTTGTGGGTCCCTCCAGCCGTGGCATGTGGGACGCCGCCCCAGCGTGGTCCGATGAGCAGTGCCATGTCCGCGCCCAGGACCCGAACCAACGAAACACTGGGCCGCCTGCAGCGGAGCGCGCGAACCCAACCACTCGGCCACGGGGCCAGCCCCGAAATGCAACTGATTTTTTTAAGTTGACTTTGTACCCTGCAACTTTGCTGTAGTTGTTGATTGTTTCTTGTAGCTTTCTGGTGGATTCTTTAGGGTTTTCTATATATAGAATCATGTCATCTGCAAAGAGGGAGAGTTTTACTTTTTCCTTTCCAGTTTGGATCCCATTTATTTCTTTTTCTTGCCTAATTGCTCTGGCCAAAACATCCAGTACTGTGTTGAATAAGAGTGATGAGAGTGGGCACCCTTGTCTGGGTCCTGTTTTCAGAGGGATGGCTTTCAGTTTTTCACCGTTGAGTATGATATTGGCTGTGGGTTTGTCATATATGGCCTTTATTATGTTGAGCTATCTTCCTTCTATATCCATTTTACTTAGATTCTTTATCATAAATAGATTTGGGTCTTGTCAAATGCTTTCTCTGCGTCTATTGAGATAATCATGTGATTTTTATTCCTCATTTTGTTAATATGGTGTATCACATTGATTGATTTGGGGATGTTAAACCATCCCTGTGTCCCTGATATAAATCCAACTTGGTCATGGTGTATGATCCTTTTAATAAATTACTGTATTCAATTTGCCAATAATTTGTTGATGATTTTTACATCTATGTTCATCAGCAATATTGGCCTGTAATCTTCCCTTTTGTTGTTGTTCTTGTCTGGTTTTGGTATCAGGGTAATGTTGGGCATGTAGAATGAATTACAAAGTGTTCTGTCTTCTTTAATTTTTTGGAATAGTTTGAGAAGGATAGGTATTAAATCGTCTTTGAATGTTTGGTAGAATTCTCCAGAGAAGCTGTCTGGTCTTGGACTTTTGTTTCGGGGATGTTTATTGATTACTGTTTCAATCTCTTTACTTGTGATTGGTCTATTAAGATTCTGTATTTCTTCTTGATTCAGTTCTGGGTGGTTGTATGATTCTAAGAATTTATCCATTTCTTCTAGATTGTCCAATTTGTTGGCATATAGTTTTTCATAGTATTCTCTTATAATCCTTTGTATTTCTGTGGTATCTGTTGTAATTTCTCCTCTTTCATTTTTAATTTTATTTTTGAGCCATCATTCTTTTGTTCATAGTGAATCTGGCTAAGGGTTTGTTAAATTTGTTTATCTTCTCAAACAGGCAGCTCTTAGTTTCATTGATCCTTTTTATTGGTTTTTTTTTTTTTTGAGTCTTGATTTCATTTATTTCTGCTCTAGTTTTTATTTCCCTTCTTCTGCTGAATTTAGGCTTTTTTTTCCTGTCTTTCTCTAGTTCTGTTAGGTGTAGTTTAAGATTACTTTTCTGAAATTTTTCTTGTTTGTTGTGGTAGGCCTGTATTGCTATAAATTTCCCTCTCAGGACCTCTTTTGCTGTATCCCATAAGAGTTGGTATGTTGTTTTTCTTTTTTTTTTTCTTTTTTTTCTCCCCAAAGCCCCCCAGTACATAGTTGTATATTCTTCATTGTGGGTCGTTCTAGTTGTGGCATGTGGGACGCTGCCTCAGCGTGGTTTAATGAGCAGTGCCATGTCCGCGCCCAGGATTCAAACCAATGAAACACTGGGCCACCTGCAGCAGAGCGCGCAAACTTAACCACTCGGCCACGGGGCCAGCCCTGGTATGTTGTTTTTCATATTCATTTGTCTGCAGGTATTTTTTGACTTCTCCTTTGATTTCTTCATTGGTCCAATGGTTGTTCAATAGCATGTTGTTTAGTCTCCACATATTTGTCACTTTCCCAGCCTTTTTCCTGTCATTGATGTCTAGTTTCATTGCATTATGGTTGGAAAAGAAGCTTGATATGATTTCAATCTTAAATTTATTGTGGCCTGCCTTGTTTCCCAATGTATGGTCTATCTTTGAAAATGTTCCATGTGCACTTGAGAAGAATGAATATGCTGCTCTTTTTGGCTGGAATGTCCTGTATATATCTACTAAGTCCATCTGGTCTAGTGTTTCATTTAAGGGCACTGTTTCCTTGTTGACTTTCCATCTGATGATCTATCCATTGATGTAATTGGGGTGTTAAGATCCCCTACTATTATTGCGTTGCTGTCATTTCTCCCTTTAGGTCTGTTAATCGTTGCTTTAAATACTTTGGTGCTCCTGAGTTAGGTGCATATGTATTTTTTTTGCTGAGGAAATATTTGCCCTCAACTAAGATCTGTTGCCAATCTTTCTCTTTTTGCTTGAAGAAGAGTTGCCCTGAGCTAACATCTGTGCCAGTCTTCCTCTATTTTGTGTGTGGGTTGCCACCACAGCATAGTCACTGACAAGTGGCATAGCTCCATGCTGGGAGCCGAACCTGGGCCGCTGAAGCACAGCATGCCAAACTTAAGCAGTAAGCTATGTGCCAGCCCCCAGGTACATATATATTAATAAGTATTATGTCTTCTTGGTGGAATGTCCCTTTTATCATTATATACTGCCCCTCTTTGTCTCACATTGTCTTTTTTATTTTGAAGTCTGCTTTGTTTGATATAAGTATGGCAAGACCTGCTTTGTTTTGCTTGCCATTTGCTTGGAGTATCGTCTTCCATCCCTTCACTCTGAGCCTATGTTTGTCTTTAGAGCTGAGATGTGTTTCCTGAAGGCAGCTGTTGTCGGGTCTTGTTTTTTAATCCATCCCACCACTCTGTGTCTTTTAATTGGTGAATTCAATCCATTTACATTTAGAGTGATTATTGATATATGGTGGCTTATTACTGCCATTTTATCTCTTGTTTTCTGGTTGTTCTGTATTTCCATTGTTTCTGTTCTGTTGCCTTTCTTTCTTTTTTTTTTTTGATGATAATGTGCTAAGTTACATGGATTCTTTTTTTATCAATTTTCTTTTATTGAGTTCATAATAGTTTACATCAATGCGAGATTTCTGTTGTACGTTATTTCTTGACTGTCCACATAAGTGCTCCCCTTCACTCCCTCTGCCCACCCCCCAACCCCCTTCCCCTGGTAACCACTGAACTGTTTTCTTTGTCCATGCACCCCTTTATATTCCACATATGAGTGAAATCATCTTGTGTTGGTCTTTCTCAGACTGGCTTATTTTGGTTAGCATAATTCCCTCTGGGTCCTTCCACATTATTGCAAGTGAGATGAATTTGTCTTTTTTCTGGCTGAGTAGTATTCCATTGTGTGTGTATATATATATATATATATATATATATATACACCACATCTTCTTTATCCAATCATTGGTTGATGGGCACTTGGGTTACTTCCATGTCTTGGCTATTGTGAATAATGCTGCAATGAACATAGGGGTACATAGCCTCTTATGTCCACTAACCTAAGCAGGTTCCATCTATTTCCCATTCCCCTTCTGAGTTATTGTTGTCACAAGTTGTTCTTTTCCATGTTGTGAGTTTGTGACTAAATTGAAGTGTTTATAGTTATTTTTGATGCTTTCCTTCCCTTTGTCTTTTATGTTATAATTGAGTGTTTACTAATTTATTCTGATATAGAGCTGCAGTTTTCTGATTTTATCTGTCTATTTATCTCCTTGGTCAAGGTTTTGTAAACCTTTGCTTTTTAGTTTCAGATGGAAAGGGTCTTTTCAATGTTTCTTGTAAGGCAGGCCTAGTGGCATTGTATTCCCTCAGCTTTTGTTTATCTGGGAAAGCTTTTATTTCTCCATCATATCTGAAGGGTAGTTTCATTGGATAGAGTATTCTTGGCTGAAAGTTTTTCTTTCAGTATTTGAATATATCATTCCGTTCTCTTCTAGCCTGTATGGTTTCTGCTGAGAAATCTTCTGAAAGCCTGATAGGGGTTCCTTTGTAGGTCATTTCCTTCTGCCTTGCTGACTTTAATATTTTTTCTTTGTCATTTACTTTTGCCAGTTTTAATTTTTTTTTTTTGAGGAAGATTAGCTCTGAGCTAACTACTGCCAATCCTCCTCTCTTTTTTGCTGAGGAAGCCTGGCCCTGAGCTAACATCCATGCCCATCTTCCTCTACTTTATATATGGGACGCCTACCACAGTATGGTGTGCCACGCGGTGCCATGTCTGCACCCGGGATCCAAACTGGCAAACCCTGGGCTGCTGAGAAGCGGAATGTGAGAACTTAACCACTGTGCTACCATGCCGGCCCCCAGTTTTAATTTTATATGCCTTGGAGAAGGTCTTTTTGCATTGGAATTAGGAATTCTATTGGCTTCATGTACTTGTAAGTCCAGTTTCCTCCCGAGGTTTGGGAAGTTCTCAGCTATTATGTCTTTGAACAAGCTCTCTGCTCCTTTCTCCCATGCTTCTTGCTCTTGAGTACCTATAATCCTTATGTTGCTTTTCCTAATTGAGTCAGATATTTCTCAAAGAATTTCTTTATGTTTTAAAAATCTCAGTTCTCTTTCTTCCTCTATCTGAAGCATTTCTATATTTCTATCCATTAAATCACTAATTCTGTCCTTTATAACATCAGCTCTATTTTTTATGAATTCTAGATTGTTTTTTATTTCATTAATTGTGTTCTTCAAATCCAGAATTTCTGTTTGGTTTTTCTTCAGAGTTTCAATCTCTCTGGTGAAGTATTTCTTTCGCTCATTAATTTATTCCTGAGCTCACTGAATTGTCTTTCTGAGTTTTCTTGTAGCTTGTTGAGTTTCTTTATGATAACTATTTTGAATTCTCTGTCATTTAGATTGCAAATTTCTGTGAGTTCAGGATTGTTTCTGCAGACTTTCATTTTCCTTCTGCTCTGAGTGTTACTGTAGTTCTTCATGGTGTTTGATGAACTGACCCTTTGCTGGTGCATTTTTGGTAGTATCAGGTCACAGATTCCACCTGTCACTGTTGGTGGGTGGGGGGTGGGATAGAAGGTATGTTTTCTGATCCCACCCTGTCTGCTTGAAGTTGTGCCTGTAGGGCTTGTCTGCATTTGTGCACTGGCTGCAGTCACTTGGCAGGCCATCCCCGCATGTGCAGGCAGGCCCTCTCTGCTCTGCCGGTGGGTCACTCTGGTGCTGGACCACTGCACTCGGCTGGGGACTGGCTGAGATGGTGCACTAGGTAGGTGGGGAGGGGCACTTCCTTTTGCATGCAGGGTGACTCTTTGCTAACAGGTGGCTCGGCTGATCTGCTCTTGGTAGGGGCTCCTTCTCAGGGGCCAAGCCATGCTACTCAGTGGGGAGTGTTCCCATGGGTGAGTCTGCTGTGGCATGGTGGGCACTCCCTCAGGCTAGGCTACAACTCCAAAAGCATTTGCATGGGTCGGACTGCCCCCTGCCTCCTCTTACAGTCATGCCAGCCACAGTGTGGACCTGAGACCTAGATTGGTGCAGCTGGAAAGGGGGAGAGGTACACGCACCTAGTTCCACTGTCTCCTGGGAATCTAGCCCACCCACTTTCAGATGCACATCTGTATGGATCTCTCAGATGTCTTGTTGTGCTGTGCCAGGAATCCTCTACTGGTTAATGAATGTCCATTTAGTTGTAACTTAGAGGGGAGAGACAAAGGGAACAACTCACTCCACCAAGATGCTGATGTCTCTCTTGAGAATATGTGTTTTTAAACTTGGTTTGTCACTTGGGTACACAATTTAACATCAAATGCTTCTAAACTTCTACTAATATTACTTGTGAAATAAATGAAACCAAGTTGGAACGCTCAAGTCACACATTCATTTATTCTATAAATACTCTCAATGTCTAGTCTGTACCGAGAATTTTGTATTGCATTTTTATTTGGATATACATATATAGAATGCACAAATCCTAAGTGTACAGCTTGACAAATTCTTACATTAGTATATATCCATGTAACATCCAAATTAAGATGTAGAAATTTCCAGCAGCCCAGACAGATCCTTCGTGCCTCCACCCAGGTACTATTCCCCTTCAAAAGATAACATTTATTCTGACTTCTATCACCATGGAATAGTTTTGCTTGTTCTTGAATGTCATACAAATGGACTCATACAATATGTATTCTTTTGTGTATGATTTCTTTTGTTCAATATTACGTCCTAGAAATTCATCTCTTTGGTTATGTTCAGCTATAGTTCATTCTTTTTCTTTGCTGTATAGACTACTATGCCATTCAATACATATTGAATGTATACTATTCAGTACATATTGAATGAATATGTGACAATTTGTCTAGCCAGCGTTATTTTAAAACAATCTTATTCCCTTCTCTAAATCTAGAGATTTAGTATTTTTTATAAGATCCCTTTTTTTTTTTTTTTGACAAGCTTGGTGTAGTTCATCTTCAAATTACAATGGTTGAAAATAGCTATTGTATCTGCCAGGATCCAGTAAGGAAGGAGGTATTTCAGAGACAGCAATGCATCTTCACTTGTCTAGCCTCAGGGTTATGTGACCTATCCTTCTCTCTGCCATAATATTGCCTGCAGAGAACTTAATCTTCCTGACATTCAACAGAACATTACACTGGTCCATTACACTCAAGACATCTTGCTGAATGGACCTGGTGAGCAGGAAGTGGCAAGTACCTTAGACACATTAGAAAGTTCCAGGAGGTGGGAAATAACCCTGATGCTGATACCAAATACTGTACCAATTAGGGATCAGGAAATAGAAACTGCAGTAAGCATTGCAAACAAAAGGGATTTAATCGAGAGACTTGGTTACTCACATGTTAGAAGTCTAAAAGAATGAAGTAGATGTTGAGTTAACCCCCAAATCAGCAACTGTAGGAATTAGCTACCACCTCTAGGACTGGGAGGCCAAAAGGGAAGAGTTAATGTTACTAGAACCTACAAACTTGAAGGACAGTCCACCTTGGGCTGGTGCTGGATTGAGAGACCATCGTACATCTGGTACTGGGACTAGTGTCCAGTTGGTGCTCAGGCCTTTGAGGGGTGCCCTTGGGCCAGTGCCCAGAGAACCAGAGTAGCGGGGAGCTGGAACTTCCTGCATTTACTGGAAGAGTCGGAAGAAATGCCTGAGCAGCTGAAGACAGCTGAAAATGGGAAGAGATGCCCTTCTTCTTTCCTTCCACCTTCTAGTCTTCCATCAGTACCTCCCATTGGCATAACTTAAAAGGAAATCAGGTGGCAAGGGAGTCTGGGAAATGTAGTTTGCAGACTGCCAGGCCCAGCATCACAGCGTGGATGAATTGAGAGGATAGGCTTGACCTGAGCAAGAATAGATAAATAATGGCAAAGCCAGCACTTCAAGATTTTACCAAAATAAGAAAATTGCCCTCTGGTTTTTCTGGGAATATGCTGGTAGCAACTCCTTCGGGTCTTGGTTGACACCTTAGAAGTTCTAGGCCTTGTCCCAGTAAAGCTGAAAGCTGTCCCAGTCCCTGAACTGTCTAGCACCTTAGGGCTTGTAGATCTCCTGAACTTCTAGCTTCTAAAGCTGCAGCAATTGGATACACACCAGGGGAAGGACAGAGCCAGAGGTCAGACACACTTTCCCTTCTTAGCCCTTTCTGAGGTCACTGGGACCCATTCCAAGAGTCAGTGCCTTACAAATGTTACAAGGATTCTCTTAATATAACGAGTTTAAGTTTCTCAGAGATGGAAACAAATGAGAGCAATTTAAGACTACCACCTTTTTCCCCTCACTATTCTGTTAGGAGACCTTTACATGTAGACATGATGGGGGAAGAATGAGACTGAATAAACAGTCAACATCTAACCACAAAAGGAAAGGCAGGATTTGGGGACCCAGAAGGAAGGAGCTGGTGACAAGCTACAAGCGCAGATGCTGATTCATGCTGAAAAAGATAACCATTTGCTTGAGGCTTGCTTGGGGACAACAGAAAGTAACTATGTTGAATGGAATCACTGAACAGACACAGAGCAATGGAAAACATTGCATTGCTGAGGATGACACCAAGGCAAAGTAAAAGAAGCTGAAAGCTTCAGGCACCCTTGCTCACGGACCCTACTGCTGCTCCCTGCTCTCCAGAATTCATGACGGCTGAAGCTATGCAGCTGGTGCGGTGAACAGGTCAAAGTGTGAAGCACATGCAGCTACAGCCCTGGGCACGAATGTGTCTGACCAAGAGTGAACAAATGAGTGAATTTCAAAGGCTCAGTATGCCATGAATATTTTCTTACTCGTCAGGGCAGGGATCTTAACTTGAGAAGGAACTGAGTTCCTACCCTTTAGAGCCTTAGAACCCAGGCACACAGTTCTCCAGAGAAACCGAGAGCCCAGACAGCCCAGTCTAGTGAGGCTTCTTCTAAACTACACAAAGCTGTAGGGAGGGACGTGCCGGAGAGCAGGCCAGGAGGGCCCAGGAGGCGGATGGACCACCTCTGCTCACAGCAAGGCAGAGGAGCAGACATGCGCACATGTGGATGCACCAGGGGGCCCATTACTCCCTGTTCTGGCTGGAAATGAATATGGTTTTTCAAGCCTCTAAGCACAGAGGTATTTTTGACTCAGCACCAGGAGAGGACAACAAGAGCTCCGCTTCTGCCAACTGCCCGGTTTAGATGTAAGACCTCCTCTACGTATTTCTCTCTCCTGCCTACTCAGAGAGAGGACTCAACAATCCCCCATTAGAACCGAGTTTTCTCCCGTGCATTTTCTTTAATTATACCACTTGAACCTCAAGAAGTGAGGTCTTAGATCTCCAGAACCACAGAATCCACTGTGCTTGTGAGGAAGTGCTGCTCCTGGTATAGGTGCCGGGGATGTCTGGGGTGACTCTATGGGTTTCTGTGCCCACCTCCCACCACCCGTTGCCCAAAGCACCAGGGAGGAGGCAGGGGAGGAAACATGGGCTCCTTTGATTAGTCACTGTGCCTGGACCTAAAGCCTGTGCTCACTTCCTTGGGTGCTGGTCCCTCCCAGGAGGGCTCATATTTATTTCCTGGTCTGTTTCTGTCTCTGGAATGAGAGCTGTTCCAACCAGAACTGCAGCTCCTTCACCTCCATCCCCTTGGCTCTCAGCATAGAGGTGTGTGCATGGTACATGCTCAGTAAGTGTTTCACAGATAAGTTTTTTAAAAAACATGCTGAAGATGGTTTAGGAGTCTAAAAAAGTGAAGTATGTATTGAACATGGTGCTGGAAGTTCTAACCAGTACAATACAGCAAGAAAAGGAAAGTAAAGGAGTGCAGATTGGAAAGCAATAAATAAAACAACAGTCCCCATATGCAGGTGGCATGATCGTCTACATAGAATATCCCAAGGAAACTACAGAAAGCTTCTAGAACTAATAAGTAAGTTCAGCAAGGCCATGGGATACAAGATCAGCACACAAAAACCAATTGTACTTCTATGTCCTAGCAATGGACAATGAAATTAAAAATATATACCAGTTACAATTGCTCAAAAAAAAAAATCAAACACTTAGGTGTAAATCTAACAAAATATGTGAGGGCCTGTATAGTGAAAACTGCAAAATGCTGATGAAAGAAATGAAAAAAGATCTAAAAACTGAAGAGACATACTGTGTTCATGGATTGGAAGGCTCAACATCATAAAGCTATTGGTCCTTCCCAAATTGATCTATATATACATTTAATGCAATTCCTATCAAAATTCTACCAGCGTTTTTTGTAGACATAGGAAAGCTTATTCTAAAATTTATATGGCAAAGAACAGGAACTAGAATGTAACAGCTTTGAAAAAGAAAAAGAAAGTAGGAAGACTCTCTCTGCCTGATGTTAAGACTGACTTACACAGCTACAGTAATCAAGACTGTGGTATTGAAGATTGTATATCAAAGAAGATAGACAAGAAGATGCTCAACATCATTAGGCAATCACTAGGCAAATGCAAATTAAACCACAATGAGATGTCACCTGATGCATATTAGAATGGTATTATCAAAAAGACAAGAAATAACGAGTGCCGGTGTGGATGTGGAGAAAAGAGAATCCTTGTGCACCATTGGTGAGGTTGTAAATTGGTGCAGCCACTATGGAAAACAGTATGGAGGATCTTCCAAAAATTAAAAATAGAGCTACCAGATGATCCAGCAATTCCACTTCTGGGTATATATGCAAAGGAAACAAAAACATTAATTTGAGAAGATATCTGCACCCTCATGTTCATAGCAGCAATACTTACATTGGCCAAGACATGGAAGCGACCTAACCGTCCATTGATGAATGAATAGATAAAGAAGTTGTGCTATATATATATTCAATGGAATGTTATTCAGCCATAAAAAATGAGGTAGTAAATCCTACTGTTTGTGACAACATGGATGGATCCTGAAGGCATTATGCTAAGTGAAATAAGTTAGAGAAAGACAAATACTGTATGATCTCACTTATATGTAGAATCTAAGAAAAAAAAGAAAACCAAAAACCAAATCAACTCATAGAAAAAGAGATCAGACTTGTGGTTACCAGAGGTGGAGGATGGGAGGAGGAGGAAGCGGAGGAATGTGGTTAAAAGGCACAAACTTGTAGTTATAAGGTAAGTAAGTTCTGGGGATGTAATGTACAACGTGATGACTATAGTTAACACTGCTGTATGGCATATAGGAAAGTTGCTAAGAAAATAATCCTAACTGTTCTCAACAGAAGGAAACAATTTCTTTTTCTTTTTCTTGTATCTATATGAGTAGATGTTAGCTGAACCTATTGTGGTGATCATTTCACCGTATATGTAATCAAACCATCATACTGTACGCCTTAAACTTGTACAGTGATGTCTGTAAATTATTTCTCAATGAAACTGGGAAAAAAATGACCGTGGTGTTAGCTGAGGGACAAACACATAGATCACGGAATAGAGAAAGCAGAGATGGCTGGTGCAAGTACAGCCAACTGATGCTGACAAAGATGAAAAAGCAATTCAATGGAGGAAAGAGAGCCTTTTCCACCAATGGTGCTGGAGTAATTAGACATCCACGGGGGGGGGGGTGGGGGAGGGGAAAGAACTTGGCTTAACCTCACATCTTTTACAAAAATTAACTCAAAATGGATCATAGGTTTTAAAGTAAAATGGAAAACTATAAAACTTTTAGAAGAAAACGGCAGAAAGGCTTCGGGATCTAGAGCAGCGAATAGTTCTTAGACATGACACCAAAAAAGAAAAAATGATAAATTGGATTTCATAAAAACTTTTTCTCTGTGCAAGACCCTCTCTAAGAGGGTGAAAAGATGAGCTACAGACTGGGAGGAAATATTTGCAAACCACATATCCAATAAAGGACTCGTATTTAGACTATATGAAGAACTCAAAACAGTAAGAAACAGTCCAATTAGAAAATGGGCGGGGCCGGCTCTGTGGCCGAGTGGTTAAGTTCACGCACTCCGCTGCGGCAGCCCAGGGTTCGGATTCTGGGTGCGGACATGGCACGGCTCGTCAGGTCACGTTGAGGCGGCATCCCACGTCCCACAACTAGAAGGACCTGCAACTAAGATATACAACTATGTATGGGGCGGGGGGTGGGGGGAGTTTGGGAAATAAAGCAGAAAAAAAAAAGAAAAATGGGCAAAATATATGAATAAACATTTCATTGAAGAGGATATATGGAAGGAAAATAGGCACATGAAAAGATGTTCAATGTCACTGGCCATTAAGACCACACTGAAACGTTATTACACACCAACCAGAACAGCTGAAATAAAAAGGGTGGTAATACACAATGATGGCGAGGATTCTGAGAAGCTGGATCGCTTGTACATTGTGGATGGGAATGCAAAATGGTACAAGTACTTTGGAAATAGTTCAGCAGTTTCTTAAAAACTAAACTTATACTTACCATATGACCTGACAATTGCACCACTGGACATTTACCCTAGAGAAGTGAAAACCTATGTCCTCACAAAAACCCTTACACAATTGTTCATAGCAACTTTGTTTGTACTAGCCTAAAACTAGAAACAGCCCAGATGTCCTTCGAAGGGTGAAGGTTAAACAAATTGTGATATGTCCATACCATGGAATACTACTCAGTAATAAAAATGAACAAACTTGAAAAATGCACCCACCTGGATGGAGCTCAAGGAACAGGAACTGGTGGCCATGTGTTGAGAGGTCCCCAGGAGAACACCTTGACCACTCTCCAGCCTGGGCTGCAGGTTGACTCAGGTCACCCTCCACTGTGAGGACAAGATGGCACTCAGGCCTGGCATCTCATCCTCCTCATTCCAGGGAGTTGCTCAGGTCTGACCTCATGACCCCAGGCCAAAGACAGTTGCTGAGCAAGAGTTGTGGCTTCCCTTTCTCCTGGCACTGCTGGCTGGTGCCTCATCACCACGTAGTACAATGACCTGGAGGAGCTAGAAAGAAACCATGCTGATTATATTGTTTGAGCCTGAAGGTAAAATGACCCCCAGACTCATCACTTACATGAGCCAATAAATTACATCTTCTCTTAAAACAACAAACTATAAAGTGTTGCTGGAACAATTCAAATGGCAGCAGACAACAAAAATGCCCCTCTCAGAATGAAGGAGTTGCTGAACTCCTAAAGTCTAAAGGAAGGAGAAGTGTGTTGGAGAAAAAGTATTGTGTGTTGCCTGAGCCCCATCTTCCATCCTCACAAAAATGGGAGATCCCTAACGAAGTCAGAAGTTTTTTACAGGAGCATTTGCCCATTTCTCTGACCCTGTTTTGTATCAGTCTCATTAAGGAATAACTTTCTAGTTCATCAGTGGAGCCAAAATCAGATTTTTTGGACTCTGAAGAGAAAGACTCAAAACATGGGTAACACACAGCAATGAGTAATGCTTCCTCCCTTCCCTAGAGGCCAGGGCTGGGGTCAGGGGAGAAGGGGCTGGGGAGTGGGTAGTCTCTGGCCCAAGAGAGGTTGCAGTTTCTCATATTCCAGAGTTCACTGGAGAAGATTGTTTTAGCAGCTTCGGGGAAACTGGTCCCTCTTTGTTGGCCTCCATTCTATCAGCAGGTGCCAAGGATGTGGCAAGTTCCAGCGGCCTGGGTATTGTTCTTGTCTATCTGAGGGGCTGGCAACTGTGCCCTCCCTTTGACAGGTCACCTGATCTGGTCCTGGCTCTAACAAGAAGAGTGAGCCGTGGAGGAGATGGGGCCGGGTTAAGGTACGAGGAACCCAACAGTCGTCTGAGCTTGAAGTCGATCCCCCTTACCCATGTGAAACTTAGTACTGGCCCCTAAATTCAGACTACTGAAGCATTGCGAGCTGTCTGCCGACTTCATCATTAAGGCCCATGGACTTCAACTACTTCAGCGGGAAATTACTCTCAAATTCTCATTACAAAGTGACACTATTTTTAAATTGAGTTCATAACAGTTTACATCATTTAGAAGTTTCAGTTGTACATTATTTCTTGTCCGTCCCCATGTAAGCGCTCCCTTTCACCCCCTGTGCCCACCCCCACCCCCTTCCCCTGGTAACCTCTAAACTGTTCTCTTTGTCCGTGTGTTTGTTTATTTTCCACATATGAGTGAAATCATGTGGTGTTTGTCTTTCTCAGTCTGGCTTATTTCGCTAAGCATAATACCCTCCAGGTGCATCCATGTTGTTGCAAATGGGATCATTTTGTCATTTTTATGGCTGAGTAGTATTCCATTGTATATATACACCACATCTTCTTTATCCAATCATTGGTTGATGGGCACTTGGGTTGCTTCCATGTCTTGGCTGTTGTGAATAATGTTGCAATGAACATAGGGATACACAGGTCGCACAAAATGACACTTTTTGTGAGATATTTCAGGAACCTTGGCAGGAAGAGGGAACTGCCCTAAGATATCCTAACTAAACACCTTTTCAAATATTATAAAGGAAGTGATTTAAAAAAATAAATACTACATGAATTCCTTTGTTACAAGAGGAGAAGTGCCACAGACTGGATGTTTGTGTCCCCCCACGAATTCATTCATGGGAATTCCGTGCCCTCCAATACTTTGTCCTACGCATCTTTTCTATTTGGTTATTCCTGAGTTGTGTCCTTTGTAATACACCAGTAAACATAACTAAAGTGTTTTCCTGAGTTCCGTGAGTCATTTTACTTAATTATTGAAACCAAGGAGGGGGTCATGGGCACCCCTGATCTATAGCTGGTCAGTCAGCAGTGTGAGTGGCCTCCCAGGACTTGCCATTGGTGTGTGGGGGTGGTCTTGTGGAATTGAATCCTTAAACCTGTGAGATCTGCCACTAACTCTGGGCAGTTAGTGTCAGAATTGAATTGAGTTGTTGGACACCTAGTTGGTGTCAGAGAGAATCTGAGAGTTGGTGCCAGAACCACAACGACAGGCAGGCCTTTGCTCTGGCTCCACAAAGAGACATTGGTGGGATATGAACCTGGGCAGGCAGGCCTGCTCAGTGTATCTAGTGCAAATTAGGCACTCAATACTTATAGAAGAAATAAGTGTTACTGAGACGCCTTGCCGTATGGGGACATCTAGAGTATTCTAGTAAGTTATGGGACGTTTAGCAGAGATTCTGATTTGAAATCACTGTATGTGCCCTTCACTTTGAAGTTAGTCCCACATGACAGGAGACGCCTGGCTTATCAATTTCATTCTGGGTTTGTAAAATATAAAACCTGTATTTTAAAAAATGTTGTTTCTTCAATTATTTGTAATGCTCTCCAAATCAGACACCAAAATCCTCATGCAAGCTGCATAGGGATAAATGTGTTAGCCGTGGGCCGGCCCGGTGGCGCAGCGGTTAAGTTCCCATGTTCCGCTTCTCGGCGGCCCGGGGTTCGCTGGTTCGGATCCTGGGTGCGGACATGGCACCGCTTGGCAGCCATGCTGTGGTATGCGTCCCACGTATAAAGTAGAGGAAGATGGGCACGGATGTTAGCTCAGAGCCAGGCTTCCTCAACAAAAAGAGGAGGACTGGCAGTAGTTAGCTGAGGGCTAATCTTCCTCAAAAAAAAAAAAAAAAAAATGTGTTAGCCAGAGAGGGTGGATGAGTAAAGGAATGTAAGGAAGACAAACAGCTCAAATATAGGCCACTTTGGTTTGATGGCTGAGGCGGCGGTGAGTGTCATCAGGGGACGGGTTCCCAATACAGAAGAAGCTCTCCACCCGAGGCCCACTCCATCAGTGTCTTCTGGATGGGATCTCAATCAACACATTCTCTGGGGGATCCTAAAGCCACCAAAGTTTGAGAAGCTTTGCCTTCTGGTATGGGCTGAATTGTGCACCCCGCTCCCCCAAATTCATATTTTGAAGCCCTAACCCTCAGTGGGACTGTATATGGAGATAGGGTCTTCAGACAATAATTAAGGTTAGATGAGATCATAAAGGTGGGCCCTAATCCAATAGGACTGTGGCCTTGTAAGAAGAGAAAGAGAGAGAGCTCTTTCTCTCTCTCTTCCACATGAGGCCATGATGAGAAGGGCCTGTCTGCAGCCAGGAAGAGGCCTTCACTGGGAATCAAGTTGACCACCCCTTGTTCTTGGACTTCCAGCCTCCAGAACTGTGGGAAGTAAATTCCGTTGTTTAAGCATCTGGTTTTTGTGGTACTTTGTCATAGCAGGCTGAGCAGCTAAGACAGCCTTGCAGATAAAGAAAAATTGTCAGCTACAGAGAAGAGACTGATTCCAGACAGCAAATCTACTGTGTGAAGAGCCAGGTTTATGGTTCTCCTTGGGGTGCCGGCTGGGATCAATGGCTGGGAGGGGGCATGAGGGAGCTTCTGGAAGATTGGTAACATTCTGTTTCTTGAGCTGAGTGTGATTACGCGGGTGTGTTCACTTTGTGAAAATCCACTGGCTGTATTCTTAGGATTTGTGTACTTTCTGTATGTATTTTCTATTTAAAAAATAAATGACAATATTCGAATATAAAAAAGTTCAAAGGTGATACCTCCTGGAACCGTGAGGACTGAGATGATGTGTGTGAGGCACCTGGTGGTGTTTAGCACACAGGATACACTTGTTAGACTTATTTGCCAACTTTTCTCTGCTCGTTAGTTGAAAGGCCAAGTAAATATGCAAATGACCAAATTGGGTGAGGAAAGACTCATTAGTCCATGGCGAAGAGTAGAATGGTGCAAGGAGAAAAGTGCACGGATTTGGCGGTTGTATTTAGTTCCTTCACCTACTGAGCAGGTCACTTAACCTCCCCGCCTCAGCTTTCTCCTCTGATTAACAGCTGTCCAACAGGTGAGCTCCTAGATCAAATGACACATGGAAAGGCGCCGTCCCGGCACCCTGTCTGTACACATATGCACACACAGTAGAACTCTGGAAGTGGTAAGCATGATGGTGATGAATGGGCACCTTGATGTGACAAAGGCCCCACGCTCCTGCAGTCTGAGTCATGGACATGCGGGCACCATCAGCAGGCAGCTTTAAATAGATCCTTCACGGCCATTAACCCCTAAGTGTTTGTTAGCTCAAGCTTTCAGTGTTGCTAGAAAGTTAAACTTTCCAAGAAATGCTGTTGACAATTTACCTTCAAGGAAGTCACTTGCAGTTCCAGCCACCATGTCCTCACATTAAGCTTATTGCTGGTAATGACTGTGCCAAGACAGTGGTGCCAAATACAGCCTTCCTGAGCGACCTTAAAAAAATCAAGCTAATGGCAACTTTATGTTTTATGGAAGCTTTTCCTGTCTACTGACTGCCAACAAGAGCCACTCCTGTTCTCTGCTGCCTACATCTCAGTCTGGACATTTTAGGAAACTCAGCAGGAAAACATGTCAGGGCCAGCCCAGTGGCGCAGCGGTTAAGTGTGCACGTTCCTCTTTGGCGGCCCGGGGTTCACAGGTTCGGATCCCGGGTGCAGATACGGCACCGCTTGGCAAGCCATGCTGTGGTAGGCGTCCCACATATAAGGTAGAGGAAGATGGGCACAGATGTTAGCTCAGGGCCAGTCTTCCTCAGCAAAAAGAGGAGGATTGGCAGCAGTTAGCTCAGGGCTAACCTTCCTCAAAAAAACCCCCATAACATCTCAGTGCAGAATAAAATGCTTCTTAGTTGTACTGTGAATTTTAGGAGGTAAAATCATACAACTGAGTGCCTGGGGGAACATGATTTTAAATGTATATTGACATGCACGGTAACAGTCGCCACCACTTACTCAGGCCCTGCTGTAAGACAGACCTGATGGCAGGTATAGCCACATGTTACTTCAACGACAATTCCCAATATTTACTTAACTACCAGAGTTGGGGAGGAGCGTCATCACCTACAGCCCCTATTCTCTCCCATGTCACCTTGACCCTGCAGGGGCTAGAAGGCCACATATCATAGTTTTCTAGGTATGCGAGGTCCGTATAATACACTCATAGGATATATACATCAAAGATCAAGAATGAGTAGAAGCGTCTAAGGCTGAGAGGCAGACAAATGTGCTGCAGACGAATGGCTGTGTGCTGTCTTTGCAGACCCACTCTCTGAAAGGAGGAGGGCCTGTGGACAAGTGACCCAAAGAAACACGTGCTTCCTAAACAAAAAGGGGGAAAGAAAGGTGATCAGAAGAAGTGGCATTCTGGTGCTTGGGAGGTTCAGAATGCCACCTTAAAAAGTAAAGTGGCCAGGGGCTGGCCCCGTGGCCGAGTGGTTAAGTTCGCACGCTCCGCTGCAGGCGGCCCAGTGTTTCGTTGGTTCGAATCCTGGGCGCGGACATGGCACTGCTCATCAAACCACACTGAGGCAGCGTCCCACATGCCGCAACTAGAAGGACCCACAACGAAGAATATACAACTATGTACCGAAGGGCTTTGGGGAGAAAAAGGAAAAAAATAAAATCTTAAAAAAATAATAAATTTCTATATTTAAAAAAAAAGTAAAGTGGCCAGTTGTTTTCCTCGCAAAGGAGTTTATTCAGGAACAATCAAAAGAATTGCAATTCAGGCCATGCAGGCTATGGCGGACCACAGGGAAATCCAGAGAAACAAAGGAAGGGGCTTGCTTTTATAGAGGAAAAGGAGAACTTGGGAGGGGCGATAATAAAGAAACAGTCCATTGGGGAAAACTGAGTCCAAGCTGCAGAGGCTTCTCGTTGGTTGGGTGGCTACAGTCTCTCAGTGGCGGCTGGTGCAGGAGGGTGGGGCTGGGGGTGGGGAGAGAAGTCTTCCTTCCTCCTGCTGGGCAGTAAAATGGAAAGCACCTCCCTGCGGAGATGCAAGGGTAGGTCTCTTCCTGCTTGGAGTAACTGACACGGAAGATAGGGCATGAGGGCTCCCCTACAGGCCTTCTAGACTCCAGTTTAGTCGAGGTTTCTTTTAATAATTTCACAAACATAAATGTTCATGAATGTTTTAGGGGAAGAAACTTGTTTGGTTAACTTCAAGGCCCATGCTAACTTGCATGAATGTTTCATATCCAGGCATAAGAGAGCTTAATGTTTAAAAAAGAGGGCAAATTCAGAGCTTAGCTTTTTTTTCCTCTTGAAATGAGATGATAATATCAAGGCATTAATAAATGTTTGCTGATGGTGAATGAAAGGGGCATAGTAAAATTCTTAGGAAAATAAAGCTAAAGAGAAAGTTTTATACTGGGAAAAACATTTTCAACATTCTTAATAGTCAAAAGATTAATATCCAGGATGATTATAGAGTAATTGCAAATCAATAAGAAAAAGACTAGAAAAAACACTAAGAAAAATTGGCCATAATATGAATAGGCAATGCATAGTATAAGTGATACAAATGGCTAATAATCATATACTAAAATGATCAATCTTACTGGCAATTAGGAAAATGTAAATTAGAACATCTTTCTATCACTAGACTGGTAAAATGTAAAATATTGGCTCTTTCTAGTGTAAGAGAATGTGGAAAAGTAGGGAGTGCTGGTGTAGCCTTTTGGGAAATGACTTGTCAGCACCTATCAAAATCCATCCTCGGGGCTGGCCCCGTGGCCGAGTGGTTAAGTTCGCGCGCTCCGCTGCAGGCGGCCCAGTGTTTCGTTGGTTCGAATCCTGGGCACGGACATGGCACTGCTTATCAGACCACAGTGAGGCAGTGTCCCACATGCCACAACTAGAAGAACCCACAACTATGTACCGGGGGGGGGGGGGCTTTGGGGAGAAAAAGGAAAAAACAAAATTTTAAAAAAAAAAAAATCCATCCTCAGTCCCAATTTCATTAGTATACAGACGCTGTGATGTATTTCTATGTTTGCATGTATTTCTCTGTATGCTTATCTAGCTGCATACCACAGCCTGGAAAACACACTGGAAGAATCCATAGCAACTGTTAGCAGTTTCCTCTGGAGAGATGCCAGAGGTAGGAGTTCTCAATTTCAAATGACAAAAATCCTCTTTGGCTGCTTTAAGGAGATGAAGAACTTTTGAAAAGACACGGGCTTCTTTAGAGCGCTGGTGAAGCAGCTTGGCTCCCAGGCTCCGCAGGGAGAACCACAGTCAAAATTGTAGCTTAACAAGGTCCTACGAGGACAGGAAGGCTGCAGCTGATGAGTACAAGATCCCAAAGCTTGCCCCACGGACATGGTGCTGCTTGTGTCAGGGCCCCAGAAAGAGGAAGTCTTTTTCACAACCAATGGAAGCAGAAGCTCTCTGCCACTTCTGACCCTTCATATCTTAGCGAGGTACTTCAAGTCCAGGGAAGACAGCCATGACTGGCTTGATTCAAGTCATGTGCCATGGGTGACCTTCCTAGAGCTTGCCCATATCCACTCCTCCCTTTCTGCCAGGGACGTTAGAAGTTATGCTTTCTTGTCCCCTTGCAGTTAAGATAGGACAATGTTCTGTGAGTCAAATGGGCTAGCCAAAGGGCTGTGAGTCAAAGTGAGAAGTCTCAATTCTGGGCTAAAACATTTCATGGCCTGCGTGAACCCCTTCCAGAAATCTATTCCCATGGGGTGTTGGCAGTGAGCGCCAGGTATTCCCAGTGTTGCAGCTGCAAGATGGTGAGCCTGTCAGTCTGGGTCTCAAGGTGACTGTGTGGAGCAGAGCCCTGGGAAAAACAGTGAGACATGTAACATAATGCTGCTGAGCCACTGAGATTCTGGAGTTGTTTGCTCCTGTACAACAGCAAAACCGAGCGCCTCTGCTGACTACCTTAAAGACACAGACGGCAAAATCAGAGGGCAGGAGGTGGGAGAGAGGAAGGAAGTCAACATTTTTCTCATCTCTAAAAGATAGGAGTCAATTATCTTCCTTGGTTTATAATATTTATATTCTATTTCAAAGCGCATTTCCCCTGTTGTTTAATCTTGATCCTATATTTACCTTGATTCAGTTTCTACCTCCAATCCTTTTACTTTGACTTCCCTATTGCTGAGTTCTTCAGTTTGAATCCTCCTTGTTTGGCTAGACTTCTTCTGGAGTAGCTTTTCTAGCAGTCTGTTGCTTTTGTGTTTGAATAGACATCTTGACTGTGGACAAGTTTCTTAGGTCAGTCTTTCCCTCAGAACCCTGTCGACATTGCCCTATAATCTTTTATCAGTGAATTGGCATGGAGAGGTGAGTCTCATTTTTGACCCCTTGAACAAACACATTTTTTTCTAAACAGCTTCATTCAGATACAATTTACATACCATAAAAGTCACCTGTTTAAAGTGTACAATGTAATGGATTTTATCATATTTACAGACTTTTTCAGCCATCATAATAATCTAATTTTAGAACATTTCTATTATCCCAAAGAGAAGCCTCCCATCCATTACCAGCACTCCCCATTCTCTCCTCCCTCCAGTCCCTGGCAATCACTGACCCACAGCTTCATCTCTTCTGGATGTTTCATATATATATATATATATATATATATATATATATATATGGAATCATGCAACGTTTGGTCTTTTGTAACTGGCTTCTTTCACTTAGCATAATGTTTTCAAGGTTCACCTGTGTTGTAACATGTGTCAGTCCCATTTTATGGTCAAATACTCCTCTACTGTGTGAATGGACATATCACATTTTATTTCATCCATTAATCAGTTAATGGATATTTGGGTTATTTCCCCTTTCAGGTTATTATGAATAATACTGTTGTGAACATTCACACACAAATTTTTGTGTGGACATGCATTTCATTTATTTTGGACATATACCTAGGAATGGAATTGTTGGATCATATGCTAAAACTATGTTTAATATTTTGATAAACTGCCAGACTGTTTTCCAGAGTGGCTGCACCATTTTACATTCCAACCTGCAATGTATCAGGGTTGCAATTTCTCCATATTGTGGACAACACTTGTTATTGTCATCTTATTTATGATAGTGATCCTAATGGGTGTGAACTGGTATCTTATTATGTTGTTGATTTGCATAACTAATGATGTTAAGCTTCTTTTCATGTGCTTACTGGCCATTTATATATCTTCTCTGAATAAATGTTTATTCAAATCCTTTGCCCATTTAAAAAATAGCATTTGTCTTATTACTGAGTTGTAAGAGTTCTTTAAATATTGTAGATACAAATCCTTTAGCAGATCCAAGATTTACAAATATATCCATTCTGTGGTTTGCCTTTTCTTCATCATTTTCTTGATGGTGTTGTTTGAAGTACAAAAGTTTTAAATTTTGGTAAAGCACAATTTATTAATTTTTTTATCACATGAATTTGATGTTGTATCTCAGAAATTATTGCTTAACTCAATGTACTGTTTTCTCCTAAGATTTCTATAGTTTTAGCTCTTACATATAGGTTTTTGAGCCATTTTGATCCAATTTTTGATATAATATGAGGAAAGGCTCCAAACTCCTTCCTTTGCACGAGGATGTCCAGGTGCCCTGGTATCAATTGTTGAAAAGACTCTTCTTTCCTCAGTGACTTGCGTTCTCACGGAGGCTTGCTCTTTACACCTGGGTGTCTGAAGAATGGTTTATCCTGAAAGCTCGGAAACTGAAGCAGGTAGGGACCTTGTGGCAATTGTTCTGTGTCACTTTTTCCTCATGCCTGTCCCTTTGAGTTGCAGTTTAGGTACATTCATTTCAGGGAAAACTATACTATATACTAGAAGAGCAATTTTTTTAAAAAAAGAGTGAACAACTCTTGTACTAAAATTCAGTAATTCTTTCCATTTCATTTTAGTTTTTTGGTCTTTAAATTCAAGCAAAATAAAGTTTAATGCTCTTTATATAAACTTGTGTGTTACAATTCGTTCTATAAAATGATTTCTGCCTTTCCTCTCAATTGTCTCCGCCATATTGCACAGTAATGTCTAGAGCTATGACCACCAGAAGTTAATACTGATTTTTTTCCTCAGTGGTGGTGACACCAACCCCTTAATCTCAAGTTCGTGTGCTGATGCACAGTCAGCCAATCAGACATCAGTGCTCGCAGCTGGAGAAAGGTTTATTTGAATTGGCCAAAACGAGAATGTGGGAGGACAGGTTCTCTCAAATCCACCTTAACAAGAGAATAAAGCAGAGTTTTACAGAGCTAAGGGCTTGGCAGGAGGAGTTTCAAGAAACAAAGGAGTCCCCCGTGTTTCTTTCCCTCCAGATCAGCCCTTGGGCAGTCTGATGTCTGGGCTCAACAGCAGCTGGGGGCTGGTTATCTGGTGACAGGGTAACCTCCTTGAAGGTGTTCTTTTTCTTCTGCAAAACAAGCTCATAAATCCGATGATCCTTGAGTCACCCATCAGGTTAGACAAGGAAACAACAAATTAACAAGATTAACTTCTTTTCATCTATGTCTGTGTTGGGAACAAGGTCAAGGGTGAGCCTGTTCTTACTGAACATTTACAGTAACCCGCAGGTACTGGGCTTCAGGAGAACTTTGGGATATTTACTAATTTATTCTTAAAATAATAAGAATGTATAATTTTCATATAAAAGTTATGACAAAAAAATTCACCATCTTCAGTTTTTCCAACACCTTTATTTTTTTTTATTTTTTTGAGGAAGATTAACTCTGAGCTAAGTGCTGCCAGTCCTCCTCTTTTTGCTGAGGAAGACTGGCCCTGAGCTCACATCCGTGCCCATCTTCCTGCACTTTATATGAGGGACGCCTGCCACAGCATGGCTTGCCAAGTGGTGCCATGTCCACAGCCGGGATCCGAACCGGCGAACCCCAGGCCACCAAAGCGGAATGTGCGCACTTAACCACTGCGCCACCGGGCTGGCCCCTCAAATACCTTTAAACATGTTTCATAGTGATTTCTTTCCTTACTGTCACTGCAATGTGATTACTAATCAACTTTACTAATCTTACTTTTTTTTAACTAATCTTTTACTTTACTAGTATCTTTTTCCCAGTTTTATTGAGATGTAATTGAAACATAAAATTGTATTAGTTTAAGATGTATAGCATAATGATTTGATATAATGTATATATTGTGAAGTGATCACCACAGTAACTGGTTAACATCCATCATCTCACATAGTTACAAACGTTTTTCTTGTGATGAGAACTTTTAAGATCTACTCTCTTGGCTACTTTCGAATATACAATACTGTATTGTTAACTATGTCACCATGCCCGACATCACATCCCTGGAATTTATCTTATAACTGGGAGTTTGTACCTTTTGACACTCTTCACCCAATTTCCCCCATCCCCAACACTTCACTGATTTCTTACCTAGAGATTCTTCATCTCTGATCAAAGTAGCTGAATATTCATCACTGTCCGAATATTGGCCGTTTGGTACTGGCTCAAAGGCTTTTCACAGAATATCCCATTTAATCATCTCATCAACACCTCAGAAACAGAAACTACTATTATCTCAGGTTCACAGATGTGGCAGTTGAGGCTCAGAGATGTTAATTAGCTTGCCCAAGGATACCTGAATAAGTTCAGGGAAAAAAAATTCTATTTGGTGCCTTTAGTGCCCTCCACTTCCCTCTCCAAGCCCCTTAAAGAATTCTCAGGACTCACGATTAAGTCAAAATTATGTGGCAGGGCATACAAGTCCAACACTTGGTCTCTGACACATTTTTGGTGTCACCTTCTTTTCCTCCTTCCCTGGCACCCTGCCCTTCAGCCTCGCCATTTCTTACTTTTCCCTCTTTCTGCAAAAGTATTTTAAACCTCAACTATTTGGCAGACTCCTATTTAGCCTTTAAAATTTATAGGGTTTCTCTCCTATGTGTTCTATCTCTAACCTAAGAACTTCTTAATCTGCCCATTCATTTGGTTCAATGTTTGTCTCTCCCACCAGACTGTACATTCCCGGGAGGCAGAGACTGTCTCACTCATCTTTCTACAGTGTCGCGCGGCACTTAGTAAAGAGTTGTTCAGTTCAATTCATGACCGGCTCAGTCACTAAGCCCACTCTGTCACTCCTTCCTGTGATGATTTCCTTCTCTAAACCCTGAGACCACTTTGATTTGATACCCCTGATTTATCACTTAGCACATGCTGCTGTCTATTGCTTCCTTTCTTTTTTATGTACACAGTCTACAATAAAAGAGCCAGAAAAGTACACAGCATGCTTTGCTCTCTGTTGTCAGACTTAGCCATGGGCCCTGCTCACATCAGAAACTCAAGACATGATGACGATGTCAGAAAAGCAAGCAGTGTGTTTTCCAAAATGCAATTCTGTTACACACTTAAGAAAAACTCACTCTTCTATCCACTTGTGGTAGGCAGAAGTCTAAGACGGCCCTCACGATGGCTGTCCCCTCATGTACATGACCTCTGTAATCTATACCCCTTCCGTGGGCAGGGGGACTTGTGAATATAATGGGATTTCACTTCCATGCTTTGGTTTCATTATATGGTAAAGCTGAAGGGATTTTGCCGATGTAATTAGGGTCTCTAATTAGTCAACTTTAAGTTAATTAAAAGGGAGATCACCCTAGGTGGTCCTACCTAATCAGGTGAGCCCCCAAAGAGGCCTTCCCTGAAAGGAGAGAGATGAAGTCAGAAATATACTCCTTCGGGCAAGACATCATGAGTTCAGCAGCACATGAATCCTGCCAAAAAGCACATGAGCCTGGAAGAGGACTCAGATGAGATCTTAGCCCTGGATGATACCATGATTGTAGCCTTGTCAGACCCGTGAGACTCGTGATCAGGCTCCCAGTTATGCTGCGCTGAGCTCCTGAATCATGGAAACGGAGTGTATTAGAGTTCTTCAGAGAAACAGAACCAATAGGAGATATGTTTCTATGTATATACACATATATATACACACATATATATATACACACTTATATTGATCTATATATAGACCTGTCTATCTGGAGATTATGGGAACTTGCTCACATGGTTATGGAGGCCGAGAAGTTCCATAATCTGCTGTCTGCCAGCTGGTGGTCTAATTCAGTCTGAGTCCAAGGGCCTGAGAACCAGGGGGCTGCTGGTGGAAGTCCTGGCGTCCAAAGGCTCAAAACCCAGGAGCTCTGATGTCCAAGGGCAGGAGAAGATGGACAGCCCAGGGCAAGAAGAGAGCAAATTTGCCCTTCTTTCACCTTTTTGTTCCATTTGGGCCCTCAATGGACTGGATGATGTCTGCCCACATTGGTGAGGGAGATCTCTTTACTCAGTCTCCTGAATCAAATGCTAATCCCTTCCAGAAACATCCTCACAGACATACCCTGAGATAGCGTTTTATCAGCTCTCTGGGCGTCCCTAGCCCAGTCAAGTTGACACATAAAATTATCACAAGTCCACCCCTCGTCAACTTGACATATATACACATACATCTCCTTAAACCACACTCAGTCTCCAGATAGACACAATAATAAGTCGTAATTCACCTGGACATGACATGACTATCCTGTGTACAACCCCAAACGCACTGACCCCATCCCCAGAAGAAGAGGTAACGTCCTTGAGTGATGTTTACTCTTCTCCTGGTTATCCTGTAACTTAAATACTATGATGTAGAATTAACAATGCTGAAATAGCATGATTTACAGTCAATATATCTTATATTACATGAGAAGAGAATTAAAGGAAAGAAAACAAAGATATTTGCTTAATATATCGATTATACACACAAATGTATTCGTAACAAAATAAGGAGGAAATACTCATGACAATTACAGAAACAGGTCATGTGGTCATAGCTGGTATTTATAACTACCTTCTTCTACTGCCCATTCTGTATTCACTTTGCCTTCACCAAGCACCTCAACTGGTTGTGGTTCTTTACCTGGCGGGGTGACTCCACCTTCATTGCTGAAGGTCTCAGGTTATGGATAATGGATCCAGCCCATATATACCGTACAGTGGTAAAGAATGCATGTGTATGGATGTCCATTGCTAGTTCTGCCTGAATAGGGCTGTTGTGGTTTTCCACTGACCTTCATCACAGGGCATGATAATACTAAGAGACACCCTAAGGGATCTCCTGTGTTCCAGGCATACTCTTCCTTATCTCCATCATGGAGTAGTAGTCCAATTCCCCCTTGGTAGTCAGGATCTATCACCCCAGTAACTCCCTTCCTTACCCATTGATTCAGAGGCATGAGGAACACCAAGTGGCTGGGTGGCAGTCTTAACTTCCAGTTCAATGGAATCATTGTTGTGTCTCCTGGTGGAAGCATTTCTTCCTTTGCAATTAAAGCCTCTAGGCCAGGCAGCACATAAAGTCATAGGAATAGGAAGCAAAAATATTGCTATTGGGTTACTAGGGGGTAATAGTGAGTGGTACTACTCCTGTTTTCACCCCTTGATTCCTGGACCCATGAATCCTGGCTACCGGAGAAAAGCACCATATATTGGACACTGATACAGAGCATACACAGCCTCTTGAAGAAGTTTGCCCCAGCCCTGCAAGGTACTGACAGCTAGCTGGCACTGAAAAGGAGTCTTCAAAAGGCCATTCCACAATTCTATCAAGCCAGCTGCTTCAGGATGGCGGAGGACATGGTAAGACCAGTGAATTCCTTGAGCGCGGGCCACTCGCCACAGTTCTCTTGCTGTGCAGTGAGTTCCTTGATCTGTAGCAATGCTGTATGGAACACCATGGTGGTGGATAAGGCATCCTGTAAGTCCACGGATGGTAGTTTTGGCAGAAACATTGTGTGTAGGGAGCGCAAATCCATATCCAGTGTGAGTTTCTATTCCAGTTGGGATGATGGAAGCAGTCTAATGTAATCAACCTGCCACCAGGCAGCTGGCTGATCACCCTGGGGAATGGTGCCATACTGGGGGCTCAGCGTTGATCTCTGCTCCTGCCAGATTGGGCACTCAGCAGTGGCTGCAGCCAGGTTGGCTTGGATTGTGGAAGGCCATGTTGCTGAGCGCATGTAGAACCTCCATCCCTGCCACCATGGCCACTTTGTTTGTGAGCCCGTTGGGTGACAACAGGGGTGGCTGGGGAAAAGGGCTGACCGGTATCCATAGAACGGGTCGTTCTATCCACTTGATTATTAAACTCTGCCACTGCTGAGGTCACCCTTTGATGAGCATTCACACAGGACACTAATATATTCACATTTTTTGTCTAGAGACGTCTATTCATATACCTCTTCCTCAAATTTCTTTGTCACCAATTTTCCAACCATATTCCTTCCAAGTCCCTGACCATCCATCCAGTCCTTGGCTGCAGCCGTGAATCAGCGTAGAATTGCACATCTGGCCATATCTCCTTCTAAGCAAATGAGCAAGCAGGTGCACCGTCTGAAGCTCTGCCCACTGGGAGGACTTCCCTTCACCACTGTCCTTCAGGGATGGCCCAGACAGGAGCTGTAGTGCTGCAGCTGTCCACTTTCCAGCGGGACCTGCATGTCATGCAGAACTGTCTGTAAAGCAGGCCTGAGTCTTTTCTCCCTCTGTCATCTGATTGCAGGGAACTCCCCACAAGGCCACAGCTGAGGGCCGGGAGAGAGAAGGCAGTATAGCAGGAGTGGGGACCATGGGCATTTGGCCCATTTCTGCATGTAACTTACTTGGGCCTTCGGGGCCTGCCCAGGCCCAATTACAAAGATAGCATTTTCATTTGATGATAGAGTGTTGCTGTGCGTGGCTGACTGTATGGTTTGGTGGGTCAGATAACAGTCAGTTCACGATGGGCAGCTCAGGTCGCATGATAAATTGGTGGCTGATAGTCAAAGATTCAGTTTCTACCCAAGGCCTAGTAGAAGGTCAATGGCTGTTTCTCGAAAGGAGAGTAGTTATCCATGGAGGGTGACAGGCCTTGCTCCAAAATCCTGAAGGCCTGGGACGTGATTTGTTATAGAGGCCTGACACAGGCTCTAAACAGCACCCTATCTGCCACCGACACTTCAAGCCTCACTGGATCTGCTGGATCGCATGGCCCAGTGGCAGAGCAGCTGGCACAGAAGCCTGCACCTATTGCAGAGCCTTCTCCTGTTCTGGGCCCCATTGAAAACCAGCAGCTTTCCAGTTCACTTGGTAAACGGGCCAGAGTAACACACTCACATGAGAAGTATGCTGCCTCCAAAATCCAACGCAGCTCACTAGCATCGTGCCGCATTCTTGGCCGCAGGAGGGGCCGGATACAACAATTTATCCTTTACCTTAGAAGGAATATCTTGACATCCTCCACTCCACTGGACCCCAAGGAATTTCACTGAGGTAGAAGGTCCCTGAATTTTAGTTGGATTTATTTCTCATCCTCTGACACACAAATGTCTTACCAATAAGTCTGGAACAGTTCTTACTTCCTGCTCACTAGATCTAATCAGCATAACGTCATCAATGTAATGGACCAGGGTGGTACCTCGTGGAAGGGAAAGGTGATCAAGATCGCTGCAAATTAAACTGTAACACAGATTGGAGAGTTGATATAACCCTGAGGTAGGACAGGGAAGATGTATTGCTGGCCTTGCCAGCTGAAAGAAACTGCTTTAGTGGTCTTTATTAACAGGTAGAGAGAAAAAGCCATTTGCCAGATTAACAGTTGCATACTAGGTACCAGAGATGTGTTAATTTGCTCAAGCAGTGAAACCACATCTGGCACAGCAGCTTCAACTGGAGTTGCCACTTGGTCAAGCTTATAATAATCCACTGTTACTCTCCAAGATCCACCCGTCTTCTGCACAGGCCAAATAGGAGAGTTGAATGGGGACGTAGTGGGAATCACCATCCCCAACATCCTTCAAGTCCTTGATGGTGGCACCATCTCTGCAATCCTGGCAGGAGTGAGGTATTGCTTTTGGTTTACTATTTTCCTAGGTAGATGCAGTTCTAATGGCTTCCACTTGGTCTTCCCCACCGTAATAGCTCCCACTCCAAAGGTCAGAGGACCAATGTGGAGATTCTTTCAGCTGCTAAGTATGTCTATTCCAATTATGCATTCTAGAACTGGGGAAAAAAACCTCAGGATGGGTTTGGGGACTGACTGGGTCCACTCTGTGAGATGGACCTGAGTTCAAACTCCACTGATTGCTTTACCTCCATAAGGCCCTACTCTGATTGGAGGGCCACAATGATGTTTTGGGTCTCCTGGAATCAATGCTTGTTCACAGCTAGTGTCCAGTAGTTCCTGAAAGGTCTGGATATTTTCTTTTCCTCAATGCAGTTATTCAGGTAAAAGGCCATAAGTCCCTTTGGGAAAGGCTAGATGAAAGATTAACAGTATAAATTTTTTGGTAGTGTACTGGGGTCCTTCCTCAAGGGGACCCAGACTCCCCTTCATTCAAGGAGCTCTGGTAAACTGGCTCAAGTCTGGCCATTGATTGAGGAATCACGACTGTGTATTTTTATGATTTGAGTTAGATTTTTGTTCACTTGACCTAGAACTTTTTGTTTTTTGCTGAGGAAGATTCATCCTGAACTAAGGTCTGTTGCCAATCTTCCTCTTTTTTTGTACGTGAGCCATTGTGACAACAATGGCCACTGAAGATGAGTGGTGTAGGTCTGCACCCAGGAACCAAACCCAGGCTGCCAAACTGGAGCATGCCAAACTTGACCACTAGGCCACTGGGGCTGGCCCAACCTAGAACATTTTTGCTTATACAGATCAAGTAAGAATTTAGTAGGCTTCCTATCTATTTCACATCTAGGAACGTGATGACTTGTTAGCCACCTCCATAGGTCTGTGGGAGTCAGACTATTCTGACTGGTGCTTTGACCCTGTCCATTGCAGCAACTATGCCCACCCTGCCTTTGGTGTTGGGAAGCCAGAAAAGCACTCCTTCGGGCTTGAAATGACAAGCCACCATGAATTCAACTGGAAATCAATTCTGCCAAAAACCCTGTGAGCCCAGAAAAGAACTCAGATGGAATCCCAGCCCTGGCCAACACCATGACTGCAGCCTTGTAAAACCCTGATCAGGTTTGCAGCTATGCTATGCTGGGCCTCTGAAGCGTGGAAACTATGAATAAATATTGTTGTTTTAACCTGTGAAGTTTGTGCTTATTTGTTACAAAACTTGGAAAACTAACTATGAGAATATAGACAGACGCAATGAAAAGAAAAAACATGGATGATTCACACTCTGAATGCAATAATTACAGCAACCTGCTACTCACAAATCTCCTGAGAGTGCTTTAAAAATAATCACACGCTATTACAATGGTAGAAGTTAATTTATAAGTGAGACTTTTAAACACTGGTGTGCTAGTTTGAATGAAAAAATATATATGCTTTCTTGGAAAAGTTTCCATGTCCTTGTAAAAAAAAAAGGTAAACTGTAAATGAATCAAGAATCTTATTTAAAAAATTTTACTAAAGTCAGTCAAACTGACATTCAACTATGAAAGTTGTGGGCATACCATTACTCATATCCTAGAACTTAAGGAGCATTACACCTCTGAGTCCTTCTTGAGGAATCCAGTAGAGAACAAGTTTCAGAGAAGCAAAATGACTAGACAGACACCGACATAAAGACTGGTGGTAAGCATTAAATATTTAGTTATTTCTAGAATCAATTTAAATTAAATTAAATTCCCCTTTTAATTTAGGGTTAAAGGGAGAGTATAGTGTGCTACCTTCTGTCAATATGCTCTGACATTGTAAGGGATAGCACAGCTGTTTAAAAATGAGGGGAGACTCCTCAAGGAGGTGGAGCTTGATGCCCCACCCCGTGAGTGTGGGCTATACTTACTGACTTGCTTCCAAAAAGTAGCTTATGGAAAGGGAGATAACTTTATAATGGACAAACCTGGCAAATGCTACTAAAATATGTTTTTACTAGTGTACCTGTCTCCTAAAACGTCCTAGAAGCAATTACAAGCCCAAGAGCAATATTCATTCCCCACTGTCTAGATTGTGCTGTTAAAATACCACTTCCCAGGAAATAACACCAGGGATTCTTGGAGAAATGACTGATTCGAGAAGCAGGAAATACATAAAATGTATCTGGAATATCTTGCCATATCAGATACCAAGATCATATCAAAAAGAATGAGGAGCCAACTTGAAGATGCTCCAGTGGGTGCTAACACTACAAAAGAGAGAATCAGACCATCAGTAACTCCTGTTGAAAGAATATAATACCACACATAGTCCCACCAAAATGAAAAGACAAATATGAGCTGACCAAGACTGACCAACAGTATCACGTTTAACTGCACAATCAGCAAAAATCAGATTGTGGCAATCTACAAGTTAAAGGATTGAGTTCCTTAACAAATAAAGTTTAAGAAAAAAGAACAGAAGGGCCATCTATAGATTAAAAGATTTAAGACAGATCAAAGACAATAGGAAAACAAGCAAGATAAACTGTAGTGTTTAGAGATACACACTTGGTTCTTAAAACCATAGAGAAATACAAAAGTGTGATTACTATAAATGTGAAGATAGAGGAGTCCATTAACGGCAGAATACATTTACTAAGATAAGTCACATTCTGGGCCATAAAACACATCTTAACAAATCTAATACAATGGAAATCATACAAAAAATGTTTCCAGACCACAGTGGAATTATACTAGAAATCAATAACAGAAAGATAGCTGGAAAATTATAAAATATTTGGAGATTAAACAACAGAGTTCTAAATAACACACAGGTCAAAGAAGAAGTCTCAAAAGAAATGAAATATTTTGAACCAAATGAAAATGAAAATACAAATTTTCAAAATTTGTGGGATGCAATGAAAACAGTGCTTAGAAGGAAATTTATGGCCCTACATACATATAGTAGAAAAGGAGGAAGAGCTAAGATCAATAATCTAAGTTTCCACTTTAGGAAACTAGAGAAAGAATAGTAATTTAAACCTAAAGCAAGTAGTAATAATTATATAAACCACAGCAGAGAGCTGACCCTGATGGTCTAGTGGTTAAAGTTCGGCGCTCTGCCTGCTTCAGCACCTGAGTTTTCCAGTCATGGAGCCACACCACCCGTCTGTCAGCTGCCATGCTGTGGTGGCAACTCACATAGAAGAACTAGAACAACTTACAACTAGAATATACAATCATGCACTGGGGCTTTTGGGAAGGAAAAAGAATCATGGCAGAAATAAATGAAATTGACAATAGGAAATCAATAGAGAAAATCAATGAAATCAAAAGCTGGTTCTTTAAAAATATTAATCAAATTGATAAAACTCTAGCTAGGCTAACCAAGGAAAAAACAAGAGTCACAAATTACTATGATTAAAAATTATAAGGAGGGGAAATTACCACTGACATTACAGAAATAAAAAGAACCATAAGGGAATATTAGAAAGAACTGAATGCCAACAAATTAGATAACAGACAAAATGGACAAGTTCTTAGAAAGACACAAATACCAACACTTACTCAACAAGAAACAAAATCTGAATCGAACTATAATAAGTAAACAAATTGAATTAGCAACCAAAAAACTTCCCACAAAGAAAATTCCAGGACCATATGGCTTCATTGGTGAATTCTAACAAACGTTTAAGGAAGAATTAATACAAATCCTTTACAAACTCTTCCAAAAGTTAGGAGAGCAGGGAAAGCTTCCCAATTCATTCTGAGGCCAGTATTATCCTGATGCCAAAAGAGACAAAGATCTCACAGGAAAAAAGAAGAGAGCAATATCTTTCACGAATTTGTTGTTAAGTGCCATTGAGTCGATTCTGACTCCTAGCAACCCTGTGTACAGTGCAGCAAAACTGCCCAGTCTTTCCATGCCGTCCTTTCATCTTCTGGCACTATATCAGACAATGCTCTGTGGCTATTCATAGGGTTTTCAGGGCCAATTTTTTCTGAAGTGGGTGGCCAGGTCCCTCTTCCTAGTCTGCCTAATCTAGAAGCTCCCTTGAAACCTGTATACTATGGTTGACCCTGCTGGTATTTTTAAATACTGTTGGCATAGCTTTCAGCATCACAGCAACATGCAGCTGCCACAGTATCACAACTGACAGGAAGCAACACTAGGAAGCTTCCTGACAACTTGGGAAGCAACCCTAGGCTACAGCAGTGAGAGTACCAAATCTTAACCACTAGACCACCAGGGCTGGCTATATTTTATAAATATATACCAAAAAACCAAAAAAATATATTAGCAAATCAAATCCATTCATAAATAAAAAGAATTACACATCATGACCAAATGAGACATATCCAAAGGAATGCAAGGTTGGTTTAACACCTGAAAATCAATTAATGTAATACACCATATCAATAAGATAAAGGACAAAAACCACACGATCATGTCAATTCATGTAGAAAAAGCATTTGACAAAAATCCAACACCCCTTGATGATAAAAACACTCAACAAACTAGGAACAGAAGGAAACTTAATCTCATAAAGGGTATCTATGAAAACCCCACATCTAACACAATACTTAATGGTGAAAGACTAAATGGTTTTCCCCTAAAATCAGGAACAAGACAAGGGTGTTCTCTCTTATCACATTTATTCAATATTTACTTAAAGTTATAGCTAGGACAATTAGACAAGAAAATGAAATAAAAGGTGTCCCAGATTAGAAAGAAAGAAGGAAAACTATTCCTTTTTACATATGATGTGATCTTGTATATAGAAAATCCTAAGGAATCCACTGAAAAACTATTAGAACTAACAAACAAGTTTAATGAATTTGTAGAACACAAGATCAATATCCAAAAATCCACTGTAGCAACGTCAGGGAAGATGGTGGAGTAGGAAGCTCCAGGAGCCCACCCCTCCATGGAAGCAACAGTCAAATTGGCAGGAACCGTATGAAGCAAATAACTCGTAACTTGAGTGTAGTAGAAGACTTTAGCATCCGGGAACGAGCTGGATGAAGAGGCTGGTAAATTGTAGTCAACTTTAGCTTTAGTGAGATGGCGGCTACCATTCCCTATCCTCCAGCCACAGAACAAGAAACTATGGGGACAGCAGCCCACGTTCCTAATGTGGTTTACAGGAGCCAGAGTGGGCAATAAAAATAAAGACTTTGTCCCCTAAAAGTCAGGGTTGTGGTTTCTGATTGCTGTTTTTGATCAGTGAGACGCAGGCATGGAGGTTGACTGCTGTTTCAACCCCCATGGGCTGAAATGCCTCCCAGCCATGAGAGAATTTAAACAGACTATGTATTTTTTTCTCTCTCTTGGGAGCCAGATATTTAAGGAAATCTTTGTTAGATCACTGGCTGACTGTAGAGACAACAGAAAAGACACTTGAGTGAACACATACAACAAAGAAAAAACACTGAAAAATAGTATGGAAAAGCCACAAAAGGATGGATCCAGCCACCAACAAACAAAATGCAGCAATCCCTGATGAGTGGGAGAATTAGGTTTCCAGTTACCAAAACATTGATGCTCAAAATGTCCACTTCTCAACAAAAAATTACAAAACATACAAAGAAATAGAAAAGTATGGACCATTCACAGGAAATAAAGAGTTTGATGGAAACCATCCCTGGGGAAGCCCAGATATTGGAATTATTAGTCAAAGACATTACATAAATGATCTTAAATATGTTTAAGGAGCTAAAGGAAACCATGGACAAAGAACTGAAGGAGGGGCTGACACAGTGGTGCAGCGGTTAAGTGCACACGTTCCGCTTCTCAGCAGCCCGGGGTTCGCTGGTTCAGATCCCGGGTGCGGACATGGCACTGCTTGGCAAAAGCCATGCTGTGATAGGGGTCCCATGTATAAAGTAGAGGAAGATGGGCATGGATGTTAGCTCAGGGCCAGTCTTCCTCAGCAAAAAGAGGAGGATTGGCAGTAGTTAGCTCAGGGCTAATCTTCCTCAAAAAAAGAAAAAGAACTAAAGGAAATCAGTAGAGATAGAGCAGAGGGTTCGTATACTATTAGCACTAAGTTGATATTATTCAAAGCATATTGTCATAAGTTTAGGATGTTAATTGTAATTCCCAAGATAATGCCTAAGAAAATAACTTAAAAACTATACAGAAAAAGAAAGAAGGGAATCAAAATAGTACACTACAAAAAACAAATGACTACAAAAAGAGGGCAGTAATGGAGGAACTGAGGAACAAAAAACAAATAGCTAAATGACAGAAGTAAATCTTTATCAGTAATCACATTAAATGTAAGTAGATTAAACTCTTCTATTAAAAGAGAAAGATTAGCAGATTGGATTTTAAAAAACCCAGAACCCATCTATATGCTGTCTACAACACACTAACTTTAGATGTAAAGAAAAAAAAAGGTTGAAAGTAAAAGGGTGGAAAAAGATATTCCATGCAAATAGCAAGCAAAAGAGAGCTGAAGTGGCTATATTATTATCAGAAATAGACTTTAAATGAAGAAAGATTAGAAGAGACAAAGAAAGACATTTCCTATTGATAAAGCTTTCAATACAGAAAGAAGATATAACAATTATAAACATATTCATACCTAAGGAGCCCCAAAATATATGAAGCAAAAATTGACAGAATTGAAAGGAGAAATAGACAGTTCCACGATAACGGCTGGAGACTTCCATACTCCCCTTTCAATAACGTATATAAGAGGCAGACAGCAGACAGATAGGGAAGAGGTAACTGAGCAATGCTATAAACTGATTAGACCTAACAGACATAGAGAACACTCGGAACAGGAGAAAATACATTCTTCTCAAATACATATCGACCATTCTCCAGCATAGGCCATGTGTTAGGCCACAAAACAAGTCTCAGAAAATTTAAATAGACTGAAATTATACATAGTATCTTTTCCAATCACAGTAGAATAAAACATGGGAATGAAAACGGAAAGAAAACTGGAAAATTTACAAATACGTGGAAATTAAAAAACACTCTTAACCAACCAATGGGTCAAAGAAGAAATAAGGAAAATTAGAAAAGACCTTGAAACTAATGAAAAGAAAAACAGAGCAGAGCAAAACTTGCGGCTGCAGTGAAAGCAGCGCTCACAGGGAAATTTACAGCTGTAAATGAGTATGTTGAGAAAAGAAGGAATATCTCAAATCAGTAATCTAATTCTACTTCTTAAGGAATTGAAAAAAAGAACTAAATTCAAAGCTAGCAAAAGGAAATAATAATAGAGCAGAGATAGAAAAGAGAGAAAGAGAAAATCAACAAAATTCAATGTTGGTTCTTTGAAAGATTCAACAAAATCGATAAGCCTTTCTCTAGATTGAGAATAAAAGAAGAGTCAAATAAGAAACAAACGTACAGACATTCCTACCAATTTTATAGAGATGAAAAGGATTATGAAATAATACCATTAACAGTTGTACACCAAGAAATTAGATAATCTAAGCTAGAGGAACTGAACAAATTCCTAGAAACATGTTCTACCAAAACTTACTCAAGAAGAAATGGAGGTTTGCAGAGGCCACCATGAGAGGCTAGTGGGCATCATCGAGGCCTGTGGGGGGTGAAGGGACCCCACACAATTCTATGGTCAGGCCTACACATTCCTGTCCTTGAAGGTAAAATCTTCAATTGACTGTTCCTCTGTAAAGATCTTCCTATCAAAAAACCCAGCGCTTGTGTAACTGCATGAGAACTTGTGGGCTGGGGAACAGCATTTCATGAATGAATCTGTCCAACCAGACAATGATCTCTTTGGACTCATGACCTTGCATTTGCAATCAGATTGTGTCACCTCCTAGCACAGGGCTCTGAAGACTTTAAATAGTTTTCCAATGATACTTACAGAAAGACAACCCCCAGGGAAACGGTCCATCGGTATATACTGGATCTCTAGGGAACACTAGAATTACCAGTGAAGAATATATTGAATGGCACCAGGTTAATTATGCAGCATTTTTCTATGGCTTGACACTAAAAATCCTAGAACCACATCGTGGTTTGGCAATGAAGTGTTCCTTTAGAGTCAACGACAACACACAAAACCTACAAATTCATGCAGGGCACATCTTGACGTTTTCAAAAAGGAAGAAACATGAAGATGCATTCTGTGTTGTGGGGATAACAATGACTGATCTTTACTCAAGAGGCTCCTGGGATTCTTCCTCCGGACAGGCCTCGTTGACAGATGGTGTGCAAATATCAGCTTTGCCACAGACAGCAGTAATTTTTATAGCTCATGATATGCAGACAAAGTGAAGGTGCTCCAGAAAACATCTTCAATTGACTATTCAATTTTTGATAAATATTATATTCCTGCAATGACTAGTATTTTGCTGCTTCAATCCTGTAGGATTTTAACCTATGAGATTGAACACATACTTGGACTGCAACATTGTCAGGGGCCTACATGCCTAATGCAAGGCTCCAGCCACTTGGAAGAGGTTAAACATCACCCTCTGAACCTTCGGCCTATCCATTTATGCAAGTTGCACTGTGCTAGTGGCTTCAACGTATCGCAGAAAGATAGAAACTGCTGGTGAGGTGGAGTAACAACGAATCTGTTGACATACCTGGACTCACTCTGAAACAGTCCTGAGGACAACGTGAATTTGACGAAACTTGTGGGAAATTTTAAGGAGTGGAAAGAGTTGATAAAAAAAGGCCTCAAAGTCCTGCAAAAACAAGGACTTTCAAATAGGAGTAATTAAAATAAAACACTTGCACATAATAAGAGAAAATATGAATAGACTTATGCTATAGACTAGATGTTTGTGTCCCCCAAAAATTCATATGTTGAAATCTTACCCCTGACATGATGGTATTAGGAGATGGGGCCTTTGGGAGGTAACTAGGTAATTAGATAATTAGTGTCCTTATAAGAAGAGACATGAGAGAGCTTGCTTCCTCTCTCTGCTATCCCCCTTGTGAGGATACAAGAAGATGGGCATCTGAAAACCAGGAACAGTGGTCTCCCCAGACATCAGACAGGCAGCAGCTTAATCGGCTCAGCCTCCAGAAGCATGAGAAATAAGTGTTTGTTGTCTGAGCCACCCAGTCTATGATATTCAGTTATAGCACCCCAAATGAAGATAACCTATAAGTGGTAAGGAGATTGAATTAGTAATGGAAAACCCCCACAACAAAGAAGATCCAGAATCAGATGGCTTCACTACTAAATTCTACCAAACACTTAAAGAAGAATCAATCCCAATTATTTGCAAACTCCTCCAACAAACTGATGAAGAGGGAATACTCCTAAATGACTCATTTTATGAGGCCAGCATTACCCTGATAGCAAAACTACACAAAGGCACTAAAAGAAAAGATACAGACAAAAATGTTTTATGAATATAGATGCAAATACCCAACAAAATACTAGGGAATCAAACTCAGCAGCATATAAAAAGGACCACCCCATAACAAGTGGAATTTACTCCTGGAATGCAAGGATGGTTTGACGTGTTAAATTAATTAATGTAGTAAATCACATTAACAGAAGGAAGAAATAAAATCACACAATCATCTCAATTGATGCAGAAAAAGCATTTAACAAAACAATGTAAAAACACCCAATAAAGTAGGAATAGTAGGGAAATTCCTCAACATGATAAAAGCCATATATGAAAAACCCACAGCTAACATCATACTCAATGGTGAAAAACCAAATGCATTTCCTCTAAGATCAGGAACAAGGCAACAGTGTCAGCTTTCACCACTTCTATTCAATATAGTTCTGGAAGTTCAAACCAGAGCAATTGGCAAGAAAAGTAAATAAACGGCACCCAAGTTGGAAAGGAGGAAGTAAAGTCATCTTAGTATGCAAATGACATGATCTTACACGTAGAAAAACCTAATGATTTCACAAAAAAACTGTTGGAGCTAATAAACATATTCAGAGCGAGTGGGCAGAGCAAAATGGCAGGGTGAGCTGACCCGGAACTATCTCCCCTCCAAACTACAACAAAAGACTGGAAAAAAACTGAATTTCTGCTACTAAACCTAATGCCAGGATGTCAGAGACCTATGGTACCAAAAAGATGGAGGACGGAGACCCTGCATGAGGCCTCAGAGGAGCTGGAACAGGGTAGGAGAGAACTTCGCTCCCTCCCCTAGAGACTGGGATCGCTGCCATGGGTGCAGGAAGGAGCGGGGGAGGGGCCGCACAACTGGGGATCGTCCAGGACTCCCACTGTCAGTACAGTGGAAACCCGCTGACGAGGGAAAGCTTCCGTGCGCAGGGACCCCATAAACCCAGGGCCCCGGGACCAGAGAACAGAACTGATCCGAATCCAGATCGATGCCGAGAAAAACAGCCACTCCCCCCCCCCCCCCCCCCCCCCCCCCCCCCCCCGCAAACCACGCTGGGAACCGCCATCTTGCCCGAAGGTGGAGAGCTCAGAACGTGCAGCTCTCGACCCCCATCTAATGGCGGCAGGCTGTAACTGCAACCGAATTCTACCATCATGCGAAAAAACCACTTCTCTACCACCCAGCAATTTATAAAAGCTCCAGACCAGAAGGAAAACAATAACACAGAATTAAGTCCTGAGAACTTGGAAATAGGTAAACAAAGTGAAAATGAGTTCAGAGCAGCTATAATAAAAAAACTCAATGAGGTAGAGAGAAAGATAGAGAAACAAGCCAACGAGTTCTGGAGTTACTTCACAAAAGAGATTGAAATTATAAAGAAGAATCAAACAGAATTACTAGAGATGAAAAACACAATGGACCAGATAAAACAGAATACAGATTCCCTGAATGCCCGTGTAGACACCATAGAGGAGAAAATTAGCATAATCGAAGATAGGCAGGCTGAATGGCTCCAGACAGAGGAAAAAAGAGAACAAAGAATTAAAAAAAATGAGGAAAATCTGTGAGAGATAGTGGATTCAATGAGGAGAAAGAATTTAAGGGTCAAAGGAATTCCCGAGAATGTGGAAAAGGAAAATGGAGCAGAAAGTGTGCTTAATGAAATTATAAAAGAGAACGTCCAAAATCTAGGGATTGAGGGAGAAATGTGTGTAGAGGAAGCTTTCAGATCTCCTAGATTTGTCAATGTAAAAAGACCTACTACAAGGCACATAGTAGTAAAAATGGCAAAAATGAAAGACAAAGAAAGAATACTCAGGGCAGCAAGACAGAAGAAAATAACCTACAAAGGAACTCCTGTCAGACTTTCAGCAAATTTCTCTACAGAAACCTTACAAGCTAGGAGAGAATGGAGTGACATATTCAAAACTTTAAAAGATAAAAATCTTCAGCCAAGAATACTCTATCCAGCAAGAATATCCTTCAGATATGAGGGAGAAATTAAATCTTTTCCAGACAAACAAAAGTTAAGGGAATTTGTAACCCAAAGGCCTCCACTACAAGAAATACTCAAGAAGGCTCTCATACCTGAAAAAAGAAAAAAGGGAGAAAGGGGTCACAAACCACAGAGTAGGGAGACAGATAGATAGAATCAGAATAGGATAGCAAATATTCAACTATAGCATTAGGATAAAGGTAAGGAAACTACCAAAGCAAAGATGATCTTATCACTCTAACTACAAACTCATAACACGAGTTGGAATAAGAAATGAAAACAATTTAGGAGGGGAAGAGCAAAGGGACTAAATCAGTCTAGGCCAAGTAAATAAGAGACCACCAGAGAACAGACTATATTATACACGAGATTCTAAATACAAACTTCAGGGTAGCCACTAAACTAAAAAACAGAACAGAGCCCCAAACCTTAGAAACCCAGCATAAGAAACTGCAGTATTCAATGGGTAGTCTAAAGCACACAGGAAAAGAAACGCAGGAAATCCAGATAACAAGCAACAGATTGACAGCATTAAGTCCACATGCATCAATAATCACTCTCAATGTAAACGGATTGAACTCTCCAATAAAAAGACACAGAGTGGCAAAATGGATTAAAGAACAAGATCCAACAATTTGTTGCCTCCAGGAAACACACCTCAGGCCGAAGGACAAACACAGGCTCAGAGTGAAGGGGTGGAGGACCATACTTCAAGCTAATAGCAAGGAAAAAAAAGCAGGTGTTGCAATTCTTATATCAGACCAAGTGGATTTCAAAATAAGTCAGGTAAAGAGAGACATGGAGGGACAATATATAATGATCAAAGGGACACTTCATCAGGAAGAAATAAAGCTTATAAATATCTATGCACCCAACATAGGAGCACCAAGATTCATAAAGCAACTATTAACAGACCTAAAGGAAGATGTTAAAAACAACACAATAATAGTAGGGGACCTCAACACCCCACTCACATCAATGGACAGATCATCCAGACAGAAAATCAACAAGGAAATAGTGGAGCTAAATGAAAAACTAAAACAATTGGACTTAATAGACATATATAGATCACTCCACCCTGAAGGAGCTGAATACACATTCTTCTCAAGTGCACATGGAACATTCTCAAGGATAGACCACATATTGAGAAACAAGGCAAGCCTCTACAAATTTAAAAAAATTGAAATAATAACAAGCATCTTCTCCGAACATAATGCTATAAGGCTAGAAATTAATTACAAGAAAAAAGCTGAGAAAGGCACAAAGATGTGGAGACTAAACAATACACTACTGAACAACCAATGGATCATTGAGGAAATTAAAGAAGAAATCAAAAAATACCTGGAAACAAATGAAAATGATAACATGCCATACCAACTCATAAGGGATACAGCAAAAGCTGTATTAAGAGGAAAATTCATTGCAATACAGGCACATCGTAACAAACAAGAAAAATCCCAAATAAGCAATCTTAAACTACACCTAACTGAACTAGAGAAAGAAGAACAAATAAAGCCCACAGTCAGCAGAAGGAGAGAAATAATAAAAATCAGAGCAGAAATAAATACTATTGAAATGAAAAAGGCGGTAGAAAGGATCAACGAAACAAAGAGCTGGTTCTTTGAGACGATAAAATTGACAAACCCCTAGCCAGACTTACAAAGAAAAAAAGGGAGAAAGCTCAAATAAACAAAATCAGAAATGAAAGAGGAGAAATAACAACAGACTCTGCAGAAATACAATGGATTATAAGAGAATACCATGAAAAACTATATGCCAACAGAATGGATAACCTAGAGGAAATGGATAAATTCTTGCACTCCTACAATCTCCCAAAGCTTAGTCAAGAAGAAGCAGACAATTTGAACAGACCAATCACAAGGAAAGAGATTGAAACAGCAATCAAAAACATCCCAAAGAATAAAACCCCAGGACCAGATGGCTTTCCTGGGGAATTCTACCAAACTTTCAGAGAGGGTTTAATACCTATCCTTTTCAAGCTATTCCAAAAAATGAGGGAGGACGGAACACTTCCTAACACATTCTATGAGGCCAACATCACGCTGATACCAAAGCCTGACAAGGACACCACGAAAAAGGAGAACTACAGGCCAATATCACTGATGAACATAGATGCAAAAGTTCTCAACAAAATTTTGGCAACCAGAGTTCAGCAGTTCATCAAAGGGATCATACATCATGATCAAATGGGATTCATACCAGGGACACAGGGATGGTTCAACATCCGCAAATCAATCAACGTGATACACATCACAACGTGATACACATCAACAAACTGAGGAATAAAAACCACATGATCATCTCAATAGATGCAGAGAAATCATTTGACAAGATCCAACAGCCATTTATGATAAAAACTCTGAACAAAATGGGCATAGAAGGGAACTATCTCAACATAATAAAGGCCATATATGACAAACCCACAGCCAACATCATACTCAATGGGCAAAAACTTAGCGCCATCCCCCTGAGAACAGGAACGAGACAAGGATGCCCTCTATCACCACTCTTATTTAACATAATACTGGAGGTCCTGGCCAGAGCAATCAGGCAAGAAAAAGGAATAAAAGGAATCCAAATAGGGAGGGAAGAAGTGAAACTCTTGCTGTTTGCAAACGACATGATCTTATATATAGAAAACCCCAAAGAATCCATTAGAAAACTCTTAGAAGTAATCAACAACTACAGCAAAGTTGCAGGGTATAAAATCAATTTGCATAAATCAGTAGCATTTCTATATTCTAATAACGAACTAACAGAAAAAGAACTCAAGAACACAATACCATTCACAATTGCAACAAAAAGAATAAAATACCTCAGGGTAAATTTAACTAAGGAAGTGAAGGACCTATATAATGAAAATTACAAGGCCTTTCTGAGAGAATTGGATGACGACATAAGGAGATGGAAAGACATTCCATGTACATGGATTGGAAGAATAAACATAGTTAAAATGTCCATTCTACCTAAAGCAATCTACAGATTCAACGCTATCCCAACCAGAATCCCAATGACATTCTTTACAGAATTAGAACAAAGAATCCTAAAATTCATATGGGGCAACAAAAGACCCCCAATTGCTAAAGCAATCCTGAGAAAAAAGAACAAAACGGGAGGCATCACAATCCCTGACTTCAAAACATACTACAAAGCTACAGTAATCAAAACAGTATGGTACTGGTACAAAAACAGGTGCACAGATCAATGGAACAGAATTGAAAGCCCAGAAATAAAACCACACATCTATGGACAGCTTATCTTCGACAAAGAGGCTGAGGGCATACAATGGAGAAAAGAAAGTCTTTTCAAGAAATGGTGCTGGGGCCGGCTCCGTGGCCGAGTGGTTAAGTTCCTGTGCTCCGCAGCGGCGGCCCAGGGTTCGGACCCTGGGCACGGACATGGCACCGCTCGTCAGGCCACGTTGAGACGGCGTCCCACATCTCACAACTAGAAGGACATGCAACTAAGATATACAACTGTGTACAGGGGGGGTTTGGGGAGATAAAGCAGAAAAAAAAAAAGATTGGCAACAGTTGTTAGCCCAGGTGCCAATCTTGGGAAAAAAAACAAAAAACAAATGGTGCTGGGAAAACTGGAAAGCCACATGTAAAAGAATAAAAATTGACCATTCTTTTTCACCATTCACCAAAATAAACTCAAAATGGATCAAAGACCTAAAGGTGAGACCTGAAATCATAAAGCTTCTAGAAGAAAACGTAGACAGTACACTCTTTGACATCAGTATTAAAAGGATCTTTTCAGACACCATGTCTTCTCAGAGAGGGAAGCAATAGAAAGAATAAACAAATGGGACCTCATCAGACTAAAGAGCTTCTTTGTCAAGGCAAAGGAAAACAGGATTGAAACAAAAAAACAACCCACTAACTGGGAAAAAATATTTGCAAGTCATATATCTGACAAAGGCTTAATATCCATAATATATAAAGAACTCTCACAACTCAACAACAAAAAAATCAAACAACCCGATCAAAAAATGGGCTGGAGACATGAACAGACATTTCTCCAAAGAAGATATACGGATGGCCAATAGGCACATGAAAAGATGCTCATCATCGCTGATCATCAGGGAAATGCAAATCAAAACTACACTAACATATCACCTTATACCGATTAGAATGACAAAAATATCTAAAACTAATAGTAACAAATGTTGCAGAGGTTGTGGAGAAAAAGGAACCCTCATACACTGCTGGTGGGAATGCAAACTGGTGCAGCCACTGTGGAAAACAGTATGGAGATTCCTCAAAAAATTAAAAATAGAACTACCATACGATCCAGCCATTCCACTACTGGGTATCTATCCAAAGAGCTTGAAGTCAGCAATTCCAAAAGTCCTATGCACCCCAATGTTCATTGCAGCAGTATTTACAATAGCCAAGACATGGAAGCAACCTAAGTGTCCATCAACAGATGAATGGATAAAGAAGATGTGGTATATATATATATACAATGGAATACTACTCAGCTGTAAAACAGAACAAAATCATTCCATTTGCAATAACATGGATGGACATTGAGGGAATTATGTTAAGTGAAATAAGTCAGTTAGAGAAGGATAATCTCTGTATGACTACACTCATATGAGGAATTTAAAACTGTGGGACAAGAGAACAGATTAGTGGATACCAGGGGAAAGGTGGGGTGGGGGGTGGGCACAAAGGGTGAAGTGGTCCACCTACAACACGAACGACAAACATTAATGTACAACTGAAATTTCACAAGATTGTAACCTATCATTAACACAATAAAAAAAAATATTCAGAAAACCTGCAGGATACAAATCAACACATGAAAATTCCATCCTCATGGACTGGAGGAATTAGCATAGTTAAAATGTCTATACTTCCTAAAGTAATCTACAGATTCAACGCAATCCCTATCAAAGTTCCAATGACATTTTTCACAGAAATAGAAGAAAGAATCCTAAAATTTGCATGGAACAACAAAAGACCCTGAATAGCCAAAGGATTCCTGAGACAAAAGAACCAAGCTGGAGGTATCACACTCCTTGATTTCAAAATATTCTACAAAGCTATCGTAACCAAAACAGCATGGTACTGGCACAAAAACAGACATGCAGATCAATGGAATAGAATCAAGAGCCCAGAAATAAACCCACACATCTATGGACAGCTAATCTTTGACAAAGGAGCCAAGAACATACAATGGAGAAAGGAAAGTCTCTTCAATAAGTGGTGTTGGGAAAACTCAATGGCCACATGCAAAAGAATGAAAGGAGACCATTATATTGCACCAGACACAAAAATTAACTCAAAATGGATTAAAGACTTGAATGTAAGACCTGAAACCATAAAACTTCTAGAAGAAAACATAGGCAGTACACTCTTCAATATCAGTCTTAACAGCATATTTTCAAATACCATGTCAGACTGGGCAATGGAAACAAAAGAAAAAATAAACAAATGGGACTACATCAGTCTAAAATGCTTCTGCACAGCAAAGAAAACTATTAAAAAAATGAAAAGACAACCTAACAATTGGGAGAAAATATTTGCAAACCATATATCTGATAAGGAGTTAATATCCAAAATACAGAAAGAACTCATACAACTCAACAACAAAAAACCAAACAACCAAATTAAAAAATGGGCAGACATTTGAACAGACATTTTTCCAAAGAAGATATACAGATGGCCAACAGGTAAATGAAAAGATGTTCAACATCACTAACTATTAGGGAAATACAAATCAAAAGTACGAGATATCATCTCATGCCCGTCAGAATGGCTATAATTAAGAAGACAAGAATTAACAAGTGTTGAAGAGAATGTGGAGAGAAGGGAACCCTGATACACTGCTGGTGGGAATGTAAACTGGTGCAGCCACTATGGAAAACAGTATGGAGATTCCTGAAAAAATTAAGAATAGAACTATCAATATGATCCAGCTATTCCACTTTTGGTCATTTATCCAAAGAACATGAAAACATGGACGCATAAAGATATTTGCACCCCTGTGTTCACTGCAACATTACTCACAAGAGCCAAGACTTGGAAGCAACTTAAGTGCCCATCAATGGATGAACGGATAAAGAAGATGTGGTATATATACATAATGGAATACTACTCGGCCGTAAAGATGAAATTCAGCCATTTGCTCAACATGGATGGACCTTGAGGGAATTACACTAAGTGAAGTAAGTTAGAGGGAGAAGTCAAAGACTGCATGCTTTCACTCATAAGTAGAAGATAACAACAACAACAACAAACACATAGATACAGAGATGAGATTGGTGGTTACCAGAAAGAAAGTGCGGAGGGAGGATGGAGAAAGGGTTGCTAGGGCACAGGTGCACAGTGATGGATGGCCATTGGTCTGTGAGTGGTGAACAGGACGTAGTCTACACAGAAAATGAAATATAATCATGTATATTTGAAATTTATATCATGTTATAAACCAGTATTACCTCAATACAAAAATTAAGAAACAAGTCAGTTATAATTTTATACACTTGCAATGAACAAGTCAAAAGCAAATCTAAAAAACAATTCCATTTACAACAGCTTCAGAATGAATAAAATACCTTAGCAATGTAAAATAGTAAAGCCACTATGGAAAATAGTTTGGTGGTTCCTCAGAAAGCTAAACACAGAATCATCATATGATTCAGAAATTCCACTCCTAGATTTATACCCAAAGGAACTGAAACCAGGCACTCGAACAGATGCTTGTATGCCAACGCTCATTACAGCCTTATTTACACAGCCGGAAGGTGGAAACAGTGCAAGTGGCCATCAACAGATACAAGCATACCTCCTTCCACTGCGCCTCGCGGAGACTGCGTGCTTCACAACTCCCTCCACCAGCGAAAAGATTACGACTCTTTGAAGGCTTAGATGATGCTTAGTATTATTTAGTAATAAAGTATTTTTAAAGTAAGATATGTACATTGTTTTTTAGACATAATTCTATTGCACACTTTAAATAGCCTACAGTATAGTGTAGATATAACTTCTGTATGCACTGGGAAAACAAACAATTCATGTGACTCGCTTTACTGTGATCTTCTCTTTATCGTGGAGGTCTGGAACTGAACCTGCGACATCTCCAAGGTACGCCTGTAAGTGGATGCAATAAAATGTGATATACACATATATCAGAACATTATTCAGACAGAAAAAGGAATGAAGTTCTGACGCATGCTCCAACCTGGATGAAAACCTTCAAAACCTTAAGCGAAATAATCCAGACACAAAAGGACAAATATTGTATGATTCCACTTATACGAGGTACCTAAAATAGGCAAAGCCATAGACACAGAAAATAGTTTAGAGATTACCAGGGGTTGGGGTAGGGGGAATGAGGAGTTATTGCTTAATGGTTACAAAGGGGTAATGGAAATATTTTGGAAACAGACAGTGGTGATGTTTGCATAATACTGTGAATGCAATTAATGCCACGGAATTGTTACTTCAAATGGTTAAAATGGCAAATTTCCTGTTATATGTTTTTTTACTACAATTAAAAAATTAATTATATATCAAAAACCATTGAAATGGATGAACTATATGGTATGTGAATCATATTTCAGTCAAACTCTTTCAAAATAAATAAATAATAAATATAATATTTAAAAAATCAATTGTATACACAGTAGCAATGAGGAAACAAAAAATGAAATTACGAAAGCTGTTCCATTTACAATAGTATCAAAATAATAAAAGTTAAAAATGAATTTAGCAAATGAAAAACTTCTACTCTGAATACTATAGAATACTGTTGAAAGAAATTAAATGAGTAGTAAATCAATGGAAAGACAATCCACGTTCATAGATCAGGAGACTTAGTAAAGCGGCGAAATTTCCAATTTAGCTACAGATTCAACACAACACCTACCAAAATCCAGAGGGCTTCTTTGCAGAAACTGACAGGCTGATTCACCTGGAAATTCAAGGGACCCAGAACAACCTTGAAAAAGAGTAACAAAATGCAGAACTCACACTTCACAGTTTTAAAGCTTACCACAAAGTTTCAGTAAACAAGACGGTGTGGTAGTAGCCTAAGGCTAGACACACAGACCAACGGAACAGAACTGAGGGTCCAGACACAAGCCTTCACATATACAACGAACTTCTCTGCGACAAATGGCCAGGACAATTCACTGGTGAAGGAACCGTCTTTTCAACAAACGATGATGGGACAACTGGCCAGCCACATGCAGAAGAAGAAAGTTGGACACCCTTCTTCACATCAGATGCAAAAATTAACTCAAAATGGATTAAACTCCTAAGTGGGAGTAACAGTACAGACAGGGTACAGGGCCTGTTTGGGGACAAGGAAAATATTCTAAAAGATATAGTAAAAGTCATTGAATTGTACAGTTCAATAGGTGAATTGTATGTTACGTGAATCATATCTCAATACGTCTGTTTAAAAAATGTGATGAAAGGTTATCATTACTGATCCCACAGACACAAAAAATATAAGAAAGGAATACTTTGAACAACTCTATGCCCACGAATTTAATAACTTACATGAAATGGTCCAAATCCTTGAAAGACAGAAACTACCAAAGCTCACACAAGGAGAAAGAGACAATCTGAACAGACCTGTAGCTATTTTAAAAACTGAATCAACAATTAATAATCTTCCACAAAAGAAGCACCAAGTCCAGATGTTTTCACTACTGAATTTGAGCAACCATTTAAGGAAGAAATTATACCAATTCTCTATAATCCCCTCCAGAAAACAGAAGCAGAGAGAACAGTTGCCAGCATCATCCTATGCGGCCAGCATTACCTGAAACCAGACAAAAGCCAGTACAAGAAAGAGAGCACAGAACAGTCTCTCTCATGAACACAGACGCAACTAAATACTGGCAAGTTGAACCTAAGAATGCAGAAAGAACTGTTCACCATTACCAAGGGGGCTTTATTCTGGGTATGCCAGTTTGACTGGCCTCTTCAATAAAAAAACATCAATCGATGTGACCTACGACATCAACACGCCAAAGACGAAAGCTCATACCATCATATGTGATGCAGAAAAGCACACAACAAAAACTACCATCCATTCTATGAGGGAAAACTCTCAGTAAACTAGGAATGGAGGATAGGGTTGGCCCCTTGGCCTAGTGGTTAAGTTTGGCATGCTCTGCTTTGGCGGCCCAGGTTCAGTTTCTGGGCATGGACCTACACCACTCACTGGCAGCCACGTTGTGCTGGTGACCCACATACAAAATAGAGGAAGATGGGCACAGATGTTAGCTCATGGCAAACCTTCTTCAAGCAAAAAGAGGAAGATTGGCAATGGATATTAGCTCAGTGAATCTTCCTCAGCAAAAAAAGAAAAAAGACAAAAGGAATAGAGAACTTTCTCAACTTGATAAAGAACATCTACATAAAAACCTACAGGTAGCATCATACTTAGGGGTGAGAAACTGAAGACTTTACCCCTAAGATTGGGATCAAGGAAAGGATATCCTTTGTTACCACTCCTATTTAACATCTTACTAGAAGTCTTATCTAGTGCAGTAAAACAGGAAAAGGAAATGAAACCTATACAAATTTGGAAAGAAGAAATAAAACTGTATTGTTTACAGATGGCATTATTAAGTAGAAATTCCCAAAGAATGGACAAAAAAGCTTCTGTGAATATAGGAATATCACAGCATACCAGTTAATGGTATATAAATGTTGACTGCTTTCCCATATACCACCAGCGAACAATTAGAATTTGAAGTAAAAAGCACAGTACTATTTACAATTGCACACAGAAAATGAAATACTTAGGCATAAATCTATTAAAATATGTACAGGATGTATGAGGAAAACTACAAAAGAAATCACAGATCTAAATAAATGGAGAGTCCATGTTCATGGGCTAGAACAGTCAACATTATTAAGACGTCAATTCTTTCCCAACTTGATCTATAGATTCTATGTAATCCTAATCCAAAGTCCAGCAAGCTATTTTGTAAATATTAACAGATTCTAGTATTTATATGAAAAGACAAAAGACTCAGAGCAGCCAACACAATAGTGAAGACTAAAGTTGGAGAACTTATACTGTTCAAGACCTACTATAAAGCTATAGTAATCAAAAGACAGTGGGGTCGGCGAACGAAGAAACAAGTAGATTAATGGAACAGAAGGGAAAGCCCAGAAATAGACTCACAAAGTATAGTCAACCGATCTCTGACAAAGGAGCAACGACAACGAAATGTAGAAAGGACAGTCTTTTCAACAAATGGTGCCGGGATGACTGGACATCCAGATGCAAAAAAAGAAAAATCTTTACACTGACCTTACAACTTTCACAAAAATTATTCCAAAATGAATCATCATAGACCTAAATGTAAAACACAGAACTATAAAACTCCTAAAACAAAATATAGGAGGAAATCTATGTTACCTTGGGTTTGGCAATGAGGTTTTAGATATACCCAAAAGCACAATTTGCGAAAGAAAAACTGATGTTGTACTTTACTAAAATTAAAAACTTTTCCTCAAAAGGCACTATTGGGGCAGGGCCAGCCCGGTGGTGCAGTGGTTAAGTGCGCACGTTCCGCTTTGGCGGCCTGGGGTTCGCCGGTTCGGATCCCGTGTGCAGACATGGCACCGCTTGGCAAGCCATGCTATGGTAGTCATCCCACATATAAAGTAGAGGAAGATGGGCATGGATGTGAGCTCAGGGCCAGTCTTCCTCAGCAAAAAGAGGAGGATTGGCAGCAGTTAGCTCAGGGCTAATCTTCCTCAAAAAAAAAAAAAAAGGCACTATTAAGTAAATGGAAAGATAAGCCACAGATTGCAAGAAAATATTTGCAAAATGCATACATGAAAAAGGACTGGTATCCAAAATACACAAAGAACTCTTAAAACTCAATCAGAAAACAACCAACCTAATTAAAATGTGGGCAAAGATGTGAGTAGAAATTTCATCAAAAACGTATAAAGATGGCAAATGAGCATATGAAAAAATGCTCAACATCTTATGTCATTAGGGGAGGGCAAATGAAAACAATGAGATACCATTACACACCCATTAGAATGGCTAAAGTCCAAAACACTAACAACACTGACCGCTGGTGAGGATGTGGAGCAACGGGAACTCTCACCCATTGCTGGGGGGGTGTGAAATGGTGCAGCCACTTTGGAAGACAGCTGGGCAGTTTCTTACAAAACTAAACATAGTTTTACCTTATGACCTAGCAATCACACTCTTAGGTTTTCAGCCACTGATTTGAAAATATATTTCCAGACAAGAACTTGCATGCAAATGTTTATAGGAGCTTTATTCATAATAGTCAAAAACTGGAAGATGATGTCCTTCAATAGAGAAATGGATAATCAAATGATTGTATATTCACACAATTGAATACCACTCAGCAGGAAAAGGAAACAACTTATAATACACACAACAAATGGATGGATCTCAAAGTACGTTGAGCAAAAAAGCCAGATACAAATAACTATGTACTATATGATCCCATTTGCATGAAGTTCAAAAACAGACAAAACTCATCTGTGAAGACAGGCAGCAGACGGGAGCCTCTGTCGGGGTGGGCAGGGCGCGTGGACCACACAGGAGTGCTCTTCCTGGGGTCACGGCGATGCACGCAGCTTCGTGCCGAGGTTAGCCACGGGGGACTCTGTTTGTCAAAACACATAAAACTGCAAATTTAAGATTTGGTATTTTAGTCTATGTAATTACATCACAAGAAAATTGGTTATTTGAAAAAAAAAAAGTCAAGACAGTGGTTATTTTGGGGGGAGGTAGAGGCCATGACTGGGGTGGAACAGTTGTGGGGTTTCTGAGGTGACTGGCAAAGTTCTGTTTCTTACTCCGGGGGATAATTTCAAAGTTGTTCTTCTCTTATGAATTTATGAAACTAGCCATTTGTTTCATGTAGTTTTCTGTATCTGTGCTGTATTTTACAATCAAAAAGAAAAAATATATCCTTTCAAAGGTGTCCATTTCATCACAAGTTGGGTTGGACTAAATAACCTCTAAACTTTTAAACTCTAAAATTTTGTGATTCTGTAATTCTTATCATGATAAAAATCACTGAAAATGAAAATACTATAAGGCATTTTCTATTTAATGATCTTTTGAAACATCCAGTTTTTAAAAAACAATATGAAAGATTTTCTAGATCAAGTAGATGGGTTAAAACTTTTTTTCCACATTCACGTTTCTTTGAACTACTGTGAAGAACAGAAGCCAAATCCAAGTCTTAACCTCAAATATATTTCCAATTCTTTCTAATCTTTAAGTATGTGAACGATAGTTTTCTGGACCAAGAGCCACTTGGTCTCTGGACTTCTCAGCTCTGTCTCCTGGTCATAAACCCCTGGAAAGCACAACTAACAGAAAATCACCAATCGAAAAGCTGTGCACAATTATATGTCTATGCAAAGAACAGAAGTGCACAAAACAGGTGTATCTGTGGTAACCCAAACCTGCTAACAACTCAGATGTCTTTGCATGGGTGAAGGGAGAAACAGCTTGGGGGCTGTCCGCACAATGGACCACTTGCAACTCAAGAATCAACAGCAATAAGCTATGGAAACAAGCCACATGAATCAGTCTCAGCATGTTTCCATTATGCTGAGTAAAAGCAGCCAGACTCTTTCCCTCAAAAGAGAACAGACTCTATGATTCATTCACATAAAATTCCAGAAAATGCAAACTAATCTAGGGGGACAGAAAGCAGATGAACCTTTGCCTGGGGATGGGGAGGCAGGTGGGGTGAGGTGAGGAATCAGAGAGGCCCAAGGAGACTTTTGCGTCTGGTAGGTAGATTCACCACCTTGATTGTGGCGGTGGTTTCACAGATGTACGCATAGGTCAAATCTTGTCAAATTATATACATTAAAATGTTCACTTTATGTCAATTAGTCCTCAATAAAGCTGTTATTTTGTTTTGTTTTGTTTGGTGAGGAAGATTGGCCCTGAGGTAACATGTTTCCAATCTTCCTCTTTTTGCTTGAGGAAGACTGTTGCTGAGCTACCATCTGTGCCCATCTTGCTCTATTTTGTATGCAGGATGCTGCTGCAGCATGGCTTGACAAGCGATGCGTAGGTCTTCGCCCAGGATCTGAACCCACATACCCCAGGGCCGCCGAAGCGCAGCGCATGAACTTAACCTCTACACAACTGGGCTGGCCCATCAATAAAGCTATTTTTAAATGACATTATGTACATGGACAAGCTTCATGCCCCCTGACTGGACTGTCCTCAGAAAGTGAGGGAAAACTGAAAACACTATTGTTCTAACCTGCACTGACACCAACGCTTGCACTGACAAGCTTCCTTTGACCAGGGTTATCTAAGTTTTGTTTAAATGGAGGTGATGCTACCTTTAGAGAGAACAGGTCTGTAATGCAGTCCCAAATACCTGAATCTTGTCCTTCACTAGCCAGCACACCACATGAGATCACTGGGGCAACATGCACAGATGAGAAACTGAGGCAAAGAAACATTGTTCTGGCACAGTCACACTACACTGGCACCTGGTAAACAATCAGCAACATTTTTTAAAGTTGGCTCCCCATCCCAGGGAAGCACTAGCGAAACAGTCTCGATTGCTCCGAGGACTTCTTAAGCCCAGGCTATGCAGGCTTAACTGGAGGAAGGCCAAAAGCCTGCTGGGCTTCTTTCTTCCACAGTCCTATACTAGATGAGAGCTCCATTCTGACTCAAGAAAGGTTGTCTCAGGCGAGCCAGTCCAGGGAGAGCCAGAGCGCAGGTCCTGAAGACCAGGTCCGAACTGGCATAGACTCCTTGTCCCAGATCTGTTCAGGTCAAGGCAAAGACAAGAGCTGGCAACTGGAAACATGTCTAGCTACGAGGAGACTATCCAGTTAGAAGGGAGAGAGATGGCTGCTTGTGCCCGCAGGACGCAAGGCTGGGCCACCTCGCCCTCCGGCTGGACCACAGGAAGTACGAGCAGCCTCGTGAAGAAAGCCCGCGCTCCAGGAAGCTCCACCCCTATGACTACAGTCTTGTCCTACAATTTGACCAATTGACATCTGCAACGGGATACAGTATACTTTTATATTTAAGATAACCAAGAACCAACAGACTTGACCGTTGTGACATATTCCAAGCACCTGGACAAGTGGAACTCTTCGCAAGGAGTAACGAAACTTTAACACGGCAGACTCAACAAAGTGTGGGAGACGGCAGCAGGGGAAGCACTCAAGCGACGGGCAGTACAGCACTGATTAACTTTATAGAAAGAGGCAAACTGCTCATGTACAAAACCTCTTTGAGTCCTTTATTAACGTTTGGAGATGTGCGGTACATGTAATTAACAGCATCACACCAGCTACAGAAGTACAGGTAACCAAGAATGTACTTCAGAACAAGGATCTTGGAGCAACTTAGCGTGTTGCTTGCTCTGAACCTCCACAGAAACCCAACTCTGACACACGCAGGACAGACAATACAACAATGTCACTTTGAAATGCTTCTTTAAAAAAAGGACAAGAATTGATAGTTCAAACCCTTTAAGTGTGAGATGTGGCAGGTCTCTCGGTGCCATGGCACTGCTGTAAAAGGCCAGCCTGGGCACTGGAAGGTCAGACAGAATAAGAACTGACTGGGGTGAGGGAAAGAAGTTTGATTTTCAGTGTAGAGAGATAAGAGATGGTCCGAGTGGAAACTTTCAGTCCAGGCTCAGCATGGGTCCTGCAGGAATCCATCAGATAAATACAGTTTATAAACCGGAAGGGTGAAAAATGCCAGCCATTCGTTTGTGTCACTGATTCCAGCTGGTGGACACTGATGCATCAGGAGTCATTTATGACACAGGAAGTTTACGAGGGGTACGCCTAAAGAAAGAAAGGGGCCACTGCAACACATCAGCTCTGATCCTTTTGTGCCACTGGATGCCACGGGTCCCTCTGCTTTCACGTGTGAATGAAGGAACGCTTCCTTTATCTCAATGTTCAACTTTGAAAATAACCAAAACCCTCCCCCCACCCCCACCATCATTCTTCATAAATTCTGTTTCCAAAGTCCTGATTCTTCTGGGTCTAAACTTTTTCTTTTCGCTTCAATTTGGACACCTTCTTGACAGTCCCGTTCTTGTTGAGAAGCTTCAGGACGCGGTCTTTGTGATCTAAAACCTTAAGCATGGAGTCTCTGGCCTCACTGATCTGATCCATCACAAGTTTACACCTCTGCATATTTCCCTGAAACAAAAGACAGGACAGCACCCATCAGCGATCCTAAAGACAACTGGCTTTCAAAGAACTTCTCACTTTGGGCTGAGGCCATTTTGAGGCTTTCATATAGAAAAGGTGTGTTAGTGTTTCTGGGTAAAGCAAGCTGAAGTAAAGGACAGGTTTCTACTAAAGACATCAGTGGACGAGGGAAGGGCGGGAGACCGCACAGTAAACCCCCTCAGAGGCGGCTCATCGTTCAAACCTGTATTAGCTCGTTTATTCGGTGAAGATCATCATCCGTTGCAGCTTTTTTCTTCGGGATAATCCCTTCCTGTAAGGTGGTCAGCCTTTCATAAACATCATGCTCCAGATTCGTCTGTAACACACAAGAGGGATGGCATCGTGACTTCAGAGATACTTTTCTTGGTCCACTTCAGGCAAATGAACCCACCTTGAAGCACGTTTGTAAACTGGTATAAAAGCCGTTTGGGTGACACAATCATTTCTCCCACTGACTAAGGCACTAAGGTGCAGTAAGGAGAACTGTTCAACAACTCACATTATGACTTGCCGTAACTCAGAGTCTAGCCTCAAGAGAACTTTTAAATATTTTGCCTTGAATTCACAATTCCTCTGAAAAACGAGCCTGCAAGTTTCACAGAAATATGCTTTTCTGCTAAGTACAAAAACTAGCCAAGGCATACATTTTTTTTAGATACTCATAATAGACAATGTTCTTCAGATCGGTGCTACGCCAAAGATGGGAAAACCTCATGAAGCTGTTGTTTTGATGGCCTCGCTGTCACCTCATTGGTGAAGGAAGGATTCCTGCCCTAGGGTTATGAAAATGGCTGAACTCACAACACCCACCAACACTGGACAGACAAGATCAACAGCGGTTTGCTAGTCAATATACTCACAGCCCAGCGGGAGAGGACATCGCACAGCATGCCGGGCCACACGGGCGTTGCACTCAGGAAAAGAGTGAACAAGCAGGGGCTGCAGGAGGCAGGCTTTGTAGTACCATGAGGGAGAGGTGCCCGATTCCCACGGGAGGACGTGATTGGCTTGTTTGGGTACTAAGGCACACTGGGAGAGAACTGAAACCCACTGCTCAGGGAGACGCGGGAACTGGGCCTGGTCTGTCACAAGGAGCAGAGAGGGGAGCAGGGGCTTACAGTTAGGCCATTTGAGGTTCCCCCTGCTTCAGATGTCACAGCAACACATAATACTGAACCTAACTCTAGGTCTGACATCACAGTTGTTCAATACATTTTGGTTCTGGGTACCGGAATTAAGATATGTTCAGATTATAGCTATGGAATAGATATGACAATTGGAACATTACACAGCACACACAAAAATTGTGCCATGACCCATGTTAACTGGGAATGTTTCAGGATTACTCAAAAGAAAACACTTGATGAACTCAGATGTCTCCAGCACCTGTTCCTCTCTTTAGCAGGACGTAACAACCACTCGCACTCCACCTACCAGCTGGAGTAACTGGGCAGCACAGAGATGGACTTTCCAGCCTTGGGCACGACAGGATACTCCTTTCTGATTAGCTATTTCCTGTAGCATAGCTTTCTTCTCCTCTGGAGTCATAAAAAAAAAAGACATATTTTTCTATTTTTACAAAACTAAAATCATTTGTGTTCAAGCAGCCTAAGTGCTACTATTTGATCAAGAATTTCTTAAAACATCTTCAAATAAATCTTCTGCATTTAAGTCATTAGGAATTGAGGTCACAATATGAATAAAAGCTCTTTTTGTCCACCCCAGAAGAATGCTTTAAAGGCAAACTGATGATCTAGAGAATTCAAAAGAGAGAAAGTTAATATCATCATCTCTTAAAAGAGGGGAAATCGTCTTGAGTGGGTTGGAGCCTTGCTCATGTATAATGCTTGCAAGCATGCAGAGGGTTGAGCATGACGTCTTAGAAGCTCTTTGGTGTTATCTAGATATTAGAGAAATCACAGGGATCAAATTTGAATAACATTTAAATTTGGGTAGAAAAGTCCAGTAACTAGAATTGTAGTGAAATAAACATGAAACGTATCATCTGGAAAGGGGAGAGACAAACTAGGATTGAGGGGTACTTGTCAAAGGTGAGTAGAGCTTTATCTGTGAAGTTTTAATTACTGTTACCAGGACTTAAAATGTATTTACACATTATATAAATATTTAAAATTATTTTAGGGCTGGCCCCGTGGCTGAGTGGTTAAGTTCGCGCGCTCCGCTGGAGGCAGCCCAGTGTTTCGTTGGTTCGAATCCTGGGCGCGGACAGGGCACTGCTCATCAAGCCACGCTGAGGCAGCATCCCATATGCCACAACTAGAAGGACCCACAACGAAGAATATACAACTATGTACTGGGGGGCTTTGGGGAGAAAAAGGAAAAATAAAATCTTTAAAATTATTTTAAAACATTAAAAGTTTTTATTTTAAAAATTAATCTTGAAAACACTCTATCTATGTATTCATCAAAACCCATAGAATGTACAACACCAAGACTGAACCCTAATGTGAATCATGAGACTTGGGTCATAACGATGTGTCAGTCTACACAAATGCATCACTGTGGCGGGGGATGCTGATAGTTGGGGAGGCTATGCATGTGTGGGTATGGGCGTATATGGGAAATCTCTGTACCTTCTGTTCAATTTTATTGTGAACCCAAAATTGCTCTAAGAAGTAAAGTTGACCAATTGAAAAAAACCCAAAACTCTATCCAATAGGCAAATATTAGCATGAATATGGTTAAGTTTAAAAAATTTTTGAGATAATTGTAAAGATGCATGCAGTTGTAGGAAATAACACAGCGAGATTCCCTGTACTCTTTATTCAATTTTCCCCAACGGTAACACCTTGCAAAACAAACAAGTTGCAAAGATAGTACAGACACATACTTGATAAGGAACTTGTATCTAGAACATACGAAGGATTCTTACAACTTAATAAAAATAAAATCAACTAAAAAGGGAAAAGGATCCAAACAGACATTTCTCCAAAAAAGATAGACAAAAGGCCATTAAACACGTGAAGATGTTCAACATCATTAGGCATTAGCGAAATGCAAATCAAAATCACGAGGTACCACTTCACACCCACTAGGACGCTATAATCAAAAAGACAGACGGCAAGTGTTGGTGAGGGTGTAAAGAAATCAGGCATTGCTGGTGGGAAAGTAAAAAGTATTCACTTTGGAAAACAGTCTGGCAGTTCCTCAAATACTAAATACAGAGTTACCAAACAACCCAGAAATCATTCCTGGGTATATATCCAAGAGAAACGAAAACAGTATCTACACAAAAACGTGTGCACAAATGTTCACAGTACCATTATTCACGATAATCCCAAAGTGGAAACTCAAATGCCCATCAAGTGATGAATGGATAAGTAAAATGTAGCATATTCATAAAATAGAATATTATTTGGCAAGAAAAAGGAATGAAATACTGATACATACTACAACACGGGTGAATCTTGAAACATTATGCTAAGTGAAATAAGCCAGTCATAGAACACTGCGTATGATACAATTCCATTCATACAAAATGTCCAGCAGTGGGAAATGTATAGAGATGCAAAGTAGACCAGAGGTTGCCCAGGGTTGGGGGCATACGGAGGAGTGAACATAGCAGGATTGGGGATGATGGCTAACAGGTGTGGAGTTTCTTATTGGAGCAATGAAAATGTTTTAAAATTAACTGTAGTGATGGATGCACAACTCCGTGAATCTACTAAAAATCACTAAATTGTACATTTTAATAGGCGAATTGTATGCTACATGAATTAATTTCAATAAAGGCATATTAAAGAAAAGATAGTGAAGAGAAGTTAAGCGTTTCCCTTCACCTGCTTTCCCCCAGCAGTTACATCTTATACAACCACACTACAGCATCAAACCCAGGAAAGCACCATTGATGCAAAGTGTGAGTGCAGCTCTCTTGTCACTGTGTCACACGTGTAGAGTCACGTGACCCCCACCACAACTGAGATTCAGAACTATTCCATCACTACAAACATCCCTCTTCTGTTTCTACACCTCTCTGGTCACACCAGCCCTCCCCACCATTAACTCCTAGCACGCTCTATCCGTGTAGTCACGGATAGCACCCAGCGGGAAGACTTTCTTCCCAGGAGGAGCAGGACAGCAGCATTTCTCACCCTGCTTCCCACTACCTATTGCTGAGGCTAAGTCCCAGGTAAGTACAGTTGAGATGTGGGGGCTCCCTTTTTCTGTTCAACCCCCGCTCATGGAACGGAGACTGTACCCTAGGCAAGGCATGCTGGGAATACTGCAGGCCCAGGGAGCCCTTCTCCCAGCTTGTGAATTGTGGTTTCACGCTACGAGAGACAAGCCAAGCGGACCCCAGGCTGCTCACTCCTCTTCGCCTCCACTGAGCACTCACCTCCCAGAGCAGGGTGTTACTCAGAGAGAGTGCCACTGTCCCCAACCCTACCTCTAGAATCCTAGGCTCAGATTCTGCCAGGCATGGGGTGGGTGGAGAAAGAGGCCATACAATAGGTAGCTTCTATGTGAAGTTCAAACACACAGGTGCTCCCAAATAGTGGAGGTTGTAGTGAAAGGCAACCGGGAGGAAATCTGTAGATCTAGCGAAGATACAGCCTAGACTGTGGGCTGGTCAGCTTACAGGAGGGAGCAAAAACTAAGATAGCTGGGAGAAGCCCTCATGGAGAAAGAACAAATATCAAATACTGACTTCAGAAACTATTCTGGCAAGGAGCTACAATTTGACTAGTTTGTGGAGGAATTTAACTTATATTCCAGGGAAAATTCCAGAACTGTGCTATAGTAGAGCCAAGAGCAAGCAATTAGTGGGGTTTATCAGCCAAGTGTGGTCAGGGACAGTGGGAGAGGGCCCCGGCCACTGCCACTGTCATCCCAGGAAGACCATGGGCGTACCCAAAGCTGTGTGCCCCTGAGCCATAACACCAGAGGCTGAACCCCTCATAGTGGTGCTATGGGGGGAGGTGATTACATGCCACTCAAATAATCCAGCCAGTCACTCAACATACAAACAAGCAAATAACAACAACAAGCCCCGGGGGAGTGGGAGACCAGTATCCAGAGGTGCTTCAATATGTTATCTAAGTTTATCTAACTTGTCCAGTATCCAACAAAAAATCATGAGGTATGCAAAGAAACAAGAATGAATGACCCATATATGGGGGAACAAAAGCAAGCAACAAACTGCTTGTGAGAGTGGCAAGAGGTCAGATTTATCAGAAAAAGACCTCAAAGTGGCCACAATAAATAAATTCACAGGGGCCGGCCCCGTGGCCGAGTGGTTAAGTTCGCGCGCTCCACTGCAGGCGGCCCAGTGTTTCATCAATTTGAATCCTGGGCGTGGACATGGCACTGTTCATCAGGTCATGCTGAGGCGGCATCCCACATGCCACAACTAGAAGGACCCACAGCTGAGAATGTACAGCTATGTACCGGGGGGCTTTGGGGAGAAAAAGGAAAAAAAATAAAATCTTTAAATAAATTCACAGAATGAAAGGAAAGTATGAGGGAAGAAATAATGGAAGGTATGATCTCATGTCACATTTAATAGAGAATATGAAAAAAAAGAGATAGAAATCACACACATATATAAAAAAGAAGCAAATGGAAAGTTTGCAGTTGAAAAGTATAATAAATGAAATTTTAAAAATTCACTAGAGGGGCTCAACAGTAGATCTGAACTGGTACAAGAAAATTAGTAAATCTGAAGACAGATATGCAAGCTGAAGAACTGAGAGAAAGAAGAATGAAGAAACATGAACAAGGCCTCCGAACAAACGGAAGAAAAATGAACAAACGCCATTACGAGTACCAACATGCATGCAATGGGATTACCAGGAGGAAGGCGAAGAAGAAAGAGTCAAAGAAAAAATGGCTGAACTACGAGAGAATACATTTCTGTTATCTTAGGCCATCCAGTTTGTGGTACTTCATTATGGCAGCTCTAGGAAATAGAGCCTGTTCATAATGGTGGATTACAGTGATTTTCAAATGTTGAACCAGCCTTGCATAGCTGTAACAAATCCCATTTGATCAAGGTGTAAAATTCTATTTACATATTGCTGGATTCAATTTGCTAACATTTTATTAAGGATTTTTGCATCTATATTCAGGAGAAATATTGATCTGTAGTTTTCCGTATTTGTACTCTGTTTGTCTGGTTTTTCTATCAGGGAAATAGTGGCTTCGTAAAACAAATTTGGAAGTGTTCCCTCCTGTGTTTTGGAAGAGACTGTGGGGAACTGGTGTTGATTCTTTTTGAAATGTTCGGCAGAATTTCCCAGTTAAAAGTATCTGAGCCTAGAGACTTATGTTTGGAAACTTTTAAACTATGGATTCAACCTATTCAATAGTTATACAACTATTTAGATTGTCTACTTGTTTCTGGTTGAGCTTTGGTAGTTCGTAGTTTTCAAAGAGTTAGTCCATTTCACCAAAGTGGTTTACTTTATGAGCATAAAGTTTGTTTTTTTGAGGAAGATTAGCCCTGAGCTAACTGCTGCCAATCCTCCTCTTTTTGCTGAGGAAGACTGGCCCTGAGCTAACATCCGTGCCCATCTTCCTCTACTTTATATGTGGGACACCTACTACAGCATGGCGCGCCAAGTGGTGCCATGTCTGCACCCGGGATCCAAACTGGCAAATCCCAGACCGCGGAAGCAGAATGTGCGAACTTAACTGCTGCACCACTGGCGGGCCCCAGTATAAAGTTTTTAATAGTATTTCTTTATTATTTATTTAAAAACAATAGTTTATTTACTTACTTTTGGTGAGGAAGATGGACCCTGAGCTAACATCCATGCCAATCTTCCTTTGTTTTGCTTGAGGAAGACTGGCCCTGAGCTAACATCTGTGCCAGTTTTCCTCAATTTTGTATGTGGGTTGCTGCCACAGCATGACCTGAGAGTGGTGTGTAGGTCCAGGCCCAGGATCTGATCTTACAAACCCCAGGCTGTTGAAGTGGCGTGCACAAACTTAACCACTACACCACCAGGCAGGCCCCCTCACAGTATTTTTTTTTTTTTTTTTTTTTTGAGGAAGATTAGCCCTGAGCTAACGGTGCTGCCAATCCTCCTCTTTTTGCTGAGGAAGACTGGCCCTCAGCTAACATCTGTGCCCATCTTCCTCTACTTTATACATGGGACGCCTGCCACAGCATGGCTTGACAACTGGTGCCATGTCCGCACCCGGGATCTGAACCAGAAAACCCTGGGCCACCAAAGCGTAATGTGTGAACTTAACTGCTGCACCACTGGGCTGGCCCTCATAGTATTTCTTTACTATGCTTTTAATGGCTGCACAATTTGTACTTTTTCATTTTTGATATTCATGATTTATGTCTTCTTTTTTTTCTTCTTGCCTGAGATTTTTACTGATTTTTTCCCCCAAAGAACCAGTTTTTTGTTTCATTGATTTTGTTATTTACCTGTTTTCAATTTCACTGATTTCTGATATCTTTACTATTTTCCTTCCTTGAATTTGCTTTATGTTGCTGGTTTTCTAGTTTTTTTTTCTTTTGGTGAGGAAGATCGCCAATCTTTCTCTATTTTGTATGTGGGGTGCCACTACAGCATGGCTTGATGAGCAGTGTGTAGGTCTGTGCCCCGGGTCTGAACCTGTGAACCCTGGGCCACCGAAGCAGAGCACACAAACTTAACCACTACGCCACTGGGCCACCTCCTTTTCCTAGTTTTACTGATGTAGAAACTCTGATTGAGATATTTCCCCTTTCCTGTTATAAGCATTTAGTGCTATAAATTTCCCTGTTGGCACTGCCTTCTTTAGTTTCTTCCCACATATTTTGACATATGTTTTATTTTCATTCAGTTTTATGTATTTTTAAAAAATTTCCTTTGAGATTTCCTCTTTGACCCATTACTCAGAAGTGTGTTGGTTAATTTCCATGGTTTGGAGGTTTTTCTGTTATTTTTCTGTTATTGGCTTCCAGTTTGATTCCATTATGGTCAATGAAGATATTCTAGATGATTTCAATTCTCTTAAATTTGTTGTGGCTTGTTTTACGATCCAGGACACAGTCTATCTTTGTATGTTCTGTGGGCACTTGAAAGAATATGCATTCTGCTGCCATCTGGGTGTTCTCTAAGTGTCTGCTAGATGCGGTTGGTTTGTGGTCTCAGTCCTTCTACATCCTGGTCGATTTTCTGTCGGCTCTACCGACTGCTGAGAGTGGGGGTCGAAGTTCTCACTGTAACTGCTCGTTTGCCTGTTTCTCCTTTCAGCTCTACTGTTTTAGTTTCATATATTCTGAAGCTTCTGGTTTTTGTTGCCTACAGTGTTTTTTATTAGTATGTAAAGTCCTTCTATCTCAAATTTTCTTTCTTTTTAAGTCTACTTTGATATTAATAGAGCCACTCTTGTTTTCTGATTAATTTCACATTGCATTTATTTTTCCATCCTTTTACTGTCAGTCTACGTAAGTCATTGTATCTGAAGTGAGCTGCTTATAGACAGAATGTAGTTGGACCTTTTTTCCATCCACTCTGCCAATTGGTGTTTTAATTGGTACACAGAGACTATTTACATTTAAGGTAATTACCGATATCAAAGGCTAAAGCTGCCATGTTATTATTTGTTTCTTGTGCTTCTTGTTGCTGTTTCTCTTTTCTTTCCTTTCTGTGAATTACCTGACCAATTTTTGGTATTCCATCTTCATTTATTTATATGAATATGATCTTAAAGCTTAGGCAAAGCAGTTGAATAAAGTTTAACAGTCAAGAGACCTGGAGCAAAGGAGGTGATTGGTATGTACATATCCAAATAGAAGATCGAGGAATCCTCAGTATTTTCAGCTGTCAAATTACCTTCCTTGAGATAGTTTTTGAAGAGTGAGTCCCAATAAGCAATAAGAATCTTTTAGTATGGCTTAAAATGTTACCAGGCAAATTTTTAAATCTTACTACCATGATGTGGAATTCTTGTGGTATGAAAAGATGTTTAGTGGCCTGTATCCTGTTCTTACTGAAGGCCAACACTCTCTGCCCTTTGGAAATCTCACCCTCTTTCCAAACCTCAGGGCACCCTCATGAGGAAGAGTAACTGGAAGTGCAGCCCCCTCCATACTTCCATTGAGAGACTCACCTGTCAGGACCTTCACCCCTGCTCACAGACAGGAGTCAGTACCACCTAATCTTGACTCAGCTTGAGGTTTCTAAGAAACTCTCGGAGAAGTTTCCAAGTAGAATTTATATGGAGAAATGGGAAATGTGACCACGTCTCAGAAAACTTACACTTCTCTGTGCAATGATTATATTTGAGATTACTGACACAAAGTGTACCAGTAGAAATATTTGCAGATATTTGCAAAGTATGATCAGCCATTTTTATTTTATGTAAGCTTATTAAAATGTTATTCTCAAGTTCAACAACAAAAACATTTATTGAGGGCTTGCCCTGGACCATTCCAAGAGCTTCACACACTCCTTTTCCAAAGGTCTTTTGGAAAATAAACTTCCTGGGGCTTACGATGCATGTGCATCTGAACATCCTAGGGACTACTGTAGACTGTCAAGTAACAACCTAGCACAGCACCTCCACAACTACTGTGGGGGCTAAGGAGGTCATCCTGTGACCACCTGGGGAGCTGCTAACAGATGAACTTTACTAAAACCAATGTTATCACTTATTCATCAGATTGGGTTTCCAATAAAGTACACATAGCTTTCTGAGGCAAAGAATAATTATGCTTTTTTTGAAACTGGAAAATTGTGATTCTGTCTTTCCATTCTACTATGATTGCAATATAGTCACGTGAAAGACCAATTTCATGCATTTATACTGGATGTTTCTGGGGAAACTAACCTTTGACCCGGACATCACTGTACCGCTGAAAGTGGTGGTAAGCAGCTTTCCAGGGGTTCCGGTAGTGACGCAGCAAAGTAATGGGAGGTCTTGGACGCACTGGGACATACCTCACACCTTCTTCATCTATTCCGAAGGGAAGAAAAAGACATTAAATAGCTGATTACATATTTTCAAGAATCCTACGGTACAATTCAAATAGTGAGCTGCAAGTGAAATGTGACTACGTATCAGCCTCGGGGGCGGATTCCTGTCTTGGGTGGAAAAGCTTCACATGACACAGTCAGCCCACGTGAGATTACCGATATACTCCTTGGGAGGAGACTTGCGCTTCTCAGCCTTCACCAAAAGACTCTTAGCAGTGGACTTCTCATCGTCAGTGCTGTTCGTCTCCATCATATCCCCTTCTTCTGTTGAAATCACGTGCTGTTGCTTTCGAGGCTTTTTCCGTGGGGAGGCACCAGGTGGCAGGTCACTTGTAGGCATGGACAGGTTGTTAGCCAGCAATGCAAGAGATGGAGACACAGTGTTGGTAGCCAGTGGAGGAACTGCTGTCATAGAGAAAGAGTGCACACTTGTATGAGAAACCAAACATAATGGAAAGCTTCACTTGATTTACACCAGGGAGAACAATTAAGAAGACAGAAAAGAGAGCTAACATGTACTGAGTCTTCTTACGTGCTGAGCACTGTGTTAAGCACCCTAACGGCCGCAGAGGCTGCCAACTGCTTCCTAATACCCTGCAACTTCACCTTCCTTAGTACGAGGACCCTCACTTTTAGATGGGCACATTGCCACTCAGCTGAAAGACTTTATTTACTAGCCTCCTTTCCCTTACCAGTTTGGCATGGCCATATGAAATGAAAACAGAACTGTTTTGAAGCTCTTTTAAGAAGTTTCCTTAAGAAGGAAGGTGTGACCTTCTACTCTTTGTCTTTTCTGTGACCCTGGAACTCAGATGTGATAGCAGTTATCTTGAATCAAGAGCGTGGGAGTCAAATCCTAGGGGAGGTAGGAGCCTGGATCCTTGATGATTTTCTGGAGCTCACATACCATCCCTGGACCATCTTTGCTATTCTTTGGGCACACCTGGCATGCTCCTATTCTGAGAGCTTTTACACTTTGCTTTCTTGGCCTGGCACGCTCTTTTTGCAGATACTCTCATGGCCAGCACTTCATCTCTTTAACATCTCTCCTCAAAGATCACTTCCTCAGTGAGACTTTCCCTTTAAAACTCTGTTTAACATCACAGCTCCAGCCCTAACTTTCCCTTCTACTTGGTCCCTGCTTTACTGAACTGATTGTCGCCCTTGCTAGAGTGTAAACTACAAGAGGATGGAGACGTGCTTGTTCTGTACAAGACTACACCAGGAGTGCCTGGTGTGGAGTCCTACAGTTTGAGGGAGGATTACTGCCAGCTTCCTAGCAAAGAGAGGTAGGAAGAAATACCGAAGACAAGAGTGCAGATGAACAGCAAAACTGAGAACATTTCATTTCCCCTCCAGGGTCATCTGTGGTATCTTTCAATGCAAGTGCTGAGGCTACATATGGGTACCAGAGAAGGTATTTCATGGCATAACAAGTGACAATAAGTAAGCAAGCAAACAAATAAACAGCAGGTTTAAAATGTGCAGACAGAGCACCACCACATCTCTTTCTGAACAGACGGCATGGGAAATGGAGGCCTCCATGCTACAAGGGGAAGAGGAGAGCATGGGTAACTGGAGCAAAAAATGACCTGCTTTCCACTTTGGCTTTGTCAGTATTTTATAAATTTCATATACTGAAGGTTACTTTGTAGTCAGGAAAAACAAGTTTCCACAATAAATTGTTAAAAAGAAAAATAAACAAAAAGAAAACCTCAAAAGTGACCTGCCTTTCACAAACTAGAAGTTTAGAGGTGAAAAGAGGAAGAAAAAGGGATAGTGAATAGTTTTAAGATTCTACTTGTCACATATAAGTTTATCAAAGGAGTATTTTCAACAACATAAATCTTATTTTATTGCATACTGAAGCAACAAAAATTGGCAAGGAACAAATGGTAAATCATCAGTAATTATCATAATCCATGATTTTCATAAGAAATAAAATTAATCATAACAAACTCGCAAAATGGTTTTAGTTTTCAAAAGAAGCTTAATGCTTTCTTCCACTTACTAAAAACTAATGTTATGCAAATTTAAAATGGGCAACAAGGAACCAGGCTTCCTGGCTGAGGCTCACACAACAGTGTGGACTCTGAGCGTCAGGGAGAGGGGAAGCAGCAACTGCCAATGAAGAGAGCTCTGCGCGTGAGCTTACCAGACACTGGCCTCATGATGTCCATGGGCTCCACTTCCTCTTTAACTTTTATCTCAGGTACAGGAGGGCACAAAACAGAGGAGAGGCTGCCACCCCCAGCTGCTGACGGTGGAGGGGCGGCTGCAATGGTTGTGATGGGCGGAGGGATGGGAACTGCTCCAGGAATGGCTGAAAGGGCGGCCGCGGGTTGGGAGGGGGGACTAGCTGCTGCAATCATGGCTGGAATGGTCGGTGGAGGCTGCTGCGCGGTGGGAGGGACCGCAATGGTGGGCTGGTCATTCTGACTGGACACGGTCTCCATGGACACGGTGACTGGAGTGGCCATCGATACGTGCATTTCTGACTTAGGTTTGGCACTAGAACACAAACGCAAAGACGGTGTGGCAAACAAGAGCAAACAGCCTTAACCTGCACATCTCAGAGCATGGGTGTTGGTCCAATTCTTTTTGTACAACACCCAGCACAACTAAAATTCTATTCCTTGATTCTAAAAGTTGAACTTTCAGGAGCTTTTAAAGGGAATTCAAGTTGGAATAATATCCCCTCTTTGCTCCACTCCCACCAGGTTTTTATAAGCAGTAATAAAATTAACTTAAAAAACAAAACATTTTAAAGAAATTATTCAAATTCATGTCAATGAAAAGACAACCAATTTTCATTACATTAAGCATATTTTTTCTCCAAGAATTCCTTAATGCATGTTGTTTTAGGAGAATTCTGAAAATTACTGTTGTACTCATTCTTCATATGTAGTTTCTTATAAACTTATTTCTTATAAAAGAGGAAACACACACACGGTAAAGATCCAAAACAACGTGAACTTAAAATAATTTCTTTCCACTATCACACACAGCCCTCTCCCAGAGGCACCACTCTTATAACTTTCCAGTATATTTTACCAGAGACACTCCAGGCATCTAAAGTAGCTACAAATACAGTGTTCAAAAATGCATATCCTATTTTTTCAGTGTTATAAAAAGGATTCACTCATTTCACTACAAATTCTCTTTTACATTATTATTATTATTTTTGAGAAAGATTAGCCCTGAGCTAACTGCTGCCAATCCTCTTCTTTTTGCTGAGGAAGACTGGCCCTGAGCTAACATCTGTGCCCATCTTCCTCTACTTTATATGAGGGATGCCTACACAGCATGGCTTGCCAAGTGGTGCCAAGTCCGCACCCAGGATCCGAACCGGTGAACACTGGGCCGCCAAAGCGGCACATGTGAACTTAACTGCTGCGCCACCGGGCCAGCCCCTCTTTAACATAATTTTTATAAGTAAAATATTTCATTTAATAGCTGTAAAGGTTTACCTACTTATATTACTACTGCTGAAAATTCAGGATATCAAAAGCAACACAAAACAATAACCCTCAAATTCAAGGCCAAAAACAATTCGACCTTCATAGGCAAAAAATTCAACATTGACCTAAACTCACTCCATATACAAAAATAAACTCAAAACATGACTCATAAATCTAAATGTAATATGTAAAACGATAAAACTTTTATGGGAAAATACAAAAGAAAACCCAGGATCAGGTGAAGTGTCCTCAGACACGATACCAAAAGTACAATCCATAGCAGAAAGGAATGATGATGTTTGCTAAAGACTATTTAAAGAGGTTGAAAAGACAAGGTGCAGACGGAAAAAAACTATTGGTGAAACATTTATCTGACAGGATGAACCTGAGATGTCATGCTAAGTGAAATAAGCCAAAAGGACAAATACTGTATGCTTCCCCTTATACGAGGCCCCCAGAGTAGTCACACACATTGAAGAAGAACGGCCATTCCCAGGGCTGGAGGGAGGGAACGTGGGGAGCTGTTGAGCAACGGGGATACAACCATAGTTTTGCAAGACGATAAAGATCTGGAGATCGGTTGCACAACAGTGTGAATATACCTAACACCACTGAAAGTACACTTAAGAGTGGTGAAGATGGTGTAAAAACAAAACAAAACAAAAACCCCACCTATCTGATAAAGGAATTATATTCAGAATATATAAAGGACTGTCAACTCAACACTAAGAAAGCATACAATCCCATTAGAAAATGGGCACAAGACGTGAATAGTAAACAGACACTTCACCAAAGAGAATACTCAGATGGCAAATAAGCACATGAAGAGATTTCAACACCATCAGCCACTAGAGACATGCAAATTTAAGCCTCAATCATATACCACCACACAGCTGTCAGAATGGTAAAAAGAAAAATCTAAAAATCTTACAAAGTACGGGAAGGATGTGGAGCGGCTAGATCTACAAGAAACTAGCACTAACAAATGAATTTCACACGGTTGTAGGATAAAAGGATCTCCCAGGTTGCCTGTGGGAATGTAAAATGGTATGGCTACTCTGGAAAACAGGTTGGCAGTTTCCTCTCAAATTAAAAATATATGTACCATACAACTCAGCAACTGCACTCTTGAGATTTCTACCCTACAGAAATGAACATGTATGTCTACCAAGAAAGATGTACATGAATGTTCATAGCAGCTTTATTGCTAAAAGCCCAAACTAGAAACGAGCCCAGTGCACTTCAATAAAGCAAACAGGATAAAGAAATTCTGGTACATCCATATGATGCAACATTACTCACCCACAAAGGAACAAACTACTGATACACGCTACAACTCAGATGGATCTCAAAAGTACTACGTTGAGTGAAAATAAGCCAGTATAATTAGGCTATTGTATGCCAAATATATATATATAAAAAATAATTATGAGATTCCATTTACACATAACTCTCAAAATGACAAAATTATAGTGATGGAGAGCAGCTAAGCAGCAAGGCGTTACGGGCGGGGGAAGGGAGAAACTGTAAATGAAGGAATGTCTTTGCGGTAATGAAAGAGTTCCATATTCCGATTATGATAATGATTATACAACTCTATGCATGTGATAAAACTTCAAAGTCGTATACACCAAAGGAAAAAAAACGTGCATATAGAAACTGGTGACATACTAATAAGGTCTGCTGTTAAGTCAATAGTATTGTACCCACGCCAATTTTTTCATTTTGAAAATGTACTAGGGTTATGTAAGATGCAAGCATTGGGGGAAGCTGGGTAAAGCGTACATGGGAACTTTCTGTATTATTTTTGCAACGTCTGTTGACTCTTAAATTATTTTAAAATACATACTTAAAAAATAAGGGAGCGGGGCTGGCCTAGTGGCATTAGTGGTTGAGTTCACATGCTCCACTTTGGCAGCCCAGGGTTCATGGGTTTGGATCCTGGGCACGGACCTATACACCACTTGTCAAGCCATGCTGTGGTGGTGTCCCACATACAAAATAGAGGAAGATTGGCAGAGATGTTAGCTCAGGGCCAATCCTCCTCAAGCAAAAACAGGAAGATTGGCAACAGATGTCAGCTCAGGGCCAATCTTCCTCTCTCTCTCTCTCTCACACACACACACCAATCTTCCTCTCTCTCTCACACACACACACACACACAAAATTAGGGTGGGATAGAGATAAGGATTATTCTGGAATTAAAGAGAATTAGAAGACAAAATAGGGCCAGCCCCGGTGGCCTAGTGGTTGAATTCAGTGTGCTCTGCTTTGGCGGTCTGGGTTTAGTTCCCAGGCATGAATCTAGACAACTCATGTCAGTAGCCAAGGTGTGACCATGGCTCACATACAAAAAGAGGAAGATTAGCAACAGCTGTTAGCTCAGGGCCAATTTTCCTCAGCAAAAAAAAAAAAAAAAAAAAAAGACAAAATAACCAGAGATATCAGCCAAAATGTGGGAGTAAGGATTTCTGAAAATTCTCTTCTGTAAAAGCAACAAAAAACTGGCACAAAAAATTATCAGAAACAACTTTTTCATAACTCTAGAAATTAACCAAAGGCTTTCAACAATCTGGCCAAATTATTCAAGAAAATTGGCTGAATCTCAGTAAGAACAATAAACTTGGTGGTGTTTTAACTTGCCCTGTTTCCATTTCTCCATCTCCAACTCCACGGTGGGCTTGCAAACCAACAGTCCACTCTCACAGCAAAACCAGCAGCCTGGCAGCTACTACCAGAGGGGGGTTGGAGCCCCTACAAACCCACTTTTCCAGAGAATTATCATTATATGACCTATCTGGTTGCTCCAATTTGAAAGACTGTTTATTTGACCTGACTTGGAGCTTGTCCAGCACAAACACTTTTGTCCCAAGGGGTGTTTGGTTGGAAAAAAAATTAGAGGCAATTGATCAGCTGACTGAGAAGATGACAACAATTGGGCAAATAATAAGCTACCCAAAAAGCTTTAACGGAAAAGCTGGAGAATGAACGACAGAGGCTTTGAAAAGCTCCAACGTATTTCCGCCAAGCTAGGAAGCAGCACATACATGCAGGGCTGTGCGCACACCCAGGGGAGAACTGAGGAGAACTAAGCTCTCCGTCTCGCTGCCTGTGGGCTCGCTGCAAGCTGGAGAGAAGGGGAGGGCAGAGCTGCAAACTGCCTGCCCGAGCACTGACAGGTACCCACCCCAGGACACAGCTGGAGCCCTCTGGCAAACAGAGGGACACTCACTGGTTCCAGGCACTCAAGGAAAGTTGTTCTACCATTAGCTGACTACAAGGTTAACTGAGCAGAGAATTCAGTGGCCATACTAGACAAAAATATAGATATTAAAGAATTAGTTCAGAAAAGTCACTAAACAAACAACCACAACCACAACAAGCAGCAGCAGCAACAAGAAATGCCAGGCAGAACTGGAAATCTCATTTTCAGAGTTCATTATATTGTTTAAAATGTCTAGTTTTCAACAAGAAATCTTGAGGTGTGTAAAGAAACAAAAAAGTACTGTTCAAAAACAGGAATAAAGGCAATCAGTAAAACTGTCACTAAGGAAGCACAGATGTTAGGCTTACTAAAGAATTTAAATTACCTATTTTAAATATGTTCAAAGAACTAAAGGAGATCATGGCTAAAGATCAGCATGAAAATGATGTCTCATGAAATTGAGAATATTACTAGAGACAGAAATTATAAAAAAGACTAAATAGAAATTATGGAGTTGAAATGTATAAAAGCTGAAGGAAAAAAATCACTACAGGGACTCAAAAGCACATTTCAGCAGGCATGAGAAGGAATCAACACACTTGAAGACAGGTCAACTGAGATCATCCAGTCTGAAAAACTGAGAAAAAAAAAAAAACAAAAGGAAAAATAAACAGAGCCTCAGAGATCTTTGGGATAGCAAGAAGTGTACCAACATATGTATAATGGGAATCCCAGAAGGAAGAGAGAAAGGAGAAGAAAGAATATCTGAAGAAATAATGGCCAAAAACTGCCCAAAATTAATGAAAAACATTAATCTATATATCCAAAGGTTCAATGACATCCAAGTAGGATAAACTGAAACCTACACCTAGAAAGATCGTAACTGTCAAAATGCACAAGAATTTAAAAGTGAAATTCTGTAATTTAACTGCATCAAAAAAGGTAATATATGGAAAAATATTAAAACAGTTAAATCTAGTTGAATAATATTTTCTCTATTTTCCTCTACATTTACAGATTTTCACATTAAGAACTTAAAAAGAGAATGCTGTAAGTTGAAGATAGCACCTAGAAAAAGAAAGATATTTCTAATTTAAAATTCTCCCAGCTATTATATCATTTCAGAGCATGGGGAAGACTTCCATTTATGGGAAGATGGCACAGACATACTTTTTCCTATTCCTCCTGTTAGTATAGCTAAAAATCATGAGTATTATGTATAAAACAACAAAAAAAAAAACAGTTGAAAGGCAAAGAGAAGACATATTGGCTAGGGACCTCAGGACCCAAAGACTGACACAGCAATTAGTTCTTTGGGTTTCCTTCTTCCCTTGTGTATCCCAGACTGGGTGCTGGAGAGCTGGCAGGCCAGAAATGTCAAAGGACATAGATTAAAAAAGTCCCAAGAAAGTCTGCTCTCTCTAGCCAAAGAACCAAGAAAGGAGCAGCTTAGCAAGATAGAAAACCTTTAGACAATAACCGCTCTACCCCAGTGAAACATCAGAGCAACAACTCTGGTCCCATCCCCATGCCCTCCCAAAGGCTGTGGGGAATCTAGACTTAAACACTCACAAGGCTGTAATGAGGCACCTTAATCCTCTCTCCCCCATCTCACTACTGACGTTGTGTCAAAAGAGGCCAAGTAGGCAACCTGGACTTCAACCCCCACCTGGCAGTAACAAGGCAACACTTTCTCTTCCTTGCCTGGGGTAGCTTGAGTGGAGACAACAAAGCTATAAATAAATTCCTGTGTCTCATAATATCTAAAACGTCCAGGTCCAAATAGAAAACCATTCATGTAATCAAGAGCCAGGAAAATCAAGTTGAGTCAGAGATGAATGATGTAGGAATTATCTGAGAAGGACTTTAATGCAGCTATCATAAGAATGCTTCAACAAGCAATTACAAATACACTTGAAACAAATGAACAAACAGAAAAATCTCAGTGAAGAAATCAAAAGTTATAAAAAGAACCAAACGGAAATTATAGAACTGAAAAAAGCAGTAACTGAACAAATAAACTCACTGGATGTTCTCAGCCATAGTGATGAGAACAGAATCAGTGGACTTGAGGACAGATCAGCATGATTTACCTAATCTCAACAGAGAGAGAACAGACTGAAGGGTGAGGGTAGAACAGACATTTTCCCATATGCGAAGTGTCAAAAATAGACATCTTATGTACTCTTTCTCTGCTACAGAAGAGGTGCTCTAACAAATCAAGAGAGTGAACCAAGAAACAAGTAGTATACAGACTCCAAGTGATGAGTTGAAGGGAATTCAAAGCCTGGAGAAAAGAAGCACCAAGGATAATAGCTGGGCAAGTCCAGAGAGCAATCAACGCAGACTGGACCAGGTGGAAGCAAGGCTTCACGGGGATGTCACCAGGAAGAAACGAACTGGCAGGTCTCATAGGTCTGTCTGTATTCAGAGTTTTTTAGAGGCTTTGTAGAGAGTTTGAGGATGAATTAGTGATTAGCAGAGAAAACCTAAGCAAACCTTAGCAGTTGCCGTGTAATATTATGTGATTTCTTTTCTTTTTTTTTTTAAGATTTTATTTTTTTCCTTTTTCTCCCCAAAGCCCCCCAGTACATAGATGTATATTCTTACTTGAGGGTCCTTCTAGTTGTGGCATGTGGGACATCACCTCAGCAGGGCTTGATGAGCGGTGCCATGTCCGTGCCCGGGATCCAAACCAGCAAAACCCTGGGCCACCGCAGCAGAGCGGGCAAACTTAACCACTCAGCCACGGGGCTGGACCCACTATGCGATTCCTTTTAAAATTCAATTTTTAAATTTATTTTGACCAGTTTTAAGATTTATTTTCTAAATCTACTGTTTTCTATTTTATAATATTTTAGTTTTCCTTAACTTTTTTGTTTTGAATTAGCAATGTCACATTTCAAAAGATGTACTGACAAGTCTCCCTTCCTCCCTTAACCCACCCACTACCTCCACACAATACCACTCTATTTCAGTATTTCATTGAATCTAAGTTGCTAACACCATCCAGTACACCAGTATTTTGTGTATCACTTAAAAATACATCAATGATAGAATATTACAAGCCATCGATTTTAAATCAGATATTGATTTCAGAGATGTTGATATGTTATGTTTGATCTTACTCATATGATAGTATGTTCTGTACGGTTTTTGTTTTGTTTCTTTTTAAAATTCTGTCCACATTTTTCATTTCTATCCTCTAAGTCTACACTGTTTTCTGCTTTGTCTTCATTACATGATGGTTTGTTCTAGATCTTTACTGAGTTCTGTCAACTCATGTCATCTCTTTATGTTTTGTCATTTACTCTTGGGAGTCTTTGCATTTCATCCTTGTGTGTTTTCCTTCATGGAAGTGGTGGTTATTTCATCAAGTAATTTATATTCATAGTAAAAAATTTTGTTATAAACTTCATCTGTCCCCATAAACGTTTTTCTGGTGAGTGTTCTTAGTGAACAAATGAGTATATTTTGTTGCTCTTTTCTTACTTTTTAAATTTTAGTTATCCTCATATCCTTCTTTTATTACTCATCAGTGAGTGAACTGGGCTATTCCTAAAAACAGCTATTTACTTGAGATTCCTTTCACTCGGGCGTGGGAGTGTAGGTAGCCTGCTCTTTAGACTAGTTATTCTCACAACCAAATGCCCTCTTCTTTCAGGTGCCACAGAAACAGACTGCCTACTGCCAATAAGACCAGTCTGGGTGCCTGTGTGGGCCCTACCTCCACAACTTCTTTGAACCACACTAAGTCCAGGAAAGAGTCTACAAATAGTTCCTGCACATGTTGCTGCTCACAAAGGATACGCCTGTGTACTTCACAGTGTGTTCACCTTCAGGAGCTAATCTTCCTAGCACTTTAAAAGTAACTCCATATGTTACTTCGATTAAAAAAGAAAAACATTTTAAACAATGAAAAATAATGGATTACATTTGTAAAAGTTAATATCTAGAGTCAGCAAGAATATGGAGAAAATGCGAACACATATTTCGTGAGGATGTAAACAGGTATAGTGATCAGAAATGAGAATTTAAACTGCACATTTACTCTGACCTGGCAATACATCCCAGAGAACGGTTTGCAAAGAGGCTCACTGATGAAAAGAGATTCACTGCAGTATTGATTATTACAGTGATAAATGGCAATAACTTAAGTGTTCATTGATTGAGGGCTAATTATGGCACCAATATATCTGGGAACACCATATATTATAGGAATATGTGGTTTTTCACTTTCCTGACCTCTAAAGACAGTGTGTCCTAAGGTGCGGTTCTTGTACCACTTCTATTCTCTATTCATACTGTCAGTGGGATCTCTTCCACTCTCATGGCGTTAAAGAACATATGTCAGCTTGTAATTTCCAAATCTTCATCACCAGATGGATTTCTACCTTCAATTCTAGAACTGTGTATACTTCAGAATTTTACATCCAACTATGCATTTGACATCTTGGGTGCGTCTAACCACTTGGAAATCTCAAAAGTAAAATGTTTAAAACAAAACAATGATTTTCTTCCCCTGCTCTTCCCAAAGGGTTCCTCATTTTAGAAGCGATAATTCTTGATCTGTAGTTGCTCAGGCAAAACCCTGCAGCTATCATTGACTCCTCCCTTTCTCTCACTCCAACAGAAAATTCTGTCAGCTATACCTTCAGTACATGTCCAGAATCCGAACTCTTCTTAAGACTTTTACTACCTTCTTGCTGGTCCAAGCCCCTAAGATAGTCTAAGGTTCTATCATCTCTCACTTGGTCTCCTTGCTTCCACTCTTTCCTTCTTACAGTATATTCTCAGCATAGTAGCCAGAGGAACCCTTTGAAAAATAAGCCAAATCATAACTCCTACACCTTAGCCCTCTGATCGCTCTCTGTCTCAACCAGAATAAAATCCAAAGGATTTCGAATGGCCCACAAAACTCAACATCATCTGGTCCTCAATTATATCTTTGAACCATCCTGTACAACTCTCCCCCTTGTTCTAGGCTGGTCTCTCTTGCCATTCCTTGTGTATTCCTAATACACAGCCAGTCCTCACTTTGCACAATGCTGGTCTGTGTGAATCTCACATATATATGTGTAACTGTATTATACCAGTCTGATATCAACACTGCTCAAATTTTGGTTACCACAGTATATTTACTTGACTAACTGCGTAAAGTGCAAACTTTGCCAACTCTTCCATCCACAAATTACTCTGTAACTAACAGATGTGTATCATGGTTTGTGATCTATCACATCACTTCTCTTGAAGTATGTTGGTGATCAGGCACTGCACATCTGTTATTCAGTTCATGCAGGCAACAAAGCATATGGTTGTGGTGTCTCACTTCCCAGTGATAACCCTAGGTGAAATTTTGCAAAAGTGGACAATCAAAAGAGAGAACTGGCCAATAAAGATGAAAATGCAGGAAAAAAATGTGATGAGAAAATTGGACGTGATTAGAAGATTTGAAAATGGCAACAACAACAAGAAGACAGGATGAAACCTACGCTTGTACAAAGTTATGGTATGGACAACACTTAAAAGTCCAATGAATTATAGAAAAAGACTGTACAGTCACTTCATATCATTTTTTAATTTAAATTGTAGTAGGAACAGAAAGCTGCTATAGTGAAATGTATTATTCACTTCTACTCTGGATTGAAGACTGTAAAAAAAAAATCCCAAGCATTCAGGCCAAACTGTTGAAGTTGGATGCCATGCTGAAAGAAAATGGCAACTACAAGGAGAATGAAACAAAAAAACCTTCTGTCAATGAAAGCTGGTTTCACTGTTTCGACAGTCAGCATGAATTTGATTAACGTTCAGCTATCTGGTGAAGCTGCTGCACAGACAGTGATGCTGCTGTGAAACGTGCACCCAGACTCCAAGGGTTAGTCAGGGCAGACAGTTTTGATGGAAAAGATCTCGTGCCTGAAGTGACGCTGGCAAACAACTTCGCATTAAAGGAACACTTGGAGATAATTTATGACATCGAAAAACAAAGGATGAAATGTCTGAAGCAGATCCAAACTAGGAAAGGAGCGTGACGTTCGCCAAGGCCTAGAAGGACTCCTCCTCTACACGAGTTCCACAACGTGAAGAAGGCAGTAGTGTTCCAACTACTCTTGATTAGTTTTTGGAAAAAAATAAAAAACTTTAACTCTCAATGTTTCTAATGTTTAAATTACAGTGTACTTAGTAAATATTGGTTTTACTATTTTTCTCATTTCCCTACATAACTGACAGTAAGACACTTTTTACTGTTCTCACAAATGTTTTTAAAGGTCACAGAACAATGGTAACCTCTCCCGGCTGCTTTCTACACACTGGCACCAAGGTGCCAGGGGATGACTGCAAGGCCTCCTGCACCCAAGTCTTGCTCCCTGCCTTCCAGCTGCCTGACAGAGTCCCGCAACAGGGAGCAGGCTCTTAAACCTCGGCCAGGGAAGCCTGCCCGGAAGTCATCACCTCTTCCTCCCATTGCTGATGTTCCCTTCACAGTGCTTTCTTTCTCTTCACAGGTTTATTATTACTCTACACTCACTAGGAAAGAAAGCTTAAGGAGAATGGGCACTTTGTCTGTTTTAGTCACTCTTATATATCCCCAGATTTTAAAACGATACTTGGCACACACAAGGCATTCACAATTTTTCCCTTGAATGAAGTTTTAGGAAGAAGTAGATCTAAATATATTAACATGGTAAACTATTACTGATATAAGTGAAAATTGCAAGAGACATCAATCAGCTTTTAAGAATCTACCAGTCTATCTACATGTCTATGTAGAAAAAGATCTGGAAAGATACTTAACAAAATTGCCACCAATCAATATTCTGGGGAGTGGGACTGAAGAGGTGGGTGGAGAATTGGACAGTGATTGTCACTTTATACTTTAAACATTTTTACATTGTCTCATTTTTCCCCCCAAAGTAATATTACTTTTAGAATTAAGAAGATAAAGAAAAAGGCATGTAGTAACTATTGTCATGATGCCATTTTTTTTTCCCTCCCCAAAGCCCCATTGCATGGTTGTATATCTTAGTTGTTAGTCCTAGTTCTTCTATGTGAGCTGCTGCCACAGCACAGCAACTGACAGACAAGTGGTGTGGTTCTGCAACTGGGAACTGAAACTGGGCTGCCAAAGCAGTGAGAGCGCCAAACTCTAAACACTAGTCCATCAGGGCTGGCTCGTCATGACGCCAATTTTTTTGTTGTTGTTGAGGAAGACTGGCCCTGAGCCAACATCTGTTGCCAATCTTCTCCCCGCCCACCCTGCCCACCCACCACTCAAAGGCCCAGTACATGGTTGCACATCCTAGATGTAAGTCATTCTAGTTCTTCTATCTGGGTCACTGCCACAGCATGGCTTGATGAACGGTGTGTAGGTCCACGCCCAGGATTCAAACCAGTGAACCCTGGGCCACTGAAGCAGAACACGTGAACTTAACCACTCGGCCATGGGGCCGGCCCCATGATGCCATTTTGATAGCAGTAATAACTGGGTATTTACTATGAGGCACGCTTTGAACTAAGTGCTTTAAAGGCACCATTTCGTTTAAATACACAAGAATCCTATGAGGTCGATGTTATAAGTATGCCCATTTCATAAATGAGGTAAACGAGGATCAGAGGTTGAGAAAGGTGTCCAGGTCACACAGCTAGAAACCGGATATAAAAAGATGCACGCAGGCAAATTATGTGACATCTGTCACACGTATTAGACTTTTTCCTCCCTAGTTATGTGCAGCTGGAAGCAAGAGTGACAACATTGACATGCTTACCCCGCAGGCCTAGGTGACCCAGATGTACTCCGCATAGAGCTCTCCACTCGAGGACTAGCCACATCAGGAGGCTGAGGAGGAATGAGGGTTTTCCGAACTGCCATTCTGAAACAGACAAGAGACAAACCCAGAAAACAGCAGTCTGAGGGCATTAAAGGATAAGAGGCACAAGACACATTTACCAGGCATACTTATCGCAAAACAAAAGCACTGCACAGGCTGGGTATTTTTAAATGGATTTTTAAATTTTATCAAAGGAATATGGGCACATTATTTAAAAAGCCAAAACAGTACTAAAAAGCTTTTAACAAAATACAGAAGACCCCTTCCCCATCCCTCCCCACTTCCTGTCCATCTTTCTCCAGGAAGTAACCACCGTGACTCTTTCAGATGCCTTCTTCTAACACGCCACGTCTCCTTTTACTTAATGTTACAATTTGAATCCGTATGAAGTGTGTACTATCATTACGATGTCCATATACTTACACTGACCTGAACAAGTTCCTGGGAGCCAATGAAAAAGCTGATCAAGGTAGTCAGTGATCAACTGTGGCATGCAAGAGAGAGGTCACATATGGTTCAGACTAGAAATTATTACCACTGCATTTGGTAATGCAACAGTCATGAGTGATCTTGACATGTTTAGTTTTTGAAGAGTGGTGGAAACAAATACTAGATGAATGGGTTTGAGAGAAAATGGCTAGAACCAGAACACACCATTTTGCAATGACCACAGTTAAGGGACCCAGATACTGATCAAGACTGATAACAGCTCAAAAAGAAGGACCACTATGCATCATATTTCTCCTGGTAAAAGACTAAACCACCAACTTATGAAGTAGTCTTGCCGAAAGAAAAAAAAATGAATCTAATCAAGTCTTTAGATTCAAGTAACAACTCAGAGAAAACGTAGAGGAAAGAACAAGTGACCTAAACTATGGGAGTAGTGGACTGAACTGTGATCCCTAAAAAGATACAGCCAAGTCCTAATCCCTGGTATCAGTAAATGTAAAAAAACAGGGTCTTCGCAAATGTAATTAAGTTAAAGATCTCAAGATAAACTCATTCTAGATTTAGGGTGGGCCCTAAATCCAATGACTGGTATCCTTATAACAGAAAGGAGAGGGAGATCTGAGACACAGACACAGAGGAAGGCCATGTGAATACGGAAGCAGAGACTGATGTGTCCACAAGGCAAGGAATGCAAAGGATTGCCAACAGCCATCAGCAGCTGGGAGAGAGTCCTGGAATAGATTCTCCCTCAGAGCATTCCGAAGGAACCAACCCTGCCAACACCTGGATTTCAGATGTCTAGCCATCAGAACTGGGAGAATAAATTTGTTGTTTTAAGCCACCAATTTTGTGGTAATTTGTAACAGCAGCCCTAAGAAACTAATACAATGGAGGTGTAGTCAACAAAATCCAAGAAGAGGGAGGGAGAGGAAGGGAAAACTTCACAGGACAAGAGACCAAGCTTCTTCAACAAATTGCAAGGAAAAAAAGACATGGAGGAACACTTTATATTAGAAGAGTCTTAAGAGACCTACCTACTAATCAAAATGTGGGCACCTTCTTACAATACTGATTCAAATAAAGAATATAAAACAAAACAAAATTTGTGACATTTGAGACCACTGCAAATTTGAACAATGACTAGATATTTGATGATATTAAGGAGTTAGAATTTTTTTTTTAGTAAATATCTCTCAACAGACACATGCTGAAATATATACAAATGAAATGATGTGTTGTCTGGGATTTGCTTCAAAATAATAGGGTGGAAGGGGGTGGCTAGGCATATAGATAACACAAAATCGGCCCTGAGCTGGTAAGTTGATAACTGAAGTTGGATGATGGGTACACATTCATATGTTTAAAACTGTATTATATCTAAACTTTCCCATAATAAAAAGTAAGAAATAAACAAAACAGTAAGACCAACTCCCTACTTAACCCCCAAAACAAAAAATACACAAAAAACTAATGATAAACCACTATAAACCCACAGAATGACCAAACTTAAAAAGACTGCCAATAATAAGTGTTGGCAATGAGGAATGCAATGACCCTCACTGCTGGTGAGTGTGGCTCGGTGTAAGCACTTGGAATAGCTGTTGTCATTACCTGCTAGACTTGAACATAAGCACAGCCCATAACCCAGCAAATCCTCTCCTAGGATATCCTCAGGATAACATTATGGCCCCAAACCAAAACCCAAATATCCACGGATAAACCATGGTACTGTTATACAATGACAATTTATACAGCAATAAGAAAACTACAATAACATGCAATAATGTCATTTCATTTGTACATATTTCAGCATGTGCCTATTGAGAGAGATACATTAAAAAATATATAATAAGCCCTTAATATCATCAAATATCTAAAACATCAAAACCAAGTGAAGGCAGATGGATGCATACCAAAAAATGTATAGAATGTGATTCTAAGCTCAAGAAGAGGCAAAATAAATCTATAGGATCAAAAGAAAAACTATTTAGTCACTTTTGGGAGAAAGGGCTAGTGATGTCCTGTTTCTTGACCCACACAGTGGTTGGACGTTGTGTTCACTTTGTGCTAACTCATTAGGCTGAACATACGTTATCTGTGCACTTTTCTATACTTCAATGAAAATACTGAAAGAATTGGAGTTAGTAAATATAGACAACTCGTTTATTTTCTTTGCAAAGAGGAGCAAAAAATGAGGTAGACACTTGGAGCAAAGTGACTCAATAAAAGAATTTTTGTTTTAAGATGGAAGCAATGCAGCATATTTATACTTGTTATGTGAATGATCCACTAGCAAGAAAAACCTGCTTAAGCAGGAGAGGGCGGGGAGCTAGAGCAGCGCTGCTGAGGTGGCGAGAGAGGCTCTAAGAGTGCCCCAACAGTGGGAGACGGGAAGGCAGATGGGGACAGATGCTGGCAGGTAAGGAGACGTGACAGCTAGAGTTTGTGGAAGTTCTCTGCTGTTTGTTTCCATTTTCTCAAGAAAGTAGGCAGCTAATAGTGAATACAGGAGAGGAGATGTGGAAGTTTTGAGTGGAGCAGACGTAAAATAGTTCCAGAAGGCTGGTTTAGGAAAGTGTACTGCATTGGTCCACTGTAAGATCCTAGTGCAGGTTTGTGAGCTTAAGCAAATCCAGTCAACATGGTGTTTTCCCTTCACAATCTGCTGTACCTATGCATGCACAATACCAGTTAAGCAGAAAGTTGGATTTAACTCTGGTTTTGACAAAGTGAATAGGAGGGCAAGCAAGTTGAGGCTGAATGCAAGGAAATGATTGCAAGGGACCAGAGAGCGTGAATCAGAGAGTACAGAAAGAGGCCATGAAAGGCAGTGAGGAAAAATGAAAAGGTGGAAGGGTCAATGGAAGGAAGGCTCCCAGTTGGGTATTATTGGAGGTACGGTACTGCGGCCAGTGAGGCAGAAAGACAGATGGCGGGCTGGGGGACACTGGAGCACTATAGAAAAAGAGGGCAAGGCAGGCACGCTGAACTCCTGTGCTGAGGAGGGCAAGGCTTATGGATGTGTACTGCTGAGGGAGGGGAAGCATCCAAGCAGCTGAGAGGCCAGAGAGCTATGAAATCATTTGTTTATGTTCAAGACAGAAAGACAGCCAGAAATCCTGAACCTTCTGAACATACAAACATACCCCCCAAAATCACACCTGCATTTCATCAAGCCTCTAGAGCTGCCGGGTCCAACAAGACGGCCACTAGCCACATGGGGATCCTAGGACTTGAAAGGTGGCAAGTGCAACAAAGGAGCAAAATTTAACAGTATTTCATTTAAATTAACTTGAATTTAAAAACTGACATTTGATTCAGTCATTGGAAATTTTTTCAGTGTGTCTGGAATAACCTGGCTATGTGAAACGACTTCTTCAACTGCAAATTTTATGAAATCTAAATACAGATCAAGTGCTTCTGAAGATCAATGGCCTCAAAGGGGCAGTGAGGCATGAAGGGACATCGACCCTACCTCCAGGCCCAGTGACAGGACAGACGGGAGCAGAGACAGCCAAAAGTTTGGAGAGACTGCAGTGGAAGTCCAGACCCCAAGAAAGAGCCAGTTCCAGATAATGCAAGAAGGTGTTCTCAAAGAAGAGGTAAGAACACAGGGGAATCTGATGAGGACAGACTAGGAATTGCAGAGGGCACAGCAGAAGGGTCTTTGGGAGGTGGCAAAGTGTGCGAGAAGGGGGCAGATCCTTTTGTCTCCAGTGTTGTGAAATTTCAAAATATTTTACCTTGGTGCCGGTTTGTTTGTGTCCATTGTACCTACTGTGCTGAGCATTTCATGGTTCTTTAAATCAGGAAAAAAGTGCCCTTCAGTTTTGGAAGTTGTCTGTGAATGATCTCTAAGTGACCGCCCTCCCGCCTTCTCTCTGCTCTGTCTCGCTGAAGCCCCACGACTTGGAGGCAGGATCTCCTGAACTGGTTCCTTAATATTCTTATCTTTTCTCTTCTATTTTCTCTCTCTTTGTCTTTTTGCTTTACTTTTGAGAGATTTCTTCAACTTTAACAACTCTTCTACTGAATTTTCCATTTCTGCTATCATATTTTCAATTTCAGAACACACACTTTTGGTCTCTGAGAGTTCCTCTTATGTAGCATTGCCTTCCTGTTTCGTGGATGCAATTCTTTCTATTGTTCTTTGAAGACAGCATTGACAGTTTGGTCTCTGTTCATTTGCTGTAACTGTTTGTTTTCAGTTTGCTTCTCCTTGCCTAGCTTCTGCATCTTCCAAGCTGCTTGTTTCTGTACGTTTCCTGTGGTTTCTCTCTTGCACTGTTAGAAGCCCCCTCAGACACCTGCTTATCCGTGGTTGTATGTTCATGATTAGGAGGAGGGGTACTAAAAAGCCGGCTGGAAGCTCTGAGCTTGTGAAAGCCTCGTGGACTTCAAGGTTCACTGCAGGCTGATCCGATCCCCGTCCTCAGGGAACCCTTAGTGCTGGTATCTGTAGATCTTTCCCTTGGGACAGATGGATCCCAGGAGAGCAGAATCCTCTTCTCACTTTCTGTCTACAGAGTTAAGTTCAACTGCCAGGATTCTGTCAGCCAAAAGGGAGAAGTGGAGGGGAGAAGTGGACTGGGAAGTCTCAGCACTTCATAAATGCTTGGTCACTTAATCTGCTTCTGGCAAAATACTCAAGGCCTCCGCTGTGCCGGCTGATCCCAGGGCCCTGTGCAGAGGTGAAACCTGCAGGTGCCTGCTGGGATTGGGGAGGGCAGTGCACCCACGTGTGGGGCGGGAAGGGGGCACAGGGCTCCAGCAGCTCCTCACACAGATTTCAGCCCCACCTCTTCTTACTCTCAGTTCTTCCTGTCCCTCATCCTTTTGAAGATGCAGCAATTTAAATGAGGATGGTGCTCAACGATTTCCTTTACAGAGTTCACATTCGGCTTTCTCACAGCTGACTGAGTGGCCACTTGCCTGCTTTCCAGCTTCAAAGTTTTGTTGCTGTTGTGTCTTCTCCTCTCCCTATCCTCCTTGTGCATTTCTAATCTTTTTTTACTTTTAAAAAGCCTCTTTACTAAAAATTCTGTAGGGTTTGGTGAGGAAAAGAAATTTAGAAGTGCATGTTCAATCTGTCATCTTAATTACAAGCTTTGCCTTGCATTTTCAATGATAAGGTTACTCTACCACGAAGTGACTTGCCCTTAAAAGACAAAGACTCTAGTCTATGTTCCACAGCGTTTCACATAGTTTCCTGCCCATGACCCACCAACTCAGAAGCTTATATGGCAACACAGAACACTATTTGATACTAAATATGACCTTAATATACTTGGGAAATTGCTTGCCCTGAACAACAATTCATGTTGGATGATGAGGAAAAAATATACAGTAGACGTTAATGTGATTACTTAGACAAGCCTGAAGAGTTCTTTACAAGCCACCGTAGTGGTTCTAGGATTAAACTCCCACAATTACAGAGCGCTCCTAAAGCACTATGCAAGAGAGGCGTATAAACCGACACCCCACTGCTCAGGGATTCTCTACATCCTTCAGTCTGAGCTTGGTGAGGCTCTTCTGCCCAACCCTGTGAGCAAGTTATTTTGGAGGAAATTCAAAAACTCTACAGAAGATGAGAGATTAGAGCTTGCTAGCAGCACTGGATGAGTGCCTACTGTTTATGCCAACTATATCTAGAACTAGAGGTGTCATTTGGCACTACTGGGTCTACTCACCCATCTGTGGCAGGTTTCTTCCGGAGTATACTCGGCCGGGGGGATGAGCCCTGGGCTGGAGCATTGGTGCTAGCACTCTGGCTGTGGGTCTGCACCACGGTTGTTGCTGCTGGAGCAGCACTGAATGGATTGCTGATAGGGTTGGCTACAATCGTGGCTCCATCTGCCAACACCACTGCTGGGGGACAGGGAGGGGAAAGGAAAGAATGATGGAGAGAGGGAAATGGAAGAAACATTACTAAAATGTCACACAAGACAAACAAAAAGGATCAGACCACCAGAATTAGAGGTCCCATGTTATGACTGTCCAGTTTCAAGAAGACAGGGGATAGGAACACAATATTCATCTGTCTCAAAGTAGACGGCAAAGTGAGAGAAGTTATTAAGTCTACTGATGCATGATCAGTATCCATCTTTCTTTGCTCTATAACCGTAATTACTAATAAATGAGATAAGATACATAAAGTACATAACGTACTTCAAGAAATGTTCTTCTACAGTTTTTGCAAAATACCACCCACTGCCTCTCAATCCCTAATAATGGTACTAACATTCCAGTCTATCTAATTTTACAGTTTCATACACAACTCCAAAGGAAATCTTAAAAGAATGAGAACACTACCATTATAAGGTGAATTTGCTTTCTCTACTAAGAGCTCTTTATAGAATGCTTCTCATCATGTGCAAATGCATACAGGCTGTTTATGTATCTAATTTCTAACGGTTACAATGATCCTGACATCCAAGTTCTAGGAAACTCATGTTACAAAGAGGAAATTAAGGCCTAGAGAAATTACCTGAGACCACAAAACCAGCCAGGAGCAGAATCAGGATTTACATCCAGTGTATCTCTTTCCTCCACACCAACTTCCATGCAAAAAACTAAAATTACCTGAAGGCTTTCCCTCAGGTTGAGGCTGCTGAGTACCCACTGGTGCAGGCTGAAGTCCTTGGGTGCTGATTGGGGTTGCTGAGTGAATTCCCTGTGTGCCAATTGGTGCTGGCTGTATTCCTGGTGTCCCGATGGGAGCTGGCTGTATCCCCTGTGTACTGATGGGTGCTGGCTGGATCCCTTGGATATGTCGAGCATGAGATGCATCCACTGTCATCAACTGCATGGGGTTTAGGTGGACTGTAGATGCCACCCCAACACCAGTCTGAGCTGTGATGGCAGAGTTTGGAGCCTGAGCTGAAACTAAAAATGATGCAAAAAGTGACTACAAGAATGTTAGCTCTGATTAGAGACAGTCCACAAAAGGAGAAAAATTCTAAAACGAAAACAGAATTTTTCCCATTGTGCAAGATCTAAATCCTCATTTTTAAAAAAAGGTACTACAGGGGCTGGCCCCGTGGCCGAGTGGTTAAGTTCGTGCGCTCTGCTGCAGGCGGCCCAGTGTTTCGTTGGTTCGGGTCCTGGGCGCGGACATGGCACTGCTCATCAAACCACGCTGAGGCAGCGTCCCGCATGCCACGACTAGAAGGACCCACAGCTGAGAATATACAACTATGTACCGGGGGGGTTTGGGGAGAAAAAGGAAAAAAATAAAATCTTTAAAAAAAAAAAAAAAAACAGGTACTACATAAAACTCTCTATATAGGGATTTTTAGGGATTTTTCCCCTTTCACTTCCTACCAACTTGATACGGATCTTTCCGCAGATTACAAAAATAGCATTAAAATAAGAAAAAAGCAATCATCTATTAAATTCCAAATGTGAGCCAGGCAACTATGCTAAATAATTAAAAGTTCTGAGATACATCCGTGGCTCCCAGGTCAAGAATCTTTCCTTTAATTGATAGAACCACTACCAGAGGCATTTCTGAGATACAGTAGTTATGAGCTTTAAATTCCATATATCCACTGAAGAGAGAGAACAAGTAAGTTTTCTTTTTTCTATCAGGTAAATATATCATCTACTGTGTATAAAAACAAAACTCAACAACAGCAAAACTGAAAACAAAAGCATTCCTAGGAAGCAACAAAAAAGAAGGGATTTATCACTATTTGTGGAAAGAAGACAAATACAAAAGACTTCTCTTTTCAGTCATCACAAGAATCCAGAAAAAGATACATGCACAATTACGTTCACTACAGCTTTATTTACAACAGGCAAGATACGGAAACAACCTAAGTGTCCATTAATGGACAAATAGATAAAGAAAATATTATATTTTTATATATATATATATTTTATATATATATATAAAAAACATTACATTATAAGAAAATGTTATATATATTTATACATGTCACATAGCACATAACATAACAGCATACACACACTGGAATATTATTCAGCCATAAAAAAGAAGGAAACCGTATCATTTGTGACAACATAGATGGATCTTGAGGGCATTATGCTAAGCAAAATAAGCCAGACAAAGACAAATACTGTATGATCTCACTTCTTTGTAGAATCTAAAAAAACCCCAAAACAAAGACAAACTGAATTTACAGATACAGAGAACAGATTGGTGGCTGCCAGAGGCAGGGGGTTGGGGGTGGGAAACATGGGCGAAGGGGATCAAAAGGTACAAACTTCCAGGTATAAAATAAACAAGTCATGGAGATGTAACTACAGCGTGGTGATTATAGCTACTAATACTGTATTGCATGTTTGAAAGTTGCTAAAAGAGTAGATCTTGAAAGTTCTCATCAAAAGAAAAAAAATTTTCTATGCATGGTGACAAATGTTAATTAGACCTATTGTGGTGATCATTTTGCAATATATACAAATATTACATCATTAAGTTGTGCAACTGAAACTAAGATAATGATATCTCAATTATGACTCAAGTAAAAAAAAACGATGTAGCTGAAAAAGTTTTATAAACCATATAGAGGTTAAAATAAAAAGGTAAGTTACTATTATGAATGATGAAAGTATAGTGAAAAGTTAGTACATGTAAATTTATAGTCACTGCCACATTGCAATTCTTCCTTTGTCGTAAAATAAATAAATAACCCCCAGGGCATTATTAGTTTCTTCCTGAGAAGCGTGCCTCTGCCTTTTCTGTTTAGTAAGTTTTTGGCCGTCTGCCTGCCGCAGAACATGCAGGCGAGTCGCCACTCCAAGCCTTTTCAAGATCAGTCTGTCTCACTCCATGCTTCGTACCCTCACTCACGCTATGCTCCTGCCGAGCCAGAGCCTGCTCTGAGCACACACGCTGTGCTGATGCTTCATCACAGACAGGATGTGCTCCTCTCCCATCGCACCACAGCTCTGTCCTATCCGTTCCGAGATGCTCTCCCCACGTCACTTCCTTTAGGAAAGCCTTCCTGACCCCACACCCTCTCAAGTGGAGGAAGCTCTCACCTCAGCAGCAGCACGCCTTTGCCCAAGCGTTTTCTGAGACTTAGCACATTCCCTCTGGTAATCTCCATGTCCTATCTCCCTACCAGACTCCAAGCTGGTTGAAAGTAAGATCTGTTTAAGAGTCAATTTTAAAAATAAAGCCCAGCACAGGACCTTACATATAGGAGGGTTTCAATAAGTATTTGCGGAATTAATAAATGTATGAATGAATAAATGAATGAATGAAATGGGAAACATCTCCGAAGCAAGTGAAATTTCAGGAACAATTTGAGATCAATTACCTACAACTTACTATGTAAGTTATGCATATTACTCATAATTATATATTCGTATTTATATTTAACTAATAACTAATGGACCAAGAGTCCACCTTTATAAGCAACCAGAGACCATGACAACTGGTCTAATCTATCATAAACTATGTATTAGAGTAACCCCACATTTGGCAAGATCAGAGCCTATTATATACAAATTTCCTGTCCTCTTCTTGATTTGAAAAACATCTGCTTTAAAATAATTTAAAATGAGCCACTGAATCCACAATGCTTAAAAATAGGACCCTGTAATCTGGATAATAAATCATTCCTTCAGTCATGTCCATTCATGTATAGATTCAAATGTCTGAAAAATAATGCAGTACGTCTCATCTGCACCAAGAATGACAGCACTGCACTGGAAGAAACAGTCTTGTTGATTGTACTATTCATTTTTCTGTGTTAGTATCCATCAGGGCTACCGTAGTAGTGAAAGAGGGAACTTGGAAAAACAGTGTAGAGAAACAGACGACTGGCAGAATCCCCAACACTTCTGACAGTGCTCATAGGATGGATTTGTACAATAAATGTTTACATAAAATGATAACGTCTGCATAGATGGTTCTGGCTCAAGAGAGATTCTGCATGTACTTTTCAGCTGGCTAGCATTCAGAGAAATACATATTGGTCATGGGTTACAAAATGACTGCATTGTTACACAAGTATCAACTCGCCCAGGTAGCAGAAGAAGGAACCTGTAGGTTAAGTGCTGTTACTGACAGAGAGACTCAAAAACTGTCAGCAATAAGCTTAATCTCACACACATACTCACACACGCATGAGATTTACTTCCTAACTGTCAACATGATTCTATGATACTTTTTGCATCCTACTTTTGGCAACAATCAATCAAACATGGTTTTATCTTTATAAGATTGAAAATAAAAAACACCATGATGAATTTCCTTTAAAAAGATGTTATACCTTTGATGTGCAGTAAAACATGACAGAAAATTCAGCACATTTCAGCTATTTTTCCACATTAAAGGAAAAAGTTAAAATAAAACCTGGGGAAAGCATTGTGGAAAATAACAACAGCAAACCAATGCAGACATGGAGGAATCTGTTTTCAAAACTATTTAAATACCTTACAGTGTCTCAAAGTTTTAGACCAGAACTGCCCAATGGAAATATAAGTCATATGTGCAATCTTAAATTTTCCAGTAGCCACATTAATAAAGTAAAAAGAGGCAGGCCAAATTAATTTTAATCATGTGTATATATATATATATATATATATATTTTTTTTTTTTTAAGATTTTATTTTTCCTTTTTCTCCCAAAGCCCCTGGTACATAGTTATGTATTTTTAGTTGTGGGTTCTTCTAGCTGTGGCATGTGGGATGTTGCCTCAGCATGGCCTGATGAGCGGTGCCATGTCTGCACCCAGGATTTGAACCAGTAAAACCCTGAGCCGCCGCAGTGGAGCGTGCGAACTTAACCACTCGGCCACAGGGCCAGTCCCAATGATATATTTTGTTTAATCCAATATATATAAATTATTATCATTTCAAAATGTAATTACTATGAAAACTTTCAATAAGATATTTTACATTCTTTTTTCCATAGTATGTCTTCAAAATTCAGGGTATATTTTACTCTTAAAGCACATCTCAATTCAGATACTACATTTTTATCAGAAATATTTTATTTGTATTTTGATTCCACAAAATCTACAATTCTTGAAAACTAGTTTCACATTCCTAAGTTGTTCCAAACATATTAGAAACTCCTCTAATTTTAATTAATACAAAAATTCACTTCTTCACTTGCGTCAGGTCCCCTTTCAAGTGCTCAATGACCACATGTGGCCCTCGCAGCAGTCCTGAATGGCACAGCACAAGGGTAAGATCCACAATCTGGACAATCTGGCTTTCTTTTTCCTAAAGTGAGCTGAGGGTCCCACAGGAAAAGATTATACAAACTCTGAGGTTTAAGTATTGTTTTTTCTGGATTGGCAATGAGAACATTTACCAGTAAAGATGGTGAGTGTAACTGGACTCATATTCAAAATACAATAGATATCCCACAGTACAACAGAAGCCCCAAAAGAATATAGCTGTATTTGTCTTAACTGTACTATCATTTTAAGGTGTAACAAAAATTGTTAACGTAATTATCCTCAGGGTAGGATAAAATCATGCAAATATCACTAATAAGTAACAAACCTTTTACAGGTCACAGAGACGATTTAAAACCTCAAAGCTTCAAATTTTAGCCTAATCTGAAAATAGAAGCTGGAGTAACTAAATCCATACCAGAAAACTCACTGATCAATTTCTATGTCAATGCTTGCAAAAACTAAAATGTTAAAAGTCATTTGAACAGTGGCACTCATACCTGGATACTGTCGGATGGTGGACACAGAGCTGGTGATTGGGGTGTAAGTGTGTGCAGCCAGTGGGTACGCAGAAGGTGGGTACGTTGGCAAAAAGTACTGGAACTGAACAGGAACAGACGGTCTACAGATGAAACGGATAATATGAACCAAAATGGTCTATTTTCTTCTTTACCTTCAAATGATCCTATCTGCTAAATCCCCTTTATACTCTGCCATACCACCATTTCCCAAATTGTGCCCCAAACAAACTACTAGATCAAAGGACAGCTCTAGAGAGAATAATGTTTTAAAAGATAAATGGATACTATAACTAACTATTGCCAATAAACAAAAAAATATATAGAATAATAATTAACCAAAACTGACTCCAAAAAACTCAGTAATCAAAGTTCTTCCCTACTCAATTCCACTTGAAAGACTAAAGCTCAGATTGTTTTTACTGGCAAATTTTATCAAACACACATAAAACAGATAATCTCAAACTTATACAGACTGATTAAGAGACCAGAAAAAGAAGAAAAGGGATCTAACATTTTTTAAAAGGAGCTTAACATAGGCTTGATAGCAAAACCAGACAGGGAGAGTATGAGAAAAGATTATAAATGATGTCACTCTCTACACTGACACAGAAATTCCTAAATAATTAAGTACTATATAAAACTAAATACCTCATGATAAAATAAGGTTTATCACAGAAAGACAGAATTGATTCAGTATCAGAATTTCTACTAATGTTTTATAAAAATGAAAAGAGAACAGTCATTTGAAACTTCGCAAAAGATATACAAAAAAAAAAATTTAACAGCACTCAACACTTAGTCTTGATATAAATGCCTAAGGAAACAGGGATAGAAAGAAACTTTGTTCCTCAAAGTGAAAATAGTACCTACCAATAGTACCTTATCTATCAGGAAATTTCAGAAGAGTTCCCATTCAGGTCAGGAATAAGATAAGGATGCGCACTATCTCTGCATCTATTCAACATCACAGTGGAAACTCTAGCCAACATTAAGAAAAACATAGGCAGGGGCTGGCTCCGTGGCTGAGTGGTTAAGTTTGCTTGCTCCACTCCGGCGGCCCAGGGTTTGGATCCTGGGCACCGACATGGCACCGCTCGTCAGGCCACATTGAGGTCGCGTCCCACAACCCACAACTAGAAGGACCTGCAACTAAGATATACAACTGTGTACAAGGTGGGTTTGGGAAGATAAAGCAGGAAAAAAAAAAAAAGATTGGCAACAGTTGTTAGCTCAGGTGCCAATCCTTAAAAAAAAAAAAGGAAGACTGGCAACAGTTGTTAGCCCAGGTGCCAATCTTTAAGAAAAAAAAAGAAAAACATAGGCATACAAAACAGAAATGAAAAAACCCCCTCATGTCTCAAAAAACTGTTTTTATTTGTGGATGAAATAAAATCCAAGAGGAAATCTAAGAGAATCTACAAACTTTAAAAGCTAATAGTTGTATTCAGCAAGGTGGATTGACATGAGATGAATATATTAAAACCTGTAAGTATTCCTATATACCGTAATAATCAAACAAGAACATTTTAAGATGCTCCAAGTCTGAAGTTACTTACTTCATGTGCAATGTACCAGGTCCTTGCTATGGAAGAAGGGAGACACAGATATGGAATGGGGGAGGTAATGGGGTTAAACTAAAGGTATCAGCATGTACTCAAGGACTTTTAAAATGCTATATACTCCACAGCTCCGCCCGCTCAAACGGCCTAGAAGAAACGACAATCCAGGAACATCGAAGAGACCTTCACTTCTAAATGATGAAAAGGAATGGGGCTCCTTGAAGAAATGGGAGGTTCCAGGGCTCAGACAGACAATGTTCAGGAGGAGCCTGGAGGATCTTGTTGTGGTGGGAAGTAAGGATGGGCTAGGGTAACCAGGAACGGCAAAACCCACAGGAACTAGTCTGAAGAGGCTGTCCAGGACCAACCCAGAGACAATTTGACCACCAAAACAGATGCCAGTAATGGACTATTAATGATGAATAAAACCAAATCCAGGAGCCTATGCTGATTTTAAAAAATAATAAAATAAATGGGCACAGAGAAAATTTCTTTTCATCAGAATGCCAACTAAAAAATGTGGGAGGAATGTTAGAAAAAGTCATTGTTTGCAATCATTATATTGCAACCATCAATTGATTCGGCCAAGAATCGTCACGCTCAAACTATTAAATGGAAGTTAATCGGGGAACAGGATATCTATAGTCTCAGAGTATTTCCACAGATTAGTTATGTACAAAGGAGAAAAATATACCTTTACAGTAGAAAAATCTGGCAAACATCACCTTCACCTAGTAATTCATGTTGACATAACTAATAACGGGACAAAAGGATAGCATGAGCTCTCTGATGTAGTAACAGTGAGAAGAACATATTGCCTAAGTGGTAATTGCTCCAAAAACGCATAAGCTAAATCCAAGTATGAGCAAACGATCTGAGAAGCCCAAATTGAAGAACGTGCTACAAACACAACTGGCCTAGGTATACTCTTGCAAACTGTCAGTGTATGGAAGAGGACTCATTTCAGATAACTGCACTGTGGTTAAGCAAGAGAATGTTTTTGTTCTTTGGTGATAAAAATGGAGGCACTCAGGGATAAAGAGCCATGATGCTGCAACCCTCGTTCTGGCAATGACTCAAACAGAGAAACACACAAAACAAAAAAATGGTTACTAGGAGAACAACCATCTAAAGGAGAACGGCTTAATAAATACAGCACATTTTCATAAAACTAAAAAGGAAATTACATACTGTATTATTTCCGGGGAAAATTTGAAAATAAGAATAAATAAATACATGCCACATTTGTGGGGCATTTTGTTTTATTGAAAAATCAAAACAACTATGACACAATGGGGCAGTGTGGCTGGCACCTTCGCTCCTACCTGTTGTCACTTCGGGTCTCCATGGCCACAGGATTTGGAGAGGCCCGATGTCCTGAAATGGGAATCAGGCTGCTCCGCTCTGCGGGGTAGTCAGGCTGGACGCGCGGAGAAGTGTGTGTGATCTGCTGAGGCACCACCTTGGCTATAAAGAGTAAAATCCAGTTACCCATCGCTCATATGCTTTTACTGGCATGCCAAAACATTCTTGGCCAGCAACAATCTTAAGAATGCATACAGTAACAAGAATCCTAAGTTTTTAATCAAAATAAAAAATGAAAGATGAGAATGTAAGGTTCAACTGAATTATCTCAACCCAATAATTCACGGACATGTTCACACTCTTATTCGTCAAAGCAGAGTTCAACATTAACACTTCAACAAAAACAGCAGCAGCCAAGCCCTTTTTCCCTAACCAAGCGTACTGGAGACCTTTCCTTAAAAAGGAGAAAAGTTTTTAATTAAAAAAAAATTTTCTACAAAAATTTGAATACACAAATGGCAAAGACCTTAGCTCCTACTCCAGGGTCCATAACTAATTAGTAATATGTAGCTAATCGGTAATGAGTTGATCATTTTAATGTCCAAGTTTCAGCTTCCTCATCTCTGAGGAGGCCTTCTTCTCTAGATAATCGCTTAATTTCCTATGTCCTGTGATTCTGCATAACATTTATAGCAAAATCAAAACAACCAGAGTTTCCAAATTAATCTGAGGCTCAAAGTTGCTTTCCTCTACAATTTACAATCAAATTTTGCTTACAAGTTAGAGCTGAACTGGGACATACTTCACTGTTGTTACAGACCTGTCCGTCAACTCTACGCTTGGGAACTTGGAAAGAACAGCTGTGACCTCAGAGACACCGGGACAGCTTCCATCTGTGTAAAGACCCAAGTTACACCAGTGACAGGCACATAAACACTGGAGACTAGGAAGACGCCACCGTGTTCCCCAAAGTGCAGCGCAGTGAAGACAAGCCCACCCCGAGGCCCAGTTATTTCCCGAGGGAGGCAGCCAGAGAAGTTTCCGCAGGATGACAGCTAGGCTGCCCAATCCAACCACTGACGATGGCATCTATTGGCTAACACAGAGAGAAGCTGCATGACACATTTTCCATCAGTAATCATGAGAGGAGGTGCTGAGTGGAAAGCAACTAAGCCTTATTTTTTCACTGTGCCCATAAAAAGTAGGAGAAAATAATGCTTTCAATAGGAATGCAGCTGTCATTTGACAGAGTAACTAACCAGTGGCTGGTAACCAAACACACACCCATGGATTTATACCTTTAATTTTTTTCGAATTAAAAATGCCACACATTCTCAATTATTAAAAATACATAAAACTTAAGGAAAAATATAATGTAGAGATCATAAGTTGGCTATGATGTTATCTCCAAAAATAATCTCTGTTTTCTGAATGCTATACTCATCTGACTCTGCTTTTTATAATGCTTCGACCACTGTCGTGTATGGGCCAGAGCACGGAGAAAAATAAGGATGGTACTCTATTGGAAATGAGCATTCATTTGAGGTGAAAACTCTACGCTCATGGTTAATGAGGCTTTTTTCCCCTGACCCAGCACATTCCTATCAGTAACTGGCTGAATGCAGTATTTAACCTCACCTGGAGAAAGCAAGTGCCACTTGGAAAAAGCGACTTAGGTGATTTTAATGTATCTCCATACTCCAAGTGAAAACCAACACTCTAGGGCTAACATCAGATTTCCCTTCTCAACTGAGATATCTTTGTACAGGGATCCTATTATGATGTAACAAAGAAATATCTGGGCTGCTAGAAAAGAGGAAAACAAAACTAGAGCCTGAGCCTGATGGAACCCAACGGAACCCATCAGAGTAAGCAGCGGATGTTAAATCTGTTTGTACACCTCTGTCAAATGATTTTCATATCTAGAATTCCGTAAATGATTAAAATTCAAAGAATGAGCTGGGGAGACATAGAATCCAGTAACTTGGGAGAGGTAAAAAGTTAGCAGTTTTAGCAAACGAACGAACACATTTCCATCTCCCGGTACTTTCAGTGCGTTTACTTCCACAGTGTGATCTTTTAGGAAGGTACAGTGACACTAACAAGAACTAATGTCCAAATAATTCTTCACAGAGGGTTCGAGATGAAACCAGAGAGCACCTGTAGGGTACACTGCCCCCTTTTTACAGGTCTAATTTTCTTCAAAGCTACAGATTCCCTAGTGAGACTCTCCACTGTAAAAATTAAAAGAATGGGCTTGGTTGGCACTGACGTGACAGCACTGAGGATAACTGATGACACTGCTGGGTACAGCCAGAAAATCAATGACCTTTGTCAACCAAAGTGCATTAAGGCTAAACCCACACACAAACTAACTTCTTTTCACAGAAGCAAAATTAAATTCAGAGGGGTGTGAGAGAAGTCTGGTTTCTCCCACGTCAGGCCATAGTGCACACTAATGTGAGAAAGACCCAGCAGCAGCGTTCTCTCAAAGTGCTCTGGGGGCTTGGTGTCAACTTAAGGGCTGGATGGCCTGGTTACCTAAACCAGGAGTAAGGGTTTCCTGGGTCCTACCATTGTTCTGGAACAGCGTCCTCGAAGTTCGCTGAGAGGGCTATGAAGCCGCAGCCCATCTCGCATGCGAAGGAAGGAAGCAGGGAGGCAGGGACCACCTCAGCACCAGGACACGGCAGGGGGGAAGCCGCACTTCCACGTCTGCTCACCAGATTTCTGACAGTAAAGTCTATCAGTGTGCCCTCTCAAAAAGCAGTCTTACTTCTAAAAGTACAGTCTATCAAAAATATAGCAGCTTTCCCCTATCTCTGGGAGTGGAGAACAGCAATATGACACGCTCACCATCGGAGAACCAGGGCCAAGGTAACACTAGCAACTCAGACCCATGGCTTGTGGGTTAGAGAGAGCAGTGCAGGGGCTGGCCCCATGGCCGTGTGGCTAAGTTTGCATGTTCCACTTCGGCGGCCCAGGGTTTCACCGGTTCGAATCCTGGGCACGGACATGGCACCGCTCACCAAGCCATGCTGAGACAGCCTCCCACATGCCACAATTAAAAGGACCCACAACTAAAAATATACAACTATGTACTGGGGGGCTTTGGGGAGAAAAAGGACAAATAAAATCTTTAAAAAAAATTTTAAAAAAAAAAGAGAGAGAACAGTGCTGTGCCTCACAGGCCACAGTCTCTCTTTGGAAGCTGTGACAGTGACATATCAGCCGCTAGGACAGGCATCAGCCACCTGCAGCCTGCTGGCCAAACCCTGCCTGATGCCTGTTTCTGTATGATCCGTGAACTGAGAATGGTTCACACTTTTAAATGGTTGGGGAAAAAAATTTTTAAAAGTTATTTCATCACACATGAAAACTACATGAAATTCAAATTTCTGTGTCCATAAAAAGTCTTCCTGAACCATGGCCACGCTTATTTGTTTACATCTCATCCACAGCTGAGTTGCTGCGGCACAGACCTACAAGGCCTGCAGAACCTAGAACACTTCCTATCTGGCCCCATGGAAACGGTCTGCCAATCCCTGCTCGTGAGGACTGACGTTTGGTTGCCAGTAAGTTTTCAAAAATTTTTTAATATTCAAAGTACACACATATTTAAAAGGGGACTAAACAAAGCCTGGAAGAAACTCTGGGGTGGCCATGCAGTACGTCGGGCAGCACTCAGATGAGAACCAGGGTGAAGGATGCAAGGTGTAGCACTCGCCCACTGCTGAATCACACAGCGATTTTTCCTGAACACTCTATCAGTGTGCAAGTTCTCTTCATTCCACATCTTTGCTTCTTTCTTGCTTTCTCTGTAGCTCATGTCTAACTATGTCAGTAAAGTGAACTTATTTCTTTAAAAGGTACACATAAAAGACGCAAAGTTTGATGGAGGAAGTCAAAAGTAGAGTCAAAGTTTACTTTGAGCTCTCAGAGACTGTTATCCTTTTACACTCTACCATCAATGCCAAATCTGTATGACAAATAATATTAAAAGTTAAATTCAGGGCTGCTTTGAAAATCAACAACAACAACAACAAATCAGTACTAGCCGTCTATCTGAAGCCTTGGCGGGAGGGGCTGAGCAATTCCTTTGAAGCTTCCGTCTGAAGGTCGCACGACACTTACCGACAGGGATGTTTGAGGTGGTCACAGCAGTAGCATGGGATGAATGTGAGGGCATTGTCATGGTAACAATTGTACTCGTGGGAGCTTGCGTGTGTGACACAGATCCTGAAACGGGAGAGAAAAGGAAACTCTTTAACAATGGCCTCTCAGCATACATTACAGATTCTCAAAAACATGAGAAAAGCTCTTGCGGAAAGTTAAGAGAATTTTTCTAGCCTAATCTTTCTCTCTGACTGAAGCTGAGATGTGAAAAATTAACCCACCACTTATGCCTCATTCTTCCCTGGCAGGAGGAGCAGGGTTGCCAACTTACCGGCCGTGGTTGCTGAAGGAATGGTGTTGGTTGCCAAGATAGGTGCTACTGTTGCTGCAGCCACTGGTGTGCCTGTACTGAAGATAGTTTTCTGTGGGGGAACCCACAACCCAGGATTAGAAACAAGAACACTGCCCGCTCGATCCAGTTTAAAAGCAATCACTGCCTTCAAGATTGCCAGGTTCTTAGCAAGTTTTGCACAATTCTGGTTTTTAACCCACAGAGTATTCACCTCTTGTTTTACCTGAGCCATGGTATGAAGCTGCTGTTTTGGTGTCCCTAAGGCAGGGTGAGATGGCAGCGTGATTCTTGTTGTCACATCACGTGACTGGGCAGGACGCTGAATACTAATTGCTGCAGATGGTGGATGCTGGATAGACAAAGTTGGCCGACTGAAAAGAAAGAAAAGACATTATGACTTACAACTTGTCTCCAGACACAATGCAGGCAGTCAAGGCCATTTAGTATCTTGTGCTATAGCACAGTTATTTTTTCATAGGTCTGTGAAGTCCACAGTTGCACAAATGAAGTAAATGGCCCACTGAGTTTCTCTCCTGAAACTGCTGTAAGCCTCATTTTAAAAGGTATCAATGTGTACTACGAACTGAATAAATTAATCCCTAGTCATTCTCAGTGTCCTTGATACAATTAATCAACACTCTATGACAATCTCCAGTAAGCATTATTATAATGAACACTTCATTTTGTGGACAAAGCTGAAGATACACACTAAGGGTCTCATCATTATGAGGGAAGATTACAGACAACCTTGATTAATAGCAGCTTAACCTGTGACCCTTGAAGCACTGACTCTCCCCCCAATTTTATATCATTCCTTACCAGATGACAGAAAGTTAGTTATAACTGCCTAATGATCGAAAGGGATATCAACACAGACAGCAGGTCAAATTAACATGCAGCAAGCTACTGAAATTGCAAGAAACAATGGCAAGAAAACTTGACAGAGTAACAAAGTTGGCATCTCAAGTCAGAGTGGGGAGAACGGACTACTGAATAAATGAAGTTGGGAAGACTATGTAGCCATTTGGAAAAAATCAAATTGGATCCATACCTCACACAGTATACCAGAATAAATACAAAAATGATGAAGATGACAGAAAATAAAAAACTACATGAAGAAAAGATAGAATCCTTTTACAACCTTGAAGTGAGGGAGAGCTTTCTAACTATTAAAAGCTTTCAAAATCCAAAAGCTATGAAAGATCAATAAATTTGACTTGGTGAACAAATGAGCAAACCTCCTACATAGCAAAACACACTACGAGGAAAGATCTTCATATACTAAGAGTCCTAGAAATCAATGAGAAAAAGAGCCTAATAAAAACAGGCAAAGGATATGAATAGCTGGTTTGCTAAAAAGAAAACACAAATGGCCCCTGAACAAAGAAAAGATCCTCACTCTAGCTCATAGAAAGAGGAACGCAATTTAAAATACAAAATATGATATATGAGATATCATTGTTCACCTATCAGATTGGCAAAAAATCCAAAATACTGACAGCATACTCTGTTGTTCAAGCTGTAAGGAAACAGGCACTTTTAAACATTCTGTAGGGAGTATAAATTGGTCTAAATGCTAAGGAAGGCAATTAGATAGCAGGTATCAAAATTACAATCAAATATACCCTTGATCACTTTTGGGAATTTATCCTATAGATATTCTTGCACACATGCATAATGATGTAAGTATAAGGTTATTCACTGCAATATTATTTATAACAGTAAAGTACTGGAAACAACCTCAAATCCATTTATACAATGGATCACTATATTGCGACTAAGAGAATAATGAAACTCTGTATGTACTAAAATGGATAGCTTTCAATATACGTTGTTACATTAAAAACAGAGTAAAGAGGAATATAGGCCCAAGGGGCCTAATGGTTAAGGTCAGGGTGCTCTGCTTTGGTGGCACAGGTTCGGTTCCCAGGCACAGACCTACAGCAATTGTATGTTAGTGGCCATGCTGTCGTGGCAGCTCACATACAAAAAGAAGAAGATTGACAACAGATGTTAGCTCAGGGCGAACTTTCCTCGGGGGTGGGCGGGGGGGGGGAATATATATATATGTGAATTAAATAACATTTTGGGTAAAAAAGTATAAAAGTAAGACTTGCATGTGAATTATTTAAGAAACACTGGAAGATTACTCAAAGAGCCATTATGAAGTTACTTTGGCAAGGCAAAGGGAAAGGGGCACAGGAGCTGGGTAGACAGGGACAGAGGAGACAGATACTTCTTACTGCATTCCCTTTCGTGCTTTTCTATTTTGGAACTATGTGAATATGAATTAGGAAGAAGAAAACATGGAAAGTAAAGGTGAAAACATGACGGGGACTTCCATGTGTCCAAACGAAGAAACTGTTTCATCACAAGCAAGATCGTCTTTCAAAATGCTTTAAAATCAGAGCCAGTGGGATACTGGTGAATAAAGTTTACAAACTGAATAAAGGAGGGTTTTCCTTCTGTAGAAACAGAACTCCACAGCACATCCTCGGAGTTCAAAGGAAAGCTGAAGCCTGGCTACAGATGCAACTATGGAACTTGGTGGGACTCACTGAAGAGAGAGCCTACTCTCAGAGACTGGACTTTGAACAGTTGACAACATGGGTCACCAAGTACAGTGCCATGAAAGCCACCCACTCCCGCTATCTACAATGAAAAACACGCAGATACACATGTATACATAATTAAAATAATGACAAATTTTAGGATGGATGAAGCTAATTATGGGAATAGTTTTGAAGATCCTTGTAACAAAGAAGAATGCCAAGAGAATCACCAGGAAAGGGTCTCCTCAATTCAAACTTTAATGTGCTCATATTTTAAGAGGTCCAGCTCACACAAAATAACCCCAAAAAAGAATATTTATATTGAATATTTAGATACGTTTTTAAGTGTTTTGACAGCATGGACTATAGCAGTCTTTGATTTTCATTTATTCTAATGAAAAACACCATGTTGATTCATATAATGCACATTACGTGCCAGGCATGTTTTAAGTGCTTTACATATATTAACAGAGATACTCCCTATAATGATCTCTGAAGTAGGTAATATTATCGCCATTTTTCTATGTGAGGAAATTAAGGCATCTACTCTTTGACCTAGCACTCCCACTTCCACAAATGTACCTTGAAGGTATACCATCACAAACATGCAATAGCATATGCCAAAATGTCCATCAGTACATCCATAAGCTGGGGTACCACGCAGCCAAAAAAAAAGAATGAGTAAGGTATCTCTACGTACTGATTTGGAGTCATCTGCAAGATATATTGAGAGAAATGGAAGGTATGAAGCAGTATATATAAATATAATCTGCTGTATTTTCTGTAAGAAAGAAGTGGAAACAAGGAAAATGTGTTTATCTGTGTGTATACTTACTCTCATAAAAAGAAACTCCATCAGAGGATACTAAATGGTGACCTACTGAGAGCAGATGGCAACTTGGGAGGGGACAGGGGACTCATGAGTCCATCTTTTCATATAGATTTGACTTTTAAGCAAAATTGATATTTCACATGTTTAAAAAAGTGAAATCAAAAAGCAAAGTCTAAAATTAAAATATTTAAACAAATAATCCTAACTATACATTAAGTAATAGTAAACACACTTGAAAGATAACCAAAAAATGAATCACAGGTTACCTCAGAAAGCAAAACGACAGCAGCATGGGACATTGGTATCTGTGGAACAGAGATGAGAGCGATACTCCTCATTTTACAGCTTTTTATATGTTTACGTTTTGGAAACGTGAATTTAAATCAGGAAAAAGAAAACGTTACTATCTATCCCACAGAGAAAAGAATCACTTCAACTGACTTTCCCACTTGAACACATTCCCACACTGCTTAGTGGGACCTAGTCTGAGGACAAAAAGAATAGTGAAGAAATCAAACTTCACTCAGCAGTCTTATTGTTAGTAGTAATAAAGGGTTAATTTATGACAAATAGACTTGGGATTCTGAATTAGCTTGAAACTATTTTTTATGGATGAATATGCATATTACGGACAAAAAAACCCAAGTAGTTATATTAATGTCTTCAGGAAACAAGGTTTTCAGTGTAAGAGAAGATAAACAAAATCTAAGCAAGAAAAAACCTGTAACATTAAATTTCTTTTGAAAATTTCAGTATGAAGACTATGACTGTCTTTACTATATTGACTTTGTCCACAGAAAGTGCACAAAGCAATGATACGCCAGAAGCAATGTGCACCCTTAGCACCCAGATCTTGGGTTCTAAATACCATTCTCCACTAAAAGGAACCAAGGATCCTCGGAGAAATGGATGATTTCAAGACTAAAGAAGCAGGGAAAGTAAACAAGAGCCTGATTCATCACGTACCAGAACAAAAGCACTCAAAGATTAATAGGAGTTATCAAAAGGACACTCGAGCCAGTTCATGGGGAATGTCCCTAGCCACATTCGGGGCAACTGGGAGAAAAAGAAAGGGATTTTGATTAAAACACATTGAATAAATAAAACATCCCTGAGTCCATAGTGGCAACTCCTACCTGCCCCCTGAAAAGGTCAGAGACTAAATATGGTCAGCCAGCTACAAAGTACTCCCAAGTCTATAGTTTTGATCGCTATGCTATTTCTCCCAGTGATCAGTTTTTTTCCTTAATGGCCTCAAAGGCAACTCTAGGGGTAGAGACCCAATTTAGAAACTTGACATATACAGAAAATAAGGGGTTAATTTACAACAAATGGACTTGTGACCATCCTCCAGTGTTCAGCTAGGTCTTTGTTTAACTTGTTTAGAGTGAAGACAAGTACTGAAGGCAGAGACTGCCAGTTTGCTATCTTCTCCTTTTCCTTTCAAAGAACAGTATCAAGGAAAACAAAAAAGAGGAATACGACCTCCATCTTTGGCAAAACTAGGAGATACCTGAAACCTCAAACCACGGAAGAGGTAGCAGAATTGTCAAAGATAGTCATAACCCAACAGGAACCCAGGAGCCAATGGACAGAGAACTTCTGCAGCTGCAATTTAAGGAATAAAATGTGGTAAAGCATAATTCTCCAAAGTGAGGAGAATACTTTCACAGAGGCAGCCAAAATCTTGTTTGTAACAGTGGGAGTTGGCACTGAAGCAGGACGTGGATCTGAACCAGTTCCGAGATCCAAGAAGCAAAGCATGAACCAGGAATCACACAGATACAGATAAGCCTCGTATGGGAAACAGTTGCTCTCACTGGGGAAGAGAGAAATTTTGCCATTTTGAGCAGTCTATCTCCACCAGCAAGAGAGAAGTAATGGCCCAAAACACTCAAACACAGGATCCTGGGTTATTAGGAAAATTTCTCCTAAGCAGGTATATGGCCCAGCTTATAAGAAGAACTAATTATAAATACTGGTCCAGAATGAATTCAATTCAAAGGTGAGCACTCAGAACAGAACCAGCACAAGATCTATTTAAAGATGCTATAAGAGGGGCCGGCCCCGTGGCCAAGCGATTAACTCTGCGTGGTCAATTTTGTGTGCTCCGATTCGGCAGCCTAGGGTTTCACTGGTTTGGATCCTGGGCATGGACATGGCACCACTCATTCACCCACGTTGAGGGAGCGTCCTACATGCCACAACTAGAAGGACCCACGACTAAAATATACAACTAGATGCTGGGGGGATTTGGGGAGAAAAAGCAGGAAAAAAGAAAAGATTGGCAACAATTGTTAGCTCAGGTGCCAATCTTAAAAAAACAATAATAAAAAAAGATGCTATAAGAAAAAAGGTGGACAAGAACAGGGGAAAGTCGACTACAAACGACTTCACTAAGCAGAAGAAGAAACATAATGAAATAACTCCTTCCACAAAACGAAAACACAAACCAAAGATTTAAGAGCTCACAGGAAGAGATGACAACACACAAGGAGATAAAATACATGGGCAGACTGCAAGGGAGAAACAGAAGACAATTATTCAGCTATTTCAGGAATGAAGGCAAAATCAAAAGTAAAACATGAAAGACAATGGTGAAAAGTCAGGGACAGAGAAGATGGTGAGAAAATAAGCAGAATCGAAAGGGGAAAAAATAGTTACAAAGGATTAGAAAGGAAGTCATGCAAAAAAGATCCAACAAACACATAACTGGGTGCCCCCTCCAAATAAAATGGAACAGAATCAACATACGAAGATAGAATGCAAGAAAACTTTTCATAAATACAGTTTTATGCTCCAGATTAAAAAGGCACACCACGTTCCAGAACATAACAATACTTAATGGTTATTACCAAACACATCCTAGTAAAGCTGCTGAAATTCAAGATAAAGAATCGGGTAGATCAGGCAATCAGGCAGAAATATCAACGCCCTTTGAAGAGGTTAAAAAAAAAAATCAGGCTGGCCCCAGACTCCTGTACAGCATTACCCAGCTCCAGAAGGCAGAGGAAAAATGTCTATGAAGTACTCATGGAAAGAACACATAAACCAAGAAAATTCTTTATCATACAAACTTCTGCTTAAGTACAAGGCTATCCGGGAAACAATTTTGACCAAGTGAAAACTCAAAATACTGGTCTGTAAGCCCTTCTCGAAGAAAGTAATAGAGAATAAATTTCATTCAACCAAGCGATGAGCAACAACAAAAATCATCAAAGAACTGTCAGGATTGAATCTATTTAACAGAAGGAGTAAGACTTACCACTTAAACTTCAGGAGGAACTTTCCTTCTTTTCCTATGCCTTGAACCAATTTAACTGTCACTGGTTTATCTGGTCTTTGAGAGTCTAGCAGAATTCAATGAAACTGCCTGGGCCTAGGCAGTTTCTAGGGGATAGAGTACTTTGAAATTTTTTTCTATTTCTTCTAAGGAAATTGGTCTGTTTAAACTTTCTATCTCCAGAATTCAAAGGGAGTTACATACTAGGAATTTATCGTAGTTCTAGATGCAAGAAGAAAAGGCATCTGGTCATTAGAGTTTCTGGCTGTTTAATTCACTAGAGCATTTCTAGTGCCTAGAGCAGAGACTGGCACACACACAATGGATATCGGTTGTATGAGTGAATGCTGAACATATATCTGACAAAATTCAATATCCATTTTTATTCAAAACTCAATAACCTGGAAAAGACAGATACTTCGATAACATGATTTAAAAAAACAACTTAACCCCAGTTTTCATTGTACACGTTTATACCTTTTGAATGTCATACCATCTGAATATATTAACATTTTAAAAATAATGTAAAGTTAAAATGAACAATACACAGTCTATTTTATGTTGGGCAGTTTTCTCTCTTTGTCCTTTGGGCAATATATTCACTTACCAAAAAGTAAAGTGTCTTTATTTTATTAAAGGGAGGACTAATGAAGTTGAGAACTTGCCTAATGTCACAGAGCTCGTAAATGATGGAGCTAATGGTTAAAGGTCAGTCCTAGGCACTGTTCTACAATTCAATGTTATTGCCTTCCGAGTTCTGTTCTGGGTCTTCTTGTCACTCTGTTTATTGCCCCTGGATGGACTCAGATATCTCAAAGCTTTAAGTGTAGTCCACACATTGATGACTTCTAAACCGATTGCACAGACATCTCTTCAACCACCTGTTGACAACAGCCGTTTAATTGTTCCACAAACTCAGTGTCCTGAAAGTCAACCTTCTTTCTAAAACCTGCTTTTCTTTCCTTTGTTTCCTTTTCACTTACTTGGTCACGCAAGGAAGAAACCAAGGAGGCATCTCAGACTCCTCCCTCTTCCTCACCACTGTGCCCTGCTTCCAGCTGGCAGTCAAGTCTTAGGGACGGTCTCTAGGTTTCTGACAGCTCCATTCTCCATGCCTACTATCCCTGCTTCTGTTCACTGAATCACTTCTTGTTTATATTGCCAAATGACTTTCCCTGGCATTCATCTAACCAAGGGCAAGAACCAAGAAAGACCACGGGAACTCTTGTGCTCCTGGCAAGACACACATCCCACCGCCTTCCCCAACTTTCACAGCCTCACCACCGCAACACAGTTTGGGGATGATGACAAATACCATCAAGTTTTCATCCCTGATTGTGTCACTCATAATAAGTATCTGAGATCATCCCTCATCAACCAGACTTTATCCCTGTATGACTGTAAACCTCTTTACTGTACTATTTTCCCTTTTCAAACGCCCAACCCTTCCACTGTACTCTATCAATTTACAATCCATCTTTAGCAAAATCCCCTCTATCCTCAACCTCTTCTCTGACCATATGCTTTACCCTCCTGCCCTAATGAATGTTGGTGGTCCCCTGAGAACCCGGCTTCCCCCTACAGGCCTCTCAACTGGGAGTCATTTTCTGTCTCATAAACCTCTTCCCCATCTATACTGCCTTCCTTTATCTCCTCCAGAATTCTTCCCTGGACTCCAGACTGAGAGATTAACCTATCTCAACATCTCCACTTGGGTGCTTAGAAGTCAGCACAACTTTAAAATACCCAAAACCAAAGTCTGGAATTCCTCCCACAAACCTACTCCTCCCATGTTTGCCATCTCAAGTTAATGCAATTCCACGCTCTTAGCTGCACGGGCCAACTAGTGCTGCCAGTGTGCTGACTCTTCTCATTCTCTCATAGCCCCTGTGTTAATCCTCCAGAATGCTCTTGACTATCTTCAAAATTCTCTTCAGAATCTAACCCTGTCTTTCCACCTCCGGCAATCGTCTCTCCTGGATTCCTGCCATACTCTTGTAAACATCTGTGTTTCCAACTTCGCCTCTCCACAGCCTACTCTATCCAGCAACCAGGCTGATTCAACTAAAACTTCAGGTCATGACACTGTTCTGCTTAAAACTCTGCTAAGGCTTCCCACTGCATGCCAGCAAAGTCCAAATCCTTAGAGTGGTTCATAAGGTCCCACGTTATCTGGTGACCCTGTTACCTCCTAAAATAATCTCTTGCTATTCTCCTACCATTAGCCTCTTGCTGCTCCTTATATGTGACATACTCACTCCTGTCTCAAGGCCTTTGCACTTACTGTTCCCACTTCCTTGAATGCTCTTATCCCAGGTATATGGCTCACTTCATTATATCTTTCAATTTCCTACTAAAATGCATTACCCACCAAGCCCTCCCTGATGACCTTACATGAAACAGTAAGCCTCTGCACTGCCCATCCTATCACTCCAAAGCCCATTCACCCTCATTTTTCCCCAAAGCACTTTTCACCATCTAAAAAACTATGTATTTTTTTTAATCGTATGTCTCTAGCCCGTAAAGATGGACACTCTATGAGGGCAGGCTGTCTCTCTGTTTGTTCACTGCTTTATCCACAGTGTCTAGAACACTTAATGGCTTATTAAAGAAGCACTTGATAAATACCGAGTTAAATGAAGGAAGGAAAAAGGGAGAGGAGGAGGAAGAATAGTGGGATGCTTATCTTCAAACCCCCAAACATACCTAAGCGCCGAGTCAGTAGCATGTGCTGCCGTCGTAGTGATGACTGGAGACTGAGCTCTGGTGGCGGACACAGTGGCTACCACCGCAGGAGGGATGGTATTAGAGGTGGTCACAGGTGGACGAGACTACCAAGAGAAGAGAAAAAACAGTTCATTTAAAACAAAAAGTGAAATAAAATATAGTAACCCAAACACTAACAAGATAATATGAAACTTGGGCCTCTAAATAAGTATATTTGTATCCAAATGAAAGTAAATTCTCACCCTTCTGATGAAAGAATTCTCTTTTTACAAAGACCAAGACTCAGAATTCTCAAAAAAATCCTATTTTGACTGGATAGTACACAAGTCTCTTCTTTCCAAATACGACTGGATTCAGAGTTCTGTCCTATTATTAGTATAAACTGGCATCTAATGCTTCGGATCTAGAGTTCCCACAGACCTGTTTTTCGTCCTGGTGGAGACATTTTACACTACCACACCACCCAGTGCTTTCCACAGAGGGCCTACTTGGCTATTGGATAGAGCTGCTGGCTCTCAGGCTCCAAGTCAGCATACAAAAGGCAAACACATGGTAACAGTATTCTTTGCTGGTGGAAGATTCAGGGTAGCCAAATACTTCCCAGATGTTTTCACATGGATATATGTCCCTTAATACTACACCTGTTTGTAAAATCTTCACCTGACAGACAAGCTCCACACTGGGCTTCATCTGCTTGTCCACTCCAGCTCTTCTGAGTAGTCCCTCTTTCTTAACCCTGACACACACAGTGAGACCCTCAAGCTCCGCCCATTCCTGATCTGTCACCTCCAGACCTCGTACCTGCTGTGCCTACTGCTGGCGCTTGCTGTCTCACACTAGGGCTGCTGCACTCTCTTCCGCACTAGTGAGCGCCTCGTCTTGGTTCTCCTCTTTCTCCAATCCCTCCTATACACCCTATATACTCCCAGGGGCCTAGTCAGTCTCCAGTAGGTTTTGTTAGCCAGCATGGTCTTGTCTTTTGAAAGCTCTAGGCTGGACAGCTCCCACTCAGGACTCATAATCAGCTCTCTTCCTTATTGTCTAAACCCAGCTGTTTCACACATATTACTGGTCTGGGCCCCAAAGGTATTTGAATTTCTACCTCCTATATATAATTCAGCTCAATTAATCTTTCAAAGACATTTCTTTGATTATACATTACTGTATTCAAAAAACTTACTGGCTCTCTACGCTATACAAAATCAAGTTCCCACCCCACTTCTCAGAGTTCTGAACTTAGAGACATCACAATATCACCTAATAAAACATTATATGTCAGTAGTACTGAGGCCACAGATTTCCTTGAAGAGAGGTTGAAAGGCATGGATTGTCTTCCTCAAAAACCATACATATGTGCATAAAACATTTAGGGGTTCATAAACCTCTAACCAAATTAGAACCCCTCAGCTCGAGCTGGCCTCTACCACATATTGTATATAAGCAGCACTGTCTTCCTCGCCATTGTTCACAGGATTGCCCGCTTTGCTTCCTCTTCACTTCTCTGAAGCCCCATCACCGCACAGAACCCAACAAAAAGCCTTCCCTTACCACCTCTCTTCTAAATTCCCTCCGTCGATCACATGACATCGCATATAACTCAACCTTCCCTACACCTTGGCGACTAGATCCAAAGTTCCGTGAGGTCATAGGACTCTCACAGCGCCTAGCAGAGTGAGTAACTCAGAGGCGGCACTCAATGCCTGCTGGCTGACGGCCCATGGCTTCACGTGCCTGGATTGGTTGGTGAATGATGTGCTGCACTGCTGGCTGAGCTGTAGCGGCATTTGGCAACTGGGAAGTTGGCCTCAGGACCGTGGTTACTTTAGAACTGGACATCACAGCAGCAGCAGCTGCACCTAGAAAAACAAGTTTTTTCATTAGTATGGCCTATAGGCTCACAATTTAAACAGTTCCAATTACAGTCCCTAGAAAACAATCAGAATAATTTCTAAAACTCAGCATGTCAATATTCAGCTGAAGCGCTTTACGTATACCTCTCATTACACAGAAAATTAAGAAAACATGCACTCAAGGGCTGACTTTTTGTTTTTTTCATTTTTGCCGAGGAAGACTAGCCCTGAGCTAACGTGTGTGCCAATCTTTCTCTATTTTGTGTGAGTCACTGCCACAGCATGGCTGCTAAGTGGTGTAGGTCCACACCCAGGATCTGAACCCGTGAACCCCAGGAACCAAAGTGGAGCACACCAAACTTCACACAGGATTTGCCCTTTTTTAAAATTTCATTTTTATTTTATTTTATTTTTTGCTGAAGAAGATTCGCCCTGAGCTAACATCCATGCTAATCTTCCCCTTTTTTTAGTATGTGGGCTGCCAGCACAGCATGGTTGCTAACAGAGCGGCGTAGGTCCGTGCCCAGAAACTGAACCCAGGCCACCAAAGTGGAATGCGCTGAACTTAACCAGGAGGCCACAGGGGCTGGCCCAAGGGTTGAAATTTAGTAAGATTAATAATCTGTACTGCTTTTTCAAGGCCATTCTTAAATGAAACTGGCTTTTTGTTTCTGAGCTGCAGGTATGTGGCAGTGAAGCACACAATGCACAGCGTGGCATGGTGCCGCTGCCCTGACTCAGGCCAGGGCTCCAGCAGCTCCACCAGCAGACAGTGAGAGTTCACCTGAGCCACCAGCAGGACAAACATCAACACAGTGAAAAAGGCGAATGATGCCTTAGCGTTTTTGTGAAAGCAGTTTTGACCCTACACAGACCCCCTTGCAGCCTGTGACCCTAACTTTGAGCATCGCTGAGTTATGTTATGACCAAGTAAACCTGGTTTTGCATTTGTTAGCCTGATTTGCCAACAATGATTTTACATTCTCCAATAGAAGGTAACAATTTCTGATCAAGCAGTTGAGAAAACTCATTAAATTTAATACCCTACAACCTATGAGAACTTAATTTTAAGAATAAATTGATTTTATTGCTATGTAAGCAAACACATTTGAGTAACCATTATCGGTAAACTTTAGAAATATTCAGCATTAATATTTGTGACTTATTTATTAAAAATGAACACCATGCTTAGAATATCATAGCTTTGAGGAATTCCTCATTACAAAGGACAAATTTTAGACCATACTAAAAACTCCAACTGCTTTAAGTTCACACACACATATATACACATATACACACTGGTAACGCAACTATAAGAAGCACATATTAGACGAGGCGAAAAGGTTATTGCTCTAAGTTTATTGCTACTGTCAGGCAATTTTCTTAAGTTAATTCTAGGTACGTTCTGTGTTATCATATCTTCTACCAAATGTATATCCACTACTGCATTTCCCAAGTTTGAACAAAACACGCAGTCAGTCTTCACCTCGAGGTAAATGCGAAGCTCCGATGTGCAGAGGGGGCCCAGGAGCGTTGCTTCGGATAATAGACATCTGCACATTTGTGGTCATGATGTGGTGCAGGTTACTGGGATGTCCCTGCAAAAACAGGATGTAATATTATTTCCACGTGCTTGGTCTTGGCCATCGGTGCTTAGCCACTGTTCCTAGGAAGTCAGCTGCCTCCAAATGTAGGTCAGGTGGTTGTCTTTGGACAGTGAGCAGCCAAGAGAAAGGACATTTAGCTTTTTGTGCACAGCATACTGCGTGACAACCCATGCCAGCAGGCACGTGCTAAGTGACCGTGAGGACCCATCAGTCCCTCAAGCCTAGCTGGCTGCTAGATCCCTCTAACGGATGACACCTTTGTCCACTTTCAGACACTCTCATTGTCAACATTAGTCTCTCACACTTGTTTCCTGCACCTTGGCCAAGAGCTGCTTTTTCCCGTGCTCACCCTTTCCTTTTCCCACAGCTGCAGTCTTCCATTCCTTATGCTACACAGGATTTCTAGGGAAGAGGCGGCAGCGTCCGGCAGGGATCCCCTACCAGTTCTTGTGCCCAACCCCTTAACGCCCCTTCCTCACACTCTCCCAGACTGACGTCAGTGCTTCTCAAGGGAGGGTTCCAGTACTTCGGGAAGTACTCGGCCGTACAACAAAAGGAAAAAAAAAAAAAAAGAGTGCATCTTTTTGGTATACCAATTTTTTTCTTGAAAACTTGAAGGGAAAGAGTTTTAAGACTCAGTTTTTTCATTGGTAAGCAATTAAAATATTTAAACAAATCAAATACATATTATGGAGTAGGACTGTAACTTCAAAAATACATTCAAGTTAAAACATAAGACTACAAAATAAATGTCCACGACAGGTGCACTGTTTGAGGGAACCTGCCAGTTGCTCAAGAGATGCACATTCACTCTCCTCAAGAAAGACCCAGAGAAGCACTACTGCCGTGAGGCTCTTAGCACCCCCACAGTTTTGTACCTACAACCAAGCACGACTGGACCCTGAGCTCCGCAAGGACGTGGACGCCCCATCCAGATTTGCATCTCTCACTGAGGGCAGTACCTCGCACAGAGCAGACGCTCGATACACACTGGCTACAAAGACCACTGCGCACACCGGTGTTACTCCCTACAGCTGGCCTTCTCTCAGACCTACTATCTTCCCCTTGCAGGTATCAGTGACCATTTAATTTTTTACTTAGTACAGTGCCTAACGTACTGCCGGCATTCAATAAATAATGATCAACAGTTTGGCATCTCAGTTTGAAAATCAGCAAATTAAGAGGAAAAAAACCTGTTGTCCACTGATTGTTGCCACAGGAATGGCTGAAGCTTGAGGGATGCTACTCTCCATGGTAACGGTAACCTGCCCTGGAACCTTGGGGGGAAGTGACAAGGTAGAAGGTGGAGCAGGAGCAATGGGACGGCTAGGCATGGTGGGCTTCGGGGGCGGCTGCAAACAGAAAACCACACGAAACATATCAATAGCTTTTTACTAGTGATGCATTTCATTCTATAGTTAAAAGTACACAAATCAAACCTGGAAAGTGCCAGGAAAGATGCCAGAAGCCTGATATATTTTATCTCTCAGCATCACAGCTTTTCCATTGAAGTACCAGCATTTCCATTTTACAGATGAGGAAACAGACAAAGCAAGGCTAAGTCACTTGCTCAAAGCCACACAGACAGTAAAAACCAGAACTGGGACTACAGCCCAGGTCTGTATGGCTCACAGCCCCCATTCCTGCTTCTATACGATGCTGCCTCCCAAGTTTGCACGGAAGTAAACAAAACTCCCAGTAACTGAAAAATAACCACACAGCAATATTCTCAGATACCCCCAAATTAGCAAGCTATTAAAACAAAACCTTGGAGAAGGGTGCCACTCCAAGATAAAAACTGAGTTAGCATGCCCATAACTCAAATAAAATCAATGTGAAAGTGGCCACTAGAAAAGATCCTGTGATGCCAACTGCCCAGCGGCACGAGACTAGGCACTGCAGAGCGGCAGAACTCTGAGTTCCAGAGAAGAGCTGAACTGAGAGGTCAAAAGGAAAAAAACTATGATCCTAGGATACAGCCTAAGACTTTGTGAAAATTGTCAGGAATATTAGCCAGTCTTTAGCTGTGGTTCAATGTGAAATTTTAAACCTCTCCATTACCTTCATAAGTCCCTCCGAAAATGAGAGTGGCACTGCTGGCGTCAGATGTGCTGGTGGGGCTGTCACTGTGACAGGTGTGCCCGATGCAACAGCATGGTGTGTAGACAACATCTGCACCTGTGGATAGGGCCTTACCACAACAGGCTCTTGCTTCTCTTCCCGGGACTGTAGGGAGCTGCTGGAACCCATGTGCTCCCTGGCAGTGACTTCAGCATCTCGACTAGATTCATCGTTGACTAGTAAAGACAGTGAGAGTGACAGAGCATGTCATAACCTTCCAATATTTATTAATATAATAGCACACACAAGAGTGGCCCTTACAGTTAAGTTTTGGGGTTGATAAATAGACCATTTCCTTGTGAGATTTTCTTAACAAGGAGAATATGGGCATTAGATTCCCGATGGGTATTTAACCCAACAGTCACGCGTGTGGAACACAGTACTTGTTTTGGATATTGCGGCTTTCCCACTCCTGTGAACAAAGGGCCTGGCAACTATCTGAAACGGCCTCAAAGAGTTGAAAGTGCAGTACAAGCTATGGGACAATTTCACTGAAAATATTTACTTAAAAAGTTACAAGAACCCAACATTAAAAAGATAATTTTAATACAGTTATTAAGTGCAAGAACTCATAATTTTTCAAAATAAATTTTCAGCCCAAATCCCTCCGGAGTGAACGTGGAAATCTCTATCACAAAGCATGTGCCCTTTGAGACTTAACAATTCCACGTGCAGGAATGCATCCTATAGATATATAGCATATGTGTAAAATGACTTCTGTACAAAGATATTTGTTTCAGCTTTTTTATATTAGTAAAGGAACTGAAAAAAACCTACATGTCTATCAATAGGGGACTGGCTATAAATTATGGTATACTCACACAGTAGACTACCATGAAACCTTAAAAATAAAACAAAGAAGCTTCTTAGGTATTCTTATGGAAAAATCTACAATATATATTATTTAAAAATATATGAACACATATAGGTAAAAAAAGCAAGGTAGAGAATTGTGAAAAAGTTGGGGCCACCCTAGTGGCATAACAGTTAAGTTCGCAGGTTTTGCTTCGGCGGCCCAGGGTTCACGGGTTCGGATCCCGGGTGCAGACATGGCACCACTTGGCAAGCCATGCTGTGGCAGGCGTCCCACATATAAAACATAGAGGAAGATGGGCACCGATGTTAGCTCAGGGCCAGTCTTCCTCAGCAAAAAGAGGAGGATTGGCAGCAGATGTTAGCTCAGGGCTAATCTTCCTCAAAAAAAGAACAGTGAAAAAGTAAATAAAATACACACATATAGGCATTTATATTTGTATATGGATAACATAGCTCCAAAACCATCTTGCTTGCTTGAAGGGAAAGAATGTGGATGAGTGGGGACAGGGATGGGAGACAGACTTTTCACTGTATATTCTTTTTCTTTTGGAATTTTGGACCATGTGAACATGTAACCTATCTAAAAATTATGTTAAAAAAATCAAGAAATTGATGTAATGAAAGAAGAGAGTTTACCAAAATATTAACTCATACTTTTCTATCATTTTTCCAAAATAATATTAACATCATTTTTCTGAACATAAAGATTATACTTATGTAAAAACTTTTATCTGGAAAACTATAAAGAACATAAAGTTGCTCCCAGAGTCTATTAATATTAATATTTTGGTAAAACATTCAGACACTTGCCTCTTTAATTTTGAGTGGGTTTTTACTTAACTTTTTATTGAATTATAACCTTCATAAAGTGCACAAATGTTAATTGTACAGCTCAATGAATTTTCACAAACTGAATACATACTGAGGAACCAGCACCCAGATTAAGAAGCAAACCTTACTGGTTCCCAGGAACCCTCTGTTTAGCCCAACTGCAGACACTAACCCTCCCAAGTATACTCACTAACCTAACTTCTGACACTACAGATCACTGCTGTTTTTGAACTTGACATAAACAGACTCATAACAAATGTACCCTGATGTGTCTTGCACTTTCACTTGTAGGTATGAAATTCATCCATGTTACTGCATGTAGCTGTAGATCTTTCATTCTCCGTATAGCACACACCGTGTGAATAAATCACAAATTCTCCATTACTGTTAAGAGGAATTTCGATAGTTTTGTTTGTTTGTTTTTTGAGGAAGATTGGCCCTGTGCTAACATCTGTTGCTAACCTTCCTCTTTTCGCTTGAGGAAGACTGTCGCTAAGCTAACATCCGTGCAAATATCCCTCTATTTTATGTGGGACACCACAATGGCATGGCTTGATCAGCAGTGCTGGGTCCACGCCCAGGATGCAACCTGCAAACCCTGGGCTGCTGAAGCGGAGCATGCAAACTTAACCACTACACCACCATGCCAGACCCAATTTGGATGGTTTTCAGTTTTTTGCTATTATGAGTAGTGCTAGTAATACTCTTGTACATGTGTTCTGGCAAACACATGTACCATTTTTATCAGATAAATATCTAGGAGTGGAATTTTGAGTAATACAGAATATATACTGCACGATTTTTAAAATGGTAAATGGAATTCCACTTCATAGATGTAATATAGCTTTTTAACCATTATGTCATCAATGGGCTTTTAGGTTATTTCCAAAGTTTTGCTATTATCAACAACTCTGGGATAGATATTCATATATATTTTGAGTCCTTATTCAATGATCTCCTTAGAGGAAAATCCCTCAAAGTACAAGGGCTGGGCAAAAAGATTAAGGCACATTTTATATTTTGCTATATATTGACTTTTCTCCCAGGTCATTCAGATTTTTTAAAATTTTGGTTTTTAAAACCACTTTACTGAGGTATAATTTACATAAAATAAAACTGCTATTCTAAGAGTAGAGTGTTGAATGATTTTTTTTTACAAACGTTCTCACAGACAACCTAGGAGCAGAATGGCGTGGTCAGGGTCAAATGGTAAATAAATGTTTGACTTTGCATGAAACTGCTGCAGTATGTTCCCACCAGCAGTGTATCAGAGTTCCAGATGCACCTCATACTCAACAATCCTTTTTTCTGTTTTTTTTTTTTAAGATTTTATTTTTCCTTTTTCTCCCAAAGCCTCCCAGTACGTAGCTGTGTATTTTTAGTTGTGGGTCCTTCTAATTGTGGCATGTGGGACGCCACCTCAGCATGGCTTGATGAGTGGTGCCATGTCCACGCCCAGGATTCGAACCGGTGAAACACTGGGCCACTGAAGCAGAGCGCTCGAACTTAACCACTCAGCCACGGGGCCAGCCCCTCGACAATTCTTGATAACAGACATTCTTGTGGGTGTGTAGTTGGTATCCCACTGTGGTTTTCATTAGCACTTCCATGACGATTAGTAATGTTGTACTTGCTTTTATGCGATCATAGGTCATTCATATATTTCTTTCTTTGTGAAGTCTATGTCCGTATCTTCTGTCCATTTTTTAATCAATCAACTTTACTGAAGTACAATTTACGTAAAAAAATTAGATAAATTTTCACAAAAATATCCTGTACTGTAACCACAACACAATCATGACATAGAACACTTCCCATTACTCTGACAAGTTCATTCATGCCCCTTTGCAGCCAATTCCTCCCTCCATGCCTACTCCTCATCTGCCTTCTATCACTATAGCTTGTCTTTTCTGGAATATCACATAAATACAATCATACAATACGTGGTCCGTTGTGTCTGGCTTCTTTCTCTTAGTATGTTTTTGAGGTTCATCCATGTTGTTGTGTATACTGGTAGTCTGTTCCTTTTTATTGCTAAGTAGTATTCCACTGTTAGACAAACCAAACCTTGTTTATCTGGTCACCAGTTGATAAAATTTGGATGGTTTCCAGCTTTTGGCTATCATGAATAATGCTTCCATGATCAGTGAAGTGTAAGTCTTTCTATGTATGACAAACATTTTCATTTATCTTGGGTAAACATCTAAGAATGGGATTGCTGAGTTGTATGGTAAGTTTTTTGTTTTTTTTTTAAAGATTTAATTTTTTTTTATCTTTTCCTTTTTCTCCCCAAAACCCCCCAGTACATAGTTGTATATTCTTTGTTGTGGGTCCTTCTAGTTGTGGCATGTGGGATGCCGCCTCAGCGTGGTTTGATGACCAGTGCCATGTCCGCGCCCAGGATTCAAACCAACGAAACACTGGGCCGCCTGCAGCGGAGCACGCGAACTTAACCACTCGGCCACGGGGCCAGCCCCAGTTGTATGGAAAGTTTAATCTTGATTTTATAAGACAATGCCAAACTGTTTTCCAAAGTGGCTAGAGTACTTTGCATCCTCACCAACAACGTGAGTTCTACTTGCTCTACCAATACATCAAAACCTGATATCACCTGTCTTTTAATTTTAGTCATTCTAGCCGATGTGTAGTAGTTTCTCACTGTGGCTTTAATTTGCATTGTCCTGAGAATTAATACTGAGTATCTTTTATGTGCTTATTTGGCATTTATATAGCGTTTTTGGTGAAGTGTCTATTCAAATATTTTGCCTATTTTTTAAAGATCAGGCTGTTTCTCTTTTTACTATTGAGTTACAAGAGTTCTTTATATCTTCAGGATATAAGTCCTTTGGAGATATATTTATCACAAACGTCTTCTCTCAGTCTGTGGCTTGTCTTTGTTATTTTGTTAATGACGTCTTTGAAGAGCAGCCATTTTTAATTTTGATGAAGTAAAATGTATCAACTGCTTCCTTTAAAATTAGTGTTTTTTGTGACCTAAGCTATTTTTGCTTAGCCCAAGGCTGCAAATAGTTTCTTCCGTTTTAAGAAATTTTAAGTTTTATATTTAGGTCCATAATGATACATTTTGAGTTAATTTTTGTGTACGTGAAGGTAGAGGTCAAGTTTCGTTTTTTCCATATGGATATTTTCATATGCTAGTGTTACTTTGCTGAAAAGACTCTCATTTCCTTATTGAATTACCTATGTACTTTTGTCAAAAATCAATCAATCATTCTATGTGTGCATCTATTCCTGGACCCTCCACTTTGTTCCAGTGATGTCTATTTCCACCTTCATGCCAATATCACACTGTCTTGATTAGTGCAGCTTCACAGCAAGTCTTGAAGTAAGGTAGTGAAGTCTTCCAACTTCCTTTTTTCATCAAAATTGCTTTGGCTATTCTAGATTCTTTGGTTTCCAGATAAATTTCAGATTCAGGCTGTCAATTTTTACAAAGGGACTGATGGAATTCTGATTAGGATTTCTTTGAATCTATAGATCCCTTTGGGTAGAATTGATATCTTAAAAATACTAAGTCTTCCAATCCATAAACACGATACATCTTTTCACTTACCTAGGTCTTTAACTCTCTCAGCAGTGTTTTGCATGGTTTTCTAACCCCAGCTCTTATATATATTTTAATTTATCCCTAAGTATTTTGTGAGGTTCTTTTTTGGATGCTACTGTGAACCACATTTAAAACTTCATTGTTCATTGCTAGTATTTAGAAATTTAATTGACTTTTGTACACAACTTTTATCCTGCAACTGTTACTGATTTTACTTTAATTAGTTCTAACGGCTTTTTAAAAACATTCGTTAGGATTTTCTCTGTGAATAAAGACAGTTTTACTTCTGCGTTTCCATTATCAATTGATTTTTAACCTTCTTCAGTGTCTAAACAGATTTTCCCCTAATTAAATTTTTAAGGGAAATGGACAGCTTCATAACTTCCCCCCAAACCAATTTGTCCAGGAAGACTTTGATTTTTGACAATTTCATCAAGACATAATGTATTAACCATTTCCCATTAAGCTCTTTTTGAAATCATTTATCATTTCTTTCCAGACATTTGGAGTTCTTTCAGTTTATTTTTACCAGAAAAGAATCTTGAAGCAGTAGTTAAGAGAACTGGTTGTAATCTCTATTTTTAAACTTTGAGTATGTAGTGAAATCCTGATATGCTTAGGATCCCAAATTACTTCTTCTGAGAAGAGCAATAGGAAATATAGAGAGACACCTAACTAATCAAGGGGAATTTTTCTTTTTTAAGAGCAATTGAAGGAAAAAACACACTATCCAGAAGTAAAATCACAGACAATTTTGGTCTAAGTCAATGATTGCCTTCTCAACAAAATCTGAGAGCAATTATTGCTTACTGACGCCTTTTTTAATGAGCAGTATAATTTCTTGCAAATAGATGTTCAAAAATATTCTCTTTATGGGGGAGTCCTGCGACACAGTGGTTAAGTTTGGTGCGCTCTGCTTCGGTGGCTCTGGTTCACCAGTTCAGATCCTGGGCACAGACCTACACCACTTGTCAGCCATGATGTGGCGGTGACCCAAAAATAAAGTGGAGGAAGACTGGCACAGATGTGAGCTCAGGACTAACCTTCCTCAAGCAAAAAAAGAGGAAGACTGGCAACAGATGTTAGCTCAGGGCTAACCTTTCTCAAAAAAAGAAAAAAAAAAATCTCCTTAGTTACGCTCCTTTAAATTACTCTGTTGTAAATTTATACCAAAGACAAAATATTGTCAAAAGTATTTGTTAAAGAGTAAAGAACTTTAAGTAGCTCTACAAGAACTTCTTGATAACTGCTTTGTGCCCTACATTGTAGCAAGTATAGCGTACACAAAGGTGCACGAGACAGACATGGTCCCCGCCTCTAGTCTAAGAGGCCCCAACCTGAATTGTTGTGGATGATGGAGTCAGGAAAGACTTCCTACAGAAAGTGACACCTGAGATGAAACTTCAAAGAACAGGAATTAGCCAGATAAGTGAGTGGAAAGGAAGAAGGAATATGGCAAAAGGAACAGAATGTGTAAAGTCCTGAAGTCTAGAAAATTGGAAACTTTTTATCATTCATTCAGAAAATACTGAGTAGCTACTATTAAGCAGGAAGCAAAAAGTAGTATTTAAAGTTACTTCAAGTCTAAAGAGAACTACAATAAATTTGTAGCAAAAACGAAGTTGGCAAGAGGGAGGGAAAGCAATAGAAAATGAGGCTGAAACATTCGACAAAGGGCCATAGCTCATAGGTAAGAGACAAAGACAGAGGAGTAAAACATGACGCCTGAGTTCCTGATTTGAGCAGTAAGTACATAGTGGTACTGTTTACCACGCTAAGGAACATAGGAATCAAGCAGTGAAGAAAAAGAGCACTTTATTTCACTTTGCAACGCCGTCTTTTTACTTGCTACATACAACAGAGAGACTATCTGAAGGAGCTCTTCAAGTATTGAAGAGGACTGGATTGGAAACTTTGTTATGGGGGGCTGTCCTGCACACTGGAGGATGTTTAGCAGCTTATCTGGTCTCTACACGTCAGATGCCAATAGTATTCCCCAGGTGTGACAATCAAAAATGTAGCCAGACTGGGGCTGGCCCCGTGGCAGAGTGGTTAAGTTCGCGCGCTCCGCTGCAGGTGGCCCAGTGTTTCGTTGGTTCGAATCCTGGGCACGGACATGGCACTGCTCATCAAACCACGCTGAGGCAGCATCCCACACGCCACAACTAGAACGACCCACAACGAAGAATATACAACTATGTACCGGGGAGCTTTGGGGAGAAAAAGGAAAAAATAAAATCTTAAAAAAAAAAAAAATGTATCCAGACACTGCCAAACATTCCCTGGGAGGCAAAATCATCCCCGGCGAAGGACCACTGATCCACAGCACTCAAAGGGTATACCTGTACAAACCAAGTTCTATGCATACATTTCAAATCTCTTTTCCTAGATAGTAAGCTCTAACAGGCAAGACCTATGCCTTACGCTCCTTTGGGCTCCCTCTTGGCACTATTATTATACCTCTGGGCCTAATTAAACGAGAACATAATGCATTTAAAAAATAGTTCTTGAAAGCATGCTTTACTGTAAGTTTCATGTATACTCCAGTACATGTAAATGAAGTGGTTAAAACAGGAAGAAAACAGCCGTGTTTAAATTAAAACTGCAATACATCCTTTCTTCAAATTCAATAACCTAATACTTACTAAAATTGTACAAGGCATTTGCCAATTTTTCATTTGGAAAAGTGGCAATATTTTTAAGGCAGGAAGCAATACAGACTGTCACACATCTCACCTGTAGCAGCGGGGTTGATCAATCCTGCAGAACCACTGTTTGCAATCTGTGAAGGTGCCGGGCTCAGCCCAGGGGAAGGGGTTCCCAACCGAGGAAACGGCTGAGAACTCATTTCCACCTGCAGTGCATACAGTTACATGGTTATGACTCGATTCTGACATTAGAATCAACAATGAGAAATTAAAACATCTTTAACGGGTCCCTTAGAAGAGGAAACACAGCATCACTTATCTAAAACAATTACTTGTGATCAACATAAAGTCCAGAAAAGGCCAAATTCTGTAGGTTTTTGATGTACATAGGTTCAATTAATAGCAAAATCATTTACGTGGCATTGGGGATACTATGACCCTCCATAAATACTTGTGGATTGCCACACGAAAAAACCGACATTGAATCCCGTACAACAGCCACATGACAGCTATTAACGCAATACCTTTGGATCTGTGTAACAAAGTTTTATGGAAAATGGCATGTCCTTTTGAAAGACTTAAGCCTCTCACCAAGGTGAAGAGAACTGTCATCACTATGTCACAGAAGGAATGGGAAGGAAGATACCCTGTCCTAAGAAAGGATCAGAAACCTTACATCAAGACCCGATCCAAAAGCAATTCTCAAGTGCTTTTCTGCATAGGCCTCCATTTAGGATTTCCTTCTCCGCCACCCTCTTTCACGGACCCCCAGTGAACCAGAAGGACCCAAGACCTTCACTACCCTCTCTAAAGCCGATCCCCACTTTTTCCTCGGGAGCCAAGCTCTGTCAATATCTCCGATTCGCCCGCGACCCCACCCCCACCTCGCAGCCCACTGCTGAGATCGGAACACACAGCGTTCCAGACATTTCGGGTCTCTGAGCCTCCATCTCCGGGGAGGGAGCTGGCAGGCGTTCTGGGAGACCCCGGACGGGCAGCGTGCCTCTTTACCTGCAGCCGCCGCCCGCCGCCCGCACCTCCCGGTTCCACCTCGCCGGGCTGCGGGTGCCGCGGAGGGCCCATCTCGGCGGCAGCGCTGGGCTCGAGGTCGCGGGGTGGACTCGTGCCGGAGCGCGCCTCGGGCCCGCCGCTGTCCAGCCCGCCGGCCCGCTCGCCCCGCCGCCCGGCCGCCGCTCCGCTCCAGCCCTCTTCCCCCCGAACCTGCCCCACCTCCCCCGCCCGCCCATTGGCCCCACGCCGGGCGCGTCACTCGGGGACCCGCACCAATCCAGGGCGGCCTGCGCGCTCTAGGCCCGCCCCACCCTCCCGCCGAGGGCCAGCCAATCAGGCGCGAGCCTCGCCGGGGCGGCCCAAACCCCTCGAGGCTGGGCCAATGGCAGAGGGAGACAAGCGCTCCCGGCGCGGGGGGCGGGGAGCAGGGAGGCCCCGCCTCGGCCGGGGTCTGAAAGCGGCGGGCGCAGGGCCCGGATGTGGGGAGTCACTTTAAACTGCTCCAGGAGCCAAACTCCCTGGGCCGGCCGCCCGCCCGCGCCGCGCCGGCCGCTCCGCTTCCCCGCCAAGGCCCACGCCCGCCACGCCCCCACGCCCGAATCAACCCACCCCTCCCGGCGCCTCTCCCTTCCTTGCCGCAGGACACCCAGCTCCTGCCGCCGGCCCAACCGCCGCGCCCAGCTCGCGAAAGAGGCCAGGTCTGAGCGCAGGAGACGCGGCACTGCTGCCCTTCCCCGGGGACGCGCAGCGGGACGGACGCTGCAGCCCGGCTCGGCCGCCCCGCCCCCTCGTCTCCTCCCCTCTGCTGCCCTCCCCTCCGGCGCCCGTCCCGCCATTACCTAGGTGCTGTGCCGAGGGGCCGCCGCGCCGCGTCGAACTCGCTCCCGTGCGCTCCACGCCTGCGGGGCCGACGTCCTCGGGGTCTGGACCCGCCGCCGCCGCCGCCGCCGGGGCGAGAGCACTCTGCCCCCCGCCCCTCAGCTCAGCGCCGCTGCTTCCGCCGCCGTAACGAGCCTCTCACCTATTGGCTGGGGTAGGCCCCGCCCCCCTCTGGGGAAGCCAGTCACCGCCCAGTGTGAGCGCGAGAGCGGACGGGACTGCCCCCGGGGTCGCGGGAGCCTGTGGGAAATGTAGTCCCCAGTACCCGAGGGCAGGCCTGGGCGGGGCCTCCGGGAGACCCGGCCTGGGAGCACACCCCTTTGCTGCCCCGAGGCGATCCTGGCTTTTCTTTTTGCCTGGTGAAAAGGTAGTGGCTCCCAGCTTTTGGCCTCAGCTGACGGCACCAGGTTTCATTTTCCCGAGGGAGGCGCGGCGCGGAAAGGGTAATGGAGGCTGAGTGCAGTGGGCCGCAGGGGCTGCAGCGGGACCGAGCGTTTTCCTGACAGTGCTCTCTGCCCCGCGCCGCGAGTGGGGACTTGATGTCGCCTGCGAAGGCCACGGCTGGCAGAGCCAAGCGTCGTGGGAGAGTCGGGTGCGCTGAACGGCAGTGACCGTGTCGGGTTTGTGGCGGGCGCGCTGCCCCGGGAGGGGCGCTCCGGGCCCGGGGCCGTGCGCCCACCGGTTAAAGCAGGCCGGCGCCGAGAGGGGCTCCTGGCGCAGGACTCGGGCGCTGTGTACCTGCTCGGTTTTTCCAGAAACGAAGAAGCGAGCGGGGACGGTGGTGTTTTGTTGTTTTGTTTGGGGTGAAGGGTTGAAGTTGATACACCTGTAGAAGTCTTAGTCAAAGCCGCTGAAATAAAATTTAGGTCTGATAATAGAGATTACGTCCTCCTCTTCCTTTCCCAGATGGTAATTTAGGCCTGGAGTTTTGTGATTAGTTAAGAAGTAAATGGCACTCAAATTCCTTTTTCTTATCGTAAGATAACTGCTTGCTAGGAAGAGACTAGCTCGTGGCAACAAGGATGAGCCTCAAATAGCCTCAGTCCTTCCTCAAGCCACTTTCCTTTCTCACGCTCTTCCCTTATCAAATTTCTTCTAAAAGTAACTAACGTGATATATGTTAGCTTCCTCTCTCCTTGGGCAGTCTCTACCCCTTGTTGGATTCTGCTCCTGCCACCCTTCTCACACTGCTCCCCAAAGGTTGGCAGTGACCTTCGCAACTTCACCCAGAGGTCCTAGCTGAGTTCTCATCTTGTCTAGCTTATTGATGATAACTTCTCCTTAAAATGTTCCTGCGCTGGCTTCTATAACCACACTCTCTCCTGGTTCTATTTCTATCCATACCAAGCTCCATTATACCTTCTCTTTCTCACAAAGCATTCTCCAAGGCGCCAACCCTCTTTTAATGCCATACTGTCCTCGTAACTGGTTTAATGCCTTCTCACAGTTTCAAATATCATTCTTGAAAATGACTCAATTTTGCCTACACGTTGACCTCTGAGTTGTACACCTACAGTTCCACATATACGTCTTACAAGCCCCTGACACGTAACATAATGAACACGTTTATTGATTTACGTCACCTATGTACTCCTCCTGATTTCTGGGCTTGGTGAATGGCATCACCATCCTCTCTTCCTCTGGCTTTCTTCTTGTTGTTTTCCACTCTTCCATCTCCCAAAGTTACTATATGTTTCTCTGTATGCCCTTCCCAGTCGTTTCCATAGCCTTGGCTCAAGCCTTCATTATTTCTTATCTGGATTACAGGAGCGTGGCTCCAACTCAAATCTCTTCCTACCCTAATCTGTCCTCCACCAAGTTCTTTTTCTAAAGCATTAATCTAAGTTTGTTCTTCCTATCTATGATGTTCCAGTAACTTCAGAATATATTCTAAACCCCTAAACTCAGTATTCAAAGGCCTTCATAGTTTAGTCCCTCTTACCTCTCCAAACCCTGGATACTCTCAACAATAGTTTCCGCCTGTTCTCCACACGGTTTGGCTTCCAGGGTTTTGCTCAAGCCTGATGTACCTTCTACAAGGCCTCAGCCTTCAGCAGTCATCTGGTCGAGTTCTGCCGATTCTACAGTGCCTAACTGGAAAGAAAATTATCTTCTCCAAGAAGCTGTCCTTGAATTCCTCTCCTTCCTGCACCCTACCTGGTACTTCCACGAAACTTTTCAGTACCTCTAATATAGCACGAATCTGCCTACTCTGCATTCCTCCTGGAGTAGGTGGAGAGAGAAATTATTCGTCTTTCTATCTCCCGTCAACAGAAAGGATCAATAAATGTTTGCTGAGTATAACCACAAACACATCATAGCACATGGATGAAACTGAGTTTGTCTTAGTTACTGCCAACAGTCTCTGGTGCTTTATTCACTCATGTCTAGTCCATCCCATCGTGGACAACTGAGGGAAAATAGATGTTTCGCCCGTGATCGTGTTGCTAGGGTTTAGAATTCCCATTCACTGAGCTTGGTGTGCTGGAGACGGCCTCCAGCAGGCTGCGCTGAACCTTCCGCACTTCTCAGGTACTCAAGCCTCCTGCCACTTTCAGAGGCTTATTGGTATCTTGGGTTCTTGAAAATGATGCTGTCCACACAAGATAGTTTGAATGGATTGAGCAGAGATGCCAACAGGCACCACATCTGTGGGTGGTTATCCAGAGAAAGGCAAATAACTAGTGCCCTCTGCTGACACAGAGGACAGGCTCTCAGTGCACGTGTCTCATGGTGGTCAGTCAGCTGTCGGCGGGTGGTTTGCAAGTGTTGGTGAAGCTCTGGTGGGCCTCTGCCATTGGGCCCAGATGGTTCTCACTCCGTCAGAGCCTGGGGTGGGGGTGCGTCTAATGATACTGACTCTTTGTGGTTCCTCTAAGTCCAGATACTCCCCTCGGCCCAAATCCCCAGCCAGGGAAATCTAGTCCTTTCCAGTTCATTCATCTGTAGAATGAGAATACCATTGCTTATCTCAATCTTATTGTATAGATGCAGTGAGCTACACATGTAAAGGATATGAGGCTTTTGAACTTGCTTACATCCATTGTTTTTATAACCTTCATCTCTTTATTAACCCAGGCCAAACTCAGCATCTGTCTCCTCTGGGCATCACATTCTGTGCCACTGTCCCCACCCCAAATGCATCTGTGCTACGTGTGGTGGACAGACCCTAGGATACCCCCTCATGATTCCCTTCCTGGTGTTCACGCCCCTTTTATAATTCCTTTCCCTTGAGTGTGGGCAGGACCTGTGACTTTCTTCTAACCAATAAAATATGGCAAAGGTGATGGGATGTCACTTCATTGACCATGTCACATTACGTAAGACTCTGCTGCCACATTCACTCTAGAGAGTCTCTTAGCTGGCCTGATGAAGCAGCCATATGGCTTACATGGCAAGGAACTGCAGGTGGCCTATAGGAACTGCAAGCAACCTTGAGGGTGCGCTCCAGGCAAATAACTGCAAGAGACTGGACCCTCAGTCCAACACGCCAAGGAAGTGAATTCTGCCAACAACCTGAGTGAGCTTGGAAGCTGATTCTTCCTTAGTCAAGCTTCTAGATGAGATCTAGTCCAGCTGATACCTTACTTGCAGCCTGCGAGACCCCAAGCAGAGGACCCAGCTGAGACATGCCTGGACTCCTGACCCGCAGAAACTGTGAGATAATAAATGTGTGTTGTTCTAAGATGCTAAGTTTGTTGTGATTTGTTAGGCAGCAATAGCTAACTAATACACCAAGAGTAGGATGGCATCTGATCCAAGGGCAGCTATTCTGTGCGCTGTCTGGAAGGAAAGTTTTGTTCACACTAGAAGGAATGCAATTAACTAATCTTCTCAATTCTCTCCAGAATTTGAAAGTGATGTAGAGAGATTAGAAGGAGCAGGAGCTGAAAAGCCTTAGCCCCAGGAAAGCCATAAGAAAGCTGATCCAGGAATAGGCTGAAGCCATAAGACAAAAAAGTGCAGCAGGAGTTCCCAGCGAATACTGGCAGTGAGGGGCAGCCTGTAGAAGCAGAAACAGGGAGGGGCCGATTCACCAGGGAGATGGACAAATGCCTCTTAGCAAGCCAGGGCAATCAGCTGACTCAGTCTCTGGAACTGACTGGGAACCTCCTGGATCTTCATCGACAGCCCACTCTTCATGAGACAGAGCAACACCCATCTTCTTTAAGGGCATGCATAGCTTTTCATAAATTCACATTAACTTGTGTGAGTCTGATTGTGGCAGCCGAAAGCTGTCAAGTTAAAGCCTGAAGTCTGAAGGAGGCAGTGCGGAGTTGATATGGTGGCTGCACAATCTGTAAGGATCCGGATTGCTATCTTCTGCTCTGCCAAATTTCATCTGCTGCCTCATGACCCAAGTTGGCAGCATCAGCTCTAGCCATCTACCCTGTTTCTGCCTCAACTGGTCTATACTGAGTGCTCTGCAATTCAGTTCTGACACTAACCATTCAGCTAGTGTGGGCCCCACAAGTTGAGAGCAGAGTCCTCCACAAGGCGCCCCTCAGTTCAGATGTCAACCACAAGTCGCAGCAGGTTCCCAGGTCACCCCCCACACTTTGGACTGACTGGCCACAAATTTGGGCATTCCTGCGAATTTGTTCAATAGTTTGTTAGAATGACTCACAGAACTCAGGAAAGCCCTATACTTAGAATTATAGTTTTATTCTAAAGGAGTTCATAGGGTGTTACCCTCCCAGCACATCAAGGTGTTCACCATCCAGAAAGCTCCTCTGAATTTCAGGGTCCAGAGTCTGTATTGGGATTTCACTGTGTATGCGTGAGAACTAAATGATGGCCACACGATTGAACTCAATCTCCAGCCCCACTTCCTTCCCCAAAGGATAGGCAGCTGAAAGTCCCTGCCGTCTACGCCCGTTCTTAAAGCAGAGGCCCAAGTGGAGTCACCTCATTAGCATAACAAAGATGCTCCTATCACCCAAGAAATTCTAAAGGTTTTTGAAGCTTGATGCCAGGAACCCAGAACAAAGACCAAATTATTTGTCATACCACACTATTACATCTGCTTTCTAGCCGGGAGTAAAGAGCAAAGAAGGCCCATCCCTTCCTGTTAAAGACATTTACTGGACACTGCACAGGACTATTCCCTTATACCTCAATGGCCAGAACACAGCCGCTGTGCTGCAAGAGAGGCTGGGGAATGTGGGTTTTTACGGCAATGTGTCTAGCTAAAAAGCAAAGATGCTATTTCTGAGAAAGGGAAGATTGGCTATTCGGTAGGCAACCAGTAGTATTTACAAAGAACTCACCTAAAGGATAGAGAGAAACACAAAAGGCAGAAAGTTCTTTCACTTCAGCCTCTGTGGGAAGTTGAGATGTCAAGGAACCACTAACACAGCTTGAGTAGTTTCCATGGTAACAAATGCAAGTGTCCTGGCCCCCAACCCAGAGATCTGGCAGTGCCTGCCAGCAGCTGAGCTGAGTGTGCCCACATCAGAGGCTAGATTCTTGTCCGTGGTATCATCAGGAACAGGAGAGACCCAGCAGCCAGAAGAGAAGAAGACAATGGCACACATCCCACAGAGCAGACAGGAAGAGCAGGCCACTCACTCCAGGAATAGCCTGTGTGATAGGCAGTCCACAGAAGCTAGGAATGCAGAGCCCAACGAGACAGACCCATCACGGCCCTCAGGGAGCATCGCATAGATACAGTACAACTGCACTGCAGAGGGGTGGAGGCAGAGTCAGACAACTAATAATTTGTGATCATTATTATGACAATATTTTTACTCCCAGGCCCCTGTGGCCATAGAAACCTCTATGAAGAGCTGCAGTTCAAATGTTTTTTAATAGAAGAACTGTGACTGAACACTGTAGTGAGCAACTGGCCTTCCTTTTAGGAACTCCTCATCTCCACAACCTGGAGTGTCATGATGACAGTCACGTGGCCCTCTCCCCTGACCACAGGAATGGGTGTGTGCGCCCGCTGGGAGAATGAATCCTCTCCCGGGAACTGAAAACCTGTGTGAAGTACACAGAGACTGAACACGCGTGGAGCAGTTGCCCCCACTGCAGCCCCTCAAGGTTCTGGTGCACAGGATGCCAGCGATGCCCGGCCGCCTGCCCTTCCTGGAGTCTGCTGCTTGGGCTCTTGCTTTGGTTCTGTGGGTTCTCCAGTAGGTATCTGAATTAGTTTCCTATTGCTGTTGTAGCAAATTACCACAAACTTAAAGAACCCACATTTATTATCTCACTGTTCTGCAGGTCATCAGTCCAACGCGAATCTCATCGGCTATCAGTGGGGCAGCTCTCCCTTTGGGAGGATCTAGAGGAGAATCCATTTCCTTGCTCCTTTGGGTTGTTGGCAGAATTCAGTTCCTTGTGGCTGTAGGACTGAGATCTTTGTTTTCCTGCTACTGTCAGCTGAGGGCCGTTCCTAGCTTCTAGAGGCCACCCACATTTCTTGGGTCTTAGCCCCTTCCTCCTTCTTTAAAGCCAGCAATATGGGTCAGCTCCCTCACATGTTTTGAATCTCTCCTCCTTCTTCTGTCTTATCTCTCTGACCGAGCCAGGAAATGTTCTCTGCTTTTAAGGACTCATGATTAAACTGGGCCCACCTGGATCATCCAGAATACTCTCCCCATCTCAAGGTCCGTACACTTAATTACATCTGCAAGTTCCCTTTTGCCATGTAAGGTTCCAGGGATTAAAGTGAGGGCATCTTTAGTGGGCCATTATTCTATATACCACACTACACTTCTGATTAATCGCTGAGAGTCTGGGGACCTGATTTCGATCCCAACTCTGCTTCTAGTCAGCTGTCTCATACTAGGCTAGACACTTCCTCTCTTTGAGCTAACAGGTCACACCAGGAGTTCATGTCATAGTAAGCCATGTTGGCAGAGCTGCCTACAGGCTGACACAGAGCAGATGGAGCAGGTCAGTTCCCTGGAGGTGTCAGGGTGGACTGAGCCTGAGGGCAAAAGCAAGGCTGCCCCTGAGGAAGAGAGCAGGAGAGGCGGAGCATGAGCCTTGGACCTCAGGGTTTCTAAGAGGCAGGAGGGGGCTAGGCTCTCCGAGCTCGCCACATGGAGTGCCCAGCACACATGAGTGGGAGGGCAGGCAGCATGCGGGCTCAACCAGGCGACAGCAGCAGGCCACTCCCTGGGCCTGGGGCCCTCTGCAGACTTCAGGAGCCTTTTGAGATGCTCATCCTGCCCTTTGATTCTTGCCAGCCTTGTGGCCTCAGGCCATCCGAACACTTGGACACATACCCTACCTCCCTTCCTCCTGCCACAGGGAGGAGGGTCCTATAAAGTCCAGGGGCTCTCTCCCCAGGCACAGAGACTTGCAAGGTCTGCCTCCCCCCGCCCCCCCCCCCCAACCAGGCTCTGTTTGTAAAATCCCCTGGCGTTCCCCAATGCCTCGTTACTTCTACTGACCATAGCTTTGGTCAGCAAAGCCTTGAGTTGGCCTCTAGACCCTTCAGGAAGAGAGTGATCCACAAATAGACTTAGGGCTCACTGCAAGCTCTCTTGGATCTGGAATAAGGAAAAGCACAGGCGGCCTGCCAGACCTGTCCAGGCATTTTCCCCTGCCCTGATCCACGTATCTTGAAGTCACCTGACTTTCTCTCACAAAAGATTGGGCCTTCCAGCTCAAAGCCCTTTGTTCCTGAGCCTCTTTTTCCAGGAAGCTGGTCTTGAGAAAAACACCTGCTTTAGGGACAGGAGCTACTCACCGTAAAAGTCACTTGGAGGCCTGACTGCATGGGGTGCAGCGTCCTTGTGAAGAGTCCTCAGATGGCTCTAGAGCTGGCAGTGCTGCTTTTCAGTATTCAGGTATACTTTGCTATTTGCTTTTTTTGTGTGATATTTTTATCTACCCCAATACCAGCAGTTCTGTGGATGTAATACCATTAATTCCGACATCGGGCCACCACTCTGTTGACCCTTCTTGGCTCTGTCTCCAATCCCTTCACCGGTCCCTCAATCATGCCTGATATTTTTCTAGTTCCTCTTTATCCCTCAGCTCTGACAACTTCCCAACCCCCTCACATCTACCACGGCCCCCACAGAGAAGAGAAAAGAAAAAAGCCCACAGACGCCCAGCTGAGGATTCCTCTGGGCGAGGGGAGGCATCAGAACATGCTGAGAGCCAGAAGACGTCCCAGATTGGCAAGAGAGAAATGGAAATGACTTCAGTTTGGCCCCTGGCCCGATGGGAGTTGCTGCCCAGAGGTAGTGCCCCTGAGCGCTGCGCTGCAGTGGGGGAAGCCACACAGAGCTGGGTAGAGAAACCCTCTGGGCAGTGCCAGTAGCAGCTCCCAGGGGTTCCCTGGATGGAGAGACTGAAGGCAAAGGAAACAGTAAAGTCTGGAGGGACAAGGGAGATGTTTTGTAATATTTACATTTTTTTTTCTGATTTTATGAATTCTGTACACTTCAAATAATATAAAATGCCAGTTCTAACGCTGGAGTTTCTGTATTCCCCCAAATAAAAATGACATTATTAGACTTGTCCTCTTGTTCCACCATTGCAATCCCTCCATCACCGCAGCCTTGAAGAGCTGGGATGCCCTGGGCAATCAGCACACTGAGACCAGGGTGTCTGCCTCCCTCAGGTGCCTATGGACCAGAAGGCAAAACCAACTGGGCCTGGCTCCTGGAAAGCGAGAGAACCAGGGGACAACAACAACAAGGTAAGTGAACGGAGCAAGGTCATAGAATATAAGGTCAATACAAAAAAGGGAATCTACATACCAGCAGTGAACTTTCAGAAAATGAAATTTAAAAGCAATACCATTTATAGTAATAGCAAAAAATAAAATACTTAAGGATAAACTTAACAAAATATGTCTATCAGACCTGTATATATACTGAAAACCTCAAAAGATTTGCTGAGAGAAATTAAAGAACTGAATGAGTGGAGATACACACTGTGAGCTTGGGTTGGTAGACTAAGTGTAAGGTGAACATTTTCTCCAAGCTGATCCGTAGATTCGGCAGTCCCAATCCCAATCCAGCAAGCTCTTTTTGCAGAAATTGACAAACTGATTCTAAAAGGTCTTTGGAGATAGACATTTTAGAATCAGGAGATGAGAAAGACCTAAAGGAGCCAAAGCAATCTTGAAAAAGAAGAATAAAGTCTGAAGACCTACACTACCTATTTCAAGTCTTTGGAGACTTACTGTAAATCTACAGTAATCAGGGTAGTGTGGTATCGCAGTACGGACAGACGTGTCATTCAGCAGAAATAGAAACAGAACAGAGAGTCTAGAAATAACCCCCCTCACATATGATTAGTTGCATTTCAAAATGGTGCAAAGGTATCAACAGGGATATAGTCATCTTTTCAATAACTGTTGCAGGAACAATTGGGTATTCATAGGGAAAGAGAAATGAACCTTGACTCCTACCTCAAACTATAAATACAAATTAACTCATGCTGAACTTACGGATAAGACCTTTAAATATGTTCAAAGAAAGAAAAAAGAAATAAAATTATCATCCCAATTTCTTAGTTGTTATATAAATATTAATGAAAATGCCTTATGTCATATTTAATGACATACTGTGTGGCAAAGGAAGAAGGCATATAAGAAATACTCTCCCGTCATGCATGGACATAGGCCATTTGATTTTTGATAAATCAAGTAATAAATTTAAAAATATCTCTAAGTGACAATAGAATATTTCTTCTAATCTGTGCCACTGACAAAAATTTAAAAGAATACCTATAGTATTTGTAGTCCAACTTGATGAGACCAATGACGGCATTCATTGTGCAACCCTTTATGTCTGCTATGTGTGGCAAGATTGTTATGTGGAGTGTTTGCTCATATACTTATCACATATTTATTTAGTGCCTAGTATGAGTGATGCATTATTCCAGGTGCTGGGGATACAGCAGTGAACATGGCACGTACAGCTTAGTGCTGTGTGAAATTAACCTCAAATCCAAATGGAAACTTACACAATTGGAAAAGTACAATGTTGAACAGCGGAAGTTAAATTTAAAATGTAGTAAAAGAATTAGACGTGATGGAGTAGTAAATATAACCAGAAAACACACCAAAGATAATTACTATCTATGCTGCTAATAGCAGTCCTGATTGGCATCACTGTTTTATCCATCTTGAAACGCTGGTATCCAAAAAAATTTTGCCATATCTCGTGGATGTACTGACAAATGCCATGGAATTGTAAATTTTACTAAAGTAAAGTAAGCTTGCTGAGTAGCACACTTGAGACATGTTCTGTTCAGAAGCTGGGGCTAACCAGACCCACCTATTGTATCCTGTCCAAGTAGTTGCTAGGAACACTACTAGTTTTGGAGTAGAAGTACTAGAATGAGAATCACATTCTTCTAGTTGAAAGCAGTCTCATTTGGCAAATATTTTCAAGATGATATTGAATTGGCAAAATTGGCATAGTTAATTAATTTTTTGGTGTTCTTTTTCACTAAGTTTGAAACCACAGGAGAAACATGATTTCTACATGTTCAGCATATTTAAGGGCTCAAAAGAAATTATTGTTACAGAAAGTAAAATAAGAAAAAAAGACCGCCCCCCCCCTACAGTATGAAGAAAATGTTACAATGAAGATAATTTGAACAAACACCATAGACGCATTGCTACCTCTCCCATTATCTGTCTCCAACTTTTGTGCGTTACTTTCCCCGGAAAAATTTGAAACATTAAAGAAAAATATTTAGATAAAATATGCGTTTGCAGATAACTGAATTAACTTGGAGTCTGAAGAACAAGCTGATTTCTTATTTACATTGAAGAATGATTACAAGACATTAAGTAAGATGGAAAACTTTCAATTGTCAAGTAAAAATAATGTATGGTTACAATCACTGTCCTCAGTGACCTGTTAGTGTGAACTGCAATTTTCAACCCTGACCTGATAAAAATCAAAAGAAAGGCTTGACCGTGTGTCAGCTGTGCATGTTGCATTGTCCCGTGTGTTTGTGTGCTGTACCAAATGTATCAATAAGCAAGCACATCCATTGCAATATATATAAAATCCTTTCTAATGTTTTTTTAAATTTAAAAAAAATTTTTTTTTTTCCTTTTTCCCCAAAGCCCCCCGGTACATAGTTGTATATTCTTCGTTGTGGGTCCTTCTAGTTGTGGCATGTGGGACGCTGCCTCAGCGTGGTTTGGTGAGCAGTGCCATGTCCGCACCCAGGATCTGAACCAATGAAACACTGGGCCGCCTGCGGCGGAGCGCACGAACTTAACCACTTGGCCACGGGGCCAGCCCCCTTTTCTAATGTTTTTTTGGGGGGGTTTACCTGTTGCATTGAAATATTAGTAAATAACGTTTTATGTAAATACAGTTATATTTTTACTTTACAATATGTTATGAGCTGAATTGTGTCCCCTGCAAATTCTGTATTGATGTCCCAGCTCCTAGTACCTCAGAATGTGACTGTATTTGGAAATAGGGCCTTTGAAGAGGTGATTAAATTAAAACGAGGGCATTAGGGTGGTTCTTAATTCAATCTGATTGACGTCCTGATAACAAGAGGAGAATAGGACAGAGAGGCACCTGGGGCACCTGCATACAGAGAAAAGGCCCTGTGAGGACACAGCGAGAAGGCGGCCATCTGCAAGCCCAGGAGAGAGCCCGCAGGAGAAACCAACTCTGCGGGCGCTTTGATCTTGGACTTCTATCCAGAACCGTGAGAAATAAACTTCTGCTGTTTAAGCCATGTAGTCTGTGATATTTTGTTATGGCAGCCTGGCAAACTATATAGCATACATACACTATATGTCGTAGGGTATTGTTCTATGAAATTTTAGTTTCAGTTGTGTATATGTATACTGAGTCTCAATGCAAGATGCATTTCTAATATGAGTTGTAGGTCAAAATGTCTGAAAATGGGGGCCAGCCCCGTGGCCAAATGGTTAAGTTTGTGCCCTCTGCTTTGGCGGCCTAGGGTTTCACTGGTTCGAATCCTGGGTGCAGACATGGCACCACTCATCAGGCCATGCTGAGGCAGCATGCCACGTGTCACAACTAGAAGGACCCACATCTAAAATATACAACTATGTACTGGGGGGATTTGGAGAGAAAAAAGAAAAAAAAAATGTCTGAAAAACATGGAGCTAGAAGAAACAAAGTATTTTGCCTCCCAGCCCTGAAACAAGCCAGTTGAACTAGAATTATCTACTATGCAAACCTGGAGAATCTCTGGCCCCATTTTTCCCAGAAGAGGGACTAAGGAAAAGAAATGGCCTCTAAGGCTTTGGGTTCTTGTGGAAACGACTCGAGAACAGTGTTCCGTAGTGGAGTCTGAGGGTAGAACTTTCAGGGTCTGTGAACTTGGATGGGAAAAAGGTACATGTTTATTTTCACTAATGTCTACCTGAAAATGACCATTTCCTTCAGTTATAAATGGAGGTAACAGATTTTAATAATATAAGCAGTACCTATAACTTTGTCATCAATAGAAATCACATACATTTTCGTATCACATTATACAAACTGTCCCTCAAAATACAAATTGCAACCATCACTATATTGAAAGTATCTTGGCTATCAGATTTACTGACAGTGCCTCTTATTGAATACATTCATAAAGAAGCACATGTATTACTATGCACAGACATGTTCTTTTATATATTTCGATAATAACCATGTTTGTACATAATTTGTATCCTTTGGAACCCTACGTATTTTATCTTATGCATTTAAGAACATTTTTCTGAGATGAGTTCATAGGCGTGATGAGACTGTCAAAGGGAGTCTGTGGCAGATAAATGGTTAAGGGAATCTTCTCTTCAGCTATATTTTTATAGTCTTGGGTCCTGCCTCCGCTACACTTGACCTGAGTCGTTTTTTTTTTTTAAACATTTTTTTTTTTCCTTTTTCTCCCCAAAGCCCCCCCGGTACATAGTTGTATATTCTTCGTTGTGGGTCCTTCTAGTTGTGGCATGTGGGACGCTGCCTCAGCGTGGTTTGATGAGCAGTGCCATGTCCGCGCCCAGGATTCGAACCAATGAAACACTGGGCCGCCTGCAGCGGAGCGCGCGAACTTAGCCACTTGGCCACGGGGCCAGCCCCTTGACCTGAGTCTTATCTGTTTCTTTCAGCTTTTCTCCTCTTGGTTGTGACAAGACTCTCTTTCTGACCAGTTTCTTCTAACCGAGGACTGCTTTGATTCTGACTTTGACTTGATGTCTTCTTGAAGGCAGCCTCTCCGTTTCCCACCTCCGCTCTTGCAGTGTAGCCCAAGGGGAGTGGCCCTGCCGTGGGACCTGGGCCAGGAAACCGACTCACAGGGCCATGACTTCAGGACTGCTGAGCACCAGTGTAAAAAGGTGTGTTAGCTACCCAGGACCACAAGGCCACCCAAGGAGCTGATGGCCATTAGAAAAACAGCTAATACCATCAACAGCGCAAAATGGGAACCCTTCAGCTCCAGGCCCCGTGGACCTGTTCCTGCCTCCTGAGCGTGTTTGGCTTATTTTGTGGCTCCTCGACCACATCATTTCATATTTAGACCCCTAGCTCATGACCTGAATTTGTAGCCCTATACAGGGTCCTCTAGACCCAAGGTGTCCACATTTCCATTGCCCACCATCAATGGCCATATGGAGCATGTTCACCTCCCACAGCATGTCGTCGGCCAGTTCACACTAATTAGCATCTTCACTCCCTGTGGTTTCCCCAAGCACACAGCACTCCCATTCTTGCTCTCCCATCTAGCCAACACTGGGGGGATTTCCACATTCTCACAAAGAACAGAATGATAACTTCTGGTGGTGGGCAAGGACCACTACTAAATCTCCTCCAAACCATGCCCTTTGTGGGAGAAATCATCCTAAAGAGATCTTTAGCTCAGCTAAAGCTCAGCTCCTGCACAGCCCCTCTGTCAGTGGCACGCTCTGGCCTCTAGAGGGATCCCCAAGAACGAGGAAGAGGAGGAGGAGCAGCTCTGAGCCTTCAGGGAATGTGGGTCTCAAACCTTGAATCACCACCTGCCCAGGGGAATGGAGCTCAATCTTGGCCACATATCCTGAGTTCCCTGATGTCCTTTGGGTGGGAATGCCCTGCTTGATTTACCCTATGTGGTCTGTCTGCCCACTGCCAGCCTTTATCTATGTGGTTGTCTGTGGTTATGATGCAGACACATTCTTGACCTCCTAGGCTCAGCCGAGCCTCACCATCAGTACCCAAGCACAGGTCTCCCCCGCTACCAAAAAGCAGGGTATTTCCACGAACCTTTCCCAAGCTGACATGCAATGCCAAGAGCGATTACCATTAATTTCTATGGGAAAAATTTTTGTGCACTCCCAGACCCAAAAGATAGCCTACCAAATCATAGGAAATAATGCATAACACCCAAAATAACACTAACTTATGGTAAAAGCAGGAAGGATGTGATAAATGCACAGCCTGTATGAAGTAGAAATAGTGTATGCACAGTGTAGTCTCACTTGCCAGAAGCGGGAAGACAGCGAGCACACGGGAAGGCCTACAGGCGGTGGTGGTGCTGATGGGCTTAGGCTGAGTCGTCGGAGTTTGGGGCAGTGCGAGGTCCAGGAGACGGGGTGCAGGAGAGAGGAAGAGGTCATCTATTAACATTTGATCGTCGTCTGATTCCATGAGGACAGACAGCTCACTGTCTACACCTTCTGTGTCTGCTGCCTCAGTGTCAAAGGTCGAGGTTCGTCCTCTGCTATGGCTGATGTGGAAGGCTTGAAATACGACGGTTTGCTTGACTCCCTAGCCTCTGTGACAGCAGGCTGTAAAACAAACACTGAACGCTATTTTCACAAAAGCAAAAATCCTATTCGGATTTCTTTCAGTTAGAGAAAACAGGTGCTAATACAGGCATTTCATAACAGCGATGTGGTGTAGCACAAACTTTTGGATGGGGGGAACCTGTACTCCAGATTTTGGCAAACAGGTGCAGTCGGCGTATCTAGAAAGCAATCAGTCTGGGGCAAATGTATATATATCCAATCTCATCTAGGCTTCTATCTAAGACCAAATAATGCTCTGTATCATGTTAGTTTTGTTTTCTCCCTTTAAGCTGATTGTTAGAAGCACTTCAACATATTATTTTTCTTTTCTCACCTTTTTATTTAGAAATATTTCAAACATGCAAAAGAACTGAAAGAGTTGCATAACAAACAGCTTTATTCCATCTACCCAGATTCAACATTTTTTTTTTTCTTGTAAGGAAGATTGGCCCTGAACTAACATCTGTTGCTGTTCTTCCCCTTTTTGCTGAGAAAAATTGTTGCTCAGTTAACATCCATGTCCATCTTCCTCTATTTTATATGTGGGACGCCTGCCACAGCATGGCTTGACGAGTGGTGCTAGGTCCGCACCTGGGATCCAAACCTGCGAACCCCAGGCTGCTGAAGCAGAGCACGTGAACTTAAACACGATGCCACCGGGCTGGCCCCCAACAATTTTTAACATTCCCCTTTCTTTGTGCCCTCACCCGTCCCTTCATATGTGTGTGCGATTGTGTTTGCATACACCCACCTTTTCTTCCCTGGACCGTTGGAAAGTAGGCTCAGGCATCAAGATGCTTCATCCTAAAATAATCAGAATGCATCTCCTAAGAATAACCACTTTCTCCATCAAAATGTCAATCCCAGAAAGGCTGCTCTGATGAGCTCCGCATCCCCAAAGGACCCGGGCCCTCTGCTGTTCAGTCGGGAGACTGGCCTTCTGGGCAGTCATGTCAGCAGTGGCGGGCACCAGGTGCCAGGCTGTTGCCTCTGGCTGTGTCCCAGGGCTGGTCACTGGACCTGCCTTTTGTGGTTCAGCCGGGCCTGGCCCTGATTCTGATTAACAAGCCGGAAACTCAGGGGCCAGTCTTCCCAGGCACAAATAACCCGCCAGTCCTGGTACTTAAGCTTTAAAATTTATTCTTTGGAGTAGCAAATACATTCCCATGTTATAAAAGGATGTATAACACCAAATCTCCCTCCCATTGCTGTCGCTCAGCCCTCAGCTCCTCGTCCTGGAGGAAACCAATCTCACTAGCTTCTTGTGTGTCATTCCCAAGATTGCTTATGTGTTTACAACATGTTTATGAGCAAATATGTGTCTATCAATTATTCCCTTTCATTACAGAAATAATAGCATGTTATACACACTGTTCTGCACCTATTTCCATCCACAATTTAAAAATACGTACGTAACTAAAAGATAATCACAATCTTATATTTGAAACTGGTGCCTGAATTCCAATACTCTGTTGTAGTCAAGCTTCAACAGCAGCTTGAAATCTAAGGGCTAGAGCTTTCCACTATTTTAGGAAACAGTCTGGCGGCCACAGAAAGTGATGTTTGCTCAGGGAGCCTCCGTTCTTACAAAGGGGTTTCCCCAGAGACCCTGCGGAGAACTGTCAACAGAAATCCAAACTCCACCTAATCGGAAAGACAATCCTATCTAGCGTAGCCCCGGGCCCTCTAGGACCGGTTTAAACTGACCCCAGTTTATCAACAACAGAATGTTAAAGCTGTTTTTCAGGGGCAGCAGCCAAAACTGCAAGTCGTGTAGCTGGAGCATGGCAGAGGAGAAAATTTTGACCTGAAATAGCACCGGGAACCAAAGATTCTGCACGCCAAAGGACCCAAGAACCAGGACACAATCGGAACTCGAAAGCCGGACTCTCTTCAGAAGGGAGGGGTCCACTGTCTAGGAAGATCCAGTGTTAGAGCCCCTTTCCACACTTTACCGTAAACGTTCAAAGTCTTCCCGTGGAAACCTGCCCCCCAGCGCCTCTGCAACCAACCTGCTCTCCTAACCTCTTAAATTGTGCCCCAAACCCGGGACTGAGGAGGCAGTTTGAGCGCTTTGCCTCGTGTCTCCTTGCCGGTCAATCTCACAATAAAGCCTTTTCTTTTCTGAAAAGCAGGTACCATAAGTATTGGCTTTTTATGTACATCAGGCACCAGACCCCCTTTTGCTTGGTAACACTAGTACCAAACATATTCCTGACTACTACAATATTGACACTCTCTTTTTCCAGCATCATGTGTACCACAGTGACAAGTACCCTTCTTTTTTTTCTTCTTGCATATGATTCAAAATTTCTGTCTTTTTAACATCGACTACATTTTTTTCTTTTTACCTTTTGACTCCCTTCACCCATTTCTTGCACCTCCCACCCCCATCTCCATCAACCACCAATCTGTTCTTTGTATCTAAGAGCTTGGTTGTTTTTAGATTCCACATATAAGAGAGATCATACAGTATTTGTCTTTCTCTGTCTGATTTATTTCACTTAGCGTAATGCCCTCAAGGTCCATCTGTGTTGTTGCAAATGGCAAAATGTCACTCTTTTTATGGCTGAATAATTTTCCATTGTGTCTATATATCACACTTTCTTTATCCATTCATCCAGTGATGAACACTTAGATTGTTTCCATATCTTAGCTATTCTAAATAATGCTGCCATGAACATTGGGGTGCATATGTCTTTTCAAGTTAGTGTTTTCGTTTCCTTGGATAAATACCTGAAAGTGGAATTACTGGATCATATGGTAGTTCTATTTTTAATTTTTTCAGGAATCTCCATACTGTTTTCCATAGTGCTTGCACCAATTTACGTCCCCACCAAAAGTGCACAATGGTTCTCTTTTCTCCACATCCTCACCAAGACTTATTATTTCTTGTCTTTTTAATAATAGCCATTCTAACAAGTGTGTAGTGATGTCTTATCATGGTTTTGATTTGTGTTTTCCTGAAGATTAGTGATGTTGAGCATCTTTTCATGTACCCATTGGTCACCTCTGTGTCTTCTTTGGAAAAAATGTCTATTCAGATCCTCTGCCCATTTTTTAATCAAATTGTTTGGGTTTTTGCTCTTGAGTTCTTTTTATATTCTGGATATTAACCCCTTATCAGATACGTGGTTTGTAAATATTTTCTCCCATTCAACAAGTTGTCTTTTCGTTTTGCTGATGGTTTCCTTTGCTGTGCAGAAGCTTTTTAGTTTGGTGTAGTCCCACTTGTTTATTTTTGCTTTCGTTCCCTTTGCTTTTGGTGTCAAATCCAAAAAATCACTGCTAAGACCAATGCGAAGGAGCCCACTCCTTATGTTTTCATCTAGGAGTTTTATGGTTTCAGTTCTTACATTCAAGTGTATAATCCATTTTGAGTTGATTTTTGCGTATAGTGTAAGATAGAGGTCCAGTTTCATTCTTTTGCATGTGCCTCTCCAGTTTTCCCAACACCATTTATTGAAGAGATCGTCCTTTCCCCACTGTATATTCTTGGCTCCTTTGTCATAAATTAGTGGATCATATATGCATGGGTTTATTTTTGGGCTTTCTATTCCATTCCATTGATCTATGTGTCTGCTTTTATGCCAATACGACACTACTTTAATTACTATAGCTTTGTAATTATAGTTTGAAATCAGGGAGTGTGTTGCCTCCAGTTTTGTACTTCTTTCTCCTGATTGCTTTGACTTTTCAGGGTTTTTGTGGTTCTACGCAAATTGTAGGATTATTTGTTCTATTTCTTTGAAAAGTGCCATTGGAGTTTTGGTAAGGGTTGCATTGAATCTGCAGATTGCTTGGGTGGTATGGACATTTTGACAATATTGTCTTCCCACCCATGAGCATGGAATAGCTTTCCATTTATTTTTGTCTTCTTCAATTTCTTTCACAAATATCTTGTAGTTTTCAATATACAAGTCTTTCACTTCCTTGGTTAAATTTATTCCTACAACTTGTATTCTTTTGTATGCAGTTGTAAGTGGGATTATTTTCTTTATTTCTCTTTCTGATAATTTGTTATTAGTGTATAAAAATACACCAGATTTTTGTGTATTGATTTTGTATCCTACAACTTTACTGAATTTGCTTATTAGGTCTAACAGTTTTTTGATGGAGTCTTTAGGGTTTTCCATACGTAATATCATGTCATTTACAAATACTGACAGTTTTATTTCTTCCTTTCCAATTTAGATGTGTTTTGTATCTTTTTCTTTCCTAATTGTTCTGGCTAGGACTTCCAACATATGTTGAATAGAAGTGGTGAGGGCATCCTTGTCTTGTTCCTGATATGAGAGGAGAGGCTCTCAGCTTCTCACTGTTGAGTATGATATCAGCTGTGGGCTTGTCAAATATGGCCTTTCTTATGTTGAGGTATCTGCCCCCTATAACCACTTTGTTGAGAGTTTTTATCATATATGGAGGTTCAATGTTGTCCAATGCATTTTCTGCCTCTATTGAGAGGATCATATGATTTTTATCCTTCATTTTATTAATGTCGTGAATCACATTGATTGATTTGTGGATGTTGAACCACGCTTGCATCCCTGGAATAAATCCCATTTAATCATGTTGTATGATCCGTTTAATGTATTGTTGAATTCGGTTTGCTAATATTTTGTTGAGGATTTTTGTATCTATATTCATCAGGGATATTGACTTGTAATTTCCTTTTCTTGTGGCATCCTTGTCTGGTTTTGGTATCAGGGGAATGCTGACCTCATAAAATGAGTTTGGGAAGAGTTCCTTCTTCTTCTATTTTTTGAAAGAGTTTGAGAAGGATTCGTATTAATTCCTCCTTGAATGTTTGGCAGAATCCACCAGTGAAGCTGTCTGGTCCTGTACTTTTGTTTGTTGGGAGGTTTTTGATTACTGGTTCAATTTCCTCACTAGCAATTGATCTGTTCAGATTTTCTATTTCATCATGATTCAGTCTTGGTAGGTTGTATGTTTCCAGGAGTTTATAATTTCTTCTACGTTGTCCAATTTATTGGTGTATGGTTGTTCATGGTAGTTTCTTATAATCCCTTGTGTTTCTGTTGTATCAGTTGTAACATCTCCTCTTTCATTTCTGATTTTTAAAATTTGAGTCCTCTCTTTTTTGTTTTTTGGTGAGTTTAGCTAAAGGCTTGTCAATTTTGTTTATCTTTTCAAAGAATTAGCTGTTAGTTTCATTCATCTTCTCTATTGTCTTTTTAGTCTCTATTTCATTTATTTCTGCTCTAATCTTTGTTATTTCCTTCCTTCCACTAATTTTGTGCTTTGTTATTCTTTTTCCAGTTCCTTGAGGTGTAAAGTTAGGTTGTTTATTTGAGACTTTTCTTGTTTCTTTTTTTTTATTATTATTTTTTATTTTTTAAAGATTTTATTTTTTTTCTTTTTCTCCCCAAAGCCCCCCGGTACATAGTTGTGTATTCTTCGTTGTGGGTCCTTCTAGTTGTGGCATGTGGGACGCTGCATCAGCGTGGTTTGATGAGCAGTGCCATGTCCGCGCCCAGGACCCGAACCAACAAAACACTGGGCAGCCTGAAGCGGAGCGAGTGAACTTAACCACTCAGCCACGGGGCCAGCCCCTTTTCTTGTTTCTTAAGGTAGAAATTTATTGCCATGAAGTTTCCTCTTAGAACCACTTTGCTGCATCCCGCAAATTTTGGTATGTCATGTTTCCATTTTTGTTTGTCTCAAGGTATTTTTTGATTACGCCTTCATTTCTTATTTGACCCATTGGTTGTTCAATCTCTACATATTTGTGAATTTTCCAGTTTTCTTTGTGTAAGTAATTTCTAGTTTCATGCCATTGTGCTTGGAAAAGATGCTTGATATGGTTTCGATCTTCCTAAATTTATTAAGACTTGATCTGTGGCCTAACATATGATCTATCCTGAAAAACATTGCATGTGCACTTGACAAGAATGTGTTCTCTTGCTTTTGGATGGAACATTCTGTATGTATCTGTTAAGTCCATCTGGTCTAATGTATCATTTGATGCCAAATATTTCCTTATTTATTTTCTATCTGGATAGACTACCTATTGATGTTAGTGGGGTATTAAAATCCCATAGTATTACTGTATTGCTGTCTACTTCTCCCTTTAGGTCTGTTAATATTTGCTTTATACATTTATGTGTTCCTATGTTGAATGCATAAATAATTATATATGTTGTATCCTCTTGTTTAATTGACCCCTCTGTCATTATGTAATGCCTGTCTTTGTCTCTTTATAGTCTTTGCTTTGAAGTCTGTTTTATCTGATATAAGTATAGCTACTCTAGCATTCCTTTGGTTTCTATTTGCATGAGATTTCTTTTTCCATCTCTTCTGTTTCAGCCTGTGTGTGTCCTTACATGTAAAGTGAGTCTCTTGTAGGCAGCATATAGATGGGTCTTTTTCTTTTTTAAGTCTATTCAGCAACTCCATGTCTTTTAATTGGAGGATGTAATCCATTTATATTTAAAATGCTTATTGATAGATGTGTACTTATTGCCATTTTGTAAATTGTTTACTGGCTGTTTTTGAATTTCCTCTCTGTTCTTTTCTTCTTCTCCTGCTCTCTCCCTTTGTGGTTTGATGACTTTGTTTAGTGGAATACTAATATTCCTTTCTCTACTCTTTTGTGTGTTTGTTATTGTTTTTTGCTTTGTGATTACCCTGAGGCTTATATATAAACACTTACATCTATAACAATGCCCCCAGGCACTGCACAGGCAGCAGACTGTGTCTCATCCTCTGGTCTTTCTGTGAAGAAAGCCTCTTGGCTTGTCCTGGAGCTTCAGCCTGAGGGGCAGGCTTCAGGTTTGGCACACATCTAGTAGACTACATAGCTGCTGTAAGGGAATGTAGGCTGTGTATGCCATTTTGGTGCTCTTTCTCTGCCTTGCTCCAGCTCACCAGTATGTCCCAGAAAAGAGCTTATACACTCATCTGGAGCCCTGATTTTTTGTGACTGCTGCTTAAAGGACACCACCAGATCACCTGGCCAGTGGGGCTTAAGCTTGTGGTCCTGCATGACTGTATATATTTGCATACTTTTAAGAGGTGCTCCCCAAGGGTCCGGCTTCCAAACAGCCTGAATATAGGTTCTGAGATCCCCGCCTTAGCGACACTGACAGGACTTGGCACGTCCTCAGTTACTCAGGGAGCCATTAAAAATATAATAGGGGGCTTGGACGAGCACAGAGGTTTAGAGACAGCCAAGAGCTGGGGCAGAGTTGAATGACATAGTTCATCTCCTACATGAGGCCACTCCTTCAAGACTGGGAGAAGTGGCGGTTTTATCTACTATATAGAAACCACACAGAGAGCCAAGCAAACTGAAAAAAATAGAGGAATACGTTCCAAATGAAAGAACAAGATAAAACCTCAGGAAAAAAACCTTAATAAAACAGAGATAAATAATCTGCCTGATAAAGAGTTCAAAGTAACTGTCATAAAGATGCTCACTGAAGTGAGAAGAAGAATGGATAAGCGTAGTGAGAACTTCAACAAATAGACGGAAAATATAATAAAGGACCAAATAGAAGTCATAGAGCTGAAGAATACAATAACTAAACTGAAAAATACACTAGGGGGATTCAACAACAGGCTAGAAGAAGCAGAAGAAAAGATGAGTCAACTTGAAGACAAGACAGTGGAACTCACCTAATCAAAGCAACAAAAAGAAAAAAAAATGAAAAAAATGAAGATAGCTTAAGGAGCTTATAGGACAACATCAAATCTACTAACATTTGCAACATAGGAGAACTAGAAGGAGAAGAGAGAGAGAAAGGGGAAGAAATCTTGTTTGAAGAAATAATGGCTGAAAACTATCCTAACCTGGGGAAGGAAACAGACATCCAGTTCCAGGAAGCCTAGAGAGTTCCAAAGAAGATGAATTCAGAGAGCCTGACACCAAGACACATTATAATTAAAATGTCAAAAGTTAAAGACAAGCAGAGAATCCTAAAAGCAGCAAGAGAAAAACAACTTGTTAATACAAGGGAACCCGCATAAGACTATCAGCAGATTTTTCAGCAGAAACTTTGCAGGCCAGAAGGGAATGGTATGATATATTCAAAGTGCTGGAAGAAAGAAACTTTCAACCAAAAATACCCTACCCAGCAGAGTTATCATTCAGAATTGAAGGAGAGAGAAAGAGTTTTCCAGACAAGCAAAAGCTAAAGGAATTCATCACCACTAAAGCAACTTACAAGAAATGTTAGACAGACCTCTTTAGGCTGAAATGAAAGGGGAAAATTGGTAATAAGAAAATATCTGAAAGAATAAATGTCACTGGAAAGGTATATATATAGTAAAGGTAGTGGATTAATCACTTCTAAAGCTAGTATGAAGATTAAAAGACACAAGTAGTAAAAATACAATAATTAGTTAAATATACACAAGTAAAATGTGACATCAAAAACATAAAACATAGTGGGGAGAGAAAAAATGTTGAGCTCTAGAACAGCATCAAACTTAAGTTGCTATCAACTTGAAATAGACTGTTACCCCTTCTAGTATGCAACTTAAAGTACTAGAAATAGTAGGCAGCTCCTACACCTGGAGCCTGCTGAAATTATTCAAACCTACCCATCCTAAACCTGCTTAGCTGCTTACTCTACCTTGCCCACTCCTTCCCCTGTGCCACAATAAAGGCTCTTGCTCACATTTTCCCCTTGCTCTCTCTGGCTCCTGACCAACCTGGTGCTTCCTCATGTGGCCCTTCGTGGCATGGCATGCCCCCTCCTCTTGGGAACTATGAGTAACAAACTATCTTTTCAGTGGCAACCATTTCCTGATCTGTTGGTCTTACCATTCCTGAATCATATTTAAATCCTACATTTTGAAACAATCATGCAGTTTGTATAGTTAAGAGAGGGTATGGTAACATCTCTAGTGAATGTTAACCTAGAAGTTATATATTTGTGTAGATGGAGTACAAGGGAGAATTACAATGGTCTGTGTAATACTAGACTAGCTTAAGTTAAATTACTCCCAAGACTAAATGGTGAATGAGATTCAAAGTCAATGAATCAAATGCATGGTGATTTATCAGGTAAACTGATCATTTACAACAGAAAAAGCAGAATTAACCATTTGATTTATTTACTCATAAAAGGGAAATTTAACTATGTCCCCAGTAGTCTTTAGATTTTCCTCCTGTTAAGAGCAGTAAAGAGCAGGGCATCTAATTCCATCTATAAGAGTATGTATCTTACAGATTCAACACAATGTCTAACAAATCCTGGCTGGCTTTTTTCAGAAATTGACAAGCTAAAATTTATAGGGAAATACAAGGGACCAGAATAGCTAAAGCCATCTTCAGAAGAACAAAGCTGGAGGACTTGCATTTCCTGATTTCAAAACTTACTACAAAGCCAGTGTGGTACTGGCATAAGGATAGACATATAGATCAATGGAACAGAATTGAAAATCTAAAAATGTACCCTCACATGTGTGGTCGGTTGATTTCCTAGAAGAGTGCCAAAATAATTCAGTGAAGGAAAAAATAGTCTTTTCAACAAATGGTACTGGGACACTGAATATACACATGCTAAAGAATGAAGGTGGACCCTTTGCTTACATCATACACAAAAATTAATTCCAAGTGAATGTAGAACTAAAACTGTAAAACTTGTAGAAGAAGTAGTCTGACAAACAAGAGTAAGTCCGCATGACTTTGAGTTAGGCAGTCTTCCAAGTTGTCCATCAAAAGAGTGAAAAGATAATCCACAGAATGGGAGAAAATACTTTCAAATTATATATCTGTTAAGGACCTCATACCCAGAATATATAAAAAATCTTATATCTCAATACTAAAAAGACAAATAACCCAATTAAAAAATAGGCAAGGATAGGAACAGATATTTCTCCAAAAAAGATATACAAATGGCCAATAAGAATGTGAAAAGATGCTCAATATCATTAGTCATTAGGGAAATACAAATCAAAAGCACCATGAGATACCACTTCACATCCACTAGGATGGCTACAGTAAAAGGGACAATAACAAATGTTGGTGAGGATGTAGTATAATTGGAATCCTCATATCCTGCTAGTGGGAAGGTAAAATGGTGCAGGCACTTTGTAAAAATTCTGCCAGTTCCTGAAACACAGAGTTATCATATGAACAGAAATTCCACTCATGTATATACCGAGAGAAATGAAAACATACGTCCACACAAAACTTGCATGTGAACTCGCAGCATTATTCATAATAGCCCCAAAATAGAAACAATCTAAATGTCCATCAACTGATAAATGGATAAGTCAAATGTGGTATGTTCATACAATGGAATATTTATTCAGTCATAAAAAGCATTGAAGTACTACATTGGCTATAATGAAGTGCTGCAAACGGATGAAATGCTGCAAATGGATGAACTTCAAAAATATCATTCTAAGTGAAAGAAGTCCCACAAAAGACCACATAGTGTATGATGTCATTTATATGAAATTTCAAAAATAGGCAGCCCTCAGTTCCATGCCATGTAAACCTTTCCAACACGGCTGCTTGTATCACCAACACATGCAAACGGGGAAGGCAGTAGAAAGAGTCCGCTAGCAAGATGATGTCATAATCCCTTGTAACCTAATCACCAGGGTGACCTCCTTTGATGTCCTTAGAACATGACATGCCTTTGTTGCATTCTGTTGGTTAGAAACCAGTTGCTAGGCCAGTCCACATTCAAGGAAATGGAATAACATGAGGGTGTGAATACCCGGAGAGGGGGATCACTGGGGCCATTTTAGAGTCTTCCCAGCACAGTTGTACAAACCTCTAATTTTTTCTTGGATTATCTAGAGTGGCTTCTGTTTTCCCAATGGAATCATGATTAACCCAGCCATCCTGTCAGGATTGCTTCTGCATCCCTTTTGTGAACTAGGAGATTGTTCTCTTGCCTAATCAAAGGTGCAGAGATCATAAAACCCCTGTGGCTTCCATCTCTATGCACTCAAATAATCTTCCCCAACAGACCAGGCTGCTTAGACATACCCTCCACCTCTGATATTATCCAATTCTAAGTGGTGCTGGAGGATTAGACTCAGGCCTTCCCTGAGGCCAGTTTCAACACCAGATACTCTGAGCAGAATGTGAATAAGAAGAATTTTTCTCCTATATCTTATTGTCGAAGGATTTGTGGGAGATTGATGCCTTCCAGGCGTGCTGGATTTTACCCCCCACCCCCACTCCAGTCACAGCATTTATTTCCTGATAACAATAAGGTTAGGGGAAGGCATGACCGTCATCTGAAAAGTAAAGAAAGAAGAAGGAAAAGACTGCCTTTTCAACAAAGGGTACTGGGAAGACCGGATATCCACGTGCAAAATGATGAAGCTGGACCCTTACTTAGCACCATGTACAAAAATTAATTCAAAATGGATCAAAGACCTAAAATTATAAAACTCTTAGAAGAAAACATAGGGCAAATCTTCATGACATTGGATTTGGCGATGATTTCTTGGATAAGACATCAAAGGCACAGGCAATGACAACAAAATAGACAATTTTTAAATGTTGTACATCAAAAGGCAATATCAACAGAATACAAAGGCAACCCAAAGACTAGGAGAAAATATTTGAAAATCATATATCTGATAAGGGATTAATATCCAGAACTCCTAAAACTCAAAAACAACAAAAAATCTCATTCAAAAATGAGCAAAGGACTTGAGTAGACATTTCTCCAAAGAAGGTATAAAAATGGCCCATAAGCTGATGAAAATAGGCTCAATATCACTAATCATTAGGGAAATGCAAATCAAAACCAGAATGAGATACCACCTCATGTTCAATAGGATGACTACTATAAAAAAAACAAAAGCCAATAAACAATGTGTTGGAAAATATGGAGAAATTGGAACCCTTATGAACTGTTGGTAGGAATGTAAATTGGTACAGCTGATGTGGAAAACAGTACGGCAGTTCCTCAAAAAATCAAAACTAGAACTACCAGATAATCCACTAATTACACTTTTGGTTATACCCAAAACATTTGAAAGGGGAGTCTTGAAGAGATATTTGTGCTCCCATATTCACAGGAGCGTTATTCACAATAACTAAAATGTGGAAGCAACCTAAGTGTCCGTTGATGGATGAATGGATGAGCAAAATATGGTATATACATACAGTAGGATATTAGCATTAAAAAGGAAGGAAATTCTGGAATATGCTACAACACAGATAAACCTTGGGAACTTTATGCTAAGTGAAATAAGCCAGTCACAAAAAGACAAATATAGTATGATTCCACTTGTATGAACTACTTAGAATAATCAAAATCATAGAGACAGAAAGTAGAATGGTAGCTGCCAGGGACTGGGGGAGGAGGGAATCGGGAGTTATTGTTTAGTGGGTATAGAGTATGAAAAATAGATAAGGAAACCTGACGTAAAATGGAGTTAAGAAACCATGAAGAGAGAGCTCTCACACACGTACCACTCATTTCAATTTGCATAAACCAGCAGGAACAAGGAAGATTTTCACATCCCTCAGTAACAGCAAACTCTTTGCCACTTCAGCCAATGAGAAACCACCACAACCCTGGATTGTCTTGTTCTCCTCTAAAGAACTTCTGTTCAAAACAACCCTCCCCAATTTCCTCCTAAAAACTAATAAAAGCTGACCATCCCTTTGTCTCCTCGGACTTACCTATGGTTTGCCATAGTTTGCTTGCCCCAAATAGCAGTTCATCTGCTGTTCCCAGATAAACTCATTTTTGCTTAAATAAAATTGCTTTCTGCTCTGTATAAGGTTGACATTACATGGTGTCAAAAGCAGGACCCCAAGGAGACAACCCAAGAGAAACTGATGGTCCCCAGAACTGTGTGTGGTACCCACTTGAGCCCTTGTGCTCTCCGCTTCCATGCGTTGTCCTCTTCCTTTTGGTTCAGTAAGTCTCCTCTTGGATTCGAGACCCCTCTCTTCGGTTGAGCTCTCTGACTTTATTTGCGATCTATTTTTGTGAATGCACCACCCTTCCTGATGAGTACTCTTTTGTTTTCTAAACTCCAATTTTTGAGTTATGGTATTCCGATTCTCTGAGCACGTTTAAGAGGGCCCTCCTTCTAGGATGCTACCTGGTTTCATGTTCAGAAATTATGGTCCCTCCTCATGTGCGTTCTTAACAAAGTGGGCCAACCGAACCAAAGATAATTTAGAACTTCAGTGGCCATTATGGGGAACATTTGATCTCCCCAAACTTGTTTTTCTCAGAACTAGGTTAGAAGACTGTGGCACTAGAGTGAAACAAACTGAATGGGATGCTATTTTAATTGGTACCTTGAGGTTTCCAAGCACAGTCAAGATTTCAAAATTGCCTCTTTAAAGAATACCATTTCTAAATTAACCAAGGCAAATAGGCAATTGAAAGAAGATAAAAAGACATCAGAAGCTTGTTCTTCTCCTTTGCCCTCAACACTAACTTCCTCTTTCCCTACTGTGACAACCCCATGTGCTCTGTACCCTCCACTTCCTCATTCTAATCCTCTCACCTAACTTCCCTTTGTCTCTGAACCTCTCCCCACTTCCTCTTCATTCAAACTTATCAGGACCTGCCCTTTTAAAATTAGGGTCTTCCAAAGATCCTAACGCTAAGCCCTTAATTTCACGTCCCCTGGACTAAGGCTGAACTGTGAGCTGTAGTCAAGGACTTCCCCAGAGTAACTGAAGACCCTCATAGATTTTCCAAAGAATTTAATATAGTTGTCTACACCTACGAACCCAGTTTCTCAGACTTATATCAACTAGTCCATATGCTTATCGGTGAAGGCCAAGCTCAACTCTGGATGAAAACCGCCAATTGGGGATGATCCTGAAAGATCTCTAGAATTACAGATGGGAGACCCTATTATATGACCAGGCTCATGGAATTGCTAAATGACTGCCCTAGGCAATTCCCAGAGTCTTCCCCCAACCTATGGATTAGAACAAGATCCAGGCTTACACTCAAAAACCTCGTCAGCCTATGCACAACTATTATAGCTGACCCCAGATTGTTCTTAAGGAAATTTCTGGTCTACCCATGGATGTCAAATCCACATGGATAGCTTTCAGCTCTATGTTCATTAACGGGCTAAACTGAGGTCTTTCCCTTTTAGTAAAGAGAACTAGAACAGAATGGGTAACTATGTCTCATATGACTTAGTTGATTTAGTAAATTGGTTAGCCCACACTCTAGATGAGTCTACAAAAAAGACCATGAAAATCCTTAATCTCTAACTTCAACAGAGGGAGGGTCCTAAGCAAAATCCTCTTGGCCTCTGTAATTATTGTAAGAAGCCAGAACATTGGTAAAAAGACTGCCATAAACTAAAATGTTCCCAGCATCATCAGTCACCCAACCAATCCTTCCAATGACCTCCCGCTTCTCAATGGTGGCACTTCGAGGAATCACCGGGGCCTTTCCCAATCCTTCCTCTTAACTAGCTTGGAGAAACAACTCTTCAGATTGGGAATAAATCTCTATCAATCTTTATTGACACTGGAGCTACACTCTCAGTGCTCAACCACACTGCTGTTAGACAATGCCTGCCTCGGGGTACCAAAACGGATAAAACAGTGGGGGTCTCTAACAAACCTCCACAGGTTCCTCTTTCTGAAGCCATCCCCTTTTGTCTAGGCCCTTTGAGAAATATCCATCCTTTCCTACTATTTCTACCTGTATCCATCTATTGGGTTGAGACGTCTTAGAAAAATATCATGCAGAGATTTCTTTCTCCCAAAAGGAAGAAATAATTTTAGAATTTGACAGTAACAGCTAAAATAGCCAGTGCAGTGAATCAAATGAATCCTCTTTGACATCCTTTATTTGTACTGTCTCTGACAACACTAAAGTGGATACCAAAAATTCTAACCATTTGCCTCTATTGGATCAGTTGCCACCATCCCTGTTGGCAAAATCATCAACCAATATTGGTAGAATCCATAGTGCGCCTCCTATTAAGATCCAGATTGATCTCTCAAAGCCTCTCCCCAGAATTTATCAATATTTTATAAACAAAGAGTCTTACAGGGAATCATACTGATCATAGAGGATTATAAGGTCCTGGGACTCATAATCCCTTGTACCAGTCCCTGCAATACCCCTATTTTACATTTAAGGAAACCCAATGGCCACACATGGAGATTTGTCCAGAACCTCCGAGGCATAAACAATATTGTTTTCCCTTGTTACCAAACTTCATACTCTACCAGCCTCCATCCCTACCAAAAGCAAATTTTTCACCATAATTGGTTTGTGTAGCACCTTTCTTAGCATCCCTGTGGGTAAGACCAGTCAATATCTCTTTGCCTTTACTTGGGAAGGACAACAATACACCTGGACAGTAATGCTTCAGGGTTTTACTGAAAGTCTTTCTTACTTTTCACAAACCCTAAAAGCTGATTTAGATGATGTAGAATTTCCTGAAGGCTCTGTCCTATTACGATATGTAGATGACTTGCTTTTCTGCTCTCCTTCCCAAGCCTCTTCACCGGAGGACAGCGTCAACCTGTTAACATTTTTAGCCTTAAAGGGACACAAAGTCTCTGAGGAAAAACTGACGTTTGTTCAAACTCAAGTTTGTTATTTAGGACACTTAATCTCAGAACAGGGGCTACACCTAGATCCAGACAGGGTCCACAGCACCCTGAACTTCCAAAGCTCACTCCTTACGTTTTCATCTAGGAGTTTTATGGTTTCAATTCTTACATTCAAGTCTGTAATCCATTTTGAGTTGATTTTTGTGTATGGTGTAAGATAGAGGTCCAATCTCGTTCTTTTGCATGTGGCTATCCAGTTTTCTCAACACTGTTTACTTTCCCAACACCACAACTGTCCTTTCCCCATCATATATTTTTGGTTGCTTTGTCATAAATTAATTGACTATATATGCACAGGTTCATTTCTGGTCTGTCTATTCTGTTCCTTTGATCTATGCATCTGGTTTTTTTTTCTTTTTTTTTTAAAGATTTTATTTTTCCTTTTTCTCCCCAAAGCCCCCTGGTACATAGTTGTATATTTTTAGTTGTGGATCCTTCTAGTTGTGGCATGTGGGATGCTGCCTCAGCATGGCTTGATGAGTGTTGCCCAGGATCAGAACTGGTGAAACCATGGGCCACTGAAGCAGAGCATGTGGACTTAACCACTCAGCCATGGGGCCAGCCCCTATGTATCTGTTTTTATGCCAGTACCATGCTGTTTTCGTTACTATAGCTTTGTAATATGGTTTGAAACCAAGAAGCATGATGCCAGGGCCAGCCCTGTTGCCTAGTGGTTAAGTTTGGCACACTCGATTTCGGCAGCCTGGGTTCTGTTCCCTGGCCTGGACCTACTCATTGGTGGCCATGCTGTGGTGGTGACCCACATACATAGTAGAGGAAGATTGACACAAATGTTAGCTCAGGGTGAATCTTCCTCAGCAAAAAAATTATTTAATTAATTAAAAATAAATAAAAGTAAATTTAAAGAAAAGAAGCATGATGCCTCCAGCTTTGTACTTCTTTCTTAAGATTGCTTTGGCTATTTGGGGGTCTTTTGTGGTTGCATACACATTTTCGGATTGTTTGTTCTATTTCTTTTAAAATGCCATTGACATTTTAATAGTGATTGCACTGAATCTGTAGATTACTTTGGGTAGTAAGGACATTTTAACAATGTTATTCCTTCCAATCCATGAGCATGGGATATCTTTCCATTTATTTGTGTCTTCCTGATTTCTTTCATCAATGTCTTGTAGTTTTCAGTGTATAGGTCTTTCACCTCTTCAAATTTATTCCTATGTATTTTATTCTTTTGGATGCAATTGTAAATGGAATTGTTTTCTTAATTTCTCTTTTTGAAAGTTTGTTGTTAGTGTATGGAAATACAACTGGTTTTTTAATGCTAATTTTATATCCTGCAACTTTACTGAATTTGTTTATTGGTTGTATCAGTTTTTTGGTGGAGTCTTTAGGGTTTTCTATGTATAATATCATGTCATCTGCAAATAGAGACAGTTTTACTTCTTCCTTGCTGTTTCAGATGTCTTTTATTTCATTTTCTTGCCTAATTGCTCCGCCTACAACTTCCAATACTGTATTGAATAAAAGTGGTCAGAGCAGGCATCCCTGTCTTGTTCTTGATCTTAGAGGAAAAGCTTTCAGCTTTTCATTGTTGAGTATAATGTTAGCTGTGGGCTTGTCATATATGACCTTTATTATGTTGAGGTATGTTCCCTCTATACTCACTTTCTTGAGAGTTTTTATCATAAATGGATGTTGAATTTTGTCAAATATTTTTTCTGCATCTATTCAGATGATCATATAAATTTTGTCCTTCATTTTGTTAAGGTGGTGTATAATATTGATTGATTTGCAGATGTTGAACCATCCTTGCACCCAGGGATAAATCTCATTTGATCATAGTGTATGATCCTTTTAATGTATTGTTGAATTCAGTTTGGTAATATTTCATTAAGGATTTTTTCATCTATGTTCATCAGCGATATTGACCTGTAATTTTCTTTTCTTGTGGTGTCTTTGTCTGCTTTTGGTATCAGGGTAATGCTGGCCTTGTAAAATGAGTGAAAGTGTTCCTTTCTCTTCTAGTTTTTGGAAGAGTTTGAGAAAGATTGGTATTAACTCTTCTTTAGAATTTGATCGGATTCACCAGTGAAGCTATCTGGTCCTGAACATTTGTTTCTTGGGAGGTTTAATTACTTATTTAATCTCCTCACTAGTAATTGGTCTGTTCAGATTCTCTATTTCTTCATGATTCAGTCTTAGTAGGTTGTATGTTTCATGGAATTTATCAATTCCTTCTAGGTTGTCCAATTTTTGGTGTATAATTGTTCATAGCAGTTTCTTATGATCTTTTGTATTCTGTGGCATCAGTTATAATGTCTCTTCTTTCATCTCTGGTTTTATTTATTTGAGCCTTCTTCTTTTTTTCCTTGGTGAGTCAAACTATAGGTTTATCTATTTTGTTTATCTTTTCAAAAAAATAGCTCTTAGTTTCTTGATCTTTTCTATTGTCTTTTTAGTTTCTATTTCATTTCTTTCCCCTCTGATCCTTATTATTTCATTCTTCTACTTGCTTTGGGCTTTATTTGTTATTCTTTTTCTGATACCTTGAAGTGTAAAGTTAGATTCTTTATTTAAGATCTTTCTTGTCTCTTTTTTTGCTGAGGAAGATTAGCCCTGAGCTAACATCTGTTGCCAATCTTCCTCTTTTTTTGCTTGAGGAAGATTAGCCTTGAACTAACATCTGTGCCAATCTTCCTCCACTTTATATGTGGGTCACCACTGATGAGTGGTGTAGGTCCACACCTGGGATCTGAACTCAGGAGCCTGGGCCACTGAAGTGGAGTGCGAATTTAATCATTACACCATAGGGATGGCCCCAGGATCTTTCTTGTATCTTAATGTAGCCCTTTATTACTGTGATCGTCCCTCTCAGAACTGCTTTTGCTGCATCCTATAAGTTTTGATATGTTGTATTTCCATTTTCACATTTCTCAAGATATTTTTTGACTTCTCTTTTGATTTCTTCTTTGACCCATTCGTAGTTCAGTAGTGTGTGGTTTAGTCTCCACATACTTGTGAATTTTCCATTTTACTTCTGGTAATTGATTTCTAGTGTCATACTATCATAGAAGGAAAAGATGCTTGATATGATTTTAATCTGCTTAAACTTATTAAGGCTTTTCTGTGGTCACTTAAAGAGGAAATCCACTTTAAAGATAAAGGCAAAGTAGATAGATTAAAAGTAAATGATGGAAAAAGATATACAATCAAAACCTTAAACACTAACAAACAAACAAAATACCTAGTCATATTGGCCATATTATTATAAAAAAATGTACTTCAGGGGCTGGCCATGTGGTGAGTGGTTAAATTCGTGCACTCGGCTTTGGCAGCCCAGGGTTTCACCAGTTTGGATCCTGGGTGTAATGGCACCACTCATCAGGCCATGCTGAGGTGATGTCCCACGTAGCAGAACCAGAAGGATTTTCAGCTATAATATACAACTATGTACTGGGGGGCTTTGGAGAGAAGAAGAAGAAGAAAAAAGAATAAGATTGGCAATAGATGTTAGTTCAGGTGCCAATCTTTAAAAAAAAGTAGTTCAGAACAAAGAATATTAGCAAAGCTAAAGGGGGACATTATATTATGATAAAGTGGTCAATTTGCTGAGAAGATATAACAATGCTAAATGTATATGAACCTAATAATGGAGCTTTAAAATACATGCAGCAAAAGTGAAACAACTAAGAGGAGAAACAGACAAATCCATAATTATAATTGGTAACTTTAACACTGCTATGTCAGTTATTGATAGGAAAAGTGGACAGTAAATTAGTAAGAAGATGGAAGGCCTGAGCAACATCATCATCCAAGCTGACTTATTTGACATTTATAGAAAACTCAATCCAACAAGAGCAGAATACATATTCTTTTCAATTGCATGTGGAACCTTCACCATGCTGGAGCATATTCTGGGCCTTAATAGATTTAAAACAATTGAAATTATACAAATTATGTTTTCAAACCATAATGGAATTAAAGAGAAACAGAAAGAAATTTGGAAAATCCTTAAAAAATTAGGAGTTAAACAACACATTTATAAATAACCCATAAGTCAAAGAGTAAATAAGGAAATTTAGAAAATATTTTGAATTTAATGAAAATAAAAATGCAAAATATAAAAATTTGTGGCGTACAGCTAAAGATGTAGTTAGAAATTTAGAGCATTAAGAAGAAAGGTCTCAGAGATCTCGTCAAGATGGCGGCATAAGCAGACTCTGAACTCATCTCCTCCCACAAACACAACCAGGTTACAAGTATTTTTGGAAAAATTTCCCTCGATAGAAAACTGAAAACTGGGTAAAAAGAACCCCCACAACAAGAGACAGTCCTGACTAAGGTGGAAGAGGCAGAAATTACTTCTAGAGAGAAAAAGAGTCACCTTTAGGAGCAGCAGAGTTTCTCAGCCAGGCAGCCAGGAGACACTCTAAGGTATGCAGCCCTCCCTGGAGGAGTGAGGTCTGGAGCCGGGGTGGAGACTGCGATAAGCATCCTTCAGACTCAGCACAACTGAGATGAGGGTCTTACTATCTGGCTTCACTGGCTATTAACTGCAGTGGAGATAACCCCAGAAAAGCTATTGGACAAAAGCTGAAAATACCCATGTCTTAAAGGGCCCACGCAAAAACTCACCCATCTCAGCAACCTAAAATCACCAGAGGGAAGGCCGACAGTCCTTTGGTGAAACGAGACTCACCTGGTGGGCTCTGGATGCATCTTGGTGGAAAGAGAGACCTCTCCAGAGACTGAGACATTGGTGGCAGCCATTGTGACCTAGTCCAGGCGTGCTGATGCAGACGCCAGTAGATGCCACTGAAATTCTCCCTCTGGCCTGTTAGCCCAGGGGTCTTCCACATCCACTAGAGTGCAGATTTAATCCAGTTCAGCCAGGGCAGGCAGCTCACCCTGGGGTATGGCTCCACCCAACAGCAAGCCCTCAGGCTACTTGTTGGCCTGCACTGACTGAGTGCCTTGATCTGCTACAGGCAGGCAAGTGTGTCTGCCTCAGTAGAGCAGGGCCTGTGTGAGGACCAGGTGAACTGTGGGGAGCATTGGTGTAGAGGTGGGGGCCTCTGCAGTGGGGCATCAGGGTACACTCCAGGGGCTTGGGAATTGTGCACAGACCAGAACTGTGTTGATGTTGTATGTGGTCCTGTTGGGTGGGTGGAGGTGAGGCTTATCAGCAGGAGAAGACCTGTGCTTCACAAGTAGCCATAAAAAGGATCAGCCCCACATTCCAAAACTGGAAACAATTGAGTGCTCCTGTGCATAGGGTCAGCCCCACTCAGCTGCACTGCTAAGAGAACTGACAACAGCCTTGTAGGCCTGAGGCCTATGGCAACTGTAAGCCCCTGAGTCTAGCAACCTGCTACACTGGGTAGCTACCCAATTAACAGGAAAACTACAACAGGAATGTGCTATTAGACCTTGTAGCCAATGGTGCTGAGGCTCCCCAAACCAGATTTACAAACAGCTGGCCAGGGAAGGAAAGACTAGATGCCCTGGGTACCTGCATTAAGAGCAACTCTGCCACAGCAGAAGGAGACAAGTAGCCCACAAAGGGGTCACTCCTGGATCATTTGAACTGGTGATGAGAGAGAAGCACACTGCTGGGGCTCAAAAGGCATCTCTTACATAAGGCCACTTCTCCAAGATCAGGAAACATAGCTGACTCACCTAATACATAGATATAAGGACAGAGAAAGAGGCATAATGAGGAGACAAAAGAAAACATTCCAAGCAAGGGAACAGGACAAAACCCAAGAAAAACAACTAAATGAAACAGAAATAAGCAACCTATGTGACAAAGAGTTCAAACAAAGACTCATAAGGATGCTCACTTATCTTGGGAGAAGACTGGTTGAACACAGTGAGCTCATCAGCAAAGAACTGAAAAATATAAAAAAGAACCAATCAGAAATGAAGAATACAATACAGGAAATGAAAAATTCACTAGATGAACTCAATAGCAGAGTAGAGGATACAGAAGAATGAATCAGCGAGCTAGATGAAAGACTATATAGAACATTCCATCCAAAACCCACAGAATACACATTCCTTTCAAATGCACATGGAACATTCTCCAGGATTGATCACATATTAGGCCACAAAACAAGTCTCAATAAATTTAAGAAGATCGAAATAATACCATGCATCTTTTCTGACCACAAAGGTATGAAATTAGAAATCAACTACAGGAAGAAAACCAGAAAATCCACAAAAATGTGGAGATTAAACAAAATGCTACTGAACAATGATTGGGTCAATGAAAACATCAAAGGAGAAATAAAAAATTCCTAGAGACAAATGAAAACGGAAATACAACATGCCAGAATCTATGGGATACAGCAAAAGTGGTTCTAAGAGGGAAGTTTACAGCAACTCAGGCCCACCTCAACTAAGAAGTAAAATCCCAAATAAACAATCTAACAGTGCATCTAAAGGTACTAGAAAAAGAAGAACAAACAAAGCCCCAAATCAGCAGAAGGAAGTAAATAATAAAAATCAGAGCAGAAATAAATGAAACAGAGACTGAAAAAAAATAGAAAAAATTAATGAAACCAAGAGTTTGTTCTTTGAAAAGATAAACAAAATTGACAAACCCTTAGCTTGACTCACCAAGAAAAAAAGAGAGAAGGCTTAAATAAATTAAATCAGAAATGAAGGAGGAGAAATTACAATGGACACCTCAGAAATACAAAAGGTAATAAGAGAATACTATGAAAAGGTATACACCAACAAATTGGATAATCTAGAAGAAATGGATAAATTCTTAGAAACATACAACCTTCCAAAACTGGACCAAGAAGAAGTTGAGAATTTGAATAGACCAATCACTGGTAAGGAGATCAAAACAGCAATCAAAAACCTCCCCAAAAATAAAAGTCCAGGACCAGATGGCTTCCCTGGTGAATTCTACCAAACATTCAAAGAAGACATAATACTTATCCTTCTCAAACTCTTCCAAAAAGTTGAAGAGGAGGGGTGGCTTCCTAACTCCTTCTACGAAGCCAAATTATCCTGATACCAAAACCAGACAAGGACAACACAAAAAAGAAAATTACAGGCCAATATCACTGATGAACTTTGATGCAAAAATCCTCAACAAAATGCTAGCAAATCGAATACAACAATACATTAAAAAGATCAAACATCATGATCAAGTGGGATTCATTCCAGGGATGCAGGGATGATTCAAAATTCACAACTCTGTCAACGTGATACATTGCATTAACAAAATGAAGAAGAAAAATCACATGATCATCTGAATAGATGCAGAGAAAGCATTTGACAAGATAGAGCATTCATTTATGATAAAACTCTAAATAAAATGGGTATACAAGGAAAATACCTCAACATAATAAAGGTCATATGTGACAAACCCATAGCTAATATCATTCTCAACGGAGGAAAACTGAAAGCTATCCCACTAAGAACAGGAACCAGACAAGGATACCCACTGTCACCTCTCTTATTTAACATAGTATTGGAAGTCCTAGCCAGAGCAATCAGTCAAGAAAAAGAAGTAAAAGGGATCCATATTGGAAAAGAAGAAGTGAAACTGTCACTCTTTGCAGATGACATGATTTTATATATAGAAAACCCTAACGAACACACTCAAAAACTTTTAGAAATAATAAACCAATACGGTCAAGTAGCAGGATACAAAATCAACATACAAAAAGCAGTTGCGTTTCTATATAATAACAACGAAGTAGCATAAAGAGAAATTAAGAATACAATCCCATTTACAATGGCCACAAAAAAATAAAATACCTAGGAATAAACTTAACTAAAGAGGTGAAAGATCTGTACACCGAAAACTATAAAACATTGTTGAAAGAAATCAAAGAAGACACAAAGAAATAGAAAGATATTCCATGCTCTTGGATTGGAAGAATTAACATAGTTAACATGTCCATACTTCCTAAGGCAATCTATAGATTCAACGCAATCCCTATGAAAGTTCCAAGAACATTTTTCACAGAAATAGAAAAAAGAATGCTAAAATTTATATGGAACAGCAAAAAACACCGAATAGCCAAAGGATTCCTGAGAAAAAAGAACAAAGCTTGAGATACCACACTCCCTGACTTCTTTTTTTCTTTTCTTTTTTTTTTTTTTTGAGGAAGATTAGCCCTGAGCTACCTGCTGCCAATCCTACTCTTTTTGCTGAAGAAGACTGGCCCTGAGCTAACACCTGTGCCCATCTTCCTCTACTTTATATGTGGGACACCTACCACAGCATGTCTTGCCAAGCGGTACCATGTCTGCACCCAGGATGCAAACCGGCGAACCCTGGGCTGCTAAAGCAGAATGTGCGCACTTAACCTCTGCGCCTCTGGCCGGCCCCACACTCCCTGATTTCAAAATATACTACAGAGCCATAGTAACCAAAACGGCATGGTACTGGCACAAAAACAGACACACAGATCAATGGAACAGAATCGAGAGCTCAGAAATAAACCCACTCATTTACGGAGAGCTAATATTTGACAAGGGAGCCAAGAGCATACAATGGATAAAGGAGAGTCTCTTCAATAAATGGTGTTGGGAAAACTGGACAGCTACATGCAAAAGAATTAAAGTAAACCATTACCTTACACCATGCACAAAAGTCAGCTCAAAATTGATTAAAGGCTTGAATGTATGAGCTGAAACCATGAAACGTCTAGAAGGAAACATAGGCAGTATGCTCTTTGACATCAGTCTTAGCAGCATATTTTGAAGTACCGTGTCTGACCGGGCAAGGGAAACAAAAGAAAAAATGAACAAATGGGACTACATCAAACTAAAATGCTTCTGCACAGCAAGGGAAACCATCAACAAAACGAAAAGACAACCTACCAATTGGGAGAAGATATTTGCAAATCAGATAAGGGGTTAATATCCAAAATATACAAAGAACTCGTACAGCTCAACAACAAAAAAACCAACAACCCAATTAGAAAATGGGCAAAAGATCTGAACAGGGATTTCTCCAAAGAAGATATATGGATGGCCAACAGGCATATGAAAAGACGTTCAATATCATTAGCTATCAGGGGAATGCAAATCAAAACTACAGTGAGAATCACCTCACTCCGGTCAGAATGGCTATAATTAACAAGACAGGAAACAACAAGTGTTGGAGAGGATGTGGGGAGAAGGGAACCCTCGTACACTGCTGGTGGGAGTGCAAACTTGTGCAGCCACTGTGGAAAACAGTATGGAGTATCCTCAGGAAATTAAGAATGTATCTCCTATATGATCCAGCTATTCTACTGCTGGGTATTTATCCAAAGAGCTTGAAAACGCAAAGGCATAAAGATACATTCACCCCTATGTTCATTGCAGCATTATTCCCAATAGCCAAGACTTGGAAGCAAGCTAGGTCTCCATCAAGGGACGAGTGGATAGAGAAGATGTGGTATTTATACACGATGGACTGCTACTGAGCCATAAGAAACGATGACATCCGGCTATTTGTGACAGCATGGATGGACCTTGAGGGTATTACGCTGAGTGAAATAAGTCAAAGGGAGAAAGTCAAATACCATACGATCTCACTCCTAAGTAGAAGATAAAAACAACGACAAACAAATCCATAGTGGCAGAGATTGGATTGGTGGTTACCAGAGGGCAAGAGGGGGGAGGACAAAAGGGGTGATTAGGCTCACATGTGGGGGGATGGACTATAATTAGTTTTTGGGTGGTGAACATAATGTAATCTACACAGAATTCAAAATATATTACAATGTACACCTGAAATCTATATAATATTATAATCCAACGTTACTGCAATAAAAAGAAATAAAAAAGAAAGAAAGAAAGAAAAGAAAGAAAGAAAGAAAAGAAAGAAAGAAGAAAGGTCTCAAATCAATGTTCTAGGCTTCCCCCTTAAAAAACTAGAAAAAAGAGAAGCAAATCATGCAGAAAGAAGGAAATAAAAACAAGAGCAGATATCAGTGAGAATCAAAACAGAAAATCAGTAGAGAAAGCCAAAGAAGGCAAAAGCTGGTTCTTCAAGAAGAGGAATTAAAATGGGTAAATCTCAAACTAGATGGATTATGAATAAAAGAGAGTCTACACAAACTACTAACACCAAGAATAAGAAAGGTGACATCTTCACAGATGCTGCAGTTATGAAAAGGAGAAAAAAGACATATCATGCATTTTATGCCCCCGAATTTGGTAACTTAGCACAGGGTCAGCATATTATGGCCCATGGACCAACTGAGCCCAGGAACTAAGTATGGTTTTTTACATTTTAAAAGATTGGAAGAGGAAGAAGAAGGAGGAGGAGAGGAAGAAGCAGAAAAGAATATGTTGCAGAGAATATATTTGACTTGCAAAACCTATAAATGTTTACTATTTGGTCTTTTGTAGAAAAGTCTCCTGATACCTTAGATGAAATAGACAAATTCTTTGAAAGATACAAATTACCAATGTTCACAGGAGAAGAAATAGATTACCTAAATAGCCCTGTATGTATTAGGGAATAGGGCTGGGGCTTGGTGAGGCCAGTGAGGCAAAGTGAGAGTGCGAAGTTTAAGGAGCTACTTCCTTTCAGGATCTACCTGATTCAAGAAAGTAAAAGCTCCTTAAATTTTGTGCCACTCTGATAACAGTTTTGTCAATTTCTTATAGAGTTAAATATATATTTACAATATTATTCAGCAATATTACTCCTATATATTTACCCAAATAAACAAAATCAAATGCTCACACTAAATGTATGTGCAAATGCTTATAGTAGCTCTATTCATAATCACCAAAGCAAATCAAATGTTGAAAAGCTGGTGAAGAGATAAACAAATGCTGGCACATCCATTCAATGGAATACTACTCAGTAATAAAAAGGAATGGACTACTGTTTCATGCAACATGTATGAATGTCACATAGATTATACTACGTTAAAGATGCTGAATTCAAAAGGCTACATATGGCCTGATTTCGTTTCTGTGATATTCTGAAAAAGGCAAAATTATAGGGATAGAAACAGAGCAGTAGCTGCCAGAGGCTAGCGATGGCGGGAGGGATTGGTTGACAGTGGGGCATGGGAGAGTTTTGGGAGGTGATGGAACTGCTCTACTTTGTGACTGTAGTGGTCATTACACAAGTGAATGTGTTTGTCAACACACACAGAACTCTTCACTAAAAAGTGTGAATTCTATCAAATATAAATTATAACAATAAAAAATGTGCGAGGAAGTTCTTCATGAACATGTAGAGGATTTCTGGGATATAGTTTTAAGTATTTAAAAAAGAAAAGTGCAAAAGAATATCTAAAATATGTTACCTTTTGGATAACAAAGAAAGGAAAATAAGACCGAAAATAAGTAAGAATACAGAAGTCTTGAATAACACCATCACCAAATTGACTCAATTGACTTTAAAGCATTCTGTCCAACATGAGCAGAATGCACATTCCTCCCAAGTGCACACAGAACGTTCACCATGGTGGAACATATTCTTGTCTATGAAACAAGTCATGATGAATTTTAGTAATTTGAAATCATGCAAAGTATGTTTTCTGACCACACCAGAATTAAATTTTCAATCAATAACAGAAAGATGTGTGGAAAATCCCCAAATATTTGGAAATTAAATTAGTCAAGGAATTTGAGTGAAGTAGTAATGCCAAATGCATTTCCAAATCTATGTAATAGTGATCAACTCAGTTTTCAAGGCTTAGAAGATGGTGTTTGCATGTAAAAGTTTACATGTTAAAATAAAATCTCCCAAAGCAAAAAATCTACGCATAGAAAAAATAATAGAAAGAAATAGATGGAAATTTTAAAATGAAGTATGTTTGTATGATAGACATATAGGCTAATTTTTCTACGTCAGAGTTTTCCAACTTTTCTTTATCTGATGGGTTATATTTTTTAACAATGAAAAGCATTATTATTTCAAGAGAGGTAATCAGAGAACTTGTTAGCAGTTTTCAGGAAACCTTCGCTGACTCTCCTAGCTGGCTGAGTGCCCTTTCTCTGGGGCCCCTCTCTTAGCCTTTCACCTGTTTTATAATCATCTGTGCCTGTTTCTCTCTCTCCACAGCCCGGGCTCCGTGCAGGGGAGGAGCGTTTCTGGCACAGAGTGAGTATTAGTTTGCTGAATGAATGTAAGAACGTTGACTGGATATGCCATCCCTCTTACATCAAGAGACAGGAAACGTATGGGGAATTTTGTGAGACAAAGGCTTTGGAATAGGAACCAGAGGTGTGGGAGTCCCAGAGGCCAGAGACAATGTCCAAGCCAAGCTTAACCTATCCCACAACAACTGCCCCGTGACTAATTTGACTTCAAAACAAGGGATTTTGGTGGCTTGAGTCCTGGACACTAGAAAGTCTATTGTAGGTACCCGCAAAGCTGATACAAGATGGCCTGGGGCCTCAAGGAGGATACTTTGGGTACAAGCTAAAGAATGGACTTTCCCATTCAGGACACCTGTGCCTGCACTCAGAAAGATTAATAAGAGTTCTGGAGTGGAAGAATGAGGATGGAAAAGCTGACTTGGAATGGAAAACTCAACTGGTAGGAGGCCCTTCCATGACCCTCTGGTCAAAGTACTGCTACATTATTTTAACTCTGTGTGACCAAGGGTTTGCGCCGTCAGAAGATCCAGAAACTGTACGTCACCAACACTGCACAGAGCTCAGTGACAGTTACCCAAGGAGAAACTGCAGCTGAGTGACAGACCTACACTGCAGATTCCCCGTGTGTCACCTTCAGGTTTTCTTTTTCACATCTAATGAATTACAAGTACAGATTGGCTGAGATTTGTCTCCTTTTTCATCTTTAGTATTCTTCTGGGTTTACACCTCATGTGAGTCCACTGTGCTGTTGTGTGTACCCAGATTTGTGTATAAACCTTAAAACACCATCTGGAAGAGCAAATGGCTCTTTGAAGTCTATGGAGAAAGCACCAGATGGAAGCTTATGAGACTCTTGTTCCCAAAAGCCCTGCATCTAAAACAACCTCAAGTATGACAAAGACACAATTCATTCAGCAGTCCTAGGCTTTGTTATCAATAAGATGTAAATATGTTAGCATGCATCGCTCTGTTCCTGTGGTCAGCAGAGTGACAGTCCCCAAAGTTGTCCACACCCTCATCCCTGGATCTGTGAATTTTACCTTACAGGGCAAAGGTGATTTTGCTGATGTGATTAAGGGTATGGAGTTTGAGATGAGGAGATTATCCAAGCGGGCACGATCTAATCACAAGTTCTTAAACGTGGAGAACTTTTCTGAGTTGCAGTGGGAGAGGTGCAACAACGGAAGAGTCAGAGAGATGGGAGCACGAGGAAGATTCAACACCCTTGTGCTGGCTCTGAGCAGCAGGGGCCTTTGTGAGCAGACCAGAGAGAGACATCTAGGAACTAAGGGCAGCCAGAGGTGACAGCCATCAAGGAAGTGGGGACCTCAGTCCAACACCCACAGGGAATTGAAGCCTGACTGAATGAGCAAGGAAGTGGGTCCTTCCCTAGAGCCTCTAGAGAGGAATGTGGCTCTGCTGGCACCTTGACTTGAGCCCAGTGACACCATGTTTCTGACCTACGGAACTGTCGAATAATAAGTGTGTTGTGCAAGGGATGTGCATTGGCTATCAGTGGTGTTTCCAACTTTTGCTTACAAAAGCTTTGTTTATTTGTCAATTTATTCACTGGTAAGTAACGATTAGTTTGCCCATTGCCAAATTGGAGGCAGTGGATTTGTAGAGTTTAATTTTAATCTTAACATAAGTCACAGCTGTGAAATGTGGGAGAATCTTATCTGCAATTAGCAAGTATGAGACTTTCCACTGAGTTTTTATTGTGAATGTTCACACATGTCTCAACCAGATATGCACATAGTAGCCTTGTCCTTGAGTGTTCTGGGCTGGAATAAATTTGTGAACAGGCACTAAACAAAGTTATTCCTAATTTTTTGTTTTCGTATTTTTTCTCCTAGATTATGTATATGTATGAATAGAATAATATTGGATATGAACTTTGTAATGTTTTTACATGATCAAGTGTGCAAGTGTGAAGTATTGTTTCATGATGCCTTTGTCAGTTTTATAGATATGTTTAGGACCGTTAGGTCACAGTGTGAAATGTGTTACTCACTATGTGCCATAGTCTAAATGCTGTTCTAGATGGTTTCATTAAAATGCAGCTCTATGGATAAAGCTTATCTCATGATCAACACTCTGGGGTGTCAGACTTTTTCTTTTTTTTTTGCTACAAGATTGCTGATAGAGATGAAACATTGAGGAAAAAAAAGAATTCCCAGTGAGTAGAGTTTGTTTTCAAGTCATCATTGAGCTATCAGCCTCAGGATACCATGTGGGGTAGGGATTCCTCAGAAACCACATGAAACAAGCATGGACTGCTCCCCCTCAACTCTCTATTTCTGGTCAGAGTAATGAGGATACCATTTTCAGCAGCTGCCTTTACTCCTAGCATGGGGGCCACTTGCCCATCCAACTCTAGGTCCTCCTGGGTTGGTGTATTGGAGGCCACTCGTGTGCATAGGCACAGGGCCACACTTCTTTGTGAATAAACATTAAATGAAGTCACTTCTAATTTTTTGTCTTTGTATTTTATACATATATAGGTGTCTCTGTTGCTGCTCCCTAGCCCAAGACAAAATATACAGTGCACCTGACAATGGGAGTAAGAGCTTGGGGATAGGCGAGTGAGATTTTCTAGGAGGCCATCTTATTTGCTGGAAGGCACACGAATCTTCTAAGTGGACTGACTTTAGTAACACTCCCTGTTTTCCAGCAGTTATCTCTCACCTTCCCCAAATTCTAGGAATTGGAGGGATCTGACCCCTCAAGATCTCAGAGAGCCATTGTCCTGACCTCAGTGATTCTCCATCCCCACATATCAGCTGGATGGATCATCTTCCCCTTTGGAGTAGCCTCTGCTTTTCATGATTGGACAAGTTTCCCTTGGGACAGGCAGTCTGCAGACAGTAACATTTTAGTGACCACACAACCTTTACATTATTCTGTCTCACAAACTTGGAGTGTGACTGACTTCTAACTTATCACCTTCCTCATATATGTAGTGTGCCACTATAAACATTTGTTGACTTGTACTCCTTTCCATCTAGAAAACAAACATTTAAAATCCAACTTTGGGAATTGGTGTCAAGATGGTGGCGGTGGCGTAGGCAGAATCTGAACTCACCTCCTCTCATGAACACAAGCAAGTTACACCAATTCTTGGAACAATTACCCCTGAGAGAGAACTGAAAACTGGATAAAAAGAACCCCTGCAACAAGGGACAGTGCTGACTGATGTGGAAGAGGCAGAAATTCCTTTCTGGAGAGAAAAAAGCCACCTTCATGAGCTGCAGAGCTTCACAGCTGGCCAGGAGCAAGCCTAAGGTATGCAGCCTTCCCTGGAGGAGTGGTGGACCTGAGCAGGGGAGCGTTGCCACTATAAGCATCCTTCAGAATCAGCACAACTGAGACAAGTGTCATAATATCCAGCTTTGCTGGCTATTAACTACAATGGGGAATACCCCTAGAAAAGCTATCAGACATAAGTGAAAAAAAGCCAGCTCTTAAAGGGCCCATGCACAAATTCACTGGCTTCAGAAAGCAATCTAAAATCACCAGAAAGAAAGGGGCACAGTCTTTTGGTGAAAAGACATTCACCTGTTAGGCTCTGGGTGCATCTTGGTGAGAAGTGAGACCTCTCCAGGGACAGAGACATTGGTGGTAGCCATTATTGTGACCTCGTACCGGTGTGCTGACACAGACACTGGCAGACGTGATTGGAGTTCTTCCCCTGGCCTGTTAGCCCACAGTCTGCCCCACCCACTAGAGCACCAATTTAATCCAGCTCAGCCAGGGCTTGTAGCCTGAGCTAGGGACTGGCCCCAAGGAACAGCAAGCATTTGGGCAACTTTTCAGCCTGCACAGACTGAGTGCCTGGATCTTCTACAGCCAGGTGAGTGGGTCCACCTCTATGGGGCAGGGCGTGTGTGTGAAGCAGGTGGAGAGTGTGGGGCATTGGTGGAGTGTGTGGGGGCCTCTACAGTGGGGCAACTGGGTCTGCTCCAGGGGGTCAGGATGTGTGCACGGGCCAGGCCTATGTTGATGCTCTGTGTGGTCCTATTGGCTGTGGGGCTTATCAGCTTCGGAAGACTTGTTCTTCTCAAACAACCACTTAGGAGATCAGCCCCACCTTGTGTGCTCAGGAGATCAGCCCTGAAACAATTGTGTGCTCCTGTGCCTGGGGCCAGCACTACTCAGCTGCAATCCTAAGAGAGCTCAACAGCCTTGCAGGCCAGAGGCCTACAGCAATTGTAAGCCCCTGAGCCTAGCAACCAGCCATGCTGGGGGCCTACTCACTAAACAGAAAAACTGCAACAGGAATGTGTTATTAGACCTTGAAGCCAACTGTGCTGGGGCTCCCCATGCTTGATAAAGTGACTGAAGGGTTCATAGCAGCCAAACACAGGTGAGCAATACAGCCAGCCAGCCAGGGGGACAGCCTAGCCTTCCTGTACAGCTGCAACAAGAGCAGCCCTGACACAACAGAAGGACAGACGTAGCCCACACAAGGGTCACTCTTGGAACATTTGGAACTGGTGATGAGAGAGAAGCACACTGCTGGGCATCATAAGGCATCTCTTACATAAGGCTACTTCTCCAAGATCAGGAGATGTAGCTGACCCACCTAGTACATAAACATAAGCACAGAGAAAGAGGCAAAATGAGAAGGCAAAGGAATACATTCCAAGCAAAAGAATAGGACAAAACCCCAGAAAAAGAACTAAATGAAACAGAAATAAACAATATACCTGACAAAGAGTTCAAATGAAAACTCATAAAGATGCTCACTGATCTTGGGAGAAGAATGAATGAACTCAATGAGAATGTCAACAAAGAATTGAGAAGAACCAATCAGAAATGAAGAATAAAATACTGGAAATGAAAAATTCACTAGAGGGACTCAATAGCAGAGTAGATGATACAGAGGAATGGATCTGCAAGCTGGATGAAAGACTAGAGGAAATCACCTAAGCTGATCAGATAAAAGTAAAAAGAATTACAAAGAATGAGAACAGTCTAAGGGAACTCTGGGACAACATTAAGCACACTAACATTCATATTATAGGTGTCCCAGAAGGGGAAGAGAGAGACAAAGTGGCACAGAAACTATTTGAAGAAATAATAGCTGAAAACTTTCCTAACCTAAGGAAGGAAACAGACATCCAGGTACAGGAAGCACAGAGAGCACCAAACAAGATAAACCCAGAGAGGCCCACACCAAGACACATTATAATTAAAATGTTAAAAATTAAAGATAAAGAGAGAATCCTAAAAGCTGCAAAGCAATAAGTAACACACATAGGAAACCCCATAAGGGTATCAGCAGACTTCTCAGCAGAATCCTTGCAGGCTAGAAGGGAGTGGCATGATATATTTAAAGTGCTGAAAGGAAAAAACCCACAGCCAAGAATGCTGTAGCTGGCAAGGTGATCATTCCGAATGGAAGGTGAGATAAAGAGTTTCCCACACAAGGAAAAATTAGAGTTCGTTACCAAGAAGCCAGTCTTACAAGAAATGCTAAAAGGATTTATTTAAGTGGGAAAGAGAAGACAACAAATAGGGATAAGAAAATTATCACACACACAAAAAGGCAATAAAATCAGAGTAAACACAAAAATACAGTAAAAGTAGCAAATCAACTACGTATGAAGATAATATGAAGGTCAAAAGCCTTTTGGCTTTAGTACTTTTGTACTAAAATTACCTGTTTCAATGATAAGAGAGTAATGGATATACAGACACAAAATAAGAAGTCAGATATGATATCAAAACTAAAAAATGTGGGAGGAGGGGAGTAAAAGAGTAAGACTTTTAGAAAGAGGTCAAACTAAAGAGACTATCAACTCAATATAGATTGCTATATATTTAGATTATTATATACGAACTTCATGGTAATCACAAATCAGGAACCTATAATAAATACACAAATAATTAAGAGAAAGGAACAAAACATAATACTAAAGAAAGCCATCAAACCACAAGGGAAGAGAACAAGAGAAGAAGAAGAGGAACAGAGATGAACTACTAAACACTCAGAAAAAAAGTAACAAAATGGCATTAGAACATATTTATCAGTAGCTACTTTAAATGTCAATGGACTAAATGCTCCAATCAAAAGGCATAGGGTGGCCAATTGGATAAAAAAAAACCAAGACCCATATATATGCTGCATACAAGAGACACACTTCAGACCTAAAGAGACTCACAAACTGAAAGTGAAGGGATGGAAAAAGATATTCCATGAAAATGGCAAAGAAAAGAAAGCAGAGGTAGCAATACCTATATCAGACAAAATAGACTTTAAAACAAAAACTGTAACAAGAGACAAAGACGGGCACTACATAATGATAAAGGGAACAATCCAACAAGAGGATATAACACTTGTAAATATCTACACACCCAACATAGGAGCACCTAAATATAAAAAGCAATTATTAACAGACATAAAAGGAGAAATAGACAGTAACACAATAATAGTAGGGGACTTTAACACTCCACTTACACCAATGGATAGATCATCCAAACAGAAGATCAATAAGGAAACATTGGCCTTAAATGACACTTCAGATCAGAAGGACTTATCAGATATATACAGAACAGTCCATCCCAAAACCAAAGGGTACGCATTCCTTTCAAATGCACATGGAACATTCTCCAGGACTGATCACATATTAGGCCACAAAACAAGTCTCAATAAATTTAAGAAGATCGAAATAATACCGTACATCTTTTCTGACCACAAAGGTGTGAAACTAGATATCAACTACAAGAAGAATATCAGAAAAGCCACAAAAATGTGAAGATTAAACAAAATGCTACTGAACTACAACTGGGTCAATGAAGAAATCAAAGGAGAAATAAAAAATTTCTTGGAGACAAATGAAAATGAGAATACAACATGCCAAAATCTATGGAATACAACAAAAGCAGTTTTAAGAGGGATGTTTATAGCAATTCAGGCCTACCTCAACAAACAAGAAAAATCTCAAATAAACAATCTAACAGTGAACCTAAAGGAACTGGAAAAAGAAGAACAAAACTCAAAATCAGCAGAAGGAAGGAAATAGTAAAAATCAGAGAAGAAATAAATGAAATAGAGACTAAAAAACAATAGAAAAACTTCAATGAAACCAAGAGTTTGTTCTTTGAAAAGATAAACATAATTGACAAACCTTTAGCTACACTCACCAAGAAAGGGAGATGGCTCAAATAAATAAAATCAGAAATGAAAGAGGAGAAATTATAATGGACACTTCAAAAAATACAAAAGATTATAAGAGAATACTACAAAAAACTGTATGCCAACAAGTTGGATAATCCAGAAGAAATGGATAAATTCTTAGAATCATACAACCTTCCAAAACCAAATCAAGAAGAAAGAGAGAATTTGAATCACCAGTAAGGAGCTGAAACAGTAATCAAAAACCTCCCCCTAAAACATGTCCAGGACCAGATGGCTTCCCTGCTGAATTCTACCAAACATTCAAAGAAGACATAATACTTATTCTTAAACTTTTCCAAAAAATTGAAGAGGAGGGGAGGTTTCCTAACTCATTCTACGAAGCCAACATTACCCTGATACCAAAACCAGACAGGGACAACACAAAAAAAGAAAATTACAGGCCAATATCACTGATGAGCATCGATGCAAAAATCCTCAACAAAATACTAGCAAATCAAATACAACAATACATTCAAAAGATCATACACCATGATCAAGTGGGATTCATTCCAGGGATGCAGGGATGGCTCAACCTCTGCAAATCAATCAATGTGATACATCTCATTAACAAAATGAAGAACAAAAATCACTTGGTCATCTGAATAGATGCAGAGAAAGCATTTGACAAGATAGAGCATTCATGTATGATAAAAACTCGGAATAAAATGGGTAGAGAAGGAAAGTACCTCAACATGATAAAGGCCATATATGACAAACCCATAGCTAATTTCGTTCTCAATGGAGAAAAACTGAAAGCCATCCCTCTAAGAACAGGAACCAGGCAAGGATGCCCACTTTCACCACTGTTATTTAACATAGTATTGGAAGTCCTAGCCAGAGCAATCAGGTGAGAAAAAGAAATAAAAGGGATCCAAATTGGAAAGAAGAAGTGAAACTGTCACTTTTTGCAGATGACATGATTTTTTATATAGAAAACTCTAAAGAATCCATTAAAAAACTTTTAGAAATAATAAATGAATACAGTAAAGTTGCAGGATACAAAGTCAACATACAAAAATCAGTTGCATTTCTATACACTAACAACGAGATAGCATAAAGAGAAATTAAGAATACAATCCCATTTACAATGGCAACAAAAAGAATAAAATACCTAGGAAAAAACTTAGCCAAAGAGGGGAAGGTCTATACACTGAAAGCTATAAAACACTGTTGAAAAAACTTGAGGAAGACAAAGAAATGAAAAGATATTCTATGTTCTTTATTTGACGACTTACTATAATTAAAATGTCCATACTTCCTACAGCAAGCTACAGATTCAATGCAATCCTTATCAAAGTTCCAGTGACATTTTTCACAGAAATAGAACAAAGAATCCTAAAATTTACATGGAATAGGAAAAGATCCTATTCAGGAATCTTTAGCCAAAGGAATCCTTAGCCAAAGGAATCTTTAGAAAAAAGGACAAAGCTGGAGATATCACACTCCCTGATTTCAAAATATCCTACAAAGCCACAGTAACCAAAACAGCATGGTACTGGCACAAAAACAGACACACAGATCAATGGCACAGAATCAAAGGCCCAGAAATAAACCTGCATATCTATGGACGGCTAATTTTCAACAAGGGAGCCAAGAACACATGAGGAAGAAAGGAGAGCCTCTTCAATAAATGGTGTTGGGAACATCGGACAGCCACATGCAAAAGAATGAAAGTAGATTATTATCTTACACCAGACACAAAAATTAACTCAAAAGGGATTAAAGACTTGAATGTAAGACCTAGAATCATGAAACTTCTAGAAGAAAACATAGGCAGTATGCTCTTTGACATCGGTCTTAGCAGTATGTTTTCAACCACCATGTCTGACCGGGCAAGAGAGACAATAGAAAAAATAAACAAATGGGACTACACCAAACTAAAAAGCTTCTGCACAGCAAAAGAAACCATTAACAAAATGAAAAGACAACCTAACAATTGGGAGAAAATGTCTGTAGACCATACATCTGATAAGGGGTTAATACCCCAAATATACAAAGAACTCATACAGCTCAACAACGACAAAACTAACAACCCAATTAAAAAACGGGCAAAAGTTCTGAACAGACATTTCTCCAAAGAAGACATATGGACGGCCAACAGGCATATGAAAAGATGTTGCACATTATTAACCATCAGGGAAATGCAAATCAAAACTACAATGAGATATCACCTCACTCCCATCAGAATGGCTATAATTATCAAGGCAGGAAACAACAAGTGTTGGAGAGGATGTGGAGATAAAGGAACCTTCATACACTGCTGGTGGGAGTGCAAACTGGTGCAGTCACTATGGGAAACAGTATGGAGATTCCTCAAAAAATTAAGAAAGAAATACCATATGATCCAGCTATCCCACTGCTGGGTATTTATCCCAAGAACATGAAAACATGAATGCATAAAGATACATGCACCCCTATGTTCATTGCAGCATTATTCACAATAGCAAGACTTGGAAGCCACCTAAATGCCCACGGAGGGACGAATGGATAGAGAAGATGTGGTATATACACACAATGGAATACTACCCAGCCATAAGAAACGATAACATCCGGCCATTTGTGACAACATGGATGGACCTTGAGGGTATTATGCTGAGTGAAATAAATCAAAGGGAGAAAATCAAATACTGTATGATCTCCTTCATAAGTAGAAGATAAAAACAACAAACAAACACACAGAAACAGAGATTGGATTGGTGGCTACCAGAGGGGACAGCGGAGGGAGGAGAGCGAAATCGTTGATTAGGCACATGTGTGTGGTGGTGGGTTGTAGTCTTCGGGTGGTGAACATGATTTAATCTACACAGAATTCGAAATATAACAATGCACACCTGAAATTTATATAATACTATAAACAAGTGTTACCACAATAAAAGAAAGAAAAATAAAATCCAACTTTGCTTTCCACAACCAATTTCTTTGGTGATCTCAGATTCTTACAGTTCCTGGCAAGTTTCATATAATACATTCAAGTCTATCCAGAGGCACAGATAGAGCCCCCCCGAGGAGAGAATCCTGTTTTCTGCAGGTTGCTTTGCAGGTTCTACAATATCCCCACCACCAACTTCTTAAAATCCTTCTCGCATTGATATGACTTGGGTTTCCAAGCTCTGGCTCCCTTCAGAGCCTGGCTTCTGGCATTAAGATGCTGTCTGAATGTTGTTCCCCTCTTTCTCTGAGCATAGTCTTTTTTCCTCCTCCCTTTTTCTTTGGTCACTGGTAGTTCAAATGTTCAATTCCTTCTTCTTTTTTTAACCAATGTTACATCACCCTCTAACAATTCAGCAAGGTGGCGGGGCCGCGTGGCACTGGATAGTAGTAGCAAAACAAGTGGTGAGACAGCAAGTGTTGAGAGTTCCGGGGAAAGATGCAGACTAGATTCCCCCAGCAATAAACAGGCGCCTCACCGCGGGAGCATGTGGGCACCACAGTAAATGTGTGCGCATGCTCACCCAGAGAAAGGGGAGTGCGCAAGGGCCAACAAAGGCCTATCACAAAGCAGAGTTGGGGCCAACATAGATCCGGACCATGCCCATGAAGTTCTCTGAAGTGATAAACTGAACAACTGAAAGCCCCCAGGAACTTCAGTTCCTTTTTATAAATAAGTGGAGCCATTATGGGGCCAATCAAGAAAGACTAGAGAATAAGATACTGGACTAAAGACGTAAAGCAAGAATTGATTAGACAAAATAATGCAAATAGCTAAATCTCCCACAGGAAAGACGTGTCAATGTAGTTGTAGATATGTGGTTAGATATTTGTGGTTAACTCATATGGCTATTTTTAGATACTCTGTCTTTATTACGTTTATGAACCTACTTTTGGGCAACTTCGTTTGCCAGAAGTTTCTTCTTTGGGAACTCTGGTAAGGCACTGGTTGGCTTACAAGGTCGGGTGGCCTGGGTCTGACTGTTGGGCCAGCACCCCATTAAGACTTCACTCTCCCATTGGGTCTGCCTGCTCCTGAGCCCCTATTAAGGGAAAAGCACACAGAGTCAACAGTGGCTTTAGTTTTCTGAATGACAAACAGAGTTTAAAACCTGGAGGATGCTATGCTGTGTCTCTCCAGCAGCTCAAGGGTGTTGACTGATCTCATGGCACATTGTTCACCCACAAGCTGACTAAGTGAGAGCAGTGGCAGGGGTGGGGCATCTCCTCAGCTGAGCATGTCCTCAGGGATGAGCGGGGTGCTGTGGCTGGAACCCATCATCCCATGTTGGTTGAGCACTGTCCTGGGGCTAAGAATGCAGCACTGAACTAAATAATGTCCCTGTCCTCCTGGAGTGACATCTAAAGGGGAATGAAGACTATAAACAAATATAGAATGTAAAAAAATGAGGTAGGTGAAGGAGAGAGGAGGTGAGAGTTTGGGGGATGGATTTTAGATGAGGGAGTCAGGAAAGGTCCTCTGAAGATGTGACATGACAGAGAGCTAAGTGAAGAGTAAGGGCAAACCTTGTGGGGAAGGAGGAAAGGGCAATCCAGGAGAGGGGAAAGCCCGGGGGCTGGGCTGTGTGCTCAAGGAATAGGCCTGGTGAGGGTGAGCTCAGCTTGTTATTATTATTATTATTATTTTATTTATTTATTTTTTTTAGGAAGATTAGCCCTGAGCTAACATCTGCTGCCAACCCTCCTCTTTTTTGATGAGGAAGTCTGGCCCTGAGCTAACATCTGTGCCCATCTTCCTCTGCTTTATATGTGGGACGCCTACCATAGCTTGGCTTGACAAGTGGTGCCATGTCCGCACCCAGGATCTGAACCCATAACCCCAGGCCGCCCAAGCGGAACATGCGCACTTAACCGCTACGCCACCGGCCGGCCCCAGCTTGTTATTATTAATTGTTTGATGAGGGGTGGAGTGGTTAGCAGACCGTTTGTAGCTATTGAGCACTTGAAATGACCAAACTGAGATAGGCTATAAATGTAAAGTGCATACTAGATTTCAAACACTTAATTGCCCCCAAAAGTAAAACTTCTTAGCTTTTTTTGTAATTACATGTTTAAATGATAGTGTATTAGATATATTGGGTTAAATAAAATATGTTATTTAATTTCACCTATTTCTTCGTACTTTTTAAATGTGGCTGCTAGGCAATTTAAAATGAGTTATGTGGTTCACATTTCATTTCTATTGGACAGCATTTGTCTATAGACCCGGGTGCTGCTCTTATGTGGTCTGAGTCTTGGACTTCTGGTTTCTGCTCTATAAGGAAAGAATTTGGAAGTCATCTTTCCTGCCCTCATAACAAGAAAAAATGGAATTAATGAAAATTGAGAGAGAATTGAGGTCAGAGGACCAACAGCCACCCCCAAAACTGGAGAGATGGGCAAATGCAGAGAACACAGTTCAGTTTACCTAAGGCAGAAGCCACTGGAACTGGGAGCTGGTAGGGAGACTGAACAGATAATTTGGGTGATTTCCAGAGGCTGAGTCTAGACTCGTTTGAGAGTTAAATACTCCTGGGGGCCCAGAGTAAGGTACAGGGGAGCTCCCACAATTTTATGGGGTTTGCCTTCAGGAACCCCATTGGGTTCTCACAGTGAATATCCTAGAAAAATCCCCTCATATTTGGCCATGGGGAGGGAAAAAGCAACCGTTTTGAAATAAGCCCAGAGAATTCTCCACAACAAAGGCCTCTCACCAAGGAGAAGCCATTAACCATAGCTTTATCTGACTTGGAGGGAGGGAAATTACCCAACTCTATTCCCCTCTAGTCTTCCTGTCTCGTATAAACGGGAAAAGCACTCGTGTAGGTTCCAGCCCAGGGCGCAGGCCTATTAAAAGACCAAGTCCTAATTATAGGATTATAGAGTGCTTTCCCTCCCATCAACCTTACCACCACATCAACAGGGCTCCTGTATAATAACGTAGATTACAGCTGAAAGAATTATAACGCTCTCACTCTATTTAAGAAGCCATTTATAGGGAAACCAAATACAAAAGAGGAGACAAAAACAAGGACACTAGGACAAATTGAGGTCTCTGACGTGGACAGCTATAGCAAACAGTAGCCTAACTCCTACACAGGAAAACAAAACTTCACACCAAGGCCTATTTACCTCAGTTCCTTTTACCCAGTACATCGTGTCTCAGGTTCAAGCAAAAATTACAGGCATATTAAAAGGCAAGAAAAAATTACAATCTGAAGAGACAAAGCATCAGAATCAGACTCACATGTGGCAGAGGTTTTGGAATTATCAGGCTGGGATTTTAAAGTAACTTTGATTAACGTGCTAAAGTCTCTAACAGAAAATTGGACAACATGCAAGAACAAAGGGGTAATGTAATCAGATAGATGGAAACTCTAGAAAAGAGTGAGAAGGTAAACTAGAAGTTAAAAACATGGTAACAGAAACGAAGAATGTCTTTGGGGGGGTCATCAGGAGACAGCCGAGGAAAGAATCAGCGAGCTTGAAGATTTGTCAATAGAAACTTCCCAAAACGAAATGCAAAGAGAAAAAAGAATTTAAAAACTGGAACAGAATATCCAAGAACTGTGGGATAATTACAAAGGGTTTAACATATGCATAATGGGAATACTAGAAAAAGAAAGAGAGAGACGCAGACGAAATATTTGACATAACAATGACTATGAATTTTCCATTATTAATGAAAGAAGCCAAATAGCAAATCCGGGATGCTCAGAGAACATCATGTAGGATAAATAAGAAAAAGTGTGCACTGAGGCATATCGCATTCAAACTGCAGAAGCCAAAGACAAAGAGAGAATCTTGAAAGAACCTAGAGAGAAAAAACACTATCTATGGATGAACAAAGATAAGAATTACATCAGATTTCTTTTCACAAATCATGCAGGCAGGATCACAGTGGAGTGAAATATTCAGTCTTGAAAAACAATCAGCAACATAGAATTTTGTGTACGGTGACATCATCTTTCAAAAGTAAAGGAGAAATAAAGAGTTGCTCAGACAAACAGAAACTGAGGGAATTTGTCTCCAGCAGACTTGCCTTGCAAGAAGCGCTCAAAGAAATTTTTTAGAGAGAAGGAAAATGATATAGTTCAGAAGCTTGGATCTATAGAAAGAAAGGAAGACCATCAGAGAAAGAATAAATGAAGGCAGAAAATAACGTTTATTCATTTTCATTGTGATCTGATCTACTAAATAACTTTCTCCAGAGTCAGAGCAGCAACAGTACTCTGGTTGATTGCTGCATATGGATAAGTAAAATGAATGACAGCCACGCAGCAATGGACAGGAGGGCGGAGCTGGGAGTATTCTGAAGCAGCATGGTGTTATTTGAAAGTGGATGTGGATTAGTTGTAAATGTATGTTACAAACTCTGGGGAATCCACTAAAATTTTTTTGAAAAAGAAGTTTAATTGATATGCTAAGAGAAGACATAAAATTGAACCATATAAAATGCTCATTTAAAACAAGAGATGGCAGAAGAAGAGGGGGAGATTAAGAAAAGAACAAACTCAATGAATAGAAAATAATTTCGAACAGGAAAGGATGAACAAACTGTGCTACATCCATACGTGGAATATTCTTCAGCAATAAAAGGAAATGAGTGCTCAAGCCATGAAAAGACATGGAGTAAACTTAAATGAATAAGCTAATGAAACGCGTCAGTCTGAAGGCTACATACGGTATCATTCCAACTACATGACATTTTGGAAAAGGCAAAACTATAGAGATGGCATCTTAGTCCATTCAGGCTACTGTAAAGAATACCATAGTCTGGTGGCTCATAAACAGCATAAGTTTATTTTTGCTGTTCTGGAGGCTGGGAAGTCCAAGGTCAAGATTCCGGTAGATTTGATGTCTGCTGAGGGCCAGCTTCCTGCTCTAGGGTTGGTTGGCTGTCATCTCTCTGTGTCGTCACAGTGGAAGGTGAGGGAGCTCTCTGGAGTCTTTTATAAAGGCATTAATTCCATTCATGAGAGCTTCTCTCATGACCTAAGCACTTACCAAAGGCCCTACCTCCAAATGTCGTTACACTGGGGATTAGGTTTCAACATATGAATTTGGGGGAGGAACACAAACATTCAGTCTATAGCAGAGACTGAAAAGTTCAGTGGTTGCCCGGGTTTCGGGGGAGAGGTGAGTAGGTGGAGCACAGGGGATTGTCAGAATGGTGAAACCATTCTGGATGAGACTCTAATGGTGGTTATATGTGTTTATGCATTTGTGAAAGCCCATAAAACTGCCCAGTGCTAAGAGCAAACCCTGATGTAAACTACGGACTTTAGTTAATAGTAATATGTGAATATTACTTCCACAATACTGAGTTTTGAGTGTCCTGTATATATCTTAGTTACAAGTCCTTTGTCAGAAATATGGTTTGGAAATTATTCCATTGTATGGATATAACCCTAATGTACCACACTAATGCAAGATGTTAATAATAGGAGAAACCGTATTGGGTGTTGGGGTGCGATGGACATATGGAATTGTATTACTACCTGCTCAATTATTCTGTAAAATTAAAACTGTACTAACAATAAGGTATATTAATTATTTTTAAAAGTCTGAGTCTCATTTTTCCTCACTTTACAATGAGGATAGGATTAAGCTATCTCTTATATTCCTTCCATCTTTAACATTTATGATTTTCTTCTTTTAAATATATGTACTTTAGTGCTTGCTTCCACAGCACATATACTAACATTGGAACAATACAGAGATCAGCGTAGCCCCTGGGCAAGGATGACATGAAAACTGGTGAAGTATCCAATGTTATAAACCAATGTGATCTCAACAAAATAAATAAATTCAAAAAAATATATATATATATACTTTATTTTTTAGAGCAGTTTTAGATTCACAGCAAAATTGAGCAGAAATAGAGGAAGATGGGCACAGATGTTAGCTCAGGGCCAGTCTTCCTCAAAAAAAATAAATAAAGGCCATATGTTATCCAGATCACAGGCATTGGAGATCATCTGAAGCATTATGTCATGATCAAAGGTTTGGGAGACAAACTTCCAACAGGCCTCGTCTGGACGTCTTGGGAAAGCTGTCTCATAAGATGTTGTCTGCTTCAGATTCAGGAAATCTTTACTTTCAGGTCACCGGATGATGTGGAGGTCCAGTTAGAGTTCGGTGCTTTCTTTAGGTGTGTCATGTGAATCCAAGAGTCTGTTCCCTGGAGTTTTGCAGCACAAGGGTTAGTTAACAGTACCCAATAGAGGCCTTTCCAGCGAGACTGGAGAGGTGTCTTTTCCAATAGACGACATCTCCAGGTTGCAGGGTGTGATGCTTAAAATCTTCGTCTCCCTGGAATGCAATGTGAAAAGATTGCTCTAGCAAAACCTGGTTATTTTTAATAGAAGCAATTAGATATTTCCAATATTGGAGTATATCTCCTTTATCAGCTGTGGGTCAAATGAGACAGGAGCCAAGTGCATTGGGCATCCCACGATTATCTTAAAGGGTGAGAGTTTATGAGTTCCAAAGCGGGGTGGATCTGAGATTTAGAAGGACCAATGGCAATGCTTTTGGCCAAGGTATTTGGAGGGTCTCTACAAATTTGGCCAACTGAGTCTTAATAATGCTGTTAGTGTGTTCGACTAAACCAGAGGTCTGAGGGTGGTGAGCACAGAGAAAGTGTAAAACAGGCCAAACAGCACAGACCTGTTGAAGTCCCTGACCAGTAAAATGGGTTCCTCGATCACTATGAAGCTTGAGAGGAGTTCCCCAGGGGGGATAATCTTTTCTGAAAGGGCTTTAGCCACAGGAGAGGCAGCAGCCTGTCTGCAAGGGAAGCTTCAGTCCGGTGAGAAAACGTGCAGACCAGGACTAAAGCATATTTATCTCCACGAGACGGGGGAAGCTGTATGAAATCCACTTGCCAAACCTCAGATGGTCCATTGGGCAGTTTAAAATGTCCGGGGCCAGTATGAACAGGCTTCCCTGGACTGTATTTTGGACAAATGGGATAAGTGAGGTGGGCACTTTTTGCTGCCGTGTTAACATTTCCCCGCCAACGTGGATTCATGAATATGTTCATGAATATTATTGTTTTGTTGGTGGACCAGTGGTTAAATGCGTGCACAATGGTTAGAAGTGGGGATTCTGGAGACTCTGGTAGGACTGGGTTGTTATTTGGTCTGAACTAGAGCTTTCTCTTTTGTCAAACCAACAATTGATGAATTTCAAATCTTGTTTTTCCTTTTCTGAGGCCAACTGTTGGGCTTTTCTAGTTAGTTTTTCTAAGTTATCATTTGAGAAAAGATCCCTTTGGACCACGACAGAGGCCTGGCTGCTGTTGGTTTCTTTAAGGGCTGCATTTCTTGCAGAAATATCAGCAAGGTGATTTCCTTTAGCTTCTAGAGAGTCAATTTTAAGAATGCCCTGGGATCTTGATAATAGCTAAAGCAACAGGTAAAAGTATAGCACCCAATAATTCCTGAACATAGGGGCAATTTTAAATTTTGTTTCCACTAGAAGTAAGGAAGCCACATTGTTTCCACAACATTCCAAAATCATGAGCTACTCTGAAAGCATGTCTATTATCAGTATATATATTGGCAGTTTTGCCCTTGGCTAAAGTACAAGCCCATGTAAGAGCATATAATTCAGCCTGTTGGGCTGAAGAAGCCATAGGTAAAGGTGCTGCCTCAATGATATCAAAAGGAGTTCCAATGGCATACCCAGCAGAGTATTTGCCATTGTCACCTTTTAAATAGGAACCAAGTTGGTGTTACCCAAAGGATTTCCTGCAGATCATCACGAGGAGTCAGGAGGTGATCCGTCAGCATTAGGCAGGAATGAAGGACTTCATCCTTAACGGAGGGGAGAAGAGTAGCAGGGTTAAAGTTATTACAGTGTAAAAAGGTTATGTGAGGAGCCGTTAACAAAAGGAGGTGAGGCAGCTGGCTGAAATATGTTGAGTGTGATGAGAATTCAGGAAGGCTTCTACTGCATGAGGTAAAAAATGGTTAAAGGGGATCCCACAATGATTTTCTTGGTGGTCTTAAAAGGGCAGTGGCAGTAATGGCTCTAAGGTAAGTGGGGTGTCCCCACGCCACAGGGTCCAGTTGCTGGCTATAATACCAGATGAGTCCATGATGGTCTCCATGGTTTTGGGTGAATACCCCAAGGGCATTCCTTTCTTTTCATATACAAAAAGAAAAAAGGGAATCTGACAACTGGGATGTCCAAGAGCAGGTGGTTTCATCAAACTCCTTTAAGGCCTTAAAGGCTATGTCATCCAATTCTTCCCATAAAATTGGGTTGAGGTGGTTGTTCTTTAGTAAAACATACAGAGGTTTGGCCATAAGAGAAATTTGGAATTCAGTTTTGGCCGTGACCAATGAGAAAACCTTGCAGTTGTTGCTTAGTTTTAGGTTTGGGGAAACTGAGGACATCATGAAGCCTGTCTGGATCTGGATGTAGCTCTTGTTCTGATAGCAGATGCTCTAAATATCGAACCTAGGTTTGGGCAAACCGCAATTTCTCCTTGGCAGCTTTATGTCCTTTTAAGGCTGAAAGCTTCAGCAAGTGGAGGCTGTCTTCCCGGGAGGAGGCTTGGGAGGGCAAGCAAAGAAGCAAATCGTCCACATGCTGCAACAAAGCACAACCCCTAGGGAACTTATATTATCCAGATCAGCCTTCAGGATTTGTGGAAAATAAGAAGGGCTCTTAGTAAAACCCAGAGGCATTACTGTCCAGGTGATATGTTTTCCTTCCCAAGTGAAGGCAAGAAGGTGTTGACTGGCTTCCTCAATTGGAGTGCTAAAGAATGCACTGCATAAATCAATTACTGGAAGGTATTTGCTCCAGTGGGAATGGATGTTAGTCACATGGGAGGGTTAGGAACAACAGGTGTTGAGGGATAACAATGGTGTTTACTGCTTAGAGGTCCCAGACAAAGCTCCACCCTTGGCCCTTGGGTTTCCTGGAAGGTAAAATAGGAGTATTACAGGGACTAGTACAAGAGATAATGAGGCCCTCGGCCTTGTAAGCTTCTCTTATGGGCTTTATACCTTGAAGGGCTTCTTTAGTTTTAGGGTGTTGGTTAATTCTGGGGAGAGGTTTTGAGGGATCTATTTGCATCTCGATGGGCGATGCCATGTGAATTTTACCAACAGCAGTTGGAGATTTTGCCGCTGAGGGTGGTTGCTGTCCATGGGGAAGAATGATCAATGTTTCTAGAATCAGCTCTAGTACCACCAGAGACGGAGCAAATAAAAGATGTCGAGGGGTCATTTAATTCATGTAGTTGGCTTTTTTGAATAGCTACTATCAAATTCTAGAATTATTTCCCCCTTTTGGGAAAAAGAAATCCCAGCATGATACTTTTTGAAGAAGTCTCGGCCTAATAAATGAATAGGGGCAGAGAAACTAAGGAGAACAGGATGCGCATCTCTCAGAGGGGTTAAATAAAAGGGAATAGGTTCAGAGGCAGGAACCTGCTGAGGTTTATTAGAAATTCCCACTGTTTGAACTGTTTTAGTACCTTGAGGCAGGGGCTGCTTTACAGTAGCGTGTTGAGCACCAAGAGTGTGGCTCTGGTGTCACTTAGGACAGAAGGAGATTCATTTCCAATCTGGAGAAATGTTTCTCTGAGCCTGTTAAGAGGGAGGATTAGGAAGAAGCCCTGTAGTTCCTCAGAGCCCTGTCACTCAGAATTCGGAGGACATTGGAACGGCTGGTTAGAGGGTTGAATGTGCTTGAAGCAATTAAATTTGTAAGAATCTCTTTTCCAATGTCTGGCTCTTGCAGTAATAACAGAAACTAGGAGGTTTTTGGTTTCATTTAGGGCCTTCATTTGCTGGAGTTGAAGATTAAGAATTTTAGTGGTCTTTCATTTAGGTGACTCATCTAGGGTGGGAGAGAGTTGGTTTGCCAGATTAACTAAATCTGGAGTGGATATAGTTTTCTATTTTATCCTGGTCCTTTTTACTAGAAGGGAAGGGTCCCTGATCGGCCCACTAATAAACATAGAGTTAAAAGCTACCTAGGTAGAACCAACGTCTGAAGGAAGACCAGAATTTTCTTTAAAGACAATCTAAAGTTGATTGTAACAGTTATGAACAGGTTCATCATGTTTCTGTGCACTGCCTGAATTTTGGGAAAGCCCTAGGAATTGCCTGATGAGGTCATCCAGCAATTGCCCAAGCCTAATCATACCATAGGTCTCTAGGTTGTAATTCTAGAGATCTATCAGGATTTTCCCAATTAGCGGTTTGCATCCAATGCTGGGCCTGCTCTTCACCAACAAGCATATGAATAGCTGTTGTAAGTCAGAGAAACCAGGTTGATAAGTTTGAATGACTACATTAAATTCCTCAGCAAATCTGTAAGGATCTTCCGTTACTTTGGGAAAATTTTTGACTGTTGCTCACAGTTCAGCTTTAGTTCAGGAAATATCAGAAATTAAGGGTTTAGCCTCTGGATCCTCAGGAGGCTTAATTTTAAGGGGACAGGTGCCCATAGGTTCAGAGGAAGAGGGAGCGGGGAGATGTTAAGGAAAAAGGACAAGTTCGGCAAGAGTGTTAGTATGGAGGAGCTGAGAGTATAGAGGAAGTGTAGATGGTGTAGAAAGGAGGGAGAAGGTGGCACCAGAGGCAGAACCTGAGCAAGGGGAGCCAGGGGAGAGGAAAATGATGGTGCTGGAGGAGGAGAACATGTGGCTTCAGAAGCCATTTTATCTTTCTTTCTTTGCCTCAGTTAATCTCAAAATTCTATTTTACAAAGAGATAATTTTAGACTCCTGGTAATGTTTGGAAGCCTCAAAATTCCAATCAAAATAAGCATTCCATTCAGTTTTGGAAATTACAGAGAATTTGTTACCACACGAGGTGGGGTGGGGGGGCGGTCATCTGCTTGCAGCAAGACATGCCAATGGTCAAGAGGCAAGGTGGTAGGAGAGAAAAGGCTTTATTACAGCTTGCTAGCAAGGGGGAAGATGGCTGACTAATGTCCGAAAGATCCATCTTACAGAACAGAGACTACAGACAGTTATATAGGGGGCTGGCCTCTGGGTGGGGCAGACATCTGGTCCCAGTTCCTGATAGTCTTTTGTTTACTGGATGTGCATCAGAAACTGGAGCAGCGCCCTATACCCTGATCTTTCACTTGTCATTGATGACGGCTATCGGCATAGGCTCTCTGCCCAGGGTCATCACATTCCTAAGGAACTCAAAGGAACAAAGTCATCAACTTACAGCAGCTGCGAGAGACCATGAAATCTACAGAACATGTCTGGGTTAGTAATCAGAGGTCATTCAGTGTTACAATATAGTTTCTTTTCTACAATATGGCTTCCTTTATATCAACATTATGTTGAGCTGATATCACTATGGTTATCCAATTTGGTTTTAGGAAAAGTAAGTTTGGAGAGTTCAAAAGTTCCTCATAATGGCCGTTGATATTCTAAATTACTTTTGGTTAAATTGGTTCATTTAGTTAGAAATGCATGTGAGGAATGACCATGATTTTAAACATAAAATTGGCCAAAGTCCCATGGGAGGGGTGCCCTCAAAACATTTAGATAACTGATCTCTCATTTCTTAGAGATTTTTCTCTAGAGCAAAAGAATAATTCTTAAATATCCTAAACAGCTCAAACAGCTTAAATAGTTTGTAACTCAAACATCTTGAACAGCTCAAACGTCCTACAGGCTTAATACTGGCCAGTTCCAACAGAACACTCCAACTTCAGTATGACAAATTGAAGGTCAGATCAACGCGGTTCCACAGAACAGCCTGGTTCTCAAGGGAAGTGGACTGAAGGTTGACCAACAAGTTGATCACAGTCACAGTGGTCAAGGGCACAGTCTGCTCCCAGGAGAGTCCGGCTGAAGGCTGGACCAGCACACTTCCAATGAACTGTCCAAAACCAGACTGAAGGCTAACCAGTTTGAGTAGAAAAAGTCTGGTTCTAAAAGGAATCAAACAGAAGGCTAGTGCAGTTCAAAGGAACAGCCTGATTCAGAGTCAGGCTGAAGTGCTACCTGAGCACGTGTGGACACACAAATCCTCAACCAGAAGAAGATGAAGCCTTAAAACAGATCTCGAATAAAGCCTGGAGAGTCTCAAATGCAAAAGGGGTGGGAGCTCGAATTGGGAGGAAGATGTACCCGGAAGTACATGGTGGGTGAGAGAAGCAGGGGCTCGATGGGCTCTTTTTTTTAACCTTAAGAAAATAGACTGTCAGTTACTTCTCCAGCAAAAATGGGTTTATTTGGGATCCACAAAGAATTGCAATTTGGGGTCTGCAACTATAGTAGACCATGCACAAGTCCCCCCACCAGCAAGGGAGGAGGAGCTGTTTTACAGAGGGGAAGAGGAAGTTGGGAGGGCTGCTGTAAACCAAGAGTCCATTGGAGGAACAGAGAGTTCAATGCGTAGTGGCTTTTCGTTGGTTGAGCTGTGACAGGCTCTCATTGGCTGAGATTCTTGCTGGTCAAGAAGAGAAAGTCTTTCTTCTTCCTGTTGGGCTCTGCTACTGAAGTAGGGCACGAGAGCTCCCCTTTTGGCCTCCTGACTCTGCTTTGATGAGGTTTCTGTTTATTAATTTGGCAAATCGATGAACCTAAATTAGCACATTCTTATTACCCAAAGTCCATAGTCTACATTAGGATTCATGCTCGGTGTTGTAGATTCCATGGATTGGACAAATGTGTAACTAAATGTATTCATCACTGCAATATCATACAGAAGAGTTTCACTGTCCTAAAAATCGCTGTGCTCCACCTATTTATCCCTCCCTCCCTCTAACCTAACTGAGATCTTTGTTGGGCTAGAATAGTTCTGTATCTGAATTTTGGTGGTAGTTACACAACTCTACACATGTGATAAAATGACAGAACTATACACACACATTGTACCAACGTCAATTTTCTGGTTTTGTTACAACACAAAATTGGGGTTCTCTTGCCTGGTGCACACACACACACACAAAAAGCCAGTTATTACGACATCAACTTTTGGGAAAAGAAAACAGCTTTATTGTTAGATCACTCTGCAAGGAGACAGGGGCATATGTTCTCAGATCTGTCTTCCCAGTTCAGGGCTTGGGCTAAAATTTATGGGATGAAGGGTAGGGCAGTCTGAAGCGTGGAGATAGATGATTGGAGGTAAGAAGTAAGATAGCTGATGATCTGTGCAAGTGTAATCAAGCTCCATGGCTCTTCATAGGACACGTTCACAAAATGGTGGTGTTAGCATGATCTGAGGATGGAGTTTTTAGCTCTATGTCATCAAAAAGGTCACTTATTGGGCATTTGCACAGGCCCGGTTGATGGATTGGTGGTCTTAACTGGCCTTGGCGTCTCAGTTCCTGAAAAAACACTCTTGATTACTCTGTTGATAAGATGGGGTCAGTTGAACTGGTCCTAGAGGGCCTATGGTTACAGTTTTGATATTGTGCTATAGTTACTGAGATTTAATCACTGGGGCAACCTGGTGAAGGGTACATGGGACTTCTTTGTACTATCTTTGCAACTTCTTGTGATTCTGTAATTACTTCAAAATAAAAAGTTAAAAACATTTTAAAATGTTTTTGTTCAAATAAAATAGCTCTGAATTTTCGGAGAAAGGTTTAGAAAAAGAGAAACTCAACTTCTTGGAAGCTCTGCACTCTCTTAGTTCTATGTTGCAACTAAGCAAACATTAGTGGTGTTCGTGTATCACAGAGCAGAAGACCAAGCTAAAAAAGGAAAAAACTAACTTTGTGATGTGGTGAAATAAAAAACAATTCCTTTTTATGGAAGCATCACCTGAAGTGATTTAAAGTGGTATAGAAAACACAACGGAAAGCTACTAATACAAAAGCTCCCTCAAGAATTTTAAAATGCTCATTTTCATTCCTCAAAACTATGTTAACTTCACTTGTTCCTGCAAGGAACAGAAAACCCACTAGTCAGCTACAGAAGTTCTTAGGGTAGACATGCAGCTATTAGATTAAGGAAGTGTTTGGCATCCCTGTTCTGGCATTCTCAGGGGAAAGACTGTTTGTGTCATATTATCAAAAGTCAGAAGTCAGTCAACATTTTACACTTTTTATGTACTTTTTAATGTATTTGTGTTTTTTTGTTCAGTTTGACTTAATAGTTGAAAATATGCCCTCCAAAAAGGTATTCATTTCTGGGTGGGTAAAACGATCTGCCCAGTGTCACATATTCTAGAACAATTTTACCTAGTTTAACTTATATTTGCCAAAAAAATAAAGAATTCAAAGGACCAAGCAATTCTTACAGATTAAGTTGCCACTGTCAATACAAGATAAGCTAAATCGTGTCGTAAAATTTAAAAAGTCTTCCTTTCTCTACGCTCCCTGGAATGGAAGCTATCAATGTTTAGGGTTTAAAATAAAGTCTAAGATGCTCAGAGACATTAAGTCATTTTGTCCTTTACTGTGCAACGGTGCTTTTAGTGAAAGGATTAAAGGAAGCCGACTCTGAAGCGCCCCAGAGTCCGAACGCTGAAACCCCCCTCTCAACCTTCCGGTAACGCTTTCGGGTCTCGGCTGCCCGCCCTCAACATCCAGCCGAGACCCGGAAGACGCGCGCCGGCCCGCCCACACTGAACGGCTGGAGCAAGGATAGAGGCGGAGCATCCCGGATAGAAGATGGCGGCCATTGGACGCTCTGGGCTGCCCCTGCCACGACTCGGTAGCCGGAAGTCCTCCGGCCCTCTCCGTCAGGAAGCGGAAGTAAAGGGCAGCGGCGGCTGGGCTGTTGCTTTGCCAGGCCGGCTTGTGAGCTGAGCGGCGGTAAAGGCGCGTGTCGGCCGCTCACTGGCGCAGCCGCTGCCGCCGCCGCTGCCGCCGCCCGGCCCCGCCCCGGCGTTCTCGCAGGCGCCGTCGCGGACGAAGCGCGGCCCCGGCATGGGCAGGAAGGGGGACGCGAGCGGCGCGTGTGTCGCGGCTGCGCGGCCGGTGACAGGTACCCCTGGGATGGTGTGGGAGGTCTCGTGGACCGGGAGAGGGTCTGGGGTGCGGGACGACTGTGTGTCCTGGTCACCTTGAGTTTCCACCTCCTCTTCCCTGACTCACTGACTCAGTTTCACGTCCCATGCCTGTCCCCCATTTTCGAATCACCCCCTCCCGCCCCCCATTTTCGAGTCCCCCGAGTTGTCCCTCATTGGTCTTCTGGGCAAATTATCGTTTCTGCGAGGGTGGCCGCGGGCTCTCCTTAGCCATTCTGAGCCTTCATTGAAAAGATTTGAGACCCACGTGCCCAAGGGCAGAGGAGGTGGGGGAAGTGCCCTAACATGAATGTAGACCAAGCCTGACCCTAAGTAGATTGAGAACCAGCAGTTTGCAGGACGCTGATTGGAGAATGACCTGATCTTTTTATAGATTGCTGTTTTCCCTAAAATGAAGTTGGGCGATGCATATTGGTTGCCCTTTTCATTTAATTCGAGGATCTGTCGGCTGGAAATTAGATGGTCCGGTTTCACTTTTATTGCAGGACCTGCCAAAAGAATCAGATCTGCGTACATCGCCAATAAGTTATGGATGTGAACTTGGCCAGAATGTCTAGATTGTTTTGCATTTCTTTCCAGATTTGAGAACTAGCATGTTCTGTTCATTGGAAGACCTGGGGTCTTATGCTTGACTGTGCTGCACTATTTTGGAAACATTGGTCATGCGCCGCCGGCCGATTTTAGTGCGGTGTTTGGAGACGTGTTTAACAGCTCTTTAGCAACACCACAAAACTTGGGGAGATTGTAGCCTTTCCTCTTGGCTTGCTTTGGATAAACTTAGCTGAAACTCACTTTTATCACACTTTTATCACATTTCCAGTATTTTTGCCTTGTACGGCAGCATGGCACTTTTACAAAGTGTGTTTAACTTGGGAATAAGTTGAACTATGAAGAAAATTCTGTTGGACTTTTTCTGCAGTTACCTGTGATCATTTTCATATCAGATATATAGTTTTACTACTTTTACTGGAAATTAGATTTCTGTGGTTAACAACACATGGTTTTGTAATGGGTATAAATGTATATTAAATTTAATTGTTTGAGGAGTAAATGTATTTCTCAAGAAGGGTACTTCCTAATATCATTTATGTTGAAACTAAGATGGCTGTAAACTTGCTGGGTGCAAGTTGTTTTAAGAGTTTGTTAGCTGTTATCTTCAGTTTAAAAATGAAAGAAGAAAAAGTTGGTGACTACTTAGAATTTTATGCCTCTTCTGTTTTCTGTAAAGTGAAAAGCATTTGCCACAATATAACTTTTATTAATATTTCCAATATCTTACTGTAGATCAATGAGGAAGAGATAGTCTTGAATTTAAGGAAACCGGGTCACAGACTAGGTCTTACAGATGATACATTTGGGCCTAGAACTTTTTAAAGAGTGTTTTTTATTTATCCATGCCACAAGCATTATGCCTATGATCATGCAATGCCGCATTGCAGATTCTGACAGCTATTATTTCTCAGACTATTCATCCTTATAAGGAACACTTAAGGACCCCTAGGGTCAGAGTGACGAGAGCTCGTGAAATGAAGGCATCCTTGAACAGAAGGCCACTGTGGTGAGGTTCTGGCCTCTGCTTCTCTGGTATTCCCTGCAGGATCAAGGATGTGGAGTCAGGGTGGGAGAGCCCTTCTTTGAGGTACAGCTTTCCTCCCTTTCTCACCTCTCGTGGTGCTATACGTTGCCCCAAGAACTCTTTTTTTTTTTGAGGAAGATTAGTCCTGAGCTAACACCTGCTGCCGATCCTCCTCTTGCTGAGGAAGGCTGCCCTGAGCTAACATTCGTGCCCATCTTCCTCTACTTTATATGTGGGACGCCTGCCACAGCATGGCTGGCCAAGCGGTGCGTGTCCGCCCCCGGGATCCTATCTAGCAAACCCCGGCCGCCAAAGCGGAACGTGCGAACTTAGCTGCTGTGCCACTGGGCCGGCCCTCTCTGTCTCTCTTTTTAGGGAACAGTGCAAGGGGTCCTCTGGGTGAGTGCTGGTACACAGAGTTTTCATTTTTACCCTTCCTGAGTCGTAGGCTTTTTGTAGTGCCTTTGCCCTTCTCCTTTCTTTCCAGTTGCTTTCATTCATACCTTAATAGTGAAGCCTGTATTTGTTTATTTTATTTTGAGCGCCTTCTGTGTCCCAGGTATTATGCTAGGCATGTGACTGTGACAGACAAAACTCCCTGCTCTTGAACAGCTCACATTTTCAGTCCCCAAAGCCAGCCGCAGAGCAGATCTGCCAGGCTGCTTGGTCAGTTTGCTCTGCTCCAACTTCAGGCCGGCACCCTTGGTTTCAGGTTGAAACTGTTCCTCGGCCGCCTGTGTCCCAAGGACTCTGCCCCAGAACATCCTTGGACTTGTCTCTGTTCTCACGAGAAAGCATTTGCTCAGTCTGGGTCTGCACAGTATGATTTCTCACCCTTTGTAAAGCCAGAGAAGCAGAGGAGAGAGCATGATACTGTAGAACTCTTAAAAAGGGGCAGATGTGGGTTCCAAGCATTGCCATAGATTAGTAGATTTCCTTCTTTTTAAAGTGGGAATGATAGGGTTTCGTCCATTATGCAGCGTGCTTAGGGAATAGCTGCTGTTTGCCGGGTCCCATGCTCTGCACTATGGTGACCAGAGCAGCCTGGCTGCCCCCTCAAGGAGCTGCCGACTCCCGGCTGCTGTGTGGGGACCGGCTAGCGTGGGGTATCAGAGCGCCTGACCCAGCGCTTGCCCCCAGTGACTGCTCGGTTTCCTCAGGGCCTTTTGTCACTCCTGCTCCCATGCCATGCTGTGCCTGCAGTCCTCCTGGGGTCCCTGTGCCGTGGCGTCCAGTTTCTCGTCCAGAATCACCACTTTTGGGGGAATACACATCTGGGCCCATTAGGAAAAATCGTAAACATGGCCATAGCGTAATACTGCTTGCACATAATTATGTTCTATCACCACTTTAGAAACTTAGTGACTTTTGGGGAGGATTTTTTTGATTTTTTCCCCCTAACCACAGAGGATATATTTCCAAGGCATATTTTTGAGGCCGTGTAATAACAATGATGTATTTTTGTGTAATTTAGGAGATAGTTTTTAGTTTCTCTTTCTTATGATAACATATTTTGTAGAAGAGTTCATTTGGTATAGTACTTCGCGCTTTACGAAGTGGTTTCCAGGTTGCCTCTGCGTTTCCACAGTCACCCCTGTGGCAGATACTGTTATCCTATTTCAGAGTCTGGGAGACTGAGGGCCAGAGAAGTTGGTAGGTAACATGCTTATGGTTGAACTGCTAGTAAGTAGCAAACTCTGTGATTGATTCCTGACTCTGAAAGGTCTGTTCACTAACCATGTTCACAGTCATGAGGAGCAGGCTTCTGAGGCTGCAGTCCATGGCCCTGTAGGGAGGGTGTCTGAATAGTCCTAAGAGAGTTCTTGAGTGGTCTGAAATTGTATGTAAAACTTGTGTGCAAGTCCTTGCTTGCTCCTCTGCAGAAAGTGTCAGTAACTTTTGCTGGGTTCTGCAAGGGGCGTACCTCGTCTGCTTCCCTCCCGTCCCCCACGGGCCGGGAACGCTGCTGGCAGGTTTCACCGTGAAACGTCTAGTTTGCTTAGCTTTGGTCTTTGCAAATGTTGATTTTTCAAATACTTATTTATAAATGGGATGTTCGTATTCATTTCTTTTGTTTCCAAAGAAGCTATCAGAGCCTGAACTTAAAACTCTTCTAAAACTAACTTTTCTATTTGGTATAATTTATTTTGCTTTTGACCATTGTTCTTTAGAGATACTGTGTTTTATATGAAGCAGGATGTTGGTGCAGAAGATAATGCTTTTTGTAAAAAGAAGATACTGACTGGTTCCCCCCAGTATGGGCTGTCTCCCCCAACAATAGGGTTTATAGTCAGTATGGAGGAATCGGGGCTGCCTGGGCGAGCCTGCCCAGACTCTGGCATTCAGAAGCACAAGTTTGGTTTGGTGTTGCCGCCATATTCACATCCCCTTTGGTTCCGGTTCAAACGGGTGGGACTTGATGCCGACTTTTATGTAGGTCGGGGGCAGTCTCATTCGAGTTCTGTCAGGTCGACTTCCGGGAGGAGAAAGCAGATCAAAGAAGTTTGCAGCTGGAGACCTTTTTCTGAACTGATCTGAACACAGGGTCTGAGTGTGCTTGGGGAGGCTGCTGCCGGGAGCTCGGGAGACCTCATTGTTTGGCCATGCTGATTTACTAGTGCCCCCAGCTTCCTTATTGTATAGGTGGGGACCCAGTGAGTTCTTGTATTTACTTTTTCCAGAACCTGCCTTTGCGCTCACGTTCAAGACCCATCGTGTTAGCTTCCTGGGGCTGTCGCACGAAAGTGTCACAAACCAGGTGGCTTAGAACAACAGTTTATTGTCTTGGAGTTTTGGAGGCCAGAAGTTCTAAATCCAGGTGTCGCAGGACCATGTTCCCTCTGAAATGTGTAGGGAGGATCTGTCCTTGCCTGTTCTGGCTGCTGGTAGCCACAGGCGTTCCTTGGCTTGCAGTATAATTCCAGTCTCTGCCGCCCTCTTGCCCTGGCGTTCTCCCTGTGTCTCTGTGCATGCCAGTCACTGTGCCCACGTTGCCCCCTTTTTATAACACCTGTCATACTGGATAAGGGCCCACCCTAGTGACCTCATTTTAACTTGATTACCTCCGTGAAGGCCTATTTCCAGTTAAGTTCATGTCCTGAGGTACTGGGGGTTAGGACTTCAATGTATCTTTTTGGGGGACGCTATTCAACCTGTAACACCCATTATTTGTGTTTTTGTCTGTCTCCGTTTTATTTACCCTCATGCTTCATACAGTATGGTTGTGTGCAACCTGCTGTGCTACCAGCTGACTTTTATACCTCTGTGTGGTGTAGACACCCCAGGAAATGAAGTGGAGCCTTTGTAGGAAAGAGTGTAATGAACTGTACACCTTTAGTTATGGGTCAGTCACTCAGCAAATATCTATTGAACTATCTAGGTGCTGTTATATTTTGGAAGCATTTCTTTTTCTGTAATATTCATGTTATTTTGTGTCTCTATTAAGCTTTGGGTTTAAACATTTCCTTGTAGCAAAACTTTGTCTTTTTCCTTTTTAGGGGTTTGCTATAAAATGGGACTTCTGATTGTGCTCACTGGACTGTGGCTATTTTCCTCAGTAAAGGCAGATTCAAAAGCGATTACAACCTCTCTTACGACAAAATGGTTTTCCACTCCATTGTTGTTAGAAGCCAGGTAAGAAGACATGTTTTTCTCTCACGTTTGAGTAAAAATGTAGGCTCTGCTAGTGACTATTTAGGAGCTTTTTAGGAAGTGAGATGATCATCAAATGTATTTCGTAAGAGCCTCTTTCAGTGGCACTGTGCTGTGTGCCATTCAAAAGCTGTTCGAGGGGGCTGGCCCCGTGGCCGAGTGGTTAAGTTCACGTGCTCCGCTGCAGGTGGCCCAGTGTTTCGTTGGTTCAAATCCTGGGCCCGGACATGGCACTGGTCATCAAACCATGCTGAGGCAGCATCCCACATGCCACAACCAGAAGGCCTCACAACAAATAATATACAACTATGTACCGGGGGGCTTTGGGGAGAAAAAGGAAAAAAATAAAATCTTTAAAAAAAAAGCTGTTCGAACACAGAATCTGTCAGTAGGATAGGACTGTCATGATTCCTAGAGGTACTTAGGGACTTCTTGAGACACACAGATTGAATTGGTTAAATTATTATGCTATCTTCCAGGAAAAGTATAAATGTGATAATAAGGGAAGAGAGAATTGTACTTAAAGGGAAATTTCTATTTATTTGAATTACGTTTAAGAGGTATTTAATAAAAGGAAGAGAGGAGAGCTTGGCAAGGTGGGGGAAAGAGCATGTGCTCCTCCTAAGAACTTGGAGGAGACCCCAAGAGAAGAGTGCAGGAGGAAGCTGAGGAAATGACCAGATTTCTCTCTTCTCGGATGGTCCTGTTCTACATTTTAGCATCTCCAAAATCAGGATGCATTTTAAATGTAAAATTAAGTTTCATAAAACAATGATATGTCTTAAAAAATACGATGTAGTCAATGATATCTTGGGAAATTTTGTATTCCAAGTGTACTTTTAGTTAGTGTTTATAACATAAATATAACCAGATCCAGCTTTTTAATGTTTACAGATGCAAACTTATTTTCATTGTATCTCAAGTAATATATAGTTAAGACTTGCAGAGAAGCTTTCTAAAGCCTAAATTTAGGTAGTTGAAGGGCACGCACTTGATAAGTCTTAAAATTTGCTGGTGCTAGAAATTTGAACTGTTGCGTTACTTCACTTCACTTTGTGGTCTACCTTCGTGATCTTCAACCTGGAATTTTGTCGTCTAACATTTTCCCCTTAATCCCCAGAAAATGTGAATGAAGAGTTTTGTTATGTTGATTGTGTGTGGGAGTAGACACTTGTGTCTCCTAAGGAAAAAGGCTCATTTGGTATTGATAAGAGGACCAGGGGGAAAGTGGGCCACGTGGGAGCTGGTCTTGACTTGCTGTGGAGTCTCGCGGCCTTTCCGCTGAGCACACTTTTCTTCTGTCACTTCTCTGTGCCTCCCTTTTCTCAGCAATCAAATGGCAAAACACACTACTCATTGCATGTGTTTCAGAGTGATGTTACAACAACTAACTTGGCGGCTGGGTTGAGCCCCTGACGTGTCAGAACCTTGTTGGATGGAGGGTGGTTGTGGAAGTGAGTGAGTGAAGGTTTGGTGAGATCCTAGACTGCCTGGGCCAGGACTCTAAATAACTGAACTTTTTTTTTCCCTTTTCACCAATCTTATTTTTGATGATTTGTCTGGTGTCAATCTAGGTCCTTGAGATTTACTTTCACTTCCTAAATAATTTTGTACAGTTAACTGTAACAGATGTCTTATGATATTCTGCTTAACATTCATAACTGAATTCCATTCCATTACTCACGCTAACTAGAGTCTTGGTTTTCGTACATTGTCTTAGAAGATTCTTATGGCACATACCTATGGACTGTTGAGAAAGTGTGCTAAAAATTGTCAGCCTTATTTGATCAATTTTTTCAGTTTCTTTGATCTCTATGAAGTGAGTATTGTATACTGTTTCCTTCAGCAACTTCCCCATCATAAACATTTCTCCTTTTAATGACGTCCTGGCCATTTGCCATTTTGGGTCACTATTTTTAGTCCTCTTCTGTGGCTACTTGGAGACAGTTTGCCAAGGTAATGGGACGTGCAGGCAACTCAAAAACGAGCTGTGCTTAAAACCATTCCATGTTCGCCTCCAGAGCTGTCTGGGCCACCATTCTTCCCGTCTAGGTCCATGGCAGACACTGATGGTGGATCGCAGCACTGTCCGTCTCAGTGAGGGAGAAGGGACAGAATCGCTCTCCACGCCGCGAGGCATGCAGCTGCCCGGCCCTTTTGCCTTCCTTGCATCTAGCCCTTAAAGACTAGCCCTTAAAATTCCTGTGTATATTGTTAGATTGGGCCTGTTGCTAATGGAGGGGTTGTGGCTTTGTGGTTGTCCATAAAGTGATATATATTTATTTGAAGTAAAACGGTGAATATGTTTTGAGCAGCTGTAGTTCCTAACAGAAATACTGTGTAAATAAAGTGCTATGATTAAAATTGAAACTGGTAATCATTTATTGAGAACTAGATATTATAATTGCCCAAGAATGCAGCATGATAGAGATATAAATCAAAAAGGTTTGAGTTGAGTTTAAATTCCAGATTTTTCATTAACTGTGCCCTTATGCAAGTTACTAATTTCTGTGAATTGAAGTCTCTTTATTCTAAAGGTGGTCATAAGCCAGTGCGGCCGTGCCAAGCATAGTGCCTGTCGCACAGTAGGCCCTCCTTAAATGCCAGTTCTGTATGGAACGAAGACCAATTCTGATTTCCTGTAACAGCTTTGGAAATCTAAGAAAATTATTTTACCACCAGATTTATGCTATTTGGTGGACATTCAGGTTGTTTCTAGTTTTTTCTTCTGCCATAGATTAAAGACTTTTCTTATGACATTTCAGAACGTTTATGAGCAGAGAGAATGGTATAATGTACTCTCCCTCTGCCTGTCACCCAGTTTTTACAATTACCAACTTAAGACCAATAACTATCGCCACTACCACCCTCCTCTCTTCACCTGCTGGAATATTTTAAAGCAAATCCAAGACGTCATATAAGTTCATCTATAAAACTGTAGACGTTTTACTCAGTGGAATGGGTTTAAAAAGCTAAAAAACAATTTAAAACAAAAAGCATACTGTAAACAAATGGCAGAGTTCCTTTTACCGATATCTTGTATTGTTCTTATCTTCCCTGGATTAGTGAAGTTCATGTACTAATTAATTTTCTTAAAACTGTTTGGAACTTAGACATTGTAAGACTCATTTATGCAGTGAGATGACAAAGAATGTATGTTTCAAGAAGTTTTACTGTAATTATATGAAAAGCGTATATTTATTTGCGTACGGCCTTTACAGGAGGGTCTTAGCTTTCGTGAATCCTTGTGCTCACCACTGCAGCTGTTGAGTGGACTGTCCTCCGCACTTCTGCTAGCTTATTTTGTGAATGCAGCTTAGTTTGTGAATGTGGTGTTTATTTGCATATCATAATCTATGTCTTAGTACCTGTTTTCTTAGACTACAAGCTATTATAAGGTTGGTATGATGTTTATGCCAGTTACTAGAAAGCCTGGAAAAATGCCACACTCAAGGAGGCACTAAATAATTTAATACATTATGATAATGGGTGTTTTCAGAAACCTATTTTTAGAGAAGCTCTGTGTTACCCGGAAATGTTTCTTATTTTTCCCATATTTCTGTGTCTAGCTGTGGAGTAGAGTGAGAGTTGTACACCCCAGTGTTGGCAAGTAATGGGAAAGCCTTCCTTTGGCTAGGTAAGCTGAGATCCAGCTCTGTAGTTTGCTTTAAGACAGTGAAAGATCACTACGTTAGTATCATGACTTGGAGGAGAAGACAAACAATTTCTGTGAATCGTTCAATGAGTACATGCGTTTTCTTTTAGGGATTTTAGACTCTTGAGTGAAGGAAACTTTAGGATAGCCATTATTTTAGATCAGTGGTATAAAGTCAAGAAATAAAGTTAAGATGGCATTAAGTTCTAAGACCTGATTTTATTAGATCAGCGCTAACTTTTTAAACTAAAATTTGGGGATCTTGAAATTTTTGATTTATGGATGTTAAAAGATTGCAACATGCTGTCTTTAGTCTCCTAGAAATTTTTCTAGAGTTCATGTTTTCCTTGGGAGAACCTTAGGCAAAACATACTATTTGTTCTTTGTAAGGTCTTTCAGAAAATAGGTGAGCAGAACTAGTACTAAAATTATCAATTCCTAATTCTGCTTCCACTGTGGGATTTCATAAGCTTTCTTTATCTTGGGGTTTCCCTGTTTGTTACAACATTTTTATTATTTCTGGTTTCTTAAGGAATAACTGATAAGCTATTAAGTGAATAAGCTACTAAGCTAGTTTATTATTTATAGCTAATAAGCTAGTAAGACTTGCTTATCATTAAAAAATATATATTGTACGTGTTTGTTTAAAATATCTACTGTAAATTAAAAGCCAAACTGGACATTTGGAAACTTAAAAACCTATTTTTTTACTCTGTTTGGTAATATAGCTTATATTAGAGGATTTTATTAAGTTATTTTGTTTTTGATATTTCTCCCTTTTCTCCCAGTGAGTTTTTAGCAGAAGACAGCCAAGAGAAGTTTTGGAATTTTGTAGAAGCCAGTGAAAATATTGGATCATCAGATCATCACGGTAAAATTGAAGCAAATGCTTCTTTGACTTTGGTGTCTGGGAAAATATTAAAAAATGGTCTCTTGCAGAGTTATGTGTGGCATGGCAGTTAATGGAAAACTTTTTTTTTTTTAAAGATTTTATTTTTCCTTTTTCTCCCAAAGCCCCCCAGTACATAGTTGTGTATTTTTAGTTGTGGATCCTTTTAGTTGTGGCATGTGGGATGCTGCCTCAGCATGGCCTGATGAGCAGTGCCATGTCCGCGCCCAGGATTTGAACTGGCGAAACCCTGGGCTGCCGAAGCAGAGCGTGCAAACTTAACCACTGGGCCACGGGGCCGGCCCCCAAGGGAAAACATTTTTATCTTTAATGACTAGAGTTGTGATTAGCCAGCAGCGCCAACACAAACTAATAATTATTTTTGAAGCAGTTTATAACTTTGGCTATAAGCACTAACTCTGATTTCTTTCTTCCCCCTTGTTTTTGTTCTTTTGTGTTCTTTTATTAAAAATGTTATGTGACTTTTGCGGAAGTCAAATTCATTTAAACTCTTTTAGTATTAATGACCATCAGATTTGATTCAGTCTTTCTTTTGTTATGAAGTAATTACACAGCTAATTTGTTATCTAAGTTTGTTATCATTGTTAGTGCCATCCAAAATGTTTGCCATTATGCTTTCTAGTTACCCACAACTTGAGTGTGGATGTATCAAATGAATGACAGTGTAGACTGTGTCACTTGTTTACAGTTTGTGATATGCTTTCACAAACATTTTCTAATTCAATATAAACTATGTAGAGTATAAACATTAGTAGGCAAACATGCTGATATGTGAGTAGCTAAAACCTTGAATGTTAGATTGACAGGCGTAAGTCCTTGTTGAAGAGGAAATATGTGAAAATTATGTGACTATCTGTTAATATTTAACTGAATTGATTTTTAACTTTGATTTTTATTAAAATAATACGTATTTTAGAAGTCAAGTCTGAATCTCTTTTTTGTGATACAAGTACGTTAAAGTTTTGAATAAGCATCTGTAAGTTTTAGTTATGTAATTTAGAGTCAGCTAGCATTGTTTATCAAAAAAGTTATTTTGCTTTTAGTTTATTATTTCATAAAACAAATTTATCAAAATGGGTTTTAAAATGAAATTTGATCTTTGAAATTTAATTTCATTTAAAATGAAATTTCTTCAGTATAAATGATAATGTGTTCTTGGTTAAAGTTGAAGGAGTATGAATTCTTGGAAATGGTCATAAAAGTATGTTAAACATTTTATTTGAAATATTTTTCGTAGTCCTACCATCCAAAGATAGTCACCATTAACATTTTGGCAACATTTTGAGGTATTTCTTTCTGATCTCCTTTTTTACTGAAAGCATGCTAATGCCGTAATGAACCTTTTATATTTACATTTTAAAATGTTAATATTTTTCTTAAAAAATTTTTTTTGAATAGATAATATATGATTTAAAAGTCAAAGCAATATAAAAGGCTATACACAGAAAAATCTTGTTCCTTTACTGTCCCCGTTCTTTCCTTCTATTTCTCCCCTGCTTATTATAATCATTTAAATTAATTTGTTTAGCCTTCATTGTTTTTTTATTTTATTTTACAAATACATATGTATTCTTATTTCTTATTCCTTCTTAGAGTAAAACAGATAGCTTACTCTATACATTGTTTTGTCCCTTGTGCTTTTCATTTAACAATGTATCCTGGGAATTTTTTCATACTGATGCATGTGTTTTTTCCCTTAGATAATTTATTCCAATTGTTGGTTTAAATGCTTTCCCCAAACTACAGTTTCATCAGTACCCTTTAATAGCTTGTACTTCCTCCTCACTCTGCTCACTTTTGTTGGTTATTTGAATAGAAAACATGAGCTAAATAAGTCATAGCTTCTGCCTGGGGGGCTCAAACGCTATTTGGAGAGGAGTAGATAGTGAGTAAATAATTTAGTAAATGATGTGATAAAGAGGTAAGCAAAGAAAGATGATGGGAGCAAAGAGATGTTTTTGGTCTAGTAAGGCGTGGGGTGGGGATGGGGGGCGCCTCCTGGAGTAGATGTTCTCTCAGCTGAATTCTTCCTGGCGAAGTAGGTAAGAGTCATCCAGGTAAGTGGAAAATAGCAGTCCAGGGAGGGAACAGTGTGACAAAGGGAAGAAGAAAGGAAGAGTCCCACTGCATTGTGTACTCCAGGGAATTCTAAGCATTTGACAACAGTTCAAGATGGTAAAGTGGTAGAATTTTGTGGTCATATGCTTTGATGACACATAGCTTTATACTTTATGACTTATCTTATTTGGATGTGTCCAGACGTACATGATTATTTTGATTAATATTTTTCCTTGACAGATACTGATTCTTCCTATTATCAAGCTATATTGGAAGCTGCATTTCAGTTTCTGTCACCTCTGCAGCAGAATTTGTTGAAGTTTTGTCTGTCTCTTCGTTCCTATTCAGCTGCAATTCAAGCCTTCCAGCAGGTGAGTTCAGTGCTTACACATAATGCTATTTTAAGGGTTGTACAGTGTGATGATTGGATATGTTGCCATTGTCCTGGCATTGTGTTGCAGAGCTATAACTTTTCTGTCTGAAATGTTCTAGGATTTATGGTTTGTTTATAAAAAATAAGCAAAATTGATGTTAAATCTTCAAATCACAGATTATAAAAAATATAATTTGCATTTATTTTCATTTAAGGAAAAAAAAAAGGGCATCCACACAAAAAAGAGACTACCAGACTTCATTTATACCTTGCGGCCTGGGAGGTGTACTCTCGCTAACCCAATCCACCATGAATCTGATGGCATCCTGTAGATCTAGAGGCAGTTCACAGGAAATACAAGGGACGGGAAACGTGAAGCCATGTCACAGGGATAGTCTGGAAAGTCCAGTATGTGGGAAACTTTGTAGTAAAATGATCTGATTTCTTCAACAAATAAGTTAAAAGGAAAAGAAGAGAGGCAAAGAGGAATTCAAGAGAGACTTAAAACGTGTCAACTTAATGCAATATGTGGATCTTGTTGGATTTTGAGTTGAACAAAATTACATGGTGAAAAAAAGAGCGAGAGAATCAAAGATGTGTGTACAGCGATTGTGTATTTGAGATAAAAGAAATGTTAATTTTAAAACCACTTTTTTATTATAAAACAGGTATAGAAAACTACCCACAAGAAGTATATAGTATAGTTAATTATTATAAAGCAAACACTCTTGTAATTTTCACCCAGGTCAAGAAACAGCCTAGCCAGGCGCCCAGGAAGTCCTTCGTGTGCTCTGTTCCCATCACAGCTGCCTCCCTCCCTCCTCCCACTTTCTCAGCTTCTGTTGGAATCACTTGCTGTGTTTCTTTATCATTTTATTGCCCAATAGTGTGTCTCCACACAATAGAGTTTAGTCTTGCCAGTTTTATAAAATTTGATAATTTTTCAGGGGTAGGTTCTCTTAATTTACAGGTTTTCCCTCCCTCCCTTTCTTTTCTGTTGAATGACTTGAACTGTTTGCCCGATACATTTTTTCGCAGTCTGTATTTTGTTGCTCACACATTCATGATGCAGTTCAACTTCTTCCTCAGTCCTCCGTTCCCTGCAGATTGGCGACTGGATCTAGAGGCTTGATCAGAATTGCGTTTCATCCCTTTGGCAGGTCTGTAGGTGGTATTCTAGTCTTCCATGAGGAGGCACCTCATGTCCGGTTTCTTCTCCTTTTTGCTTTAGCAGCCATTACTGCTCTGTGCTTAATCCATTAATTCTTGGGAGTTGTGAAGTGGTGACTCTTTCTGTCATTTCTTTGTTGTCTGTTCTTGGAAGATGGATATAAGAGGCACGTATCCTCATCTGATGCTGTTTCCTGATACTGTTCACATAGGGAAGGCAGAGTACATGCTTGATTCTTTCCTTTTATTTACCAGAGGTTTCTGAATGAGTTTGATTCACTAGCATCCTTTTACTTTGACCATTTATTTTTGTTTGAACTTTTTTTTTATTGTGGTAAATATATATAAAATAAGTTGATCATCTTATCCATTTTTATGTGTACAGTTCATGGTATTAAGTACATTCATATTGTGCAATCACAGCCACCATCTATCTTCAGAATTCCTTCCATCTTGCAAAGCTGAAACTCTACTCCTCAAATAATAACTCCACATTCTCCTCTTCTCCCCCACAATTTCTGGCAACTACCATTCTACTTTCTACCTCTATGAATTTGCCCATTCTAGATACCTCATATAAGTGGAATCATACAATGTTTATCCTCTTGTGTCTGGCTTAGTTCACGTAGCATAATGTTTTTAAGGTTCATTAATGTTGTTGGTTTATCAGGATTTTGTTTCTTCTTATGGTTGAATAATATTCCATTGGCTGTATTTAACACATTTCGTTTATCCATTCATCTGTTGATGGACATTTGGATTGTTTCGGCCTTTTGGCTGTTGTGAATAATGCTGCTGTGGAACATTGGTATGCTACTATCTGGTTGCATCCCTGCTTTCAGTTCTTTTGCATGTTTACATAGGAGTATGGATCATCTGGTAATCCTGTGTTAAACATTTTGAGGGGCCAGTGCCATGGTGTAGTGGTTGAGTTCATGCACTCCACTTCAGCAGCTCACGGTTCACAGGTTTGGATCCTGGGTGTGGACCTACACACTGCTCATCAAGCCATGCTGTGGCAGTGTCCCATATACAAAATAGAGGAAGATTGGCATGGATGTTAGCTCAGGGAGAATCTTCCTCACCAAAAAGAAAAGTAACATTTTGAGGAACTGACAAGCTCTTTTTCCATAGCAGCTGCACCATTTTATGTTCCCACCAGTAATGCACCAGGACTTCACTTTCTCCATATACTTTCCAACACTTGTTGTTTTCTGTGTTTTTTAGATAATGGCTATCCTCATGGGTGGGAAGTGTATTTTGTGGTTTTGGTTTTCATTTCTCTAGTGACCAATGATGTGGAGCATCTTTTCATGTGCTTATTGGATATCTGTATATCTTCTTTAGAGATATGTCTATTTAAGACCTTTACCCATTTTGGAATTAGATTATTTAGGTTTTTTTGTTGTTGGGTTGTAGGAGTTCATTATACACTCTAGACATTAATCACTTATTAGATATGTGCTTTCCAAATGGTTTTCCCATTTGGTGGGTTGCGTTTCACTCTGTTTATGGCGTCCTTTTTTTTTTTTTTTCCCTGCTTTTTCTCACTAAATCCCCCCAGTACATAGTTGTATATTTTAGTTGTGGGTCCTTCTAGTTGTGGCATGTGGGACACTGCCTCAACGTGGCCTGATGAGCGGTGCCATGTCTGCGCCCAGGATCCGAACCAGCAAAACCCTGGGCCGCTGAAGTGGAGCATGCAAACTTCACCACTTGGCCGTGGGGCTGGCCCCTATAGTGTCCATTGCTACACAAAAGTTTTTAATTTTGATGAAGTCTCATTTATCTAGTTTTCCTTTGTTGCCTGTCCTTTTGGTGTCATATCCAAGAAATCATTGCCAAATTTGATGTGATGAAGCTTTTTCCCTATGTTTTCTTCCAAGAGCTCTATAGTTATAATATTAGCTTTTAAGTTCAGCTCTCTGATCATTTTGAATTAATGTTTGAATGCAGTGTAGAATAAGAGTCCAACGTTGTTCTTTTCCGTGTGCATATCCAGTTTTCCCAGCACCATTTGTTGAAAAACTGTCCTTTCTCCATTTGGTCTTGGCACCCTTGTTCAAAATCAATTGATTATATATGTGAGGATTTATTTCTGGGCTCTCTATTCTATTCTGTTGGTTTGTCTTTCTCTCTTTGTGACAGGACCACACTGTTTTGCTTGCTGTAGCTTTATCCTAAGTTTGGAAATCAGAAAGAATGAGTCTTCTATCCACTTCTTTTGATGCCACCCTAGTAGTCTTTGATTGCTTCCTTGCTATCTGGTATAATAAAAAGTTTCAAGTTCATTTTGTACATCTCCGACCCTAGATTTGTGTTCAACTATTTTGCTAAGAGGCTCATTAAAGTGTTTCTTTTTTGGTGGGGAATGGTATTTTAAGAGCACGATCTAGGCACTAGGGATATTCATTGCTAATGGGTTCGTCTTTGTTCTTATGCCTTTTAAGCAGGCAGAGATAGGAAAAGACTACATATGTCTAAAGACAAAATATATAAAGCTACGTAAAGATGAAATACTTTGTGAGTTCATGCTGATATTTTCAATTCAAATTAAGGACTACTTTGTTACCTGTATATCGCTTTTCTTGCACATTGAGAATCTTAGTTCTCAAGGATATAAGGGATGATCGACTCTCATGATTACTCATTTGTTTTATCCGTGTTGCATATACAGTAGCGTTAAAGACAATAGTCATCCTATTGCCACAATTGTATTTATTGAAAACAGTTAAAAAGTTTTCTTTTGGCCTAGTGATCCCCATTCTCCCTCCCCCCATTTAAAAAAATGAGTGTATTCTACCTAGAGTATAGATGTTTCATATTATATTATATCCCTTTTAACCCTCATTTTGTCTTAGTTCTACAAAAACTTTATATCTATAATGCTCACCACTTGTCCTTTTGCCAAATGTCTGTAGTCAGTGGGCTTTTTTGACACGTGCATATTGGTAGATTCCTCAGAAAGGGCTCATGGGAACAGTATTTCCTCAGTTTTTGATTGATTATTTAACATTCTGGGTATAAAATCCTTGGTTCGTATTTTCTTTCCTTGACTATTTTAAACATATTATTTCATTTCCTTTCAGCATGAATCTTCCTGTAGAAAGTGTGATAATATAATTTTCTTTCCCTTCAAAGTCTCTTGCCCTTTTTGTCTAGAGGCTCAAAGGAGTTTTTCTTTTTCTTTAAAGTCAGAATTTACTAGAATGTAGTTTAGCAGTGATTGTTGTGGGTCAGTATTTTCAGATATGCAGTATGTTCTTTTAATATAGAGTTTCAAACCATTTTTTATTTCAGGAAACTTTTCTTAAAAACTGATTATAATTTGTTCTTTTCTCTTGTTTGGAATTCATATCACCTGTATGTTGAATTTTCTTTGCCTAGCTTCATTATTTCTCACTTTTTCTTGAATCTGTTTTCTTTATTTTTGATTTTTAAATGTTTCTTGTTTTCACCTTCTATTTCTCCTAAGTCATTCCTTATTATGTTTGCTTTTGTGCTCAATCTAGTTTAGTCTTTATTTCTAAAGTATTTTTCTTTTACTTCTAATTTTTCCTTGAGTCCATCACCTCATTTCTGAGTTTCTCTAATTCTGACTTAGGTTATTGCGTATGTCTTGTACAATTTCCTTAATGTATTTTAGTTTGTTTGAAATAACAGGTTACATTTTTATCTGTCTTCTAGCTGTATATTTCTGGCATGGTTTTATTGACTGTACCTGTGCTGTCCAATATGGTAGCCAATAGCCATGTGTAGCTATTTAAATTTAAACCAATTAAAATTAAACGAAATAAAAAATTTAGTTCTTCTGTTGGATTAGCCACATTTCAAGTGCTTGATAGTCACCTGTATCAAGTGGCTACCATATTGACCAGTGCAGATACAGAATGTTTCTCTCTTTGGAGAAATTTCTCTTGTCCAGTGTTCATCTGTAAGAATAAGGGTGTTATTCTGTTCCCTGCCCCCTCTTTCCCAGTAGCTTTGTATAGGATTTGACATTGAGACTTTTTGCTCATTTTGATGTGAAATTTGTTTTTCTTAACTTTTAGAGGTTGACATGGCGCCTTCTTCTGTTGCTTTTATGTAATGTTAAAAAATGCAGTGGCTTGGGCCTGGCCCCATGGTGTAGTGCTTAAGTTCAGTGTGTTCCACTTCAATGACCCGGGTTCATGGGTTTGGACCCCGGGTGTGGACCTACCACCCTTTCCCAGCCATGCTGTGGCAGTGACCTGCATATAAAGTAGAAGAAGATTGGCATAGATGTTAGCTCAGGGCTAAACTTCCTCAGCAAAAAAAATGTGGTGGCTTGGTTTTTGAGATTTCCTGACTGTTTTCTTCTGCACTTTTATTTGGACTTTCTCTTTCATTTTCCGGATATCTCTGTCCTACTCAAGTTTTATTTCACCCTCAGCAGTTTCTCCCTAGAGTGGGGCCCTGTCCTAGAAGGAGGTCTGGCTTATGAGCTTTGAGAGTTCAGACTGCTAGACTGCTCCAATGCCTGTGAACTCTACTCTTGATTCCTTGTGCTCACCTGGTATGAGACTGAACAAAACCCATTGGCCCCCATACTTTCCAGTGAATACCTGGGCTGTTTTGGGGTTTTCTTGTTTTTAGGATCATCAGAATCTCTGTTGTTTCCCTCTTCTTCCTTCTCCATGACCTCTGATAACTGCAGATCTTGTTTAAGTTTTGTATCCTGGGGATTTCCTTTCACCTAGTTTTGTCATCAGTGTGGTTCATTGGTTTCCGTTTTTGCTGTCTGGTTGCTCTGTTTTTATAGGGAACTTGGGGAGATTGAAAAACTATGCTGCCTCTTGCCATCTGTGTGGAATTTTTATTACTTTTTATAAGTGTGATACTGTTATTATGTTTTTTGAAAAAGCTCTATTTTTTATTGAGACACACTGAAACTTTACAAATGAAATGAAATGTTATTTGGAATTTATGTCACAATAATCTAATAGAGTGTGGTAGAAAGGTAGATGGAATAAGATTGGCTGTGAGTTGGGAATTATTGAAGCTGGGTCACGGATACGTGGGGATTTATTATACTATTATTTCTTCTTTTTTGTGTGTTTGTAATTTTTATAATAATTTCCAAAAATTGAAGAATGTAGTGAAAAGTTTTAGTATCAATTTTTCATTGCAAGCTTTCCATTTCTCCCCTTCTTTTCTTGATTATTTGTATTCCATCTCTAGAAAAGGACACTTTAATTTGACTATGTTATGTGAATGACGTGAGTGTGTATACGAGTGCTTATCCTTCTGTCCTTCCTTTCCCATCTCATTATACTCCCTCTTCTCAGTGTGCCTCTCGTGCAGGCTACAGACTGACTCGTTGCATTACGCTTTGGTGTTAATGCATTTCACTGTAAACGGAAACTCACATCTCATTCAGCCCTTCCCTTGATTGTCTTACTGTGCTCCTTACATAATTTTACCTTTCCATCTACACTATTTTTTTTAGGCCCAGTTGTTTTTTTGTATTCTATGTCATTCTTCCTATTTCAGTGAGGGGCTTCATGTTAATTTCATATTGTACTTAATTAGAACTGCTTCCTTATACTTTGGCACTGAAACTTGACATTTGTGAGCTTAGTTTTCTACAAGGTACATGCTGCATTCCTTGGATATCTTTTGATATCTTCTGAGATAGAATTTTAAAGTTCTGTATTTGGGATGATAGTAACACCTGCTTCATGGGGTGATGTTAGGAGGAACTAGATGAAATAATACAAGGAAAGTAGTGACACCTAAAGCTCTCACATTCTGTCACATAATGGGTGTTCAGTAGATGTTAATTTTTGCTTTTATTGATACTGTTTTATCATTTTATTATGTATTTAGAATATTTATGTATTTATCTTGCCTTTGCTTAGAAATTATTGTAAAAATGTCTTGTGTATTATATCACAGATAGCAGCTGATGAACCTCCACCAGAGGGATGTAATTCGTTCTTTTCAGTGCATGGGAAGAAGACTTGTGATTTTGATGCCCTTGAGACCCTTCTCCCAACAGCGTCTGAAAGGTGGATTGTGGGTTTCTTTATAAGTGTCTTGTGCTCATCGTGCTTTCTTCTGTATCAAGTGCACCTTCTGATCTTTCTTAGGGGTTTTGGAGTCTGTAGGTATAGTAGTTTAGAGTACGGATTCTGGAACTAGACTGACTACATTTGAATCCCAGCTCCATCCCTTAAAATAGTTTTGTGAACTTAAGCAGATTACTTTTGTGATCTCATTGCAAAATGGAGATAATAAGAGTACTTAATACTGCTGTTATTATTGAGTAAGGACTATGTCTGAGATTACATAGGCTTTGTCATCAGCTTAGTAAAGGAAACTGTTAAAGCCAGTGCCTGAAGTAATGATATTGATGATAATCTCTCGGGATATTATTAATTTCAGACAAAAGAGACTATTTAAAAGATAATTGCAAGCTTAATTTGAATATTAAATTGGTAATTAATGAGCTGACTCTTTTGCTTAAGGTAGGTTTCCTGTGGTTGACAGATATAATCAGTACTTTTGCTGTCTGCCTGGGGCACTAACCCCTTTGTACCACCTCTGGCTCTGTTATAAATGGGATGGTGGTGGTGTCTCTCAGTGCTGCTCTCCCGGATTGGACGGGTGTTTCAGGTGGGGGGCTTCTTCTGTAGTGAGACTGTCTACCCAACACTTGTTCTCTGCTCCCAGATGGCATGAGTGCTTCCTACTTAGGGTGACAACTGGAAAGCACAGTGCACGTTCCAGCCATCTCGGGCTGTAGGTGTGAGCATTCAAAAATTGCTGCATGGTAAAGGAGTGCTCCCTTGGGGAAAACAAAATTGATTGATTTAAAGAATTGTTTGTTTAATCTGTTACAACAATAATATAGACCTTTATAAAGAAAAGAGTGATAGTGTCTCCTCTTCTGAGAGGTGGTTAAGTGTTTTTAATGGTTTGGCATATATCATTTTAGACTTTTTTCTGTGGTTACAAGTAGGTTTATTTTACAAGAGGCACCTTCCCTTTAGTACGTGTAGGTGTACCTCAGTGGGAGGGGTTGGGAGGTCATAAAGTCTGTGCATTAGGATCTATTCATATCTTGATGCCATTCTGAGAAAATTTTTGGTGGCGGGGAAGTTTTAAAATTTATGAGGAAAACTTGAATGTTCAATCTAATAGTACGAAGATCATAGTGTAAAATGATAGAGGAGGGGCATGCTGTATTGGCAAGTCATATGCTTCCAGTCATCGTCTGCGTGTCTGCATTATTTGTACTTAGGTTTTCAGATAAAAGGATAATTATATTATATTCCTGTGGTAGAATAATTTACTAAAGCTTTAGTACTATGAGATCTGGATGTGTATCCTTTTTCTGTTTTTTTCTCCTTTCTCCAGTAATGGGTAACAATTATTAATCAAAGTCTGTATTTTATAGTTAGTATTTATATAATATCCTTTTATTATTTTTAATTATGAACAAATAAGACCCATATCTGACAATATTCTTACTAAAATTTTTTTAAGGTGGTGATGCTCTTTATATTAAGATGCTTACAATCTTTGCTTGAATTATCATGGCTATAGCTACATTTTGTACTGTTTTTCATGTTTAAAAACTTTTTGAAGTTTACATTCTAAGCTTTTATTATTTCTTTTCAGACCCAAACCTTTATTGTTCAAAGGAGATCACAGATATCCCTCATCTAACCCTGAAAGCCCAGTGGTGATTTTCTACTCTGAGATTGGCTCTGAGGAATTTTATAATTTCCACCGCCAACTTACATCAAAAAGCAGTGCAGGCAAAATCAATTACGTATTCAGACATTATGTATCTGTAAGTATTGACTTATTTATAGCTGCTTTAAATATTAATTTGCCCAGCATGACTAGCACATAAGCTGATAATTTCCCCCCTTACAAAATTATTTGAACTACTTTCTGAGAAGGTAGTGCTTTCATCAGATCTGTTATTCGCACATAGGACGTACTTTGCTTGCCTTTCTGAAGAGATCTAAAACAATCATTTTTAAAAAAATGGCTTAATAAAGTTTACATTCTATTTCAAAATGAATGATGTAAATTATATTTAATTTGGTCCAGATTTAATATGGTCATCATCCTATGGAACTGGGTCTTGAGTTCAGTTCCTTTCCAGCCCTTTTTTTTCTTTTTGGAATCTTTTCATTTAGTGGAAGGGGGAGGATTTCTAAGGAGGTAAAGTGAGGCAGAATTGATGTAAAATTAAGCTTTTAAAACCTAGGTAGCATTTAACATTTAAAATATTCATGTGTAAATATGGTTAGCCTTTAAAGTTTCTGTGTCATCATAAGCTTAGTAAATACTGGATCCTAAGTCTATGCAAATAAAGTAAAAATTTTAAATGGAAATGTGTATGAGCAGAAACAGATTTACCAATATCCAGTTTTGGGCAACTGCCATCCTTCCTCCTGCCCTCCAGGCTCTGTTGCTGGTGTTAAAGATTAAAATGTCTAAAGGGCCATCCTTGTTCAGGATGGTGGTAAGTCTGTGACATTTGGTTAACCCGAACCCTACCTGAAGACAGTTAAATTCAATAGAAATGTACACACACACTCATTTACACACATGGTCCCAACCAAGCACTCTGGGTTTGAAACCTCACCGGTTCTCAACCCTGCTATGTAGGCTCTGGAACAGCTTTTTCTCTTGTTCTGTTTCTTCCCATGGTTTGGTTGTCTTTGCCTTTTCCACTGTTCCTTCATCCGGTGTTGCTTCCACCTTGGAATTCCTGTTCTCATACTTGTGTCGGGCTACAAACCTAGGGGAGGCTAGGATTCCCGTGGAAGTTTGTGTATTTCGAGTGCGTAGCCCTAGGTGTGGCTATGCCACATTAACATGGCTGTGTTCTGTACCATTATACGGTGATGGTGGTGATGGTGGAATACTTGTTCTGCTTCCAGAATCCCAGGAAGGAGCCTGTCTACCTCTCCGGCTATGGTGTGGAATTAGCCATTAAGAGCACTGAGTACAAGGCCAAGGATGATACTCAGGTGAAAGGTGAATTTGTAAATTAAGACCACTGTGTTTTCTTTAAATAGGAGTTAAAGGGGAATTTGTTTTTTTAATGGAAAAGAATAGACTGAGGAGTATGATGAATCCGTGTTTGAATCCAGGTTCTGTTACATCTGAGTTGGGTGATGTTAAGCAGATTAGCCAGGTCCCAATTTTTTTCTCTGTAAGGTACAGATAATGATATATTGCCTCTTCAAGTATTTGTGAGGAGAAAATAAAATGTATATGTGAAGAATTTAGCATAGTTGTTTGCACAGAAAAAGTTCGTTAAGTAGTAGCTGTTGTTATTGGTGACATCTAGGTCACAAACAGCCATTAATTTGTGACCCACTCTGAAATCTTAAACTATCCTATAATTAATGAACAATTTCGTGTTTTCTATTATTTTTTGTACTTGGAACAATTTACTATGGATACTTCATGTTGTAATACTCTAGGGTTTTGAATTTTATTATTTCTATCCCAAGTTTTATCTGTAGTCCTTTTATTTCTTTTGAGCTCATTTTAAAGATAAAAATGATTGGTGTGGCTACATGGAAGGTAGCCTAAATGCCTCATCATTCTGTTTGTAGTAATTATATTTAGGGTTAAGTTGCTTCCTTGCAACTTCTTCAGAACTTTGATATTGAAAAATCCATTGTTCACAATTTTAAAGGTATTAATTTAGAAATTTTCAACATGTAAAATTTTCCAAAGTCTAAGGGAAAAATGTATTCTTACCTTATCCAGGAACACAGGATATATTAAAAACATTTGTTCTGGGGCCAGCCCAGTGACGTAGTGGTTAAGTTTGCATGCTCGACTTTGGTAGCCTAGGGTTCACAGGTTTGGATCCTGGGCGTAGACCTATACACTGCTCATCAAGCCATGCTGTGGTGGCATCTCACATACAAAAAATAGAGAAAGACTGGCACAGATGTTAGCTCAGGGTGAATCTTCCTCAAGCAAGAGGAAGATTGGCAACAGATGTTAGCTCAGGGCCAATCTTCCTTACCAAAAAGAAAGCAAAACAAAAAAAATTTATTCTGTTTGTTACCATGGCAAAATGTTAATTTGAGGTAGTCAACATTTCAAATGGTACTATAATTTCAGGTGTTTCTAATTTTTTTTACATTATTCAAATTTTATGAAGTTGATAAAATTTTTATTTCTAATCTGAGTAAATTTAGTCATGTATTTGCTGTGCTTTTATAGGAACTGAGGTAAACACCACAGTGATTGGTGAAAATGATCCTATTGATGAAGTTCAAGGATTTCTCTTTGGAAAATTACGGTACGTGTATTCCTTTGGGAAATGGTCTTATTCTCTTTAAACTTCCATGCTTCCTTGAATTATAAGCATTGTCTTTCTCATTACTGTCTGAGTTGCAGGCCTCCCAACAGTTCTTTACAAATGTAATCTGATATGAAGAGGTTGCCACTTAGTTTATAATACAGTTTCTGATTTCCAGTCATTCTGAACATTCTTAGTGATACCATAGCTGCCTGCATATGGCTTAAATTGATTTCTTTCTCTGGGCCTTACAGTTCATGGCATAGGGTTACGTGCCATTTTTTGATTCACATAATAGGAGAAATCTAATTGTTTCACTCAATTTTTTTTCTGGAGAAATTCAGTGTATAAGTTGGAAAGATCATAGCTATTTATTTATGCTAAACATAGTCTGAAAAAATGCAAAAGAGGTATAGTAGATTTTATAAATGTTAGGTTGAAATACATTTTCTTAGAATTTGTCTTATATGACAGAGGATAGAAAATTTTTTGAAGGAAATTTCATAACCATTTTGTTAAAGCAGTGTAGAAAATATTTTTCTTTTTTCTTTTTTTGTTGAGGCAATGTTGGTTTATACATTGTATAGGTTTCAGGTGTGCATCGTTATCGTTTGACTTCTGTATACACTACATCATGTTCCCACCAAAAGTCGTTTCCGTCTGTCACTGTGCAAATGATCCCCTTTACCCAGTTTGCCTTCCTCCAACCCTCTTTCTCCTCTGCTAACTACCAGTCTGTTTTCTGTGTCAGTGTGGTTCTTTATTTTCCTCATATAAGTGAGATCATATGGTATTTGTCTTTCTCCCCCAGACTTACTTCACTTAGCATAATACCCTCAAGGTGCATCCATGTTGTTGTGAATGGCATGATTTTGTGTTTTTGTTTTTTTATGGCTGAGTAATATTCCATTGTGTATATACACCACTTCTTTTTTGGGGGGAGACAGATTGGCCCTGAGCTAACATCTGTTGCCAGTCTTCCTCTTTTTGCTGAGGAAGATTGGCTCTGAGCTAACATCTGTGCCCATCTTCCTCTATTTTGTATATGGGATGCCACCACAGCATGGCTTGAGGAGTGGTAAGTAGGTCTGTGCAAGGGATCCAAACCTGTGAACTCCAGGCCGCTGAAGCAGAGCATGCAAACCCAGCCACTACACCACCAGGCCAGCTGCACATCTTCTTTATCCATTCTTCTGTTGATGGGCACTTAGGTTGTTTCCAAGTCTTGGCTGTTGTGAATAATGCTGCAACGAACATATGGGCACATACATCTTTATGCATTCATGTTTTTTAAATTCTTTGGATAAATACCCAGAAGTGGAGTAGCTGGGTCATATGGTATTTCTATTTTAACATTTTTTTGTTTGTGTGAGGAAGATTCACTCTGAGCTAACATCTGTTGCCAGTCCTCCTGTTATTCTGTTTGAGGAAGATGAGCACTGAGCTAACATCTGTGCCAGTCTTCCTCTATTTTATTTTACTTTATTTTATTTTATTTTATTTATTTATTTATTTTTAAAGATTTTATTTTTTTTTCCTTTTTCTCCCCAAAGCCCCCCAGTACATAGTTGTATATTCTTCGTTGTGGGTACTTCTAGTTGTGGCATATGGGACGCTGCCTCAGCGTGGTTTCATGAGCAGTGCCATGTCCGCGCCCAGGATTCGAACCAACGAAACACTGGGCCGCCTGCAGCGGAGCCCGCGAACTTAACCACTCGGCCACGGGGCCAGCCCCTATTTTATTTTTTTTGTGTGTGGGTTGCCTCCACAGCATGGCTGATGAGTGGAGTAGGACCATGCCCAGCATCTGAACCCATGAACCCAGGCTGCTGAAGCAGAGTGTGTGGAATTTCAACCTCTCAGCCCTGGGGCCAGCCCGACTATTTTAATTCTTTGAGGACCCTTCATACTGTTTTCCACAGTGGGTGCACCAGTTTACATTCCCATCAGCAGTGTACGAGGGTTCCTTTTTCTCCACATCCTCTCCAACACTTGATATTTTTTGTTTTTAATAGTAGCCATTCTGATGGGCATGAGATGATATCTCATTGTGGTTTTGATTTGCAGTCCTGTAATAATTAGTGATGCTGAACATCTTTTCATTTGCCTGTTGGCCATCTGTATATCTTCTTTGGAAAAATGTCTGTTCAGATCCTCTGCCCATTTTTTAATTGGGTTGTTTGTCTTTTTGTTGTTGAGTTGTATGAGTTCTTTATATATTTTGGAGATTAACCTCTTATCGGATGTATTGTTTGCAGATATCTTCACCCAGTTGTTAGGTTGTCTTTTCATTTTGTTAATTATTTTTGCCATGCAGAAGTTTTTAGTTTAATGTAGTCCCATTTGTTTATTTTTTCTCTTGTTTCCCCTGCCTAAGGAGACATGTTCAAAAAGCTAATGCTAAGACTGATATCGAAGAATGTACTGCCTGTGTTTTCTTCTACGAATTTTATGGTTTCAGGTCTTACATTCAAGTCTTTAATCCATTTTGAGTTAATTTTTGTGTATGGTGTAAGATAATGGTCTACTTCCATTCTTTTGCATGGGGCTGTCCAGTTTTCCCAACACCATTTACTGAAGAGACTTTCCTTTCTCCATTGTTTGTTCTTGGCTCCCTTGTTGGAGATTAGCTGTCCCTAGATGAGTGGTTTGTTTCTGGGCTCTCAGTTCTGCTCCATTGATCTGTGTGTGTTTTTGTGCCGGTACCATGCTGTTTTGATTACTGTAGCTTTGTAGTCTGCTTTGATATCAGGGAGTGGGATGCCTCCAGAATGGTTGTTTTTTCTCAGGATTGCTTTGGCCATTTGGGGTCTTTTGTTGTTCCATATAAATTTTAGGATCCTTTGTTCTATATCTGTGAAAAATGTCATTGGGATTTTGATGGGGATTGCATTAAATCTATAGATTGCTTTAGATAGTATGGACATTTTGCTTTAATTCTTCCAATTCATGAGCACAGAATATTTTTCTTTTCCTGTGTTGTCTTTGATTTCTTTCAGTAAGGTCTTACAGTTCTTGGTGTACAGGTCTTTCACCTCCTTGGTTAAATTTATTCCTAGATAATTTATTCATTTTGTTGCAATTGTAAATGAGATTTTCTTGGTTTCTCTTTCTGCTAATTTGTTGTTAGGGTATAGAAATGCAACTGATATTTGTATGTTGATTTTGTATGCACAACTTTGCTACATTCATTGATTATTTCTTACAGTTTTTTGGTGGATTCTTTAGGGTTTTCTTTATAAAGAAATCATGTCATCCACAAATAGTGACAGTGTCACTTCTTCCTTTCCAATTTGGGTGCCTTTTATTTCTTTTTCTTACCTAATTACTCTGGCTGGGACTTGGGCTACTATGTTGAATAAGACTGGTGAGAGTGGGCCTCCTTGTCTTATTTCTTTTCTTAGAGGAATAACTTTAGTTTTTCACTGTTGAGTGTGATGTTGGCTGTGGGTTTCTCATTTGTGGCCTTTATTATGTTGAGATACTTTCCTTCTATGCTCATTTTATTCAGAGTTTTTATCATAAATAGCTGTTGAATCTCCCCAAATGCTTTAAAAGGATTGTACACTATGAGTAAGTGGGATGTCTCTCAGGGATGCAAGGATGGTTCAGCCTCCACAAATCAATCAGTATGATACATCACATTAACAAAATGAAGAATAAAAATCATATGATCCTAGAATTTTATAGCTAAAATTTTCCTTAGTAGTTATTTTAAATGTTGCAGTTATTTCTGATATGACTTGATAATTGTTCAGAGCCCTGAATTCTGCTTCATCTGGAAATCTTAATTAGGACATGTACAGTGTGCTTTTTTTTTTAAGCAGGGATCACAGAGAAAGAGTGTGTGTAGGCTCAGCTTCAGATGCTTCAGCTTTAACCCTTGGCCGAGTGAAATGACTAACTAGACTAAGAGTTGGCAGCGATGACTTAGTTCGTGTGGAATTACTGTGGCTCTGTTGAGTTCGTTGTATGCATACGTACATTTCCTCGTGTTTAACGTCGGTTTTGGCCTCATTCCTGTGCAGTCAGTTTCCATTTTTATTGAGCCCAGGTTTCCAGAATCCCTTTCATATTCATGTTTCTTACGTTTGTTTTTGGATAGGATGATGATTTCATGTATTTACAGCACAAAGGGAATATGTGGAATATTGAAGACTTTTGCGGGGGACATTCAGAATAGTTATTTAGCTATCTAAAGTAATTGGACCATTTTTTGATATTCTTATCATGGACAAGAGTTTTAGTAACTGATTAGAAAGGGTTTGGTTGGAAGGTGAAGGGCCTGAGTAAATATTTTACTTTCTGCGTATTGCATTTAAGAAATTTTGAGTTTCTAACATTTAAAAGAATAGAATTTCTTTACCAACCATCTGTCTGTCTGATCTGGATGATATATCTCTGCCTCTGATGACTTCTGTCTTACTGGCTTTAGAAAAAATGCACTATGTTTTAAGATAAAACTAAACAAAACTCAATAATCTTGGTTAACTTGAATTGTATTTGTGTAACTAAAGGATTTATGAGCGTGTAGCTGACACAAATTCATTTTGGGACTGGCAGCAATGTATTTCCAATTTTATTTTGAGAAATTAAACAGATTCAGAAAAGTATGGAGAGCAATATAACATACCCATGTACCCACCAGCTAGAATTGATTGTTGCTATCGTACTTGCTTTTCTGTACTGAAGAACTATCAAGTTTTTCCCCTCCACATATGTCTTCTTTTTCTTGAAAACGGAAACGAGGTGAATAAAACACCAGCAGTGGAATTGAAGTCCCCTTTGTTCCCTGCTCTTAGTCCCGCTCCTCACCCTTCCCCCGATATAGAGACTCACTTTTGTAGTGATTCATTTTTAATCTGTAAATTTTATGGTTTTTAAGTTCAGTTATAGTTTTCTATATTAACTTATTTTTTAAGAATATCAATTATACTTTAATTTTTTTCCTATATTGTAGAAGTTTTCCTATGGCTAAGGGAAAAATCATGAAGATGAAGTTGGAGCCAACTCCTAAGTGTGTTTTGAGAAAGAAAAGAGGCGTGAAAAGGATTGATTTTATGTTTCTTTCAGAGACCTGCACCCTGCCCTGAAGGAGCAGTTGAAAGAACTCAGAAAGCATCTTGTGGAGAGCACCAATGAAATGGCACCTTTAAAAGTCTGGCAATTGCAAGGTAATAGCCACGCAGAGGAATCACTGGCCTACTCTTTTTGACTAAATTTTATAGTATTAAAAAATGTCAGATTTGAATTTAGTTGTATTTATTCATGTAATTTTGAGGGTACCACGGATTTTTACGATAGTGGTTAATTATGATTAATCAGAAAAGAAAGTCATTTTGTAGACAGATAACACTGTGCAGAAGTAATGTGTGTAAATGGCTGTCAGATCTTAGTCTTAGTGTTTATGTTTCTATATGTATACATTTATTGTACGATGTATCTGTCGAATGTTAAAGGCATGTCTGTACAGCAAGATGTATGTGTGCTTTTCTGGTCCAGAGAACTCTTTATCAGTTTTCTCCTAATGTAAGTTACTAAAATCTCTGCTGTGCTTTGTGGTGTGTTGTAAGTTCGGAAGGAGGAACAGCATGCAGGTGGATCAGAGCAGGGCTACAGTGAACACTCTAGGGATCTGTGAAGTGAATAGAACCTGGAATTAAACCATGGGCACGCTCTGAAGTGTGCAGTGTGGAGCATTTTTCAGTACCAAGAAGCTAGCGGGAAATAAATGTGGTTCTGTTTCTCATTACCTTCGATTAATACACTTCAAATTGTGTTTGGCGTTGTTGCAGATCTCAGTTTCCAGACGGCTGCCCGCATCTTGGCTGCTCCTGTTGAGTTAGCTCTGGTGATCATGAAGGACCTTAGTCAAAATTTTCCTACCAAAGCCAGGTAACAGAGAGTACTCAGGCTTTGAGACGTTCTCCTTAGCATATACCTAATTATCTTCATGTTCACATGCAAAATGAAGCAGTTAAAATACGGAAATACTTAGAAAATTAAAGCTCTGTTACTACCAGCACCACACTGCTAATGGTGCTGTCTTTCTGAGAAGGCGTCAAGAACCTGGCATTGTGTGGTCGAAGGGGCCATCCGGGTGGTGTTCTTGGCACTGCCACTTGATGGCTGTGTGAACTGTGCAAATAAACCATCTCTCTTTACCTCGCTTTCCTCAGTAGTAAGATGGAAATAACAGCGCCTACCTTTTGGATTGAATGAGTTAACAAAATCTAACGTATGTGGGCGTAACTAATGCAGGGTCTCTGGACGACAGTGTTTCTTCCTGAAGAACTTCATAGATATCATCTTAATTAATCTGGACGAAATGAGTTATAAAGGTTGACTTGTTTTACAGTGACAGAATAAAATTTTGAATGCAGCTTTTTTGGTAATTGCTTTCTATTGTGTAGTGGTCCTCCACATCTCATAAATGCAAGGCAAAATTGTTTCAGAAGCCAAATTTTTAGAAACGAATACTTAAATGATTGTCAGTCTTTTTCTGAGTCCCTGAATAAGCTGTTTTGACTTTCTTTTTTGGGTGGGGGGCGGTGAGGAAGATTGGCTCTGAGCAAACATCTGTGCCAGTCTTCCTCTATTTTGTGTGGGATGCCACCACAGTGTGGCATGATGAGCAGCGCTAGGTCTGCACCCTGGATCAAACCTGGGAACCCTGGGCTGCTGAAGTGGAGCGCAAGAACTTAACCACTGTGCCACTGGGCTGGCCCTGTTTTGACTTCTGATATGAGATGCTTTGTAAATAAATTTGTTTATTTGATGAGTCTTGGAAAATACTTCTTAGCCAGGACTTACAGATCATATAGTACATTTAGTCCAGCATGCTGTTGAAGATCTATATGCAGGATTCTGCATCCACTATGTGCACTTAAGGAGCATGAGCACTCTGTTGCCTTAATTTATGTAACATTATTCTTTAGTCCATAAGCTGTAGAGATCATATACAGGAATAGGGTTATATATATTCAACTAAGATATTAGAAATACTGTACTTGCATTAAAATGTTGCTATTATTGCTACTTTTCCTTGATGTTGTATCTTGTAATAATAAAAAAATATACATTTGAGAGGAGAAATATATTTATCAATTGTAAAGCTTTCAGATTTTTTCCATTTAGTGTTTTTTTTGTAATTTATTCAGCAATATGTTATTTCATACTTAAATATAGGAAAATTGAAGACATTTATATCAAATATTAAACTAAGCTCTGATAATGTTTTTGTTTCCTTAGAGCAATAACAAAAACAGCTGTGAGTTCAGAACTTAGAACTGAAGTGGAAGAGAATCAGAAGGTATTAACCAATGGAAAATAGTGGCCTTTCTGTTTTACATTGTAGCTTTAAAAATGAGGAAATCTGAGTTAAATCAGTGACATTTAACAGTTTGACTCTTCTTTTGTCAAAGATGGTGGTATTTTGATTCATTTTGTAATCTTTTTTATGTTTTTAATCAAAGTTGAATATGAATATAATTCAAAGTATCAAATGGTCCCACCTGTTTGTTTAGAAAAATGGTGTGCCAACATCTCATTCTCTGTTGTCCCCTTCCTGGAAGCATCTGCTTTCAGCTCTTAGCTGGGTCTTTTGGTGTTTGTCTTCAAACTTGTAGCAAGCTTAAATTGGCACTTTTTTTCAGTTTCAGAGCTTATGTATTGGCCTCCTACTACAGGTGTGAGGTTTCACTTTCTTTCATTGCCCTCCTGCCATGTCTGGCACTACTCCGTGTTGGCACTTTCCCAATCTCTCCACCTTCGCTGAACTTTTGTCATGATTTCTATCCATTTTTGGTCTCCACTCTGGGCTTGTTGTTCTTTGTGTCTAGTGCATACCAGTTATCCTGGGAGCTTCCTTTCACCTCTTTGGTTGGATCTCCTAGTTTGTGGATTCCACGTTGTCTTTGTTTTTGGTTTAGTCCCTTATTTTGGTGCAGCAGTCATGCTTCTTGAGAAAAGTTGCATGCAAAGTAAATTTCAGACTCTGAGAAATCGATTTCTGTTTTTATTGATAGCTTGGGTGGATATAGAATTCTAGATCGGAAGTCATTTCGAAGTTTGAAGTTATTGCTCCTAGGAATTTTGGTTTCCATTGTGGCTGTTGAGAAGTCTGAAGCCTTTGTATAAGATCTGTTTTTCCTTTCTGGAATCATCTAGGATCTTTTCTTTGACCCTAGTAATATGAAATTTCACAACGCTATGCTTTTTTGAAAAGTCTCTGACTGTTGGGTGGTGGGTAGGCTCTTTAAATCTGGAAAATCATTGTCTTTCAATTTGGGACATTTTCTTGAATTATTTCTTTCTTCTAGTTTGTCTTTTCTGTTTTCCTACAACTCTTTATTTATTTATTTTGAAGATGTTTTTGTACCTCCTTGACTAGTTTGACCTAATTTAAAAAAATCTTTTCATTCCTATTTTCCAACTCTTTTGTCTTTTGATTTTAAACTTTCTATGAAGGATTTTTCAACCCCTTTGTTGAGACTTTTCCTTTAGTTGTCAAGTTTTTAATTTCCAAGAGTGGTGGTGGTTCTTGGGTTCTTCTTTTTATGGTGTTCTTGTATCTTTATGAAGATAGCAGTGGTGCGTGTGTGTGTGTCTCCTCTCTGCTCAGTCTGTTTCCTCTTAAGTTGCCTTTCTTTCTGTCTTGCTCTTTTGCCTATAGTGTTAGAGGCTTTCCTTAGGTGCTGGTGACCCGTGGCTAGCTGCTCATGTTGAAGAGTGAGGCAGGAAAGCTGATTGGAAGCCTTAAGGATGAGACTTTTGACTGTAGGCTACACCCGGGTGGCTGTTTCCTAGGGAGCCCCAGTGATGGTATCTTTAAATCTTTGCTCTTGAACTGTTCAATCTCCAGAAAAGATCTTTTAATCTTCTGCCCGGAGGGCGAAGTCTGGCCACCAGAGGGTAGAAGCCCAGGAGGGAGGGGCATGTGATAGCTTCAGCTGGGTCCCCTGTTTTCAGTATGGGATCCCCGCCCTCAGTTGTGTTTTGTTTCCCACAGTTCCCAGATTTTCTGTTTTACTCCTTCCAGCGAGTGAGCCTCCGTGTTTTTGGAGTAGAGGGAGTTGTAACAGAGTCACCTGCTGTGTGAAATCCGCAGGGAGTCTGGGGCTCTTATGTTTGAAGGCTTTCTGTCAGAACTCAGATTTTAGACTAATAATTACCCCTCGTACCTGTGTTCTTTGAGCTGCCGGTTCCTGAGCCTTTTGGGGAGTCCGCAGGTGACCTGGGGTTCTTCTTGGCTTCTCCTGCTGTCGGCCTAGCGCTCAGCTTTCTCAGGATTGCAGAGACAGTCACTGCGCACACATCTTCTTTCCAGCTTCCAAAATTAGTTGCCTTTTTTATTTGTTGTTATGGATTTATAGCTTTAAAAGAGTCTCTTTTTAAAAAATTGACATTTCAAAAGTGTTTCAGGAGGAAAGAAGGAGGAATGATTGTGTTCAGTCTACTCTCTTTACCCCAGATTTTCTTTTTTTTTCCTAAAGATTGGCACCTGAGCTAACAACTGTTGCCAATCTTCTTCTTCTTCTTTTTTTTTCCTGCTTTATCTCCCCAAACCCCCCATACATAGTTGTATATCTTAGTTGCAGGTCCTTCTAGTTGTGGGATGTGGGACGCCGCCTCAACGTGGCCTGACGAGCGGTGCCATGTCCGCACCCAGGATCCAAACCCTGGGCTGCCGCAGCAGAGCGCACAAACTTAACCACTCGGCCATGGAGCTGGTCCCATACCCCAGATTTTCTTAATCTTTATGCATATTAGTTGAATAGCTCTAAGGAATAAATAAACCAAATATCTCAAATATTTACTAATTGAAGAAACTTTGACAGTTTTTATTTACTTTGTTTTTGATTTCCAGAATAACAATATCAAATATTAATTATGGGATTTTTTTTCTCTCCCCAAGGAAGATAAAACATTAAATTATACAGGCTATATATTGATACCTACTGGATTCTTCATTTTTTTGAATAAAATATTTTACTAAAGTATAAAATACAAAAGTATAAAACACATACAAAAATGTGTACAAATCCTACATCTTTAGTGTAATGACTTTTCACAAGTGAACACATATGTGTTACCAGCGTCCAGATCTAGAAGTACCTAGGAGCTGTGCTGAGCTGCTCAGAATCAGCCTTTCTTACAGTCAAAGGGTGCTGTGCTCGCAGCCTGGAAGTGAGTGGACATGGAATTTTTCTCTGCTGTGTAAGAAATTCTAATTCTCATTGATGCAACTCTCCATTGTGTTGCTTGCTGTTTAATCCTGGCAGAGCAAAGAAGCAAAAGCCATGGCTTCCTCATTGTTTTGTTTCGTGTTTTCCCCATGCAATACTAGAACTTAAGTTTATTTCTCTTTGTCCACAGACTGGGGGGGATATAAAGGAGCTCAGCAGTCCCTTGGAGTTCCTTCCTAGGAGGGAAGTTCAGTTCTTTCCCTAGCCCTGAGAGAACTACAGGATTACATTCTGTCCCTAGTATCTGATTAGTTTCTTCCCTTCTCTACTGTGTGGAATTCCTCCCTGTGTGGATTACCTCCCGAATATGTAAATAACTGTCCCCATTTCCTTGGAGAGAAAGAGGAATTGAATGGAGAGGATGTAAGCCAACGGAAACTACAATATGGTCTCAAAGCAGTGTTTCTGATGGGTCAGGCAGCTCTTTAGGGCTGCAAGGGCCACACAGCCACGTGTGTGCCAGGACAGCCACCGTCTCGGAGCACCAGGTCATTGAAGGGCCCCACAGAAGCCCGGTCTTGGAGAGCTAGGTTGCATGTAGGTGCTGTCCTCAGCACAGCAACTAGAAGTTTCTTGGTATGCCTTATTTGATGCTGTGAGGGAGGCGTGGGCTTTTGAAGCCCTTTTAGGTTAGATCCCTGGATTTCATCAGGAAGGCCCACCTGTGTTTGGTGCTGCAACCTCAGTTGGCATCACACACAGGGAAGAGTAACAGAAGTCCTCTTTTATGAAAAGTGACCCTCAGTACTTGGTTTATTTAATGCCCCCCGCCCCGACATTATAGGAAACGGTTGTATAAATCATTGTTGGAAGGAGGGGAGGAAGGAGAGGTGTAGCCCATAAGCCAGCAGTTTCATCACAGTGTAGTAAATGCTGGGAAGGGTCTCTGGGAGAGAGACGTAAAGGAAATGTGAGCCTAGCCTTAGGGTCTCCTATGGTAAATAAGGGGATGTCAGTACTTGTACATATAATAAAGCCAGAAGCATGGAAATTTTTGTTAAGCATTTCTTCCTGCTCCTTTTTTTAACATTTCAGTATTTCAAGGGAACTTTAGGATTACAGCCTGGAGATTCAGCGCTGTTCATCAATGGACTTCATATTGATTTAGATACACAGGATATATTCAGGTATGGATAATGTTTTTCATTCTCTGAAAAGTTTGTATCATGTGTAGCTCCTTGTGATGTGTTCAGATTGGTGTTCCTCCTTGATGTGGCTTGTTGCGAAGCCTGACGGCTTGCAGGCCCGGTGCGTGCGTTCACGTGGGCCCATGTTCTCACTGGGCTGGGCAGGAGGATACTTTGCCATTTTTTATCATAATGTACACATTTAAGGCCTTGGGCATTTAGGGCCCAGTGTTTCTTGAGGACGCCCTTTTAGAGCTATTGTTGTCCTGTTAACCATAGAAATAGAAAAGAGCAGCGTTTTTTGCTTCTGGGAACAGTGTGAAGTAGGTTTATTTGAAATGCTGTCTTTGGTGTCTCAGAAGGTGTTCTGTCTTACATATATTATCTAAATACTTACCTTTTTGTTTTATTAAAATGTGGTTCAGGCCTAAATTGCTCTAAGTTGTCCTCATGAATTTTTGTGGGGAGCAGTGGACAGATTTTATTCTTGGAATTGAAATGGACACAGTTTACACTCTGGCTTCATAAATGTAAACACAAAAGCTGTTACTAATGCTGCAGAAGGAGCGGTTTCCACAGTAAGATGTTTCTCACATTAATTATTTTAATTGAGCTTTTATGTCTACATATTGCTTTACAGAGCTAGTGAAAAATTAGTGAAGGACATTTTAAAAGATTACCCATATTTTTCACTAAAATATATATGTATATCTTGAGTACTTGCTCATTATAAACAGTTTTAAATAATACAGAGATGAAGGAACCTTATAAGAAGTAAATTCTTCATCCCATCTTCTTATTTATTCCTCCTCCCCCAGCAAACCTCTGAGTGGGCTGTGAATTTCTCCAGACCCTTTCCTGTGGTTATATGTGTGTGTACGTGTGTGAATTGATACTGATATTGAAACATACATTAAAGATATATAACCTATTATTTCTTTTCTTTCTTTTTAATAAACTCTTTATTTTGAGATAATTGTAGATTCATATGCGTTTGTAAGAAATAATACAGAGCGATTCCATAGAGTAACACAGAGAGTGTTTTTGAAAACATGCAATGTAAAATCCGGGTTTAGGATGGTTTCATCCTCAAATTGTGTGTTTATATTTAGAGAAGTTTTACACACAGTGTATAGGAATACGTTGACAAGTGTAAGTAAACGTGACCCAAGAGGCAAGTGCTGCCTACTTTGTTCTGCATACTTGACAAGATGGAGCAAGGAGAACAGCTCCCTTGTTTGGTCCCTCAACTGGTTTTACAGGGCATTGAGTTTGAACTGATCAGTTGTTTTCATGGTGAGGATTTTTTTTAAAGCTTTTTCTGTTAAACACCTTTTTTTTTTCCAGTCTGGTTGATGTCTTGAAGAATGAAGCTCGGGTAATGGAGGGTCTGCACAGACTGGGAATAGAAGGCCTTTCTCTGCATAATGTTTTGAAACTGAACACCCAGCCCTCTGAGGCAGACTATGCCGTAGACATCAGGAGTCCTGCTATTTCAGTACGTATTCCGTTAGCGTGTCCGCGGGGCCTTTAGCCAGGTATTTTATTACAGTTTTTGCATTTGTCTTTTATGAGAGTAAGTTATTCCTACCACTCTTTTGTTGACATCAAACAAAGATTTACAACAATTGCTTGTATGTGGCTATGTGTACATTATGAAGTAGGCTCTCAAATGCTCCAGAAGGTTGAGTTATTATGTTTAGTGTGGTTAAGACAGTGATGCTTTTCCACTTTCCTATCCCCCGGAATTCAGCTAAGCGTCTCTTGGGAAAGAGTGTTCGGTTTGTATTTTCTCGGTTGCATACAAGTCTTGTGGGATTTTGTTCAAAAATTTCGATTTTTAGCCAGTAGCCTTCTTTAAAACGACTTTAGCATTTTATATGTGAAGGATTTATATAGATTAATATCTGCTGTATGATGGCTCTGAGCCTTTGTCTCCTCATCTGTAAAAGAGAATGGAGGGAATAGAGCTATCTTGGGCAGTGGTGGTAAAAGTGAGAGCAGTGTGAGGTGTGCTGAGCACACTGTTGGCGCTCCAGTTCTTTTTCTTTGGTTTTTGTACTGCATTTATTTTAGGGGAATTTTTTTTTTATTGCAGTTATATTGGTTTATAACATTGTATAAATTTCAGGTGTACATCATTATATTTCGATTTCTGTGTAGATTACATCATGTTCACCACCCAAAGACTAATTACAATCCATCACCACACACGTGTTCCTAATCACTCCTTTTGTCTTCCCCCCTCCCCTTTTCCCCTCTTGTAACCACCAATCCAATCTCTGTTTCTATGTGTTTGTCGTCGTTTTTATCTTTTACTTAGGAGTGAGGACATATGGTATTTGACTTTCTCCCTCTGACTTATTTCACTCAGCATAATACCCTCAAGGTCTATCCATGTTGTCACAAACTGCTGTATTTCATCATTTCTTATGCCTGGGTAGTTTTCCGTTATGTATAAATACCACATCTTCTTTATCCGTTCGTCCCTTGATGGGCACCTAGGTTGCTTCCAGATCTTGGCTATTGTGAATAATGCTGCGATTAACATAGTGGTGCATGTATCTTTATGTATTCGTGTTTTCATGTTCTTTGCATAAATACCCAGCAGTACTGGATCATATGGTAGATCTATTCTTAATTTTCTGAGGAATCTCCATACTGTTTTCCATAGTGACTGCACTAGTTTGCACTCCCCCCAGCAGTGAACGAGAGTTCCCTTCTCTCCCCCTCCTCTCCAACACTTGTTGTTTCCTGTCTTGTTAATTCTGACAGCTGTGAGGTGATATATCACTGTAGTTTTGATTTACATTTCCCTGATAGTGATGTTAAACATCTTTTCATGTGCCTGTTGGCCATCTGTATATATTCTTTGGAGAAACGTCTGTTCAGATCTTTTGCCCATTTTTTAATTGGGTTGTTAGTTTTGTTGTTGTTGAGATGTATGAGTTTTTTATATATTTTGGATATTAACCAATTATCAGATATATGGTTTGCAAATATCTTCTCCCAGTTGTTAGGTTGTCTTTTCATTTTGTTGATGGTTTCCTTTGCTGTGCAGAAGTTTTTTAGTTTGATGTAGACTCATTTGTTCATTTTATGTATTGTTTTTGAGGGAAATTTTTTTTAAAGAAATAATGTAGAATGTAGATGATCCTTACTTGAGTTCTCACTTGGTGATATAATTGTTATTTTGATGAATACTGTTATGTCATTTGTTTTTCTGTTAAAAATGTTTTTAATTGCAAAGAGTAAAGAGATTAACATAATTAACAACCGTATGACCCATCACTGTACTTACTAAATGTTAACATTTAATCATTTTGTGTCAGATCTATTGTTTTCTTGGAAGAAAAAAATGTTTTGATCAAAGCCCTCTTTATATCTCTTCCCAGTTCCACCCCCTCCTCCCAGCAGATAATTCCTCTTCTGAAGTTGTGCATTCCTCCTGTCCCTTATTTTATCATTTTATTTCCAATTGGATGTTTTAAAAATCTGAAAAATGCCATATCAGTATCCTTCATCAATTTGCTTTATTTTTTTCAAGACTTGCATAGGTTGATACATATAGATCTAGTTTATCAGATCATGTTTTATATTTTACTTTCTTTTAAAAAATCTTTCATACATTCACAGTTTAAAATTTAAGACATACAAAGGGGATATATTGAAAAGTCTCATCACCCAGCTGTTCATTGTTTCTCCCCAGAAGCCACAGGCATTATCAGTTACTTGTGTATCCTTCCAGAAAGGCTCTGTGTTTACACGAGCAAGGTAGCATACACACACTTTCTTACTCTGCCCTTTTTGTATGAATGGTACACAGTGTTTGTTTATCCATTGCTCTCTTTATGGACATTAAGTTCTTTCTGAGTTTTTGCTGCTGTAAGCGGTACTATAATGGCTCTTTCTGTACCTCTGTCAATGTGCATACATATGAGAATTCGTATGGGGTAGATGTCTAGAACTGGAGTACTCATTGGTAGGGTAGTAGTAAAGTCTTCAACTTTATTTGGTCGTCTTCTCTAAAGTGACTGTTCCGGACACCCGCATTGGGTGAGAGTTCCCAGTGCTCTATATCTTTGCCTCTTCTTGGATATTGACACACTTTTAAGATTTTTTTGTTTAATGAGTGTGAAATTTCATTGTGGGTTTAGTTTATATTTCTCAGATTGCTAGTGAAGGTGTACATCTTTCCTTGTGTTAATTGCCTGCTTGAATTTCTTCTGTAAATTTCTTATTCATATTCGTGACTCATTTCTGTTTCTCATATGTTGCTTGTCTTTTTTTATTGATATGTTAGATTGCTATACATATTCTTGACACTAGTCCTTTGTTTTGTAGGTTGCAAATATCTTCTATTCTGTGACTTGTGTTTTAGTCCCTTATTTTTCTATTTGATCTTTAGATTTTTAAAAATGGCCTTTTCCTATGTGATTCTTCTTTAAAAAATTTAAAGCCTTATTGTTGTTTCTGCAGATTTCCTTAATGGTGACTGAAGTGTATGCCCCATGTTGTGTTATTTTTTCTTAGTGGATCAACAACCTGGAGGTTGACAGCAGGTATAATTCATGGCCTTCTAGTCTACAGGAGTTGCTTCGACCCACCTTTCCTGGTGTGATCCGGCAGATCAGGAAGAACTTGCATAACATGGTAAGTAAGACTCCTTGTGTCTGGCTGTGAACTCTTTCTCCCTTGCCTTCTTCCCTACCTTTTTGTCATATCTAGAATGTTCGTATCTCTCCTTTGCTAGCTGCTTCTCCCCGCCATTACCACCATGAAATAGGCTCTTTTTCTAGTCCTGAATTCAAACTGAAAGGGTTTTGATAGTATCGATCATTTGTAGGGCTGTGAGATGTCAATGGATGAGGAAATGCTCCTCACTCTTAGGAGGTTTAGACTCTGTTGTGTTAGTTTTAAGATAGTTCTCCTTTTCACTCAGAAGATGAATACGTTGCTGCTGTTTTTCTTGAATATCTTAAGCCCTAAAATTTAATAGTTCAGTTTATTCCCTTAAATAAGTCTTTCCATTAGCTCCTACTTGTTCTCCTCTCCCTCTTGTTGTTCTCTTTTTTTTTTTTTGAGGAAGATTAGCCCTGAGCTAACTGCTGCCAATCCTCCTCTTTTTGCTGAGGAAGACTGGCCCTGAGCTAACATCCGTGCCCATCTTCCTCTACTTTATACATGAGACGCCTACCACAGCATGGTGTGCCAAGTGATGCCATGTCCGCATCCGGGATCCGAACTGGCGAACCCCGGGCTGCCGAAGTGGAACATGTGCACTTAACTGCTGTACCACCGGGCCGGCCCCTCTGGTTGTTCTTTATTTCACAGCTCTGGAGAGAGAGGAAGAGCAGTCTTAGTTGGTCTTCTTTCCCTCTCATTTCTTCCCTCACAGAGCTCCTAGAGAGAGAGGGCAGGTCGGCCCCCTCAGAGCACGCAGGGAGAGCTGTCCTCTCTGCCTCCTCACTCCTGAAACTGCTCTAAGCACATCATGAGCGTGCGATACACTGCAGCTATGACTGTGCTCTAAAAAGGGGTTCTAAATGAATTCTTAGTTTAGAGATCCTTAGACATGAATACACAGAAGCTGATCTCCATTTTCGAAGGTGAGAGAGTTAATAAAACTTGGATTTTGTTAGATGTAGTAAAAGCATAGGTATTAGCAATCTGGAGTGTGTAATTCCCTTGTCATCAGAATAAGACCATGAGAAGATCACTTCGCCTTTCAGTGCCACGTCCTTTGCACATAAAGGGGGGTGGCTGCTGTTTGTATAATTCCTCCTCTATCTGGTTCAGCAGTAGCTGGAAAAAGATTGCCATGAAGTATAAAGACTAAGGACATTTTTACTGGCCCAGAGCCATTTGAATAAATGTCATTTCCTGTGTTCCTTTCCTTTTCCCCCTAGGTTTTCATAGTTGATCCTGCTCATGAGACCACAGCGGAGTTGATGAACACAGCTGAGATGTTCCTCAGTAATCATATACCACTAAGGTAACAGTTGGATTGATTTGATGATGTATCTGATTTAGCTGAGGTTTGGTTTGTCATTCTTAAATGCAAGGCTAGTGCTACTGAATTATAGAAGAATTAACAGTGGGGATCATGAATGTCGGTTTTATCTTTTGCTCAGTATGAACCTGGTATCTTTTGGGACAGAGAATTTGATTCTCAATGAAAATAGGCTTACTACCATTGAATTATTAATAAATAGCATGTGTAAAAATAGTTTGTGGTCTCAACGTGCTTCTCAGTGAGAGGGAATTTTCCTAGGGGAGTATCCACATCACAAAGCCTTTTCCACTTTCAGCAGAGATAAAGAGCTTTGCCAACAACTTTGTTTGACTGTCAAGGACTAAATATATACACACCTTTTTTTTTTTTTTGAGGAAGATTAGCCCTGAGCTAACATCTGCTGCCAATCCTCCTCTTTTTGCTGAGGAAGACTGGCCCTGAGCTAACATCCATGCCCATCTTCCTCTACTTTATATGTGGACGCCTGCTACAGCATGGCTTGACAAGCAGTGTGCAGGTCTGCACCCGGGATCCGAACTGGCGAACCCTGGGCTGCCAAAGCAGAATGCGCAAACTTAACTGCTGCGCCACTGTGCTGGCCCTATACATACCTTTTTTTTAGATGCAAACAGACAGTTTATTTCACTTGCGTTGCCAAATCTACCAACAGGGTACTTGAACGGCTGGGTTTCCACTGTGCCTTTTAAGAACAATGTTTTAAGGTTTTATATATAGTTGTTAAGATATTCTCACTTGCATTCTGAATAATATCTGATAATTTTACATGTTGACAAAATTTCTTAGAAAACATGAAAATAAAGAAGAAAAGAAGTCTGTAACTAACAAATGTTGTTGTGTATTCTCTACCTAGTGCTGAGCTAAATGCTGTGAATGGTATATGAGCCACATTCCTATCTTCTTGGAAAAAAATACTCTGCATACTTTCAGACACTTTAAGAAGGTGTATGTTTAAGTGCTAGGTTATGGCCTACTAGTTTTAATTGCTTTAGAATTTCAGAGAAACAAAAGATTATAGACTGAGATATTTGGGAAAGACAAAGGTTTCATGGGAAAGTTGAATTTCAGATAGGCTTTGAAGAGAATAGAGGGTTTTCCTTGGTGGTAAAGCAGAGATTTTGAGTTTAATGAAATTTTTCATGTAAAGTGTGAATACCACCTGGTTAGATGGAGGAATAAACTACTGGATTACTGCCAGAGCTATGTTTCAATTAAAAGAGAAATATAAGAACACAGAAGGAGTTGGCTCATGGTACACAGTGGGCACTGATGACATATTTACTGAGTTGCGTTGACGGACACAAAAAGGAAGCGTGGTCTTCAGATTGCAAAGATAGGTGAGAAGAAGGCGCTTAACTCACAGGCAAGAGAGAGGCGTGCTGTGAACAGTTTGGAGAGACCCAAGGCGGGCTGGCTGTTGTTTCACTCTTGGTTGCGGTTCATGTGCTACGCCAAGGTTTTGGGCCAAGGAGAGGAGAGGATAAATCTGAGAGACTCCCTAGTGGTACTTGCTGGGGGACTGGGCCTGGGGGGAACAGGAGAAGTCGGAATTTGGGGCTTAGCTATTAGAAAAACTCTGATGCCCTTTCCAGAAATTGGAAACTTGGGAAGGGGTATTACTTTGTGAGGAGATAATCAGGTTCTAGCCCCCCCTTTTTTATAAGAAGAATATTTAGGTCATTTCTGTCTTAAGTCTACTCATGATTTCTATCATAAGTGGGATTTTAAAAAACAAAGACAATTTTCATCTAAAAACAAACCCTCTTGCCACCCCCATCCATGTGTACAGATATTTTACACATGCCTCCCAAGAGCATGATGTATATGTGTATATTTTCTTCTTCTATTTTTAGGCTATACCTTTTAAAATTTTAATTAATAGACTTTGTATTTTTTAGAGCAATATTGACTGTTTAACTGGTATTGATGCATTATTATTAACTAATGTCCATGATTTACATTAGGGTTCATTGTTTTGCATTGTACATTCTTTGGGTTTTGACAGACGTGTAATGACATATTTCTACCATTACAGTATGGTACAGATTAGTTTTACTGCCCTGAATGTTCCCCGTGCTCAGCCTTATCTGTCCCTCCACCCCACCCTCCCAGCCCCTGGTGACCACTGATCTTTGTACTATCTCCATAGTTTTGCCTTTTCCAGAATCAGACTTATGGCCTTTTTTCCGATTGGATTTTCACTTAGCAGTATGCTTTTAAGGTTTGCCATGTCTTTCTGTGGCTTGATAGCTCATTTCTTTTTATCATTGAATAATGTTCTACTATATGGATGTACCATAGTCCTTTTTTTCCATTCGCCTTGTTGACAAACATCTTGGTTCCTTCCAAGTTTGGAAATTATGAATAAAGCTGCTGTAAACATTTGTGTGCAGATTTTTGTATGGATATAAATTTTCAGCTCATTTGGGCAAATACCAAGGAGTGTGATTTCTTTATCTTATGGTAAAAGTATGTTTAGTTTTGTAAGAAACTGCCACACTTCTTCCAAAGTGGTTGTACTATTTTGCATTCTCACCAGCAATGAATGAGCGTTCCTATTGTTCCACATCCACTCCAGAATTTGGTGGTGTTGCTGTTGTGGATTTTAGCCATTCTAATAGGTATGTAGTGGTATCTTTGTGGCTTTAATTTGAAATTTCCTAATGTCATGTGATGTTGAGCATCTTTTTATATACTATTTGCTAACTGGATTGTCTTGTTTGGTGAAGTACCTTTTCAGATCTTTTGCCCATTTTTAGCTATTTTTTTTTTATTGTTGAGTTTTAGGAGTTCTTTGTATATTTTGGATATCAGTCCTTTATCAGATATGTGTTCACACAAATTTTCTGCCAGTCTTTGGCTTGTCTTCATTCTCTTAACAGTTTCTTTCACAGAGCAGAAGTTCTCAATTTTACTGAAGTCTAGCTTATCAGTCCTTCTTGTCATGAGTTGTACTTTCGGTATTAGATCAAATAAGTCATTGCCAAACCCAAGATCACCTAAATTTTCTCCTATGTTATTTTCTAGGAAGTTTGTAGTTTTGTGTTTTACGTTTATGTTTATGATCCATTTTGAGTTAATTTTTGTGAAGGGTATAAGATCTTTAGAGTCATCATTTTGCATATGGATGTCCAGTTGTTGCAGCATCATTTGTTCAAAAGACTACCTTTTCTCCATTGAATTGCTTTTGCTCCAATATGGAGGCTAGTGGCGTCTATATTGGCCAGTGCAAGGGTTTTTCTTGCTAGTCTGTAGATGTGTGATGGTATCTCTTTGTGATTAGTTCTTTTATTTTAAATTTTAAAATGTAATAAACTTTAACCTTGGTTGTAGCTTTTTGCTGAAGAACAATAGTAAATATTTTTATGCTTTCCACTTACGTATGATTCTCATATTGCTTATGTTAAATCTCAAAATCCCCTCTTTCCGTATGTTTTCACATTCTGAAAATTTTCACTTCTAATTTTTGTTTAAAAACAGAACACAATCTCCATCTAAACCCATAGCAATGCTCTTTATGTCAGTAAAAGCCTCATTTCATGAGGTGGAAACAGCTTGCTTTAACAGTTGAAAAGTCTATGCCACCTTTGGGACACGGCTTTTCTGTTCTGGAAGTGATTGATGCCTTTGCCTGTCGTGTTGGAGTATGATGTGAACTGTGTTTTTCAATAGAGGATCATTTTCCTCTATTAGCTGCAGTATTTGTGGGAGTACGAGGATGCCATTCCTTTTAACTGGTTGCATTTTAACTATTGAACAAAAGCGATAAGTTTCCTTTTCTTCTTTCTGCCCTTCCTTCTCTTCTCCAGGCTTGGTTTAATCTTTGTGGTTAATGACTCTGAAGACATTGATGGGATGCAGGATGCTGGAGTGGCTGTTCTGAGAGCGCATAATTATGTCGCCCAAGAAGCGGATGATTATCATGCCTTCCAAACTCTGATACATGTATGTTTTCATTGCAAATGCCAAATAATTTTTTTAATCTAACTTATTCTGAGAAATAATATGTGGTAGGGAGATTCTCTATTTCTATAAAGAGTAAGATAAATTATTCACACAAACTTTATATGTTTCCTATTTCAGGAGTTGCCTTTACTTTATTGATTCACCACTGTTAGTAATAGATTGCTGAGATTTTAGCTGAGACCAGATTCCTTGGGAGCCTTATGATGTATCTTTGTCTTCTGCCTTTTGGTGATTTCAAATCACTGATTAATGCCTTTTGATACATGTGATGTTCTCTACTTGTTTAAAAAATGTTTGCTTTTTTTTTTCTCTTTAAGACCATCATGATAGTTTAGATAAAGATTCAGTTTAATATTCAAGTCATAAAATTCGTAGTTTTTTCCATTTTAACTGCACACTCTGAAATGCCCTGATTTTTATGTCTTTAAGATACTTGCTCAAGTTTAAACAAAGAACTCTTCTTGTTTTCTTGTTTTTTTCCTTATTTTTGAATATAAAAAATTTTGTAAGTATCAGTTGTTTTGTTTACAGATTAGTGGTAATTATTGAAAAACCATCTTTGAAGCAGTTGATTTTCAGTACTTTTACTTGTAAACATGTCAGTCTTCTGTTTATTATGTTTGTTATGTTTATTATTTAGAGATTCAGTCAGAGGAGTTTTTTTATTGTTAAAACGTTCATTTGTTTATTGGCTAGTATTTATTAAAGACCCACCATTTGCCAGGCCTGGTACTAGCTGCAAGCGATACAAAGAAGAGGAAGACTTCACTTCTGTCCTTCAAGGCCTTATAGTCCAATGGGGGAAGCCTCCACGCGGATGGTCTCAAACACTGTGGGAAGCCCGGCTGCCTATGGCAGCACCAGCACCTCACTCTGCTAGGGACGGCCACGGGCGTTTTGTGGAGTGCGAAGTTGTCTCAGTTGAGTGTAGGAGGAAAAACTGCGTTAGCTGAACAATGGCTGCAAATCAGGTAGTGATTCCAGCTTGTTAGTATGACTTGAGCAGAATATTATGAGAGCAGAATGGCTCACCTGTTCATTGAGGCCATTAGGCTAGGTAACAGGTGTCCAGATTGAAGTGTTAAACTCCAGTGAAAAACACCATCTGATGCACGTTTGGAGATGGTTGTGATGAAGGGTGAAGACAGTGGCAGGGGTGGCCAGTCGATGAGCCATTGCTGTGATCTCTCTGCGAAGTGATGGTGAAGGTAGTTCGCAATAGGACTGTGGAGAATGCAATCAGTTCAAAAGAAGTGGCTGAGGATGGTGTTTTAAAGTCTGCTTGTTAAAGTCCCCCCCCCCCCACCCCGCCCCGGTAGCTATGTGTATGAAGGAAAAGATAAATATGAGTTTTCATTTCTTTTTATTTTTAATTGCAAAAGTAAAAAAAATTCATTGTATGTTTATTGTAAAAAGAAATTCAAATAATATTACAGTATGTTGATTTTGAATCTCTCTGTCTCTCCCCTCCCTAATCCTGCTGCATAGAGGTAACCACTATAGAGCCACTTTAAAGGTCACCTTGTAAACCTTCTGGATGTTTAGCTGTATGTGTACAGACAGTTTTGTTGTTTGTTTTTTTCTTGAGGAAGATTAGCCCCGAGTGAACATCTGCTGCCAATCCTCACATTTTTGCTGAGGAAGATTGTCCCTAAGCTAACATCTGTGCCCATCTTCCTCTACTTATGTCTGTTTTTTAAAAACAGGGAGTATGCCATACATGTTTTGCAACTTTTTCCCCTTGAACATCATGCACATAAGTTCTTATTTCAAGGATTATTTGTAAGTATTCAGATTTTTAAAAAACTAATCAATTTTTGCATTTGAGACTTGGTGTGACTGTGAACTGGTTGTGTCATTTTAAGAATATGTAGTTTCTAATGTAAGAAGACATCTTAAGGAGGTTATATGAAAAAGGGAGAATTGCTAATCTGTCCCATTTGACCTTTAAGAAAAATAGCCATGTTTTCCTCTACATTCAGAAATCTTTGATAGTAAACACTCTGAAATCTAGATTTAAAAGTGTAGTTGGTTACCTGGTTTTTCTTTCTTCAGATATATAACAAAGTAAGAACTGGAGAAAAAGTGAAAGTTGAACACGTGGTCAGTGTCCTGGAGAAGAAATATCCATATGTAGAAGTAAACAGCATTTTGGGGATTGACTCTGCTTATGATCAAAATCGGAAGGTAAAAACTCCTTTGGTGCTTCTCCTTTGACCGCAGCACTGTGCTTTCCTCACCTCCCTTTTTTGGGGTTGTTGTTAATAGAGGTGGTGGTAAATAAAGTATTTAGGTACTTAGCGTTTAAACATTTAGCACTTTTCTGTTTGCAATGTAATGTATATTTCAATTTTGTGAAGATACTATTGATTCATAGCTGGCACATTAACTATTGAGTTGTACGACAGTCTCTGTTTCACAGAGCATTGGCAGTGCTTGTGTGATAGGTGTTCCGGCTAACATCTGTTGGTCTATGCTGCGTGCTTGCCAGGATGCGATGTGTAGCTTCATGTGTGTCATTTATCCAGTTGTTTAGGCTAAAGATGGAATGTATTAAACAGAATGGCAAAGTGTGATAATGAAGACATAGGGAAAAATTTAAAAATTTTTATTTAAAGATAAGTGTTTCTTGTGACAATATTAATTTTTCTGAATCATGGAGGACAGGATATCTTTTCATTTTTTGTGTCATCTTCAGTGTTTTTCATCGAAGTCTTGTAGTTTTCAGTGTCTAAATCTTTCACCTCTTTGGTTAAATTTATTCCTAAATATTTTATTGTTTTTCATGCTGTTGTGAGTGAGATTGTTTTATCTTTTTCAGATATTTTGTTGTTAGTGTATGGAAACGCACCTGATTTCTGTATGTTGATTTTGCATCCTGCAACTTTACTGAATTCATTGATTATTTCTAATAGTTTTTTGGTGGAGTCTTTAGGATTTTGTATATATTAGATCATTTCATTTGCAAACAAAGGCAGTTTTACTTCTTCCTTTCTGATGTGGATGCTTTTTACTTATTTTTCTTGTCTCGAGGCTCTGGCTAGGACTTCCAGTATTATGTTGAATAGCAGTGGTGAGAGTGGGCATCCTTGTGTTGTTCCTGATCTCAGAGGGATGGCTTTCAACCTTTTACCTTTGAGTATGGTGTTAGCTGTGGGCTTGTCATATATAGCTTTTATTATGTTTAGGTATGTTTCTTCTGTATCCAATTTGTTGAGCATATTTATCCTCAAAGGATATTATATTTTGTTAAATGCTTTTTCTGCATCTATTGAGATGATCATATGATTTTTATGTTTTATTCTTTTAATGTGGTGTGTCACATTTATTGATTTGTGTATGTTGAACCGTCCTTGCATCCCAGGGATAAATCAAACTTGATTATAGTATATGATCCTTTTAATGTGCTGGTGAATTTAGTTGATTAATATTTTGTTGAGAATTTTTGCATCTATATTAATCAGGGATATTGGCCTATAGTTTTCTTTTAGTGTCCTTATCTCTCTTTGTTATCAGGGTAATGCTGACCTCATGAAATGTGTTTGGGAGTGTTCTGTCGTCTTCAATTTCTTGCAAGAGTTTGAGAAGGATTGGTATTAATTCTTCTGTAAATGTTGGGTAGAATCTACCAGGGAAACCATGTACTCCTGGGCTTTACTTTGTTGGGAGGTTTTTGATTACGGATTCAAACTCCTTACTCATTATTGGTCTGTTCAGATTTTCTATTTCTTTGTGATTCATTCTTGGTAGATTGTGTTTCTAGGAATTTATCCGTTTCTTCTAGGTTGTCTGATTTTTGTGGTGTATAATTGTTCATAGTAGTCTCTTGTGATCCTTTGTATTTCTGTGTTATCAGTTGTAATATCTTTTGTTTCATTTCTGATTTTGAATTTTTTGTCTTTTTTCTCAGTCCAACTAAAGGTTTGTCAATTTTGTTTCTCTTTTCAAAAAACCAGCTCTTAGTTTCGTTGATCTTTTCTGTTGTTTATCTGGTCTCTATTTCTTTTATTTTTGCTCTGATCTTTATTTCCTTTCTTCTGCTAACTTTGAGCTTGATTTGTTCTTTTGTTTCTAGTGTGTCATGGTGTCAAGTAAGGCTGTTTATCTGAGATCTTTCCGTTTTCTTAAGATAGGTGTTTATTGCTATAAACTACTCTGTTAGAAGTGCTTTTCCTGCATCCTGTAAGTTTTGGTATGTTATGTTTCCGTTTTCCTTTGTTTCAAGATAATTTTTTGGTTCCCCTTTTGATTTCTTCTTGACTGGTTGTTAGGGAGTGTGTTCTGTAATTTCCACATATCTGTGAATTTTCCAGCTTTCTTCCTGTTACTGATTTCTAGAATGTTATATTTGCTTGAGAAGAATGTGTATTCTGCTTCTGTTGAATGGAATGTTATGTATATGTCTGTTCGATCCATTTGGTCTAAAGTATAATTCAGTTCCAATGTTTCCATATTGATTTTCTGACTGGATTATTTATGCATTGTTGACAATGAGGTATTGAATGCCCCTACAAACATTGTGTTTTTGTCTGTTTCTCCCTTGAGATCTGTTAATATTTGCTTAATATATTTCGGTGCCCCAATGTTGGGTGCTTAAATATTTATGATTGTTATATCTTCTCAATAAATTGACTCATTTATCATTATATAATGACCTTTTCTCTCTTGTTCCAGTTTTTGGCTTAAACTCTATTTTGTCTGATGTAAGTATAGCTACCCCTGCTCTCTTTTGGTTTCTACTTGCATAGAATATCTTTTTCCATCCTTTTAATTTTGAGTCTGTGTGTGTCCTTAAAGCTGCAATGAACCTCTTGTAGGCTTATCTGGTTGCATCTTGTAGGCTCATATAGTTCTGTCTTGTTTTTTCATCCGTTCAGCCTTTTGATTGGAGAATTTAATACAGTTACATTTAGAGTAATTATTTATAGGTAAAGGACATACCAATGCCATCTTATTGTTTTCTGGCTGTTTTGTACTTTTCTTGTTCCTTTCTTCATCTCTTGTGGCCTTCCTTTGTAAATTGATGATTTTCCATGATAATATGCTTTGATTCCTTTCTCTTTATCTTTTGTGAATCTACTGTAGATTTTTGCTTTGTGGTTACTATGAGGCTTACATAAAACATCTTGTAGATATAACAGTGTGTTTTACACTAATTACTTAACTTTGATCACATCCAAAAACTGCCCTTTGATTTCCTCCCCTTTGCTTTTCTTTCTTTTTTTTTTCTTGCTGGGAAAGATTCACCCTGAGCTAACATCTGTTGCTAATGGTCCTCTCTTTCTTTTTTTCCCTTCCCCAAAGCCCCAGTACGTAGTTGTATAGTCTAGTTATAAGTCCTTCTGGTTCTTCCATGTGAGCCGCTGACACAGCATGGCCACTGACAGATGAGTGGTGTGGTTCCACGCGCAGGAACTGAACCTAGGCTGCTGAAGTGGAGTGTGGGGAACTTCAACCACTAGGCTCTCAGTGCTGGCTCACCCCTTTTCTGTTTTTGATGTCTAAATTTACCTCTTTTTTATATTGTATATTCATTAAAAAATATTATAGCCAGTTCTTTTTAATACTTTGTCCTTTAACGTTTATACTAGAGTTAAGTGTAACCCATCATCATATTATAGTATTAGAATATTCTGATTTTTGACTATATGCTTACCTTTACCAGTGTGTTGTATGTTTTCGTGTTACTAATTAGCATCCTTTCATTTCAACTTGAACTCTCAGCATTTCTTACAAGGCAGGTTTAGTGGTGGTGAACTCTCTCAGCTTTTGTTGTCTGGGAAAGTTTTTCTCTCTCCTTCATTTCTAAAGGATAACTTTGCCAGGTAGAGTATTCTTGATTGGCAGTTTTTTCCTTTCAGCACTTGGAGTATATCATTCTACTCTCTCCTTGCCTGCTGAGAAATTCACTGGTAGTCTTTCCTGGTAACTTGCAAGCTTCTTTTCTCTTGCGGCTTTTAAGATTCTTTATCTTTGATTTCTGAACAGTTTTATTATAATGTGTCTTAGGGATGATCTCTTTAAGTTGATTTGTTTGGTGACCTATGAGCTTCATGAACTTGGCTGTCTAAATCTCTCCCCAGATTGGGAGAATTTTAGCCATTATATCTTTAAATAAGCTTTCTGCCCCCTTTTCCATCTGTCTCCCTCTGAAACTCCAATAATGTACAAATTATCCGGATACCATTTCTTTCTTTTATTCTTTTTTTGTTCTCCTCTGACTAATTTCAAAGTTTATGTCTTCTCACAGATTTTTTTCCTTTTCTTGATCCATTCTGATGTTAATGCTGTTTTATTTTTCATTTCAGTTGCAGAATTTCTGTTTGATTCTTTTCCATGATTTCTCTCTCTCTGTTAAACTTCTGTTTTTGTTTGTATATTGTTTTCATGATTTTGCTGAATTTTATTTCTGTGTTTTCTTGTAGCTCCTTGAGTTTCCCTAAAACAGCCTTTTTGAACTCTTTGTTGGGTAAATTGCTGATCTCCGTGTCTTTGGGATCAGTTATTGGAAGTTTGTTGTGATCCTTTTTGATGATATACTTTGTTGATTTTTATCTTCCTTACAGTTTTGCATTGGTTTCTTTGCATTTAAGGTAGCAGTCCCTTCTTGCAGTCTTTACTGACTGCCTTTGTGAGAGAAGTACCTTCCCTCAGACCTGCTAGGAATTCTGAGGCTTTCTCAGACTGTCTATGGATGCACCTGCTGCAGGCTTGTTGTTTCTTCTTGTACAGAGGTCTGAAGGCTGTATAACTTCCTTGATTCTACAACACTCTGGCCTGGGTGCTGATAGCCCTCCTTTTCTTTTCCCCAATGTGGCTCTAAAGCTGAAGTTTCTTGTCTCTCTCTGGTCTGCAGATTTGGGCTGGCTTTCTGTGTGTGCTCACTAGCCATCTGGCAAAGCTTACTGTTGCTGCCACTGTTGGGCGCATGTATTGGGAGCTGGCCACAGGGTGGGCGAGTGTGCGGGTGAGGCACACAGAACACTAGGGGTGCCAGGTGCCATTTGGAGAGATGTGTGGATGAGCTCTCCTGGGTGGCTCACAAATGGGCTTCTTGATGCAGTGAGTAGGATCTGCCTCCCTGAAATGCCCTCTGAGAGCGCTGTCTGCTGCCCTCGCAGCTCTTCCCATCCCCAGTCACGCAGCTCACAGTTCAGTATTCTGCATGGGGCCAGAGAAGTGAGACTCTTTGGCAGCAGCCCACATAGCGGGGGAACTCGAGTGCCCCCTCACTTGCTCTTACTTCTCGCTGTGGGAGAAATCCTGGGACCAAAAGATCTCTCTTGCCCTGAGCTGTGCTGTCTTGGGGGAAGGATGATGCAGGGCAAGTCAGACTTCCTCTTACCTTCTCCAGTGTGTCCAGACTCGTACTTTTTTGCTCCATCAGTGTCCTGGAACTTCTCTGCTGGAAACCTAGACTTCCGCAAAGGCTCTCCCGTCCCTGGGTGATTTCTCAAGACAGTTTTTCCCAGGGGTTCCCGGGCTGTGGCTGAGAGGGGCTGGACCCAGTTCTGGGCCAGGGCAGGGTCCAGAGCCAGGGTTGAAGTCTGTATGCCTGTTTCCTGATGCACAGGTGAGTGCCACTTCTCCTGGGTCACTTGTCATGCAGTGCTGGGTCCCAAAGCTCCCACAAAGGCACTTTTGTCCGTAGATGGATGCCAGATTGTTGTTGTGGGAGGGGACACCAATGAGGGACATTTTATCCAGCCATGATGCTGATATCATCCCTATTGTGGTGTTAAATCTCCTTGTTTTCAGGTATATCAAGTCAGGTTTGGAGGTGAAGCTGGTCATGAGAAATACTCAGTTTAAACTGAAAATGCTTCCATTATTGTATTGCAGCCTTCTGCTCAGTTACTTACGTTTTATGGTATTTTAAATAAAGTAATATTGATACAGGCACCTGGTGATTTTTTTCACATTTCATAAACAGCAAAAGTAGTATTCTGTGGAAAAGAATAGGTGAAATAAAAGAAAAAAGGGGCTACTTTGGGAATACCAAAGATTTGAGGAAATTAATGGAATTTTCTCATATTTCACATTTGGAAAATGTTTCATTTTCTCTCATTGTATTGACAAAAAAGTACCTGTTGCCTTTTTTATCATGGATGATTACTATATTGAAAATATTTGCTAGGGTGCCAGCCCAGTGGTATAGTGGTTAAATTCACGTGCTTCACTTCAGCAGCCCTGGATTTGCAGGTTTGGATGCCGGGTGTGGACCTCGTATGGCTCCTTCAGCCACAATGTGGCAGGATCCCACATAAAATAGAGGAAGGTTGCCACAGATGTTAGCTCAACGACAATCTTCCTCAAGCAAAAGGAGGAAGATTGGCAACAGATGTTAGCTCAGGGCCAGTCTTCCTCAGACACACACACACACACACACACACACACACACACACATACACACACACACAAATTGCTTGAAAAATGTTGAATACAGTGGAAAAATTGGGAAAAGGGTGTTTTTACATGTTGTCTTTTATGTGTTGACATCTTGATTTTGCTGAAGAATCAAATGGGAGCGGCACAGACTTCACTCCTCAGTAGTTTCTTAGACTTGGCCACCTTCTGCATCTTTACTGATAGAGGCCCTTCCCGTGTAAACAGACCCTAGTGTTTGTATTTATGCCACTTAGTTTCCCAGCTGTTTGAGTAGACACATACTCTCAAGAGAAGGATGTTGTGAGATTCCCAGTGGTCCTAAGAATCTAATGATTAATAAGATTTTTTAAGTTGCAGAAGCTGTACCCCCATACAAAAAAGCCCGAGGAAATAGATTTCTTTGAAAAGGAGGAAGGAGTACATTTTTTTTTTTTAAAAGGAAGAATGAGTGCATTTTTTTTAAAAAAAAGGAGCAATGAGTGCATTTGGCAAATGTTATTATGTTTATAAATATGTGTACTTTTTGTTATAAATCTGAAGCTGTGATATCTTCTATGGCCGATATTTGAATGAAGTAATTATTTCTAAAACTCAGCAGTACAGTTAAAGTAGAACTTTTAAACTGAACAGAATATACTCTAATAAGTGTATATTTATCTCTTTCGAAGCCAGTAAGATAATGGTACTTAGGAAAAGTTCTGACTTTCACAGGCAAACATTTTGCACTAGGCATATTAACTCTGAGTCTTTATTAATCCCAGTTGTCATTTGTGAGTGGCTCATTTATAAGACTTTGCCTGTAATTAATGTTTTTAAGTTATTTGAATTAACATTTTTGCTGATCATTTGATAGAAATTCTCGCATGCAATTTTTAAGCTTGGCTCTTTGATAATTGGGTTGCATTCTGTTATTTGGTCTGGTGAACTATTTACAAGTTGTAAAATGAAAGGTACATAGTCAAAACACCTCCTTTCCACTCCTGACTTTCACTCAGGTGCCATTTCCAGGGAAAACCAATCTTAGTTACTTCTTATTGTCACTTAGAGTTATAATGTGGGTTTTGTTTAGTTGGGGGAATGGTTTTCAAAGCTCAAAGTATATTAAAATTGAGTTTTTATGAACTTCTCTGAAATAGTTAATGTGGAAGGAACAGAATTAACATGGTAGGAATTTTGGGAATGTAAACTTTACAAGTTTAAACAATGATACAGAGAAATGGCAGAAATCAACCTAGAAGCCCTTTCTGCCTGTGCTGTGTTAAAGTCCATCAGCTAAGTCTGTGCCGTCAGCTGCTACTGTGGCTAGATCTGGGTGGAATCTTGAGTAGCTGCTGATGACTGATGTTAGTTACCCAATTGAATTACTTTTCTGTTTGTGCTATCTTAAAAGGTTATGTATAAAAAATCCTGCTGTTTTCAGAAAATATCAATTGGGAGATGTTTAACAAGAATATTTTAAGGAATTCTTTTACATCTTGAGTAGTAATATAGTTTTTCCTTTGAAAACTTAGTCTTGGGTCTGTGGTTGATATCTGGAGGAAGTACCTCTGTTGACAGTCAGGGAAAAGTTTCCATCTCAGATATATTTGCCATTTTGTGGTCCTGGCAATTCCCTGCCAAGAAAACTCTTTTGTTCTGGAGAAGGAAAAAAGATTGAGCTCAGTATTTTGTAGAGCAAGTTTTGAGCACTGTTTTCCCACCAACCTTGTTTTGTTTTCTATAGGTATAATTTCTTTTTTAGTGACATGGACTTTTAAATTTAGAATTGAGTATAAATATTTCGTCTCAGGCTATCTGCCCAGGAGCACTAATAATTTATGGCAGTCTGTAGTTGTGCTGCCCATTAGGATAGCCTCAGCCGCATGTGGCTTTTAAAATGGAAATTAATTAATTTCAAGTGTTTAGTAGCTACATGTGGTTAGTGGCTACTGCATTGGACAGCAAGGACAGACTGTCTCTGTCATCGCAGAAAGGGCTGTTGTATAATTTTGGCTGTAGTATATGTAATTCAGGTTTGGTATCCTGGGCTGCTTAAAATTGCCCCCAACCCTCACCCCTAAACCATTTCCTAATTTGTAAGGTTTTGCAGTTTTATAAAAACTCAGTAATTTAACTCATTAACCCGGTAGGATATTAACTATGTTTCTTTTGATATTTTTTAAAGAAATTTCTTTAGTGACCATATTTCTGTTGATTTTTTTTTGTTAGAACATGTATGTATGAAAAATATACTTTGTTCATTGTCTCATGAAGGACAAAAGTGTGCTGTTTGTGGCCCCTTGTGTTTCAGGAAGCGAGAAGCTATTATGAGCAGACTGGAGTTGGTCCGCTGCCTGTCGTTCTGTTCAATGGAATGCCCTTGGAAAAGGAACAGCTAGATCCTGATGAACTGGAAACCATCACAATGCACAAAATCCTGGAGACCACAACCTTCTTCCAAAGAGCAGTGTACTTGGTGAGTGGTATTTCAAGGCTGATTTTGAAAGAGAATGGTTTGCTTACCTTTTTGTAGTCTCTGTAGTACGCAATAAAATTCTTTAAGTATCATTGTTTTCTATATGCCACTCATAATTGGTTTCCAGACTCCCAGCAAGTTCTGCTGTAATGCAAGTATTTATGAGACTTTCTGTACATGGGTGTTGAAATAGCTAATTGGTTTAAAAATTTTACCCCAAAAATTCTTAAGAACTTAGCAATTATAAGAGATATTTTTTCTACCTGTAAGGAATTCTGACTTTGGAAAGATTCATATATTTTCTATACATAGTTATTCTTGAGATGTAACTCACATGTCTAAAACTTAACCTTTTAAAGTGGAGTATTCAGTGGTTTTTAGTATGTACACAGAGTTATGCAGCTGTCACCTCTAATTTCAGAACGTTGTCATCACCCCCCCACATTACACCCGCTGCCCAGTAGCAGGCACTCCTCATTTTCCCATACCCTGCCCCTTGGCAAGCACAAATCTGTTTTCTGTCTCTATGGATTTGCCTGTTTGGGGCATTTTGTATAAATGGATTCATACGATATGTGGTCTTTTGTGATTGACTTCTTTCACTTAGCCTAGTGTTTTCAAGGTTTAACCTTGTTGGAGCATGTGTCAGTATTCCTTTTTATGGCCAAATGATAGTCCCTCGAATGGGTATATACCACATTTTGTTTATCCGTTCATCAGTTGATGCATCTTAGGGTTTTCCTACTTTTTGGCTGCTATGAATAATGCTGCTATAAACAATCATATTCAAGCTTTTGTGTAGATATGTGGTCTCAGTTGTCTTGGATATATAACTAGCAGTGGAATTGCCTCTAGAATTATGTAGTAATTCTGTTTTTAACAGTTTGAGGAACTGCCAGATTGTCTTCCAAAGCAGCTGCACTGTTGAACATTTCTACCAGCAATGTATACAGGTTCCACTTTCTCCACATTCTAGCCAGTGATTGGTATTATCTGTCTCTTTGATTATAGCCTGGTGGGTGTGAAGGGGTATCTCATTGTGATTTTGATTTGCATTACTCAAACATGAATGATGTTGATCATTGTTTCCTCTGCTTATTAACCATTTATATTTTCTTTGGAGAAATATCTATTCAAATTATTTGCCCATGTTTAATTGGGTTACTTGTTTTGTTGTTGAGTTGTAAGAGTTCTAGATACTAATCCCTTATTATATGTATGATTCTCAAATATTTTCTCTCATTTTATGCTTTGTCTTTTCACTTTCTAGTGGTGTCCTTTAAAGCACAAATGTTTTTAATTTTGATTGAGTCCAATTTACTTTTCTTCCTTTGTTGCTTGTGCTATTTGTGTCATTTAAGTAAGAAATGTGCTTAATCCTAGGTCATGAAGATTTATACTTACGTTTTCTTCTGAGTATTTTATAGTTTTTCTCTTAATGTTTAGTTCTTTGATCCATTTTCAGTTAATTTTTGTATGTGGTGTGAGGTAGGAGTCTGCCTTTTTTTCCGTATCCAATTTGACATCCAACTGCCTGTCTTTTGGGATATTCATTTGTCCCAGCACCACTCATTGAAAAGAATACTCTTTTCCCATTAAATTGTCATGGCACTTTTGTCAGAAATAAATTGCCCATTAATGTGTAGGTTTATTTTTGGATTGTCTGTTGTTTTCCATCTTTTCTTATGTAAGTACCTCACAGTCTTGATTACTGCTGTAATCGAATGTGAGTTTTCCAACTTTGGGTTTTTCTCTTTTATTTGTTTTTTTTTTTTAAGATTGTTTGGCTCTTCTGTGTCCCTTTCACTTCTACATGAATCTTAAGATTAGCTTGTCAGTTTCTGCAAACAAAAGGGCCATTGGGATTTTGATAGGAATTGCATTGAATCTGTAGATCAACTTGGGGAGTATTGACATCTTAACAGTATTGAATCTCAATTGAATTCTCAATTTAAAAAAATAGCTCTGTAGTATTCCGTTAGTATAAGAGAAATTTTGCCCTACTTGGCACATTTGGCAATGTCTGGACGCATTTTGAGAGGGGATCGCTCTTGGCATCTGGTGGGTAGGAGTCAGGGATGCTGCTAAACATCTTACAATGCACAGGACAGTCCCTCCCCTTCAAAAGAATTATCTGGTCCAAAATATAAGTAGTGCTGAGATTAAAAAACTGCATTAAAAGGATGTACCCTCATTACATTTCTTAGATATGTAAATTAAGTTTTTCCATCAAATTTGGGTACTTTTCAGTCATTATTTCTTCTAATAGTCTTTCTGCCTGTAATGACTTCTAACACGAAACTATTCAGAGTTAGGCCAAATTTGACAGGTTAAGGACATAGTCCTCCACAAGATTGCCTTCACTTCAGACACCAGTCACAAGTTCAGGGGTGCCCAGGCCACCTTCCTTTATGATCATCAATTGGCTGCAAATGCAGGGGTTCCCAATAACCCTCTCAATTTTGATAATTTGCCAGAATGGCTTATAGAACTCAGGACAGTGCTGTCCTTACAATCAGTGTTATTATAGTAAAAGAATACATATCAGAACCAGCCAAAGGGTGAGATGCACAGGCAAAGGTTTAAGAAGGTTCCAAATGTAAAGATTCTATGACTTCTTCTCATGAAGCCAGGATACGTTACTCTCCTGGCCCACTGACAGGTGATAAATGTCAGATGCTGTCAACCAGGGAAGCTCAGTCAAGTTTTGGTGTCCAGAGTTTTTATTGGGGCTTCGTTATATAGACGTGATTGATTGAAGCACTGCTCATGTGATCAGTCTCCAGTCTCCCTACTGTTTCTAGAGGTTGGACTGATAGCATGCTGCTCAAAACCCCAGCCCTCTAATCATGTGGTTGGTCTTTCTGCCTTAGGCAGCCTCCGTTCTGAGTTGTCTTATTAATGTAAACTATGTAAGGGCCCACCGTGAGTCATCTCATTAGTATAAACTATGAAGTGTGGTCTGAGGAGCCCTTGATAAATAACAAAGACATCACTGCTATCACTCAGGAAATTCCAGGATTAAGAGGTTACCTCTCAGGAACCAGAAATCCAGCCAGATTCTTTGTCACACACTGTCTCTTTCTTTCTCTCCTCTCTGGATATATGTATATATTGATACTGTATAATGTTCCACAGGTCTCTTTTTTTCTGTTCCTTAGACTGGATAATCTCGATTGATGTATCTTCAAGTTCACTGATTCTTTTTACTGCCAGCCAAAATCTGCTGTTAACCCCTTCTAGTTAATATTTCATTTCAATTATTGTACTTTTTAACTCTAGTTTTTCTATTTGGTTCTTTTCCATAGTTTTTTCCTCTTTATTGAAATTGTCTATTCGGTGACACATAGGTCTCAAACCCCTCAAAGGGTTTCTTTTAGTTTTTTGAATATATTTAAGTATCTGATTTAAAATCTCTTGTCTAGTAAGTCCAATGCTTGGGCTGTCTCAGGAACAGTATGTACTAACTGCTTTTTTTCCCAAGTGTGGCTGTACTTTTTTGTTTGTTTCGCATGCCTTTGAAGTTTTTGTTGCTAACGCCATGTTAGTCACTACAATGTGGCACTCTAGACCTCAGAGGCTGTGCCCTACCAGCGTTTGTTGTGCAGATGTTGTTTGTTTACTGACTCTCCTGTACTGATTCTTTAGTCTGTGTTTTTTGTCATGTGTAGCCTCTTGAGTCTCTGCTTGTTAGCTTATTGGTCAGCTAATGACAAAACAGAGATTTTCTTAAATTCATGAATCCAAAAAAGTCTCCCAGTTTTCCCTGAGGATGTCTGTTTACATGCTGGGGCACATCTGTAACACTCAACCAGGCTCTTTACAGCTCTGCCTTAGCCTCCTGTTCTTGCTTGCACTGAGTGTCAGCGTTAGTCAGAGGTGAGAGCTTCGGGCCTTCAAAGATGTTTGCTGGGCCTGCACACCCCCCTGGGCACCATGCATAGGACCTTTTAGATTCCGAGGAGTATGTGAGAGCTCTTCAAAACCCCTATGGACATCTCATTCCCCAGCTTTTTCTTTTATATTTTGGGCCAGCTTCATGTTAACCCGACTGTTATCACCACTTCATGCAACTGAGACACTAATCAATTGCCCCGATTGCTTTTGATGACCACCCCCAGGAAAGGCTCTCCACCCACAGTGAGTGAGGTCTGGTTCATCTCAGTGGAGAGAGTGCCTGGGAACTTTCCTCGGCTGCTGCTTCCCACCTTGATTGCAGGGCTGTTGGTTTTCAAGGCTCCTGCGTAGCTGAGGAGAGGGTGGAGAGTAATAGGGCAAGTGAAAATTATTAAAAGTTGAAAAATCACGAAGGTTACTTTTCCTACCAAGGTTCAGCCTTTTCCTGAATAAAAGTCCCTTGGAATTTTGCCAGCCTTTGGTTAATTTCTGGAGTTTTGAAAGTTTGACATTTTTTTCTAGTGTTCTTCATGTTCTTTTGGAAGAAAGGCTTTTTAGAAATCTGTCATTTCTGTTGAATGTCACTCTCAAATACTATTTTAATTATCAAATAATGTTGATACAGTATTAACTCTAAGCAGAAATATATGCTTAAGAAAAATTTCATTGAAGTAAAATATATAAAGCATAAAATTTTACCATTTTGACCATTTTTAAATGCACAATCTGCGACATTAGGTACACTCACAGTATTGTACAACCGTTACCACTGTCCGTCTGCAGAACATTTTCCTCATCCCAAACAGCACCCGTCTACCCATTAAACCACAACTCCTCAGTGCCTTCTCCCAGCCACTGATAACCACTGTTCTACTTTCTGTCTGTGAGTTTGCCCATTCTAGGTACGTCATGTACGTGGCATCATACAGTGTTTGTCATTTTTGTGTCTTGCTTATTTTAAGGTTCATACATATTATAGCATATATTAGAATGTCCTTCCTGTTAAGATTGAATGATGTGTATATACCACATTTTGTTTATTTGTTCATGTGTTGATGAGCACTTGGGTTGTTTCCACCTTTTGGCTATTGTGGATAATGCTGCTGTGAACATTGGTTTACAAATATCTGCTCAAGTGCCTGCTTTCAGTTCTTTTGGGTATATACCTAGAAGTGGAATTGCTGGATCATATGGTAATCCTATGTTTAACATTTTGAGGAACTACTAGAGTGTTTTCCATAGCACCTGTGTCATTTTACATTCCCACCAGCACATGTTCAAAAATTACAATTTCTCCACATCCTCACCAACATCTGTTAGTTTCTAATATTTTGATTATAGCTCTTCTAGTTGGTGTGAAGCGGTGTCCCATTGTGGTTTTTATTTGCATTTCCCTAAGAACTAATGAGACTGAGCGTCTTTTCATGTGCTTAATGACCATTTGTATATCTTCTTTGGAGAAGTGTCTGTTCAAGTACTTTGCCCATTTTTGAATTGAGTTGGTTTTTTTGTTGTGAAGTGTAGAAATTCTTTTTATATTTTGAATATTTATCCCTTATTAGACATATGATTTGCAAACATTTTCATCCCTGCTGTTGGTTTTCTTTTCACTTTCTTGAGGGTGTCCTTTGATGCACAAAAGTTTTCAGTTTTGATGAAGTCCAACTTAACTATTTTTTCGCCTGTGATTTTGGTGTCATATTGAAGAAATCATTGTCAAATCCAATGTCTTGAAGATTTTCCTTAGTGTTTTCTTCTAAGAATTTAATAGTGTTAGCTCTTAAGTTTATGTCTTTGATCTATTTGGCATGAATTTTTGTGTGGGGTGTGAGGTCAGGGTCCTACTTCATTGTTTTGCATGTGGATATCCAGTTTTCCCAGCACCATTTGTTGAAAAGATCAGAAGTATGTTTTTAGAAGAAGTTATTTATTGTGCTCATTGTCAGTGCATTCATACAAAAAAATGGTGTTGGCCAAATTCCATTTCCTGTGCCCCCATGAATAAGGATAGGTCCTAGTACTTTTGTTAGGGAATTTCTTCTTCATGGAACTGCTGCAATGAAACATGAAAACAGAGTTTTTATTTGAATGAGTTTGGCTTGTTTTCCAAAGGTAAAAATAGTCTAGAAGGAATGGTAATTATTATTTCTTTGTTTAGTGAAAAAATAAAAGATAATTCAAACAATTTGGCTTTCCAACTCCATTGAAAACATTTCTTCTTCAACATTTTTGGATGTAAAAAAAGTTTTTGTTTTTCAAATACTAACTTATCTGTTGTTTAAAAGAATAATCATTTTCAAATATTATTCCTTCTTTGAATGCTAGTTTTCTCTACTTCCCTTTGTGTTGCTAGTGAGAAGTTTGGTTTGATCTAGATAAGAAAGTTTTTATTTTAAATATTATGACAAAAGTAATATTTGCTCCTGTACATATTCAGAAAATACTAAATTTGGGGAATATTAAAATATATAAAGTAAAAAGGAAAGTTCTTCCCTTTGTCTCAATCCCTAGAGAAATATTTCTCTGTGTCTCCTTGTATACTGATTTGTGTGTACTTATATGTGCATTTTTAAACTTACCTTTCTAATTGAATATATCTTAGCTTTGCATTTCTCAACATATAACTCTATCTCAACACTTTTAGATTGCCGTATGGTATTCTATTTTAAAGAGTGAACAATTGGGGCTGGCCCTGTGGCTGAGTGGTTAAGTTTGCATGCTCCTTTTCGGTGGCCCAGGGCTTCACCGGATCAGATCTTGGGCACAGACCTAGTACTGCTTGTCAGGCCATGCTGAGGTGGCGTTCCATATAGCAACAACCAGAGGCACTCACAATTAGAATATACAACTATGTACTGGGGGGCTTTGGGGAGAAGAAGAAAGAAAGAAAGACAAAAGAGAGAGAAGAAGATTGGCAACAGATGTTAGCTCAGATGCCAGTCTTTAAAAAAAAAAAGAATGAGCAATGACTTAATCCTGTCATGTTGGACATTGCTTGTAGATTTTCTCTCTTATAAATAGTGCTCAGTGAATATTCTAATATGTATATCTTTGTACTTTTTTTCCTGAGAAATACAAGTTATTGAAATTGTGTCCAAGAGTAATGTACATTTGAAATTTTGAACTGAATTCATTATAAATTTCATATAAAGATATGATATGCAGATGATGTGAAATTGAAAATGTGTATAAAGGTGTAAATGGAGAGAAACTTTCGCCCATTCACTCCTGTTCCCCTGTCACTCTTCTTTGCTTTCTGGAAACGATGACTCTGTGTATGTGTGTGTGTGTGTGTGTGTGTGTGTGTCTGTCTGTGTGCATGTAGATGAGCTGCGTCAAAAGACATGTACATTTAAAATTTTGACAGATGTTGCTAAATTGCCCTCCTTGAGCTAGTTCAGCTTTTGACTGGGGCCAGTTCAGATTTGTGACAGAGACCAAGTTGTGTGCGTGGGCTTACACCTGCACTGAGTGGTCAATTTCTCTAAGTCTTCTGAGGTGGTCGGCTCATATGCTCATGATTAGCTTATAGTCTGAGAATTTGCATGTGAGTTCTCTCTCTTGAGGTAAGTAGCCACAGTCGATGTCTAACTGGAAGTTTTTAGACTTGACTGTGTATATTTGATTCACATCTATCCCTCCTGAAAATCGCTTTATAATATGGCTTTGTATGAAATATTTTAAGTGTGAAAATCTTGAAAGTTTCCATATTTACACTTGGCTCTGAGATCACCTTTATGAAGTACGAGTATTTCTATGATATGAGAGGTATAAAAGAGAAGAATAAACGGTAAGTGATTTCCCCTCCCACTAACAACTGAGACTGGGAAATGTAGGGTTACTTAGATGCCTGAGATTGAAAAAAGCTTTGGATGGATTTTTTTTTTCCCAAGATTTTATTTTTCCTTTTTCTTCCCAAAGCCCCCCAGTACATAGTTGTATATTTTAGTTGTGGGTCCTTCTAGTTGTGGCATGTGGGACACCAGCGAAACCCTGGGCCACCGAAGCGGAGCTCATGAACTTAACCACTCGGCCACGGGGCCGGCCCCACAGGTGGATTTTATTACAAAGTGTATTAACTGTTTGAGAGAAGGCATTTCGCTTTCTTCTTTAGAGAGAAGCTCCCTTTGAGCGGATCTCAGAATGGATTTCTGCCTCTGTTAACTCTTAACTAATTTGTAGAGCTTACTTATTTCTGGGAAAGCACGGTGGTGTGCATTTCATATTTACTTCTCATAAGCTCTGTGACTTTGGGTAAGTTAACCTTTCTCTGTGACAGCTTCCTCATCTTTAAAATGGATGTCGGTAATGTCTGCCTCACATTGTTGAAAGAGTCAGAGATACTGTACATAACATGCCAAGCTGTGCTTGGCAATGACGGGGACCTATGACATGCTGGTAACTTGTGTGTTTATCTATTACCAGTACATAAGAAGATATTATAAAGTTAATGATTTTTTAGTTCCTAATAAATTATTAGTAATCAGATTTGTTTAACACTCATCCTGCCCCGACCCTGTGTCTTATCTCCTGCAGGGTGAACTGTCGCACGATCAGGATGTGGTAGAGTACATCATGAATCAGCCAAATGTCGTTCCACGAATCAATTCGAGGATTCTCACGGCCGAGCGACAGTACCTGGATTTAACAGCAACCAGTAAGGAGCATTTCCGGAGCAACTTTGGGCTTTTTTTGATTTGTTCTTCAGAATCTTTGCATTTACTGAATTGTAGTGTTCAGAAGATAACCCACGATTGTGACACAATTTTATGTTTAAACTCATTGCACCTAAAGTTCATAATATGACCTCCTAAATTCACAGGGGTTTCCTCCAAAAGGAGAGAAATTCTTCCTGGAAAATCCTTTTTAAAAACTTTGAAAAATATTCAGTGCCTTTTAAATGCCAACTGAACAGGCATTAGATAATAAGAATAGACCTGTATTCTTGACTTTCTTACAGTCATAAAACTCTTAAGCAGCTGTCTTTTTGTCATCCTCCTTCTGGAATCAGCAGTAATGTCGACAAATATCTCAGAGTTTTACACTTGAGAACATAAGAATGCCTTTTAAAAAAAAAAGTTTCATTGAGAAATAGTGTACATACCATAAAACTCCACCTTGTAAAGTGTACAATTTTTAGTGTATTGTCAAAGTTATGCAATCATCGCTACTATCTAGTTTAGAACATTATCATCACCCCAAAAAGAAGTGATGTACCTGTTAGTAGTCACTCTCTATTTCCCACTTCTGTCCTCTAGCAAGCGCTAATCTGGTTTCTGTTTCTATGGATTTTTCTATTCTGGATATTTCATTTAATTGGAAATTCTTTGTAACTGGCTTCTTTCATTTAGTATGATATTTTTAAGGTTCATCCATATTGTAGCCTCTCTCAGTGCCTCATTCCTTTTTATGGCTGATTAATATTCCATTGTATAAGTAGTAAACACTTTGCTTGTCGATTATACCTTTTAAGAGGCAGCTGTGTTAAGCCCAGGTGTAATTTGCTCCTTTTGCCTTCCCTTGAGACTCCGAAGGCCACTTTAGCTAACAGCTGGAAATAAGATGGAGCTGTCATCAAGCGCCCAGGGAAGGTCAATGGGGAGGGAAAGACATGCAATGGTGAAGTCAAAACCGTGTATATATTTGTTATTGTAGTTGAACATAATGAATCTATAGATCTATTTATGGTTGTTCCTTTATGGCACCTATCTCTAATCTACTCAAGACTGAATTCCTTTTCTTTTAGGCAGAGGAGAATGTACATATATGCTTGCATTTGAGAGAGAAAGTAGTCAGAAAGTGAGCTAAATTGTTTATTCACAGCTAGGTTTTAGCTTCTTAGCAGAAGTTTTAGTAGAGCAGGGCAAGTCTTTGTCCTGAGTTTTTATCGCTTGCATCATTTTAAATTAAACTATAAAGAGTTATCTTTGGAGTACTCATGAGTAAGGAGCATAAAAATAGTTCGTGTTTCTGGCTGTGTTTCTTCGCTGCGTGTTGTCGTCATCAGCTCTGAAGCAGTGCTAGTCCACGGCGGCAAAGGTGCAGTCTGCTTGGTGAGCAGTTGGAGCTGTCAGTGAAGGAGCAGCTGTCATCCTCCTGACCCAGTGGTCAAAGCTCTGTCATCTTCGCTGCTCTTGGCCTTTGCTGTCCTGTGGCCTTTTTAGAAGGACACTTCGTGCTTTCTCCCATCCCGTACATGATGTCGTGGCGATGTCTGTCTTGTTTACCATTGCTCTCCTTCACTGGAATATTGACTGAAAGGACAGTAGGCCCTCAGTGTGCTGTGTTGTATGAAAGGATAGGTGGATGAGTGGGTGGACAGGTGAATAGGCGGGAGGGTGGGCAAGCAGGCTGTGCTTGGAGGACAGTGAGAGAAGAATGGCATTTGTATTGGGGTGTAATAATGCATAAGATTGGCGAGATTGCTGGAGATACAAGGTTTATGATACCAGGCTGGAGACCGTTTTGTAGGGAGGAAGAAATTACTGGGTAGTTTAGAGCAGAGGAGTGCCTTGATGACGCTGGAGTTGTAACAAGAATGATCTGAGGGGGAAATGATTAATAAGAGCATTGCCCGTGGGCACTAATTGGAGAACATGATTCTGGAAATGACCTTTTGTTTTTGTTAAGGTTAAAAATGTATTGTTTTGGGGCTGGCCCCGTGGCCGAGTGGTTAAGTTCGCACGCTCTGCTGCAGGCGGCCCAGTGTTTCGTTGGTTCGAATCCTGGGCGCGGACATGGCACTGCTCATCGAACCACGCTGAGGCAGCGTCCCACATGCCACAACTAGAAGGACCCACAATGAAGAATATACAACTATGTACCAGGGGCTTTGGGGAGAAAAAAAAAAGGAAAAAAATAAAATCTTTAAAAAAAAATGTTTTGTTAGACATGAAAAAATTAAAATAGAGTTTTCTTATATTTTCTCTCCCACTTATCCCTCCCCCAATAGGATAGGGAACAGCTTACTATGGTGGGTGAACTAAGGAAGGGAGAAATGGAGTTGGGGTTCTCTTTGAGAGCTCATTCTCCAGTTGTGAAGTGACTGGAGTGGGGATAGAATAAATTTAAACCATTAAACTGACATGTACATATATGAGAGTTATGTGAGCCATGTCCATTTTTTATTAACTTTGTGTCTTAAAATGTGATTAATGGGGTAGGGGTTATGCTGTGAACTTGTTCAACAAACATGAAACTCATGCATTTATTCACTCATGCATTTTTGTAAATCTTGTATTATGGTCAAATCAGATTATCAGTTGAATCTTAATATTAGATTGAATTTAGGCATGTTAATTATAAAACTGTTTCTTTTTTTTTCAGATAATTTTTTTGTGGATGATTATGCTAGGTTTACTGTCTTGGATTCTCAAGGAAAGACTGCTGCTATAGCCAATAGTATGAACTATCTGACAAAGAAAGGTAATCCATTTTAGGCTTATTTCGGATTCAGCAATTTTGTTTTTAGTATTTGCAAAAATAATTCAATCTTTAGTGTCTGTTGGGAAAGATTCCATCATTTCCTTTATTAATTATTTCTTATAATGATTTGAATCGAGAAAACACTGGTTTAAAATTTAATTCTTGATATATTTTTGAAAATTCAAATGTTATCTTTATATTTTATATTAAATATTAAAATCAACAGAAAAAAATTGTCATGGTTCAAAATGGAAAAACATTTATGATGTAAAAATGGGTTAATGGATTGAAAATTGATTTGATTTGCCTCTTCAGTGACAACATTGGGTTAATTTTTTTTTAGGGTTTATAAGATAAACTTGGTTCTAGGAATCCTCTAAGTTTTTAAACTGAATTTTATGTAGAGTTATTTATTTAAGTTAAAGTTGTGTGAAATGATATCCTTTTAATGGCAGACAGAAGCTTTTCCCCTCTGGTCACATAGTAAGTGTGTCAAAGCACTGAGTGTCATTTTAGGCAGCTGTACATTTTATCCCACTGTAGTCTTCTCTCAGAATTTCTGTTTTCCCAGATGTATGTAAGTACAGGCAGTTGCTCCATTTGGTTCCTCAAAGAGATTGCTTCTGAGGGGCACTGGACCATTGCTGTATCACTGATGAGACAAAGGAGCAGAGAGCATGTTAGGCATTACTTAAAATTTTGACTCTTATAGTAGGCATGAACTATGGAAATGACATTTTCTTTTCTTCTACTCTTTTTCCTTTACCTTTGTCCAGGAATGTCCTCCAAGGAAATCTATGGTAACTTGAAACTTCAGAATGTTCTATTCCTTTTCTTAATTATCTTATGTGGTTTTAGGCACCATTGTGATTCAGAATTTATTGACACTTTATTTTGATGTTTCTGGAACATGTGGGTAACAGTGGATAATTTACCAGTGCAAATAAACTTTGTATAAGTGTTTGCAAAGAATTATATTTCAGAAAGTTACAAGTTAATGTGAGTAAAGACTGTAACGTTACCCACATGTTCAAAGGCTCTTTTTCATTTTACGTACTGGCAGACGCTCAAACCATAGTAGAATTGATAAGTGCATGCTCCTAGTTTGTAATTAAGCCACATGGGAAGTTGCCCTGCTTCCTTTCTAGTAGAGAAGTTTCACTACTTTTGCTTTGTATCTTTATTAAACTGTCATTTTCTTATTTTTTGCATGGTTTTCAGAAATTATTTGGCTTAACAACAATATTGAAACATAGAATGTGATTTTTTTCCTTCCAACTCCTTAAGTTGTTTTTGTTTTCTACAGATGATTCTTTTATTAGGCCAGTAACTTTTTGGATTGTTGGGGATTTTGATAGCCCTTCTGGAAGGCAATTATTGTATGATGCTATTAAACATCAGGCAAGTATCACAGCTTATTCTGTACTTTGTTCGAGGCTGCCGTTGTCCTCATGGGCATCTGTGTGCTGATAGTACTCTTCTGGGCGGGGAGGTGGGAGTCCTGCTTTCTTAGCACTTGAGGGAAAGGAGCGTTGTTTCTACAGAGGTCTGCCAGCTAGTGAGAAAAGAAAGAAGACTGCTATATTCTGGCTTTATTTAAGGGAATAGATTCTTTTAGAGAAAAAATTAGTGAGATCCTCATCACAGACAAATTTTTATTGCATGACTGTTTGTGTTCTTGCTGCAGAGATGCTACAAAGATCACGTTGTGTATTTATGGGAGAGGCAGGGTCTTTACATTGAAAGAGGCCCAGATGTGGGGGAAATACCCTGCAGACACGTTAGTGTGCATATAATAGAAGTAGATCTAGGCACACAGAGGGGCACACACACAGATGGTCTGAAAGATGCAGCACAGAAATCGTAGAACTTGAGTGAATGGCCCTGGTGAATGGTTGAGAAGAAATTGACTCTTCTGGAGAGTGTCGTTGTCAGAAAATGAGATGTTACAATTCCTTTTCTTGTGCAATTTTCGATTGGATCTTCATCCACGTTTTACACCCCTCTTGTGTCCCCTTGCCACCCTGTGTCCCAAAGAGGCTTACTGAGATACTGAAATAGGTGATTTCTGAGTGCCTTTATTGTCTAAGGAAACAGACTAGATGCTGTGGTCACTTCCAAGTTAAATCAAGGTGAAGGAAAGTGGATAGATATGCGGCAGTCAGATTTATAAATGATCCGAGTGGTGGGAGAGTGGGAGAACAGGGAGGGAGAATTGAATTTTTTAAATAACTATTTTAATTTAAGGGAAGTACAGATTCAGAAGAAGTGCGTGAATCACAGGATAACACAGTGTCACAAAATGAACACACCTGTGTGACCTCCACTCAGGTCAAGAAACAGAGAACGATCAGATTCTTGAAAGCCCTCTCCTGCATGTGGCCCCATCACTACCCCCTTCTGTTCCCCCTTCTCACATTGTAGAATAGGTTTGCCTGTTTTTACTTTATTTGAATGGAATCTTATAATACGTATTTCTTGTGTGTAGTTTCTTTACTCAACATTTTTGAGATTTATCCATGCTATTACAGGTAGTGGTAGTTCTTTTCATTGTGTGGTATTGTATCATGGCTGTACCACAAAGTTTTGTTTGCTTGGTTATTTAATCTGTTTGATGGACGGACAATCGCATTGTTTCTGCTTTGGGGCTTCTGAAGAATGCTGCTATGAATATTCCTGTATGTGTCTTTGGATACACATAAATATGAATTTCTCTTGCTTATGTTCTTGGTATAAGCAGTTTTTTGGGTTTGTGGGTCCCAGATATCTTCTCCCATGTGGATTCTTATCTTTTTACCCAGGGAGAGATTAATTTTTACTAGAAATCTGGAAAGGCCATGTGAATGAAAGAAAGGTTTGAGCAAAGACCTGAAGAGTGGTTGAGACTCAGGGAAGTGAAGATGGGTTGTAGTGGGGTCGCATGCCAATGTGAGGCATGACAAGTACTAGAAGAATACAGAATGCACCGGGGAGACACAGGGCTGTGTATTGGATGGATGCTCTGTTTACAGGGATGGTGAGAATGGAGTTGGAAAGGTAGGCTAGGGGCCAGTTCACGGCGGGGTTCAAATGCCTGACTGCGGCATTTTAATTTTTTCTCTATGCAGAGGAGAACTACCAAAGACTTTTAAGAGAAGTATCATTTGCTGCTTATGGAATATGACTGGTGTTAATGCCACTTTTCAAGTTCAAAATATCTACCATATAACTCTTATTTCCCATTTTGTAAATAGAAATCCAGTAACAATGTTAGAATAAGCATGATCAATAATCCTAGCGACGATGTAACTTATGAGAACACTCAGATCTCCAGAGCAATCTGGACAGCTCTGCAAACGCAGACCTCCAACTCTGCTAAGAACTTCATCACAAAAATGGCTAAGGAGGAGACTGCAGAGGCCCTGGCTGCAGGAGCTGACATTGGGGAGTTCTCTGTTGGGGTAAGTCTCTGTGCGTTGCGTGACGCTGCCTCCTTCTGTTATTTACAACAGAAGTTCGCCCCCAGGGCCTGCCGTGTCCTGTTCCTGATCAGGATTTGTGATTCTAGTTCTGAGTCTCAGAATTTATTTTTAAGTTGGAAGAATCTCTCTAAGAAGAAATAATTCTGCCACATTCCCTTTATTACTTTTAAACTTGGTAGGTTTCAAGATGTGCGTGATATGAGTTTATGTATATTTTAAGCACAAAGCCATTTATTTTGTATAGTTTTTAAAGAATAGACAATATTTGATTTATTTATGGAGCAGAAAACTGAGATTTAAGTCACTCAATGGGTTTGACGCTTCTGTGTTCTTGATGTGTTTTTAATGTTGATTCATTTATATACTATGTACTTTTGACTAAGTGTTTTGTAGTTTTAAAATTTCTTATAAAATGATGAATATACTTGATGTTTCAGTTAGAAAAAAGGCTCTCACTTGAAGTTAGCAAGACTTTAAAATGCAGAATGAAGGTATCATGAACAGTAGTTCGGCAATTGAACAATCACATAAAAGACTCGTTCAAGGAAATAAGCATTATTTGATAAGTGGGATGGTGGGGGAAAATGGGAGGGAGAGTAGAGAATGGAGACATCGTAATGTTAATTATTAAAATTAGTTACTACTTTCCACTAAAAGAGGATTTTATGATTTATTCATTATGATTATACGTTTTTCTGGTTTACTTAATAACAATTACTTTTCCTTAATAACAATTACTTTCCTAGGGCATGGATTTCAGTCTTTTTAAAGAGGTCTTTGAGTCTTCCAAAATGGATTTCATTTTGTCTCATGCCATGTACTGCAGGGATGTTCTGAAGCTGAAGAAGGGACAGAGGGCGGTGATCAGCAATGGAAGGGTGAGGATTTTGTCCTGAGACAAGCTTGCCTTCCAGTTAGATCAGTGAGCAGTCTGACAGCGTTCTCCTGGAGCTAGCACGCTCTTCAGACAGAGCCGCTCTGTCTCCAAAGGTGATTAGGGCTTCTGCAGTGCTGATGATCATTTCTACTCCCCTATTTCAAAGGAAGTTTACTCATTTGACATAAATGTCCTGTGTGAGACCTTCCTGTTGTTTAACTTTGTCCTGCCACTGCGTTAGGTGGTGAGAATGTGGTGGCTCTTGGAATGTGGATCAATAAGGCCTTTGATACATGAAGTGTTCATCCCCCGTGGCGACCGTGTTATAATTTGTGCAGTCTACATGAATTTAATGGGTTCAGACGTAGACTATTTCGTAAATATCTGCAGCCGCTGAAATGAGACTTGGTGGACACACCAAAGTTTAAACTCTTAGCGTTTAGAGTAAAATCTCTGATATCTATCCCTACGTCTCTATTTTGGCTTTATTATTTATATTCAGTGAGAATCAATGAAAACTGTGTTGCTATTTTGTTTACTTCAGAGTCTGCTTACTGTAAAAATATTATAAAGGATACAGGTCTACACTCTATGTCGTCAAGGAATTCATAACTAAATAAGTAACTATGAATTGATGTGGGTTTTATTTTTACTCTCTTCATTAATTTTATTTAGACATGAACAGGTTGAGTCTTTGAAGTGACTGGTTTATAAGATGGCCTGAGGACAGCAGAGGCTGTTCTGGCCTGCTGATCCAGCACTGACCACGCTCCTCTTCTTCGCAGATCATTGGGCCACTGGAGGATAGTGAGCTCTTTAATCAGGACGATTTCCACCTCCTAGAAAATATCATCTTAAAAACTTCGGGACAGAAAATCAAATCTCATATTCAACAGCTTCGGGTGGAAGAAGATGTGTAAGTTTTGCCACACAAGAAATTAATTATGTCAGAGTCCATGTCATAGGGGCTATATTAATTGGACTTTCCTCATGCAGCCTACTCCAAGATGTTTTATTTCCAGCTGTAAAATATAATAATGCTCTTCAAGTATTTGTTTATGCTTCTGTTGAAACAAGTTAATTTATTTTGTAGCCAACTATTTAAAGAACTTAATTAGTTCTCTCCATTTTTTTTTTTAACTTTTGATTGTGGAAAATTTCAAACATATGCAAAAGTAGAGGGGTGAGTTGGAATACTTAAGTAACCTCATTATCTCTTTAATTACCCTTCAGTTTTATTTTGTTTAGGGAAGGAAAGGCAAGTCAAATGCTTCTTTTCCTTTATTTACTAGTTTGGAATAGTGAGTTGTTTCCCTTGCATCTCCAAAGGTGATGATGAGTTAGTTAGCGTTGGTTTTTTATTTTTATTCTTTCAGTGTTATTATTAGCTAATGTATTTTAATAAGTTATTTCTCAATGGAAGAAAATAAATTATTTGGCTGGTCCATATACCTTCTGTGTAACTGGAGCCCATAGTCATATACACATGGTTTCTGCATTGACTATCAAATGAATGTGTGGTTGGACGATGTATTTTTGTGTTTAGGTTTTTAGGGAACCATCCATATCTTTTTCCACAGAGGTTGTACCATTTTACTTTCCCGCCAGTAGTGAGTAAGGGTCCTAATTTCTCCACACCCTTAACACTTGCCGTTTTCTGTTTTTGGAAAATACCCATTCTAATGGGTATGAAGTAGTTTCTCCTTGTGGTTTGATTTGTACTTCCCTAATGATTAGTGATGTTGAGCATCTTTTCATGAGCTTATTGATCATTTGTATATCTTTGGAAAAATATCCAAGTCCTTTGCTCATTTTGAATTGTTTGTTTATTTTTTTGCTGTTGAGTTGTAGGAGTTCCTTATATATTCTGGTTATCAATCCCTTACAGATATATGATATGCAGATATTTTCCCACTTTGTGGATTGCCTTTTCACTCTCTTGATACTGTCCTTTCATGCATAGTTGGAGGATATAAAATTTTAATGTTCTGAGTTTTTCCTTCACCTTTTTCGTATACCATCATGCTGCAGGGTTCAAGATGCAGGTCCTAGTGGAGTGTTGACTTTGATAGCTGCCGAAGTATTCCTTTTGCTAAGTCTTGTGTGATATGGAAAGGAATCTTTTTTGCTCTCAGCCAATACTAGGGCTACCAATACAGAGGTTCCCTCCTACCTCAGTGACTCTTGAGTGGTGCCCCTTGTTCCGGCCTATCAAACACTTCCCTGATGCAGGCCAGGAGGTCCTCCATGCCTTGAAGCCACCATGTCATGGGCATAGACTTGGTGTGGTGTGCCCTTGGATCACTCCTCTCTCTGGAGGCTTTGTGGGGAGCCCCTTGGAGTCTTTGTGGACTATACAATTGCCAGATTATGCACAAAAGACTTGCCCTTCAACAACCAGAGATGGCTCTGGGTCTGTCCTGGGTGAATTTAGGGAAATAAGGTAGTCATGGGGCTGTCAAAAGATTGATGGTAAAACTGTTAGGCTTCTTAGAGTTACCTTGCCTGCCTAGGGTTTTCATTAGTGCCAGCACGGCTCCACCTTGGGGAGGCCCCCCTGTGGCAGCCACAGCTTCGTTTCATGCCCCATACCTGCAGCCAGGAGGCCGTCCTCAGCTTTCTGCAGCTCAGCTGCAGGCTCTTGGATCCTGGTGCTTCAGGAGCCTGTAGGGAGTTCCTTGTTTGTCTCTTCTCCCCAGTCCACACGGCCAGGTTTTGTGGCAGTGTTGACACATCACAGGAAATGGCCTGTATCACATGTATTCAGAGTTAGTATTGAGAAGTACCAAAAGAGGCGATTTGATATAGTTGTTTCCTTCGGTGAGAAAAAGCATAGGCTTGATTCCAGGTCAAATAAGTCCACAAGTGCTCTTTGAGAATTCTTAGAATTTAGTCCTCGGTTCAACGGATTAGAGCATTTTTTTCAGTCTCATGATTTAGTTCAAGATCTTCTTCAGTTAGAAATCCACTTTAGAAGAGGTGGGGAAAGCAGAATTGCTTTCCTAAGTTGTTCACTGCAGTGTTGATTGTAACAGTGAAATAGGAGACAATCTAGATGTTCAACGTATATCCATAATATAATATTATGTAGTCGCTGCAAATATTGAAGGGCCCCATATTTATTAGCCAACAGAAAGATGTTTATAATATACTGTTAAATGAAAAATCAGGTTACCAAATAATATAATCCTACTTTTATATATATATATGTGTGTGTGTGTGTATATATTTAAAATATAGAAGAATCATGAACCAAAATGTTACCAGTGCTTATTTCTTAATAACGGTATTGGGTGTATCTCTGTTTTCTCTTTGAATTTTTTTTCCGGTGAGTTGTTACTCCAGTACTCATAAGAAGTAATAAAGTTCTTCAGAAGAGGATGAGGGAGAATGTAAATAGCACTCACCGACAGTGTGTGTGGGCCAGGCCCTGAGCCAGGTGCTTCCCCTGTTGAGCCAGTGCAGGATTTACAAGAGCCGCGCAAAGTAGGGGTGATCTCCGTTTCACATATGGAAAAGCCAGTACCTTCCCCAAGGTTATGAAACTAATCAGTTACAAAATCAGTACTTTTTCTCATGCCTATTAGTACAAAGTTCATGCTTTCTTTAAACCATCTTGTTCGGCGTTCAGTACTTAGGCTGATTACGTTATGTTCAGCAATTATTGGAAAAACCTTCAGTTAAAGAGATGCTAAATTTTCACCTTCGTCTTTCAGGGCAAGTGACTTGGTAATGAAGGTGGATGCTCTCCTGTCAGCTCAACCAAAAGGAGATGCAAGAATCGAGTACCAGTTTTTTGAAGACAGACACAGGTATAGAATTAACGTTGAATTTGTGCATATTCTTGGACATTAAACTCAAGGTTGGCTTTACCTTGGCTCCTTTATTTTTCCATATAAAATGTGTATATAAGTTCTTATAGGAATGAAAAATTTGTCTCATGTGCAGTTTTAGATATGTTCATATGTAAAATTCATATACTGATTTCAGTTGCATAAAAGTTGACATTTATTTCTAAATAAATCTGCACTAGTTCTGAATGCACCCTTTTAGAAAACAGCATTTAATGAAGCAAGTGAGTTGTAATTTTCTGCTAGTCAAGAATAAACGGAAGTTGTTAGAGCACTTGTCTCCTTCATCTTTTATTGAAAACTGCTTTGTTTTCAATAAAATAAAAGTAAGTTTAGCATTATGAGAAAGTCCTTGCCTTTTGTTTTCCAGTTTTTTATTTTGAAAATTTTCAAACCTAGAGAATAGTTGAAAGACTGTTTCACTGAGCACTCAAATATCTTTAAGCTAGCTTCACCAATTGGGAGTGCTATGCCACGTCTCTCTGTCGTCTGTGTGTGTATGAACGTGTGTGTGTCTGTAGTGTGTATGATGTATATCTATGTTTTGTACAAACGTACCCGCACTCACATTTTTTCTGAACCATTCGAAGGTCGTTGCAGACGTCGTTACACGTCATGCCTGAATCCTTCAGCATGTGTCTCCTGAGTACTGGGAGCTCCTCCGCAGTGCTGTGAGCATACCTCAGCAGTTTAACCTTGACACAGTAATATTAAGTAATGCACAATCCAGGTTCAAATCTCCCCCGTGCCCCAGTAATGGCCCTTTACAACTGTTTTGTTTTTGTTTTGGTTCCGATCACACATTGCAGTTAACTGTTGTGTCTTTTTAGCCACAGTTCCGTGCTTTTTGTTGTTGTTGTTGTTGTCTTTTATGACAGTGGCTTTTTTAAGAGTCCAGGCCAGTTGTCTTGTGGAATGTCCCACAGTCTGGATTGTTTCCTGATGGTTAGACTTAAGACTGACTTGTTTTTAGGAAGAAGCCTGCAGTTGATGGATGTGGCCCCGCCTTATGGGGCAGGAGTATATCCGGATTGCGCCCTGGAGTCACCAGGGCGGCTTTCGACAGGGAAGCCTGCACCCTGCTCCTCGGTCATTCTGATTCAAATGGTCTGTAAGGTTCGACTTTGGTTTAGCTGACCTGTGCTTTCTCACAGCCGGTCCTTGTGGGGATCAAATCCAGGCTGGAATGGAGACCCTCTTCTTTCTCCCTGGCTGCGTGTCCTAATTTCTTCTGTTGCCAGAGGGTGAAGACTTCTGTGGCTCCCTGCTAATACCCCTAGTTGGATTTTGCCCATTAGCACCCATCTTCTCATCACTCTGTGTACTTTCAGGAAGTAACTCATCATCTGGTTACTACTGCAGCAAACGTATTTCCTAACTGACCTGCCATGTTGTTTGCCTTTCATAGCCAGGGTAGTGAGTACTGAGCAAGAACTCTTCCCTTTTCAGAACATCATTTTCCCCAGGAGTTTTATGTAATTAAAATACCCTAATTACAAGTTCTATTGTGATACAAATTATACTTAGAGAAATTCTTCTCATTGGGGTTGTTAGTCAAATGGGTGTTTGTTATGTTTAAATCAGAAGTTTCTTATTTATGCAAGAAGCAAAACGGTCTGAATTATTGGTTATGTATACGCTTGCCCTAAAAATGTGGTCCATGGAACAGCAGCAGGGCATCATCTGGGAGCTTGTGGGAATGCTGGGTCTCTGGCCCCAGCCCAGACCTGCTGAGTCAGCGCCTGCATCGTTACGAGACGCCCCCAGGTGACTCCTGGGATTGGTGCAGCACTGTGTCCTTTGACATTTGCTCTGCTCGCTTCTCGGAAATGTGCCTGATCCCCAAATTTTGTTCCTATGTCTGTCGCTTTTGGCCTTATCCTGGTCTTTTCTCTGACAATACAGTGAGGATACGTAAACATGATGTTGTTCGTTTATATATATGTTCTCAATTTCCACACCAATACCACATAACGTGCGCGTGAAACGATGTTTCAGTCCGTCACGGACTGCATCTACAATGGTGGTCCCATAAGATTAGTGCCCTGGAGCCTTGGTGTGTGTAGCTATACCATCTAGGTTTGTGTAAGTGCCCTCCATGATGTTCGCACAATGACAAAATCGCCTGACAACGCATTTCTCTGAATGTATCCCCATTGTTAAGCAACACGTGACTGTATTGCTCTTTTTTTGGCTTTTGTCCTGCCCTCTTTTTTGTTATAAAGATATTGAGGTGGTTAAAAGACCTCACAGAGTTAGCTTCTGGGTATGCTTGTTCTGGATCACCTAGAACACTGGCTCAGAACATGAACGTGTCGTACAGGACTCTGTCCCAAACCTGCCAGGTTTACAGGTTTTGCCCTGGGCAGGCCTGATGAGATGCTCTTCTCTCTAGAGGACTGTTGGATCTCCTCTCCTTGTTCCCTTTGTGAGAGTTTGTATGATGCTATTCTCTTAGGAGCTTTTCCTTTTGGAATTCTAGAGTAGCACAGAGGTCCATGTTATCCAAGGACGGTAGCTCTCCTGCTTTGCCTTCTGCTTAGAGAGTTTGTTAAAATGCAGATTGCTTGGATGTACCGCACGGTTTCTGATTCAGTAGGTCTGCGGTGGGGCTTGCCAGCTTGTTTCCAACAAATTCCCAGGTGAAGCTGATACTGCTGGTCTGGAGCTATACTTTGAGAACAGCTGTATTAGAGTAAAAAAACTTTTGTTGTATTGGAATAATTATTGATGCCTGGAAATGTTAATATGAAAAATTGAAAGCATCTGCTGCATGCAGTCAGAGCTGTTCCAATGGTTATTTCTAAAGCAGTTAAGATTGGAAACAGCCTTTATCACCATTTAAATTATAGTTACCCAGTTTTATTAGTTATGTTCTATTTTGCACTTTTGTTTTCATCCCACTGGGTAAATGTTCTTGCATAAAAGTAGTGGTTAGCATTGAAATTCCATTAAAATATTGTTCAGAGCAAACAAGGATAAGCATTGATTTAAGCAATTAATATTTTTGGAAAATTGGGTGTATTTTTAAGTCCTTGCAAGTTTATTCCTTTTAAAAATGTATCAGAGGCTCCTGCTCTTCTTAAGTCACCTAAGTCAATGTGACTTCAGAAGGAGGCCATGCAACTGGAAGCTCACCTATGGGAAAATGCAGTTCTCCCCAGAAATCCTAGAGGTACAGACCGAAACCTGACTAGCTGTTGGTTTTCGCTTATTCAGAACAGGCGGAATACGTATAGCTTAATGCTGACAGGATGTGGTGAAGTTCGTTTCTTTGCCTGGTAAATTTGTTTAGTTCTTCAGGAAAAGTGACTGATAATATATATCAGCCACAAAAAATCAGTAATCTCCTATCTAGGACTTTGTTGACGCTAAAGAAATTTACAGGTCTGAAAAAAGCTGGCTGTGCAAGGTTATTTACAGGTTGAAAGCCATCGAAATGTCCAGCAATCAGAAATAGCTTAAGTAAACTGTGGCAAAGTCCCTTCATAAATAGAAGATTATTTCTTATTCAGGGTATTTGATATGTAACAATATGGAAAAATCTTTACGACAAGGTGATGGGAGAAGGAAGGAAATTGTTACAAAATTGCAAATATTCTGTAGATACAGCTGATCTTTAGATAGGCATTTAAGAAGGACTACATAAAAATATGCCACAAAGTGGTTGAGTTGGGATGGTGAGATTTTATGATTATTTTCTCCTTTTTCTCTCTTTTTCAAGTTTTCTATAATGTTCTAATGTTTATTTTATTATTTAAAAAAATCAGTGTGTTTCTTCTCTCTTCATAGCCTTGTTGCCAAGTAATAAAAATTGTCATAATTTTCTGTAACTGTCAAAAACAAATGTCAGAAGCTTTTTGCACTTTTTGGTTAAATGCAATTTCAAGCTAGTTTTCTTCTCTTAACACAAATCTTTCAATCCATTTTGAGTTAACCTGAGTCTTTAGAGGGTTTTGCAGACTTTGAGGAAGACGTGATCACAGTTGATCACCATGTAGCCTTGTTGTTCTAGATCTCAAATTTTTCCTGAAATGCTAAGAGGGCTGATAGGTTATGTTGGATCAAAAAAAACCCGAAAAACTGTTTCCTGTTTTCCTCCAGATTCATGTTTTATCTTTTTGATCTCTGCAGTGCAATTAAGCTGAGGCCGAAGGAAGGGGAGACGTACTTTGATGTCGTGGCTGTCATTGACCCCGTCACCAGGGAAGCACAGAGACTCGCCCCCTTGCTTTTGGTAGGGACGGCTGCAGGTGGTCGCAGGCCCTGTGACTCTGAGTGTCGTTGTTCTCTTCATCATCTTCAAAGGGCCCTGGAAATGCTGCAGGGCACCTTGGGCAGAGCAAAGGCCTTCCTAAAGATGGGTGGTGGCTCTGAAAACAACTTCAGAACCTTTGGTTGGTTATTTCATGTAATTAAGAAAAATAGTTATCGTCCTTATCAGAGCAAAATGTCTTTGAATTAAATTGATTTATGCCATATTTTAATTTATACTGGTGAGGAGGTAAAATGGTAAAAGAATTCTGCTTTATCATTTTCCTTTTTTCTAAGTAGCATTTTTTTGTAGTATGTCCTTTAACTATGTATAAGATATTACAATTTTAAGAAAATTTGTAAAAATTTAGAAGAGCTCTGCCAAAACACAGTTGCCTCAGCATTTTTTTTGAGTAGTGTTTGTTTAAGGGTAAAGTTTTATCAAAGTATAATTAACGAACCTTTTTTGTGGGTATATGTATATGTTTTCTTCTTACTCTAGTACGTAAGCTGCCCTGAGGAACCTTTAGAGTTTTCCTTGTGTAGACAGCTGTCCATTCTCCATCTGTTGCTTTCCTGGGAGCAGTGATTTGCAATAGCCCCCTTCTCAGGTGTTTGTCCAAGTGATATGGACTTGTGATTAGACTGTGCGCTAGAGTTGTGTTTTCCAGAAATTTTTCCAGTGCAGACGTTATGGCGTTTGTTATCTTAGCATCTTTTCTTGAGATATTAAGAAATGTTCTCTCTCTTAACTCAGGGTTAAGTGATAAATTTCTGAAGAGAAAATGTAAATATTTTGCCTCAAATATTAGTCACTTTCTCTATAGGAAAAATTTTATGTTTTGTCGTCTGGTTTGCTCTTTTAGGTTTTAACTCAGCTGATCAACATGAATCTAAGAGTATTTATGAACTGCCAATCTAAGCTTTCCGACATGCCTCTAAAAAGGTAAAACAAACTGTTTAAGAAGTCACCAATTGAAAAAATGATAAACCTGAAAGCTGATGTTGAGCGTTAAGGATCAAATGTGTTTACAGAGGGATGTCATGTCTGAAAAAATCATTTACTTGAATGTGCAGTTTTGCTAAGTTTCTGCTCTAATCAGAAGTTCTAAGAACTTAGTGTGGCCCGGGCGCGATTAGGTGGCATGAACTCAGGCTACTTGCTTTTGTGCTTGTCTGTCTTTTTGTTTTTTCTGGGCAGGATTATATTATTTTCTAGTTTTCAAACATTTGAATCAATGTAACTATTAATTTATCTAGTTCAAACGTGTTTTGGTACAGAAAGACACTTGTCTCTCCTTTTTCATCTTAGAAGAACAGTCATTTCTAGTGGACTATGTCATCAGAAGCCTGCTGAGGCTCATTTGCATGTTTCTTGAGAAGTTGAGCAGGCTTAGCTTTGGAGTGGTCATTTATGAAAAAGTTAGATAAAAAGCAGTTAATAGTAATAGTGTAGCACGTGTTGGGGCTATGAGAGGTTCCTCACTTGCAAATGTACTGTGTTCTGTGAACTGAAATAGTGTTTGAAAGTGACAGCTCTCACCATTGTCTTTGTATAGGAGAAAGGTTTCAATTATGACGTATAGTGGTTTCAGGGCTCGCTTGAGAACCCAGTCACCATTTAGGACTTTGTTTTTAAGAGAAAAACTAATTTTTCTCACCAAAGGGAGACACGCGGTCAGGAAATGCTCGCGACCGCAAGAGCAGCCACCCACAGCAGTACAGGAAAGAATGGCCTCCCCTCTCAATCCTGTCCCTCTTGCTCTTCTCTTGCATCTGCAACAACCACAGAAGGTATAATTAGATCAAGAGATGGTTTTGGAAACACTTTTCTCAGTCTGGAAGGCTACCCCTCCAAATCTAGGTTGTCTTAAGCCAGTTGTTTACCTGTGTGGATCACTGTAAACTCAAGGACTGTGGTTGCATTAAAAAAAACTAACATTTTCCTTTTCAATTTCAGCTTTTACCGTTATGTCTTGGAACCAGAGATTTCTTTCACTTCAGACAATAGCTTTGCCAAGGGTCCAATAGCAAAATTTTTGGATATGCCACAGTCTCCTCTGTTCACTCTGAATTTGAACACACCTGAGAGTTGGATGGTAGAGTCTGTCAGGACACCATATGATCTTGATAATATTTATTTAGAAGAGGTAAGAATATCATTGCTTCCAAGGATCAAATCGTGTGTAAAACCTGTTAAAGATGTAGTGGTGGTAGTCTGTGACTGAGCAGGCTGGATTGCAGTCTGGCTGTGCTTCTGAGACAGCAGTTCTCAGGTATAATTGTATTTTAAAAAAATAGCTTCATTGAGATCTAATTCACATACTATAATCATTGTTTTAAAGTATACAGTTCAGTAGTTTTAGTATATTCACAGAGTTGTGTAACCATCACCACTACCTAATTTTAGAATGTTTTCATCACCCCCGAAAGAAACTTCATACCCATTAGCAGTCACTCCCCATTCTCCTTGGCCCATGGCTACCACTAATCTATTTTCTGTCTCTATGGATTTGCCTATTCTGACATTTCATCTAAATAGAATCATGTATTTTTGTGATTAGCGTCTTTCACTTAAATTATTTTCAAAGTTCATCCATGTTGTAGCATATGTTAGTACTTCATTCCTTCTTAATGCCAGGTAATTTTCCATTGTGTGGCTATACCACCATTTATTTCTCCATTCATCAGTAGACATTTGGGTTGTTCCTACTTTTTGGCTGTTATGAATAATGCTGCTATGAGCATTCGTGTACAAGTTTTTGTGGAAATGCTTTTATTGCTCTTGGGTACATACTTGGGTGTAGAACTGCTGGATCGTATGGTAATTCTGTGTTTAACCTTTTGAGGTATTGCCAAGCTATTTTCCAAAGTGACCTCACCATTTTCCATTCCTGCCCTAATGACAAATGATGTTGAGCATTTTTTCATGTGTTTATCGGCCATTTGTATATCTTCTTTGGAGAGATGTTTGTTCAAATCCTTTGCCTATTTTTTAAAATTGGTTTGTCTTTTTTTGTTGAATTGGAAGAGCTCTTTATATATTCTGGATATTAGTCCCTTATCAGATATATGATTGGCAAATAGTTTCTTGCATTCCGTGAGCTGTCTTTTTACTTTCTGGATAATGTTGTTTGAAGCACAAAAGTTTCTAATCTTGATGAAGTCTAATTTACCTATTTTTTTCAGAGACAGCAGTTCTCAGGTTCTCAGGTTTGTTGCTTGTGCTTTTTGTGTTACATCTAAGAAACCATTGTTTAATCCCGGGTCACAAAGGTTTTACTCCAATGTTTTCTTCTAAGACTTTTCAAAATTTTAAACTCAGATTTAGGCCTTTGATTCATTTTGAGTTAATCTTTGTGTATGGTGTGAGGTGGGGTTTCAGCTTTATTCTTTGAGTGTGGGTATGTAGTTGTCCCAGCACCATTTGTTGAGAAGACTGTTCTTTCCCAGTTGAATGGTCTTGGTGCCCTTGTCGCTGTTCAGTTAAGCCTAAATGTGGGGGCCGTCCCCATGGCTGAGTGGTTAAGTTCGTGCGCTCCACTTCACCCTCCTGGGATTTTGCCAGTTTGGATCCTGGGCACCACTTAGCAGGCCATGCTGAGGCAGTGTCCCACATAGCACACCCAGAGGCACTCACAACTAGAATATACAACTATGCACTGGGGGGCTTTGGGGTGGAGAAGAAGCAGCAAAATAAAAAAAGAAGAACATTGGCAACAGGTGTTAGCTCAGGTGCCAATCTTTAAAAAAGACAAAAAACCCCAAAACCCTAAATGTGAAGGTTTAATTCTGGACTCTCAATTCTATTTCGTTGATCTATGTGTCTGTCCAGACCCACTGTCTTGTTTACTGTAACTTTGTAGTAAGTTTTGAAGTTGGTAAGTGAGTTTTCCAATTTTGTTCTTCTCTTTCAAGATAGTTTAGGCTATTCTGGATTCTTTGCAGTTTGGAATCAGCTTGTTAATATCTGCAGAAAAGGCTGTTGGGATTTTGCTAGGGATTGTATTAAATCCCTAGGTCAATTTGGAGAGTGTTACCATCTTAGTGGTATTAAGTGTTCTGATCCACTAATATGGGATGTCTTTCCATTTATTTATGTCTTGTCTTTCTTTCAAAAGCGTTTTGTAGTTCTTAGTATACAAGCCTGTATAAGATCACATCATCTACAAATAGAGGTAGCTTTACTTCTTTTTTTACAGTCGGGATGCCTTTTGTTTAATTTTCTTGCCTAATTGGGAAATTTTAAAATTAGTAATTCACTCTCTTGTTATAGATCTATTTCAATTTTCTCTCTCATCTCAAGTCAGTTTCTGGAGTTTGTGTCTCTTAGGAATTATCCCTTCTATCTAGCTTCTCCGCCTTGTTGGTATACAGTTATTCATGGCGTTTTCTTAGAGTCTTTTATACTTAAGTTTAGTGGTGATGTCTCCTTTTCCTTGTTGATTTCAGTAAGTTGGCTCTTCTCTCTTTTTTTCCTCATCAGTCTAACTGAAAGTTTGTCAGTTTGTTGATATTTTCGAAGAACCAGCTTTTGGTTTCATTGCTTTTGCTCTATTGTTTTTCTGTTCTCGATTTCATTTATTTCCATATAATTGTGTTTTGAGTCTCTAAGGTCCTTTTCCCCTAATCTGTCTTCCAAGATGGAGAGCTCATAAGTGTAATTTCACTCATCCCTCTCCTTAGTCCTCACTCTCTGTGCCTAGCTCAGAGTGTGTTAACAGAGGAAGTAAAAGACATTGTCTTGGGGCCGGCCCGGTGGCGCAGTGGGTAAGTGCGCACGTTCTGCTTCGGTGGCCCTGGGTTCGCCGGTTCGGATCCCGGGTGTGGACATGGCACCACTTGGCACGTCATGCTATGGTAGGCGTTCCACATATAAAATAGAGGAAGATGGGCACAGATGTTAGCTCAGGGCCAGGCTTATCAGCAAAAAGAGGAAGATTGGCAGCAGATGTTAGCTTGGGGCTAATCTTCCCCCCCAAAAAAATAAATAAAAAAAGACATTGTCTTTACTTTCAAGGAGTTTATAATGTCTCAGAGCCTCCTTCCTTTTTAAGACATTTGTCTCTCTATCTGCCCCAAATATTTCCTGCTTCAATTGAAGCCTGTTTCCTGGTTCTGTCTTCTTGGGAAGTGGGAGACAGGAATCTTGACGATAGTTACCAAAGGACTTCTCAGCCTTTTTTTCATTAGGTGAAATAGTTTCTTTAAGAATAATCCCTTAGGTGCTAAGTTAGGGGCAGGGGGAGAGAGAGAGTACATACACTTGCCTTGCTCCCACCCTAGTCCTATCCATCATACTTTTAATAAGTAGGAAATACAGTCTGTGCCCTTGAGGAACCAGCTTTTGTTGAAGGGATTGTAAAATGGCCCTGAAAAGCACTAAAGAACAGTTCAAGGAAGTATAGAATCGAATGCAAACCAGGTTTCTTCCATATCTTCAGAGTTTTTGCTGCTCTTTCTTAGGCTTCCTCCAGTTTGTCTGCACTCCACTGAAAATACAGAGCCCAGGACTTTGTGGGCATATGGAGGTTTACTTCTAAGCTCTTATTATTGGACTTTCAGAATTTAGTGTTGCAGTAACATGTTCAGCTTCAAATAGTACATTATTAGCAGTAGATAGGGTTCCAAACCAAGTCTGAACAAGCCTGGGATAGAAACTCTTTAAGTAGCTGAAGCCAAGCTGTCCTGAGACCCTATGGTTCTACCGTCTTTTCTGCAAGGAATTAGCAATAGTTTAGGCAGTTGGTGCAGAACATGAATGGTTTATGCCATTATGTAGCCGTTACATTTTGGGGATTTGCGTTTAGAATGGCAATATTTTCAGCTATATTCCAAGGCCAAGATGAATTTGCATTTTTTTCTCTGATGTTTTTCTGCTCTTTCTCATTGTTTCTCTCTATTTCTCATATAAGTTAATCCTTGTGGGGTTGTCTTTATCTGTCTTCTCCACTATTTAGCTTTTAGATCCATACATTCTTTCAGCAGTTTATTGGGTGTGCTTTTCCCCGTATCACCTTCCCGGATCGGAGTCTTATCTTCTTGTCTGTACTTTTGGAATAACCTCCTTATTGTTTTTTCTGTGTCCTTTTTCCTGACTCTCTTTCCAACCCACCTGAGTTTTTAAAATTATATGCAATTGTTAACCGCCAGCACAATCAAGATGTAGAGCATTTCCATCACTCCAGAAAGTTCTCTCATTCCTCTTTGCAGGCAGTGCCCCCTGCCCCAGCCCAGCGCAGTGGCTGGTCTGTTTTCTGTCACTATAGTTTTGCCTTTTCTTGAATATCTTATAAATGTGATCATACAGTATGTAGCCCTTTATGTCTGGCTTCCTTCACTTTGTGTAATGCATTTGCAATTCATCCATGTTGTTGCATATATCGTAGTTGGTTTCTTTTTGTTGCTGCGTAGTCTTCAAGTGATTTGATTTTGAAATTGCAGGTGGACAGCGTGGTGGCTGCTGAATATGAGCTGGAGTACCTCTTACTGGAAGGTCACTGCTATGACATCACCACAGGCCAGCCCCCGAGAGGACTGCAGTTCACTCTGGGAACTTCAGCCAGCCCAGTCATCGTGGACACCATCGTGATGGCCAATCTGGTAAATCACCAGTCCATCAGGAGGGGATACTGAGTCACATTCATTTGGGCACTATTATTTATGATGGGCAATTAGCGTTCTGAACATGAGATTAAAATTCATGGCTGACTGAATTTGGTCAATATAAAAATTAGTTAAACTCGTAGACTGGAATTACGTGTCAGAAGACAACATGCTACAATATTCTGCTCTGCCCAGATGGGCCCCTGGAAATGCGTTGCTTATGAGCTGACAGCGTTTTTCTCTCGTGTGGAGTTTGCAGCTAGCTGTTGGCACGTCGCATGTTGATGCTTCCCTGAAGTGCGGCTAGAGGCAGGCTTCTCGGCCTGAGTGGCCTGTATTCGCTGGTGGTTCTAATGTGTAGATTTTTTTTTTAAGAATTGCACTGATTTGTTAACTATCTAATTTAGAATGCAGGTAAATTATCTAATTTCTAATTTAGAAAAAGAAATAACTGTCCCTCAGAAACAACATTTGATATTTCAGAGAGAACTGAAATTTGTCTTTTCTTCTTGTCCCAGGGCTACTTCCAGTTAAAAGCCAACCCGGGCGCTTGGATCCTCAGGCTAAGGAAGGGGCGCTCGGAGGATATCTATAGGGTCTACAGGTAGGCTTCAGTGGTGCAGAGGCGTTTTTCAGAACATTTTGCAATGAGAATCAGCTCGAATTGAATACTACACCGGCAGTTAGCCAGGCAAAAAGAATTTAATTTAGACTTGTATGTGTGATGAAACAATGCTTTTCCAGGAAATTAAATATAGAAGAATTGTCAAGGTATAGTTGGATAATAAGTGGTATAAATACTAATAAGTGTAGTCAAATTTCACTCTTCAGTCATTCCTTTGTGCTAATGGTATCCCAGAATCAAATCATTCTGTCACTGTGATGAAAACCTAGGCAGGTGAGAAATTGAGTCATTTCAAGAAAGGAGAAAAGACATGAAGAGCAGTCAGGCTTTTCTACCCAGATAGTCTGCTGGCCGCTGAGTGAGTTGCAGAGTCACAGTGCATGTCAGCTTTGGCCTTGGACCCTTGGTGCTGGCACTGGTCTTTTCTGTCTGAGGTCGTATGGAAATAGTCCCAGAGCGTTCCGTCAGCAGCCAGGGTTTTGCTTTAAGGTTTGCTGCAACTGACTATTAGTTTAAGAAAATTAGACTGCCTTTTAAAAAACTGTGTTCTAAATTCTGCTTAACACAATTTAAATTAGTTTTAAGCTATGTGAAAAGACTTTATGTCCATGTATTTAGGGAATGATTTCCATTAGCGTTTATTGAAATCATCCTCCTGCTGTGTCCTCATCTGAGCTCCATGGCGTCCTACCTGACACGTGGAAAGCAATGTGGATTTCTGCATATTTCTTACCTAGGAAATAGAAGACTTTTGTATTCTAATAACATCTTCATTATAAGTAGTAGATTTCCCTCCCAATAATATTTTTGCCAAATATGGTTTTACCAAATTTTAGTCTGTCATAAAAAGTTTATCTGTTGTCCTTCTAAACCCTGTCTCTTTTGCGTGCCCTTTCTTGGCCACTCTTTCCCCCGACCCGTCTCCTTCTGGAATCTGGGCCCTCTTCCTTCCGTGCTTCCCATTGGGCATTCCCAGTGTCTAGTGTCTCCTGCCCCCATCAGAATCTTACCTTTACCTGAGAACTCTGCTGGATGGCAGTGATTCCAGGGAATTCCTGTTTTATCTTGGCTTTCGCAGTTAACACCTTGAAAATTGATGACTGGAAATTTTCGGCATTATGGCTGGTTAGTAGGGAAATGTTATTTAAAATTCTTCCTCTTCCGCCCCGTCCGCCTGCAGATAGAGTTTGTTGTAGTTCTTCCTGTGGAGTGCGGGCACCAGGCTGAACACGGGGCCTAGGCTTGGCGGGTTGTGTGCCTCCTGATGAAGGGGAGGGGAGATGCCTTTCCAAAGCTGCAGCGGGGCCATGTGTTGCTGCTTGCCCGTTAACGAGTAGAGGCGATGGGTCTGGTGACTGGTCAGCGTGGCCCGTGCCCCCAGGCACTCTTTTATTGAAAGCACTGTACTTGGCTCAGACCTTGTGCATACAGACGGTGGTTAAGATCTCATCACAAGCTTGCCAGCACTGGGAGCTTCTCTATGCAAGGTAATTTGAGGGGGACTCAGGAACGGAGTTTGGGCTGTGACTGAGTGGTTTGCTCACTGTGAAGGATAGATTTCGACAAGCGTTGCTGTGGACCTTAAAGGGCTTCCTGCAGGTTGTGAGAAAATACTTTGTTCTGAGAACTTCTTTATGATAAAGATGATGGACTAATATGGGGGATTGATGTCGGACCATTTACTGTGTTTTGAAGGTTGTGATTTGTAATCTCTATCTTACGTTCTCCTGTCTTTTCTAAGCCACGACGGTACAGATTCTCCGCCTGATGCCGATGAAGTTGTTGTTGTCCTCAACAACTTCAGGAGCAAAATTATTAAAGTGAAGGTGAGCAGTATGTTAAGGCAGGCACTCTATTATAGTTGGTGAAAGCAGCAGTAATCTGGTACTCAGTAACTGTTATGTAAAAATAGGTATCTGGAAACCAGCCCCAAACTCTGAGGGGGCGTGAATGTGTTAACTCCAGTAATGATGCTATTATTATGGTAATAATGTCTCAGTATGTGCCTTTACCAGATCGTCATGTTGCACACCTTAAATTTACAGTGTTATTTGTCGCTTATATTTCAGTAAATCTGAGGGGGAAAAAGGAAACCCGCCCCAGACTTTAGTTCACCTTTGGAATTTTCGGTAGTGTTACAGGAATGCTACTTCAAATGCAGCACGTCTTTTGTAAATGAGTGTGTGGCTTTCCTCAACTGAGAGGCTGCACCTTTTGGGTAATCTCAGTGAGCAATGCAAGTCTCATCTGACATAAAATGTTTTCATGGATACTGTGTGGCTTACATAGCTATAATTCACATTATTAGTGATGATGTTATTCTCAGAAAATTGGGGAGAATGCCAGTGAAAATTTCAACAGTAATATATGGCAGCTTCATTTAATTTCTTCTCACTTCTACTTTGTATTCTCAGAATTTTGAGGTTCTTAGTGCCTTAAGTTCAAGTAAAAGGTGTTAGAGGATAAATAATGATTGCACACAGTAAAATTTAAAGCAGGCCACACACACATGATTGAGCAGAAACATGGTCCCAGTGCTGGAGGGCCAGTTCAGCCTGTCCTTGTGTGAGTAAATCCCGAGAGAAGGCTGGGGCGGGAAATGGCTGCTGACAGTCAGAACTCGTGCAGCCGTGCTCTTCCCTAGAACGTGCGGAGAGCTTGGAGCATTGTGTTTCTGTTTTTACTCAGGCTGTATTTCCTGCACAGTTGAATCTGAGTTTCTTTGCCTGTTTTTCAAGCTGGAAACACTTATTGTCTAATTAAAAGAGGTTGCTGTCTCCTCACTTAAGGTTTTAACATGAGACGTGACAATACTTCTGTTGAATTCGTCTAGACTCGGGGTGGGTTGTACCTGCTTGTGGGAGAATTAATTCCCTAATGTTGACAATACTCTCAGTGTACACCCAGTGAAAATCAGTTTAATGCCTGTTAAACCCAATAGGATGAATGAGTCATCACCTATGATTGCAGGTTCAGAAGAAGGCAGACATGGTGAATGAAGACCTGCTGAGTGATGGAACCAATGAGAACGAATCTGGATTTTGGGACTCCTTCAAATGGTAAATTGGCATCATAGGAAAAGTAATAGTTTAAAGGAAAAACTGAGATGAAAGCACCATCCCTCCCTTTTTTGAGTAGAATAATGCTGTCTGTGCCTTTCAGATTCAGCTCTTTACAGCTAAATCAGGCACTTATATTTAGAGTAGATGAGTACTTGCCTCTTGACTGAAAGAGGTTAATGTCCTCTCATGGTGAAGTGACTTCTGTTCCATGCTTCTTGACTCTTGTTGGGTTGTGCCTGCTTTTTGGAGAGTTGATTGATAATTGCTCAGTTTACTTCCCATTGTATGGACTGCATTCTGTGGAAGAGCCTGTGTTCAGTCTGTTCCTGAAGCTACACGATGCATTGTAGGCAGCATCCTCCTCATTATCTATCCTGTGGGGTGGTTTTGCTGGCCTCGTGCTGTCTCCCTCATGTCTACTCCCTCTGCATTGCCCTCCAGAGAAGGAACAGGAATCTGTACCAGCATTTCAAGTATTCTTGTTTTTACCCTTATCATTATAGGGGCTTTACGGGAGGACAGAAGACTGAAGAAGTGAAACAAGATAAAGATGACATAATTAATATTTTCTCCGTTGCATCTGGTCACCTCTATGAGAGATTTCTTCGGTTAGTCATGTTGATCATTTTAGTATATGTGAATGAATTTATCACATTATTATTTAGAGAGGAAAAGTTTTATGGGATTCTGTACGTTGTACTTCTGTGTATTTGAAGCAGTTCTGAAGATTGTGAATAGATTATTCTATATAATTGTATTTGTTTTGATCTGGTTAACCTCAGGAAGTCGAGCTATGTAGTAAATGCATCTTATAGATACTATAAGGCTATAAACCTTTAATATCACTGTGCACACATTATAATAATGGTGTATAATTGGCTATCAAGCATTGTTTAAATCAGAAATTAGGAAGTTAAAATAGAGAATAGAAGTGGAACAGAGCCATGGACCTGCCTTCTAGAAATCTATAGGATTTTAGAGCTAGGAGGGATCTTAGTTCTCACAAAAGAACACCTGTGTTGCATAGACAGCCTGAGACTCAGAGGTGAGGGACACACCTGAGGTCACCCGGCCAGGGCCAGGAGGGGCCACAGGCTTGGGCTGGTTGACACAGTGGTCACCATGGGCAGGGCCTCAGGAATGCCTTGTGGCCAGAGATCAGGAAGGCCATGACGATGCGCCTCTGCCTGAGAGTGACTTTGCTAACGCCCGAGTTCTTTTTACTTCCAACTATCCACTACAAGTCTAGTCAACCATGCATAACGACGTTTCCGTAGCTGCTGTGCCACATGGATGACGGAGGTCCCGTAAGACTAGTACTGTGCAGCCTGGGTGTGTATAGGCTAGACCGTCTTGGTCTGTGTGAGTGCACGCTGTGCTGTTCCCACAACAACAGAATCACCTAATGACGCGTTTCTCAGAACGCGTCTCCGGCGTTGAGCATTGTGTGACTGTATAGCAAATAATCCAAACATCATTTTACTCCTGTTTAGCCCTCCTGTTCCTTGGAAGCAGTATCGCACCTAAAATAGCGTCAGGTGTTAGTAATAACTGAATTTAATTAAGTTCCTTGACTCAAAATTTGTTTTTGTTTGTTTTCAGTGTAGGAAATCCTGTAGGCAGCTGTAGCCGTTTGCCCCCCTTAGCCTCTCCCTGCTCTCCTCCTGGCAGGGCCTCGGGTCCAGGCTGTGGGAGGCGGTGCAGGCACACACAGCTGCTGTGGCTTTACAAGTTTTCTTTTTAGAGTGATGTAGTCAGTCAACCATAACCTCTCCTATTCATTTGTACCCTAATTAATATATCAGTTCGTGAAGCAGTTTATTTAAATATGTTATATGATTAAAACGTTTGCCTTTATCAGTTAGGTGCATGTTTATAGGTGAGAAACCATCCTTCTTTCCCGTTCAGTGATCACTTTATGGGAAGGAATAAGTGAATTTTCCGTCACTAAACGTCTCTCTTTGTCTAATTGAGCCACCAGTTAGCTCTGCCCTGAAGAACGTTTCATGGTCTCATGATTGACTTGACTTGATTTTCCTGAGCTTAAAAGGCATTGGAAGATGATGATTATTTGCTTTTGTTTGGCAGCATAATGATGCTCTCAGTACTGAAGAACACCAAGACGCCTGTGAAATTCTGGTTCTTGAAGAATTATTTGTCCCCCACATTTAAGGTTTGTTCCTCAGGGAAAAGGAAGACCTCTTACCAAGGAGATATGTGCAGTATAGTATGCTTTCTACTACCTCTATTTTATCTGTATAATTTTTAAATTTTCCTTTTATTAGTTTGTCCTAATTCAGTTGCATATTTCTGTGTTGATCATTCTTTCACACTGGCCTGTTTTGGGGGCAACAGTTGTTCTGAAACCAAACACAAAACCGTGGCCTTTTGGAAGCTTGGGTGACATGGGAGGAGAGTGTGTGTCTTGTTCTGATGAAATGCTGTTCTCTTCGTCCGAGCGTGCGTGTCCTAGTGTAGTGTAGAGCACAGTTCCAGTGGGGAGGAGGCTTAGTTCTGTCCCGACAGCTGCCCGTAATCCAAGGAAGGAAGGCTTCATCTGCAAAACGCACAACACGCTTGACGGTGTTCTCCTTTATTTGTGTCAGTATTTGACATCTAAATCGATTTATTTGCATCATTTTTGCTGTTGTTCTGTAGAATTTACTAAACAACTTTCGATGTATTCAGTGATATCTCCCTTGGATAAGAAATTCGCTCCTGGTCCCCTGAAGGCATCTGTATTTCAAATCTGAAAGACTTATTGGCAACAAATTTGTTCAGAGTATTTGGATTTGCACTGTCATTCCCTGGGTGAGACCTAGCCGTGACAAAGGCTTAAAATCAAGCTCAGGGGCCAGCCCTGTGGCCAAGTGGTTAGATTCATGCACTCTGCTTTGGCAGCCCAGGATTTCCCCGGTTTGGATCCCAGGCACAGACATGGCACTGCTCATCAGGCCATGCTGAGGTGGCGTCCCACATAGCACAACCTGAAGGACCTACAACTAGCATATACAGCTATGTACGGGGGCTTTGGGGAGAAGAAGAAGGAAAAAAAAAAGATTGGCAACAGATGTTAGCTCAGGGCCAATCTTTAAAAAAACCTCAAGCTCAAAAAATGTTTTACTGATATCACATTTAGAAAAATAAAGTTCATTTCCTTAAACAGATACACACACGAACACACAAATGTAAGTTAGTTATCTAAAAGCCTTCAGTTAAAGATTTCTGTCATTTCATGCGGTGATCAGAAGTCATAAGAAGTGGGGACAGGACAGAAGTTGGCACGCGTTCTTTTACGTAGTCACACGTGCGTCAGTGCCGTGCTTCCTTACAGACCCTATCACAGCCAGTGTGCTTTACTTGTGCCATAGTCACGACAGTCGACATACATTATGAAGTTGGTTTCTTTAATCAAAATAAATGATTGATTGTTGTTCCCTGTGTCTAAAAATAGGAGTTTATACCTTACATGGCAAACGAGTACAATTTCCAGTATGAGCTTGTTCAGTACAAATGGCCCCGGTGGCTCCATCAGCAGACTGAGAAGCAGCGCATCATCTGGGGTTACAAGATCCTCTTCCTGGACGTGCTCTTCCCGCTGGTTGTCGACAAGTTCCTGTTTGTGGATGCTGATCAGGTGAGCTCCTAAAGGCCAGATTTAAACAGTTTGTCTTAAAGACGTTAGACTTGCTTTTCCTTTGTAAATGATTTTGTTTTTTTCAGTTATGGAAAAATACTTGCTTATTTTACGTTATTTAGAAAATGTGGAAAGGCATCACCCAGATGTGATCACGTTTAGAATTTGCATTTGATGTATTTCATTTTCATATTTTTTTCTATGCCTTTTTTACATAGTTGTGATTACAGCATCTATGCGGTTTTTTATCTTATTTAATTCATTTAATGTACAAACTAAACATTGGAAAACTGAGGTTGAACAGTGCTTGCCATCCTCTCCAATTATTTGTCCAAAAGCTAGGAGTTACTAACATGGATGAGAGAGAGGGAGCTTAAGTAGATAGATCCCCAACTTTGCTAATATGGAACTCTTCAGATATTCTTCCTCCCGTCAGGATGTGACTTAATTAAAGGGAACATACTGTGATTTTAGAGCGTACTAACTCAAAAAGTGTAAATACACTTCTACCCTACAGCCTTGCCCTTGACCCTGAGCTCCCTGAAACCTGAGTTAATCGTCTGAGTGGGAGTGATGGAATGTGTGCAAAAGTCATTCAGACAAAGGCTTCCTCCCCCTCTTTGGGCCTCCCTGCCTCATCTGGCTCGCTTAGGTGACAGCTGGCTCAAGCTGAAGCCTGCTTTCCTGATTCTACCACAACCACACTTAATCCTTGTGCCGGGCATCCTTCCACGTCCATCCATATATTAATTCACATAATCCTCCCAACAACCCTGAGATAGATACTAGCATCATCTCCGTTTTACAGATGTGAAAACTGAGTCGCAGAGAGGCTAAGCAATGTAAATTTGCCTTATTTTCCTCTTTAAATACTTAGAATACTATGTGCCAAGGGCCAGGCTAAGTGTCTTACTTGTTAGTGAGGGCAGTCATCTAATGAGTGGGGAATCCAGGCTCGGACTCAGTCTGCTGCTAGAGCCTCCGTGAGGCCTAGTGTGGCACTCTATTTAAAGGATGCTCCGTCTGCATGGTTGTTCACACAGTGACTTGTGGTCTTCTCTCCTCCAGATTGTACGAACAGATCTGAAAGAGTTAAGAGATTTCAATTTGGACGGTGCCCCTTATGGTTATACTCCTTTCTGTGATAGCCGACGAGAAATGGATGGCTACAGGTTCTGGAAATCAGGATACTGGGCCAGTCATTTAGCTGGGCGAAAGTATCATATCAGGTATCAAAAAAGGGACACTCCTAATGCTGCTATTTGGTTTTGTTTTCATTAAAATTAATTTTGTGTATTTAAAATTGTGAATAAGTAATACATTAATATGGTTCAAAAATAAAAATTATAAGAAATACACAGTGAAAAAAAAATCTTCCCAATCTTGTCTCTCTTCTCCCCAGTTCCCACTCCCACTACAGATAACATCCTCTGTTAATTTACTGTATGTCCTTCCAGAGTTTAATTCTTACATAAACAACTATGACTTCTTTTTTATACAAAATATACTGTGCTATTTACAGTTTTGTGCCTTGGTTTTTTTACTTAATGTCGCTAGTAGATCTTATCAATATGTAGAGAGAGCTTATTTTTTTTATGTCTCCATATTATTCCAATATATGTGTTATTTATGGTCTTTTGCTATGACATTAAATGTTGCAGTGAATGATTATTTTGTATATTTCAAGTATATGTGTAGAATGAATTCCTAGAAGTAGAACTCCTAGGTTAAACAGTATATGCGTTTGTTGCTTTTCTGGTGAACACTATTATCTTCTCCAGGCAAAGTGTGGTTTGGCAGATGTGGAGGGTGGGGGGCTGTAGAAAGCAGCACCAGCAGAGGTAAACGTTGGGCTACGGTGATGGCAGTATTACACTCTGTTCTTGGTCCAAAACAACTCTTAACGCTGTGGGATTGTTTTTCCCTGCAGCATTTAAGACATCATCAAGATGTCTTTGACTAATAGTTATTTATCAGTTACTATAGATTTTATCACCTAATCTGTTGACATTTGTTAGAAATCTTCTTTTGTCAGAGAGTATTTCCTTTGGAAGGCAATTAAAGAAGGAAGAGTGACAAAGTGAGCTTGTGGTGGCAGAATCTGGGTTTTAAAATAATTTCCTTAGCCATCTTTGAATTAGCACATACTGACCCTGAGCTCCACCATAAGGCCTCAACTTTTCAAAGAGCATCCAGAATGTTTGCCTAGTGACCTGTTCCCTTATTCATTGGGGTCGCTTTTTCTGCCGTAATCCCTGGTTATAACAAATGGATCTCCTCTCTCCAGTGCGTTGTATGTCGTGGATCTGAAGAAGTTTAGGAAAATAGCTGCTGGTGACAGACTCAGAGGACAGTATCAAGGTCTGAGTCAGGATCCTAACAGCCTTTCAAATCTTGATCAAGTAAGTTTGGTTAACACTTTCAGGGATGGGTATACAATGTTGTTAGAAAGCGAAGTAGTATTTAGCTCTCAGTTCTCTCCTTTGTTGGTTGGGACAGTGTCTTGTTCATGGAAAGGAATTTTGCGTATGTGTGTATATGATATTTTTCTCTCAAGAGAAGACTTAGTAGTGAAAAGCCTTGTAGGTCTGATGTTCATTTGAGGAGGGAGATGAAGGGAGGATGCTGCCTATTTGAATCTTTACTGTATCTTCTAATTTGGTACCCAAGCTAATCTGATAAATTTGTTTCTTTGCCTGCTAGGGTCAGTTTGTTTCTCTTCTTTAGGAACTAACTCAGGACTCACAGTAGAGAATATAGTATCACAATTGCCCTTTTTCCTATGGGAAACCATGGTGTTTTTAAAGAAGTTTAGCTGAATAACGGTTTATTAATGCTAAACATTTTTCAGGGGTAAGATTGTAGTTTAAGTGTTTTAGATACATAGATTCACGTATTTTGTTTGGCTTAAGTCTACCTTAAACATTTTAAAACGTTTATTGTGATATATAGCACCTGTAAAGAGAAATGTACAACATAAAAATATACAAATATGTATATATTCATATGCATCGATGAATTCCACAAAGCCAGTGCCCATTTACCACCACCCAGTTCAAGAACTAGAACATAACTAGCATCCCAGCAGCCGCCCTTCATCTCCAACAGAAGTACCTGACTTTCATGGTAATCACCCCCTTGCTTTTCTTTGTAGAATTACTAATTAACCATGTATCCTTAAACACTATAGTTTAGTTTTGCCTGTTTTTTTCTCCCTATCTCAGTGGGATCATAAAGATGCACTCTTTTGAGTCTAACTTCTTTTGCTCAATCTTGTTTGCGAGGTTCATCCGCGTTGTGTGTGGTGGTCCTACATTCCGTTGATCTCTTCTACGTTTGGGTTGTTTTCCGTTTTTGTCTCCCGTGGATAATGCTGCTGTGATTGATCATGCGCATGTCTTTGTGCACATGTACACATATTTCAATTGTGTGTACAACCACAAGTGGAATTGCTGGATCATCAGATTTGTATATCTTTATCTTTACTAGATAATTCCAAACCGTTTTCTAAAGTAGTTCTAATTCATACTCCCATCAACAGTGTAAGAATTCTTGTTGTTTCACGTTTTGGCCAATACTTGTTGTCAATCTATTAATTTGGTAGGTGTGAGCTGGCATCCACGTGGCTTCCATTTGGAAAGCACCTTCTGGTCTCTGTGGTTTCTGATAGAAATCAACTGTTAATCTTGAGAATCCTTTGTGACAAGTCACTATCTCTTTTGCTGGTTTCAAGGTTCTTTATCTTTTCACAGTTTGCTTATGGTATATCTGGGTGTGGATCTCTTTTGAGTTTATCCTACTTAGAGTTCATTGAGTTTCTTGGATGTGTACATTAATGTTTTTCGTCAAATTTGGGAAGTTTTCTTTATTTCTTCAGGTACTGTTGCTATCCCTTTCTTTCTCTCTCCCCTCTTGGGACAACCATTATGTGTATGTTGGTATTTTTGATGGTGTCCCACAAGTCTCTGAGATTGTTTATTTTTCTTCATTTGTCTTTCTGTTCCACAGACTAGTTAATGTGAACTGACTTATCTTCACTTGACCTGATTCTGTTTTCTGCCTGCTGAAATCTGTGGTTGAATCCTTCTAGTAAATTTTCATTTCAGTTATATTTTTTAACTCCAGATTTGCTATTTGATTCTTTTGTATACTTTCTATCTTTTTATTAATATTCTCTAATTTTTTTCATTGTGGTCATAATAGTTTATAACATTGTGAAAATTCAGTTGTACATTATTATTTGTCAGACACCATATAAGTATACCCTTTCACCCCTTGTGCCCACCCCCCACCCCCTTCCCCCTGGTAACCACTAAACTGTTCTCTTTGTCTGTAAGTTTGTTTTTGGTCCACAAATAAGTCAAACCATATGGTGTTTGTCTTTCCTTGTCTGGCTTATTTCACTTAACATAATACCCTCAAGGTCCATCCATGTGGTTGTGAATGGGACGATTGTGTCTTTTTTTATGGCTGAGTAGTATTCCATTGTATATATATATATATATATACCATATCTTCTTTATTCCATCATCAGTCAATGGTCTCTTGGGTTGCTTCCTGTCTTGGCTATTGTGAATAATGCTGCACTGAACATAGGGGTGCATAAGCCTCTTTGAATTGCTGATCTCAAGTTCTTTGGATAGATACCCAGTAGTGGGATAGCTGGGTCATAGGGTATTTCTATTTTTAATTTTTTGAGAAATTTCCATACTGTTTTCCATAGTGGTTGCACCAGTTTGCATTCCCACCAGCAGTGTATGAGGCTCCCCTTTGCTCCACAACCTCTCCAATATTTGTTATTTTTTGTCTTGGTGATTATAGCTGTTCTGACAGGCATAAGATGATATCTAAGTGTAATTTTGATTTGTGTTTCCCTGGTGATTAGTGATGTTGAGCATCTTTTCATTTGCCTGTTGGCCATCTATGTATCTTTGGAAAAATGTCTGTGCATATCCTCTGCCCACTTTTTGATTGGATTGTTTGTTTCTTTGTAGTTCAGTTGTGTGAGTTCTTTATATGTTATGAAGATTAACCCCTTGTTGGATATATGATTTTCAAATATTTTCTCCAAGTTGGTGGGTTGTTTTTTTGTTTTGATCCTGGTTTCCCTTGCCTTCCAGAAGCTCTTTAGTCTGATGGAGTCCCACTTGTTTGTTTTTTCTTTTGTTTCCCTTGTCTGAGAAGACATGATATTCAAAAAGATCTTTTCAAGGCTGATGTCAAAGAGTGTACTGCCTATATTTTCTTCCAGAAGTTTTCTGGATTCAGGTCTTACCTTCAAGTCTTTGGTCCATTCTGAGTCTATTTTTGTGCATGGTGAAAAATAATGGTCTACTTTCATTCCTTTGCATGTGGCCGTCCGGTTTTCCCAGCACCATTTATAGAAGAGTCTCCTTTCTTCATTGTATATTCTTGGCTCCTTTGTCAAAGATTAGCTGTTCATAAATGTGTGGTTTTATTTTTGGGCTTTAAGTTCTGTTCCATTGATCTATGTGTCTGTTTTTGTGCCAGTACCAGCTGTTTTGATTGCTATAACTTCCTTGTATATTTTGAAGTCAGGGATTGTGATGCCACCAGCTTTGTTCTTGTTTCTCAGGATTGCTTTAGCTGTTTGAGGTCTTTTGTTGCCCCATATGAATTTTAAGATTCTTTGTTCTATTTCAGTAAAGAATGTCATTGGGATTCTGATTGGGATTGCACTGAATCTGTAGATTGCTTTAGGTAGTATGCACATTTTAACTATGTTTATTCTTCCAATGTGTGTACATGGAATATTTTTCCTTTTTTTATTTTTAAGATTTTATTTTTTTCATTTTTCTCCCCCAAACCCCCCGGTACATAGTTGTATATTCTTAGTTGTGGGTCCTTCTAGTTGTGGCATGTCAGATGGCACCTCAGCATGGTTTGATGAGCAGTGCCATGTTCGCGTCCAGGATTTGAACCGACGAAGCACTGGGCTGCCTGCAGCGGAGTGTCCAAACTTAACCACTCAGCCACGGGGCCAGCCCTTCATTTTTTTATGTCATTATCAATTTCTTTCAGTAATGTCTTATAGTTTTCCTTGTATAGGTCTTTCACCTCCTTGTTTAAATTTATTCCTAGATGTTTTATTCTTTTTGTTACAATTGTAAATGGGGTTGTATTCTAGAGTTCTCTTTCTATTAGTTCGTTATTAGAGTATAGAAATGCCACTGATTTTTTTGTAAGTTGACTTTGTACCCTGCAACTTTGCTGTAGTTGTTGATTATTTCTAATCGTTTTCTGATTGATTCTTGAAGGTTTTCTATATATAAAATCATGTCTTCTGCAAACAGCAAGAGTTTCACTTCTTCATTGCCTATTTGGATTCTTTTTATTTCTTTTCCTTTCCTAATTGCTCTGGCCAAAACCTCCAGTACTGTGTTGAATAAGAGTGATGAGAGTGGACACCCTTGTCTTGTTCCTCTTCTCAGAAGGATGGCTTTCAGTTTTTCACCATTGAGTATGATGTTGGCTGTGGGTTTGTTACATATGGCCTTTATCGTGGTGAGGTACTTTCCTTCTATACCCATTTTATTGAGAGTTTTTATCAAATGGATGTTGGATCTTGTCAGATGCTTTCTCTGTGTCTATTGAGATAATCATGTGGTTTTTTTCCCCTCATTTTATTAATGTGGTATATCACATTGATTGATTTTTGGATGTTGAGCCATCCCTGTGTCCCTGGTATTACCTTCACTAGGTCATGGTGTATGATCTCTGATGTATTGCTGTATTTGGTTTGCCAATCTTTTGTTGAGGATTTTTGCATTTATTTTCATGAGCTATATTGGCCTGTAATTTTCCTTCTTTGTGTTGTCCTTGTCTGACTTTGGTATCAGGGTGATGTTGGCCTTGTAGAATGTGTTAGGAATTTTTCTGTCTTCCTCAATTTTGTGTTAGGAATTTTTCTGTCTTCCTCAATTTTTTGGAATAGTTTGAGAAGGATAGGTAATAAATCTTCTTTGAATGGTTGGTAGAATTCTCCAGAGAAGCTGTCTGGTCCTGGACTTTGAGTTTTTAGAGGTTTTTGATTACTGTTTCAATCTCTTTACTTGTAATTGATCTATTCAGATTCTCTATTTATTCTTGATTCACTTTTGGGAGGTTGTAAGAGTCAGGAATTTATCTGTTTCTTCTAGACTGTCCAGTTTGTTGGCATATAGTTTTTTCATAATATTCTCTTAGTCTTTTATTTCTGTGGTATTTGTTGTAATTTCTCCTCTTTCATTTCTGATTTTATTTATCCAAGCCTTCTCTCTTTTTCTCTTAGTCTGGCTAAGAGTTTGTCAATTTTTTTTGTCTTCTCAAAGAACAAGCTCCTTGATTCTTTCTACATTCTTTTTTTGTTTCAATTTCATTTATTTCTGCTTTAATTTTTATTATTTCCCTCCTGCTGAGTTTGGGCTTTATTTGTTCTTCTTTTTCTAATTCTGTTAGGTGTAGTTTAAGATTGCTTATTTGAGCTTTTTCTTGTTTGTTAACATGGGCCTGTATTGCTATAAATTTCCCTCTTAGGACCAGTTTTGCTGCATCCCATATGAGTTAGTGTGATGTATTTTCGTTCTCATTTGTCTCCAGATATGTTTTGATTTCTCCTTTTGTTTCTTCGATGATCTGTTGGTTATTCAGTAGCATGTTGTTAGTCTCCACATTTTTGTTCCTTTCCCAGCTTTTTTCCTGTAGTTAATTTCTAGTTTCATTGTGTTATGGTTGGAAAAGATACTAGATATGATTTCTGTCTTCTTAAATTTATTGAGGCTTGCCTTGTTTCCCAACATATGGTCTGTCCTTGAGAATGTTCCATGTGCACTTGAGAAGAACGTATATTCTGTTTTTGGATGGAGTGTTTTATATATATATATATATCTATTCAGTCCATCTGGTCTAATTTTTCATTTAATTCCACTGTTTGTTCATTTTCTGTCTGGTTGATCGATCCATTGATGTGATTGGAATGTTGAGGTCCCCTACTATTAGTGTGTTGTTAATATCTCCTTTTAGGTTTAATAGTTGCTTTATATACTTTGGTGCTCCTGTGTTGGGTACATATATGTTTATAAGTGTAATGGCTTTGGTGGAGTGTCCCTTTTACCATTATATACTACCCCTCTATGTCTCTCTTTACCTGTTTTATCTTGAAGTCTACTTGGTCTGTTATAAGTATGGCAACACCTGCTTTCTTTTGTTTCCCATTAGCTTGGAGTATTGTCGTCCATCCCTTCACTCTAAGCCTGTGTTTGTCTTTGGAGCTGAGATGTGTTTCTTGGAGGCAGCGTATTTTTGGATCTTGAGTTTTAATCCATCCTGCCACTCTATGTCTTTTGATTGGAGAATTCAATCCAGTTACATTCAGAGTGATTATTGGTATATGAGTGCTTACTGCTGCCATCTCGTTGCCTGTTTTCTGGTTCTTCTGCATTTCCTTTGTTTCTCATACTGTTTATTTGGACTACCAATTTGATTGGGTAGTTTTTTTATGATGGTTCATTTTCTCCTTGTTTATCCTATATGTCCCTGTTCTAATTATTTGTTTACTGGTTGCCATTAGGTTTGTATAAAAAACCTGACAGATGCGATAGTCCATTTTCTGATAGCCTCTTATTTCCTTAGACTATGCCAATTCCGTCCCTTTCCTCTTCCCTTCTAAGTTATTTATCATATCTTATTCCATCTTGTGTTGTGAGTTTATCATTAAAATGATTATTTTTATTTTGGTGTTTTCCTTCTCTTTATCCTTAATGTTAAAGTTAAGTGTTTACTAACCTGATCTGATAGAGAACCACCATTTTCTGACTATTGCCTACCTATTCATCTCCTTGCTCAGGGCTTGGTAGCCCTTTTCCTATTTCCTTTTTTTTTTTTTCAAGTTATAAGGGCCTTCTTGAGGATTTCTTTTGGGGGGGATCTTGTGGCAATCAACTCCCTTAGCTTTTGTTTATCTGGGAAAGTTTTTATTTCTCCATTATATCTGAAGGATATCTTCACCAGATAGAGTATTCTTGGCTGAAAGTTTTTGTCTTTCAGGATTTTGAATATATCATTCCACTCTCTCCTAGCCTGTAAGGTTTCTGCTGAGAAATCTGCTGAAAGCCCATTAGGGGTTCCTTAGGTTATTTTTTTCCGCCTTGCTGCCCTTAGTATTTTTTCTTTGTCATTGACTTTTGCCACCTTTACTACTGTATGCTTTGGAGAAAGTCCTTTTACGTTGATATAATTAGGAGAACTGCTGGCTTCATTCACTTGTATTTCCAGCTCTTTACCCAGGTTTGGGAAGTTCTCAGCTATTATTTCTTTGAACAAACTTTCTGCTCCGTTCTCCTTCTCTTCCCCCCTCTGAAATACCTGTAATCCGTATGTTGCATTTCCTAATTGATTCAGATATTTCTCTGAGAGTTTCTTCATTTCTTTTGAGTCTTAGTTCCCTCTTCTCTGTCTGTATCAGGTCTATATTACTGTCCTCTAAGTTGCTAATTCTGGCCTCCATAATGTCAGCTCTGTTGTTTAGGGAATCCAGAATTTTCTTTATCTTGCCCACTGTGTTTTTCATCTCCAACAATTCTGATTGGTTTTTCTTTATAGTTTCAGTCTCTTTTGTGAAGAAGCTCCTGAATTTGTTGATTTGTCTTTCTGTGTTTTCTAGTAACTCGCTGAGTTTCTTTATGATGTCCATTTTGAATTCTTTGTCATTTAGGTTATGAATTTCTTTTTTTCAGGATTGGTTTCTGGATACTTCTCACTTTCCTTCTGGTCTGGAGATTTAGTTTACTTTTTCATACTGCTTTATAGTGTGGATTTTTGCCTCCTCATAGTGTTATTATCTGGTTGCAGCTTCCACCTGCCACCACTGGGTGGGGATCAGGCACTGTGTATTCTGGGCCCAGCACAGTCAGGGCCTCCGTAACTCCACCCACTGACTCCTTTTCTCACTGTGCAATGCTCTGACTGATGGCAGATCTGGAGCACTGGGCAGGGGGAGGGTTGCTTTCTTTCAACTGCGCTTCCCCAGCCACTAGCATTGCGATTAATTTTGTTCATTGTTGTACTCAGCTACCTTGCTAATCTATGTACACTGTTGGATTTTCTATATACATCATCATATCTACAAATAAAAACAATTTTACTTCTTTTCCAATTTTACATTTTTACGTCTGTTTCTTGCTTTGTCTACTTGCTAGGCGTTCCATATTGTTGAAAAGAAATGTTGATAGTAGACATTCTTGATTCAAAGGAAGGTTTTCAACATTTCACCACTAAGTGTGATGTTTGCTGTAGATGTTTTGTAGATACCTCATTCAGATTAAAGAAGTTCATTTTATTCCTGGTTTGCTACTTTAAAAAAAAATCTTTTGTGTTAAATTTTATACATTTTTTACGTCTGCTGAGATACGGTTTTTCTCTTTTATTCTGTAAATTTAATTATGTATCTAAATATAATTTCTGAATTGCACCATGTAATATATCCCAACTTGGTCATGATTTATTATCCTTTTTTATGTATTCCTGGATTCTTTGTGCTAGTATTTAAGAATTCTGCATTTATGTTTTTGTGTGACATTGTCTTGTAATATGTCTGTCAGGTTTTGACATCAAGGCTGTGTTGACTTAATAAAATGAGTTTGGTTTTGTTCTTTTTCATTTACCTGTAATTGGTTTGTGTAAGATGGACCTTCTTTCTTTCTTAAATGTTTGGTTGAATTCGCTCATGATGTCACACAATGTTTTCTTTGCATTTAAATTATGACTCCAATTTCTTTAATAGTTGTGGGACTGTTGACATTTTCTGTAACTTCTTTTATCAATAGTTTTGTTCAGTTGTATCTAAATTTCCTAACATATTATCATTGTGTTATCCTTTCATTTTCTTTTCAGTTTGAAGATATACTTTATATACTGTGATATGTTTAGATGTTATTGAGAAATGTATATTCAGAGCTGGAGTGTTTTCATCACACCAGTTATCTTTGTAAAGTCCATGGTAGGACCTGTAGTGGTGTCTTCTCTCTCTCTCTTCTTCTTTAATTTGAATTCCTGACAGTGTGTATTTGTGCTTTCTCTTTTTTCCATTGTTCAGCTCACCAGGAATTAATCAGTTTTATTAGTCTTTTCAAAGAAGCAGCTTTTAGCATTTTTTTGTACTGTCTATGTGTGTTTCTTTTCTATTTTACCAACTTATGTTTTTTATTTCTTACCTTTCACTTTTTAAATTTAATTTGTTGATATTTTTGCAATTTCTTGAGATAGGCATTTAGTTCATGATTTTTAGTCTTTTCTAACATATGCATTTAAAATTATCAAATTCAGGAAGATTTTGTCTACATTCCACATGTTTTATGTGTAGCATTTTCCTTACCCTTTGGTTCAATATATTTCTAGTTTCCATTGTGATTCTTTTGTTGACTCATAAGTTATTTCCAAGTGATTCCGAATACATGGGGATTTTCCAGTTACATTTTTTGTTATTTCTAGGTTAGTAGTTCTGTGGTCTGAGAATGTATTCTGTGCGATTTCAGGTATTTGAAGTTTGTTGAGATTTATTTTTTGACCCAAATATGATTAGTTTTGGTAAACATTTTATCTGGTTTTATATTTGGCAGATGTTACGTGTAATATTTTTCTACGTATGTCTATTAGGTCAAGTTTAGCAATGTGTTCTTATGTGTTTCTTGTCTATTTTTTCTGTTAGTTACTTAGAGTATTGTGTTTAAAATCTTTCTTTCCATGTTGTGAAATCTTTCCTGTCTTTGGTTTTGTCAAGTTTTGCTTTATGTATTTTGAGACTATCATTAAATGCCAAAAAACCTTAGAAGTTCTATATATTTCTGACAAATTAACCTTTTACTATATCTGGTAATGTCTTTTTACTTTCTTTTTGGGCCTTAAAGTGTGCTTCATCTTATCTTAGTGCAAATACGCCAGTGTTCCTTTCAATTGTTACATGGTATATTTCTTGTATCCTTCTATATTTCAGTCTTTCTCTGTCGTTATATTTTACTTCTGTTTCTTATAAATAGCTTATATCTGTTTGTTTTTTCATTTGGTGTGACAGTCATTTAATTAGAACATTGGTCCATTTGTGGTTAATGTAATCACTAGTGAGCTTAGCTTTTCTACAGAATTCCTCTTTTTATTCCATGTGTTCTTTGTTTCTTTTTTTTCTCCTTAGTCAGTTTCTTTCAGATTCAGTTTTTTATAATTCCATTTTCTCTCTATTAGCTTAAACTATATACTTTTTCACAGTTCTTTTAATGATCATTGCAGAGATTACAGTATGAATTTCTTACTTTGCGAAGGCTACTATTAATCAGTATAATTTACCCACCTACCAGACAGTGCAAAAACATCGGAACAGTGCTTCTCAAATTTGGGCATACATGAAAGAACACCTGGAGAACTTACTAAAGCATTAGTTCCTGGGCCCCATCCCCACAGCCTGAGTTAGTAGGTATACAGTTGGGCCTAAGAATCTGCATTCCCAATAACCTCTTTGCTGCAAGTCTGAATACCACATTCTGGTAGCACTGCCATAGAACTTGTTAACTGCATTTGTCCTCAACCTAAATGCCTTGTTGCCGTGTATTTTAGATCTCTCTCTATTTTAATCCCAGAAGAAGATATTATTCTTGTGTAATACAGTCGGTATCTGTTTAGATTTAGATTTTCTGACATAGTTACCCTTTCAGTTACTCTGCATTCTTTCTTGTATTTCTGGGCTTCCATAGAGGATCAGTTTCCTTCTGCCTGAAGAATATCCTTTAGTTTTCCTTAATGAGATCACTGGGAACAAATTTTCAGTTTTTGTTGTCTGAAAGTGTCTTTATTTTATCTTTATTGTTATTTTTTATTGTGATAAAATATACATAACATAAAATTCACCACTTTAACCACTTTTAAGTGTACAGTTCAATGGCATTAAATATATTCACAATGTTGTGCAACTGTTTATCTCCAGAACTTTTTCATCATTTCAAAGTGAAACTCTTTACCCATTAAACAATAACTTCCCCTTCTCTCCTCCCCTAGCCATTGTTAACCTTTATACTATTTTCTGTCTGTATGAGTTTACCTATTCTAGTTACTTTTAGAACCATGCAGTATTTTTCCTTTTGTGTCTGGCTTATTTCACTTAGCATAATGTTTTCAGGGTTCATCCAAGTTACAGTATGTATCAGGATTTCCTTCCTATTAAATCGAATTATATTCCATTATTCCATTGTATGTATATACCATATTTTGTTTATCCATTCATCTCTTGATGGACATTTGGCTTATTCCCATCTTTTGAGTATTGTGAGCAGTGCCTCTATGAACATTGGTGTGCAAGTATCTGTTTGAGATCCTTCTCTCAGTTCTTTTATGTACATACCCAGAAGTGGAATTGCTACATCATACTGGTTGTTTGTGTCTTAGGACAATGGAACATTTTATTGTGTGAAACTCAATAGTTTTCCTGAGAAAAAAACTTCAAGGCGTAGATTGCAGTTGGCTAGAAAACATGTGGGCTTCATTACTTGGGATCAAGCCTCAGTGGACAAGGGGGATTCAGAGTGTACTTTACGCAAAACTGTAAAGTATAAGAAGCACACTCTATGCTTAGCTTGCCTTTGAAAAGGTATTTTTCTTAGATTTGCCCTCATGAGGGAAGTACAAGTGCAAGCTATTTGTGAGTTTTAAGCTAAAGTTTTTCAGGTGCCTATTATTCCTAGATGTTTTGTGGTTCCTCTAAACTTTGTGGTTTGTAAGAACACCATAAATATGTATTTTAGCTTCTCTAATAAGGCTTTTGACAAAGACCTTTTCAGATCTAAGAATTTGAGATTGGCGTGTGATATGTAATATGCGGTGAACATGACTAATTTGCTTCGTGTTTATTTAAATTTCCTCCAGAACTTTTGATTGTTGTGTTTTATTTTCTTTATCAAACAGGATTTGCCCAATAACATGATCCATCAAGTGCCAATTAAATCACTCCCTCAAGAATGGCTTTGGTGTGAAACATGGTGTGATGATGCCTCTAAGAAAAGGGCAAAAACAATTGACCTGGTAAGCTGTCTGTGGTTCTTTCCTGCCTCGTGTCCAGTGTGCTGTGTGACTGGTTGGTCATCGGTGCACAGATTCTCATTCGGGCTTTCTCTGCAGTCGTGTAGCATGGGGCCTGCAGAACGTCTGACAGTAACTCCAGCAGATCTCTTCTCAGCTACAGCAGGAAGCCAGACCGTCTAGCGTCTGCTGGGGCTGTTCTCATCCACTGCAACACTCCTTGTCTTCCAGCTCATCTCTGTGCCTTTCCCAAGTGGACTCTCTGTCCTGCTTTCCAGTAGCTCCCTGCAACTTCTTTAACCATGTTCCTTCTGCTAATCTGTCATTTGGTTCCTTAGTGTTGTTCTTTTTGTCCAGTTAGGACTTGTAACCCAAGTGCAGAAACACCTTTGAATTCTGTATAATGGACCCTTTCTTCAGCTCAGCTAAAGTATGTTATTTTGGTTTTCACAGTGTAATAATCCAATGACCAAAGAGCCCAAGCTGGAAGCAGCTGTTCGAATTGTCCCCGAGTGGCAGGACTACGACCAGGAGATCAAGCAGCTGCAGATGCGCTTCCAGAAGGAGAAGGAGACAGGAGCACTGCATAAGGAGAAGACGGTACCAGAGCCCAGCCGTGAGGGTGAGTGCAGACACCTGCCTTTCGGTCAGTTCTTCGTCCCGTTCCTCATCTCTGTTTGTTGCAAAATGACAGGATAATGCATAAAAGGGAAAGAAGAATCACTTATCAGTCCTTCCATCCTGACCTCAGCCACTGTTTATTTCTCACTTTCCTTTTTCAGTTGGCCTTCTAAACAGCATTTATTTATTTGATCTTTACTGAAGAAGGTTGTCCCTGAACTGACATCTGCGCCCATCTTCCTCTATGTTGTATATGGGACGCCGCCACAGCATGGCTGATGAGTGCTGTGGGTCTATGCCTGGGATCCAAACCCATGAATGCTGGTCTGCTGAAAGAGCATGCAAACTTCACCACCAGGCCAGCCCCCTAGATAGTATTTATTAATGCAATTGCTGATCTTTTTTTCGGGGGTGGTTTTTTGGTTTTTTTTTTTGGTTTTAATTGTGATTATTATTGTTGAGGTTCATGAGTTTTGTGATACATAAGTGAAACCTGACATTGTTTGGGGGATCTCTTGTCAGATTCCTTGGTTTTTCGTTAACTCTGTCCAGGCACTAGTGAATGAACACATTTAGGGTCAAGACAAAGTCCATGTTGATTGGGAAAAACATACTCTTTCCATCAAGCACATCGGGGTGGGGTGGAGTGTTTGGATTTAAATACAAAGTCTTCATCTGATGGTTTTCCTGTCCTGTGAAGGAGAGGTGGCCAGTTGAACATGGTCATTAGAATAGGAAAATGACCTTTTGTAAACTATTAACGAGATGGACTCTGCCTTTTACCATTTATTCAGCTCAAAACCAATTCTAAAAAAGCAGTTACAGAACATAGATCTTGAGTGACTCAGCTAAACATCCTGAAGGCTATACCATGATATGAAACGTCACAGCTAGAGGCTGGATATTTACCGTAGAAGTAATTCACATTGATGAGCACATCCTCAAGAACTTCCATAGATAAATGGGCAGAGTGTAGACATACTGTTCCCATAAGAGGAAAACGCAGATGATAAATGAATTCGAGGAAACGGTAATCAACTCGAAGGACTTTCCTCAGTATATACGACATAGGAAAAATAAACGTTGCTAATGCCATTTGTGGGGGAGATGGTGAGGGGACTGCTCTGGATCTGCCTTGCTGAAGCCTTTTGTATTAGAATATTCCTTGTTAAAAAGCAGTAAATCAGGCATTGGGAGCCATTAAAATATTTGTGCCCTCAATAATTCCTCCCTTGAGAATTTACCTTAAAGAATTAATTCAACACAACAAAAAAGTTATCTACATAGAGAAATTTCTTTTGCTATTATTTATAAATCAAAGCATTAAAAACAGCTTAAACATCCAAGACTAGAGAATAGTAAATGAGCTACACTGCTCCATAGGAAAATGTTTATATGTTATTAAGTGAGAAACGAAGCATCTTGACTAAAAATGTGTGCATTTTTCCTTAGAGTAAATATTGTGCCTGTGAAAATGATGCAGATGGAGTAGGGATGTGCAGGTAGTTTGTGGTTTTGAAAATAAAAATTTCGTTTTTGCTTTCAAAATATAATACAAACATATCAAACCGAAACTCTTAAAAATTGTAAAAGAGAAAATGGAGGTGGGTGCACAAATAATACATTACAGTACCAGAAAATGCCCAGTCTGTATTTGTATAACTGGAGGATAATTCATTTTATTTTTCATTGTTCTCCTTTTCTATAGGACCTCAGAAACGTGAAGAATTATGATCTCCAGAGGACGATAGGAAATTACACCATTTGAAAAACACTTTTTATATTAAATGCTAGTTTTTTCTGATCTGTCTATACAACTGCTGATGAACTGGCCGGGCAGGTGTGCCACGCCTTTTGATTCTGAGCGTTGATTTTGACTTCTGCACGTCGGTGGGCTCTGGATCTTTGGAGTCAAGGCTCTCTTGGATTTGTCCCTCAGAGGAAGACAAGGGCTGATGCTTTGGAACTCTGTGGGGGCAGTCTTCTAACCAGAGGGGAGAATGGTGAAGGGAATTGGATGGAAACAAGTGCTGGGGTGTGCCACCAAGAGCACAAGTGTGCCGCACTGTCACGGGAAGCTAACCAGCCAGGGCCGCCGTGTCCTTCCTTACCTCAGTTTCCCTGCAGTGGAGCCCAGTCTGCAGCCTGCGCTGTGGGGCAGGTCCCGTCCGGAGCCGCATCGGCAGAAGTTTTGTCCGAGGTCCACACTGCTCGAGGTTTATGCCAGTGTGCTCCTGTGCCCTTCCGGCCTTCTCTTCCCCGACATCAGGGTCATTATTGAATTGAAACCCAACCAGCAATCATGTGTCTTCAGGGTTGGCGCAGGGCAAATTAATTTCGGGACAGGCTGGGGGTGGGTGGGGGTAGGGAAAATATCAGGAGAAGCAGGCTCCGGGGGTTGTGGGGAGGTGAGGAAGACCAGAAATTGGCTGTTCTCTTTTATAAACCATCAGTACCATTGTGACTAATTTGAAATGAAAACATTATTCTTATTCCCCACCAAGCCCAGTGAACTTTTTAGCTAATTGTTTTATAAACAAGTTTTGTATTTGTGAAAGTCTTTGCTTTTTCTTCCCGCTTTCTAAAGATACTGTCTCTTACTGACTTCCTTACTGGATACAGCCATAGCGAGTCTCTGGGAGCCGTGCTGGGGCTCTGGGCTCCCTCAGGACAGGCACACGTCCTTCCCCGTCTCCTCTGGAGGATGTTTCTCCCTCAGACCAGGGCAGTTGGCTTTGACTTTTCTCCGCAAAAGGCCCCCAGGTCTGAGACCAGGAGAGATTTGGCTGTGTGAGTCCTGCTTTTCTGTACACCCTTGCGTATTGCTTTTAGTTTAAGGCTGTGGGTTGCAGAAACTGCCAGCACTCTGCCCATTCTGACTCCACGTAGTTGATCTGGAAGCAGCGTTGCTTTTTGTGTCCTTCCTTCGGCAGCCCAGCACGGCCCTTCCAGAGCAGCCTTTGCTGGTGAGTGGGCCGTGCTGGGAGGCCCCCCACAGGAGGCTTCCAGAGTGCTGCTGGCCTCGTGGGTGTGCCGCTCCAGGTCCGTCCTCCGCCGTAAGCAGCTTTTGTCTCTCATGTTTTGCCTGCTTTTTAAAAATAGGAGGAGGGGGCGCGAATGGAGAGCTAAGTCCTGACTCTTCTCAGCCAGGTCACGTATTGACTTGCAGTCTCTTAAAAATCAAAGTCTTACGACAAATATCAAGTAATTTATTTTTGCTGTATCCACATGCACAAGTTTGCTCAGGAGTCTCTCAGGCATTCGGAAGGAGCTTTTGAGTTTGTTTTTATAATTCCGTTAAAAATTGGGGAAAGGGGCAGCCCAAAAGATTTTTAGAAAATTGATACAAGACTGGAAGATCCCTCCGAGTCATTGCTGTTGACAAAGGCTGTAGCAGGAGTCCCCTGCTCAGAGCAGCCGCAGGGGTGGATCAGTGGCAGTAAAAAGAGTGGTTCGGCTTCCTCTGAGGGTTCCCGGAGCCTGCCGAGAGGCCCGTGTTTGCTGTCTGCAGCCACAGGCAGAGTGGTGCATTTTTCTAGTTTATTCTCTGAGAGGTTGAGCAGGAAATACTAAAGTCATGGGATATGCTTTTAAAATGCTGGTTCCTTGGGACATGGAACAAGCCACTTCCTCTGTGTCTTTCCATCAGGTCTCTTAGGCATATTCCATATGAGAAAGTGCAGTGTGAAACCTCTTCTCTGTGTAGTGCTTATCCTCATTTCCCCTTGTTTGTCCCACCCTAAACATCAGTCTTATTAATATTGAATCTAAATATGCAAGGCCCAGCTTGCTCCTGAAGTGGCCTAGAGCCCGCCTCTCCTGCCAGTGACTGTGGTTCATGAGACGCAAGCACCTTTCACAGTGAGCCTCTGGTGCCCGAGGGAATGGTGTTTCCACAAAAATCTGGTCTTGGTTAGCACTGTCTGTTGCCTCCACTGTGTGAGAGCAGATTGTGACTGAAAAGATAGGTAGGAGAGAGTTTTTTCCAAGGAATAAGAATTAGTTGCATGAAATGTTCAAGCTTCTGGAAACTTCACAGTGAGTTGTTTTTAACCGTGTAATGGATTTTTTTCTCTCAATATGCCCTACTGGAAAATTTTCTTTCTGAATCAGTGCCAGAGTGATATGAAATAATGTGACATGTCAGAGTGACACGCCACAGTGTAAGTTGTTGTGTTCTGTGAACAGTGGTATTTGATTGAGCTCAAACCCAAGCACAGAGCCTGCTGCTGGGCGTGTGGAGCATGCCTGTGTTTTGTTTTAAAATTGTCCTCAATACTCACCGCACTGAGAAGGATGTGCCGACTGTCAGACGCGGCATTTCCAATGGAAACATGCAGATGTTCGCTGCCTACCAAGTGCATGTGCATCCTGGAGGGCCCACGTGTGGGGTGAGCTCAGCTGTTGGAAGAGCAAAGATTGTACATCTATTAAGAAATAGTTTCCAAGAATGGAGCTTAATTTACTCTGCTGTCCTTAAGTCCTCATATTATGAACTGCGTGAATGAACAACTTTTATCTGGTCCAGGACCGAGAGTCCCTGAGTGAAGGGCTGAAAGCTAGAGGTGGCAGTGCAGTTTTCAGAAAAGAGGGACTGGCCCAGGCGATAGGGAGCAAAGGAATCCCAGTTTCCTTTTGCTGGGATTTATCCTTTACTGGCACCATAATTGGAAGAGGTCAGACACCACCCTCATAGCAGTGAGTGTAAATGATTCCGCTTCCCCCACATCTCCTGTGTGAGTCAATTTGGGTACTTGAAAGCAGTCCTTTTCTAAAATTGCCATGAATGATTAAAAGAAATAATTCAACTTAAGAGTTACAGGAAATATCTACTACATTTTCTGAATAAAATGCTATTACTATGGTATCAAATTTCATGGAAATGTAAATGTTTTGGTAAAGCCACCTAACAGAAACTTTGTCTTGGTAACAACAAATGGAGGGTGCATTGTGTGTGTAATTTTAATAATTAGGTTTTTTAAGTATTTGATTTTATGGGGACACTTTTGTGGGATGGTAAATCAAAAATATAGCTGTCATGTGTCTAGTTGGGTGGGATAACATTTTTTATTTAAGCTCATGTTTTCCCTGCCTTGATGTAGTGAGGAAAGATCTTAATCAGGACTTTGGTAATTACCTGATTGAATTCAAGCAAAGTAGACTTCATTAACTCGGGTCGTTACTGATATTTCAAAGTATCTGGAGGATATCAATTTCTCTTTCATTATTTGGTCTTTGATTTCTCAATTTAATACAGAAACGACACTTCTGAGTGGCATTGAGTCAGTGCACCGAGTAGAGGCTCTCTCCCCCTTAGGGTCTCACTGAGTACTGATAATTTATAAAAACAAACCGCAAAATCGGTTTCAGGAAGCTGCATTCTCCCCAGAAGTAGTGCATAAAGTTTCAACTCCATGGTAATGATTTTGCAAGCAAGAGGCCATCTGAGACTTTCCCAGTTACCTAGCAACACAGAAGCCAAACGTGGAAGATTTGCTAAGACACAAGTTAGGGCAGGAGCTAAGGCCTTCGTCCCACTGTAATTTATACATTGCCTTACTTGTCACCAGTTAGATTTCCAGAGAAATGGGCATGATTCCTTTCCAAAATAAAAGAAAATACATTAACCTAAGGTCAACAATTTGAGAAAAAGATTATCAAATACCATGTTTTCCAACCAGTTATCCTTGGTAATAATGGAAAAATGTTCGAATTTTTAAGGAAACTATGTACTTAAAAACAAGAACACCTTCTTTATAACTGTTCTGTTTTACTTCAGTCCTTCTCCATTCAATGCAGCCTAGGTCCAGGTGCTGCCTCTCGCTTGGAAACAAGCTTTGGGGCTCTTAATGTCCATAGAGCCCTCTGCACCTGAAGTGAACTGAGAATGAATTTCTGGGTACTGTAATGAAAACAAGGTCTGGTCAACAAATAAACTTTTTCTTCTCTTCTTTAAACTGTCTGGCCAGTCATTCAGCTTTTATGTTTAGGAAGGGTGGATTGCTAGAGCTCCTTCACCTGACAGAGCAGTCAGGCCTGGACAGGAAGAAGAGCTTTGCCTGAACATCTGGTCTGGTGATGGGTCGGGGTCCAGATGCAGCCAGTTCTCTGGATTCTCAGGACAGCACCCATGCCTCTTCTAGGTCCCTAACCTTGGAGAACTGCCCCAGGCAGGATCTGGCAGGCAAGCTGCCCCAGAAGGGCTAACCCCAACAGGAAGGGTGGCGAGTGCTTTGTTCGTGTTGCAAATTCTCTGAGCTAGATTTGAAGTTGAAGATAGGGTTCCTGCTGTTCAGGTGCTCATTGGACGCTGCAGGCTAGTGTAGTGAGTGCTCTTGCTGAGGTGGAGGTTGGGGAAGGGGACCTCGTGGCTGAGAACACAGCAGAGGGCACCGAGGGTGGAGGAGAAGAGGGATTTGTTGGTCGGGGAAAGCTTCCACAGGAGATGACTGAAGCCTGAGGGCAAGTAGGAGTTATCCATGTCGGCTGAGGGAGGTGGGGACAGAGGGAGGACAGGAGCCAGGACCTCTCATTTAGACAGTTGCAAGTGAATCTGGGTGATCACAGTCATAGCCAGGAGAGAGGTTCCAGAGAGAGGGTCTGAGTTTGATCCTGGGGCCACAAGAAAGCCCCTGAGGGGTTTTAAGCTTGGTGCTGACATGAAATTGGGTTTCTCTTGTCATGAACTTTTTATTGATGTGTAGCACATGTAGACAAGTACACAAACATACACCTTGATAGATTTTCAAAGTGAACATACTTGTGTAACCATCACCCAGACAGAGGCATAAAAGGAAGTTGGGTTTTATTTTAAGTAACATTGAAGTATTTGATTACAGTCTGGCTTCCAGTTATGGCAAGAGCATCAGACTAACCCTCCTACTGATAATTATACACACTGTTGAAATGCACTGGAAAGTCACTAGAGACAGGCAAAAACTGGAAGGGACTCAACCACTGAAAGAAGAGAGGCACATGGGATGAGATCCACATTTAAGTGACTATTCCTTATGTGGCCCACAGGGAATAAAACAAAAAGTGGAGGTTTACTAAGGTGAAGAGGCAAGTCAGAGTTTGGGACTGCCTGAGCAGCTGGAAATTGAAGGGGGAGCTCCCAGAAAGGGGGAAACCACAGAGCCTTGAATTTGCTTTATGTATTCCTCTCAAATCCTTGGCTGACTCTTAAATTGTGCATGAACAGGCAGGATTCCAAGAGGCCCGATGGAAAGCAGCAGCTGGGAGCCTGGAAGGCTCAGCAGAGATTGAGCAGATGTCTGGTGCTGGGGAAAGTCTGAGATTTATATCTCACCAAAACTTTCCATTCAAAACCTAGAGGGTCATAGTTTAGGGTTAGAACCACTTTTCAGAATGCAGGTCTGGGCCTTGGACTAAAGCAGAACTAGAATAGACTCAACTCTACCTAAAGCCTAAAATCAAGTCTTCAAAAAATTGAAGTGATCTGCTAGTCACTTAACTGTCTCCTAAAACAAAAATCAACAGTTTTCATGGAAAAAATAACTGAATCCAGAGTTTCTACAGTATATTGTTCAGAATGTCCAGTAAACAATCACAAATCAGGAGACATAAGAAAAACAAATATATGACACGTAACCAAGAAAAAAAAAAAGAGAGAAACACCCACAGACAACCAAGATGTTGAAATTATTGAATAAAAATTTAAAAATCATGATAAATAGGTTAAAGAATCTATAGAAAAGGATAGATACAAAGGATGAAGAGGGGAATTTTAGGAGAGAGATGACATTTTTAAAAACTAATGTATGGGCTCAAAAGAAGATCAAACACTGCAGGAGAAAGGATCAGTGAACTTGAAGGCAGGTTAATAGAAATTACCCAAATTGAAGAGCAAAGAGGGAAAGATTAACAAATAAATGAACAGAGATGCAATAACCTGTGAGGCAGTATCAGGCAGTATAACAAATATGTTAAGTGGAGTTGTAGAAGAAGAGGAGAAAGTACTTGGAGAAAAAAACATATTTGGAGAAATGTTGGCCAAAAATTTTCAAAGTGTGATTAAAATATCAACTCATGGATTCAAGGAGCTCAGAGACTCCCTGTAATATAGTTTCTAAAAAATGCTGTCTGGATCCGGTTTTGAGGCCCTGGCTCTAGAGACCAGTCAGTTATCTTGAGCAGCCCATTAAGCCTACACCTTGAACCACCCTTCTAGGACTCTAGCATTCTGGGCACTATGCAACCACCCTAATCACCTGAGCCCAGATAGCAGACACCAGGGATGGATCCTGTGCCCAAGAACCCACTGAAAATATTCAAATTAACTACTCTTACTAGTTTTAAGCCTTCTTACCCTGCCTCACTCATTCATTCCTGGCCAAACCACATTAAAGGCTTTTGCCCACAGTTCCTACATCACCTTCTTCCTTGTGACCAACTCTAGTGCCTCCCCTGAGTGGTCAGGTGACGTATGAGTATAACAAAACTGTAAAACTTGAACTGTTGAATTCGGTTTCTCTCTCTCAACCTGTGTCTGACCTCACCATGTGTCACCCTACCCCCAAAAAGGAGGATAAATATAAAGAAGGCCACACCTTGGCACATCATAGTCAAATGGTGAAAACCAAAGATAAAATCTTTTAAAAAGTAGCCAGGAAAACAAAAAAAGACACGTGATACACAGGAACAATAAGAATGATAGCTGACTTTTCATCAGGAAGAAAGGGAACAGATGACAGTGGAATACCATTTTTAAAGTGCTGAAAGATGGAAAAGCTGTCTTAACATTCTGTATGCAAGGGAGATAGTCTTCAAAAATGAAGATGAAATAAAATCATTTCAGAGTAACAATGCTGAAAGAATTCATTGCCAATAGACCTGGACTGTAAAAAATGGTAAAAGTTCTCCAGGCTGAAAGGGAAATGATGCCAGGGAGAAATTCAGATCTACAGAAAGGAACAAAGAGCACTGGAAATAGTAAATATGTAAGTAAATATACTGTTTTTTCCTCTAAGAAACTTTTGATTACTTAAAGGAAAAATGATAGCTCTATATTGTGGAGTTTATAATATGTAGAAGTAAAATATATGACAGTTGCACAAAGCAAGGGAGTTATAAGGTTCTTACATTATATGTGAATTGGTATGATAGTAATGCAAAATAAACTGATAAGCTGAGGAAGCATATTGTTTACATACATATTGGAACAACCATTTAAAAAAATTAATTATAGCCCAAAATAAAAAAATTAAAAGATAGAATGGAATGGTTAAAATTTTTTAATTAAAAAAACCCCATAAAACTTGATCAACCCTGTAGAGGCAGGAAAGGAGGAACAAAGGAACAAGTACAGACAAGATAAATAGTAAACAAATGGCTAAATAGTAGAATTTAAATGGAAAAAAATTTTGATATTTGCATTATATATTACTGATTTTAAACACTCTAAATAAAAGGCTGAGATTTTCAGATTGTATTTTAAAAAGTAGTTTACAAGAGATGCACATTAAATAGAAATAGGTTGAAATTAAGAAACATACCACACAAACATTTAATAATAAGAAAACTGGTGTGGCTATGTTAATATCAGACAGAGTGAACTTTAAGACAATGCATATTACCAGAGGAAAAAGAAGAACATTCTATAATGATCAAAGTCAATTAATCAAGAAGATGTTAACAATCCAAAATATGTATGCACCTAATGACATTACTTAGAAATACATGGAGCAGGAGTGACAGCATGCAAAACGGCAAACTATACAGATCTGGGGGCAGCCACTCCACCGAGTCAACCACTAAGCTGGAAAAAGCAACTGGAATCAACTATTTTGGAACTCTGGAACATGTTTGGACACTTAAAGCAACCAGAGGAGCACTTCAAGAAGGAAGAGGCTTCTGATCTTTTGTAAGTGAATGCCATACATGAACCAGCTACCACTCCCTGTTCCTCAGCACCATCTTGGCCGTGGGGACAGCAGCCTGCATTCGTGGAGCAGCTGGCGGGTGCCAGGCTGGGCGGTGGTGACCTTGTCCTTGAAATATTTAGATTTGTGCATTTGGGCTGGTCTAGTGATGCCTGAGGAACTGGCACAGATGCTTGCCTTGGTTTGGCTCTTGGTAGCAATCAATGGCTTACGCTGGTGTCATTTATCAGAAGAGTTAAAGAGCCAGGACCGTTTGTTCTCCTTGTTGGAGACAGACATTGAAAGAAATTGTTCTCAGGTCACTGCTGGACTGCAGAGATAAGGGAACAGAAACTCCAGGGACCACACCACAAGAAGAATGCAGACTTTGTAAAAATAGTTTGGAAAAGTCACAAGCAGATGGTTCCACCCTCAACAAGCAAAAATCCTCAATCCCTGAGAACTATGAGAATTAGATTTCCAGAATTAACATGTTAAATACCCAGAATGTCCGTTTCTCAACAAAAAGTTAAAACTCACAAGCAAACAGGAAAGCAGGGCCCAGTCACAGGGAAAAAGAATTTGACAGAAACTATTCCCTGGAAAGCCAAGACATTGGAGTTATTAGACAAAATCATTGAATCAACTGATTTAATATGCTCAGCGAGCTAAAGAAGCCTTGGACAACGAACTAATGGAAATCAGGAAAATGACATATGAACAAAATTAAAAATATTTAAAAAGAGAAATTATAAAAATGAATCGTATTCTGGAGCTGAAAGATAAACTGACATGAAACATTCACTAGAAGGGTTCAACAGCAAATTTGAGCGAGCAGAAGAAAAGGATCAGAGAATTGAAGATTAAGACAATTGAAATAATGCAGTCTGAGGAGCAGAAAGAAAAACGAACAGAGTCTGAGGGCCCTATGCACACCATCAAGTGTACCAGCGTATGCATCAGAGGAGTCCTAGAAGGAGCAGAGAGAGAACTGCAGAAGTATTTGAGGAAATAATGGCCCAAACTTCCCAAATCTGTTGAAGGACATGAATCTACATATCCAAGAAGCTTAATGAACTCAAAGCAGGGTAAATTCAAAGATATCCACACCAAGACACATCGTCAGATTTTTGAAACCCAAAGACAGAATTTTGAAAGCGGCAAGAGAGAAGCAACTCATCACATACAAGGGCTCCTCATAAGATTAACAGCTAAATTCTCATCAGAAACCATGGAAGCCAGAAGGCAGTGAGAGGACACATTTATGTCCTTAAAAAAATAAAATAAAACAACTCTTGATCAAGAATTTCACATCTCGGGGGGCTGGCCCCGTGGCCGAGTGGTTAAGTTCGTGCGCTCCGCTGCAGGTGGCCCAGTGTTTCGTTGGTTCAAATCCTGGGCGCGGACATGGCACTGCTCATCAAACCACGCTGAGGCAGCGTCCCACATACCACAACTAGAAGAACCCACAACGAAGAATATACAACTATGTACTGGGGGGCTTTGGGGAGAAAAAGGAAAAAATAAAATCTTTAAAAAAAGAATTTCACATCTGGCAAAACTATCTTTAAAGAATGAAAGAGAAAGTAAGATATTTATAGATTTAAAAAAAGCCAAAGCAGTTCATTACTAGTAGACCTGCCCTACAAGAAATGCTAAAGGGAATATTTTAGGCTGAAATGAAAAGACACTAGATGGTAACTCAAAGCCATAAGAAGAAACATTGGTGAAGGAAACTACATAAATTGTAATCCCCAAGGTAACCACTAGGAAAATAATTTTCAAATATATAGAAAAGGAAAGAAATTGGGAATCAAAATGGTACACTTCAAAAATTCCAAGGAATACCCAAAAAATTCAGTCATCGAGAAATTGAGGACCAAAATGTATGACATACAGAAAACAAATAGCCAAATGGCAGAAGTGAATCATTCCTTATCAGTATTGACTTCCAATGTAAATGATTTAAACTCTTCTGTTAAAAGGCAGAGATGGGCAGATCAGGGGGAAAAACACAATGTATCTATATGTTGTCAACAAGAGACTCATTGTAGATAAAAAGACACACAGAAATTTAAAATAAAAGGATAGAAAAAGATATTCCATGCAAATAGAACTGAAAGAAAGCTGGAGTGACTATGTTTTTGTCTGATAAAATAGACTTATGGGTCAGCCCAAGTGGCCTAGTGGTTAAGTTTGACCCCCGGGCACAGACCTACACCACTCATCAGTGGCCATGCTGTGCTGGGGGCTCACATACAAAAAGAGGAAGATTGGCAACAGATGTTAGCTCAGGGCAAATCTCCCTCAGCAAAAATAATAATGATAATAAAATAAAATAGACTTCAATTCAAAAAAATATTCAAGAGACAAAGAAGGACATTTTATATTGATAAAAGTTCAATCCAACAAGATACAACAATGATAAATTTGTATGCACCTAACAACAGAGCCCCGAAATATATGAAGCAAAAATGGACAGAACTGAAGGGAGAAATATAGTTCTACAATAATAGTTGGACACTTCAATACCCATTTTCAAAAATGGATAAATCAAAGAGACAGAAGATTCATAAGAGTACAGAGGTCTTGAACAACACTATAAACCAATGAGACCTAACAGATATAAACAGAACGCTTCATGCAACAGTAGAATATGTATTCCTATCAAGTGCACATGGAACACTCTGTGGGACACGTGATATGTTAGGCTACAAAACAATTCTTAATGAATTTTAAAAGATTGAAACCATATGATGTCTTCTGATCACAGTGGAATGAAACTAGATGTCAATAATAGAAGGGAAACTAGAAATTTCACAACAATAAAAGTCACAAAAATTAAACAACACACTCTTAAACAACCAATGGGTCAAAGAAAAAAATCACAAGGGAAATTTTTTTTAAATCTTGAAATGGATAAAAACAAAAACAAACATTCCAAAAGTTATAGGATGCAGTGCTAAGAGAGAATTTATAGCAGTAAATGCCTACATTAGAAAGGAAGAAAATCTCAAATTAGCAACCTAACTGTAAATCTCAAGAAATGAGAAAGAGAAGAGCACACTAAGCCCAAGCAAGCAGAGGGAAGGAAATAATAAAAATTAAAGCAAAGATAAATGAATTAGGGAGTAGAAAAGTGACAGAGGAAATCAATGACACCAAAAGTTGGTTCTTTGGAAATATCAACAAAGTTCACGAGCCCTTAGATAGATTGATAAAGGGTGGGGGGGGTCTCAATCAAAATCAGAAATGAAAGTGGGGACATTACTACTGATTTTACAGAAATAAAGTGGATTATGAGAGAATACTATGAACAATCGTATGCCAACAAATTGAATAACCTAGACTGAAAGGACAAATTCCTGTAAGCAAACAAATTACCAAAATTGACTCAAGAAGAAATAGAAAATCAGACCAGACTATAACAAGTAAGGAGATTGAATCAGTAATCAAAAATGTCCCAACAAAGAAAAGCCCAGGACCAGACAGCTTCTCTGATCAACTCTACCAAACATTTAAGATGAATTAAAACCAATTCTTCTCAAGCTCTTCCCAAAAGATGAAGAGGAGTGAATGCTTCCTAACTCATCCTACAAGACTAGCATTACCCTGGCAGCAAAGCCAGACAAAGACACTACAAGAAAACTAGAGGCCAATAACCCTCATGAAGATAGATGCAAAAGTCCTCAGCAAAATACTACCAAATAGAATTACAGCATATTAAAAGGATTATATACCATGAGCAAGTGGGATTTATCCCCAGAGCAAGTGTGGTTAGATGTATGAAAATTACTCCTTGTAATATACCACCATAACAGAATGAAGGAAAAAATGCCGCATCATCACCTCAATTGATCCAAAAAAAAGAGCATTTGATAAAATCCAACAGCGTTTCATGATAGAAACACTCAATAAACTAGGAATAGAAGAGCATGTTCTCTCCATGATAAAGCCCTTATATGAAAAACCCACAGATGCTATCACACTCAATGGCGAAAAACTCAGTGTTCCCCCTAAGATCAGAAGCAAGATGAGGATGCCTGCCTTTACCCTTGTTCAACATAGTACTGCAGTTCTAGCCAGCACAATGAGGCACGAAAAGTATCAGTTATCCAAACTTAAAAAGAAGGGAGAGTTATCGCTGTTTGCGGACGACATAATATGTAGAAAACCCCAAGGAATCCACAAAAAAGTTGAATTTAACAATGTTGCAGGATACAAAATTGACACACAAAAATCAGTAGTATTTCTATACATTAGCAATGAAAAATTGAAAAAAGAAATTAAGAAAACAATTTCATTTACATGGCATCAAAAATAATAAAATTCTCAGGAATAAACTTGACCAAGGAGGAGAAAAACTGTACACCGAAAACTACAAAACGTTACTGATAGAAATTAAGGAAAACCTAAATAAATGTAAGGACAGACTGCCTTCATGGATTGGAAGACAATATTGTTAAAACGACAGTGGTTCCCAAATTCATCTACAGATTCAATGAAATCCCTATCAAAATCCCATTGGCATTTTCTGCAGTAGAAAAACAACCTGACATTCATGCAGAATGTCAAGGAACCCTGAAAAGCCAAAGCAGTCTTGATAAAGAAAAACAAAGTTGGAGAACTCACCTTTCCCAATTTTAAAAGTTACTGCAAAGCTGCAGTTATCAAAACTGTGGCACTAGCGTGAGGATAGAGAGAGAGACTGATGGAATAGAATAGAGAGCCTAGAAATAAACCCTCTCATGTATGGTTAGTCAATTTTGTGTGTGTGTGTGTGAAGATTGGCACCTGAGCTAACAACTGTCGCCAATCTTTTTGGTTTTTTTCTGCTTTTTCTTCCCAAATCCCCCCAGTACATGGTTGTATATTTTAGTTGTGGGTCCTTCTAGTTGTGGCATGTGGGATGTCGCCTCGGCATGGGCCCATGAAAGGTGCCGTGTCCGTGCCCAGGATCTGAACTGGTGAAACCCTGGGCTGCCAAAGTGGAGCAGGTGAACCCAACCACTCGGCCACAGGCTGGCCCCAAGTTACTTGATTTTTTTTTTTATTGAGTTATTGATAGGTTACAATCTTGTGAAATTTCAGTTGTACATTAATGTTTGTCAGTCATGTTGTAGGTGCACCACTTCACCCTTTGCGCCCACCCCCCACCCCACCTTTCCCCTGGTATCCACTAAACTGTTCTTAGTCCATAATTTTAAATTCCTCATATGAGTGTAGTCATACACAGATTATCCTTCTCTCGCTGGCTTATTTCACTCAACATAATTCTCTCAAGGTCCATCCATGTTATTGCAAATAGAATGATTTTGTTCTGTTTTGCAGCTGAGTAGTATTCCATTGTATATATGTACCACATCTTCTTTATCCATTCGTCTGTTGATGGGCACTTAGGTTGCTTCCACGTCTTGGCTATTGTAAACAGTGCTGCAATAAACATTGGGGTGCAGAGGACTTTTGGGATTGCTGACTTCAGGCTCTTTGGATAAATACCCAGTAGTGGGATGGCTGGATCGTATGGTAGTTCTATTTTTAATTTTTTTTTTTAAAGATTTTATTTTTTCCTTTTTCTCCCAAAGCCCCCCGGTACATAGTTGTGTATTCTTCGTTGTGGGTTCTTCTAGTTGTGGCATGTGGGACGCCGCCCCAGCGTGGTCCGATGAGCAGCGCCATGTCCGCGCCCAGGATTCGAACCAACGAAACACTGGGCCTCCTGCTGCGGAGCGTGCGAACTTAACCACTCGGCCACGGGGCCAGCCCCTCTATTTTTAATTTTTTGAGGACTCTCCATACTGTTTTCCATAGTGGCTGCACCAGTTTGCATTCCCACCAGCAGTGTATGAGGGTTCCTTTTTCTCCGCAACCTCTCCAACATTTGTTGCTATTAGTTTTAGATATTTTTGTCATTCTAACGGGTGTAAGGTGATATCTTAGTGTAGTTTTGATTTGCATTTCCCTGATGATCAGCGATGATGAGCATCTTTTCATGTGCCTATTGGCCATCAGTATATCTTCTTTGGAGAAATGTCTGTTCATGTCTCCAGCCCATTTTTTGATTGGGTTGTTTGATGTTTTGTGGTTGAGTTGTGAGAGTTCTTTATATATTATGGATATTAAGCCCTTGTCAGATATATGACTTGCAAATATTTTTTCCCAGTTAGTGGGTTGTTTTTTTGTTTCAATCCTGTTTTCATTTGCCTTGAAGAAGCTCTTTAATCTGATGAAGTCCCATTTGTTTATTCTTTCTATTGTTTCCCTTCTCTGAGAAGGCATGGTGTCCGAAAAGATCCTTTTAATACTGATGTCAAAGAGTGTACTGCCTACGTTTTCTTCCAGAAGCCTTATGGTTTCAGGTCTCACCTTTAGGTCTTTGATCCATTTTGAGTTTATTTTGGTGAATGGTGAAAAAGAATGGTCAATTTTCATTCTTTTACATGTGGCTTTCCAGTTTTCCCAGCACCATTTGTTGAAAAGACTTTCTTTTCTCCATTGTATGCCCTCAGCTCCTTTGTCGAAGATTAGCTGTCCATAGATGTGTGGTTTTATTTCTGGGCTTTCAATTCTGTTCCATTGATCTGTGCACCTGTTTTTGTACCAGTACCATGCTGTTTTGATTACTGTAGCTTTGTAGTATGTTTTGAAGTCAGGGATTGTGATGCCTCCCTTTTTGTTCTTTTTTCTCAGGATTGCTTTAGCAATTCGGGGTCTTTTGTTGCCCCATATGAATTTTAGGATTCTTTGTTCTAATTCTGTAAAGAATGTCATTGGGATTCTGATTGGGATGGCGTTGAATCTGTAGATTGTTTTAGGTAGAACGGACATTTTAACTATGTTTATTCTTCCAATCCATGTACATGGAATGTCTTTCCATCTCCTTATGTCGTCATCCAATTCTCTCAGAAAGGCCTTGTAATTTTCATTATATAGGTCCTTCACTTCCTTAGTTAAATTTACCCCGAGGTATTTTATTCTTTTTGTTGCGATTGTGAATGGTATTGTGTTCTTGAGTTCTTTTTCTGTTGGTTCATTACTGGAGTATAGAAATGCTACTGATTTATGCAAATTGATTTTATACCCTGCAACTTTGCTGTAGTTGTCGATTACTTCTAACAGTTTTCTAATGGATTCTTTGGGGTTTTCTATATATAAGATCATGTTGTCTGCAAACAGCGAGAGTTTCACTTCTTCCCTCCCTATTTGGATTCCTTTTATTCCTTTTTCTTGCCTGATTGCTCTGGCCAGGACCTCCAGTACTATGTTAAATAAGAGTGGTGATAGAGGGCATCCTTGTCTCGTTCCTGTTTTCAGGGGGATGGTGTTCAGTTTTTGCCCATTGAGTATGATGTTGGCTATGGTTTGTCGTATATGGCCTTTATTATGTTGAGGTAGTTTCCTTCTATGCCTATTTTGTTCAGAGTTTTTATCATAAATGGCTGTTGGATCTTGTCAAATGCCTTCTCTGCATCTATTGAGATGATCAGGTGGTTTTTATTCCTCAGTTTGTTGATGTGGTGTATCACGTTGATTGATTTGCGGATGTTGAACCATCCCTGTGTCCCTGGTATGAATCCCACCTGATCCTGATGTATGATTCTTTTGATGAATTGCTGAATTCTGGTTGCCAAAATTTTGTTTAGAATTTTTGCATCTGTGTTCATCAGTGATATTGGCCTGTAGTTCTCTTTTTTCATGGTGTACTTGTCAGGTTTTGGTATCAGCGTGATGTTGGCCTCATAGAATGTGTTAGGAAGTGTTCCATCTTCCCTAATTTTTTGGAATAGCTTGAAAAGGATAGGTATTAAATCCTCTCTGAAAGTTTGGTAGACTTCCCCAGGAAAGCCATCTGGTCCTGGGGTTTTATTCTTTGGGATGTTTTGATTGCTCTTTCAATCTCTTTCCTTGTGATTGGTCTGTTCAAATTGTCTGCCTCTTCTTGAGTGAGCTTTGGGAGATTGTAGGAGTCCAAGAATTTATCCATTTCCTCTAGGTTATCCATTCTGTTGGCATATAGTTTTTCGTAGTATTCTCTTATAATCTGTTGTATTTCTGCAGAGTCTGTTGCTATTTCTCCTCGCTCATTTCTGATTTTTGTTTATTTGAGCTTTCTCCCTTTTTTTCTTTGTAAGTGCGGCTAGTGGTTTGTCAATTTTATTTATCTTCTCAAAAAACCAGCTCTTTGTCTCATTGATCCTTTCTACTGCCTTTTTCGTTTCAATAGCATTTATTTCTGCTCTGATTTTTATTATTTCTCTCCTTCTGCTGACTTTGGGCTTCATTTGTTCTTTTTTCTCTAGTTCAGTTAGGTGTGCTTTAAGGTTGCTTATTTGGGATTTTTCTTGTTTGTTAAGATGTGCCTGTATTGCGATGAATTTTCCTCTTAATACAGCTTTTGCTGCATCCCATATGAGTTGGTATGGCATGCTATCATTTTCATTTGTTTCCAGGTATTTTTTTATTTCTTCTTTAATTTCTTCAATGATCCATTGCTTGTTCAGTAGTGTGTTGTTTAGTCTCCACATCTTTGTGCCTTTCTCAGCTTTTTTCTTGTAATTAATTTCTAGCCTTATAGCACTATGATCTGAGAAGATGCTTGTTATTATTTCAATTTTTTTAAATTTGTAGAGGCTTGCCTTGTTTCCCAACATATGGTCTATCCTAGAGAATGTTCCATGTGCACTTGAGAAGAATGTGTATTCAGCTCTTTCATGGTGAAGTGATCTATATATGTCTATTAAGTCCAATTGTTTTAGTTTTTCATTTAGCTCCACTATTTCCTTGTTGATTTTCTGTCTGGATGATCTGTCCATTGATGTGAGTGGGGTGTTGAGGTCCCCTACTATTATTGTGTTGTTTTTAACATCTTCCTTTAGGTCTGTTAATAGTTGCTTTATGAATCTTGGTGCTCTTGTGTTGGGTGCATAGATATTTATAAGCATTATTTCTTCCTGATAAATTGTCCCTTTGATCATTATATATTGTCCCTCTGTGTCTCTCTTTACCTGTCTTATTTTGAAATCCACTTGGTCTTATATGAGAATTGCAACACCTGCCTTGTTTCCCTTGCTATTTGCTTGAAGTATTGTCCTCCACCCCTTCACCCTGAGTCTGTGTTTATCCTTGGGGCTGAGGTGTGTTTCCTGGAGGCAACAAATTGTTGGATCGTGTTCTTCAATCCATTTTGCCACTCTGTGTCTTTTTATTGGAGAGTTCAATCCGTTCACATTGAGAGTGATTATTGATGCATGTGGACTTAGTGCTATTAATCTGTCGCTCATTATCTTGTTTTCCTGTGTTTCTTTTCCTGTTTGCTTTAGACTACCCATTTAATACTGCAATTTCTTATGCTGGGTTTCTTAGATTTTTCCTTATTTATGATTTGTGACTCTGTTCTGTACTTTATTTTAGTGTCTACCTTGAAGTTTGTATTTAGAATCTCGTGTATAATATAGTCTATTCTCTGGTGGTCTCTTACTTACTTGACCAATACTGATTTAGACCCTTTGCTCTTCCCCTCCTAAATAATTATTTTCATTTTTTTATTCCAACTCGTCTTATTAATTGGTAGTTAGAGTGCTAAGATCGTCCTTGTTTTGGTAGTTTCCTTACCTTTACCCTAATGCTATAATTGAATATTTCCTATCCTGTTCTGGTTCTATCCATCGGTCTCCCTAGTCTGTGGATTGTGTCCCCTTTCTCCCTTTTTTCTTTTTTCAGGTATGAGAGCCTTCTTGAGGATTTCTTGTAATGGAGGGCTTTTGGTTACAAATTCCCTTAACTTTTGTTTGTCTGGAAAAGATTTAATTTCTCCCTCATATCTGAAGGAAATTCTTGCTGGATAGAGTATTCTTGGCTGAAGATTTTTATCCTTTAAAGCTTTGAATATGTCATTCCATTCTCTCCTAGCTTGTAGGGTTTCTGTAGAGAAATCTGCTGCAAGTCTGATAGGGGATCCTTTATAGGTTATTCTCTTTTTTTTCCTTACTTCCCTGAGTATTCTTTCCTTATCGTTCCTTTTTGCCAACTTTACTACTATGTGCCTTGCAGTAGGTCTTTTTACATTGACAAATCTAGGAGATCTAAAACCCTCCTCTACACAGATTTCTCCGTTGATCCTTAGATTTGGGAAGTTCTCTTCAATAATTTCGTTAAGCACACTTTCTGCTTCATTTTCCTTTTCCATATTCTCGGGAATTCCTATGATCCTTATGTTCTTACTCCTCATTGAATCCATTATCTCTCGGAGATTTTCCTCATTTTTTTTAATTCTTAGTTCTCTTTCTTCCTCTGTCGGGCGCCATTCAGCCTGTCTATCTTCAATTATGCTAATTTTCTCCTCTATGTTGTCTACACGGGCATTCAGGGAATCTGTATTCTGTTTTATCTGGTCCATTGTGTTTTTCATCTCAAGAAATTCTGTTTGAGTCTTCTTTATGATTTCAATCTCTTTTGTGAAGTAACTCCAGAACTCGGCTCGTTTCTCTATCTTTCTCTCTACCTCATTGAGTTTTTTGATTATAGCTGCTCTGAATTCATTATCACTTAGTTTACCTAATTCCAAGTCCTCAGGACTTAATTCTGTATTTTTATTGTTTTCCTTCTGGTCTGGGGCTTTTATAAATTGCTGGATGGTAGAGGAGCGGTTTTTTCTCATGGTGGTAGAATTCAGTTGCAGTTACAGCCTGTCGCCACGAGATGGGGGTCGAGAGCCGCGTGTTAGCTCTCCGCCTTGGGGCAAGATGGCTGCGCCCACTGGCTTTGTTAGGGGGGAGGGGCTGTTACTCACACGTGCCGGTCTGGGTTCAGATCAGTTTTGTTCTCTGGTCTCCCAAGGCCCTTGATTTATAGGGTCCCCGCGGAGGGAAGCTTTCCCCCCGTCAGCGGGTCTCCACTGAATCAGCGGCAGGAGTCCTGGATGATCCCCCTGTCGCGCGGCCCCTCCCCCACTCCCTCCCGACCCACGCCGCAGCGATCGCAGACTCTAGGGGAGGGAGTGATGTTCTCTCCTACCGTTCCAGCGCCTCCGAGGGTGTAAAGCTAGGTTTATGATCTCCGCCTTCTTGGTATTGTAGGTCTCTAACGAGCTGGCATTATGTTTATTCTCTGAAATTCAGTTCTGCCAATCTTTTGTTGTATTTTGGAGGGGAGAGAATCCTGGGTCAGCTCACCCCGCCATTTTGCTCCGCCCCCTCTTGATTTTTTTTTTAAGATTTTATTTTTTTCCTTTTTCTCCCCAAAGCCCCCCCAGTACATAGTTGTATATTCTTCATTGTGGGCCCTTCTAGTTGTGGCATGTGGGATGCTGCCTCAACGTGGTTTGATAAGCAGTGCCATGTCCATGCCCAGGATTCGAACCAACGAAACACTGGGCTGCCTGCAGCAGAGTGTGCGAACTTAACCACTAAGCCACAGGGCCAGCCCCCCCAAGTTAGTTGATTTTTGACAAGAGTGCCAAAACAATTCAATGGGGTAAAGGCATTGTTTCCAAAAAATGGTGCTGAGACAACTCTGTAGCCTTGCAAAAGAATGAAGTTGAGCCCAACCAAGTTAGCAATGTCTTCTCAATTATGACACCAAAAGCACAGATAACAAAAGAAAAAATAAATAAATTGGACTTCATCAAAATTTTACAAGTTTGTGCATCAAAGAACACTATCAAGAGAGTGAAAAGACGAGGCACAGAACAGGAATAGTATTTGTAAATCATACATCTGGTAAGGGATTAATATCCAGAATATATAGAGACTCCTACAACTCAACAGAAAAAAACAAGCAAATGATTAAAAATTGTAAAACAAACAAACAAACAAACAAAAACTCAATTAAAAAATGGACAAAATTCTTTTTTTTTTTTTTTTAAAGATTGGCACCTGAACTAACAACTGTTGCCAATCTTCATTTTTTTCCTGCTTTTTCTCCCCAAAACCCCCCAGTACATAGTTGTATATTTTAGTTGTGGGTCCTTCTAGTTGTGGCACGTGGGATGCCACCTCAACGTGGCCTAATGAGCGGTGCCATGTCCGCACCCAGGATCCAAACCAGTGAAACCCTGGGCCACCAAAGTGGAGCGCACAGACTTAACCACTCGGTCATGGGTCTGGCCCCAAAATTCTTGAATACACATTTCTCCAAATAAGATATACAAATGGTCAATAAGCACATGAAAACATCCTCAAATATCCTAATTAATCATTAGGAAATTGCAAATCAAGTCCTCAATTTAAAAATCTCCAACTATAATTCTATAGTAACCTATTTCTACTGGGAGTTGTCAATTATTGCTCCATGTATTTTTGTTGCATTGTTTATTGTAGTAAGATGGACATAACATAAAATTTACCATTTTAACCATTTTTAAGTGTAAAATTCAGTAGCATTAAGTACATTCACAGTATTGTGCAACCATCACCACTATTCATTTCCAGAACTTTTTCATCATTCCATTCTGCTCCCCAGTAAACATTTCCCCATTGCCCCTCCCCCCAGCTCCTGGTAACCTCCATTCTGCTTTCTGTCTCTACCATTTTGACTCTTTTAGATATCTCATACAAGTGGAATCACACAGTATTCATCCTTTTTTGTATGACCTCTTTCACTTAGCATAATGTCCTCAATGTTCGTCCATGTTGTAGCATGTCTGAGTCATCTCAAGCTGCCATAACTAAATACCATAGATTGGATGTCTTAAACAACAGAAATTTATTTCTCACAGCTCTGGAGGCTAAAAGTCTTGAGATCAGAGTGCCAGCATGGTCAAGGTCTGGTGAGGGACCTCTTCCTGGCTTGCAGATGGCCACTGTCTTGTTGTATCCTCACATGGCAGAGAGAGAGCTCTCGTGTCTCTTTCTATTATAAGGGCACTAATCCCATGATGAGGTCCCCACCCTCATGGCCTCATCTAAACTTAATTATCTCCCAAAGACCCTTTCTCCAAATCCACCACAGTGTGGGTAGGCCTTCAACATTTGGATTTAGAAGGTGGGGACACAATTCAGCCCACAGCATAGCATGGATCTGAATTAAATTTCCTTTGAAAGATGCATAATGTTCCATTTTATGTATATACAACATTTTGTTTATCCATTCATCTGCCAATACAGTTTTTGATTGTCTCTGTCTTTTGGATGTTATGAATTGTGCTGCTAGGAACATTGGAATACAAGTACCTGGCTGAGTGCCTGCTTTCAGTTCTTTTGAGTAAATATCTAGGAGTGGAATTGCTGGATCATATAGTCAATCTATGTTTAACTTTTTAAAGAACTGCCATACTATTTTCCACAGGAGATGCACCATTTTACATTCCCACTAGCAATGTACAAGGGTTCCAGTTTCTCCACATCTTCACCAATGCTTATTTTCCTTTTTTAAAAATAACCATCCTAATGGATGTGAAGTGGTATCTCATTGTGGTTCTGATTTGTATTTCCCTAATGATGAGTGATTTTGAGTATCTCTTCATGTACTTATTGACCATTTGAATATCTTCCTTGGAAAAATGCCTTTGCCTATTTTTTTCATTTTTTTAACTTGAGTTCATACTAGTTTGCATCAATATGAGATTTCAGTTGTACATTATTTCTTGACTGTCACCACATAAGTGCTCCCCTTCACCCCCTGTGCCCACTTCCCACCCCCTTCCCCTGGTAACCATTGAACTGTTTTCTTTGTCCATGTGTTTGTTCATATTTCACATATGAGTGAAATCACATGGTGTTTATCTTTCTCTGTCTGGCTTATTTCGCTTAGCATAATTCCCTCCAGCTCCTTCCATGTTGTTGCAAATGGGATGAATTTGTCTTTTTTTCCCGCTGAGCAGTATTCCATTGTATGTATATACCACATCTTCTTTATCCAATCATCACTTGCTGGGCGCTTGGATAGTTTCCATGTCTTGGCTATTGTGACTAGTGCTGTGATGAACATGGGGGTGCATATGTTACTTTGAATTGTTGATTTCAAGTTGTTTGGGTAGATACCCAGTAGTGGGATGGCTGGATCGTATGGTATTTCTACTTTTAGTTTTTTGAGGAATCTCCATACTGTTTTCCATAGCGGCTGCACCAGTTTGCATTCCCACCAGCAGTAGATGAGGGTTCCCTCCTCTCCACACCCTTGCCAACATTTGTTATTTTTAGCCTTAATGATTATAGCCATTTTAACAAGCGTAAGGTGGTATCTTAGTGTAGTTTTGATTTGCATTTCCCTGATGATTAGTGATGTTGAACATCTTTTCATGTGTTTATTGGCCATCTCTATATCTTCTTTGGAAAAATATCTGTTCATCTCCTCTGCCTATTTTTTGATCGGGTTGTTTGTTTACTTATTGTTCAGTTGTGTGAGTTCCTTATATATTATGGAGATTAACCCCTTGTCAGATATATGATTTGCAAATATTTTCTCCCAATTTGTGGGTTATCTCTATTTTGATTCTAGTTTCTTTTGCCTTGCAGAAGCTCTTTAGTCTGATGAACTCCCACTTGTTTATTTTTTCTTTTGTTTCCCTTGTCTGAAAAGACAAGGTATTTGAGAAGATCCTTTAAGTAAAGTGTCAAAATGTGTAATGATGTCAAAAAGTGTGCTACCTATATTATCTTCCATGAGTTTTATGGTTTCAGGAATTATCTTCAAGTCTTTGATCCATTTTGAGTTTGTTTTTGTGTATGGCATGAGATAATGGTCTACCTTCATTCTTTTGCATGTGGCTGTCCAGTTTTCCCAACACCATTTATTGAAGAGACTTTCTTTTCTCCATTGTATGTTCTTGGCACCTTTGTCGAAGATCAGCTGTCCATAGACGTGAAGTTTTATTTCTGGTCTTTCAGTTCTGTTCCATTGATCTGTGCACCTGTTTTTGTACCAGTACCATGCCGTTTTGGTCACTATGGCTTTGTAGTACATTTTGGAGTCAGGGATTGTGATACCTCCAGCTTTGTTCTTTTTTCTCAGGATTGCTTTAGCAATTTGGGGTCTTTGGTTGCCCCATATGAATTTTAGGATTCTTTGCTCTATTTCCGTGAAGAATGTCATTGGGATTCTGATTAGGGTTGCATTGAATCTGTAGATTGCTTTGGGTAGTCTGGACATTTTAACTATGTTTATTCTTCAAACCCATGTGCATGGAATCTGTTTCCATCTCTTTATTTCATTATCAATTTCTTTCAGTAATGTCTTGGAGTTTTTATTGTATAAGTCCTTCACCTCCTTGGTTAAATTTATTCCTAGGGGGGCCGGCCCAGTGGCTGAGTGGTTAGGTTGGTGCACTCCACTGTGGCAGCCCAGGGTTTTACTGGTTTGGATCCTGGGCACAGACATGACATCACTTGTTAGACCACAGTGAGGTGGCGTCCCATATGCCACAAATAGAAGGACCCACAACTAAAATATACAACTATGTACTGGGGGGATTTGGGGAGAAAAAGCAGAAAGAAAAAAAAAGAAGATTGGCAGCAGTTGTTAGCTCAGGTGCCAATCTTTTAAAAGAAATTTATTCCTAGGTACTTTATTCTTTTAGTTGCGATTGTAAATGGGATTGTGTTCTTGAGTTCTCTTTCTGTAAGTTCATTATCAGAGTACAGAAAAGCAACTGATTTTTGTAAGCTGATTTTGTACCCTGAAACTTTACTGTGGTTGTTAATTATTTCTTATTAGTTTTCTGATGGATTCTTTGGGATTTTCTATATATAAGATCATGTCATCTGCAAACAGTGAGAGTTTCACTTCTTCACTCCCTATTTGGATTCCTTTCATTCCTTTCTCTTGCCTAATTGCTCTGGGCAAAACCTCCCGTAAGAGTGGTGATAGAGGGCATCCTTGTCTCATTCCTGTTCTCAGGGGGATGGTGTTCAGTTTTTGCCCACTGAGTACGATGTTTGTTGTGGGTTGTCATATATGGCCTTTATTATATTAAGATAATTTCCTTCTATCCCCATTTCTTCAAGAGTTTTCATCATAAATGGCTGTTGGATCTTATCAAATGCTTTCTATCTATTAAGATGATCATGTGGTTTTTATTCCTCATTTTGTTAATGTGATGTATCACTTTGATTGATTTGCAGACGTTGAACCATCCCTGTGTCCCTGGTATAAATCCCACTTGATCGTGATGTATGATCCTTTTGATGTATTGCTGAATTCAGGTTGCCAAAATTGTGTTGAGGATTTCTGCATCTATGCTCATCAGTGATATTGGCCTGCAGTTTTCCTTTTTTGTGTTGTCCTTGTCAGGCTTTGGTATCAGAGTGATGTTGGCCTCATAGAATGCATTAGGAAGTGTTCTATCTTCCTTAATTTTTTGGACTAGCTTGAGATGGATAGGTATTAAATCTTCTCTGAAAGTTTGGTAGAATTCCACAGGGAAGCTGTCAGGTCCTGGGGTTTTATTCTTTGGGATGCTTTTGATTGTTCTTTCAATCTCTTTCCTTGTGATTGGTCTGTTCAAATTGTCTGCTTCTTCTTGATTCAGCTGTGGAGGTTGTAAGAGTCTAAGAATTTATCCATTTCCTCTAGATTATCCATTTTGTCGGCATATAGTTTTTTGTAGTATTCTCTTATAATAGGTTATATTTCTGTGGTGTCTGTTGTTATTTCTCCTTTTTCATTTCTAATTTTGTTTATCCGAGCTTTCTCTCTTTTTTTCTTTGTAAGTCAGGCTAGGGGTTTGTCAATTTTATTTATCTTCTCAAAGAACCAGCTCTTTGTTTCATTGATCCTTTCTACTGCCTTTTTTGTTTCAATAGCATTTATTTCTGCTCTGATTTTTATTATTTCTCTCCTTCTACTGACTTTTGGCTTTGTTTGTTCTTCTTTCTCTAATTCAGTTAGGTGTAATTTGAGATTGCTTATTTGGGATTTTTCTTGTTTGCTAAGGTGCGCTTGTATTGTGATGAATTTCCCTCTTAATACGGCTTTTGCTGCATCCCATATGAGTTGGTATGGTATGTTATCATTTGCATTTGCCTCCAGATACTTTTTGATTTCTCATTTAATTTCTTCAAGGATCCATAGCTTGTTCAATAGCATGTTGTTTAGTCTCCACATCTTTCTCCCTTTCTCAGCTCTTTTCTTGTAATTAATTTCTAGCTTTATATCATTGTGATCAGAAATGCTTGTTGTTATTTCAATTTTCTTACATTTATTGAGGCTTGCCTTGTTTCCCAACATATGGTCTATCCTTGAGAATGTTCCATGCACACTTGAGAAGAATGTATATTCTGCTATTTTTGGATAGAGTGTTCTATATATGTCTATTAAGTCCAACTGGTTTAGCTTTTCATTTAATTCCACTGTTTTCTTGTTGGTTTTCTGTCTGGATGATCTGTCCATTGATGTGAATGAGGTGTTGAGGTCCCCTACTATTATTGTGTTATTATTAATATCTTCTTTTAGGTTTGTTAATACTTGCTTTATGAACTTTGATGCTCCTGTGTTGGGTGCATAGATATTTATAAGTGTTATTTCTTCTTGATGGAGTGTCCCTTTGATCATTGTATACTGCCCCTCTTTGTCTCTCTTTACCTGTCTTGTCTTGAAGTCTACTTTGTCTGATATAAGTATCGCAACATCTGCTTTCTTTTGTTTGCCATTAGCTTGGAGTATCCTCTTCCATCCCTTCACTCTGAGTCTGTGTTCGTCCTTGGAGCTGAGATCTGTTTCCTGCAGGCAGCATATTGCTGCATCTTGTTCTTTAATCCATCTCGCCACTCTGTCTCTTTTTATTGGAGAGTTCAGTCTATTTACATTGAGGGTGATTATTGATGCATGAGGGCTTAATGCTGTCATTTTATCACTCATTTTCCAGTTTTCCTGCATTTCCTTTGTTTCTTGTCCTGTGTGTTTTGGTCTACCCATTGATTTATGTAGTTTTTTATGATGTGTTTCTTTGTTTTCTCCTTATTTATTATTTGTGTCTCTGTTCTGCTTTTTTGTTTAGTGGTTACCCTGTGGTTTGTATTCAGAATCTCGTGTATAAGATAGTCCATTTTCTGATGGTCTATTTCCTTAGTCTAAAATGATTCAGTCCCTTTCCTCTTCCTCCCCTAAGTTGTTTTTCTCACATCTTATTCCATCTTTTATTGTGAGTTTGTGGTTAAAATGATAGGATTATCTTTTATTTTTGGTGTTTTCCTTCCCTTTAGCTTAATGCGATACTTGAATATTTGCTACCCTATTCTGAGTCTGTCTACCTGTTTATCTCCTTATTCTGTGTTTTGTGACTCCTCTCTCCCCGTTTTTTCCCTCAGGTATGAGGGCCTTCTTGAGGATTTCTTGTAGGGAGGGGTCTTTTGGCTACGAAGTCCCTTAGCTTCTGTTTGTCTGGGAAAGATTTTATTTCTCCCTCATATCTGAAGGATATTTTTGCAGGGTAGAGTATTCTTGGCTGAAGATTTTTGTATTTTAAAGAGAAATCTGTTGAAAGCCTGATAGGGGTTCCTTTGTAACTTATTTTCTTCTGCCTTGTTGCCCTGAGTATTCTTTCTTTGTCATTTGTTTTTGCCAGTTTTACTTTTGCATTGACTTATCTAGGAGATCTGGAAGCTTCTTCCACACAGATTTCCCTCTTTCCCTAGGTTTGGGAAGTTCTCTGCTATTATTTCTTTGAACATGCTTTCTGCTCCATTCTCCTTCTCTTTTCCTTCTTGAATACCTATAATTCTTATGTTGCATTTCCTAATTGAGTCAGATATTTCTCGGAGACTTTCTTCATTTCTTTTTAGTCTCAGTTCTCTCTCCTCTTCTATCAGGAGCATTTCAACATGTCTATCTTCGATTATGCTGATACGCTCCTCTATGATGTCCACTTGAGCATTCAGGGAATCTGTATTTTGTTTTATCTCTTCCATTGTGTCTTTCATCTTTAATATTTCTGATTGATTCTTCTTTATAGTTTCAATCTCTTCTGTGAAGTAGCTCCTGAACTCATTGAATTGTTTCTCTGCATTCTCTTTTACCTCGTTGAGTGTTTTGATGATAGCTATTTTGAATTCATTGTCATTTAGATTACATACTTCTGTGTCCTCAGGATTGAATTCTGGGTGCTTGTTGTTTTCTATCTGGTCTGAAGATTTGATGTAGTGTCTGATATTGCTAGAGGAGGTGTGTCAGCTCTTACGCATTCTGGTATTATTTGGTTGCAGTTACCGCCTTTCAACACTAGATGTTGGTTGAGAGCCATGTATTCTGAGCCCTCACCCTTCAGCCAAGATCCCAGGCAGTGGAGTGGGCACGGGGCAGGTCGGAGGAGGGCACTTTCTCCTTCATGCTCTCTGGGCTTTCTTGCTCTGTTCTCGCTATCTGGTCTCCTGGGATGTTGGCTTGATGAGGTCACCCCCCATGAAAGCTCTCCCCCTGGTAGAGAACTTCCCTCTAGGCTTCATGGGCCTCAGAGGTCCTTGATGTTCCCATGAATGAACATCCCCTCCCCTTTTCCTTCCCTCACAGAGCCTCCCACGGTCGTGGATCCCAGTCTTTAGGGGAGGGAGCGAAGTTCTTTCTTACCCCACTCCAGCCCCTCTGAGGGAGGCTCCAGCCTCTCCGCGCTCTGTTGTATGGCTGTGCTTGTCTCTCCGACATTTTTGTGTTGTGTTAGGATGTCCTCTGTTGGAGTAAGGATGCTCCTTTTCATTGTATGTTGGAGGGGAGAAAGTCCCAGGCAAGTTCACTCCACTGTGATGCTGATGTCACTCTTGCCTATTTTTTAAATTGTGTGGTTTTTAAATTATTGAATTGAAAGCGTTCTTTATATAATCTAGATACAAGGCTCTCATCAGATGTACGATTTGAAAATATTTTCTCCCATTCTGTGGCTTGTTCCTTCACTTTTGACAGTGTTTTTTGAAGCAAAAAATTTTTAATTTTGATGTCAAATTTATCTATTTTTTCTTTTGTTGCTCACAGATTTTGTCATACCTAAGAATCCATTGCCAAACCTAAGGACATGGAAATTTACTTCTATACTTTCCTCTAGGAGTTTTATAGTTTGTAGTTCTTACCTTTAGGTCTTTTATCCATTTTGAGTTAATTTTTATTTATAGTGTGAGGTAAGGGTTTAACTTCATTATTTTGCATGTGGCTTTCCAATCGTCCCAGCACCATTTGTTGATAAGACTATTCATTCCCCCTTTGAATAGTCTTGACACCTTTGTTTAAGATCAGTTGACTATATAGGTGAAGGTTTATATCTGGACTCTATTCTATTCCATTGATCTATATGTCTGTCTTTATGGCAGTACCACACTCTTTTGATTACTGTAGCTGTATAGTAAGTTCTGAAAAGAAGTGTGAGTCCTCCTACTTTGTCCTTTTTCAAGATTGTTTTGGGTATTCTGGGTCCCATGAAAGTCAATATGAATTTTAGAATTAGCTTGTCAGTTTCTGGGGGGAAAAAGGGGGCTGGAATTCTGATAGGGATAGTGTTGAATCTGTAGATTAATTTCTGGGATATTGCTATCTTGACAATATTAGTTCTTTAAATCCACGAACATGGGATGTCTTTCCACTTATTTAGACTTTAATTTGTCTCTTTTTTTTGAGGAAGATTAGCCCTGAGCTAACTACTACCAATCCTCCTCTTTTTGCTGAGGAAGACTGGCCCTGAGCTAACATCCATGCCCATCTTCCTCTACTTTATATGTGGGGCGCCTACCACAGCATGGCTTTTGCCAAGGAGTGCCATGTCTGCACCTGGGATCCAAACTGGCAAACCCTGGGCCACTGAGAAGTGGAACATGTGAACTTAACCACTGCGCCACCAGGTTGGCCCCCTAGATCTTTAATTTCTTTTAACAATATTTTGCAGTTTTTAGCGTTATGCACTTCTTTTGTTAAATTTATTCCTAAGTATTTTTTCTTCTGGATGCTATTGTAAATGAAATTATTTTCTTAACTTCAATTTGGAATTGTTCATTGCAAATGTCTAGAAATACAATAGATTTTGCATTTTGAGCTTGTATCCTGCAACTTTGCTGAACTTGTTTAGTAGTATAATAGTTTTTAGTGGATTTCTTTAGGACTGTCTATATATAAGATCATGTCATCTGTGAATAGATATAGTTTTACTTCTTCCTTTCCAATCTGGATGTCTATATTTATTTTTCTTGCCTAATATCCCTGGCTAGAACTTCCAGAACAATTTTGAATAGAATTCATGGTAGTCGACATCCTTGTCTTGTTCCTGATCTTAATGAGGAAAACATTCTGTCTTTCAACATTACGTATGATGGTAGCTGTTGGTTTTTCACAACTCCTACTTGACCATGAAGTATAATTCATTTTATACATTGCTGGGTTCAGTTTGCTAGTATTTTGTTGAAGATTTTTCCATCAAAATTCATAATTAATATTGGTCTGTAGTTTTTTCTCTTGCAATGTCTTTGTTTGCTTTTGGTATCAGAGTGATAGTGGCCTCATATTGAATGGGAGTTAGCAGTATTTATTGTGAGTAAATAAATCCACATTTACACTGCCCTTACCAAATAACATGAAATATATTTCTAATAAAACTTAAAAGAACATTGACAATTCAGCAAAACAAGGGAAGAATGTAATAAAATTTTCCAATCACACAAGTAATACTTATTATTGTATAAAATCTGATGGATAGAGAAAAGAAAGAAGAAAAAATTGTATTACTTATAACATTTTCACATATATGCATATATATTTATATATATATCAAAAGTAGGACTATACTGTATGTGCTACTTTTTAAAATAGTTTTACTTTTAGCAGTCTTATACATGAAAGGAGTTGTATCTCTTAGTATGTTTTAAGGTGCACATGAAAGATCCTCCTCAGGCTGGCACACCTAATAAGAAAATGTATTAGCTCACACATCAGAAGTCAGAGGGAGCACAGCATTCCAGCTGACTGAGTCAGGTGTTCAAAGACGTCATTAAGGTCCCAGCTTCTTCCTGTCTCTCCCCTTTGCCAGCGACAGCATCAGCTTTGTACTAAGACAGCCACGCATAGCAATTGGTGCTGCCTGTTTCCTTGTTCATGTGGTGGGAGACCCTAGCTTCCTACAGTGGCAACCCTATCTTTCACATCAGGACGAAACTTTCCAGCAGACTAGGCAAGCTTCTCCTTCCCCACTGCCAGTCACTGGGTGTCAGTCTGGCCCACGCCTTGAGCTGAGGTCCATCTCCCAGCCTCCCCGGCTGCTGCGCCAGCGGGACTGGGCTAGGTGGGAAGCGGCTTTTGGCAGGTCCATCGCAGTGTCCACCACAAAAGTTTAAAAAAATCAAATGGTGCTTAAAAATGTAATGAAGAGCCAGCCCTGATGGCCTGTGGTTAAAGTTCAGCATGCTCCACTTTGGTGGCCCAGGGTTGGTTCCCTGGGCCTGGAACTACACCACTTGTCTGTCAGCGGCTGTGCTGTGGTGGCGGCTCACACAGAAGAACCAGAAGAACTTACAATTCTATACAACTATGTACTGGGGCTTTGGCAGGGGGTGGAGGGAGGGAAAAAAGGAGGAAGATTGGCGACAGATGTTAACTTAGGGTGACTATTCCCCTGCAAAAAAACCACCCAAAATGTAATGGAAAATCAGCAGGTTGCTGACCCATTTTGCTCCATCCAGAGGCAAATATTTTTTAACTCTTCAAGCTATGTTTTTCAATATTCTCCTTCAAATTTATGGAGAATATACTGTTACTTCTTGATCCTCGTGGTAGTTGAGGACGTAACTCTCCTACAGCCACGCCTCCTGCCTGCCCACTTCCCCTCCTGCATCACTGAATATAGTAGTGCTGTGGACTGAATTGTGTCCCCCAAAATTCGTGCGTTGAAACCCTAACCCCAAACATGACTGTATCTGGAGACAGGGACTTAAGGAGGTAATTAAGGTTAAAGGAGGTCGTAAGAGCGGGTTCTAAACCAAGGTGACTGGTGTCCTTAGAAGGATACTAGGGATATGCACACACAGAAAAGGCCATGTGAGGGCACAGCGAGAAGGCGGCCGTCTGCAAGCCAGGAAGAAGGTTCTCACCAGAATCCAGCCTTGCCAGCACCTTGATCTTGGACTTCTAGCCTCCAGAACTGTGAGGAAATAAAGTGCTATTGTTTAAGGCCCCAGTCTGTGGCGTTTTGTTACGGAAGCCCCAGCAGACGAATGCGGTCCTTCCACTGTTTGGCTGAGGAGTCATCGTGACCATGTAAATGTTGACTACCGAGACAAGCTAGGTAGGATAATTTTTTTCCACGCTGAAATAACTTACTTTATTTTAACTGAAGTTAATTCTCTCTCTCTCATTTGTTTAGTTTTCTATGCATTATTTTTTCCCCAAGTGGTCCACCAGGTCTATCAAATGCCTTTCTATCATCCTCCTGAATACACGTCTACCTGAAGTCGTCTGCACATGTGATGTTTGCCCCACAGCCCTCCATCCTCAAGTCTGGTCTCCATCCTGGCGGATGGGGCTCAAGCCCAGAGCCATCCCCAGTCTCCATCACTGAGACTCCCCTTTGCCTCTCTGCTGTGGGAGCCTGCATCCTGGACTCCCGGGCTGCCTCTCTTGGATGCCCACCTTGTTTTGCCAAAGGACGTCTGTCCTAAGAAAGAGTATACGGAGGTTTTTTGAGTCCTTACATGCCTAAAGATGTTTTAACTCTGCTCTGACACTTGATAGCGTTTGGCTGAATATGGAGTTTGAGGCTGGGCGTAACTTACCTAATTTTGTTGAACATTTTTTAATTGTTTCCACTTTTTCGTATTATAAATGCTTCACTGAGTGCTAATTTTTTTAAACAGCGAAACAGCGTCTCCAGGATAAATTCCTAAAATGGTCAAAAGATCACACATTTTTAAGGTTTAAAATCAATATATGTTGCAAAATGCCTTCCGGAACCAGCAGGCTCTGAGTGTGCCTGTTCTTGCTCATCTTCATCGGCCCTGGATATCAGTACTTTAAAACATTGTTTACTACTTTGGTGAGGGACATGAGGTTTTAGAGAGGGGGCTCTGGTGGCTGTGGGAGGCAGATGGCCGGGTCCTCCTCCACCCTCCCTGCCAACAGCGAGACCCATTCAGCCAGCTGCCGGGAGGCCGGCGTGGCGGGGCAGAGGCCAGTCTCTCGGGGACGAGGGGGCGGGTCAGTGAGCTGACCTGTCTCCCGCGCTCCCAGAGCTTCTTGGGGCTGGGCAAGGGTAAGCGCCCGAGGCACCCTCCCCCCGCCCCCAAGGTCCGTCCCCAGCCCTGCTCTGCTTCCTGCCCGGAAGCCCCTGTGCAAGTGTTAACGCCCCTATGAGTATGGGAACAAGACTGAGCTCTCAACACCCAGGCGTTCCAGTAGTAGGTTGACCTCTCCCCGCCCGGGCTGCTGAGTCGTCGCGGGGCCAGCTCTCAGCGGCTCCGATCCTGCGCCTCCCAGCCTTCGTGTAGACGGACGCTTTCACTCCTCCCGGGCACACCCTTGGGAGTGGAAAGTCTGCATCAGGTGGAAGGTGTGTGTCTAACTTTTTAAAAAACTGCCAAACTGGATTCCGAAATGATCTTACCCTTTCTCAAGTCCACCAGCAGGGTGTAAACTTCCCGTTTCACTGTATCTTTGGTAACACGCGGTCCGGCCAATCTTTCTAACTTTTAGCCATTCTAGTGAGTGTGTAGTGAGCTCGCTCGCTGAGGTTTTACTCTGCATTTCCCTAATACTAGTGATGAGGAGTATTTTTTCAAATGCTTGTCTGCCATCTGTATATCTTCTTTGGTGAAGTGTCTGTGCAAATATTTTGCCTTTTTAAAACATTCGGCTGTTCGTATTCTTATTAAATTCTAAGAGTTGTTTATGGATTCTACACACAAGCCCTTTGTCAAATATATGTTTTGCAAATATTTTGTCCTCATTTGTGGCTTGCCTTTTCATTTTCATAACTTTTCTTTTAGCTTTTAAAAGACTTTTAACTTTAAAATAACTATAGACTCAAAGGAATTTGCAAAAATAGTACAGAAAGTTCCCTTTGCCTCTCCCCGCCCCGCCCTGCAGCCCCCTTGGTGAGGTGTGGTTAAGGTTAGGCGGTCGGACCGCCAGGGGTTTGTTTTCCAGTCAGGGAACCACACCACCCATCTGCTGCTTGTCATGTTGTGGCGGCTGCTTGTTGCTGTGACGCTGAAAGCAATGCCGCCGGGATTTCAAATACCAGCTGTCACCCAGGGTGGACAGGCTTCAGCGGAGCTTCCAGACTAAGGCACACTAGGAAGAAGGACCTGGCCACCCACCTCCAAAAATATTGGCCCTGAAAACCCTGTGAATAGCAGCAGAGGACTGTGTGATACAGTGCCGGAAGGTGAGAGGATGGCACAAAAGACCCGGCAGGGTTCCATTCAGCTGTACACAGGGTCACTAGGAGTCGGAAACCACTCAATGGCGCTAACACCTTCCCCTAAGGGTACCATGTTATTTAACCGCAGTACACTCCTGAAATCAGAAAACTGACATGATACAATACTGTTAATTAGACTACAGTCCTAATTCCGTTTTCACCAGTTTTTATGCATACTTGTGTGTGTGTGTGTAGTTCTATGCAATTTGATCTCATATATGGGTTTATATAACCACCAACACAATTAAGATACGGAACTGTTCCTTCACCACGAACAAATCCCCCGTCCTATCTTTTGGAGTTGCTCTCACCTCCAGCACCCCCGCCCCTGTGCTGTAGTAACCATTAACCTGTACTTCATTTCTATAGTTTAGTCATTTCCAAAACGTTATACAGTGTCATAAGGAAAATGGAATCATATAGTATGTAACCTTTTGATATTATTTTTCCACTAAGCGTAATTCCCCTGAGATCCATCTAGCTTGTTGTAGCAATAGTTTGTTACTTTTCACTGCTGTATAGCATTCCATTGTGTGGCTACACCAGAGACTTTTTTAACCATTCACCCATTGAGGGAAATTTTGGTTGTTTTCAGGTTTTGGCTATTATGAAGAAAGTTGGATGACCATTTGTGTATAGGTTTGTGTGAACGAAAGTTTTCATTTCTCTGGGATAAATGTCCAAGGGTGCAATTGCTAGGCTGGTTTGTAAGAACATGTTTAGGCTTATTAAAAACTCAACAAACTATTTTCCAGACTGACCATACCATTTTACATTCCCATCAGAAATGCACGAGAGATCCAGTTTCTTTGCTTGTTTACTAGCATTTGGCATTGTCACTATTTTTTATTTTAGCCTTTCCAATAGACATGTAGTGATACTGTGGTCTTAACCTGCATTTCCCTGATGGCTAGTCATGTTGAACATCTTTTCATGTGACTAGCTTCCATCTGTGTCCCCCTTCAGTAAAATGGCCATTTATATTGTTTGTCCATTTTATAATTGGATTATTTGTGCATTTCCTTGTTTGTTTTTTACTGTTGAATTTTGAGAGTTCTTTATATATTCTAGATACAAGTCTTTTGTAACATATGTGGTTTGCAAATGTTTTCTCTCAGTCTTTAGTTTGTCTTTTCATCCTCTTAACAGCTTCTTTATGGAGCAAAAGCTTTCATTTTGTTGATGCTCAATTTACCCGTTTTTTTGGTGTGATTTTAGTGTCATGTCTAAGAACTCTGTGCTTAGCTCTAGGTCCTGAAGATTCTCTCCTGTTTCTTCCTAAGTTCTTTTTTACAGTTTTACGTTTTATGTTGAAACCCATAGTCCATTTAGAATTAACCTTTTTCTGAGGTGTGAGACAGGTCGAGGTTTGTGTTTTTGCTGATGAATGTCCAATTGTTCTAGCACCATCTGTCCTTCCTCCGTTGAACTGCGTTTGTACCTTTGTCAGAAATGACTCGGAAGAATTTGTGTGAGTCTATTTCTGGGTTCCATATTTCTGGAACAGTCTATGTTGTTCTCCTGCTCTTTGAGACTATACTTCTGCCAGTACCACACAGTCTTGATTACTATAGCCATACAGTTCGTTTTAACATCCAGTAGAGTGGTTCTTCCACCCATTTCTTTTTCAAAATGGTTTTAGCTATTCCATTTCTTTTACTTTTCCATATAAATTTTAGGGTGATCTTCTCTATAGCTACAAAAAAATGCTTTCTGGCAAAATGACAGAATTGAGTTAATCCTGTATGTCAATTTGGGGAGAATTGACGTTCTTACTATATGAATCATCTAATCCACGGACATGGAAATCTCTCCATTTATTTAAAGCTTCTTTGACTTCTGTCATCAATGTTTTGTAATTTTCAGCATAAAAGTCCTATATATGTTTGCTACATTTATAGCTAAATATTTAATTTTGTGAAGAGATTGTAAATAGTTTCGTGTTGTTAACTTTGTTTTCACCTTGCTGCTAGTATACAGACACATGATTGATTTGTGTATGTTTAGCTTGTTTTCTGCAACCTTGCCAAACCCACTTATTATGTTAGTTCTGGGAACTATATTTTTAATAGATGCTTTAGGATTTTCTATGTAGACAATCATGCTGTCTGCAAATTGTGACAGTTTTACTTCTTCCTTTCTCATATGGTGTCTTTTATTTCCTTTTTTGCTGTATTGTTCTGGCTAAGACTTCCAGCACTGTGTTGCATAAGATTTATGAGAGCAGATATCCTCGCCTTGTTCCTGATCTTAAGGGGAAAGTACTCAGTCTTTTACTGTCAAATATGATGTTAGCTATAGAGCTTTTTGTAAATGCTTTGTATCAAGTTGAGGAAGTTCCTCTTTGTTTCTAGTTTTCTGAGAGTTTTTATCATGATCCGGTGTTGAATTTTATAAAATTCTTTTTCTGCATCAATTGATATGATCATGTAAGTTTTCTTTTTTAGCCTGTTGATTTGGTGGATTATATCGATTGATTTTCAAATATTGAACCAGGCTTGCATCCCTGGAATAAATCCCCCTTGATCACAGTGCATAGTTATTTAAAAATATTGCTCAATTCAACTTGCTAATATTTTGCTGAGAAATTTTGTATCTAAGTTCATGAGAGATACTAGTTTATAGTTTTTCTAATAGTCTTTGTCTGGTTTTGGTTTCAGGGCCTCAAAAAATGAGTTGGGAAGTGTTCCCTCCTCTTCTTTTATCTGGAAGAGATTGTATAGAATTGGTGTTAATTCTTTAAATATTTGATAAACTTCTCCAATTCTCTATTAAGGCATAGAGAAATTTGGGGGGAAGCTTTTATTTTATTTTATTTTTTTGAGGAAGATTAGCCCTGAGCTGACTACTGCCACCAATCCTCCTCTTTTTGCTGAGGAAGCCTGGCCCTGAGCTAACATCCGTGCCCATCTTCCTCTACTTTGTATGTGGGACACCTACCACAGCATGGCTTGTCAAATGGTGCCATGTCTGCACCCGGGATCCAAACTGGCAAACCCCAGGCTGCTGAGAAGCAGAACTTGTGAACTTAACTGCTGTGCCACTGGGCTGGCCCTGGGAAGATTTTAAATTATATATTCAATTTCTTTAATAGATATAGACTTATTCAGGTTATCTATTTCATCTTGGGTGTGTTTTGATAGTTTGTGACTTTCTAGGAATTGTCACATTTCATCTAAGTTGTTGAATTTATGTGCGTAGAGTTTTTTGTAAGTCCCTTTGCATCCTTCTAACAGCTGCAGCATCTTATAGCCCCTCTTTTATTCCTGACATTGATAACTTGTATCTTTTTTCTTTTTCTATTTATCTATTTTATTCAAGATTTATGAGTTTTACTGATGTTTTCAAGGCCAGCCTTTTATTTCATTGATGTTCTCTATTTTTTCCCCCTATTTTCAATTTCATTGATTTCTGCTCTTATTTTTTATTATTTCCTTCCTTATTCTTGCCTTTGGTGTATTTTGCTTTTCTTTTCCTAGTTTCTTGAGATGGGAACTTACATAATGAATATGAACCTTTCCTCTTTTCTAAGGTAAGTGTTAAGAACTATAAATTTTCCTCTCAGCACTGCTTTAGCTGTATCCCACCAATTTTGATATGTTGTGTTTTCATTTTCATTCAGTTCTGTGTTTTTTGTTTTATTTGAGGCTTCTTTTTTGACTCATGGATTATTTAGAAGTGTGTTGTTTAGTGCCCAAGTGTTTGGAACTTTTCCTGTTGTCTTTAGTTATTGATGGCTAGTTTAATTCCATCATGGTCAGGGAGTATACTCTGTATGATTTCAATTCTTTTAAATTTGTGAAGGTTTGCTTTATGTCCCAGGATGTGGATTATCTTGGTGGATTATCTTGGCTGGAATGTTCTATAAATGTCAATGAAATCTTGTTTGACAGTGTTGCTCAGTTCTTTCATATCTTTACTGATTTTCTGTCTAGTTGTTCTGTCCATTCTGAGAGTCGGCTGTCGAAGTCCTTGACTGCGTTTGTGGGTTTGTCTGCTTCTTTCAGCTCTATCGGTTTTTGCTGCATGTATTTCGATGTTGATTTCGTTGTTTGGTGCACACATGTTTAGGATCATTATGTCTTCCTGGTGGATTGATTCTTTCATCATATGAAAGATTCCTCTTTGTCTCTGGTAATTTTTTTTCTCTGAAGTTTACTTGATGTGATATTAACATAGAGCCATGCTTGCTTTTTTAAAAAATTAATGTTTGTGTCTTTTTCCATCCTTTATCTTTCAACTTACCTACGTTGTTATGTTTGCCAATCCACTTTGCTAATCTCTGTCTTTTAACTGGTGTAGTTTAACTTACACTATAATAATTACATTTAAAATAATTATTGATTTATTAGGGCTTAAGTCTGCCATGCTGTTGTTTGTTTTGTGTTTGTCTCCTGTGTTTCTGTTTTCTTGACTTTCTGTGGATTATCTGAGCATTTTTTAGGATTCCATCTTGATTTCTTTGCATGCATATGATTTTAAAGCTTAGTTTATAGTCAAGAGGTTTGGCTTAAAGGAGGTGATTATTATGTACATATTCAAATAAGAGATTTAGTGATCATCAGTATTTCCAATATTTCAATATTGCCAATATTTTTCTGATGTTTCTTGTTCCTCTGTTCCTTTTTTCATGCTTTCCTCTGGTTACTAGAACATTTTGGGGGGCCTACATTATGATTTCTCTATGCTTTTTTTGAGCATGTCCTTATGTATGCTTTTGTAGCATTTCTAGGTGTGACAGTATACATACACAACTTATCACAGACAGCTGGTACCGACATTTCACTCCTACAAGAAAAGTATAGAAACCTTACTTCCACTTGGGTCCGTTTACCTTCCCCACTTTTAAAATATGCTTGTCTTAAGTATTTCCTCTACACGTCTTGAGCATCACATTGCACTATATTATAATTTTTACTTCAACCATCAAACCCAATTTTACAAACTTATGAGAAGACGGATAACATTATATTTACTCCTATTTTTTTTTTTACCCATTTCACTTTTCTTTCTTTTCTCTTTCTTTCTTCCTTCCTTTCTTCCTTTCCTGCCTTCCTCCTTTCTTTCCTTCCTTTTTTTCCCCTGTTTTCCCTCCCCAAATCCCCCCAGTACATAGTTGTACATACTTTGGTTGTGGGTCCTTCTGGTTGTGGCACATGGGACGCTGCTTCACCGTGGCCTGGCGAGCAGTGCCATGTCCATGCCCAGGATCTGAACCAGTGAAACCCTGGGCCGCCAAAGTAGAGCACATGAATTTAACCACTCAGCCCAGGGCCGGTCCCCTTTCTTTCTTTTTCTTATGTCCCAAGACTCCTTCTGTTATTTCCTTTCTGTTTGGAGACTGTCTTTAGCCATTTTTCAGGAGTAGATCTGCTCATGACAAATTCTCTTAGTGTTTCTCTGCCTAAGACTTACTTGATTTCTCCTCATTTCTAGAGGACACTTTCACTAAATATAGTTTGGCATTGACAGTTCTTTTCCTTCAGCACCTGAGAAATGTTGTGCCATTTCCTGTTGTCTCTTGGGATTCGGGTAAGAAATTTGCTGTCACTTGAGTTGTTTCCCACAGGTAATGTGTTATTTCTTTCTAGCTGCTTTCAGGATTTTTTGTCTTTAGTTTTACGAAGTTTGATTGATATATCTTGGCGTGAATTTCTCTAGGTTTACCCTGTTTGTGGTTCACTCACCTTCTTAAATGAATAGGTTTATGCTTTTCACCAAATTTTGGCAATATTCAGCCATTATTTCTTCAAAATTTTTTCTGTTCCATATTTTCTCCTCTCCTTCTGGGACTTCAATAATACAAATTTTAGATCTTTTGCTATTGTCCCACAGGTCTCTGAGGCTCTGTTCACTTTGCCCCCCCCATCTGTTTTCTCTTTGTTGGTCAGATTGGATAAATTTTATTGATTTGTCTTCACTAGTCTTTCATGTCTCATCTCCAATCTATTGAGCCTATCCAGTGAGTTTTTAATTTAATTTTGATTATTTAATTTTTTAATTCTTTTTTTATTTTTAGGAAGATTAGCCCTGAGCTAACATCTGCCACCAATCCTCCTCTTTTTGCTAAGGAAAACTGGCCCTGAGCTAGCATCTGTGCCCATCTTCCTCTACTTTATACATGGGACGCCTACCACAGCATGGCTTGATACACAGTGCGTAGGTCTGCACCCGGGATCCGAACCAGTGAACCCTGGGCCACTGAAGCTGAACGTGTGAACTTAACCGCTGTGCCACCGGCCGGCCCCTAATTTTTTAATTCTATAATTTCTATTTAGTTCCTTTTATATCTTCTATTTCTTTGCTGAGATTTTCTTCTTTTATCTGTTTCAAGAGTATTTGTAATTGCTCATTGAGGCATTCTTGTGATGGCTGCTTCAAAATCCCTGTCAGATAATTCCAACACCTGAGTCAAGCCAGTGTTGCCACTTCTCAATAGTCTCTTCCCCTTCCAGTTGTGATTTTCCTGATTCTTGGTATGATGAGTGATTTTTTATTGTATCCTGGACATTGTGGCTATTATGTTTGAGACTCTGGATGCCATTTAAGTAGTCTATTTTAGCAAACAGCCATGCCTTTTAAGTTAGTATGCTGGTCCTAGCCTACTTTTGTGGACTGTGGTTCTAATGATAATTTCGTTTCTGAGTCCTTGCAATGCTATTCTGGTCTGCTTTGTTTGTGTGCTATTCAAAGTCTACTCTGAAAATCTGGGTCTCAAACCTTTTGGTGTATTCATTCTGGCCAGTTTCTCATGTGGGTCAATCAGCTGTCTGCCCAGAATATCCTATGCAGGCTTAGAGAATTCCTCTCTCCAGCTCTCTTCTCTCCAAAATCCTCCCACCATTCCGTCGTTTGGAGGGTGAGGGGCACTGCCTGCCACTGCTGGGTGGGGAGAAGTCCAGACTTCCCACTTGTTCTCAACGGATGCTAACCACAGGGAGGAAAGCTGCTGGGCTGTGGGCGGAAGTCCAGACTCCCTTCTTGGCTAACATGGCTGGCATGGGGGAAGAAAGTGCCCCCAGGTCATCTGCTTTTGCTGTGTTGCCACAGGCTGTCTGCTACCAGTGCGTGGGAGGCTACAGTCCCGAGTCACACTGGTTTCTGCTGGGCCTACGCCTGTAGGGAGGAAGGCTTCACCCGGGCTACTTGCTGCTGCTGGGTGGGGGACGTGTCTCTATTCATTCTTCACTGACTGCATGTTGGCAGGGCAGGCAAGTGCTGCCCTAGGCTGTCTGCCACCATTGAGTAGCCAGTCTGCCTTCCATCTGTCACAGTCCTTGTTTTGGGCTGAAAGTTTGTGTCCTACCCAATGTGATGGTATTTGGATGTGGGGCTTTTGGGAGGTGATAAGATTTCGATGAGGTCATGAGGGTGGAGCCCCCATGATGGGATTAGTGCCCTTGGAAGACCAGGAAGAGACTCCAGAGCTCACTCTCTCTCCATGAGCACGCGCCAAGGAGAGACCGTGCGAGTACACATCAAGAAGGCAGCTGTCTGCAAATCAGGAAGCAGGTTCTCACCAGACACTGAATCTGCCAGCACCGTCATCTTGGACCTCCAGCCTCCAGAACTGTGAGAAGTAAATGTCCGCTGTTTAAGCCCCTGTCTCTGGCATTCTGTTACTGCAGCCCGAGCCCACCATGTCCTCTTAGGACTGTTGGTTGTACGAGGTCCAGGGTTTTGGTTGTACTTAGTGGAAGGAACAGGGAGGAATGGCATCTACATCATCCTGTCTGGAACCCTGTTGCAGCTTGTTTGAAAAAGCAGAAGCTTTTGATTTTTACAAAATCTGATTTATAGATTTTTTTCCTGTTATAGTTCACGGTCTTTGTGTCATATTTAAGGCTTTTTGCCAACCCCAAGATTACTGTATTAGTTATCTATTGCTGCATAATAAATTACCCCCAAACTCAGCAGCTTAAAACAGCAAACCTTGCTTATTTTCACATGCGTCAGGAATTTGGAATCAGCTGGCTGGGCTGCTGTGGCTCAGTTTCCCCTGAGGCTGCGGTCCTCCTGAGGCTTGAGGTAAGCTCACTCACGCAACTGATGGCAGGCCTTCCCTGCCTTGCCGCATGAGCCTCTCCTCACCATGTGGCAGCAGGCTGCCCTCTACCAGGGCTGCCTCGGGGCCCAGCAGCCGGCTTCCCTCAGAGTGAGTACTGAGAGAGGGAGAGAACCCAAGACGGAAGCAGCCGTCTTTTAATAGCCTAATCTTGCAAGTTTCATCCCATCTCTTCTGCCATATTCTGTTTGCTAGAGGTGAGTCACTAAGCCTGCCCCACGTTCAGGGGGAGTGAAATTAAGCCCCACATCTTGAAAGAAGGAATATCACAGAATTTGTGACCATCTCCTTAAAACCACCACAGTCACTAAATTTTCCCTCCTATGTTTTCTTCTAGAAGTTTTATACTTTTAGCTCTTATACTAACACCATGATCCATTCCAAGTTGATTGTTGTATGTGGTGTGAGGTAAGGATTGAGGAGTTTTGTTTTTTTTTTTGCATTTGGCTATTTGTTGAAAAGATGATCTTTTCTGCATTGAACTGCCTTCACACCTTTGTTGATCATTAATCAGCCATATACATATATGTGTCTATTTGTGCACTCTATTTTGTTCCATTTATCTGCATGTCTATATTCACATCCATATCACACTGTGTTTATTTCTGTGGCTTTCTAATAAGTCTTGAAATCAAGTACTGTGAGTCCTTTTTCAGAGTTATTTTGGCTATTTTAGGCTATTCACACTTCCATATAAATTTTAGAATCAACTTGTCAATGTCTACAAAAAGCTTGCTGGGATTTTCATTGGGATTACGTTAATCTTTGATTCTCCTTGGGAGAACTGACATCCTAACAATATTGAGTGTTCCAACCAACGAACACAGTTTCTCTCTCTATTTATTTACGTCTTTAATTTATCTCAGCTATGTTTTGTAGTTTATAGTGTATGGGTCTTGCACATCTTTTGTCATGTCAGTGGGGACTGGAGACACCAAAGAGCCAAGGCCAGAGAGCCACTGAGGACGGAGGTTTGGGCTGTAAAGATTCTTTCCCTCTCTGGTCTAGCCCAGGCGCAGCAACAGTCACGAGGGAAAGGCTGGATGGCTGAAGGAACGAAAGAATGAACAGATGACAGCATTTCTGGGGCCAAGGTTCACAAGTCTGTGTCTGATGACCCCTTTAGTTTGGATTAATAGAACAATACCCAGCTGCCCTCCGGGGGGGTCAATCCATCTACATAGTGATTGTTAGTGACTGGGAGCTTCGAGCTCAGTGAGATCACAGAGATCCTCCTTCCTGACTCCCAGGCTTGGGCTGTGAACTCCCCGGGGAAGTCACCTTTCTAGGGCGTGACAAATAAACAACAAGCAATAGGATATATTGGAGTATATGAGGAAGCCATTTGGTGTAAAACTACTTTGGCCTGAACTTGTTTTTCCAAAGGGGCCTGACCGGCCGTTCAGCATGCATTGTGTATCTTCTTTAAGTATTCGCTATGTCCCAAAGACAGAAACAACGCCCTGAAAGACAAGGATGTATCTTCCCGCATATCGGCATTTCCTTAAGGATAAGCATCTCCCTAGACTAAGAATTGATTGCTGACCTGCTGCGCTTACCTTGTGACCACCCACCTTGAGACCACTGACCCACTGTGTTCACGGAGTTGCTGTGCCAGCAAAGCAGTCTCGTGACTTTTGTAAAAGGGACATTCCAGTCGTCCGTGATACATGCCCTTTGATACACATGTGCCCCCTCTGTCCACCCTGCTTCTTTGGAGTGCTCCAATCCTCTGTGAAAGGACTCTCCCGGGCTATATGGTCCTCAGGTATGGCTCATAATAAACTCACCCCAATTTTGATTCATAGCTGGGTTATGGGTTATTTGCGTTATTAGAGATGCTAGCCCCGCTCAGTGTGGGAGGACTGTGCCAGGCACCTCACAGCTGTTAACTCATTTAATCTTCGTGACAACTCTCTGAGGTAGATGCTTTTCCATCCCCATCTTTGACAGATGATGAATCTGAGCTGCAGAGATTAAGGAGCTGGCTCACAATTACACAACCAGTAGGTAGCAGGTGTTTAACACATGTTTGTTGCACCTGGATATGAATAAAAACATGGGCCAAACACATAGAAAATGTGCCATAGCACCCCCGTACTGTGCACACCATACCCCAGGTACCCGCACTGCATTCCTCTTAAGGGTTACATAGGTTTTATACAAAGAAGGGCGTGTAAAACGCATCTGTTCGGTTTAGAGGTTCATAAGACAACAATATGCCCACCAGGGGCGAGCAGGAGGACCGGGCAGGTGCTGTGGAGGCCCCTGCCCCCGCCCCCTCCCCCTGCCAGAGGGTATCGTGTTCCTAAAATTTGTAATAATCATTCCCTTACTTTTCATCAGAGGTTTCGCTCCTGGGTATGTAATTTAAAGCAACATACTAGGTTGAGCGGTGAGAAACTGAATACAGGTGATTTCACGTGGTTTAACCCTTGCATTTTCAATGGGGACAATAGTGTCCCAAAGGAGGTGAAAAGTAGTTCTTGTCTGGGGGGAAGTGGAAAAAACTTGGATATTACTGTGGTTTGTGGTGACCCAAAGAGCCACAATCTATGAACAGATACACAGGGTAACTGTGGAGTTAAAATCTCATGGGAGGGTGGCATTTTAGGGAAAAAAATCTAAAAAGGCTCTTTTGGGAGGTGATCATGAAAAATAAGTTGAGAAACACTGGTTTAGCCTAACACGATCTAGTTTCCCTGGCTTTGAACACTGTATAAATGGGATTCCATGTGCACGTCAGGGGTGTAGACGCTAGGTTTGGGTTCATGCATGTGCGTGCGGCCCATCCCTCCACCCTGCTGCCTCCTGGCCGCTGTGGGAACATGCCCGTCTGCTCACCTGCTGGCTTCTCTGCCAGCGACCATCGGACCGTGGTCAGGGTTTTTGTTACAACACGACTACTGCAAACAACACCGCTGCAAACAACACTGCTACAAACAGTCTTGTACACGGGCCTGGCGCAAGGTGCTCACAATTCTCTGAGAGTATACACGAAGGAGCAGGACCCTGGGCCACAGGCCGGCTCCTTTGTCAGATATCCACCTTTAGAAGATGCCAGGCTGTGTTCCAAAGTGATCGCTCCATTTCGTATTCCCACCAGCTGTGTATGGGAGCTCTTACTTCCTAAGTCTTTCCTAACATTCTATATTGACAGAGATTTTAATTTTTGCTAATCTAGTGAGTGTGGAATTGCATATCATTGTTTTAGTTTATGTTTCCTTGGAAAGAAATGAGGTTGGGCATTCCTCACACGTGCACTGGCCCTCCCGGGTCCTTTCCTAGGAAGCAGGAAGTCTAGGTTTTAAGCCGTTGAGTTGTCTTTCTCTTCTTGGTTCACAGACTTGTTTTTTTAAAAAATATATTCTGGGTATGAATCATTCTTCAACCATATGTATACAAACATCTTTTTACTCCCCGAGTTTGTTGCTTTCTTTTCATTTTCTTTATGGTGTCCTTTAAAGACCAGAACTTCTTAATTTTAACGTACACAATTTTTAAATATCAATCTTTTCCCTTTTGGTTTATGCTCTTTTTTTGTCTTAAGGAATCTTTCCCAGGGCCAGCCCTGCGGCTGAGTGGTTAAGTCCGTGGCTCCCATTATGCTGCCCTGGTTTCCAGTCCAGACCCTGCTGTGGCCCCAGCCCCCACGGCCAGGCCGCGCTGAGGCGGCTCCCACACGGCAGAGCCGGAAGCACCTACGACTACAATACACAGCTGTGTACTGGGGGAGAAGAAAAAAATCTTTCCCGAAAGAATGAAATCTTGCCGCTTGTGACCACATGGATGGACTTGGCATGATGCTGAGTGAAAGGTCAGAGAAAGCAGAATACGTTGTGATTTCATTTCTATGTGGAATGTAGAAATCAAGTGGAACAAACAAAAGAAAACAGAAACAGATTTATAGATGCAGGAAACGCACTGGCGGTTCCCAGAGAAGGGAGGGGTTGGGAGCGAGAAATAGGTAATGGGGAGGTGGAGGCACGAACGTCCAGCATAAAGTCGCTGAGGCCCGCGGATGTAACGCACAGCACAGGGAGGACATCAGTGATGCTGTCCTAACTTTGTCTGGTGACAGACAGTGACTACACTTGTCACGGCGATCGTTTTGTAATGTATACAAATATCAGATCTCTACGATGTACACCTGAAACTAATACGCTGTTGTATGTCAATAGTACTTCAAAAATAAAAGATCTTGCCCTACCCCAAGGCCCTAAAGATCCCCCTTTGTACGCCCGTTCAAGTTTCCCGGTGTGCCTCCTATATGGATGCTCCGAGATGCTCTCACCCTCCAAGCGTTCGCGCCCCAAGCTCACTCCGGGTGAGCTCGGACCGCAGGCTCCGGGGGGCCGAGAGGGCGGGGCGTGCGGAGGCGCAACCGCGGCGGCCGGGCGCCGGCAGGGAGGGGACCGCGGCGGCCGGCAGGTGGCGCCCGCGGCCCGCGCTCCTGCACTGCCCGCCGCGGCCCGAGAGCGCCCTGCGGCTGCTTCCTCCTGCGTCGTCTTGGGCTCCGCCCCCCGTTCCTAGCTTCCAAAGGGCCTGCTCTCGGGCTCTCATGATGATGAGATCATCTTGGAGTTGGGAGGGGCCTGCTTCCTTCGGAGAGCCTTCTCTGCAGTCCCCGCCACTCCCTATTGCCGCGTGCTCAGCTCTGCTCCCTCCTGTACTCAACTCGCCGGGCACCCAGAGGCATTTGAGTTTGAGCCCTCCTTTTTCAGACTTTAGTCTTATTAGATGGAGAGGAATGCAGGGCTTTGTGAGTCAATCATTGCTTTAAAAAGTTTATTCTGGTGATACCTATATGGTTTGGAAAATCTGAAAAGTGCAGAAAAACAAGAAAAATAGCCTATCTTTTCATTTAAAAAATAAATTCTGTGACCACTGTGTATTTTTTCTTGTCCTTTTCTGTGTAGTCCGTTCTTTTAAACGCCTTCACGTAGCTGGGCTCGCGGCCCGGGCCCCAGCCCTGGAGGGCTCCCGGACTGCGGAAGCCGCGCAGGCCAGGGGTCCAGCCCCGGCTCGTGGGGACCGCACGACGGCCCATCGCTGGCCCGAGTCCGGTCTCGGTTTCCGTGTCAAGAGGCCCAGGACAGCCAGCCGCGCCCCACCGTCGGGCCCCACCCGGCCCGCGCACTCTCCTGCGGGGTGGTGGCCTGCGAGTGCCCGGTGACATCCCCGCTCACAAGCGGGGCCCGGGAGCACCGAGCCGCGCCCGTGCTCCATGCGGGCGACGACCCTGGCGCCGGGGCCGGCCCTGCTTCCAGACCTTTCCTGATTCTTGCGGGCCCCGGGCTTGGGTGCCGGGCCAGAAGCGCGGAGCTGCGGGGCTCAGATCCGAGGGTTGCAGAGCCCTCTGCTGGACGCCGGGGCGGCGGCTCCAGGCGACACTGCTGCTCTGCTCACGCCCGTCCCCTCGCCAAGGTGGGTTTCGGTGCCACGAGGAGCCGGCGCGGGCAGGCGGCGAGGTCCGGGAAGCCGGGCGGCGCCCGCGAGCCCGCATAGCCCGGTGGTAACTGATGGCAGGTATTTGAGAATGAGAATAAAAACTGTTCTCTTTCAATTTACATGCAATGCTTTCAGACGGCTCCTGAGTTATTAGCGTATACATGCTCGTTAAGCGTTTGGACCTAACTGCTTAATAAACGGGCCTCCTCGGCGTTTCTGAGACGCCCGGGCCCTGGGATCCCGGAGTTGGGGAACCTCTGGTTTGAAGAGCTGGGCCTCCGGAAATCGCCGTCGCCCTCAGGAGGGGCGGCGGCAGGTGTGTGGTTTGGCAGTTCCCTCTGGACAAGCAGGACACCAGAAGGGCCTGGATATCAGGGGGAAGGGCAGGGGTGGAGGCCCAAGCTGCCCTGTCCGCTGCACCACTGACCGGCAGTGTTTCTTCTCTGAAAGCAAAACTCTGAAGAGGAATTCAGGTGTGGTTTCATCTACACCCAGCTGGCCCGATCAGCTGAAGTTTAGAGAACAGTGGGAGAAACAGCTGCCATGGGTTTGTCGAAGGCTTGGCACAGAGGCGTGTTAGCACATGGGGAGCTGGAGCATGCTGGTTCTGGGGCAGCTGGTGACAGCCCTGCACACCTCGGGACCCTGTGTCCACAGCAAGAAAAAGTCAGGTCTTCCTGGGGTTGGACATCTGGTGGCTTGGAAGGCAATCTGGCAGCATCTGTTAATACTCAAACTATGTTTACCCTCGGGTGCAGCAGCCCCGCAGGGCAACGACAGCAGGTGAAGCTGTGTGCACAGGGAAGGCACCAGTGCCCCACAGTGGGAGCAAAGTGATGGCCGTCTCTGGGGCATGGCTGAGTACATCACGGTCATCCACGTGGGGACCATTCGGCAGCCGTGAGAAAGACCCGGGGATGCCTAAGAGACCTCACAGGGATTCTTACGAGATGCCTTGAGAAAATGAAGATGCGGAAAAGTGTGTGAAACAGGACCCCACTTTGTAACGTGAACAAACCAAAGCCCTCTGTCCATAGGTGTGCGTGTGCACTAACATGCTGACCGTCACTGCGTGTGAGGACGGAGGGAGACGTGGAGATCACAGGGAATGCGAGTCAGGCTGTTAGTACAGGACACTGGAGACAAGATGTGGGTGGGGGTGGGCAGGTGTGGAGCCAAGCGAAGAAGGACAAGAAAAAGGATTACAATGGGCTACAACAAACCCCTTCTTACGCATTTCTGTGGAGGGTTAGACGTGTACGTTTGTGCACACACATATATGCATGCTTTTATGTCATTAAAGGTGTGTTTGCCTAGGAACGCCTAGGCCGAGTGGGCTGATAAGCCCGTCTGCTGCAGACATAGCGCATGAAACCACCACATACTATGCTCTCAGTCTGCGGGCTGGGCACTTGGGAAGGGCTCAGCTCAGTGTCCACGTGGTGTTGGCTGTCAGCGGGGGCCACTGTCATCTGAAGGTTCGGTGGGCTGGAGGGCCCCCCCGGGGCAGTGAGCCTGTAGGGCTGCTGGCTGGCCGTGCAGCGCTGCCTGGTGGCTGGGGCCTTGGCTGCTTTCTGAGTGGGCGTCTCCAGGGGCCTCCTTGAGTGTCTTCATGGCGACCTCCAGGGCACTCCCAGGTGAACCGCTGTAGCAGGAAAGCAGCCAGAGAGAAGAGTGAACGGATGTGTGTGTCTGTGTTCCAACAAACTGTATTTAGGAAAACAGGCTGTGGGCCAGATTTAGCCCCTGGGCTGTAGTTTGCCAGCCCCTGACCCACGGCCTGGTAGGCCATGCTTAATGCTGTGGCTTTTCCCTTGAGAGACTGGAGCCACTGAGGGTCTCGAGCAGAGAACTCACCTGGCATGGCTCAGTTTTGACAGGGCCACTCTGGCTGCTGTGTAGAGGACACATGAATGGTCCCCAGGGAGGTCGGCCTCCAGGGAGCAGGCTCCCCATGGTCCAGGGGTCAGGGTGGTGGTGACAGGGAGTGGGGTTGGGTCCTGGATGTGCTCTGAAGCCAGACACAGATCGGCTGATTGGTTAATTTACTTACATAGAAAGAAACACAAATCAGACGCTCATTGGCACCCGGCCCTGTGTGGCTGTCCTGAGCTCGGGCTGATGGCCAGGGAGCTTGGGGGCTGAGGGTGGAGCTGGCCACTCTGGAGGGTGACGGGGCGGCAGTGGCTGGAGATGGAGTGCCTCCGCAGGAGTGGGGGCCAGTGCTGCCCACACAGCAGTGAACGTGTGCGGAGGGCCCGGCTCGGGAGCCTGAGCGCTGGGGATGGCCCCCGGAAGCCGCCTCACGGGGAGTGTGTGGAAACACTGGGGTCCTGGAAGCGGGGCGGCCTGCGTGCAGGGCCAGAGCACAGCGGCAGGGCTGTCCAGCGTGCATGGGCCACGACGGGCCGATCCCTGACCTTTGGGCTCTGTTCTGTAAAAAGAAACATGTAAACACATAAATAAAAATGAAGTTGTGGGTTTTTTGACTCAAACTAGTGATTCACGTTCTGCAAGTGTTGGTCAGAGTTTAAACAAAACTGCAGATCTGGCATTTTTTTCCCCAACTTTTTCTGAAATTTTTCTAATATGTACAAAAGTTGAAAAAGTGGTTAAACTGCCACCCATGCACTCACTGCCTAGCTTCAACACTTAGCTTGTGCTCTAGCCGGGACATACCTGCAGCCGCCCTGTCTCCACCTTCAAGCTCTCTGCCTCCTCATCTGCCTCTGAGCCTCCACTGGAAAGCCCCCGGCGGCCGGCTCCCTCTGAGTCCATAATCGTGGCCTGGTCTTCGCTTATTTCCACAGTAGGTTTGTAGCTTCCTTCTGGGTGAAATTTATTAAGTAAATTTACCTTTTAAAACCAGAGAAGAAACAGTGGTCCCCAAATTGGACCCAGGGCCTGGAAGAGGAGCAGATGCTGTGGGTGGTGTGGGGGGAAAGGGACTTGACTGGGGCTGGCAGTGCTGGAGGGACCCCACTCTGCCAGGCCAGCGGGCAGGAGGGACGGCCCGGCCGCGAGGAGCGTGGAGCTGCGTGAATGAGGCGGCTCTGGGACAAGCTGCTCACTGCATTCCAGCCCCGCCTGCCGCCCAGGGCCGACCTCAGGCCGCGGGCACTCTCTCAGTCGGCACGGGCCGCCATAACAAAATGCCACAGACTGGGCGGCTTACACAACAGACATTATTTCTCACAGCTCTGGGGGCTGGACGGCCAAGACCAAGGTGTCGGCAGGGTTTGTTTCCCCCGAGGCCTCTCTCTGTGGCTTGTAGAGGGCCGTCTTCTCACTGTGTCCTCACGTGGGTGCACATCCCCCGTGTCACCTCCTCTTCTTATAAGGACACCAGTCCTATTGGGTCAGGGCCCCATCCTCATGACCTCATTTAACATAAAGTACCTCCTTAAAGGCCCTATTTCCAAATACGGTCACTTTGGGGGTTAGGGTTTCAACATATGGATTTCAGGGGGGACACGATTCAGTCTGTAACAGGCACCAAGGGTGGAGAGCTGCCTCCTGTTAGAGGGGAGGGTTGGGGACACTGTCCCAAGGTGTCCAGGAGTAATCTCAGTTGGAGGGCTTATCACTCACTGGGCTGTTCCCTGCCACATCCTACTTAACCGTCATAGTCCCACTGTCTGGAGTGGCTGCTCTCTCTGGTCCTGAGCAGAGGTGACACGCTGTGGACAGGTGTTCTCAATTTAAGTTCACAGTGGGCTTCCTGGTGACAGTGGACCCTGAGGTTGTGTGTGTATGTTGTGGGTTGTGTGTCTGTGCCTTTTGCATTTTCCATGGAGAAGATAAACAACTTTCACTTCATCCCCTGAGGCATCGAGGTCCAAAGGACGATAAGGACCGACCCTTGCTCCAGGTGGCTGGGGGCCTGGGCCTTGGTCCAGTGGCTCCGTGCAAAGCTCTGGAGGGAGCGAGGCTGTGCAGTGGTCCTTCAGAAGGCGGTGTGGCTGGACAGAATCTCCTCACGCCCGTAGTGCAGAGATGGCAGAAATTTGCCTGGATGTGACATACAAGGCCGTGGGAAATCCATTATCTTATTTGATCCTCACAACAATTGGGGGCCAGGCAGGCGTTACATCTAATCAACTCATATTTCAGAGGCGAAAACTGCAGCTCGCAGAACTAGAATTGGCCCAGGGTCATTCCCCCGGAGCCAAGACCCTCTGGCTCCTGGTCCTGCTGCTCCATGTTCTGCAGTGCACGTGCGCTCCAAATAAGCTAACTTGTTTGTTTTGCTGGCTGGCGGGTTCTGCGTATGTCTCAAGGCATGAGTTAGAACTCTATTCGTATCTGGTAAGTCTCTTTGCATCGGTCCGCTTCTCACCAGAGGCCAAAGCTCAGTCGCCTAGACTGTTATGCCTGTGTAATTGCTGATTTGAAGCACCGGGTCTCGACCTCGGCAGCCCGTGGGGAGTGGCGTGGGGGCTACTTCCTGGCTGAAGCCTGGGTGCTGGGCTCCCACTCAGGCGCAGCCTGGCCGGGCATCCTCCTTTTATAAGCTCACTGGGAGACTCTGCTGGACAGTGGGAAGCGAGGCCTGCTGCTTTAGAGAGGGTTTGACGCTGAAGCGAAAACAGCAGGTAATTGGTGAGTTTGCCACTTGCTCTTTCTTCATATATCAGTTGTGATTAGGTTCAGCTACGAGGAACAAAGTCCTGAACAATGGGCTTATACAAGACAGAAGTTTACTTCGGTCTCAAGTAAAAGAAATCTGGAAGGAGACAGTTTTAGGGCCAGTAAGGTGTCCTCATGATGGCTCAGCCTCCTTCCATCTTGTGGCTTCCATTCCCAAGATCACCTCATTGTCTAAGACGGGTTGCCAGCACGCCAACCATCACAGGTGTGTTCTAGGCAGCAGGATAGAGGAAGGCGGGGTGAAGCGCACGTCCTATCCTTTTTAAGGAGGCTTCCTGGAAGTCTTATATAACATTTATGCTTACATTTATTTGGCCAAAAAGACACAAAAAACACTAATAGACTTTATCAAAATTGAGAACTTGTCTTCATCAAAAGAGCTCATTAGGAGAGTGAACAGTAAACCAAAGACTGGGAGAAGATATTCAGAATACACACATTTGACAAAGGATTCCTGTCAAGAATACTTAAAGAATTCCCACAAATCAATAAGAAAAAGACAACCCAATTAAAAAAAAAAATGAGTGAAAGACACATTTCCTGAAAGAGGAAATTCAAATAGCCCATAAGCATATGCCAGGTACTCAACGTCATTACTTATCTGAGTAAGACAAATGAAAAATCACGGACACCACTGTCCAACTGCTAGAAGAGTGAAGTTGGAAAGATTGACATCAACAAAGGTTGGCAAGGATGTGGAGCCGTGGACACTGTCACCACTGCCTGGGGGGGAAATGAGTTCAAAGACTTTGAAAAACTGGAAGTTTGTTATAAAGCTAAAACGTACTTTTATATGGCCTGGAAATTCCACTCTTTGGTATTTACCCAAGAGAAGTAAAAACATATGTCCACATAAATAAGTTAATAGCAACTGTATTCATAAGTGGCTCAAAATTCGGAACAAACCAATGTCCAACAATGACAGAATGGACAAAGAAATTACGGTGAATTCGTATGACGCAGATATGAGAATGGGCAAGGCTCCTCGCTGTGGGCCGTGCTCTCGCCAGGCCCAGCTCGTCACACACGCGGCCCCTCTCCGAGGCTCGGGGCCTGGCCTGCAAGCCTGCAGCAGCGCCTCGGCGGGCAGGGCTGGAGTGAAGCAAATGCAGAGTTGGAGGGGCGCAGGCGGCAGCAGCCAGGGGCACCTCCTCCAGGGAGACTGGACTCAACTGGTCAGTGTTTGTGCGGAGTCACATGGAACACACATGGTGTATAACACGTGTAGCATGTAACACATGGTGTAAGCCACACACAACATGCAATATATAGTGTGTGTGCATGCATGACACACAACACACAACATGTGTCAACACGGTGTATAACATGTATACCATGTAATATATAGCACGTGTCACCATGGGTATTATGGTATGTAACACACACAGCACATAATATGTATTGTGTGTAACATACAGCATGCAATACATAACACATATAGCATGTAACACATAATACAGTACATGCTACATAATACACAGTGTCTAGCATGCATAGTGACTAACATACTATGCAACATACACCACAGATAGCATGTAACAGCATCTATGATGTATAGCATGTAACAGAGCACATACTATGTATAGCATGTAGCACAGAGCATGAAGCACATGGCATATTCCACGCACAGCATGTAACTGACACAGCACATGCATGCATATGGCATGTAATGTGCACAGCATGGACCCCATGGCTGTGGTGTGCCCTTCCACGAGGCACATCTCCCCTGGGTGGGCTGGCCTAAGGTGGGAGTAGCTTTTTCCAGTGGGTCTCACCAGGCTTGTTTTGCCCCACCCCTCCCCCTCTAGCCTTTATTTCCATCCTGGGGCCTGGCCTGAATAGCTGGGATGAGGAAGGGGGCCTTTTGTAATGGGGCCACGAGCAGAGAACGGTCCAGGAGGCTCTTTTCGGTACCAGCCCCCGGAGCCATGTGAGATGGTCACTCTTGGCAGTGCCAGTCCTCTGGCTGCCTGCAGGCCTGCCCCAGGCTGAGAGTGAGGGTACCGGCTTCCCTGCCCGCATTCCACTGTGGCTCGCTCGAGGGGAAGCAGCGTGGGGAGATGACTTCCGGTGGCTGCCCTGGAATCAAGGTCTCCATGTTTGTGTCCCGGGAAGCAGACCCAGAGCAAGGATTCCATTGCAAATGGTGTGCTAAGGAGGGGACCCCAAGAAAGCTTCCCCCTTCCTCCCTATAAGGAGGGGATCCCAAGAAGGTGTGTCAGGAGGGCCTGGGCCAGGGCTTGCCGCGGGCGCCGTCCCAGGTAGAGTTTGTTGATAGAAGGGGAGTAGCAAGGACTTGCAGTGGTCATTGTTCTGGCCTCACATCAAATTTCTCAGCCACTGGGCCTGACGTCCTTCTGCACGGAGGCTCGGTCAGGCGCTCAAAGGACATGTTGATGCCTGTCCTGGGTCGGGAACAACCCTGTCCAAAGGCAGCGTGGTTAAAATCCAACTCTAGATGGGGAGCTTCTGCTTCCGGGAGCGAGGAGCAGACCCACACACTCCTCCTGCTAAGCCAAGCTCAAAACCCTGGATGTTTTATAGACTTACGTAGAGTACATGTTATATATTCATCTATCGATATCTATCTGTCATACATATTATATGTAACATATATATTATATCTCTCTCTCTATCTATCATCTATCTATCTGTCTAGACTCTAAAAGGCAGAGAAAAGAAAATGGACCAGCTAGGGACCTCGAGACCCAAGGAAAGGATGGTAGCGAGTCCCTGGGTTTTCTTTTGGTCTCACGTGTCCCGGACCTGGAGGAGAAGCGGCCGGCAGCCAGCACCGCCAGTGGGCACAGACAGAAAGGCCCCGAGAGAGCCGCTCTCTTAGCCGAAGGAGCGGGAGGGGGCAGCCCAGCAGAACAGAAAACTCCCAGGCAATAACCCCTCTACCAGCCAAGCACCCCAGGAAAATCTGTGGCCCCACGCCACCCCAGGCCAGGCGGGGAGCCTCGACTGTACTAGGCTCCCACATCCCCGTGAGGAATGCCAGAGGAGGCCAAGTAGGGAGCCAGGACTTTTGTCCCTACTGGCTGGCGATCAGCCCCCCGAGTGTCAGTGACGAGGAGCTCCCCACTTCGGGTGTCAAGAGGCCAGTGGAGCTGGCTTTCCCCCTACACTGGGGGCTCTGGAGAAGGGGACGACACATGTGTAGGGGAGGCCGGGCCACACTGGAGAACATCACGATGACTTTATGGTTCATCCAGCAAAATGACATGAAACAAATGCTCAAAGCCCCAGGGCCCCGGGCCTGCGTCTCAGCCTGGGCGCTCTTGGGCCCGGCTGCCTGCCTGGCCGGGAGCCGGAAGCCTGACCTGCAGCCTGAGCTCTGCGCCTGCCTCAGTGCAGGCTTTTGACAACAGTGATTTGATTTTGAGAAACAGAAAACCATAAGGAAAAGTAGAGAGAATAACATGACAAGCCCCCACGTCCCCACCACCCACAAGGGACAGTTATTATTCCTTTATTTGCCTGTTTTCTAACTATAACACGTAACATGGTACAGAGAAAGCTGAGGTCCCCTCATTCCTCCAGCCTGAGTCCCACCTTCTCCCTGTGCTGTGACAGCTGAGAAGATCACTCTTGAATTTCACTTTTGTTATTTTCAGCCCTCCATGTTTCAAATAGGTAATTCATTCACTCATTTCAAAATTCCAAAGGCACCAAGGGTAGACAGGAGGAAGGCCCTCGCTCCCACTCTGCACGGCAGCAGGTCTGCACGTATGAAGCCAGGAGCCGCAGGCGGCCAGTCTTCAAGCGGCACGTCCCCAGCAGGTGGTGGAATGGAGGTTGTCACTGGGCTCCAGCTGTGTTTCCTTTGCAGGAACGCCATCTTTAGTGGCCATGTCACGTGTCCATCATTATTAGGATTAGGTGTAGTTGAGAGAGACAGAAACTCCAAGCAGCAGCAGCTTAAACAAAGTACATGTGTATTTCTCTCTTACATGGAGAAAGTCTTGGGGTAGGAGGCCGAAAGCTGGTAGGGTGGTTCCATAGTCATCAGAGACCTACCTTATTGCTCTCCCATCCTCGACACAAGGCTTCTACTTCATGGTGCAATAAGGCTGCTTGACCTCCAGCCATCACATCCCCATTCTAGCCATTAGGTAAGAAGGGCCCACTGCTTCCCTTTTAGGATGTCTCCCAAAGGTGCAAGTGTCATCTTCTCTTGCATTCTTGGCCAGAGTTGAATGGTTTGGCCATCTCTCACTGTGAGGAGCTGGGAAGCGTAGTCTTGACCCTGGCTGGCTGTGCTCCCACTGATACTTGGAGGTTCCATTGCTGACAAAGGAGGCGATAATATCAAAGGAGGCGATAAATACCAAGGGACGACAGGCAGGCTCTACTCTGAGCCTGAGCTGTATTTGGAGGGGACAATCCCCTCCCACGTGGAGTGCCCCGTGCCGACGGCAGAGGCCCCGGCCAGGCCCTGGAGACCCTCCCGACAGCCCTCCTGACAGCCCCAGGGGCCACGGGGAGCTCGGCTGGCACCGCTGCCAGGCAGGAACCTCCGGCCAGGCCCTCGGGGGCACGGGCGCTGCACCAGTGCTCCGCCAGGCCGTCAGCTCCCCGCGAAGGGGAGCACGTGGGTCCCCACGCTGCTGCTCACGGCCTATGGAGGGCCGGGCCTGAGGGGAAGCGCAGGGACCGCCCAGCTGCTGGGCCCTTGGGGTCGGCTGTTTGCAGGCCGGGTCAGCGGCAGCGCCATGGAAATGGCGGTGTGTCGACTTCCCACGGATAGCCGGCGTCCCATGGCTGGTGGGCGGGAACCCCGCACCTGCCTGCGGTGGGGGGTCCCGGGGGCACGGGGAGGCGCTGAGAGAGGGGTGGCAGGGCCAGGAGAGCTGAGATGCGGGCTGTCAGCAGAGCATCAGAAGGGCAGCCTGGTCCCCGGGGGGCTTTCTGGGGCTCACTGAAGCCAAGAGGGTGCCCCTGAGCTCCCACTGCCCTGGACGGACTGCAGGGGAGCCGGCGAGGATGGAGGCTGGCCACCCTGGCCGGGGCCTGGTGGCCTTCTTGACAAGGCAACAGGGGACAGCAGAGGGGGGCTTTGTGAGCACCCTGTCACCCATCACCGGGGGATAGGAGTGTCCCCTGGGCCCCGATGCCACCCAGAGAGGAGGGGAAGCAGAGGACGGGGGATCCCAACACTGGTTCTATCTAGGAGAGACTACGAACTTGAACAAATTGAAAAGCAAATCACGCTTGGGGAATGGGGACGGGGAGTCAGGGACTGAGCAGTTTCCTTACAGAGGGCACGTTTGGGGGCAAGTCTGGGCAGTGCCCTGTCAATTCAGACCCCTCCTCTGGGCCTGCCAGGAGCCCAGGTCCTCCCTGAAGCCGGAGGCTGTGGCTGAGCAAGACAAGAAAGGAAAAAGAGAGGGACAGTCCTTAGGTGTGCCCACAGGAGGGGCTGGGCCCACCTGGCTGTGCTCCACGGTGGGCAGCGCAGTGGTTGTGACTGAGTGGGTCGTGGGCAGGGTCAGCGCTCTGTGCTTGTTCGCGGTCAGGGTTGGAGACAGACATGAAGATGTAGCATGTAGTGTGCCCCGCCTGGGCCTGGCTCCTGTCCTCCAGAAGCAGGTGGACCCTGACGGCAGCCCCCACCTCACAGAGAAGGCAGTGGGTCAGTGGTCCAGTTGGAGCCCAGACCCCCGTCTGACAGCAAGGCTGTGTTCCTGAAAGGCTTCTCTTGCTGCAGCAAGGAGGGGAGCCAAGACCAGGCTCCCACAGCACCTGTGTCAGCGGGGTTGGGTGCCCACCTCATATAGTAGGGCAGAAGCCTGTGGGGAGGGGGCCTGGTCAGCCAGAAACAGGTGTCAGGCAAAGGGTCCCCACGACATCAACACACCTGGCGTCCTCCTAGTCTTGGAGGTCTCCGAGACCAGGTGCATGCTCCCAGGAGGGGACTGTGGGCTCCCATCCTCTTGGGGCTGCCCACCGGTTCCCAGGGAGCCCACTGCTCTGGACTGGCAGCATGCAGGCCAGAGGACAGGATCCTCTCTGGGTCACTGCAAAGGGGACGGTGCCCAGGCGGGGTGAGTTGGGACTACTTGCCCTCAAGAAGGGCCGTGGAACTGTGGCCCAGACTGCTGTGTGAGGACAGCTGCCCGGAGGGCTTGCATGAGGGGAGGATGCAGGGGGTGGAGGTGGCAGGCCTACCCCAGGAAGCTGCCGCAGCAGCAGTGGGTGTGAAGAGGGGACAAGGCAAGCAGGGAGGTGCCTGTCTGAAGCCAGAGCCCAGAGGAACCAGGTCAGATGCAGGCTTGCCCAGCAGCGCTGGAAGGCAGGGACCATGGGGCGGACGGGGCTGCCGGCTGGGCCCACACAGCGGGCACTACAGCGAGTGCAGAGAGGGGGCTGAGGGGCCAGGTAGGGACTAGGGCTCAGGAAGACTGGAAAGTGGCCTTCAACTCGGAAAAGCAGTGGGCAGATGGGAAGCCCCTCAGGGGGAGGTGTTTTCAGGATCGACTGCCTTCCATCCGGTCACATGGGCCCTGCAGAGCTGACTGGAGCCGTCATGGAGAGGAGGACACTTCCGTCCCACCTTCCTGGGGAAGAGCCAGGCTGGCGGCTGGAGGCAATGTCCAGGGGGGCCGGGGCGTGGCCTGCACAGGTCTTTCCACACCGGGGCTCCTCCCTCTCGAATCTGCCTCATTACTGAAGAGCAACGCTCCCCCACACTCAAGAGGGTCGATAACGCTCTCCCTCCTTGGATCTGAGGGCTGGGGCTTTAAGGGGCAGCCGTGTCTGCCTCCCACTGACTCTCCCACGCAGGAGGGGAAGCTCCAGTGACGGCAGCGGCCACCTTTGCCCCTGGGGCTGCTGTGAGTCCTGCCTGTGCCCAGTCTCCTGGGCTCTGGTCTGCCCTTCATTCGCTTGCTCCCTCGGTGGCTCCTGTTCTCCTCTTTGCAGGCAGCTGGGGTAGGGGGGTTGTGTGGAGCGGAGGCTCAGCCACCTTGCACCTCCATCCTATCCTGTCTCCCACATGGCTGGGACAGCATGAGGCAGGACCATCCAGGTACACATTCTGGGAAGGGGGAGGAAAAGGAGACCCCTCAGCCCTTGAGGTCTTGGCTCCAATGTGGCTTTGTTAGTCTTGCGTGGGACAGTCACTGGGACTAGCTCAGCCTGCTGAGTCTCCCCAGGACCCCTGCAGAAAGAAGTGCAGGGTTCGGCACACTAGGGCCCCTGGAGGCAGCCAGCCCCACCTCTGAGCACGACAGATCCATTTCCGAGAAGAAAAAGCAAGGAGCTGACTGCTTTTATCAGCCCTGTGGTCACAGGAGGAGGCAGAAATTGAGCAAGGGCTCTCTCGTCCCCTGGGACAGAGAACTGAAGTCCATCAGTGCTAGTGACCAGAATCACCTCACGTGGGGGCATTTGCACCCCAAACGTTTAACCGCATCTGATCAGAGGAAACAATCAGACACATGCAGACCTTCTAAGAGACAACCGGCCTATGCTAAAATGTCAATACTCAGACAGACGGAGAAGGCGGGGTGGCTCTGCTTGCTAAAGGAGACATGGGGATAGAGAGGCCACAGCGGGCCGCGGGCGGAGCACAGACATTCTGAAGACAACGGGAAAATGTGGATGTGGCCTGTGTATCCCCTAATATTATTGCATTTATGTTAAATTTGGGGACATAACGGGGTTGGGTTTTGCAGCAGAATGTCATTCTTAGAGGTACAGGCTACAGTACTTAGAAGTCTTCCAGGACTGCAGCTCATTTTCAGCTGTTTCTGAACAACGTGCACATGTCCGCGTGTCAGTGGGTGTGTATGCGTGCATGTATGTCAGCGCACGCGTGTGCGTGTGTACAGAGACAGCGGGAGCACAGGCTGACATGCGACAGGAGGTTAATCCAGGTTAACCTAGCCCGAGACTCATGAGCGTCCGTGGGCTGCGCTGCCCACCTGTCACCTGAAGCCGAGGGAGAGGGTGCCGGGAAGGCAGCATGTGGCGCACTTCCCTCTGCGGGCCTGACGCTGGGCTCATCTGTCCAAGCACGTCGCTCACGACTACCAAATGATTCTGTGTGCAGACAGTCACCTCTCCTACTTCCAGCAGGCATTCCTCAGCGGAGAAGAAGGTCAGCCCCGCCTCACAGGCCGCCTGTGCCCATCCCGTGCTCACAGACGCTCACTGTGGAGGCCAGACCGGAAGGTCCCGGCCAGGCTGCGCCAGGTGGACGCTGCCTTAACCACCACAGACCACAGCACACGATGCTCCTTTTCAGGGTTTATTTCATCTGCTAACATTCATTCTTGACCTAGACAAAAACAATTAGATGATTATGACTTGCTTTCCCATCATCATTTTTTTGTATGAATAACCAAAAGATTTCTTCTCAACACTTTTTTTTTTAATAAGAAGCTATAAATAAATAAAGCTTTAAACGCTCCTGGGTTCAAGATAAACACTTCCAGTTCCCAAAAAGTTCACAGACTCGTTGCTCGGGCAGTCGGCCGTCCCCGGCCCCTCCTCCAGCAGAGGGCGCAGGCCTGTGTGGGGAACAAGCGGTCACGCGCTGCGCTGGCGTCTGTCCTCTCAACCCCGGGAGGAGCCTGGGGGCCCGCGCAGGGCCGAGGAGATGCCGCAGGCCCAGGAACCGTCAGTGGGAAGAGCTGGCCTGGAGACTCGGGGGCTGGGGGCTCTGCCAGCCAGGGCCTGTCTCTGGGCATCTCCGCCTGGGTGCTGGCCTGAGGCAGAGAGCTTTCCAGATGCAGCAAAGAAACTGAGGAGAGACCCGTGTTTCCACGTGAAGTGGGACAACGGGCCATAAGTTAACACATTCCAATATGTACAGAACAGATCCGACACTCAGGCCCACATGAGGGCGGTCCTGAGCCAGGCTGCTGGCCGGCTGCCCAGGGGCTCAGGCAGAACAGCGCTGGGCTTTCACTCACGCCCTGGAGTCAGCCAGCTCCTGACAGGAGGCCACAGCGAGCTCCTGGCACCTCGCATGCTTGTGTAAGGCCATGGGGCTCTTGCACACGTGTCCTGGCCTCCTCCCTGGAGCACACGCACCCCAAACGATGAGCCTCAGGGCCCAGACACCCCCACCGACCTTCACTCCCCTTAAAGAGCCACTCAGTCACCTCACCTCCTCAGCGTGACGTGCCCACTCGAGGGGTGGTCCTGGGCTGGGCTGGCAGGGTGCCCGCTCGGGCCTGCCGACCACTCTGCCCTTGGACTACAGAAGTGGCCAGCAGGAAGGTCAAAGGCGGGGCCTTTATGTCAGAGGAGCAGAGACTAAAGCTGCTTCCTGCTGGGCAGCCCCCTCCTTCAACACTTTAGCTTTCCCTGCGCTATTTAAGGCTCCCTGCTCCCAGGCCTTCACTCTGTGGTGGGACTGCTGGGGTGGCTGAGCGGCACGTGGGGCATGGAACCCCTGGCGGGATCTCCCAGGAGACTGCTGTCCCCGCCGGCGCCTCGCCAGGGGGCCCATGGTGCTCCCCGCCCTCCTTGAGTCCAGCCTGCAGCCTCCGGGCATGTGTGCTTCCTCTGTTGGAGCCGGGGCGCCCATCCACCTCAAGTGTGGGGCTCGCACTCAGCGCCCCAGAACCCAAGTGTGGGCCTCACGCAGGGGGGCAGGTCGAGGGGACACTGGCCCGGCCCGCTTGAGCACAGGAGGGACGGTGCACGACGAGCATCTACAACGGCTGTGGGACATGGCTTCTCTAACCTGTGGGGCTGCCGGGAGCAGGGCCTGACCGGTGGGGGGGCAGGGAGGACGCAGGGAGAGCCGGGGCAGGGGGACCAGGGAGCTTGCACCCTAGCTGAGAATCTGGAATCCCAGGGCCCCCTCCTGGCCACCCAGAACTGCCCTGGCTCCAGGTATGGCTTACGGGTAGCAGCTGCCATCTGCTGGGGTCCAGCTGACAGGGGCTGGACTGTACTTCGTACGGGGGCTGTGGCACAGTGGGTGGGAGCCTGGAATAACGTCCAACTGATGGGCTGGGGCTGGGGGCAGTCCACTCACTCATCCCAGAGGGTCAGAAAGGAGAACGGGGCAGGGGATGCTCTCGGTTCCCATTCCCCTTCCTGTCTGAGCTGGCCTGGCTGGGTGGTCACCCCTGGAGGCCAGCTGGGGGCTGCTCAGACACAGGTGGCCACAGCCTTCCCGCGCCTGGGATGTACTCTGCTCATGAAAGGGGGCAGCGCCGTTTGGGGCCCACCTCCCCACAGTCCTCCTCAGTCTGCGGACTGTGGGAAATGGGGTGAGGGGTCCCAGGAGGTGTGCTTTAATCTCCTGACCCAAAGCATGAAGCCAGAAAGTGAGTTTTGACCTTGGGCTGGAGATGGGGGTGGGCTTCCCAAGGGGCTGGACTAGATCTTCTTGGCTTCAGAAATGGGGGTCCCTGACTGTGAAGATGGGTACACTGGGGGCTCCATTCCTGACGAGACCTCAAAGGGCTGCCCGTATTCCCAGGGAGGGGCTTCACGTAGGCCCTGGGGCAATGGGGCCACCAGAGGCCAGGGGCTGCTGGGATGGCCTGGGCCTGGGGCAGATGCTGGGAGCTGGTCTCATTCCCTACTGGCCTGTGGGGGGAGTGGGTGTGTGCACAGAGGGCATGGGATGTGCTCCCGGCCCAACAGCCCAGTACCCACTCCACTCCACTGTCCCCTTCCTGTCTCCAATCCTTGACTGTGCAGAGTGAGCAGGGCCGGGGGAGTGGGCAGGCGCCTGCGCGGACCTCACTGGGGCGGCCCTCAGGCACACTTCCCCTGACCAGTGGGCTGCACAGGTTGACTTCCCAGATCCGGGCCTGGGAGACAGTGGGAACCCACACCGGCCCACCGCTGCCCCAGACCCTCGTCTGCCCTCAGGACACAGCTACCTTCTGGGGCGCCAATTTGCGCCTCTCCCCGTAAGTCTGGGTGGGCCCAGGGGCGTCGGTCTGTCCGGCTGATTCCCCCCCAACTCCCGCCCCTCGGCCGGCCGCCACTACCACTTCTCAATGATGTGGCTCATGTAGTCCTCGGTGGGCACGCGACCGGCCTCCTCGGTGTCCTCGCGGGGCAGCGCCTCCTTGGCGCGGTGCAGCAAGCGCTCCTCGCGGCTCCTGAGGCGCTGCTCCCTGCGCTCCAGCTGCCGCTTGTACTGGTAGCGCTGCTGGAAGAGGTCCTTGGCGTAGTCGTAGAGCTGCATGTCCAGGTCGTTGAGCTCCTCGATGCGCCGGATGGTGCCCTCGTCCACCTCCACGCCGCCCGCCCGCGTGCTGTTGTACTGCATGAAGGGCCGGATGAACTTGAGGTTGAACGTCCGCTCGAACAGGTACTGCGTCTTGCGCTGGAACTCCGTCAGGCCGAAGAAGGCCATGCCGCGCAGGTTCTTCTTGGCGCTCTCCAGCAGCAGCTGGGCGCGCTTGTTCTCGGGGATGAAGGACAGGTTGTAGCAGCCCACGAGGCTCAGGTCGGCCAGCATGCGCACCTGGCGGTTGTTGGCCAGGTTGTAGGGGCAGTCCATGAACTCCTGCAGCGTGCAGCCCGACCAGTCTGTGCCCTCGTAGCAGGGTGGCAGCTCCTCGGGCGTGGGCGTGCGCCCGTCACACATGTGCAGCGACGTCTTCCACGTGGCCCCTCGCTGCACGTGCCGCCACTCGCTCAGGTAGCGGGACACGGGGTCACGCAGCAGGGTGATATAGTAGAACTTCCTGCAACGAGACAGGGAGGGGTGAGGCAAGGGCGCGAGGGGGCTGGGCCTGCTGTGGGGTGGAGGAGGGAAGGGGCTGGACCCCACGGACCCCAGACAAGCAACTTCACCTCTGATACCAACCATTGTGTTTAGTTCTCAAAATGGCCACTTCTGAATGAGAAACCCAGCCGCCACCACAGCTGCCAAGTGTGACCACCACAGTGGCTGGCACTGGCCATCTTGGGCACCCTCCGGAACTCTGACCCACGGCCTCCTCTGGGGCTTCCCTTGAGCGCCAGGCAGGCCCTCCTGACTGCTTGTGCCTCAGGAGGGACAACCCGACTTTACCCCGGCTCAGGGGTGGAGCGGGGTGGCCCCAGAGCCCATGCCACTGGGAACCAGTGGTTTAAAGAGCTGTTCACAGGGGCAGGCTCAGTTCCGCCCAGGGGCCACTCACAGTCCTGGGTGTCAGGCAGAGCTCGCACAGGGCAAACTCCACCCCACCCTCCCAGGGAGGTCCACTGTGGGAGGGGTGCGCATAGACCAGCGAGCTCAGGACCCCTCGGTGGGCCACGAGGCATAATTTATGTTGTCTCCTGGAACTGTCCCAACCACATGTAGTCAGGCATCACTCAAGACAGCACCTCCCCAACACTGCACGTGAGGGAGCGTCTACACCGGGGAGAAGGGACTCGAGGAGGCTCGCACTGCACGTGAGGGAGCGTCTACACCGGGGAGAGGGGACTCGAGGAGGCCTGCACTGCGTGTGAGGGAGCGTGTGCACTGGGGAGGGGGCACTTGAGGAGGCCCGCAGTGCGCTGGTGAGTGGGGACCCCTCGGGGTGACAGGCGCCCAGGATGATTCAGGTCCCTGCAGGGCACACTATGATGACTGGCCTGATGGCACCAGGACACCTCGGGCCACGTGGCTGTGACAGGCCTGTTGAGGGTGGGTGGACCCCAGGGGGTTTTCAGTTATTCTTGGGGGCCCCTCCTTCGGGGCTGGCACAGCCAGCTCCCAGTGAATGGTGGGGTGGGCCCTGCCACAGAGAACCAGGGCCTGGGGTGGGCAGCCTAGAATGTCCTTTAGATTGGGCAGCAGGGGCCCACTGGGCCCCACATACCACTCTTTGGGGGAGAAGACCCAGGAGGGCCCTGCCCCACAGCACCCCCCAAGACGGCAACATGAAAGTGCACCCCACGGCCCCCTCGTTAGGTCCCGACAAGCACACCCAACTCACCCCCCACCCCTCAGCCTGGCCTCTAGGAGACCTGCGGGGCACAAAGGAGCTTGAGGGGTCTGCTGGCAGAGCCTGGCTCTGACCACACCTCCCAAGGGGTAAGGGGCCCTGGGGGGCAGCCATGTTAACCGGTGAGAGCAAAGATGGCGGGTACGTAGGAGGTAACCCCAGCCTGCAGGGGCACATCCAGAAAACCGCAGGGGCAGTCGCTCTGAAGTACTTGCTCCGGGCACTGGGGCCCCCAGCAGGGCCTGGGCACAGCAGGTGGGGCAGCCGGCCCCCTGGGGTGGATGGCAAGGCTGGTCCTGCTGTGCACAGCCTGAGGAAGAGACACCCGGCGCTCCCCGTGGCCCCCACGGGCTGGCACCATGCCTCTGGGGACAGGGCACGGCGGACCCAAGCGCCACCGCTGAGGGGCTCTGCAGACGGTGGGGAGAGGGCCCCCCAGGAGCTGCAGGCCCTGAAGGGTGGGCAGTGAGCCTCCTTCTCAGCAAGCAGTAGAGAGCAGGACGGGCATCCGACTCCCGGCCCCCTGCCCCACGCCCTGCAACCACCCCAACAGCCCGAGTCCTGCTGTCTGTTCTCTCTGCCTCAGGTCATGGCTCCCCTGCCCAGATGCTGCCTGGGCCAGGCCAGGCGTGAGGCTGACGGGTCCCCGTCTGCTCGGGAAGCATCCTCCCTACGTGTCCCCAAGCCCAAGCAGGGACCACTTGCTCCTGGCCTCTGCAGGCAGCTTGTGTTCCAGTCCCTTAGGTGCGGGGGGCCCTCCAGCACAAATCCGAACCCGCAGCTCCTAGGGTACAGGCTTCAGTGGTTGTTGCTGCCTTTGATAGAAGAACAAAGTCCTGTTGTGCCCTCCCAGCCCCCTGTGACCTCCTCTTGGCCCTCTTGCTGGCTCCTGCAAGAGATACCCCAGGACCTTTGCACAGGGTGTGTCCTCTTCCCTCTACTTCATCGCTGACTTTGGCTCGTCCTCTAGACCTTAGCCAGTGCCACCTCACAGGGAAGGCTCATGCTGCCTCTGGGGCCTCTGTCACAGGGACCTCTCATCTCAGCCTGGGGTTGGGAGAGGGTGTGCAGGAGCTGGCCCCTGTGTGAGTGCTGAGCAGAGCCCTGGTGCCTCCCTGGGCACAAGGCTGAGAGGGTCAGAAGGTCTAAGACAGAAGGCGCCTCAGGGCGGTCACCTCACACAGCACTTCAGCCCCCAGGGGAGGAGACAAGGCCCGAGAGGTGAGGCGGCCACCTGGAGGCCCCCGGGGGCTTCTGTGCTGGGGTGGGCGGGTGGCCAGGCTCCTCTCTGCAGAGCCCTGTTTGGTGGTGAGAAAGCCCTTAGTGTGGCCGGGATGAGGGAGGTCAGTTCACCCAGGGGCCCACCTTCTAGAGACCAAGAGTAAGACCTCTGTGAACCCGACCACGACACTGCTTCTGAAGGGGCCCAGACAGACAGGCAGACACAGCGCAACAGACACAAGGACACGCCTAGGAACACGCGCACGAGCAAACGCCACCCACGCAGGCGGCTGTGTGCGCCGCGCTCAGCTGGGGCCCGCGTCCTGCCCCCAGACCCCACAGGGACCTCCCTGGACCTCCCCAGTCCGGGGCCCGACCTCCACATGGAAATGGGCTGGTGTGGCAGCTTCTCCTGGGCATGGAAAACCAGAGTGGGATGTGTCAATTGACAGAGAAGTTTGTCTGCCAGCCCAGCCTAGGCCTTGCGGAGCTCCACCCAGCCCCAAACGTGAGCTCTGAGGGCGAGAACACACTGCGTCCGGGGAGCAGCGGCTGCCCCCAGACCCTCACAGAACCCTGGGCATTGCAGAGAGGGGGACAGGGTCACTAACCCCCGACTTCTGTGCCTGTGGACCCTGGGGAGGCAAGGTGTGGACTCGCAGAAGCCCTTGGCCATGAGTCATTCCCGTTGCATAGATGTCAACTCAGAGACGTAAAGGTCACCCAGTGACCTACGGCCAGGACCTGGGAGGCCCAAGGGACAGGGCCACCTGTCTTCCAGCTTCCTCTGCTTATAGCCCGGAGAGGCTATGTGATTTGCCCAGCATCACACAGCAAGGTATGAGGCAGGCCAGAGTCCATGCTGGCTGACCTGAAGCCCCATAGTGAGGATTGCCCTGTGCCTGCTCAGATCACTGGACTGACTCTAACTGTTAGAGTTCCCGGCGTGTGAAGGCCTGGGGTCCCAAGGAGGGGTCACTAAGGGTGTGGTCTGCACTGAGGTCTGTATCTGGCAGGCTCCAGGAGAGCACACGAGCCTTCTGGTCCTTGGAGTTTCCTGCTGGCGCTCTCTGGTGGAGCCAGAGGAGCCGACTGAGCGCCTGGGTGCTGACTGGCCTTCTCCTTGCTGCATCTCTGGATGCTGGCCTGGCTGGACAGGAGCAGGGGCTCGCTGTGGCTGGGGTGACTGGGAGGGGTGTTAGGGCGGGCCACAGGACATCACCATGCCCTGGGTCCCCGATGCTGTCCCCTAGACACGGCCTGTGGTGAAGACAAAGGGCCTGGGCAGACTCTGGAACCTGCTGGTGGGGCCAGCAGCCCCAGGCCACTGCCCAGCTCCCAGCCTGCACCTGCCTGGAGGGCACGGGAGCCCCTGCAGGCACACACAGCCATGTCTGCCGGCTTCCTGGGGAGCTTGTGCACCCGAGCCTCACCTCCACTTATCTCGTCCGCCCTAGCCCCTATTCACTCCGTCAACACAACACAGCAGGCACCTCTGGCCACAGGCCTGCGCTCTGGCCATCCTTTGCCCAGAAGCCCCGACTGCCATCTCCTTGCTCTGCCTTCTTGGGCCCATTATACACATCACCAGAGACAAGGCTGTTTATGCTCTGGTTTAGTGTCTGCCGAAAGGGGGAGCAAGGGCATTGATCAGAAGTGAGCAGAGGGCAGCATGTGGCAGGGGGCAGAAGACCCCTCAGATGCTGGAACCTCCACCCAGGCAGCTCCCTGCAGGACACGTGTTCTTATGACTCAGAGATCTGAGCCACTGGGCAGGGGCCACACAACAGTCTGTACACTCACAGCGGTCCCCAGCCCCAGGCCTCAGGTGCCCAGACAGCTGCCCCAGGCTGATCTCATCCCTGCCCAGCCCCACCCTAGGAGCCTGGAGGGTCTCTGCGACGTGTGGCGTCCCCCACAAAGCGGGGGCTTTCTGCCTATTACTCTCCAGCAGGATCTGTCCCTCCATGTAGTCCAAGTGCTAACCAATGAGGTTTCCAGAAAGAGGGGAGAGAGGAAACAGGGAGAAGACGATGAAAGAAACAAGAATTGGAGTACATAATCACTTGGAGTGAAATGGCTCGCCAAGAGCCCAGCAAATGAATACGGCATGAAGCATCTGGACAGAAAAAACCAGAATACACAAAGAGGGTCGGTTTTCAGAGCAGGACTCAACTCTCTGTAACACCAGATGCTAGAACTCAAAGAGCAACGGCTTCACAATGCTGGGGAAAAACGACCAAGTAGATGTCATGCTCAGCTGAACTACCGACCAAGTGTGAGAGGAGAGCAGAGACATTTTCAGACATGCAAAGCCTTAGGAAATTTATTTTCCATGAATCTTGCTTTAGGAAGATACTGGAGTACGCACGTCATTTAGTAAACAAGAAAAAAAACGTGCAGGAGCCAGGAGCTAACCCAGGAGAGAAGTCCAGGATGTCGGCTGTGCCTCCCGGGGGCAGAGGCACAGGGGTTCCAGGAAAAAAGGGGCATGAACAGATCCCCTGACACAATAGAGCACGTGTGGAGAAAAACCAAACAGCAGGCACATGGTAGATCTCTGGAATTACTTGGAAAAAATTAAGTCTATGAACACAGAAAACAAAGCAAGTGAAAAAACAGAATGATCATTAACTCCAAGAAAAACAGTTACATAAAAAAGAAAAGGAAGTAAACGGCTCGGCTCAGAAGTGAGTGATAGTTTCAGGGACATCGGAATGTACACAGTGATGAGGGGGTTAATAAGAAGTGACCTTTAACTCTCCTTGGAGGGCGGGTGGGGTATGAAGGATGCGTGAGGGCATAAGATCACTCAGTCTCCATCTGCTGAAACAGAAAGTCAAAAGACCATGTTCGAAACGACAAATCAAGAAATAGCGCTATAAGTTATCTAGAAATATGCACGTAAATACACGAAGAATATTGAAAACAGCCACAAGTGGTTTTTCGGGGAGGCTGGAAAGGAAAAGCAGATCTGTTGGTTTTTATCATGAGCTTCTTGGAACTATTCGTCTTTAAGCACCTGTATAAATTATTTTGACTAAAAAAAACAAAAGTAGAAGAAAACAATGAGGAAACTGGCTTAATCACTGGTTAATCACTGAGGAAATGGCACAGAAGCCACAATGGGGCATCTACCAGAGCGGCCAAACAGAAGTGGGACAAGGCCAACTTTCGGCAACTGCTTACGGGACGTGAACGGGGGAGAGATGGTATGGAGTCTCTGCTGGAAAGCTGAGGGTGCATGCGCTCTCCCTGAGACCCCCGACTCCTCTCCTGGGCACACATCCCAGGGAAATCTTGTCCGTGCGCACAGGAGATGGACAAGGCTATCGGCAGCTGCACTGCTGGTGACAGCCCCCAACGTCCACCACAGTGGCACGTGTACGCAAACGGTGCTATGTTCTTCCAAGGCGACACTGTTCAGCAACAAAAACGAACAGGCCACAGCTACTCATGATGACTCGGGTAAGCTGATGCTGGGCAAAACAAGACGTTGCAGAAAAAAAGCAAAGTAAGAAAAGGTAATAGAGTAAAATGATACTGCTTATCAGGTTTCCAAAAATAAACAAAACTAAGAAAAATGCTATTTAGTGATATATACATATATATTTAAGTTATTTAAGAATAAAAAGGTGATGAGGTGACACACACGAACATCCGAGCCAGAGGTTAGCCCTGTATGTTCTGGGGCAGGGGAGGCTGGGGACGGCACCAGCTCCTGGTGGCTCCCAGGCACTGACCATGTCCTCGTTCTTAAGGCAGGCAGTGAGGGGTGGCGTGGGGGTAGGTAGGTAGGTATGTTTTTTGGTGAGGAAGATTGTCACTGAGCTCACATCTGTGCCAATGTTCCTCTATTTCGCGTGGGACGCCACCACAGCATGGCCTGACGAGCAGTGCTAGGTCTGCGCCCAGGATCTGAACCTGTGAACCTTGGGCCACCAAAGCAGAGTGCACGAACCTAACCAATATGCCACCGGGCCCGCCCCCCACAGGTATTTATTTTTATGCTTTATTTCTCATGTACATTTTGTAAGTCTCAAGCAGCCTGTAAAAGGGAAACAGTTTTTTTTTTTTTTAAAGATTTTATTTTTTTTTTCCTTTTTCTCCCCAAAGCCCCCCGGTACATAGTTGTATATTCTTCGATGTGGGTCCTTCTAGTTGTGGCATGTGGGACGCTGCCTCAGCGTGGTCTGATGAGCAGTGCCATGTCCGCGCCCAGGATTCGAACCAACGAAACACTGGGCCGCCTGCAGCGGAGCGCGCGAACTTAACCACTCGGCCACGGGGCCAGCCCCAAAAGGGAAACAGTTTTTAAAGAAGTTTTATTAACAAAGCCAAGATTCTCGAGGGCAGCCTGAGGGGCCCCAGCTGGCCTTGCAAGGCAACTGGCATTCGTGCTGAATCAGGAGCCTCGGGTCCCCAAGCGCACTGCTCCCTCTCCCTCGCTCCCGCTCCCTCTCCCCCGCTCCCGCTCCCTCTACCTCTCCCTCTCCCTTTGCTCCTGCTCCCTCTCCTTTGCTCCCGCTCCCGCTCCCTCTCCCCCGCTCCCCGCTCCCTCTCCCTCGCTCCTGCTCCCTCTCCCTTGCTCCAATGCTCCCTCTGCCTGCGATGCCACCTCCCACCTCTGGTGCTGCCACCTCCAGGAGTCTCCAGCTCTTTCTTGGAGACTGCCACTCTCCCTCTGGCTTCCTACATGCTAATGCCTCCCCAGTGAGTAGGGAGAGGGTCCACAGAGGGGTGGAGGAGCGCCCCGCGTGGGCACCATGTTTGGGGGCAGTGGGGATGGCCAGTTTCTGGGTCAGCCGGGGCTGGCCTGTGGCTTGTGAACTAACAGCACGTTAATGAGCCAGCTGCTCTGTGGCCACCCTGGGAAGGAACCACAGCTCCTCCCAAGCTGGAGCATCCGGATGGTGGCTGGCTTCCCATCCAAGAGGGCCGAGGGGGTGCCCCAACCCCAGGGCTTCCCTCTCGGCTGCCAATCCCAACACAGGGATCAGAGACACTGTTTAGTGATTTGGCTGGCAAATTATGCTCTTTCAGGGTAGCAAGCTTTTGGCACCTTCTGAGAGCACAGCCCTAAACCACATCCTGGCCTGTGGGTACCCACGAAACCCCAGCCTCCAGGCAGGTCTCTGTGGCGCACTACTGCCTGCTCTGCACTGGGACAGGCCCCACAAACTGCCGAGAGCATGTCCCAGCCCAGACTGTCCTGCCGGTGGATGGGGAGCGGGGCTCACATGGGACCAGAGGGAGGACGAGAAAGCCCTGTCCACATCTCCTCCACTGAAGCTGCCAGCACCACTGGCTGCTCGCCACCATCTATCCAGTCAGCGCCCTGCATGCCTGGTGGTTGCAGGAAGTGGTGGGAGGTCCCCCCAGAGGCATCCCCCCTGCAGCTGTGTGCACATCCATCTGTGCAGCCACCACACGCCATCCTCAGGGTCTTTGTCCTGCCCCAGCAGACTGGGAGCTCTCGGAAGGCAGGCCCACGTACTCCAGCCAGCACAGTGTCCTGCTAAGAGCCGAGACAGCCCATGTGGTCCAGGGCCGCAGAGGCAAGGAGAGACTGCCACGACAGCTCCTCCACTTCCCCGCGGCATGCCGGGGGGGCCACAGGAGTGTGCCCAGTGCCCACATAGCCAGGGGGTGGCTAACTTTGGCTAGTCACGCGGGGCCTGTGCAGCCCATCTGGTACTGGGCCAAGGAGCACAGGGAGTGGGCGTCTTGTTCTCAGTCCCTCTGCCTCCATCTCTGCAGCCAGCCACGGAACACAGTGGGCCGGGGGGCTGTCACCGGGAACAGGGGGATCTACAGCAGGACTGACTGTGTTCAGGTGGAGGGAAACGGGGTGAGGGAGGGAGGGGGAAGCCAGTGGTCCCTGCCCAGGCACTCGAAGACCCCAAGGTACTCCATTAATGCTGGCAAAGGACATGAGGGGGCAGTGCCCGCAGGCTCCCAGCATGCGGGCACAGCCCAGGGCAGGCATGGCTCCCCTCAGAGGACGAGCCCCAGGCTCAGAGGTGGGACAGAGCTCAGTTATGCAGTTTCCAAGAGCTCTGGGCCAGATGGGCTGGGACCCACAAGGACAACGGGCAGGTGGAAGGCCCTGGGAGGGGCGCCACTTCCAGGTGGGGCGGGCGGGCGGCTTCTGCGAGATGCTGGGGATGTGACTGGGAGGGGGGCTCGTGGCGAGGCAGGCCAGATCCAGAAAGGCCTTGTCATTCTACAGGAAAACAGGGTCGGCTGGGTAATGGCGGAGTGCAAAATTCATATGAATTTCAAAGATAAAACATGGGACTTCAAAGAAATGTCATGCTGTGAAGTGACTCCAGTCCGCATGGCCACAGCCACACCTGATGGTGCACGTTCCTGCGGTTACTCGTGCTCTGTCGAACGCTGACACTTCTGCGCACCGGTTCAGCACGCTGGTGGTCACACAAGATCCTGGCAGCAAGGACTGTCGTTCCTGGGTCCAAACTGCTGTCCGAGATCGGCCAGCTCTGGCACAGGCCCGGGAGCCCGCTCCCCTGACAACACACAGCCGAGAGGAAAAGCCTGCAGGTACAGGGGCCGATGGCGGAGAGGAGGCCGGGCAGGGCGGAGGCCGGCTCTGCTCCAGGGCGGGACGGGGAGGTGGCCGTGCTCACAAGCAAGTCATAGCCCACAGTCCTGACCGGGAGGTGGCCTCTGTCACTCTAACTTTAACAGTGATATGGAAACTGGGCTCGCAGAGGCAAGGGGACTGATCCAGGGCCAGAGCAGGCATTTACTCTGTGAAGCCGGCATTTGCACCATGAGCACCTGCCCGTCACCCCTCCCCTGGCCACGGAGGAGGTTTCATTTTCCCTTCTCTGCCCTGAGAGTGTGGGTTTGACCCAAATCCCATGCTGAATCCAGCCACACCTGATCCTCCTTCTGGAGCCCAGGACTCCGATCAGAAATAAGACTCTAGACGTGGCTCAGGCCCACGGGAAGCCCAGAGCCGGTGGGAGCACAATTCTGTGGCTTGGTGAGGGCTGGCAGGGTAATGCCACTTCCAGGAAGGAGTCTGCCCCGAAGGGAAGGGCTGCGATGTGGCAAAGCCCCCACAGGTGTTGGTGTAGTGTCAGCTCCCCCAGGTAGACGGGCAAACAACAGAGGTGGTGGACCGCAGACACATGGCAGACTGTCCTGCAGCCAAGGGCAGGGATGCTTACAAGACCCAGCACGTGGGAAAGTGGGGAAGTGCCCGTGCCGACCACCAGGTGATGACTGCGCTGGCACCACCACCCAGGGCAGAATCTACTACTAAACGGCTGTCTCAGGGGGTGAAATTATGGATCTTCCCCAACATTTTACTATAAAATGTTTCAAACTTACAGATAAGTTGGAAGTTCAGTGAATCCCATATGCCCAAATGAGTGGTTTTAAGATTTCTTCTTTATGTTTTTCTGTATTGCCTGCAATGAGCACACGTTATTTAAATAACTGAAATAAGGTAATAGAGGTTATAAAACATTCCTGTTGCCTGGAATGGGGTGTTGGGGTAGAAAGAAGCCATCAGAAAGGGGTGGCTTTGCAAGCTCTGTGTTTATTTGTCCTCCAAGACAAAAATCCCACCTGGCTAGCATCTTCAAGGGGCGCCCTGAACCCTCACCTCCTGTCCCTGGCCGGGCCGCCCCCTCACCTCTTTCCTGAACTGCAGGCTCCCAGGGCAGGGGTTTCGTGAACAATGGTGTAGCTCACAAGTCTTACACTCAGATGCAGAAACCAAGGCGGATTTTTCTACCAGTGCGAACAGAGCTGTAGCTCTCTAATTGCTAGTGAGGACACTGTTACTCAGAATCAGAATTACAAAGTCTGTTTTGTTTTTTTTAAGTAAACACTGTTGCATTACTTCAGATATGCAGTCACTGGAAGAAAATTAATACCCTGGGTCACAAGAACCATTGAGAACTGGCTTCAGGGCAGTGAGAATGCACTGCCACTGTTTCCCCTAGGACGGGCTCTGGGGGTCCCCGGGTGGCAAGGGAAGCCCTGTGAGGGGTACCCGAGCCCCATGCACCCCAGCTGCGTACTCTGGTCTCTCAGGGTCATGAGGACAAAGGCCACACCCTGAAGCCAGGATCCAGATCAGTTTCTTAGAATGCCCTCTGAGAGGTGTCCAGGAGATCAGAGGGAGGACACGGAGAAGCTGGCCCAGATGCTCAGGAGGGCGGGAGCAGACCGTGCCAGCCTCTGCACGAGGGCTCCCAAGCCTGGCTCTGACTGCTGTCCCATCCGAGGTGGGCCCTGGAGCATCACAGGTGAGGGAGCCAGCCCCTCCCCAAGGCCTGGGTCCACCTCGCAGCAAGGAGACGACGCCCTCAGGGGTGGCCAAGCCAGGAGCCCTCATCAGCGCCGTCTGCTGCCTACCCAGGCCAGGCGCCGGGGGTCCCCAAAGCCCCTGGCCTGGCAGCGCCCAGCAGCCTGGTCCTGCTGTGCCCGCTGGCCCTGTGGCCTTGGAAAGCACTGCATGTGGGTCAGGTCAGCTCTGGGGAACGAGGTTCACGTGGTAAAACCACCCAGCACAGAATCCAGATGGCGGATTTAGTGCCTTAGAAAAGAACCGAAGTCTGATTTTAGCTCCGATTCCCACCGTGAGGGGGAAGCAGCTGAATGCCTGTGTCTGGGACTGGCCGCCGCCTCCTCCTTCCTGTGACAGGAAGGGGCCTGCAGGCACAGCTCCCAGGGCCAGGGTCCGGCTGGCTGTCGCTGTGTCACCTCCCCTCCAGGAACCAGGACCCTCCTGTGCATCACGAAGAGAGCCTGGCTGAGTGAGTGGTGCAGGCAGAAGAGCGAGGAAGCCAAGAGAAGGGAGAGGCGGGGCCTCCGCTGAGCTGGGCACTGGCAGTGGGAACCTGTCCACTGGCTCGGCGCCACTCCCCTCCTGCACCAGACCCCGTGCTGTGGGAGCAGCCCTCCCCAGCACCTGCAGGAGGAGGCCAGATGATCACGTGCTGAGCTGGCAGCAGCAGGCTCAGAGCCCCTCTCCAACTACAGTGAAGAAAGTGCTGGCGTAAGGCTGTCCCCCTCCTGGGCCATGTGTCCGCAGGGCAGCTGCAAGCTCACTGACTCTGCTTCCAAACACCTGGGTTGGGAGAGCAGCCCCGTGTCACTGGTCAGGTGCTGTGTGCCCACGGGTGTGGCAGCTCCTGCCCCTCCTCTCAGAGCCCCCTGTGCCTCCGGACTCCCAGGGCAGGTAGAGCCTGAAGCTGACACAAACCTGGCCCGACACCAGCACGGAAGCTCTGGGGGGGTGGAGTCTGACCAAGCCTGTGGCCCCTCACTGATCACACGGTGACCTGTGAGGTCTGCATGATCGTCCTGGATAGAGAGAGGGTGGCTGACACCCAGAGAGGCGAATGGCTGCCACCCAGCCTCTGAAGGGTGGGTTGTGCCTGGAGCTGGGTCTGTTGAGGCCTATCTCCTGGTGCACCAAGCCCTTGGGCAGGGCTGGAGCTTCAAGGCCCTGACCCACACGCCCTGCCATGCTCCTCCAGCAAGGGGAGTGTACACGTGGGCCACGGCAGGGCTGGCTGGCTGGTGCCTGGCTGGTCTCAGCTCTGCTCCCTGCCCTGCCCCCCTGCAGCAACGCAGGGAGGGCCTCCTTGGCTCACCCAGTGGGCAGAGAGTCCAGACACAGGAAGCAGCTCTCATGTGGGCCCCCAGGTGACTCCACACGCTTAGGAAACAGCGTGGAAGTCCCTGAGGAGGAAGAAGCCCAGGAAACGTTTTACAGCCAGGTGTAGCCGTGTGACTAAGTCTGGCCATCAGGATGTCCTTAGAGACACCTTCTTCTGCCTGTTCTCCTCTTGCTGGCTGAAATGTGGATGTAACTGCCGCGTCCGCAGTCATCTTGGACCGTGAGGCAGAGGCCCTGCTTTCTGGGGACAGTAGGACAAGAGAAAGAGCTGGATTCCTGATGCCTTCTGTGGCTGCACCACCAGCCTGGCCTGCCTAGGCTGGGTTCCTTTTCAAAGGGAGACAAATAAACTGCTGCCCTATTTTGGTCTCTGAACCTAATCCATCTATTCAAGGCCAACACACTAACGACTTGGGCATGACTAGAGGGCCAGCCCGGGCTGGGGTGGGGCCTGAGTATCAGGGGCTCAACAATAACTGAACTAACTAACTCCGTGAACCCTCAGTGCTTTCCCCTGGTCATCCTGGACACTCACAGACACCCTGGAGGAAGGAAATATTCCCATTTCACAGATGAGGAAACTGAGGCCCAGAGAGGTTAACTAGCAAACCTGGTCACAGAGCTGGCTGGTGGCGGTGTGGGGGTTGGAGCCCAGCCGCTTGAACCCAGACTGAACCTGCCTGATGAAGATGCTGAGCCACAGCCCCCGGAAGGCACATAAACATGTTGCCTGGCTAGGCTGGCCCCCGCCACCTGCTGAGCACTTGCCAAACCACAGCCAGAAGCAGTGGTATTTTTAAAGAAGCTGTGAATGCAGCTTACAATTCACTGAAACCCTTGAAGTACAGTGAGTCAGTTAAGAATCAGGGTGGTGCGCATAAAGAAAGCGGACCCAGACGCACAGCGAGGATGCACCAGCAGTGGACTGAAGCATGACATGGCCTCCCTGGGGTATCCGTCAAGGGGAGGGGACAGAGGCAGAGCCCCGGACTTTGGCCCGACCCAGGCGGTACCTTGGGGTGGGACACAGGGCGGCCTCCCAGACAGGCTCTCCTCTGGTCGCGCAAGACCCTGCACAGCTCCGCTCAGCTCCCACCTCCCGGGAAGATGGCTGATGACACTGCTGCAGGTGCGAAGCTGGGGTGGAGGCCTAGCGGCACTCTTGTCCCCTGCTGGGATGCCAGATGGGCGGAGACCCCTCGGCAGCATGCAAGGGGGGCAGGCTTGACTCCCAGGGCTGAGTGTCCCAGCAAAGGCAGGGCTGCCATGAGCAACCCCCCACCCCGTGCCTCCGTGGCCCTGCCCCATCCCGCCCCACCCCTGCCACATAGTCCTGCTCCCAGGCCCCACTGGAGCTCCCACCTAGAGGATGAGGGCCCAGCCGGAGGCCCAAGTATGCTCAGGGTGTTCGGGCCACAGGAGCCCACAGCTCCACACAGGCCCCCGTGACCACCCTGTTTCCAGGGCCTGAGACTCGAGGTCTCAAGAGATGGGCAGGATTTGGAGGGTGGTGGTGATGTGGCCCCAGCATGCAGGGCCCCCCCTGCCCCTCTAGGGTGGCACTGTAGCCAGGTGCCAGGCCCTTGCTGTTGGGAGGGGTCTGTCAGAACAAAAGGATGGTAAGCAGACTCCTGCATGGAGGTGCCAGCAGGCCCAGTAAGGGCAGCAGGCCGGGGTGAGGGGGCTGTCTGACCAGGGGCCGCAGGACCTGGGGAGAGGGCCTCTCAGCAGGCTCCCGACAGCACAAGGCCCGTCCCCAGGCACCCCTCCGGCCAGGCTAAATCCTGCCTCAAGGTTCATATGCAGTCTCCCTACCCAAGTGGGTGGCCCTGGCTGCCCATCGCTGCCTGGTGCTGACACAGGCCTGGGCCTTCCCCACAGAGCGGTAGCACTGTGCGCTGAGGCCCCTCCCTTCCTGGGCCATCATGGAGACACAGGCGCTATCTGACCTAAAACATCTGTCCCGGTAAGTGGGTGGGAATGTAATGGGAACAAGGGGGGAGGGTGCGGAGCTCTGCGCATCCTGCCCATCTGATCTGAGGCGTCTACGTGACAGGGAGGGGGCGGGTCCAGCAGCCGAATCTGCCAGACCCCCCAACCCCCACCATCCCCACCACATGGCCTGGGGAGAGTCACTAGCCCCTCTGAGCCTGGTACCACTCCCTGTACCTCCCAGGTTCCTGCAGCCTTTGGTGACAGTTGTACATGAAAGACCCGTTCAGCTTGAGGATCCAGACCTGAGGTACCCATGGCGCAGGCAGATGCAGCTCCGGGGAAGGCACAACCAGTGGGGCCGGGACCTCACTTCTCTGCCCTGGGGCTTGGCACCCTCTCCTGGCTCCCCAGCCCCTTCCAGTCTGACTCTGCTTTCCTCCTTCACAGAAGCACCTGCTGTGTGCAGACCGAGTACAGTGCTGTCCTCCAGCAGCATCCGGAAGGACTGGAAATGTGGCCATGAAATACCCAGATGAGCAAGTGCCAGGAGCCCAATTCCGATCTAGGATCAGGCAGGGTCTGAGGGGGACATCTGAGGACCCCTGAAGGATAGGGAGGAGTCGGCCTGGCAGAGGTCAGAGGGGTGGGGGGCAGAATTCCTGACAAACCCCCAGGGACCAAGAGGAGGGGTGCCAGGCCAGGCAGGGAGGTGGGTCCCGGAGGGGACAGGGTGCTCATCTGCGTGCACAGGTCCGTGCGAGGAGGAAAGGAGCTCATCGTTTCAACATGGAAAGGACATTGTTATTAGACAGTGGAAAAAAATGAAATTTCCATCCTCGTTTCAAAATTCCAAGTTGTTGAAAAACTGAAGGAAAACAAGTCTTAGGAGTTTAGGTTTAGGAACGACCTCAACAGGCCCCTCCCCGAGAACATCGACAGTGACTGACTGGTGGATGAGTCTTCCCTCGATTTACTAACAAGGTCAGCCAAGTTTCAGGACACCAGCAGGCTGCCTGCAAAAGGCCCCTGGACCCGCTTCCAGCACGAGTGCACACATGTCTGTGTGTGTGGAGGCTGCCTCACCCCGACGTGTGGTTCTGCAATGTCAGCAGGGGTCCGGGAACTGAACTCAGCTCTGACACTCTCCACCCGGAGCCAGCATCAGACTCTACAGGCTGAGGGCTCAGCCCCGTGGGACGGCCTCCACTCCACACGCCAGCCGCGGGGCCAGGCTGCCACCTGTGCTTCTGACCGACAGGCCACAAACTGGAGGCTCCAAACACCCCTCCTCAGGTTCAATCGATTTGCCAGAACAGATCCGAGAACTCAAGAAAACCCGTTTACTCACTGGATGACCGATTTATTACAAGGGATATGGAGCAACGGCCAGGTGAAGAGAGACGTAGGGTGAGGTCTCGAACAAAGGGGCTTCTGTCCTCGTGGAGCTTGGGGCCTGACATGGTGCATGTGGAAGCTTCTGGTTCCCCAACGTGGAAGCTCTCCAAAAAGAAGGACCAATGAGCTGTCCTTTTGGGGTTTTATGGAGGCTTCCTTACGCAGTCGCAATTAACTAAGCCACTGGTCACTAGCCACTGATTCAACCCCGAGCCCGCCCCTCCTTGGAAGTTAGGGATGGGGCCTAAAAGTTCCACCCCTCTGATAACAGAGCTGGTTCTTCTGAACCAGCCCCCACCCTTGGGAGGGGTCCAAAGTCGCCCTCACTAACATAACAAAAGACACTTTTTATCCCATTCAACACCTAGGAAATTCCAATGGTTTTGGGAGCTGTGAGCCAGGAACTGTGGACAAAGACTAAATATAGACGAGAAAGATATTTTAGTCACCTGAATGACCAAATACATATTTCTTGTAACTCACCCGCCTGACTCCGCCACACGGAGAATCTGAGGCACCACCTGGGCAGGCGCCGTGCTCCTGGTTGGCTGGGGGATGGCATGGGGGTCCCCAAAGCAGGTGGCCCCTGTGAGGGCATTGCAGGGGCCTGAAGCCCACAGCTTCCCCCTCAGGCAAATGACGAGGAAGTGGAGCCCCATGCCTGGGGGAAGCCCGAGCTTTTTCTCCCAAGCCCCCTGACCTTCATGATCCCACTGGACCTACGCATGGCCCCCAGGATACCCATGGGCAGGGGTGACTTAACCATCAGGCCAACACGCGCTGTGGGGTGCTATGCAGGCTACACCCCTGCGCAGGCATGGATGGGAAGGTCCCGAGCCAGGGCTGCCATGCATGAGGGGCGGAGCTGTCTGGACTCCTGTCAGGCCCCCAGCACAGGTCTGCCCTCTGGGCTTCAGCCTGTGTGCTGCTCACTCCCTTCTTGACCGGGGTGATTCCTCTCCCAGAGCATCTCGGTGAACACGTCCAGGACTCAGGGCTCGGGGTGCTCCGCCCTTGAGGGTGTAGGTGAGGCCCCCTCCTTGGAGACACCTCCCCGCCATGCAGGCACAGGTGCTGCTGCTCACAGCTAGGGCACACAAGACCCACAGCAGGCCTCGGGCCGGGGAGCTGTTCTCTGATGGCTCTGACGCTGAGGCACCGAAGTTGGATGCCAGGCCCCGACCCCCCTCCTGGCAGGTGACCAGAGAAGCTGTGACTGCTGGGGCTTCTGTAAGCCCTGGCCAGGGCTGGGGCCACAGGAGGACATACTGGCAACGTCCTCCCAGCCGAGGTCAGGCTTGGGGTTGCCCCATCAACCCAAGGATAGGCCTTCCAGAGACCCTGGCTCCGATGAGAAAGGACTGGCAGATGGCTTTGGGAGCTTGCCTGCTGTCCCCAAACCCCCATGGCTAGGGTCGGCCCCACGCTGGACTCTGACTGAGACTCAGAAGAGGCGTTCTGCCCAGGCCTTGCGAGAGCAGGGGGAGTGAGAGCCCCTCCTCGTGAGCCTCCCTCCGCCAGGCTCCGGTCTGCCTCACGTGGGCAGTGCTCCAGCTAAGTGGGCGCTGACCAGGAGCTGGACCCAGCCAGGACTCAAGGGCCTACGTGACCCCACCTGTGCACAATGGCTGCCCAGTCCTATCTCACACCCACCTGCCTGGCCCTTTCTGCCTTTTGACACCTGCAGACAGGACTTCACGTCCACCTGAACACACACACTCACACCTTGGGGTGCCCGCTCCTTCCCTGGGCAGCCGTGTGCTGGCTGAATCACTGAGATCTGCCTCTGGAGCCTTGGTCTTCTCCTGCTGCCAGCTTGAATCCTGGCCGAGAGCTCTTGGGCTCACTCTTCTACCTCCAGCCCTTTGTTAAGGCACTTGAAGGCACTTCCCCCATCCCATGTCCTCACGGCCTGCAGCTGCAGACCCACCATGGCCGCCTGGGCCCAAGGAGGGAGAGGCTGGAGGCAGCGGTGGCCCCTGCCAGAGTGTGCTGCAGATACGCCCACTCAACCTGCTCCCGCTGTTGGCCAGGCAAGGCCAGCCTCCAGGTCTCTCTGTGCCAAGACACATCCCACACGCAGCCAAGACGGAACGCAGAAGGCCCTGCGGCATGAGCAGCTAGGGAGACACTGGCCATGCCAGGTTACAGACAGCGCAGGGCCTGTGTGAGCTCAGGGGTGCACAACTTGATACCCACACCTGGTGACTCCACGGCCACCCGGCGCACAGCCCTTCTGGAGGCTCTGCAGACACAGGAGCACGCTCATGTGCGTGTGATGAACAGAAGCGCCACAGCAAAGCTCCTGTTACAACTTGATGCCATTCTGGAAAACACACACACTGGGCACAAAGACGGGACAGAAACGCAACTCGGGCCACAGGCCAAGGAGGCTCATCCCTGGGCCTGGAGCCCTGGGAAACTTTTTCTTCTGCTTTTAACAGGGGAGGGAGCTGACACTCGCTTCCTATGCACACACACCCACCCACACAAGCACAGGGTGCCAGTGAATGATGGCCTCGCAGGCTCTTTGAGTACAGAAATTCAGAGCCTAAACAGCATGCTCGAGACAGAAGCCATTTGATGCCTAAATTAGCTGCAATGCCCCACTTTCTCCTGTCCTGTGGTCCCTGCTGGCCCAGCTCTGCTCTCCAGCGGAAGGAAGGTGCCCTGGCTGAGGAGCTGGGAGAGCAGTCCCTCAGCAGTGAGCCTCAGTCCTGGGCGGCTTTCCAGAACCGGGCGCCCCAGGCCACTTCAGGGGCCAGTCCATCACGGGGGGAGACGAGGGCTGGGGCTTGGTGTGAGGGGGGGTCCCAAAAGGCATTCACTCGCTTTATTCCTACAACTTCTGGGGCAGGCACCACTCTGAGATGCCCTCCGCAGATGGACAAACTGAGGCTCACAAGACCCTTCCTTGGCCCAAATCTCCCAGTTATCAGGGGCATCCACACCTGGTGTGCCTGCCACTGATCAACCCCAGACGCAGGGTCTCTGAGAGGAGCTGGGGTAGGGTGCCCGTGGGAACCGAGCATGCTGCTGCTGGCACCAGGAAACAGGTCTCCCAACTTGCCAGGGACTCTGCCACTTAGCAGCAGTGTAGCCCTGAGAACAACCCAAGGAAAGTCTCTCGAATCTTTCTGTTCCTTCATTGCATGATACAGACACCACGTCCTAGAGACCACAGCACAGCACCCCACATGAGGGGGGCCCAGCCCAGGGACCCCCACCCAGCCACGAGGGAAGGAGAGGAGAGCCACTAGAGAAAAAACAGCCAGAGTGACCCCCTGCTCCCACCAGCCATGAGGAGGGGCCGCAGGGAACACACTGGAGAGGAAAGCCAAGAGTCAAATATAGAATTCATAAGAAGTCCTATAAGCTTAAAAAAAAAAAAAAAAATCAAAGAAGTAGTTAAAAATCTCCCTACAAGTATTCAAGCATTGAGGAATGCTTGCAGCCTACTTTCAAAGAGTTCTGCCAAAAAGCTTGAAAGAAAGAAAAAAAGGCATATGCACACACCCACAGGTGCACAGGCATGGGCGCCAAAACAGCACAGGCTGACACTGCCTCTAGGGGAAAGGGGTAAGGGTGCACTACTATTTCAACTACTTTGTAGGTTTCACATTTTTCAAAATAAAAAGTACGGGGAAAATTCCTACAAACAAATTGCCAGGCGATTTCTACCAAATTTTAAAATAACATTACCCAACTTTGTGCAACCTTGGTAGACAACAGTAAAGAGATGCACACTCTCCCCCCAACTCATTCTATGAGACCAACATAACCCCAACACCAAAATCACATGAACACATGGGAAGAAGGGAAAATTACAGCCCTTTTCATTCCCAATGTAGATGTAAAAATCCCAAACAAAAACCTTATCGAATCAAGTAGACCACATGAGACATGACACTGACCAAGCAGGTTAGCCCAGGTATGCAAGGATGGTTTCACAGGAGAGAACCCACATACGCGAGTGATCACAGCAACAGATGATAGGTCTCAACAGACCATAAGAAGCATTTGCTAAAATTAAATACCTATTTGTTACGAAAACTCTAAGCACAGAAGAGAATTTTCGTAACCTGGTAAGGTATCCAAAATAACCTGGAACCAACTCGGTCCTCACAGGGAGGAGTCAGACAGACGCATTCCTGCTAAGACAAGGAATGAGACAAAGATGCCCACTCTCCTCGCTGTGGCTCTCCATTGTACAGGGTCTCGGCTCACACGATAAAACAACAGGAAGGAGTCTGTCTGTCTGTCCATCTCGTCTTTGCTGAGCACCCACGTGCACGCACAGGGCTGGAGCTTCACCCTCATAACCCCGCCCAAGGGAGGGAACTACTTTGCATGTCCTGTGCCCAGAGTGTCCAAGAGCAAAGGTCTGGGTTGCTCTCAGGGGGCAGGGGTTCTGGAGCTTTGGGGCAGCCATGCCACGCGAGGAGCAGCAGGAAGCAGCGGCCTCATCAGCCTGCGTCATCCCCGCGCCTAGCCTCCTGGGGGCTGGGGCTCTGGCAGGGAGGGCCCCAGGCCCCAGGTGAGCTCAGTAGGTGCGTCAGCCAGAGTGCCTGCCCCTGGCTACATGACTGGGGGTCTCCAGAGGCTGGAGCCTTGCCTGGAGCAAAGTGGATGGGGAGGGTACACCTGGAGGTGGGGTGCGGGGCCAGTGTCTTCACTCTCATGGCACCCACCCTGCTGCCTCGCTTCAGCAAGCCCCTTCTTGTCTGCAGGGGTCTGTGTGTGCTTAGGAAACAAGCGGCGAGCAGGGTCCTGAGGGAGGTCCCTGGACGGACCTGGAGGAGAACATCGCCACAGGAACACGTGCTAACAGCTCTGGCCCAGGCCCTGCTGCTGCTCACACCTCCAACTGATCAGCTGGGGCCCACGCCCCTTGCTATAAATGGTTCTTAGCCCTCCCCTTTCTCCGTCCAACTCCCTCACAGGCTCAGGGTCCTCCAAATGCATACTCCCCCCGAGCCCCACCCAGGCAAACCCTTGCCCAGCTCCTCGATCCCCGGGGTGGCTGCAAGAGAGAGAGAGGGTCTGGCCCAGAAGTCCCCTGCATGCCTGGCAGAGAGGCCTGGGCTTGTCCAGGGTGGCAAGAGCCAGCTGGGGGAGGCTGTGCTGGGCAGTGGTGAGGGGAATGGACTGGGCAGGGAGGGCAGGGGCAGGAGGCGAGTAGGGCAGGGCCAAGCAAGCCCCAGGCCCACCCACCATCAAAGGGATCAGCTTGGGTGAAAGGGGTGGGACCTGAGAGGGACTGTCGCCAGCTGCCCATGCTCCTTCCATGGATTCCAAGCCCGCAGGACACTGGCCTGGACAGGCTCCTGAAATGGTAGGTGGGCTGGAGGCTCCAGCCCATCTACTGACCACATACTTAGGCCCAGTGTTCGGGGCAGGGACACCCACACCATGTGCAGGTGAGGAAGCAGCAGGTGCAGGCCCATCCCAGCCTGGCCACAGAAACAACCTGGGGCTCAAGCCTTGTACTGAGGTGAAGGTGTGCTCTGCGCAAGGAACTCAGGACCATGCTTCCCAGGAGAAGCAAGCAGAAAGTGCCATGAGCAGCGCTTCCCAGGCCCTGGTGATGGGGAGGAAGCTGGAGGGACTGAGTCTAGCACCCTACCCTTGGGGGAGGGCTGACAGTCCAATGGGGAACCCCTGAGTACAGGGTGGGGGAGACGTCCACGTGAATGGTCAGTGGCAGCATGGTGGGGCCTGAGCTCTCCTGGCTGTAGGCACCAAGCAGAGGCCCTGGCCATCTTGCGGGATGGAGCCAGCACTCAGGTAGGGACAGAGGGGCCCTGAAGCAGAGGGAGCAGCAACTGAGGAAGTGAGCACACCCCAGACTGGATGCTCTGAGGGCTGCAGGCCAGGGCACGTGGTGCAAGTGACTCAGTGGGAGCTCAGGGGCAGATGGGGTGCCATCAGCTGACGGGCTCCAGCTGGAAAAGACGGCTTGACTCACACAGGAGTGGCCTGGGACACAGGGGACTCTGACAAAGGCAGTGCAAGGGAGACAGAGGGGCTGCAGGCAGGCCTTTGCTGCCTCTGGTCAGCAGCACTCCTCCTGTGAGAGAGGACGCGCCCCAGCACCAGCAGGCTGCCCACCTGCCGTCCCATGGTGGCAGCAGACATAGCTCTGGGGGCTCCCTCCCTGGTTCAGGCAGCAGCCAGGCAGCAGCATAAGATCACTCCCCAGATGGCAGGTCCCATCATCTCCTTCCCCTAGCCACACACAGCCACGCCAAGGTTCCCACCTGGGCACACCTGTCCCTAAGCTTCAGGGCTGGCAAAGCCCGTGGCCAAGGCCTGTCTGTGGGGGTCCTGGTGGGCCCGCCCGCTGGGAGCTGGGAGTCCATGGAGGGCCACTCCCTCTGCCGCTGACCCCCTCCACGGGTGCAGCTGAACCTGCACCCCCCCCAACCCAGCCCCAGCCAGGTCCTCCCAGCACCTCTGAGAGGGCTCTGGGGGTCCTGTGAGCTATCTGAATACACATGCCGCTGTCAGGACTGAGGTCCCAGCCTGTGCCAGAGGTGCCCACTCAGCCCCCTATCACCACTCGGGAGCAAGGGCTGAAAGACTTGGGGGGGACCTACCCCTGCCTGCACTGGCAAGGCCAATGGCTGCCCTCTGTGGGCCGGGCCTCCAGGGGAGGGATCCTGAGGGCTCCGAATCCAGGCTGGCCACCCTCCTGTGCTCTCCAGGCCCCGGGACAATGCCTGCCCCTCCCAACTCTGTTCCCACTCCTGTTGCAAGTGGGCCCTGGAGACCAACCCCCGGATGTTTGCCCAGGCCCACGTCTGGGGTCCTTTGTGTGGCTGCAGGCCCCTCAACTACACACAGCATGTGGGTTTCCATCTCCACAGGCACTGGGGGGCTGCTCCCCTGCTCTGCTCCCCTCTACAGCGTGCTCTCCTTCTCCGACAGCCAGCCCTGCTATGCACGCAGCGGGGGCCCTGCACTGTCCAGGCAGCCCAGTGCCCACTGCACACCCCCCTCCTTCCCAGTCCTGTTTCTGAGAACCTCCCTCTCCTCTTCTCCTTCCTCTCTGACCCTCCCCACTGGCCTGCCTCTCAGCATGGGCATGTCACATGACACGTGCTTGCCCCTCTCCTGGCCCATCTCCCACTAGCCTGGCTCGTCCACCCGAGTCCCCAGGGCCAGCACGGGGCCCGGGCCGAGCGAGGACTCAGAGAATGGTTGAGGCTTGGAGGCTCAGAACGAAACAGACCGAGGAGCACGATGTTCGCTCCATAAAGCCAACAGCAAAGGCAGTCAGTGGGGCACCCTTGGTGGCCCTCGCCTGCCTGTCAGGCGACTTCCTCACACGGAACACGGGAGGCCAGGAGGGCTTCCAGACTTCCCGGAAACCACGGCTCCTCCTGCTCTGAGAGAGGAGGGAACTCTCCAGGTTGAAGGAGGAGCAGCAGCAGCAGCAGCAGCAAACGGTGGGCCCCAAGGGACCTGGGGACGGACCCTCCCTGCTGGCTGAGGCCACAGCCTCAGTGCCTGGGGCTCTGGGTCTACAAAGAGGGGGGACTCACTGCCTGGCAAGCTGGCCATGCCCCAGGAGGGCTCAGATGCGGGAACACACATACATACACATACTTCGGAGATTTCTCACAAAGGGTAACGAAAACGTGGCCCAACTGTGCCTGGAGGTTCAGCCAAAGGACATGGCCTCCAGCCCTCCAGGGTCTGCCATGGCCCTTCCTGCCGCTGAGAAGGTTTCCTCTGTGTCCAGGGCCTCAGCTGCTGAGCGATGGCCTCAGAGGCAAAGGCCCCTGCACTGTCCCCAAGATGGCACCCATCTTGGTGGGAATCAGGAAACAGGAATGTGAAGGCTGCAAGCCTGCCAATGGTGCCGGCTGGACCATAAGCATCCTGCCTGTTGTCTGGAGCCCCCACGCCTGGGAGGGGAGCATGAAGTCTATTACAGCCCAAGACCCAGGAGCCCCCAGAGCCACAAATGACCCCGTGCAGGAATCCCTCATGAATCCAGGGTCCCTGGGTCGAGACAGCTCGACACGCACTCCCAGCCTCCCCGAGCCTGGACTGCATGGGGCCTGTAGGGACAGACAGGCACAGAAAACGTCAGGGTGGCCTGGCACACAGAGCCCATGCATACGTGGCCTTGGGGCACCAGGGAAGGAAGGCGAGTCACACACCTAAGCACAGATACGGCAGTTTCCCGACTGCCCACGGGGGCTGAGAAATTAACAACCCACCTTGGAGGTGGAAGCGACAGGGAAGTGAGCGCTATATGAGCAGGGGTCTGCAGCCACGATGGGGCCCAGCCAGTCCCACAGCTGGCCTCAGACCATGGCATGGCACACTCAGCCAGGCAGAAGCTGAAGTGTCCACGCTGGGATTCCCAGGGGGCTGGGCCTGGCCCCACTCAGGGGCTGACACTGAGACCACTGCAGGGGCAAGCACACCATGAAAGGTGCCACTCCTCAGCTCAGCTCTGAGCCAGCAGGCCTGCGGTCCACGCCTCCTGAGGGCAGGGACCTGTCCACTCCTGTCTGCGCCCGCCCAGACCCTCTGCTGGACACCTGCCCCCGACTCTACCAAGTGCCATCCTGCACCCCTGCCTTCCCAACTTCTGGGCCCGTGGAGTCGGAACGTGACTTTGCCAGACTTCCCCGGGACACTAAGCAGCTCCCACACCAGCACTTCTGCACTGCCTTCTTGACCATTCTGCTCCAGGCCAGTGACAAGTCACCAACCAGAAAACAAAGTTGGTAAGGATGCGGAGGAATTGGAACCCTGTGGAAATGTAAAACAGAATAGTGGTTCCTCAAAAATTAGACAATTCCCATATGATCCAGCAGTTCCACTTCTATACACAAAAGAACTGAAAGCAGGGCCGTCAACAGATATTTGTGCACCCATGTTCACAGCAGCATTATTCACAAGAGCAGGAGGTGGGGGCGATCCAAGCATCCATTGATGGCCAAACGGATAAGCAAAGTGCGGTCTATGCACACAGCGGCAGGCTCAACCTTAAAAAGCAACCAAGTGCTGATACACGCTACAACCTGGATAACCCCTGACGACACTGTGCTCAGTGAAATAAGCCAGTCACAAAAAGACAAACACTTATGATTCACTGATACGAGGTGACGAACTGAAGTCGTCAGATTCACGGAGACAGCGAGCAGAGGTGGTTGCCTGAGGGGGGGAGGGGAGGACAACGCGCAGTGTTTAGTGGGGACAGATGGATGCTGGTGGTAGCTGCACAACAATGCGAAGGTGCTTAATGCCACTGAACTGTACACGTGAAAGTAGTTAAAATAATAAGTTTTATGTCATGTATAAATTACCATAATAAAAAGAAAAAAGGTCCTTCTATGATGAGTGTCTGCAACCAGCCCTGGGCGGGGCAAGTCCTCAAGAGCAAAACCACGCGGGCTTCTCAGGAAAGAGGGCCCTACTCTGGGCACAGCCACCCTAAGGGCCCTCAGCAACCAGGGGACAAAAGGAGTCTGCGGGCCTAAACTGGCCCCATGCGGGTGGGCGGGGCTCTCAAGGGAGTGGCAGGACCGAGAGAAGATTGGGGGGGGGTGTGCAGCGGCACCGGGACTCAGCGGTGACCTGGCCGAGAACCCTGCTGCTGTTCTTTGCTTGACAGCACGGGCTCAGCAGGCAGGCACCTGCCTCCCACAGTGCACAGGGAGCACAGAGGCCCCCACTTCGCTCCCTGCACCATGCCTCACCTGACGCCAGTACCAGTGACCCCAAACCCGCCAGCCAGGGGCCTCACATGCCCAATGGCCTGGGAGGCGGTGCTCTGCTGCCCCACCCTCCAACAAGCAAACCTAGGCTCCGGTCTCGGTCTCACCCTGGGCCCTGGGCCACAGGTCTGCCAGCAGGAGCAGCCCTCTGCCCCTGCCAGCCCCTCCCCCTGCTCGCAACCCACTGCAGGGGTCAAAGCAACATGGACCGCCAGCTCAATCCAGGACGGCAGGGAACCACGGGCTGTCCTTTCAGGGCTCCCTGGACATCAGACTTGGGACAGGACAGACAGCAGTGCCCTCTCCTCAAGGACCCCTGCCCTGGGGGCCAGGCACCCCAGCAGGCCACATTTCCCAACCCCAGGCCAGTTGGAGAGAGCGGCACCAGCCCCATTTGACAGATAAGGAAACTGAGGCACAGAAAGCTCGGCACTTGTCTGAGGTCACCCACTGGGCCTGAGCTGGGCTCTATCTCTGAACGTCACGCCCTGCTCTGTGCCAAGGCCTCGGCAAAGAGCTGGGATATGCAGGTAAGTCGCAGTGGCCCACGCCTGTCTCGAGGGACCCCAGCTGCTGGTGGGACAGAGGCCGTGTGGCGGGGGCGGGGCTCAGGGCTCCAGGCAGGCAGAGGGCTGCACCCCACCTGGGGCCGGGGTCCCTCGCACACCTAACGCCCAGACTGCTCTGCCGAGGCCCAGGCCAGGTAGCACGGGACGTCAGACCCTGGGCCGGGCGAGCTCTGCCAACGTCACGGGCAAAAGGACTCCAGGGCTCCCTCCTTTGCACCTGCCACAAAAAGGGGGACCCCAAGTAGATTTCGACCCTGACTTCCGGCAGCCAGAACCACAGGCCTGTCTCTAACATGTGGCACATGCTGAGGGCAGGGCTGTGGGGACGAGGGTGCACAGGGAGGCCCCTGGGAAGCATGGGGAGGCCCCGAGCCCCAGACCTGCCTCAGCTACCGCCCCCCCACAGCGGCCTGATGGCAGACACAGGGAGCGCCCAACACGCCCCATCCGTCGTGCCTACCTAAGAAATGAGGATCGCTGTCACTGTCATTAGCCAGGGTCTCTTCTCCGGGAAGGGCAGGAGGGAGGGAGGGTGCCCCCAGGTCCAGCCGTCTGAGGAGTCTGGTCTGTCACCCCCGTGACAGCCTCCTGCAAAGCCCAGAGCCCGCCCTCCATCCCTCGTGTGGGCTGCAGGCTCGGCTCCAGGCTGCCGCCTCCTGCTGGTGCAACCACTGCAAATCTTCCTGAAAACAGGGCTCCTCTGAGCCCTGGCCTGTTCTGAGGGGCGGCCCAGCTGTGGAGGGGAAACCGCTCAGTTCTTCAGGGGCTGGTGGGAAGGAATTTCAGCTGGGAGGATACGTCCCAGAGAGCCACCACTTGTAAGAGAAAAAGGAATTCTTGTTCCAGGATGTTTCTGAGTCACGGCTGGCTCCACAGCACAGCTGCTGGGAGTGTGTGTGACCGTGAATGAGAGGTGTGGCTGCGTGAGGGCAAAGGGGTCTCATAGCCTGAGGTCAGCCCCGGGAACCCCCCAGCTTCTTGCCCTCTCGCGGGAGGGGCACCTTGCCTTTTCACAGGGAAGTGGCCAGCATCCCTGAGGCCACACAAAGTCAGCCCCAGTCCAGAGCTGCCGCTTGGAGGCGGAGGGTGGCCTGTGGTTGGCAGTGACAGAGGGCAGATGACAAAAAAAGCCTCCAAACTGGAAAAGGAGCCATGCCATGTGCCACCCAGGAATGCCTGAGGCCCTCTACCAGCAGCCGCCTTCCCTCTCATCCCGGGTGGTGTGAACGGCAGGCATGGGGTCAGAGGGGGCTGGGAGCCCAGTGGAGACCCAGTGGTCATCAGACCAGTGGTTGCCAGTCGTGTCCACAATCTGTTGCACAGGACAGAGGTGGAGGTGCTTGTCCTGACCTTGGGGACACAAGTGTGCAGGCTCGAGGCCTGTGGCCCTGCGTGCCAGAGCCTGGCTCCCATGGGATCCCCTGGGACCTGTGGAAACCGTGGCTGAGGAGGTCCTTGGGGCTTGGCTGGCCCGAGTGGCCTGTTCCCTACCAGCCCTCATGGTTGGGAGCCGCCGAGCAGTCGGGGACAGCATACTGGCTTCTGCCTCCCCCACCAGAACCACTCAGAAGCCCCAGCTAAGCCCGAGGGCAGGGAGGGCAGAGGGCCAGGCGCTCCATGTGCCCACCATTCTCTCCCTGGATACACTCAAGCTCCAATCAATCAGAAAGCATTCCTGCATTACTGCCCGTGCCACAAAGCCAGGCCTGGCCCTCAGGAACACCTGCCAGCATCTGGAAGCCAGGTGGGCATCGGGAGACCCCCAGGCTGCCAGCGTGCCTAACCCCTTGCTGCACCCGGTGTGGCCACAGTGGAGAGAACTTGAGCCAGGCCCTGCGCTCCAAGCTGGTGCTGCCGCCTCGGAGGGTCTGAGAGGCGGAGCACGGGGAGGGTCCCAGGTGTGGCCCGGCACCCCCGGCTGGCTCCTGGGCTGCAGCATGCGCTAGTGTTAGAGGAAGGAAGAAATAAAGGTAAGTGTCTACACAACAGTTCTCAGATATGTGAGTGAATTTTCTACAGCGCTGAGCTTCCTCTTCTCTGCACTTGGGACCAACTGGGCTGGCCTGGGCGACATCTGACCCTGCCCAGGACGCTGGCTGCCTGCCTTCTCTTGGGAAGTCGCTGCTCCTTGGGCAGCACAGGGGCCCATCCTGAGAACTGCCCCCTCTGAGGACTGGCTCCAGAGTGACAGTGGCCAAGTGGCTGCCACCAAAAGCGTGGTTAGGGCACAGACAGGGCTCCAGGATGCCTGGGTTCAAGTCCTGGGTCTGCTGCCTAAGCCGCATGACCTTTGGCAAGTCGTCTGACCTCCCTGAGCCTCGGCTTCCCCATCTGGAACAGAAGAGTGGAGCCGCCTCACAGTGTGCCTGTGCCCAGGCCACTGGTGCCCGTGGGCCAGAGCCGAGTCCCGGCAGGGCCCGGTGGGGGGCGTCCTGGCTGCATCCAGCCTGAGGCCAGAGCAGGGAGCGTGTGAAAGGACCCTGACCTGACGTCCCCTGCAGAAAACCAGTGACTGGCCTGGCAGATGGACAGCAGAGATGCTGCCAGAGGGGGTCCAGGCCCTCGGCAGATGGACAGCAGAGATGCCACCAGAGGGGGTCCAGGCCCTCATACTGCCCCTGCCAACTTGAGACGGCCGCCAGTACAACTCAAGGAAGGTTGGACGGCCAAGACCCCTGGGTTCTCCTGCTTCTGGGCTGCCTGTTGGACACAGCTAGGCCCCTGTTCCATACACAGCTGGGCAGCTCTGGTGGGGAGGGGCAGGGGCCAGGATCCCACGTCAGTGCCCCTCAGGACTGCACAGAGTGAGGGCTCAGTAAAAACCTGCTAAACAAACGAAAAAGGCCCCAAAGGCTCCATGCAGAGTCCAGGCTGGGGTTTCCTGCGTCACCTCAGCAGGCAACAGCCACTGGCCCACAAGTGGCAGGCTCCTAAGCCAGCAGACTGGGCAGCCAGGGCTCAGAGCGGGGCGGGCTGGTGGAGGACAGTGACCAAGTATCCATGCACAGCTGTAGGCTGTCACCCACCCCAGGCTCTGTGGTAACCCGCTGACCCGGCTGAAGAGCATTTCCTCTGGAGTGACCCGGAACAGCTCACATGATGTGCTGAACAGACAAGGGCCCTGTTCCGCCGGCCAGCTGGCCCGGGCAGCAGCTCCACCCCTCACCCTGCCACCCCATTTGCGGCACACTGTGAGGGCTGTGCTAAGTCCTGCAGGCGGGACCACCCTCCACGCCTGGCGCTGCCTCTGGCCTGGCCAGCAGAGGGACACAGCGACCAGAGATGGCTGGGCTGAGGCTGTGGGAGAGCCAGATGGAGGACACCCAGGTCACCAGGGCCTCCTAAGCTCTCATACTCCAGGATTCCGCTAGCCTGACATGTGATCTGTGCTCCTGAGCGAGCACTGCCTGACGCCTGCCGGGTCCCCTTGTGACCAACTGCTTGAGGATGGGGGTCTGCTCCTGCTCTGGAACAGCCTCACACTGGTGCCACTGCCGCCTTCTACCTACTGGGCTGCAACCTGACTGCCGTTTACTGGATGAGAACGGTGTTTCCTCTCGGCACACTGCCAGCCCAGCTTCCAGGGAAGCAGCAGAACGAGTCCTCCACACAGGGCTGGGCCCCTGGCTCCTACCCGCACGCTTTTATTTGTTTTTTTTTTTTTTTTTAGGAAAATTAGCCCTGAGCTAACATCTGCTGCCATTCTTCTTCTTCTTCTTTTTTTTTTTTTTTGCTGAGGAAGACTAGCTCTGAGCTAACATCCACGCCCATCTTCCTCTACTTTATATGTGGGATGCCTACCACAGCATGGCTTGCCAAGCGGTGCCATGTCCACACCTGGGATCTGAACTGGTGAGCCCCCGGCCGCGGAGAAGTGGAACGTGCGAACTTAACTGCTGCGCCACCAGGCGGCCCCAACGCCTGCACACTTTTAGAGCAGGACTCTGGGGGCCCGGAGCTTCCGTGGGGTTCAGAGGTGGGCCCACATCAGCCTTCTGTCTGGACTCGTGGGAGCAAAACAAACTGCCTGGAGCTGCCCACCTCAAGGGAATGGGGGTCAGGCCTGCACCCGAGCTGTGGTCTCTCGTCTCAGGACATGGGCCCTGGGGTGCTGCAGTGGGCTGGGTGGGCAGGAGGGCCGGGGGTTCAGGCCGGGCCCGCCGCTCCTTGGCATTGGGCCTGCCCAGGCAGAGCCTCTCCCTACAGCGGCATCAGACACCTCCAACTCCCTTGGGAGGCCATCTGGGCTGGCCTCCTGCTCCACCTGCCCTCAGGCCTTGGGGAGTGACACAGCAGACCTAATGACACCCTGTCTTCGACTGGCGGCCATGCCTTCAGTAGGTTCCTAGGAGGGTGGGCAGGCAGTCACTCAGGGGCTTCCCACAGGACCCGTGGACCAACGTGGGCTGCTGGGAAGCCCATCTTTGAAGCGGCTGTCACCCTCGGCCACAGGTGGCCAGTGTGGCGGGCTTGACTCTACGCCTGGCTCTCTTCTCCTAGATGGGGACCCGCTGGCTCCTTGTCACTGGGGAGGGGTGAGAGCAGGAAACCCTGGAGCCACAGCTCTGCCCCGTGGGACCTTGGTGACAAGTTATTCAGACTCCCTGAGCCTCAATTTCCTCAACTACAAAGTGGGGCCCCCTACAATGGGGTGTGAGCAAGGATGGCCTAGCAGTGAGGCGGCGGTGGGTCATGGCCACTCTGCTCCAGACAGCACCCTCCAGGCCAGGACCCCCACTTGCCCAGCCCCCAGCACAGCGCACACCCATCTATAAGTGGGGTACATGGGAGCAGTGCCACCTCTCCGACAGCACCTTCCCCAAGCCCTCCCCCGTCAGCTGGGGTCTAGCTGGAGGACTACCTCCTTCTGTTGCAAAGGCTCCCCCGACAGGGAATGTGCGCTTGGATTCCAGAGAAAGTGCCATGCCACACCCCAGACCCGGCCACTGCTCCCAGACGGCACGCCTGTCCCGCCTCCCGCCGCGGTGATGCAACGCAAAACCTCGATGTCTGCAGGCCCTTGTTTCCTGAGGACATCAATGCTCCAGGGAGGTGCATATGCACACGTGAGCCTTTAAAGCTCAGGACCCAGTGGGGAGAGGCTTTCTCGCCTCCCACGGGTGGCAGATGTGTGCCCATGTTTGTTTCTGGGCCCTGTGAACCCTGCGGCAGCAAGAGCTGTCCCGTTCTCAGAAGGACAGTCATTTCTGGGCCACTCCTCCTAGGCCAGTGGGGAGAGGGTGGTCTAGAAGCCAATGCTGCAGACACAGGGCTGGGGGTGCACCCCATGGCTGAGGGGGGGACAGGTACCCTGCCCCGTGCTCCTCTCCTGGAGAGTGCAGGAAGCTCCGCCCGCAGAGGAGGGCCATGAGGGCAGCCCTTGGGTGTGGCTGCAGCAGACAGGGGGCTGGGCACCAGCTGGAGGCCCAGGGAGCATCGTCTGGCTCTTTAGCCAGGCTGAGGGGTGACCCAGGCAGGCCTTCTTCTGAGAAAGCCCTGCCCAGATTCCCCTCTGGAGCAAAGGAGAGTCCTGTGACCTCAGAGCAATGGGCTCCGGGTTCTGGCTGCAGAATCCTTTCTTCTAACCCAATCTCACGGGGACCCCAGCAAATGATGGGTGTGAGACGCTGGGCAGAAGGACCAGCTACTTGTCTGGCCTTCTGGGCCCAGCTAGTGCAGCTGCCACCCTGGGCGCTGCTGACACTTCTGAGAAAGGCCCGGGAGGTGTTCCTGCTGCAGGGAGGGCGACCAGTCAGCCAGTCATCTGCCACCCACTCAGCCTTCCAGGCCTCTGGCTGAGCCCCCACCACAAGGGGGTCCCGAAGGGGTCAGAGGCAGACTCCCCTCCACTCCCTGCGTGTGCACTCGGTGCTGTCGGCTGAGGACGGGGCGAGCCTGGCCCACTGTCCCCTACCAGTGCAGGTGTCAGAAAGTGGAAGGACAGTCGGGAGGAGACGCCTGGCAAGCATGTTAGCCACAGAACTTCGTCCCAGGATACATAACGAGGACCTCACAGGGGAAAACATCCCAAAGACATGAACAGGAACCCTCAGTGGCCAGTACCCAGTAGGACGCCTGTCTCCCCCATCAGGGGGAAACGCACCAAGACCACAGCGGTCATCTCACAGCTATAGGCCTAGAGAAAATGATGCCTGACAGGCCAGATGATGGGGAACCTCAGGCACTGTGTGGGGGGTGGAGGAGCCAGTTTTGAGAGCGCTGGCCACGTCCTGTACAGCTGAGTAAGGACCATCCTCTCTCCCACCCACTCCCAGGGACACATGAGGATGGTGGGCAAGCTGGGTCACTGGCACCTTGTCTGGGACACACTCCTCCCTTCTGCTCCCACAACAAAATGCATAAAAGAGATGTATCTACACAAACTTGATGTTAAATCCAGCAGGCCATGAATTAGACACGCACGTCATGGACCAACATGGACAAACCTCAACTACAAGGCTGAGCGAAGAAAGCATGTTGCAGAAGGTCCAGTGCTGCTGGACGCAGGTCCCAGAAAGGACATACCATCCAAACAGTGCTATGCACTGATCAAGGGCTGCCCGTGTCTGCAGTGGAAGCACAGAAAAGGGTGCAGGAGAAACAAGAAACACTGAGCGTGGTGATGGGGTTGGGGGGGCAGAGGGGAGGCCACAGGGCTTCGTGTGTACCCCCGTGCAAAGCTCTGAGCCTGCAGTGGGGGCAGAGGTATTGGTGACATAGGTCACGGGAGGCACCAGTGAAAAGAGGAGCCTGCCCTGTCACGCCCCTCAGTGGGTGACTACAGCCTGGGCCCAGGGCAGACGGGGGTCCAGGGAGGGTAAGGAGCACCACATCCCTGGGTTTCTGTGGGCTGGGGGGACAGAAGAGCAAGGACTCAGGACTCAGCTGGTCTGTGAAACACCCTCCCTTCTGCTCCCAGGACAAAGCACAGGACTTTGTCCAGGCAGGCCTCTCTGTGCACGGCCAGTCACCTGACATCTTCACCCCTTCCTCCCCCCAACATCGAGTTCCTAGTGGCTGGGTCTCGAGGGTTCTCAGAGGGACAGGTGAGCAAGCTGCTGACACAGGCCACAGACACTAGACCAACTGTCTGGCCCCACAGGCCATGATCACAGCGCCCCTTGCACCTGCAGCTGACCAGCAGGGTGGGGGCCTTCCGAGATGCAGGGAGCAAACACAGCAAAGCCCTTTTGTCAAGTCGGCATGGACAGGAGGGAACACAGGAGTCCTCAACGCCACAGCCTAGGGAGAATAGGAGCTCCCAAGGCCAAAGCATGGCCTGTCCCAGGTCACTACGTCGGAAGGCCAGTGATGTCTGGAGATTTGAGCTGCTTACAGAAAGCGTCCTGCTGGTCCTCGAGCTGAACAATTCAGAGTGGGGACAGGAGGTGAACTCCTGGCTAGCTCAGAAGGGCCCTTCCCTGTCCCCACCTTTGCTTGCTGCTGCTCCCTCGTATGTCCCAGGGCCCCTGGCTCCAAGGTGGGCCACGGCTGCCCGCTGCTCCTGCTCTCCCATCGGCTTGGTGCTGTTTTCACCCAGGCTGGCATCCTCGCTGCCGGGCTGCCTGTGGATAGCCTCTGTCCTCACTTGCCGTGGAGCACAGAGGGAAGCTTCTGGAGCTCACTACTGGCATGTTCTCGCCGAGTCCTCCCATCGCTCCACCAGGCAGGTAAGGAAAACGAGGCTCAGAGAGTTGTGAGCGCGCCTCGGTGTGGAGCAGGGCCAGAGCTGGAACCTGGACTGGTCTGACTCAGAAGCAGAGCTGTTCAGACGTCCATCCTAGGGCACCAGGGCAAGCGCGACTTCTGCCGATGGACCTGTGGCGATGGGCGGGCTCCAGAGACACTGGGGTCCCCAGCTCCTCCTGGGACCAACGGGAGTGGATCCCCCACGGACACTGACCCCCTGACCCTACAGCTTTGTGAGCAATTAACTCCAGAGCTTTCATCTCTCTAGTTACTGTCTTCCCAGACAATGGCTGATTTGCTCTGATTCCCTCCGTTGGGCCTTTTGATGTTCCCCATGTAAACACGTCCCATGGAAACACACCAAGGCGGCTGCACTGCTCACGCCGGGTTCTCACAGACATGCCATGCGCCAGATGCGCGGCTGCTGGGGAGCCCGTGCACCAGGCTCATCCCCACCACCACAGCCCGCCTTACAGATCAGGAACTGGACCCCACTCTGGGGCGGTGAGGCCTGTGCTCCACCCTGGGATTGCTAAATTCTTAGAGGTTATGAGCAGCCACAGCTCTGCAGGACGTGGACACAATCTGGGGCTGGAGGGACCACAATGTCACAGGAGGTCACGGGTAACAGTCCCTAGTCCCCCTACAGAATCAAATGACAAACTCCAGATCCCCATTTTAGAGACAGGGACACCGAGGCTCAGAGAGCTGTTCCCCCATGCCCGAGACCCATCGGCTCCAGACACAAGGTGAGAGGGGCTGCCCAGGGGGCTCCTCTCTCTGCTCCAGGTCCTGCTGAGGCCCAGGGCTGCTGCCTGCCTCCAGAAAGGAACCCAGGGACCAAGTTCCCACACGGCTCAGGCCTCCCCTGGAGTCTCAGAACCCCATCCACACCAGGGGCCCACGAGCTCCTGTGCTCCTGTAGGACTCAGGCGTGTCTGTCTCTACAGGCAGCCCTGGGTGAGCTGAGGCCGCAGTACCAGGGTCTCGGCTGAGCGAAGGAACTGACCAACAGCCAGGGTGGGGTGGGGCCTCCAACAGCCCTGCCACCCTGGAAGGAGTGTCGAGAGGGTGCAGGCAGGCAGGGCTGTGGGGATGGCCACGGGTCCTCGGCTATGCTCCCAGCACCACAGGGCTGGCCAGGAGCCCGGCCAGCGCAGCCAGGGGCAGTGGGAGAGAAGGATGCCCTGGCTGGTTTCTTCTCCCCCCTCAAGGAAAACAGGCCCCAGGCCCACGCCGAGGCTGGAGTAGGATCTGTGTAGTCTCCAGTGGCTGGACAGCCTCCTATGCCCGCCCGGCTGACTCTGACGTCCTCTAACAGTGTCCACCCAGGTTGGGCAGCCTGGGATCAGCATTTGAACTCTCTCTGCTGCGTGGGTATGTGCATATCATGCTTTTCCAAAATAACAGGTTGTGTGGCTGGGGACTTGGGAAAAGCCACACCAGGAATGGGGCATTTCACCCAGGGAGGAACACGGAGATGGGGCCACAAATCCCACAGCAGAAAGTGATGGGCCTGCATCCAGGGGCAGACTGGACACCAAAGCCCGGGCCTCTGTCTGCCCTTCTGGGAGAGCCCTCTTCTGCTCACACTGTCCCCCGTCCCACTGCCCTCTTTTGCTTTCATCTGTCCCTGTGACTGACTGTGGTCTTAGATAACTGCGGTGCCAGAGCGCCACTTCCTGTCTATACTCCTATTCATCCTGCAAAACCCTGTGTGGAGGCAGCTTCTCCCAGCCCCTCAGGTGCTACAGCTCATACCTCCTGCTGTCAGCACTCACATGCCTGCCTATTTTTGTGGCTGGGGCAGCATCTCACCCCATGAGGCCCTGGTCAAATTCAGGACTTTTTTCCTGCATTATAGGCCCCCCTTCAAAAATAAAACCTCAAACAGACAGCAAAAATTTAATAGGAAGAGAAAGAGCCAACTGAGTTCTGGAAGAAGCAAGAACAGTCTTGAGACACGAAAACCTGCAAACATATCTCTTCACCTGTGAGTGCTGGCAAGCGAGGTGAGGTACCAGCCTCAAGGAAAAGGGGCGCAGGGCTACCACCAGGAAGCATCCACGTGGCCAGAGACGATCCCTGAGGAAAGTGCTCAAAACCCATCTTGTGGAGGGCCCGAGCCCCTCCCTGACTGCTTCTGCTCCGCAGACCAGCTGAAGCACCTCCTGCCTAAACTACACAACCCTTCCGACAGGGCTGGGGAGGGGGCTGGCGGCTGCAGGCCCTCAGGACCACCTGAGAGCCACCCGACCCCACGGGAGAGGAGAGGCGGTGGGGGGCACCGACCACACAGTGCTAGAAGCCCCCGAGTGACGCCACAAGCAAAGCCTGGGTGCTACCTTGCCAGAGTCAGGAGGATGTGGCCTGGCTCTCGTCTTGCCGCTTCAGTGAAGGCTGCCAGATGTTCCCAGCAAACCCAACGACACAGGTCCATGCATGACACTGCCTGCGTCTGCCCAGGGTCTCGAGAGCCCGCACGCTCTGAGCCTGGCAGGTCCGACCCAGCGGCTGGCTGCTGCTCTCGCCCATGGACAGCCTCCTTAGCTGGGGGGGGGGTGGGCCGCAGGCGGGGCACGCAGTCCTCAGGACTGACAGACTCGAATGCCAGCTCCCGGCTCTCCAGGCTGAGGGACTCTGTAAAGAGTTCCCCAACATCTCTGGGTCTTGACTTCCTTGTGCAGAAAATGGGGACAATTGTCACACACCTGCCTTGCGGAGGTGGTGGTGCCAAACTAGAGGACCCACTCCAAGTACCCAGAGAGCACTCAGGAGACAAAAGCCAGCCTCCCGTCTGCACCCTCCCCTCTCTGGACCTCAGGCCCCCATGGCCGGTCACCTGTCTCCTTCAGACCCCAGATGGCAGAGAGCTGCTCCCTGGGTGGGGGTGAAACAGACTCCTGTGACCAGATGGGCAGGCATTTGGGGGGACCGGGCACAGCCCCTCCCAAACCCCTCTACAGTGACGGGCCACCTCCAAGAGTGCACTCATTAGGCGGGACTTTCCGATAAAAACCACAGATAGACATGTTCTGCTGATTTAAGAAAGTAAACTCTTTTAAAACCCACCCCAACATGCACTAGCAAGGAGGGCGCTGCTGGGACGGACACGCGGACGCCCCAGGCGCAGCCCTTCAGGCGCAGTTCAGCGCTCACATGGAGAGCAGTGAGACACTCAGGGCGCTCAGCTCAGAATCCTGCTCCCAGGAACCGCCGAAGAAGTCAGGCTACGCAGATCCTTCCACCCCAGGGGTCCACTGCGGCACCACTCAGAGCCAGAAACGGGGATCTGCGTGCTCAGAGAGCCAGCACAGCGCTCCCAGAGGGGGCGGCATCCGCGGCCACTCAAGGACTGAATTTTTAATGACGTGTACAGCATTTACGAAGAACTTATATTATGGTTTCAATTTTATAGTAAAAAAAAAAAGTATGCATGGAGAATACAGTGACTTTGCTTTTCTCATCTACACTTTCCTCCCAATTATCTACCCTGATCATTACTTTACAACAATAACAAATAAACTGGGTGGGGGGGAGAGATGTGAAAGACAGACTCAGGATCCTGTAAGGACGACAAAGCTAGGACCTCACGCACCATCTGCCACTCCCCAAGGGCAGCACCCAGCTCTCTCAAACCTCCCACCCAGAGATGATGGGCTGCACTGGCCCCTGGGTCCCAGGGCTGCGAGCTATACCCACTGGGAAAGGCTCTCTGACCCGGGAGCAGACAAGACCCTAAAGCAGAGCTGGCCGGCACGGTCCAGCGGTCCAGCGCCCTGTGCGAGGCCCCAGGTTTGACCGGTGAAGTGCCTGGAAGGACAGGAAGCTCTGTGGTGCTGTAAAGACAACACAAGTTACAGAGCACGAGGATCCCACAAGCCAGGCACCACTTCAACAACGCTCGGCAAAGCCGCCTGGAGGCGTGGCTGTTAAGCTCATGTGCTCTGATTCAGCAGCCCGGGGTTCACAGGCTTGGATCCTGGGCATGGACCTGGCACTGCTTGTCAAGTCACGCTGTGGCAGCATCCCACATAAAACAGAGGAAGACTGGCACAGATGTTGGCTCAGTGACAATCTTCCTCAAGCAAAAAGAGGAAGATCGGCACAGATGTTGGCTCAGCGACAATCTTCCTCAAGCAAAAAGGGGAAGATTAGCACAGATGTTAGCTCAATTAGTCTTCCTCACACGCACAGATAAAAAAGTGATGGTCAGTATGCCATTTGAAAGCTTGCCTTTTTATGCATTTGCTTAAAAACAAGACGTTTTGTTTTTGTTTTTACCGAAAATCTAATTCTAAACAGCTTGACCTCAGATTCCCTTCATCACAGCCCAAGGCCTCCCCAGGACAAACAGGCCATGGTGGCACCTCGACCAGGCCCTCTGGTGGCCGGGCCTGCTCCCGGGTCCCAGGCGCGGGCTCTGTAACATCTGCTTCTCTGCGGTCTAATGCGGGTTTTGTCCCTCGAGCGTACAGAACAAAGTGATCACGAAGGCAACTTGGAACTTGTCAAGCACCACAGAAACGCTCCAATTTAAGTCAGCCCCAACCTGGTCGGAGTCCCCAAGCTTCTCTGGGACTGGCACTGCACTCAAGGCTGGCTCCCTGACCTGGACTCGCCAGAGACATGTTGGGAGAAGGGGCTGAGAGCAGCTCCTGGAGAGGCTGTGGGACCAGGAAAATGTTCTGGTTGGTGCCAACATGTGGGCAGCAGGCGCTCAGCATCCAGCCAGTGCCAACACGCTGTGGACATGCCAGGATGGCAGATGGAGAGCAGTCAAGGGCACCTAAGGCAACAGGACGCTGCCAGGGAAGGCTTCCTGGAGGAAGGGGCAGCAGAGCTAAGGCTGAAAGGAGAGGAGGAGCTGGCAAAGCAGTGGGAGGAGAAGCAGGCATGCTGGGCAGGGGACAGCACAGGCTCAGCCAAGAGCACCAACAGATTTCTGGAACCAGAGAGGACTTCGGGATGGTGGAGAGGGTGTGAGACCGGAGACAAAGCTGCAGGACTGAGAGGACACATGCCATCCACGCCAGGGTTCCTTGGCTCTGTGCCTCTTGCAAGAAGCACAGTCTCTACAGGGCACCATCACAGATGCTGGGAGCCCACTACGGCCTCCTGGGGGCCCTGCTGCAGAGAAGACACGGGTTGAGACCAGGACTCCAACAAAGGTGGCCCGGAAGCCACACTCAGGTCCCAAATGCCCTTGGCAGCTCCAAATGAAAGCTACACGATTTCAGGGACATTCCAGGGCAATCTAGGCAAGACCCTAACCTTGCTCCTCTCTGTCCCCCGCAGGGAGACAGGAAGATGAGGGTGAGACCCTGTGGCTCTGGGAGCACCCCTCTGACTCTACAGCAACAGGGAGCACAAGGTGCTGAGACACTAACCAGAGGGGCCTTTGCAACAGTTGGCCATCCGCGGGCAGCCCCACCTCTCCAAGGCCAGTCCTTCTTGGGGAGGGCCTTACAAGCTGATGCCAGCAGGTGTGGCAGCCCCCTTGGCGGACACAGAAGAAAAGAGGAACCTACCAATACTTCCAAGTCAGGAAGCACTAACAGCTGCTAGGAGTTCCAAACCACGATCCGGGAAGGCGCTGAACACCCGTCCATCTCCACCTGTCACCTCAAGGCATGGCCAGCGGAGAACGACCTAGGCTGACACGTGAGGCGCGGAGACGCAGACCCCATGAAAACCCTCACCTCCCGCACCACAAGGCCCCCCACTCCTAGGCCCCCCAATACGGCCGAGCTGGGAGAGCTGGGTGGAGAGGCTCCAGAAGTGCCCCCATGGCAGGGAGGCGTTGTTGAAGCCCCCGTAGCGTGCTTGGCTCCGGGAACACAGGGAGGAGGAAGAAAGGGTCCTCGCCCCAGCTCCAGTCCGCAGAGGGCCCCTTCAGGGCAGCTAGCGCAGCCGGGTTCACCTGCTCCTCAGTTCACCAGCCAGGCGGTCACTCTATCACCCACACGGTTGGGGGAGGGTAGGACCTGGGCCTGCTGGAAGGACGGCGAGGGTGACATCTGAGACTCTTGAAACCAGGCACCACGCAACCCCAGGCATCCAGCAGACAGATGCCGGTACTACCACTGTCGCCTTGAAGAGGTGCTGGGTCCCTGGGCAGATGGGACCTCCACAGCACCCAGGCCCAGCCCCAGCCCCAGACTAGGGGAGCATTCAGCAAGTAAACTCAGTGCAGACAGGCTTATAAATGCACGAAGCCAAGGTTCCCTGGCCTCTTGAGGAAGCTCATTCAAAAACCACCCGCTGAGTGCCTGGAACAGAAGTGAAGGGAGTGGGAGCAGGTGACAGAGAGGGCAGAGCTCTGTCACCTGTCTGGTGCACAGCCCCACTCCCAGATTGGCCAGCAGAGGGAGGGTCTCTTGAGGACCCTGGAAACCCCTCCTCCACCTGGCCTCACGCTGTTGAGCTCAGCAACTTCCAGGCCTGGGGCGAGAGGCATCCGGCTGACCAGGCATGGCGTGTTCTGTTCCTGCTACAGACACCCACTCTGGGTGGGGGCCCCATCTGCCCCACCTGGTCCTCCCTCTCCTGGCTGTGAGGGCAGCTGGGCCTCCTACTCAGGTGGACAAATTCCAGAGAATGGTGGCCAGAGGCCTTTCACCCCTAGTGACCCAAAGACAAAACCAGCCCCAGGAGGCAGGGGTGCAGTAAGAGTGGCATGGCTGAAAAGTGGGGCCAAGGCCACCTCTGCTAGGCGGCCTGCTTCAAAGGCTCTGGGCCTGCTGGCAGCCCCCAGAGCAGGTTGTGCACTCTCCCCTACTGGGTCTCCTGCACCAATTCCCTCTGACAGACAGGATGGTGCCCCCCCACCCATCCCTGCAGGCAAGGAGGCACCCACTTGGCCTACTGGGGTTGGTCAGTGCCCAGTTCCAAGGATCTACAGCTCTGGTGGGCAGGAGAGTGGGTAGCGGCTGCAAGGCCCCAGGTCCAGCACATTCTAGCTCAGAGTGGCTAGACAACAGAGATGGTGTTAAACCAGAAAAGGGCTTGTGGGAGCAGACCCAGTCCTGGGCAGGAAGCAATACTTCAAGGGTGCTGGACAGGCAGACCTGTAACCACTGTGGCCTTAAGGGGGACCCGGAACATCACCCTCAGGCTGGGAGCTGCTGGGGTGGGGGCAGGGTGCAGGCTGGGAAACAAGGCATAGTGGGATGCCCCCCCCTCCCCCACCCCCCGCCCCAGCTGTGGGGCCTCAATTTCCTGACAGTCTGGGAAAGGCCACAGGAAAGGGCTCAGCCGGCAGAGCAACGCCGCGGACCACGTTCAGCTATGGACTGGCCAGACACCTGAGCTGTATCTCCCAAACAAACGCACAGAGACCCTGCACGTTCCTGACCCCAAACAGTGGCGGTGAGGAGAACCAGGATGTGGGTCACACCAGCTCCCCCAATCCCAGCCTGTCTGCAGATGCAGTGCTAAGGCCAATACAGAAGATAAAGCAGAAGCACACAGAAGACGTCCCTTCCGGCCCTCCGCAGCCCAGCCAGCCTTGGGAGAGGGCCCATAGAGCACCACCGCCGCCAAGAGGAAAAGAACCCCAACTTTTAACCACCCGAAACCCAGCACTGCTCCGGTTCTGACTACAAAGTGATTCCCAAGAGAGCTGCCTCACACACGAGACAGTCCTGTGCCCCACCCGCACAGACAAGGGGGCCCCAGGGAAGGTGTCTGGCTGCACAGGTGCCCCCGACCAGCTGCTGCTGGCCGGCTTTCGTCCCTCTCTCACAGCAGGCTTGCACCTGGTTCTGGCCCAACTACGACGGCGGGCAGCTCTGCCTCCCCCTGCCCCAGGTCACACTCCGGCCTTTGTTCTACCTGCGCACACGGCGGGCAGAGCCAGCCCCTGCGCCGGCAGCTCCTCCCCCGCGGGCGGGGGCCCCAGGTGAGGGGGCGAGGCCCGGCCCTCCCCTCACTTCCGCTCTGGGTAAGGGAGCCGCGCAGGGAGGCGAACGCTCCAGGTGGCCTACACACGCACGGGACCCCGCTTTCCCGCCAGACCACCGAAGGCCAGCCCGGACCCATACCGGCAGGTGCAGGTCCGAGGACAGTGGGCGGTGACCGGGGGCAGCCCAGGCACTACGGAGCCTGGCGGGCGGTGGGGACAGCAGAGGCACGGAGGAGGTGAGAGCGACGTTAGAGGGCAGGGGTGACAGCGGGCCCAAGGAGATGAACTGGGGGCCTCGGGCGCCCAGCAGGTCAGAAGTGGATCCAGAGGCTCTGCGGCGCGGGGAGGTGGGGGGGGGGGGACGCCCAAGAGGGCAGGAGAAGAGGGCAGGGAGGGCAGGCCGGGCCCGGGGGAGCAGCCGCGAGCTGGGACCCACCACCTCAGCCCGACGGCGCGGCCACGCGACGGGCGCTCACCTGGGCGTGCGCAGCGCGGCGGGGTCGCGGCGGTCCAGCACGCCGGGCACGCAGTTGGTGAGCTCGGTCCAGTCGGCGTGCAGCCCGCAGCTCCAGCCCGTGGAGAAGCGGGAGAAGAGCCAGGTCTCGCGGCGGTTGGGTCGGTAGCAGGTGCACTTCTTCTGGCCGGGCCGGCAGTCACAGGGCACCTCGAGGCGCACGTTCTGCACGAGGTGGCGGCCGAAGGTGGTGCCGCCCGTCTTCTGGATGTGCAGGAAGACGATCACGTCGTCGCCCTTCATGTCGAAGCGCAGCGAGCGCTCCAGCTCGCGCACCGGGAAGTAGTACTTCTTCTCGTAGTGCGGGTCGGGCGTGGGGAAGAGGTCCAGATCGTCGGGCGGCGCGCGGCCGCCGGGCGCGCCCAGGCTCAGCCCCGGGCCCGCGTACTGGTACAGGATGAGCATGAAGCACGCCGAGCCCGCCACCACCAGCACGAACTTGCTGGCGCGCTCAACCATGGTCCTGCCGCCGGCGCGCCGCCGCCGCATGTGTCACCATCGCCGGCAGCCCGGGCGCGGGGCCTGGGAGGCGGGGGGCGCGGGCGCAGCTGCCTCCGCCGCCACCGCCGCCCGCGCTCCGGCCCGGCCCGACTACTCGGCGCCCTGGCCGCCCGCAGCGGCGCGCGCCCCGGCCCTGCGCGGCGCCATGCTGCTCTCCGCCCGGCCCCGGCTCCCCGGCCGCCCCGGGCTCGGCCCCGGCTCCGGCTCGGCCCCGGCCCCGGCCCCGGCCCCGGCCCGCGCCCCCTGCGGCCCCGCGCCGGCCACCGCACTCCGCTCCGCGCCGAGAACGCTCTGCGCCGCCCCGCGCGCCGCCGCGTCTCCGCAGTCGCCGCCGCCCCGCCCCGGCCCGCCCCCGGCCCGCCCCCGCGGCGCCTCTTGCCGTCGCCGCCCGCGCCGGCCCTCGCCTCCTCCCCAGAGCCCGGGGCCCCAGGCCGGTGCTGGGCGCCGGGGTCGGGTCTCGGGCCGTGGCGAGGCCTCTCCGAGGCGGGCAGCGCGAGGATTCCCGTCCGCAGAGGGGTGGGGAGGCCTGCGGAGACGCGGAGCCGGCGCGGGCGGGCCCTCTGGGCTGGAGGAGGGCGCGCGGCGGCTGGCGCCTCTGGGGGCCCGGATCCCCTCCCCCACGTCCCGGCTGCGGGTGCAGTAACCCCGAAAGGCGTTGACCTTGCACACTGGGCGCTCGGAAGTTCCAAACGCGAGGGGGCCTGGCTGGACTTGCAGGGCCCTGGGGGTCATGGGGGCGGGAGCAGTCACGGCCGGCCAGGGAGGGGGAGTCGGGGGCGCGGAGCTAGGCCGAGCCCGTGGTGGGGAGAAGCGGAAGTTTCCGCAGAGGCTTTCGGCCAGGCTGTATGCGGTTCCTCCTTCTTTGAAAGGCACTTCAGCCAATGTGCGGTTTTTGTCTGTGTTTATTATAACCCCAATGAAAAAGTTATAAAACTGGAGCCAATAGTATTTGAAATTGTGAGAGTCCACAAAAAAATTCCCACTTCTGGCTTTGCTGGCTGGGTCAGAAGGTCCGGCGGCCCGTACCCACGCCACCCTGCCCTGACGTGAGGGGCCGGAGGCGCGAGGGGATCTTAGTTTTTTGACGCAGGCTGGAGTGGCCTCTGGGAGGCAGGCCGGCTGACAGCCTGCGTTCAAACGCCCACGTCACCCCCTGCCAGGGGCTCCCTGGTTTCCTTCTGTTGGGGGTCCCGAAAGTATGGGGTAGGGGAGGGTTTGTGAGGGTTTATCGTGTCAATTATAATTGTTAAAAATACATAAAATCACACCAGAAAGCCCTCCTGGAAGCAAACCTGGAGAATTGGAAAGACGACCTCCAACACCGCAAAACCCAGCCAAGAGGGGAGCATGCCATTTCCGAAAGGGGCTGAGGCACACCCACTGTGGACAGGGGAGCACAGGGCCCTGAGCGCAGGAGGGGGCGACCCAGAACAGGCCAGGCGTGTGCCCTAGGGCCCCAAAGCTCCGCCTGTAGCTGCCTGAAGACGTCCCTAGCCTGGGGAGGCCGGACTTCCCAATGATGACTCACTCTGCCAGGACTAGGCTGGCACGCCCTGTGCCTGGAGCTGCCCGCCTCTGCCTGCAGTCGCTCAACCCCTTTTCCGGCTGAGTTCAGGATTGTCATCCTTCATGGGCCTTGAGGCAGCAGCCCAGACCTGGTGGGCAGAGCTGCCCTGGGTCAACCCCTTAAGTGTCTTTACCCAGATGACAATCCTCCATGGAGTGGTAAATCATAATTAAGGCACCTTTTTACCCAGAACTGCTGGGTGCCAGGCATCGTGGCTGCGCCATTTCCACTCCCATCAGCAGGCTTTTGGGGTAGACTGTGATAACTATTGTAAGGAAGAGAGAACTGAGCCTCAGACGGCGAAGACCCTGGCCAAGGTCGTGTGGCTGGCCGCTGGTCCCCTCCCTCTGGTGCTTCCTTTTCCTGCCCTGAGAGCAGAGTGGATGAAGCCTGAGCAGGAGCCTCCCCAGTGGGCACCCTGCCTCGGCCCTGGGTGTCTGGGCCCAGCTGGAGCCCACGGGGCCCTCCAGGGCTGGCCTAGCTCCTCTCACTCGTGGGTCAGCAGAGCTGGGCTTCTGATCCTGGGCTGGCTGGCTCCAGAGCCGGCCCTCACCCACGCTTGCACTCCCCTCAGCTCCCCCAGGCCAGCGGCCAAGGCTGGGGTCGGGGGCAGTGAGAAGGCCTGGATGAGGATCCCTGCTGCCAGGTAGGTACATGGGTCCAGGCTGTTCAAGGGCTAGCTTGAGCCAGAACCATCTCTGCTCGGCCTGTGGCTCTGTCTTGTGACAATCTCACTTTCCCAGTGGGGAAACTGAGGCCCAGACAAGGAAGCAGGGCCTAGCACAGGGACCCCACTCGGTGGCTGCCCCTTCCATGGGCTTTGAGGGGAGCCAGAGCGGCCTGACCGGGGGATAAACGGCTTTCCCAGGGAAGCGGCTTAATCCAGCTTCGTACCTGCCAGAACGGCTGCTAGGGAACCCCTAGTTAGCCAGGAAGCCCTTTCTTTCCAGAATTCTCTCAGAAGGAAGAAAATCTTCTTAGTTGGCTACAGGCCTTTATTCAGTTTTCCCCTTGAAGTGTGGCGCATGCACTGTGAGACCCCATGGCTTTAGGTGAGCTTCTTGTATCTCAAAGTCGAGTCAGATGAAGCACGAATCCTGAGTCAAGCTGCTTCACTGAGGCAGTCTACATTTGGGAGCAGGGTGGAATGCAGACCACCCCTTGCTGGCTGGGCAGCTTTCCTCAAGCTGCTCCCTGTGTGGAGCCTGCAGTGTCCTCCCGCGAAAAATTGGCGGAAACACGCACAGTAAAGGGCAGGTGTGGGTTTCAAGTGAGGGCAGAGCACAGCCAAGCACCTGGCACTCAGTAGGTCCTCTTTGCTCTGTGCTTCCTTCCTCTCCCTACTGGATCTGCCCAGGAGCCAAGGCTCCCCACAGCCCTAAGTTTGTATGTGAATATAAGGAGGGCCAATTGTTTGCTGGAGGCAGGGCCCAGCCCTGAGTGATTTCAGAGTCCAGGAAAAAGCAATCGCAGCTCTTTGCTCCGTGACTATCTTTGTCCCCTGAATATCCACTTCATCATTTCTTTAGCTATGATCTCTGACTCCATGTGGAAGAAAAAGAAAAGAACATAGCTAGTGGCAGAATGAGATGATCACATAAAAACAAGTCATTGTGCTTCTGCTTCGGGAAAGTGCAAGCCACGATAAGATTTCGGCTTTAGGAATGACATGTAATTTCCTTTGAACCGAAAATAGCCTCAGAACCCCAACGCAAGCTTTCCCGCCCTCGCCGCCGTGCGTCCTCAGGGTCTGAGAACCAGGAGATCAACCGCGGCGCCCTCGGCCGGGCGCGCAGTGCCGCGGAGGGGCGCGCGGGGGCAGCAGCGGGCCCGCGCCGCCGCCGACATTGCCGGGCGGGGGGTTTCCACGCTCGGTGCCCGGTTCTCTGTGGCCGGCCGCCCATTGTTGTTTCCGAAGGGGTGGGGGGCGCGGGGCCCGCTGTCCTCAGCGCTTCGTCGGGGACGGCCCCGCTTCCTACGGCGGGTGGAGAGCGGTTTGTTTAAGGACAAACTTTTAAAGGGGACTCCGGATGGCGGATCGGCGTCGCCTGCGGTTAGACGCCCGCGGGGCCGCCTGGGGACGAGCGGCTGCCCTGACCCCGCGGGGCCGGGCCCGGAGGAGCCCATCTCCCCTGGGCTCTGCGCGCTTGCCGCCTCGTGCATTTGCCCTCCTCCCCCCCAGCCCCGGGGTCCGAGGGGGGCCCCGCCCGCCTGTCTGAGGCCTCCTCCTCCAGGGAGCCCTCCCACCCGCTCCCTCCCACCGCAGAGCTGCGCCCCGGCCGGGCCGCTCCCCGCAGCAGCCGCTGGCACTGCAGGCTCTGCGGGGGGCCCTTTCTTCTGCTCCGGCCTCGCACAGAGGTCTGCCCAAGGTCTCCCCAGAGCGGCCGTCCGTGGGTCGAAGGACTCAGGCGTGAAGAGGCCACCAGGGCCACTGGGACGCCTGCTGCCCCACCTCCTGAATGTGGAGGGGCCGTCCGTCCCTCGTTCCCTCTGCCTGTCCTGACTGCGGAGCACCCTGAGCGGGGCCCCGCGGGCGCCTTGCTGAGCACTCTGGCCCCATTGCTGTTCTCCTCTTCGCTCTTCCTGTCCTCTCCGGCTGGGTTGTAAGGCCTGCTTGCATCCTTTTGGGAAGAAGGTGGGAGTGTCAACAGATGAGTGAACCTGAGCAGTTCAGGTGGAAACAGCGTGGCTCTGATCTGCCACCCCCCAAGAGCTGAGGTGTGGGACCCAGTTGTGGCCCATGGGGAAACTGGTGTGGCCGGCCTGGCCTGGGTGACCACTCACCCCTCGGAGCTCGGCCTGGCCCTCTCTAGCCCGCGTGCCTCCTGTGTAAAGGGGGCTGATGGTGGGTGGCGGGGACCCCTCCTGCTGTGGTGGAGGCCGTGTCCTGGGTCCCCCTCCCCACCTGGACGCAGAGAGCAGTGAAGGCCAGCCTCTTCCCCGGGGGCGTCCCTGCTGACCAGGTTGTTGACAGGGCAGGGCTGGAAGGCGTAGGCGCGGGTTCTGCCCACTTGGGGCTGCATGGAAGGGCACAGTGTTGTCCTGAGGGCAGTGCCCTCCTCTTCTTCGCGGAACTTCTTGGGGACGCCCCTTCAGAAATTCCGTGGCGCTGAGCCTGTGTCACAGGCAGGGTGAGGTGAGAAGTGTCTGTGCCGTGTCCAGCTCCCGGCGGGACCTCACCCCAGAGCTATGTCATTGTTTTATCTGCCAAGAAAGGGCCCCAACCCACTGGGGTGGGGGGAGCCGCCAGGGAGTGCCGTGGGGGCGCTTCAGGAAGAGGCACTGGTGGGAGTGTTCCCTGGGGGGAATAGGACCCTTTTGGGGGTTGGGTGGAACAGACTGACGTAAGCCGCCAGGGCCTTGGGCACTTGCTGCCGCTGCCCCGCCCTGGCTCCCTGAAGCCCCAGGCTGTGGGGTGAAGGAGGGCCTGTCCAGGGCCCTGGTGCCTTTCCGAGCTGGGGGGAGGGGGTGGGGGCGCGGTCAGCAGCCTCAGCTCCTTGTTGGGGTTTGTGACCACCTCATGCCTCTTCCTCTGTTTCCTGTCCCCAGCCGGTCCCGCTCCCGGGCGTCCAGCCCCGTCCACGCCTTTCTTTCTAGAACTCACTCCGGTGCCTTCCCCCCTTTTCTCCACTGCAGCCCTTCCTGGAAGACAGCCGCCGGCACCCCCACTCTGACTCATGCCTCCTGACTGTTAATGAGATTCACCCTCCTGATAGGTGAAAGTCGGCGCACCCATCGGTTGGTTTTCTTACAGAAGTGCTCTTCCTGGGTAGGGCCACAGGACCTTCAAGGGGGTCCGGGCCCCGGCAGGTGCACGGAGCCGGGACTGGCGGCTTTGGAGAAGGCCTGGTTTCAGAGGGGGTCCCGGCGGCAGCGGCCCAGTGCTTCTGCCTGTGTGACCTGCCTGCCCCAGCGGCACTGTGGGGAGGGGCTGTCCGTCCTGGGCCCCCCACCCCGTCCCCGTCCCCCAGTGCCTGCGGACCTGGCTGGCCACCACAGGCTGGCCACGGTGCTTTCTCCCAGCTCTGCAGTGACCACATTTCTCTTTGCTCCAAATGGGAATGTTCTTGCTGTTCCTTTCCGTCCCATCCCCTCTAACCTCCCTCCTTTAAAGAGGACCCTCTGTGGTGACTAGACGCAGGCCCGGCCAGGCTGGGGTTCCGAGCAGCGGGTTGCGGGGGGCGGGGGGGTGGGGGGGAGCTCTCTGGGCTCCACAGAAGGGTGGTGGCATGCAGGGAGGCTGCCCACGGCCGCACAGCTGCTTCAATCCCACAGCTATGGGGCGCATCACACTGCAGTGTGGGGTACACCAGGGTGTCCACTGGCCTGACGGCCTGGGCTGGTGATAAGGCCCTGCTGTGGCCCTGCCCGCGTGGCTTCTGGCAAGGGGGCTCCCCTTGGGCAGTGGGATGGTGAGCCCAGCTCAGGCAGAGCCCCATGCTCATCTGTGACAAGAACCAGCCTCCTGGCTGGTGCTGGTGAAGGGCTTCTCAGGCGCTTTAATTGGCTCCATGGGCAGTTCTGCTTGCAGCCCCTCCTGACCGATGAGGAAGCCGAGATCAGGGAGGCCACGTCACTGCCAAGGCCTGGGGGCCAGCTGGGGGCGAGGCGTGGGGGGAGGAGGCCTCTGCCTCCAGGGGGAGAGGGTGGGGGAAGGGGCTGCTCTGAGCTGCCTTCAGTGTCCCGCTCACCGCGGGCAGCCAGGGCCTCCGTGTGGGTGTTTGCTGCCTGACTTTGGCTTTTGGGTCGCTGGAGCTTGGGGTGCTCCTTCCCTCCTCACGCTGGTCCCTTGAAGCCCACCTGGGCTGGGGACCAAAGAGGAGAGTCTGGGCCTCGGCCTCACGAAACAGCAACTCCTGGGGCTGTTGGGAGGGAGGGTGCTGTGTTCACATCCCAGCTCTGTCTAACCAGCTGTGTGAGTTAGCTGTAAGTTAACCTCTCTGAGCCTCGGTTTCCTCATCCGTAAGATGAGGATCATAGTAGGACTGCTTCATCAGGTGAGCGTAAGGAGTAAGTGAGCTGGCGCGTGTAAAGGGCTCAAGAGACTGCTGATCTGCAGGAAGCACTGTGTTAACGTCAAGCCCTGTCCTGGGCTCCTCTGGGCATTATTTTATTCAGCTCTCTCAGCTGCCCATTGGGCATCATTCCCCCATCACAGGTGGGGAGATTGAGGCTGAGCAAATGTAAGTGACTTGGCCAAGGTTACACTGTCCCCTGCCTGGCGAGAGCCTTGGCTGAGGGTCCTCTCCACCCTCCCTCTTCCCAACGGCCCAGCTCTTGGGGAACCTGAGAACCCAGTTCTGGGGCAGAGTCCAGGCCTCCGCTATCCCTGGCCTAGCCCAACTCTCCCTGGCCTGGCAGGGTTTGGGGCTTCTGTGTTCCCACCCTGGGACCCTCCTGCGTGTGCCTCTAAGCTCCCTATTTCCCTCACAAAGCCTTTTTCACTTTTTTGTGGGAGTAATGTTTTTTGACATATGTTAGTACACCGTCCCATTTGCATCTCCTGGCCTGGCTGCTCCCTCTCCTGCTGGAGGCGTCCATTCGCCCCCGTGGTTTGGGCTTGCACGAGCGAACCTTCAGCTTCAGAATTCCAAAACAGGCCTTCTGAGTTTGCACCTGGCCAGTAGGCTTGAAAGGCAGGCTTTGTTGAGAGTCAAAGATTTTCTAGATCTTTTCTCTCTTAACATTTGAAGATAGAAGTTCTTGAACACAGCAGTGTCAGTGGTGGCCCAACCCCCTTGGAGCTTCTGGGTGGAGTCTGCTCTGCAGGGCAGCCTCTGCCCACAGAGGGAGGCCCCAGCAGGACAGACATGGTAGGCCACATGGTCAGGAGCGTGGACGGGCTGTGTGTTCTCCCAGGCAGGCTTTGCTTTCTTGCTGGCTAAGATGGGGCCCAGAGGCTCCCTGTGCCCCAAGTAGGGACGTAGAACTCAACCGATCCTGGGGCAGGGTGGCTCCCTGTGTGCTGGCCCGCCGCCCCCGCACCAGGCTAAACCCTTGCCAGCCAGGTCTGGGGGCTGCAGCAAGGCCTCTGCCGGTGCATGCCCGCGGCCTCTACCAGCCGGCAATACTGGGCAGCGGCCAGCTCACACCCGGCAGCCAGCCCATCTCTCGCGGCTCTCACCTGCCCTCCTGCTCTTGGGGCCTCTGGACTCCTAAAGAATTCAGAATTCTGAAAGGCCAAACATTTACTTGATCCATACAAGTAGGGACTGGGCTGTCCAAAGAGAGGGTTTGAGGATCCCTCCTGGTTGGACACAATCTGAAGCACTTATGGAATGTGCTTTAAAATGCTCCAGTGGGGCGAGGACTGCTAACTGCTGATGCGGGGAGGAGCGGCTGCGGGTTCATTCTGCCACCCTCTCTACCTCTGTGTGAATTTAAACTTTTCATAGACGGAAGCTGAGAAATGAAATAAAGCCTTAATTATTGGGTCAGACTGGAATGACTGGATGCGACTCTCGGGTTTTGTCTGTGGTAACCCTGGGACGGGTCTGTCCGAGCAGATTGGAGCAGACAGAGAAATAAAAAGCAGTGTTTCAACTGCTGGGCTGGACGAGGTGGCACAGACCTGCCCTCCCTGTTCCTCCCTGCTGAGCACAGCTACAGACCCTGGAGATGGCACAGGAGACGGCCCACAGAGGACTCTGGAAGGTGGAAGAGGACGGCATGCTGGCGTGAGACCCTGGGACTGGAGGAACAGCACAGTGGCAGGGCTGCTTGCAGACCCCACCTGAAAGAAGGAGGGACCCAGGCCTGGCACTTCCCAAGCCCCAAGGAGCTGCATGAGGAGCCCCAGGCGGGCTCATTCCCACCCCCTGCCCCACCCCCCCACCCCGTGGACCGGCAGTGCTGCTGAAAACAGGTGAGCGGAGCAGCAGCAGCAGCAGAGTTGGTGCGAGGTCTGATGGCAGTAAGTGGCCGGGGGCAGTGTTCTCCTTCCCTGCTGGGCCTGCCTCCTCCCCTGGGGGTTGGCGAATCCCTCCACCTACCTAGAGGCACCAGGAGGCTGGGCCTGGGGAATCCCATCTGCCCCGCAGGCGTCAGCAGGGGCCAGTGGGAGCCCCAGCCACAAGAGATGGACCAAGATACGCTGTGAGGCCCTGACAATGAGATTCTCCTCGGAAACACACTGCAAAGCAGGCCAGAACCTGTGTGATAACCCTCAACTGGTGACTGACTGCTAAAATAAAATGTATCGCCGCACACACAGTCTCCAGACATAGTAGCAAATATGTCAGAAGTCCAACAAAAAATTGCCCATCTTACGGTGAACCAGGAAAATCACAACCTGAATATGAAAAGAAAATCGATTAATGCCAACCCAGAGATGAATCAGATGTCAGGATTATCTGGCAAGGATCTTAAAGTAACCATCATAAAAATGCTTCAACAAGCAATTACAAATTCTCTTGAAACAAATTAAAAAATAGAAAGTCTCAGCAAAGAAACAAGTTATAAAAACTATACCTGAAAAATACAATAACAGAAATTTTGTTAAAAAGCCCAGTGGTTGGGCTCGATAATAGAGTGGAGACTACAGAGGATAGAAAATCAGTGAACTTGAGGACAGAACCATAGAGTTCACCCAATCTGAGCAGCAGAGAGAAAATAGATTAGAAACAAGGGGCCCGTGGGACAGCAGGAGATCCGTCAATTGTGTTATGTGTCATCGGAATCCAGCTGGAGGAGGAGGAGAGTGGGACTGAAAGAGGACTTGGAGAAATAATGACTGAAAATATCTCAGATTTGGCAAAATACATAAACCTACAGATTCAAGAAGCTGAGTGAGCCACCAACAGGATAAGCCCAAAGAAATTCATGTCAAGACATTATAATTAAGCTTGTGAAAATGAAAGACAGAAAAAAGTTCGTAACAGCAGACAGAGAGCCCTGCCTTCTTTTCCTTTGCGTTTCCCTAAGACTGTTCTTACTGTTTTAAAAAAAATTTCCCTTTATCATTGGTGTGCCATTTGATTTCAACAGCATTATTTATTACATAAATAATACATGGTGATTGCAAAAAAAAGGAAACACATTATTCATTAAAAAGATAAAAATTACTGCAATCCCACTGCCCAGATGACTCTACCATTAACATCCCGGTATTGGTCTTTCCAGACATGGTTCTATGTGTGCAAGCGCATGTGAGCAAGCATTTTAGCTAAAATGTAATTGTAGAATACATACCATTCTATGACCTACTTTTTCATTTTAAAACCTGTTGTGACCATCTTTCCTTCTCAAGAAATGGACAAATATATCATTATTCTTAATGACTGTGTAGAATTCCATTGTATGAATATATCACAATTTCAATAATCACAAATGTTGAAAATTTAGGTTACCTTTTTCAAATTGTAAATAATGCTGTGATGAACATTTTTGTATGTATATCTTTGTGCGCTCATCTGGTTATTGCCTCAGGATAAATTCAGAAATTTTGAATTTTGGAGTGAGAGGATATGTGTGGTTTAAGGCTTTTGATAAACATTGTCAAGTCGTCCTTCCAGAAGGTTCACCAGTGAATACTTCTGCAAGCAGTGTGTGAGAATGCTAGTCTCCAGGAATACCTGGCCTCTGACCCTATCGTTGCATGCTCCCCTCTGTCCAGATGGGGTGGCTTCCCCACTGTTGTCCTGAGCGTGCGCAGCATGCTCTCCCCTCGAGGGCCTTTGACTTGCTGATTCCTCCACCTGAAACGTTTTCCCCCAGACATCCAAACAGCTCTCACTTTCTTCAGGTCTCTGTTCAGATACTGTTTGATTAGAATTGCCTTGCCTGTTCATCTTAGGGAACAGAGCCATCCCCTCTTCCCTGTTACTTCCTAGCCACCTTACTTTCCCTTATATTTCTCCCTAACACTTGTCACCTTGTCTCGCGCACACTAGGTCCTTAGGGCCTAAGGGCAGAGACTGTCAATTCACCTCTGGATTCCAACTCCCAGGGTTGCATACAGCTCCCATTGATCCTGCGTGTGGACGATGCTGAACAGGCAGCCACTGCTTGGATGACTATTGTTATTTTTAAGCTGTAGGAGGTTGATATGTGAAAAATGGTATCTCACTATTGTTCCAATTTGCATTTATTCAGTCACTAATTAAAATGAACTTTTTTTCTCTTTTTGACCATTTGTTTTCCTTATTTTGCAAATTACTCATTCAGTTGCTTAATTTATTTTTCTATTGAGGTGTCTATCTCTTTATTTTTAATAGTTCTTTAAATATTAATGGGATTGACAAATAAATGAAAAGCAATAGTATGTACTGGAGTATGTGAGGAAGCCATTTGGTTTAAAACCAATTGGCCTGAACTTGTTTTTCTGGAAAGGCCTGATGTGGCCTGTTGAGCGTGCATTGCACACCTGCTTTAAACATCTACAGTGTCCCAGAGCCAAGAGTGATGCCCTCAAAGATAGGGATGTTGCCTCCTCCCATATCGGCATTTCTTTAAGGATAAGCATCTCTTCCCCAAAACTAAGGATTAATGACTGACCTGCTTTATCTCATCTCATGATCACTGACCTGCTGACCACCAACCTGCAGTGCTGATCTTGTGACCACTGACCTGCTGTGCTAGCATCTTTTGACAGCAGTAAAAGAGAGATTCCTGTCATATGTGATGTATGTTCTTTGTGCTAAGACAGTATATAACACTCTGTGTACCCTTTGGAGAGCTTCCTTCCTTGGTGAAGGTAGTTTCTCCTGGCTCTAGGCCTCAACCTGGCTCATATAACAAACTCACCCCAATTGTGATTTATAAATTGATTATGGATTATTTGTGTCAACAGTATTAACCCCCTGTGTACCATAGATTTTAGAAATAATTTCTCACAGATTTTCATTTATTTTTTCCATACGTAAGTTCTAATTTTCTGTTTAGTCAAATCCATCTATTTTACTTTGTTTTCTTATCTTGATGTTGTGTTTAGACTGTCTCTCTATACCTCTAGATCATATGAAAGTCACCTTATAAATTCTTTTAGTACCTTTATTGTATCTCTTTTAATATTTAAAATTTAAATCCACCTGGAATTTATTTTGCTATAATATATGAATAGAGCTAACTTTTTTTCAAATTGTAAGTCAATTTTCTGAGTAACATTTATTGAGTAATTCATCCTAACTGTGAGAACAAGCTGCTAAGCTACAAAAACTATTGTTTTAAGAAAGCTACCTGAGAACTAAAGTTATAAAGAAACTTAAATGTACCAAATTCCAGAAAGTGGAAGAGGCTGACAACTGCTTTTATCCCTGGTGGAGTAGGGAGAGGGAGACAGCTGCTATAAATGAGAGGGGGAAGAAAACAGCCACACAAATACAAACGTGAAATAGAACAACAAATACAGATACATAGAAAATAGAAAACAAATAAATGGGGTAAAAAGGAAACAGCATCTGGGCTGGTAGAGTGGATTAGAAGGCTGAGAAGCCCAATTGCAGAGCAAGTCGCCCCCTGTCTGTGAGCCAGAGCAGCCTGCAGCTCAGGCCTGGCCCCGGCCTCCATGGCGGCCTCCACAGTGGCGGGAGGGACGTCCTTGACTGGGGAGCAGAGGTCATTAACTCTGGTCTCGATGCTTGTCCCACAGACAAAATCTGGCACACCCAAAAAGCAAAGTAAACCAGACCAAAATGGAAAGTGATGAGGCGTACAAAGGAGCAATAAAATGTGACCCATGGTCGGGAGAGGAAGTAACCAATAAAAGCAGACCCAGATATTGCCCTGATGTTGGAATTATCAGAAAAGGACTTTAATATGCTATGACACATCTGTTAAATGATGCACCAGAAAAGACAGACAACTTGTGGACACATACAGGGAATTCCAACAGTTATGGAGACCAGATTGAAAAGCCAAATGGAAATTCTAGAAATGAAAAACACTGTCAAAACTGCAACCGTTAGTTACTGAGCTTACGAACAGCAGATGAAATAATCAGTGAACTTGAAGATAGGTTAAGAGAAAATCTCCAAATTGAAATACAAAGAGAAAAGAATATTAAAAAACAAAAAAGAATATCCAAGATCTGTGGGGCAATATCAAATGATCCAATATATGTGTAAGTGGAGCATCAGAAGGTGATGTGAGACAGATTGGGGAAGAAGAAATATTTAGCAGAGATAATGGCAGAGAATTTAACAAGACTGATGAAGGACATCAACCCATGATGCAGGAATCTCAGTGAACCTCAAGCAGTATAAACACAAATCAAACCACACCTTGGCACATCATAGTCAAACTACTGAAACCCAAAGATAAAGACAAAATCTTAAAAGCAGACAGGGAAAAAAAGACATTATACAAAGGGACAATGGAAAAACAAAGTATGCTGACTTTTCATGAGAAACAATGGAGGGCAGGTGACAGTGGAACGACATTAAATGCTGAAATAAAAACAAAATAAAAAACCTTCCACATCAGATCATACAGACATTAAAGTGATAATGAGGGGATATGATGAACAACTTTATGCCAATAAATTCAACAACTTAGATGAAATTGTCAAGTTCCTTGAAAATAGCAAATACTAAAACTCACACAAGAATAGAAAGTCTAAATAGCTCCATGTCTATCAAAGATATTAAACTTATAATTTAAAACTTTCCTACAAAGAAAACTCCAGGCCCAAATGGCTTCTCCAGGAAATTCTATCAGACATTTAAGAAAGAATTAGTACCAAGCCAACAAAACTCTTTGAAGATAATAGAGGAGGAGAGAACACTTCTCAACTCATTTTATGAGGCCAGCATAGCCCTGATACCAGAACCTGACAAGAAAATTCTAGACTAACTGCAGACTAATATCTCTCAGAAACATATGTGCAAAAATTCTTAACAAAATCCTAGCAAATTGAATTCAGCAATACATAGAAAGAATAATATGCAATGACCAAGTGGAATTTATCCCAGGGATGAAAAGTTCATCTAAAATTCCAAAGTAAATGTAATTCACCACCAGAGGAGACTGAACAACTAAAGGAGAAAAAGTGTGTCATTATGTCAATAAATGCAGAAAAAGTATTTGATAAAACCCAACACATACACATGATTAAAAAAAAAACCTCAGCTAATTAGAAATAGAAGAGAATATCTTCAATCTTATAAATGAGATATACAAAAACCTACAAAAGTGAGATCAAAAATACTTTTTAAAATAACATTAATAACATTAAAAATACCTAGGAACAAATCTGATGAAAGATGAGCGAGACCTCTGTACTGAAAACTGCACAAACATTGTTGAGAGAAATTACTAAGAGCCAAGTTAATGGAGAGATGCACCATGTTCATGGACTGGCATTCACAGGACAGTCATGAACCACGTAATGATGTTTTGGTCAATGATGGACCACATATATGATGGTGGTCCCTTAAGATCAGTACCCACACAACCTAGGTGTGTAGTAGGCTATATCAGCTAGGTTTGTGTAAGTACTATAGAGGATGAAGAAATTTTCCTCTACCCTTTTAGGTTCTGCTAGCTTGTCTAAGAATTAAATTGACGTGAGACAGATTAATAGGAGAAAGATAAAAGTTTAATAACATGTATACCTGGGAGAATCCCAGGAAAATTGAGTAACTTGCCAAAATGGCTAAGGCCCTCACCTTAAATACCATCCTCAGCTACAGACAAAAGCAGCTGTTGGGGTGGGGAGAGTCAGGGACTTCAAAGGGAAGGAAGGCAATTCACAGGGAGGTGAAATGGAGCAAATGTTTGGAAAACAAGCATTTGGCCACAGAGAAACAGAACACAGAGGGAGCCCAACAAACAGACTGTCCTAGGTTCCTCCCCGTCTACCACCTCGTTCATGTGAAGCTAAGGTGATAGCTCGCTTCCTGAGACAGGCTTCTTTAGCTGAATTCTTTTTGGCAGTTAAGTGGGAGGTAAACAGAAAAACTTTGAGTCTTTTGTTTCTTAGAAATCAGCCTAAAATAATCTTCACGTTAGGGACACATTTGTGGGGTGGCAAATTTTGTTCCCCTTCAGTACACTCTGTGACGTTTGCACAGTAACGAAATCATCTAAAGATGCGTTTCTGAGAACATATCCCTGTCATTAAGTGAGACGTGACTATATTGCGAAGATGTCAGTTTTCTCCAAGTTGGCTTATAGATTCAACATAATCCCAAACAAAATTTCAGGGGTCTTTCTGAAGAAAGCTGATCCTAAAATTTATATGGAAAAGTAAATGATATAGAAGAGCCAAAATACTTCAAAAAAGAATAAAATGGAGGAAGTGCACTACCTGGTGTTAAGGCTTCTAATACAGCTCCGGTGACGAAGACGGTAAAGCCCTGCCATAAGCGTAGACAAGTGGATGCGTGACAGAGCAGAGCCAGGAAATAAACCTGCACAATATGGTCAGCTGAGTGTTTTAATCTCTCCCTTTCACCCATGCCCCAGCTCTGGGTAACCTCTATTCCACTCTCTCTCTGTGAGTTTGGCTGTTTTTTTAATATACCACATATAAGTGAGGTCATGTGGTATTTGTATTTATGTGTCTGGCTTATTTCACTTAGCATAATGTCCTCCAGCTTTATCCATGTTGTCGCAATTGGCAGGATTTCCCCATTTTTTTAAGATTGAATAATATTGCATTGTATATACCACATTTTCTTTTGTGTGTGTGTGTGTGTGTGTGTGTGAAGAATATCGGCCCTGAGCTAACATCTGTTGCCAATCTTCCTCTATTTTATGGGGACACTGCCACAGCAAGGCTTGATGAGCAGTGCTGTGTCCGCGCCCCGGATCTGAACCTGCGAACCCTGGACCACTGAAGCAGAGCACGCGAGCTTAACCTCCACATCACTGGGCCAGCCCCACCACATTTTCTTTATCTGTTCGTCTGTTGGCGGATTTGAGGTTGTTTCCAAGTCTTGGCTAATGTGAATGATGCTGCAGTGCACATGGGAGTCCAGATGTGTCTTCCTTTCAATTGATTTTTGGTCAAGGAACCAGGTTAATTCATAGGGGAAAGCAACACTTTTTAAACAAATGATGCTGAAACACACTAGATATCTGCATAAAAAATAAGTAATACCACAAAGAAAATAATTCAAGATGGATCACTCATCTAAATATGAACCTAGAACTAAAAATCTTATAGAGGAAAATAAAAGAATATTTGCAATTTTGCGGAAGACAAAAACACTGACCAAATTAGAACAAAAAACATGAAACATAAATCAAAAAATAATAATTGTACATCCTAAAGAGCAACATTTCTACTCATCAAAAGATACTATGAAGAAAAAATGAGCAGCCAAGACACAGAAGAGTAAAATATCTTCATAATCAGATATCTGATAAAGGATTTATATTCATAATCTGTAAAGAATTTCTTAAAAATCATTAATAGACAGACAACCCAATTAAAAATTGGCAAAAGACTCATAGACAATTCACAAAAGAAGATATATAAATGGCCAATGACCACATAAAAAGATGCTTAATATTAACAGTCATCAGGAAAGAGCAAATTAAAACCACAGTGTGCTAGGTCCGTGCCCAGGATCCGAACTAGTGAAATGTTGGGCTGCTGAATCGGAGTGCGGGAACTTAACCACTCAGCCACAGGGTGGCCCCTATTCTGGATCTTGGGGCCAAGGGTGTTTGCACCTGTCAAAATTCTTCAACTAAAAAGTGAAGATAGGTGCATTTTGTTGTAAGTAAATGATACATCTATTAAAAAGAACAGTACTGTGAAGGGAAATTTATATCTAGATATTTATTTTTTATTGCTGTTATAAATATAATACTTCTTCTATTATATTTTCTAACTGGTCCAAACAATTTTATAGTCAAAGTCCACCAAACTCTTAGTAAGTGTTTCCCATAGAATTTCCTTGATGCCAAAACTTGATAAAGTCGGCACCTATGCACACACACACACACACACACACACACATGCATGCACCCAAGCACACAACTAGAGATGAAGTTCACTTTTGAATATAAATGTAAAAACACTAGATAGTAGAAAATTAAATCCAATAACACTACACCATGACAAAATAGGATTTATTCTAGGAATGCAAGGAGAAAAAGCACGTGGTTATCTTAAAACACACACACACAAACTTTTGTAAAGGCTGTGACAGGCTGGGAAGGAGGCTCACTGAGCACGTGCACGCCCCGGTGCCTTGCACAGCAGTGGACGTCTGCTCCGGACGGCAGGCCTTGTACGTCCTAGCCAACAAGCTTTGAGCAAGGGCTTTCTATGGTTCGGCTCATTAAGTCCACAGAGCCACCCGCCAGCTAGGTGCCATTCCTGTTACCCCTCTCCTGGCCACTGGCACTGGGGGCAATGTCTACACCATAAGGTAAGGGGTGTGATGGTCGTTCACTCTGGCCATGTCCTCTTCACTGGCTGGAGGCATTTGGGGGAACCCGCCCCCCCACCACCACCCCGCTGAGCTATGGGAATCCTTGGAAAAGCCCTGGGTGGAGGAAAATTGGGGAAATGCACCTAAGTATTTTAGGTGGTGACACAAGAGATGATGGAGGGAGCTGGAATGAGATTTATTGAGCCCTAGTCTGGGCAGGCTCTGCGCTCGGCAGCCTTAAGAGCATCAGCTTATATTATCCTCACAGCACCCTCTACGGTGAAACTTCTGTTGTCCCCATTTAGAGAGGAGAACACTGAGGCCGTGGACTGACTGGCCCACATGCACAGCCGGTATCTCGAGTGTTGTCATGAGGTGCTGGCCTGTGGTGGCTTTGTGCGAGGATGTGGACTGTGCACAGTTGAGCGCATTGCTGTGAGGTGAGCCGGGGGTCATGGGGAAGTGGGTGCTTGCCACTGGCCTTCCCCAGGGCGCCTCCTGGGCCAGCCCCAGAGCCCAGCTGCAGGTGAGCCTGGGATCCAAGAGTCAGTATGTGTGGGACCACAGCCACCACACCTGCCCTGCTCACCCGGGCCTTGTGGGCTTCCCTCTGTACCCCAGCCACGGACAGAGTCCCGAGGCAGCAGGGACACAAGGCTTCCAGGGCCCATGAGGCACCCCATGCATGCTCCCCGCCACAGGGAAAGCAGCACAGAGCCTGGATTTGACTGGGTTTGACTTGCTAGCCCTGTGGCCTTGGACAAATCACTTAACTGCTATCTGCCTCAGTTTCCTCCTCTGTAAATGAGGCTAACAATAATAATTATACTAGCTAGGTTCTACGTGTACCACACAAATGCACTGTGCTAAGGAATGTTTCTAGCCCTATTTTACAATAAGGAAACTGAGGCTCAGAGAAGTCAGGTGCCCTGGCCAAGGTCACCCAGCTCTGCTGTGCCAGGACTATCTGTGCCCCTTGCATTCCATCAGATGTCTGAGAGTATGTCCCCAGCCCGCCCTCAGGCCCTCCTGCAGACTGGGACGGGGCGATGGGGAGGCGCCCTCTGTGGGGAAAAGGACAGGCTGCCTAGGGAAAGGGGGCTGGGACACGGCAGTCAGGGCACCGCACCAGGCTGCTCTTCCCTGGCCCACCCCTTCAGGCCCCCGGACGACTACCCCGGTGCCTAGGGGCCATACCTAAGACCAGTTCCAACCCTGGGAGGCCAACGTCCTCATTTCCACCTGTACCTCAGTCCCTCTCTGCTCACTCCTCAGATTCCCTCTACCTGCCCCTCTCTGGCAGCACTACGCATCCCGCCATCAGCTTGGAGCTGTTGTGCGTCCCTCATGCCTCCCGCAGTGGGCAGGACTCCGTGTGCCCACCAGCCCTGGCACCACCTGCCATGGAAGAGAAGCCCCCAGCTCTTGGAATTCCCCGGCATCCAAAGTGAGTAACTGTCTTAATTGCTCTCAGTTGTTGAAGAAAGTAAATTCAACTCATCACCAACTGGAATACCATGAAATTTATATTAAAAAGTGGAACTAGTAAGGAATTGGATCGTTAGTGGATTTAAGCCAGCAAATACAGTTGTATTGTTTTTTCTAATACAGACTTCTGGCATTTTCAGCAAGTGAACGCTCCTACGTGAACTTCGTTTGCTGTCCTGCCTTTGATAAGAGCTAGCTCTGCGCGTTGTAAAAAATCAAACCGCTGTTAACGACCCACTGGTGCATCGCTTAATTCCATGCAGATTTCACGCTCCCACACAGCTCAAAATAGCCTTGGGTTTCATATTCAAACCCCACCATGGCTACAGCCTGGACACGAGGTTAGCGTGGACAGCTCTTCTGCCACCAGTGATGCTTGTGGCCCAGCTTCTGGAACTTTCTCATGGTGATTTTTTTTTTTTTTTTTTTTAAAGATTTTATTTTTTCCTTTTTCTCCCCAAAGCCCCCCGGTACATGGTTGTGTATTCTTCGTTGTGGGTTCTTCTAGTTGTGGCATGTGGGACGCTGCCTCAGTGTGGCTTGATGAGCAGTGCCATGTCCGCACCCAGGATTCGAACCAACGAAACACTGGGCCGCCTGCAGTGGAGCGCGCGAACTTAACCACTCGGCCACGGGGCCAGCCCCTCTCATGGTGATTTTTAATATCATCCCCAGAATCAGCAAAACCTTGTGACTTTGAGCCAATTCTGGTGACATTTGTGACAAGCCTGAAGTATTAACTATTTATAAAATTTTATTACTTTCAAATAAAGACAACTTCCCAAGCTAATAGCCAACAGAGGATTTCTCACCAGAAATTTTATCTTCAGTTCCCCTTTCTATAGTAATTGAATGAACCTCCTATAAGGTTTGTGCTTTGATGGCGACTGGGAACATGATCAAAGAGTGTGCTTTCTGGAGCTGGTTAGACATTCCCTCCTGCTGTTTTATCTTTAATAACGCTGTTTCTTTCTTTAGCAAGATTCTAAATTCACCTTTAGTCAAGCAGCTTCCTGCCCAACCGCTCTTGCCACACGGGAGTCTTCCGGAAGCAAGTGCCCCTGAGCAGAGAAGGGTATCTGTAAGAGTCCAGGATGGAGTGAAGCGTGCGGGGGAGGTCACCAAGGACGGCGTGGAGGGCCTGGGCCGTAGCCCCCTGGGCTGACTGTCCCAGGGCGCAGCTTTGAACTTCACTCCAGCCCTGGCGCATGTGAGGGGCACCACACATTCGGGGTCTCAGTGACTCAATGTGTAGGCTACAGGGTGTGGAGAACACACCCCGGGGGCATTGTGGAGTTGTAGGTGTTGAGGGGGTGGGGAGAGTAGTTTGAAAAATTCCTCCTGAAAGTTCGATATGAACCCCCATGCCTCTTCCCTCCACCTCAATCACCAGAAGAAGCTACGATATGTGCGTGTCGGGGGTCCCAACTGGGGGCTTGTGGGACACTATCAGCTTCCTACTCAGCAACTTTCTTCCCTCTCACCTTTCCCTGCTAAAGGAATCTCAGTGTTGTTTGAGTCAGTGATACGCCAAGCCTCAGGTGCACACAATCTTTCCTCGGCTCCCTGGAGGCTGGGTGGACATACGTCACGGTTCCTACCAGTGAGACACAAGCTAACACGTCTGCAGGGGTGCTGGTGTCAGTGGTGATGGTGGTGGAGGCGGTGGTGACGGTGGTTGTGGCAGTGGTAGTGGAAGTGGTGGTGGAGGTGATGGTGAGGGTAGTGATGATGCTGATGTTGGTGGTGGTTCTAAGGAAGCAAGAACAGATGTAGCTGGTCTTCACCTTTCACATTTTTTCCCTTTTCCCTTCTTCAATCACATGATATATGGAGTGGCAGCAGCTGTCTTGTAACCATGAGGCAGCAAGAATGAGGATAAAAAATGAATTAAGGGAAGCCAAGAGGAGAGATGGGAGCCTGGGTGCTAGATGCTACAGTTGAGTAATTGAACCAGCGCTAACAGAAGCCCTCCTCTGAACTTGTGGTGATGGGAGAAAAATTTCCTGGTCTGACCAACCACTGCTGTCAGTTGGGTTTTCTCTTACTTGCAGTCAAACGCAACACTGATAGAGGAATCCTGGGAAACGAGAAGTGCCTGAGGCCAACACGTCGGCATATGACATTTTATCTGAGCAACCGCCTTCTGTTTTTACACAATACTCTGCTCTTTTCTAATAATTTCCATTTCTTCTTTCATGTGTTTAATAATTTTACATTTTATAGTCCTTATTAGCTAATCCCATCGTATGAAGTATGTGGAGGCCTGATTCTGTTTGTCGTTTCTTTTGACTCTTGCTCCTGAGGACCCACTTCCTCAACTGCTTTGCCATTTGGCCAGTGAACTGGGGCTGTTTCTGTGCTGCTCCTCTGTGACTTGGGTTGAGAGGATTAGCATCTACTTGTGCCGGGTGTCCGCGGGCTGTGCTCAGCTCAAGAACACTCTTCACTGTGGTACCCAGGCCACGAGGTACAATACATTTGAATCCTAAACCTATGTGAAGTGAGTCTTGAGTTTACAAATTCTCAGCGATCGTTTTCCCCCACTTTGAGCTAAAACAGACAAGGGTCCTCGTTATCCCTCTTTGCACAGTACAATGTGCCCTTCCACCAAGAATGGAGCTTCCTGAGGTGACGCTGTATGCTGGGATCTCAGCCACAGCCTCTTACCCTGTGCAGGCCTGCGACCTCTTCTTACACACCTCTGAGCTGGTCCTGCTTAAGAGCTGGGGCTTATGGAGGAAAAGACAAAAAAGAAATAAGAGCAAGGATAATAACATTAATAATAAGAGTTAATAAATATAACGCATACTCTATGCCAAGCATGTATGTGCTCATTTATATGTATTATTCATTTAGTCCTCAGGGTGGATGAGCCCAACTTTATAGATGAGAAGAGTGAGGCAAATACATGTTATAATGAAGCATTTGTCTAGAACATGTACTATTTTCAAATATATTACTGTATCAATTAGGATAGGCTAGAGTTTGCTGCTGTAACAAACATCCCCCAAATCTCAGCAACTGAAAGCAACACATGGCTCCCTTCTACTACATGGCTGTCGTGGATCAGCTGGGGACTGAGCTTCTTTGCTTAAGGACCTGGGCTCCATCTCTTGTCTCTGTTATCACCAAGGCAAGACAAAAGGGACCATGGGACTACTGTGAACCAGCTCTTAGAATTTCCTCCTGGAAGTGACATAGGTCACGTCTGCTCCCTGGCCAAAGTGAGCCACGTAAGCATACCCAACTCCAGGAGGCCAGGGCCACAGCCTCCTACCATGCCTGGAAGGACAACCTGACCCATAACTACCTCGGTTGTGTCCATTGACCCTCACGCGATCTGATGATGTTTATTCTATTGTAGATTAGAAGGTTGAGGGGACTTCTTAAGGGGACCCAGCCAGACAGGGGTGGGCATGGGACCAATGCCCAGGTTCTAAGGTCCCTACATGAGTCTCCATGAGACGGGCCGTACCATCTGTTCTTTCACTCTTGAAAGTTCCTTCATTCTGGAAGGGAGGTCCCAAAGCAGCCAGAACTTCCCCGAGTGAAGCGGCAGTGGTCTTTCACAGCCCAGAGGCGACTGGCTTAACAATTGGCTTAACAATGTCATAAACCAAACCGTGGCTCAGCTCCACTCTCCTCTGGCTGTGAGAGCTGGGGGAGCTCCTGACCCCAGAGCCTCAGTCTCCTCGTCTGTAGAGTGGGCCTCATGCCCCTTCCCACTTCCAAGGGTCCTCGTGAGATAAAGTTAGACGAGGCAGCAAGTGTAGAGAGCATCCTAGTCCTGGCACGCCTGGCCTCTCCCTGAGCATCAGTCTTTCCTGTGCCCACTCACATGGTTATTTGATGTGAATCCCTCGTTTTCTCATTTGCACTGTGGAATTATTAGTAGTGGCTATACTTCTCTCAGCGCAGTTATATCCATATAATCCTAAGTGTAAAAGTGTTTTAGAAAGCTAAAAGCATTTTAGAAAATGCGGGTTTAAAAAGGTGCTCATGATACACGTCCACATGTCGAACTCTGAGAAGTTGTGTCTAGTCAGTGAGTCTAACGTTTCTTTAAAGTAGGGAGCCAAGTTCGGCTGATATTTTTACCGTTAGTACCAAATGGAGCCGAGGGCAATCGCCCCACCGAGTGCCTCCCAGACCCGGCCGGAAGGCCCTCGTCGTCCTCCCTGCGGGCGCAGGGCGCTCAGCTTTCACCGGACAATCACCATCCATCAGCAACCCTCCCCTACGTCCGCCAGTCCCTGCAGGAGGACGCAAAGGAAGCCACTACTGCCCAGAATGGAGGGCTGAGCGTGCGGCCCACCTGGGACGAGGAGAGGGGGAGAGAAGGAGTGTGAGCTCCAGGGACGGGCAGTGGGGAGCGTGTCCAGCGGAGGTGGGGCGGTCGGCACCCGGCCTCACTGCTCCCTCCAGAAGGAAATCTGTGGGGCGGTGGCGGTCCCCAGCCCCTCCCTATGGCCCCTCGGTTGCCCCACAGAGTCCAGCGTCCTCTTCGGCGCTCCACTTGGTGTGCTCTGGGGGCGGTGAGGGGGCCTCTCTTTACCCGGGGACGCGCCGCGCGCGCACGGTGACTGTTCTCTCTCCCGGGAGCGCTCACAGGGGCCCCTCCGCGCCTGGTTTCCCTCCTGGGCATCCTCGGCGCCCGGGAGCCCGGGAAGATCTGCACGCAGGCTCGGTGGCCGCCTTTGGCTGAGACACTGGAGGCTTGGGGATCTTCAGGAGGTACCCAAGTCGCCCAGAGCCCTTCCCTGCTGGTGTCACGGTGTCTAGGACCCTGAAGGGTGGATAGGAGACTGACCGGCGGGGTGGGCTCTGGCAGAGATGTGTGGACCCCTCCACAGGGAAGGGGCACCCCAAACCTCGGCACCTCGGATGGAGGCCCGGCCTCACACCTCAGGATAGGGCCTCTGGGGTCCAGAGAAGCGCCTCCAGCCAGAGTAAACGGGTGGGCTGGGATCCCAAGAGAAGGGGGACAGCGGCGTTAACACACTCCGACAGCATCAAGCCCTGAACACGGCGTCCTTGCCTGCGTGATGGGCAGGACTGCACGCCCCGCGCCCCAGCCGAGGAGACCCAGGCTCCGCAGGGTGGGCTGCCCCTGGCTGCAGCATGTGGCCGCTGGGTCCACGTCCCCCTGCAAGACCGCGGGCTCCCTGCCTCCAGGAGCGGCTGCGTGAGGTTTGGTCTGTGCTTACCGCTGAGGGGATGTGTCTTTCCGACCCTAACCTGGACCTTCTGGAGAAAGATTCCAGGTCTCCTGTCCCGCCTTGTCCCTGCCGGTCTTCTCCTCAGGATCCTGGGTCCCTCCTGCCCGACTGTGGGATCGGGTGCAGGTTAGTGACAGAACAGGACAAGAACTTGGCGTTCTGCCTCAGCTGGCTCCTTCCTTCCTCCTCTCCTTCTATCCTTCCCTCCGTCTCTTCCTTCCACAAAGCTTTCAGGAGCATGTAATCTGCTCTGGGTGCTGGGGATTTCATGCTGAATGCACAGCCGTGGTTCCTGTCCTCCTGAGCTCCGGGTCTGGTGGGGGTGGTGGTGGGTGGACAAGCACTAAACAGTTCCTGGGAGAAGCAGGTAACTCTATAACTGGAGGTGCTGCCGTGGGGCTGGGTGGGACGGGGTGAGATGTGTGGCTCTGGCATCCACTTGGCAGGGGGTGGGGACAGGGGGCTCCTGAGGAGGAGGTTGAGCAGCTGGCCAGTGGGTGTGGTGTGGGGTGAGGAAGCACGACCAGCCCAGGAACAGCCCCGAGGCTCTGGGTTAGGGGGGCAGGGCGGGGCCACACCTGAGCAATGGAAGGAGGCCCTTGTGGGGGAGAGGGGCAAGAGGTGAGGCCAGGCCAGGGCTGGAGGGCGGCAGGAGCCGGGAAAGGCTATCAGGAGAAGACAGGCCCTGTGGAATGGGCCAGCCAAGGTGGGAGCTACGTGGGGAGCCACATCTCCTGCCCCCGTCCCCCCTGTCCTGAGACCTGGAGGCCTGGAGCCATCAGCCTGCACATCACACCCGTGAGGATGGACTCCTTCTTGAGAAGCCCCCTGAGAGCGTCAGGCAGACCAGGGCCCTGCCCAGCTTGGCACCCTCCTATTTGTCATTCAACTGAGAAAGATAATGATGCTGACTACTCAAAAATCCCCTCTGAGCAGAGCAGGCTGCGTGCAGGCTGTCGGGCTGTGTGCGGTCAGCATGCACGGAGCCCTGCTCAGGGTCCGGTCTAGAGTAAGTCCACAGCACGTTCTCCCCTGGGGCAGTGCCAGGCCAGCAGCTGTGTGAATACCAGGTGCTCGTCGCTGGACCCTGTCGGTCCAGCTGCCAGTGCACATCCACTTGATAAAGACGGCAGGAGGAGTCAGGCACAGAGAGGCTGGGCAGAGGCAGGCTCTTTCATGGAGGGAATCAGGGATGCCTCTCTGAGGAGGTGATGTTTCAGGAGAGTCCAGAATGATGAGGAGGAGCAGAGAGCAGAGTTTCAAAGATCACCAGGCAGAGGAAGCAGCCAGTGTAAAGGTCCTGAGGCTCAAACAAACTTGGCCTGTTGATGTGGAGCACAGTGAGGGAAAGGATGAGGCGGGGAGGGGGTCAGGGCTCGGCTCCTGTGGGGTCTTGCTCCAGGCCATGGTAAGTAGTTTGGTTTTGTTTGAAGGGGAGAGAAGCCACGGAAGGGCTTAAGCAGAGGAGCGACTCTCTTTCTCTCCTGTTTTATTCCTTTTTTTCCCTTTCAAAAGGTCCCTCTGGCTGCTGTGTGGAAACTACATGGGGGTAGGGAGGGCGACAAAGTAGGAGCTGTGGCCGGTAGGTCGTGGTCCAGCTGGAAGGTGGCCATGCAGGCTGGGGGTGCAGGTGAGGATGTGGTTAGCCTGGGGCTCTGTGGGATGAGGGAAGGAGACCAGACAAGTGTCTGCTGGCTGCTTCCTGCCATCACCGTTTAGGTCTGGCGTACCCTGATGAGCAGAGCCTCTGGGGGGCTCACACCAGCCGATGGGCAGCCACCTGTGGCCATGGCCAGTGGGCAGTTGGTCCTGTGACTGGAGCTCAGGGGGGAGGTCTGGGCCAGTGTGTTGGTCAGAGTCCTGTGAGCAAAGCTTGGCACCTTCAAACCTCGGGGGCAGCCATAGGAGACCACACAGCATCTGGCATGGGGGGCACCCAGTGGTGGCGCCAAGCTGCAGGGGCGTGGCAGGGAAGGGGCTGGCGGAATCAACGGCCCACCTCTGTTTGCCAGATCCACCGGTGCCTCCCGCTGGCTGGAGGTGACAGGAGGCCCGCTGAGACTGTCGAGTGGGCAGAGGGGGGTGATCAGGAGGGCAGCTGGCAGAGGCTGGCACGCTGGCCGCCACGTCTGGGGAGGGTCTCTGCTCGGTCCTTTGCTCCCTGCAGATCTGCTCTCTTGGCCTGGGGCCCAGAGGTGGGCTCTCTGCCTCTGCATTTGAGCATTTGGGGCCAGGAGGAGAGAGAGTCAGAGCGGGCAGGCATCCAGCCTGCTCCAGAGAGCCCCACTGGGGGAGCGGGCAGGGTCCTGTGGTCGCTGTGGCCGGGTGGGGCCGTCTCGGAGCGTGGCCTTCTGTGGGCTCAGCACAGATGCCTGGATGGTCGTCCTCGCTGGGCTGGGCAAGTCCAGAGGGGGTCACCTGGGCCGTTGTCCCCTGAGCCTGGGGCCTCTCACCTGCCTCACGCCAGGCCCTACCCTCGGCCCTGGGCTACAAGCTCTGACCTCAGCTGGCCTGTGGGGAAAGCCGTGTACTTTTAGGACCGGAAAACCCCATCAGTGGGGTCCAGAGTCCAAGCCAGAAACAGAGGCAGCTCAGAGCACCCTTGGCAGGAAGGCCAGGGACCGGGGCTGCGTTTGTTGAGTGTCGGTGTCCATAAGGTGTGTGGGGCCCCTCACACATCTTGCTTCACTGAGTCCTCACCACTCACCTGTGTCATAGAGACAAAGCCACTGAAGTTCAGCACTCAGGGAATTTTCTGGAGATCCAGCTGGCAAGTAGGGAAGCAGGGGCTGGAATCCACAGGTGGGTCACATCACGCTGGCCTCTGTCCCCAGCCTTGCAAGCCCATGGGAATGGCCCCTAGCTGCATACCCTGCTGCAGGGCCAGGCTTCTCTGACACACACAGGGCCTGTTCCACATGCGCACATGTACCCAGGTTCACACGTGCACATGCACGCCTGCCCATAGCCGCGTGCACTTGCCTGTTTACACCCACGCCCACGGGCTCGCGGCGCCTGACCCCTCACGAGCTCATGAGGCTGTTTCCTGAGCCCACGCGTGCCCCCCCTGCCCCGTCCCACACCGGCCTCGGGCTCCTCTTGCCGCCCGGCTGCCGGCTGCGGGCTGCGGCAGGGAATGGGGTTTGGCGCGCAGAGGTGCAGAGAGCTTTTTCCTAATTCGAACCATGTCCGAGCCATTGTATGTAGACGCGGCCCACGGCCACGGCGTTCTTCACACTGGGAGCCTTGCCAAGAAACAGGGCCGCCTCTGCCAGCAGCCGAGGGGAGGAGAAGCCCCGGGGATGCTGGCAGCGTGGCAGCCGCCTTTTGCGGGCCTCTGGCGGGGCTCCTGCCAGAGCAGCGTCGGGGAGCCCGGGAGCTGGCGCATCTGGCCCGGGGCTGGCGGGCTGGCGGCGATGGCCTCCTGCACAGGGCGGCGGAGCCCGCTCCTCCCGCTCTCAGGTCTCCGGGTCCTGGCCCAGCTGGGGAGCCGTGCTCCTTTAGGCCTTTGACGCCTCCTTCCTTCTTTTCTTTCTTTCTTGGAACAGTTGTTTTGATTTTGTGAGAAGGCAGAGTCTCCTCATGGCTCACATGGCGAGAGAGCTGTCAAAGGCTGGGGTGGAGGCTCACTCGTGCCCGGCCCCACCACCCTTTCTCCCTACACAGCCAGTATCACGTTTCTTGTATGTCCTTTCAGATGTATATCCAGAGATATTTCCTGTGTATTCAAGCAAATATGTGTGTAAATCTCCCTTTCCCCCAGTTTTTGCAGAAACGGCAGTGAACGCTACACGCTGTTCCTCATGTTGCTTTTTTCACTCAACAGTCTTATGGAGGAGTCCACTTGGTGTCGGGGCGTATCCGTTTTTGGAGTTGCATTGTAGTTCATGGTATGGAGGAGCCATAATTTACTTAACCAGTGATGGGTCCAGTCTTGCAAACTTCTGTGGGCGGACCCCTCATGGGCCAGCGCTGTGGCCAGGTCCAGAAGGAGGCAGGGGCCAAAGGCCATTGGTTATGATGTTGCAGGAAGAAGAGCAGGACTGGCTGCTTCACTTTGGCTGGTGCCGCTGTGTGGAAAAGATCCCACGTTTGTGTGGACGGGGTCCGACAGGACGCAGACGAATGGGAAACGATGCTGGCTTAGGTTGGGGGATTGTCCTACCCACGCTCAAGAGCAACTGTTGTCAAGATAGCAAAGGAATGTTTTTATACCATGTTTATAATTTTAACAAACTACATGTTAAAATGTAAAGCACATGTGTAATGCCCACCCTCTTGACCCCTGTCCCTGTGGGATGGGGACTGTGCCTGCCCTGCGCCTCCATGCCCGGTCTGTGTGGCCTGCTTCATGGCCACCCGGACAGTGCACACTGTGACAGGTCTCATGTTCAGATTACCTCCACCACCCATCCCTCTCCCAACAAAGTCACAAGGGCTTGTGGGACCACTTCACTACCCCCTGTGCCCCTCACAGAGAGCCAGCCATTCTGTAGCTCAGTTCCAGGGCTCTCTTTTTCCACAGCAAGGGAAAGGGAGGAAGCTGAGATTTAATGAGCATCTACTGGGCACCAGAATGCAGGGAAAATAAGGGGCTGAATTAGAGGGTAAAGTCAGTGGTAAATTGGTATTCAGAAATCATGTCATCAAGTCTGACATATTCTTGAAAGTGGGCAGCAAATTTGAAACTGAATTTCATGGTGGCCAAAGCAGATCAGCTTAGAAAACGCAGAGTCGTGAATATATGCATTCTTCCTTTATGACGAAGCTGGCAAAGCAGTAGGAAAGGAAGGGCTTTTTAGTAAACAGAGCTGAATTATTGAGTGTTTAAATGGGAGAAAACAAACGTTGACCCCCATCTGACGCCAGACACGAAAGAATCAAGTGGATTGGGTTCAGACAAAGCAACACATCTTTAAAAGATAATACGGGTGTATCAGTCAGGGTTCAATCAGAGAAGCAGGACCAGTAGGTGGTCATGTGCGTGCATGTGTGTGTGTGTGTGTCTTTATCACATGACTTACACAGTTGTGGGGACTGGAGAAGCAAGTCTGAGGTCTTGAAGTCTGCCGGGCAGTTGGTCAGGAAGGAAGACCCAGTGGCTGTGGAGTGTGGCGCAGGGAATGGCTGAGCCCTTTCCTTTGTAAGGGCCTTCCCACAGATCGAGTCCGGCCCCCCAGGATACGCTCCCTTTGCATTAGCTGACTTGGGGCTTCAGTCACGTCTGTGAATCCCTTCCCAGTGCTACCGGGCCAGCGTTTGGACAACTGGGGAAGGTGTGCGCGCTCCGTGCTTGCTGCCTCTCTTCTGTCCTCCAGCTCCCAGGAGAGACTATCCCTTGTCACCCCTGTGGACCCCCCCAACTGAAAGCCTAACTAGAAAGGGCGTTCTGAGGACTGCAGTTCAGCCCAGCCAAGCCATCACACACAAGAAAATAGCTTTATGATTTTAGGGTGGCCGGAGGTTTTTAAAGCAGGATAGGAAAAGCACAAACCATAAAGAGACTGATAAATTGTGCTACGTTAAAATTAAGAATGTCTGTTCATCAAAGATACCATTAAGAATATGCAAAGGCAAGCTAAAGCTGGGAGAAGGTATTTGCAGCACATATAACTGAGCGGGGGCTCATATCCAGAATAAATAAAGAACTTTTACAAATCAACAAGAAAACACAAACACCCAAAAGGAAATTGGGAAAGAAACTTGAATCGGTATTTCATAAAAGAATTAATCCATAAATGGCCAGTAAACACATGGAAAGGTATTCAACCTCATTAGTTAGAGAAATGCAAATCAAAACCACAATGAGATACCACTGGTAGTTTTAAAATACGTCCATAAACTCTTAGTACTGCTTTCTTCAGTAGGTAGAACTTAATTTCCCTCCCCTTGAGTGTGGGCTGGCCTTATGTGACTCGCTTTGAATGGCGAGGTTATGGCAAAGGTGATGGTGCGTCACATCTAACACTAGGTCATAAAAGACGACGTGACCTCTCTCGTTCTTTCTCTGGGATCACTTCCTGGGGGAAGCCTGATGCCATGTCACGAGGGTGTTCAAGCAGCCCCATGGAGAAGCACATGTGGTGAGGAACTGAGGCCTCCTGCTGTCGCATGAGCGCACCATCTTAGAAGCAGATCCTCCAGCCTCGGGCAAGCCTTCAGATGACCGCAGCCCTCGCTAACATCTTGACTGTAACCTCGTGAGAGACTCTCACCAGAGCCACTAGATAAGCCACTCCTGACTTCCTGACTCACGGAAACTGAGATAATGAATGTTTGCTGTTCTAGGGTAATTTGTTATATAGCAATAGGTAACTAATATAACACCTTTACTCACCAGAATGGTTAATATTAAAAAGACTGACATACCAAGTGTTGAGGAGAATGTGGAGCAACTGGAGCTCACACACACTGCTGGTGGGAGTGTAAATTGGGACAACCATTTTGGAAAACAATTTGGCATTATTTCTATTTCTAATATTTTCTACATAATTGAAGGCCTCCACTGCCAGTGACCTATCCCCAATGACCCAGCAATTCCACTTATAGGAATATACCCAACAGAAATGTGTGTATATGTGCACATCAGGACACATGCACAGAACATTCCTAACAGTGTTATTTGTAACAGCCCCAAGCAGGAAATGGCCCCTAAACTCAATTAACAGTTCTTTCACACAGTGGGATGCTCTGAGCTATGGAAATTAATGAATTATGGCTACGTGCAATAACATGAATAGGTCTCATAAGGGTAACCTTGAATGAAACAAACCTGACACAAAAGAGTACAATTGTCTAATTCCATTTAAATGAAGTCACCTTCGGTGACGTGGAGGGGCCCTGTGGCCTCTGGGGAGTTGGCAATGTTTTATTTTTTCATCTGGGTGGTAGTTACATGGGTATTTACTAGATTATCACACATTTTTTGCTTTGTGCCTTTTCCTGTGTAAATGTATACTTTAAAAAAGATTTTTAAAAACCCAAGAAATCAACAGTGTAATAGTGACAAACGCTGGATTCGTGGGTCTGTCTTAACAGCCCTCAGCACGGCTCAGCAGACAATCCTTATGGGCCAAACCACGCAGTTTGGGTGTGACCTCTAGGAGTCCATGGAATGTGTGTTCTCTGGGCAGTCCTCCAGGAATAATATTCTTTTGATGTAAGCTGGAGAACAGAGAGTTTGAGGTCTGCTCTCTGGCGAGAGCCTGAAGTACGGCTCCTCCGCTTGGCTGACAAGAGGCCAATGCACCCCCTTTAGATGTTGAGTGGTGTGATGATAGGCTGACATCATCTTAAGAAAGCCAGGGAGTCTCAGTCTGCTCCGCATCTGAACCCACATCTCCCTCCCACCCTCGACAGAGCCACCCAGGATGTCTCTGCTGGTGGGCCAGATGTTCCCAGGGTTGTGCGCTCCCACACTGTGGATGAGGGATCTGAAAGCTTGCCACCATGAAACATGGCTGGGAGGGACTTAGGCTGGACATTTCCAAAACTGGAGTCACCAATTGCCCCAAGGCCAAAGAAACATCTCAATACACGCCCCGTCATGTATTTAAACAGTGTAATGGGCCTTCTACAGGATAAAGTTGTGGAGTGAGCTGAGGTGACGGTGTGGCTTGTATCTGTATGGCTTCAGTCGCGTCCCATACTCCTCTGTTCATAAAAGGAGCACAAGCTGCTCTGGCCCAGGGGAGGCCATTGTTAGTAGTACATGGGCAACTGGCCACGGGGGCTGACCAGTGACCTGGAGGGAGGATAGTGGTTCATGAGCCAATCTGATGGGCTCCCCCGCAGTCCCTGCTCCTCCAGAGCCATAGAGGGGTCAACCCCGCGGCGGCAAGACCCAGGAAACTTGAGCAAGAGCTTGGGAATTTGTTCCATCTCAGGAGTTGGGGGGTATCTCTGGTCCTGCACACAGCTCTCCCAGCCTGTCCCTGGTCTCAGTGGCCTCGGCAGTTACAGCCAGGCCTCATCCCCATCCACGCTCCGAGAGAAAGCAGACTGCCTTCCTGGCAGGGGAGTGAGGCAGAAAGCAGGGAAGGGCGGCCCTACCGAATACCACAGAGGCAGCTTTTGTTTGTAAGAAACGCAATCTGCCTCAAATTGGCTTAAACAATAAGGATCATTTAAAAAAATTGAGGTATAATTCGCGTACCATAAAATTCACCATTTTAAAGTGTACAATTCAGTTGTTTTTAGTATATTCACAGAATTATGCAATCATCACCACTAACTAAGTGCAGAATATTTCATCACCCCCCAAAGAAACTGTGTACCCATTAGCAGTCACTTCCCATTGCTTTCGTCCCTCAGCCCCTGGCAACTATAAACCTACTCTCTGTTTCTTTGGATTTGCCTATTCTGGATGTTTCATGTAAAATAGAAGACTTCTGGCTTCATTCATTTAGCATTAAATTTTCAAGTTCATATGTGTCATAGTATCAGTACTTTATTCCTTTTGATTGCTGAACAATATTCCATTGAGTGGATATACCACATTTTGTTCATTCATTCATCAGTTGATGGACATTTGGGCTGTTTCCACCCTTTGGCTGTTATGAATAATGCTGCTATGAACAGTTTTGTACAAGTGTTTGTGTAGACGTGTTTTCATTTTTCTTGGATATATACCTACAAGTGGAATTGCTCAGTCAAATGGTAACTCTGTGTTTAGCTTTTTGAGGAACTGTCAGACTGTTTCCCAAGTGGCTGCACCATTTTACATTTCCACCTGCAGTATATGAAGGTTCCAATTTCTCCACATCCTCACCAACACTTGTTATTGTCTGTTTGATAAGAGCCAACCTAGAGGATGTGAAGTGATATTTCCTTGTGATTTTGATTAGCATTTCCCTAATGGCTAGTGACGTTGGGCATCTTCTCATGCACTTATTGACCACTTGCATATCTTCTCTGGAGAATAGTCTATTCAAATCCTTTGTCTCTTTTTTTTTTTCGAGATTTTATTTTTTTTCCTTTTTTCTCCCCAAAGCCCCCTGGTACATAGTTGTATATTCTTAGTTGTGGGTCCTTCTAGTTGTGGCATGTGGGACGCTGCCTCAGCGTGGTTTGATGAACAGCGCCATGTCCGTGCCCAGGATTCGAACCAACGAAACACTGGGCCTCCTGCAGCGGAGCACGTGAACTTAACCACTCGGCCACGGGGCCAGCCCCAATCCTTTGTCTCTTTTTAAATTAGGTTGTCTTTTTATATTCTGGGTATAGACCCTTATCAGTTATATGAGTCATAAATATTTTCTCCCATTCTATGCTTTGTCTTTTCACTCTCATGATAGTGCCCTTTGATGTACGAAATATTTAGCTTTGATGAAGTCCAATTTACCTATTTTTTTCCTTTGGTTGCTTATACTTTAGGTGTCATATCTAAGAAATTGTTGCCTAATCCAAGGTCATGAAGATTTACACCTATTTTCTTCTAAGACTGTTATGGTTTTAGCTCTTACCTCTAGGATTTTGATCCATTTTAAGTTAATTTTTGTATATGGTGTGAGGTAGGTATCCAAGTTCATTCTTTTGCATGTGAATATCCAATTGACCAAGTACCATTTTTTGCATTGTCTTGGCAGCCTTGTTGAAACTCCTTTGATCATAGACGTATGAGTTTATTTCTGAAATCTCAATTCTATTATATAGATCTTTATATACACCCTTATGCCAGTACTATAGTCTTGATGCCTGTAGCTTTGAGTAAGTTTTGAAATTGGGAAGTATGAGTCATCCAAATTTGTTCTTTTTCAAGATTATTTTGGCTATTCCGAGTCCCTTACATTTCTGTATTAATTTTAGGCTCAACTTATCCATTTCTGTGAAAAAAGCAGCTGGAATTTAGAAATTGCATTGAATCTGTACAGCAATTTGGAGAGTGTTGACATTTTAACTATATTGTTTTCCAATCCCTGAATGCCTGGTGTCTTTCCATTTACTTAGGTCTTCTTTAATTTTTTCACCAATGTTTTGTGGTTTTCAATGTACGAGTCTTACACTTTTGTTAAATTTATTCCTAAGTAGTTTGTTTTATTTTTGCTGCTGTTGTCGATAGAATTGCTTTCTTACTTTCATCTTTGGATTATTCATTGCTAGTGTATAAAAATACAACTAACTTTTGTATATTAATCTTGTGTCCTGCAATTTTGCTGAACTTAGTTATTACCTCTAATAGATGTTTTGTGTGTGCATGTGTGGATTCCTTAGGGTATTGTATGTTCAACATCATGTCTTCTGCAAGTAGATAGTTTTACTTCTTCCCTTCCAATCTGGTTACCTTTTATTTCATTTTCTTGCCTAGTTGCCCTGGCTGGAACCTTCAGCACACTGTTGATTCTTTTCAAAGTAGCTTTACTGGAAGTCCAGCCCAAGAACTTCTACCTGCGTACCATTGGCCAGAATTAGTCACATGGTCACCTCTGTTGCAAGGGAGGATGGGAAATGTAGTTTTTCTCATGGGCACATTGTTGAGCAAAATCAAAGTGTTACTAAGAAGAATAGAAGAAAGAATGGATATTTTCGTAGGCAGCCAGTGGTCCCTGACACATTGTCACCTGTAAGTAAAATTCACGACCTCTCGCTTCATTTGTCTGTGATTCTCCTTCTGTGCTCAATTCTGTGGCCAGGCACCTCAGGATGACTTCTGTGATGGTAGCAAAGCGATTGTTGCAGCTCCAAGCCTCACTCCTGCACAGTTACAGGCTTGGGAGCTAGAGAAGGCACCTGTGTCTGAGAATTCCTGCCGGCATATCCTGAGAGTCCGTCTAGGCGGATGGTCACATTCTCACACCTGAACGAGTCTCTGAGGCCCAGTGGATGGAACATGCTGTTTGGATCAGCCTATGTCACACATTTCACCTCTTGGAGCTGGGGGCAAACTGAGATGTTGGTCCCTGTGTGTCCACTCCACTCCTGTGAGTCTGGCATCAGGAAGGAGAACCTGGGGGCTGACTGTGCATATGAGCGTAGCTGGCAGTCATGCCTCCTTCCCTTTCCTGGCCGTCAAACCTGGTGGGCTTAGGTCCATTGCTCAGTGGGCCCTCACCTCCACCTCCACCTTCGCAGAGAGGGGTCTGGCCGTCCCTCTCACTGCCCAGCCCTGGGACAATGCTGAGGGTTCCCAAAGTTCAGTGTGCCTGAGACAAGCATTGACGGCAGTGCGTTATTTTACCTGATCAGTGAAATGCATATGTAATTGCGGAATTGGAAACCCATTCTATTTTTCCATCTTTCAGCTTTTTTAGAGGTGCATTAGTGTGGTTTGTGATTGTGTGTCTGTGACTCAGAAGTTCTCACACTCACCCTCCAGATTTTGGTGGCCGAGAGCTGTGGAGTCCGGCAGCCCTCGGGCAACTTCTGGCCCCACTATTTACCAGCTGGGGGACCTTGGGCACATTATTTGGCCTTTCTAAGTGTTTGTCTTCTCAATTATAATATATATGTTGGGGGGTGAGTCCTGCTTATCGGGGGTGAGTCTTGCTTATCTTGCAGGGGTTGGGAAAATTAAATGGGATGGTTTACGTGAAAGGCACTTGGCACATTTTAAAGTCAGTAGATAGGTGATGAGCACGAAGATGAGAGTGATGCTATGTCAAACGTTTACTGTTTGCTCATTCACGCTCAACCCTGAAAGCTGCTGATTCGTGCTGTTCAATGATCTGTTTCCTCATTTCCCCGGTGCTGACTATGCTCCTGCAAATGAAAATGTAACTCTTAATTACTGATCACCGAAACCAAACCGCCTTCACACTGCTTGCGCAAAAAGGGCATTTAATGACCCTCCCCTGGGCCACCTAGGACTCTGGGTCAGGCGGCTTCGGTGAGGGGCCTGGGTTCGTTCTAGCCCTTGTGCTGGTCTCATCTCGCACTTTTTCCTTGGAGCTGGGGAAGAGGGATCTCAGCAGCTCCAGGCTTACCGTCCCCCTCCCCAGTACCCACAAGGAGAGACTGTGCAGGAAGTCCCAGGGCAGGGGAGGGGGCATGGAGCAGGGAGGGTCACGCCCAACCCAGTGGTACTAGAAATGGGGCACGGGAGAACTTCCTGGGCAGATAATGTGAGGCTAACAAGGACCAGGTCATCCGGCCCTTCTGGGACAGGAAACCATGCAGCTTGGTTTCTAGCTGAGTGATCAAAAGGAATTTGCGCTCTGTAGCCGCTGTCTCCTGCACAGGGTGCCCCTCAGGGCCTGGCCGTTGTGGGTTCATCCTCAGTGCCTTTCTAGCCTGACCTGCTCCGGATGCCCAGAGATCCTCCCTCACAGGCCCGAGGCGGTTTCACATCCTAGTCGTTGCTGTTTCCTGCCCTGGGGCACTTGTTCGTCCCCGTGGACCGGGGGCATTCCTGCTGCGCTGCCATATCCTGGCACGTGTTCCTTCCTGAAGAGCCCCCTTCCACCCGCACCCGACTGATGGACTGGCTGATGCCTCCTTTGGGCTCTGCTGCTGTCAGCACCCTGTGGCCCCTCCCTGCCCTCTGAGTTTCCCTGTCTGTCTCCCCACCAGCTTAAGGGCAGGGCAGTCTTCTTCTTCTCGGGTCTCCCAGATCCTAGACCAGAGCTGGGCAGGCAAAAGCCTGGTGAGCAGTGGCGAGCTGAGGATGGTCATGGGGCCCCCTGGGCCTTGGGCCTGGCAGCTCCACTCCTGCGGCAGGCTAGTGTTAGTGTACAGGTTCTTTTCAGCGCGTAAACTCACGTCTAACCTGCTTGGCTTAGTCTGGTGACCTTCTGGAGAAGTCTTTCCCCTGTTTATCATTCTTCAAACCACCAGGCTTCCTGCTGCTCCATTTGCGTCTCTGCTTAGCACGCCCATCGGCAGTGGAGCCCTGGGGTCCTCCGTGAGGAATGTGGCTCAGAGTAGTCCAGGACAGCTGTGCCTGTCAGAAACCCGGTCTGCCTGATGACAGAGCCCCCGCTGAGGGCCTGCCCCCTGCCTCTCCAGACCACACAATCACCACCCCTTCTCAGCCCGCCTGCACATTTTCTGTCTGACCCTCCAACTGACCCTTCACTTGCGTGAGGCTTCCACCAGGGACTCCCCGTGGGCTTGGAGCTTCTGGAAGGTGGGGTCCTCTGCCTCGGGTCCCGATTCTGCCTAATGCAGTGCTTTGCACAGCTTTCCGTCAGGGGTGATGGGGAGCAGTGGTTCTCAAACTTTTTGATCTCAGGACCCCTTTACACTCTTAAAAATTATTGAAGACCCCAAAGAGCCCTGTCTATGTGTGTCCGCTCCAGTGGTGTGCTGTGCTGGAGCTGTCTCTCACCAGCTGGTGAGAGCTGACTGTACACACATTTCCAACTCTGTGCTCAGTGACGTTACCTTGGTAGCTGAAAATCTGCCATGGCGAGAACGTTTATACCCTGGAAATGGGTAAATGCTGCATGGCAGGGCTTTCTTGTTTGTAGATCTGGTTAACATTTACCAGCACACCATGGTTCTATCGATCTGCGTTCTCCATCGTACAATTTAAAATGGAGAAGCTTGTGAAACATAGGAACACACAGTGTACATTTCATCAGCCATCAGAGTGAGGGTGTGTTACATGCCCGCCATTAGTCTTTGAAAAACTCCTGGATATATTAGTAAGATAATGAGAATGAAAAAGGCAAATAGTATCTCAATATTATAAAAAATAATTTTGACCTTTCAAACCCCCTGAAAAGGGGTCCCCAGGCCATACTTTGAGCATCACTAGTGTAGAGTGAGATGTGGGTACTGGCTGAGTGACCTTGGGCAAGTCACTTGACTTCTCTTTGTCCGTGAAATAGGGACAATGGGAGTTCATTGAGGTCTTTGGGAGGAAGACATCAGAAAGCAGGCAGCTGGAGCTCAGCCCTCAGAGGTGCCCAGCCTCCTACCCCAGTGGCTGGCGGCTGGCTGCGCAAAGCCTGGCTGGGTGTGCGGGAGGTAATACAAGTGTGATGCATTATCGTTAGTACTGTGCCCATCATAATTTTTACGATACCGTGGATGTCTGTCCCTGTTCTGGGCTGAACGTTGGTGTCCCCCAAAATTTATATGTTGAAATCTTAACCCTCAACTTGCTGGTATTAGGCGGTGGAGCCTTTGGGTGGCAATTAGGGCATGAGGGTGGAGCCCTCAGGAATAAGATTATGAATAAGATTATGGAAGAGACAAGAGGAGATGCTCTTTCTCTCTCCCCCTCCTGCTCTGCCATGTGAGGACACAGTGAGAAGAGAGCCATCAATGAACCAACCAGGCAGGCGACCCCCCACCAGACACAGGGTCTGCTGGCATCTTGATCTTGGACGTCTCAGCCTCCAGAACTGTCTGTGGTTTAACCCCCAGCTGGGGCTGACTGAGACGGGCCCTGGGAGCACACTGTGACAGGAGCCCTTTAACCAGGTGGTGTGGATAGCAGTGGCTGCTTGAACCCTCAGGGCAGGTAGAAGAGGAGAGAGAATTGTTGGAGCCTCCCCATGGTTAGTGCCCCGGGAGGGGAAGAGGGTCCTTCCCAGAACTTGGAGGGTCTTACAGGTAGGGCATAGGGGCCTTCCAGAGCTTGGCGGGGGGGGGGGGGGGCGCCTGACTTTGTGTGAGTCAGCGTGCCACAGAGTGTGGCTGGCCTTGAACCCCACTGTGGACTCCCACCCAGGAGAGCTGGGCTCCTGGTAGGAGCAGACCGGTAGACAAGGGCGGGGGGATCCCCTTGGACCACCCCACCTGAGAGCAGCCAGACCCTGGGAGGAGCCTTGCTTGGGCCCTTCTGCAGAAGGGGAGCCATGCCTCGTGAGGGAGGCCCTTTCACTCAGCCCTAATCCTCCACCCTGCCCGCCCGGAGAGCAGGGAGAGTGCAACAAGTTTTAACCAGACTGACCCACGGACACTATTCTTCTGGACTGGATTTTTTAATACTTCAATGTGCCCAAAGAGAGATTTGACACACAGGGCTGAAAGTAGTGATTGGAGGAAAAATAAAGCCATTTTGCATTCAAACCACTCATCAGCCTCATAGGTCAGCTCAGTGCACAAGCTTTTCCTGTCCCACCTCCCAGGCACAGATGAAGAGTGCCAGGGGCCGGGGCCGGGGCCGGGGCCGGCATGGGGAGAGGTGGTCTCTGTACAGGTGCAGGTGCCAGAAAGATGGCTGTCATCCAGTCAGCCGTGTCCTGTCTGCTGTGTTCTGTCTACCGTGTCCTGTCTCCTGTCCCGTCTGCTGTATCCTGTCTGCCGTGTCCTGTCTGCTGTCCCCTATGTCCTGACTGCTGTCCCCTGTCTGCTGTGTCCTGACTGTTGTCCCCTGTCTGCTGTCCCCTGTCTGCCATGTCCTGTCTGCTGTGTCCTGACTGCCATGTCCTGTCTGCTGTGTCCTGTCTGCTATCCCCTGTCTGCCATGTCCTGACTGCTGTCCCCTGTCTGCCATGTCCTGTCTGCTGTGTCCTGTCTGCCGTGTCCTGTCTGCTGTGTCCTGTCTGCTGTGTCCTGACTGTCATGTCCTGTTTGCTGTGTCCTGTCTGCTGTGCCCTTCTGCCATGTCCTGACTGCTGTCCCCTGTGTGCTGTGTCCTGACTGCTGTCCCCTGTCTGCTGTGTCCTGTCTGCTGTCCCCTGTCTGCTGTGTCCTGACTGCTGTCCCCTGTCTGCTGTCCCCTGTCTGCCGTGTCCTGTCTGCCGTGTCCTGTCTGCCGTGTCCTGTCTGCCGTGCCTTGTCTGCCGTGTCCTGTCTGCCGTGTCCTGTCTGCCGTCCCCTGTCTGCAGTGTCTTGTCTACTTCCCCCATCTGCGGTCCTCTGTCTGTTGTGTCCTGTCTGCTGTCCCCTCTCCGCTGTTGTGGGGACACACCTGTCTGCAGAGGTAGTACAGACAGGTCTTGGGTACATCATCTATTCTTGGAGATCTGTTCTTTCCCACTTCGAAAACCAGACTAGTTTCTTGGGGGTTCATCAGGGACGTGTGCCTTTTGGTGGGTGAGACCCCTCTTTCCACCAGCCCCTGACTTCTTGGGGCTCCCTTGGGTGGGGGCCCCTCCTAAAGATCACGGCCCTAGGGTGGGGTCCCTGAGCTGCATTATCAAGGAAGACAGGGACCAGCATTCCTCCTTGGAGCTGGCCCACTGGGCACACAGGGAGCCTTGGGGGTGTGCAGAGGAAATCCCCAGGCTAGCCTGGGGTTAGGGTGTGAGTTCCCCTCGTCAGCGGGAGGGGTGGGGGTTGGGTTTGCTTTCCCCAGCGGGAGGGGTGGGGGTTGGGTTTGCTTTCCCCATCTCACCGTCTGAGTCCCGGGAGGCCAGGCCAGGGGGAGGAGGCGGAGGCCTGAGACAGGGGTGCATTTTTGGAATTCCAAGCATGTCTGCTTCCTTTTCAGGCCGGGCTTTGCCTGGAAGTCAGGAGCTGTGCAGAGCAGTTGGCTCCAGGCTCCTGTTTAGTCCTGCCCCAAGGGGCTGGGGGCTGGGTCTTTTTAAATATTGCCAGATGAAACTTGATCCGCCTGCCAGGCTTTCCGAATCTTCCCTACCGCCTCTGCTGGAGGGGAATGGGGGTGGGGAGGTGGGGGGGGGAGGGGGTGGAGCCCTACCACTCAGCCTCTCTCCAGCAGCTGGATGGGATGGCGGTGGGGGACTGCTCCAGGGGGTAATAGGAAAAGGCCATAGAAAATGCTATCACTTAATTTAGGGACCAAAATGTCATAGGGACATTTTTTCTTTTTACTTTGCTTATAGTAGTTTTGGGTCTGCAGACTTTTTTTTTTTTTTTTTAGCTTTTATGTAATCGAATGTATATATATATATTTTTTTTTAAATTATTTTTTATAACTTTCTTTTTAAATTTTTTTTATTGAGCTCATAATAGTTACATCGTTGTGAAATTTCAGTTGTACATTATTTCTTGACTGTCACCACATAAGTGGTCCCCTTCACCCCCTGTGTCTACTCCCCACCCCCTTCCCCTGGTAACCACTGAACTGTTTTCTTTGTCCATGTGTTTGTTCATATTCCACATATGAGTGAAATCATCTGGTGTTTGTCTTTCCCAGTCTGGCTTATTTTGCTTAGCATAATTCCCTCCAGGTCCATCCATGTTATTGCAAATGGGATGGTTTTGTCTTTTTTTCTGGCTGAGTAGTATTCCATTGTATATATATATATATACATCTTCTTTATCCAATCATGGGTTGATGGGCACTTGGGTAGTTTCCATGTCTTGGCTATTGTGAATAGTGCTGCGATGAACATGGGGGTGCATATGTTAATTTGGAATTGCTGATTTCAAGTTGTTTGGGTAGATACCCAGTAGTGGTGATGTGGATTAAGGCTGCCCCAGGTAGAGAAGCCCAAGGTGACCTGGCCTACATGCCAAACTATATGACCCGGTGGATTTTTATGGTATGAATTAGGAGTGCCCCAGGGAGAGAAGCCCAGGGCATCCTCAGCTACATGCCGATCTATATGACCAGATTCGTATCTAAAAGTTATATGACCGCACAATAACCAGACCCCATCTGCACTGAAATCATTTAATGACTTTTTACATCATCTTTTCTTTTTCCAGTAAAAATAAGTCACGTACCCATGCCTTGTAAAATTAGCCCTAACCCTCAACTCAGGGCAGCAGCAGCTCTGACTGCCCATGGGTCCTGTCTCCATGCTATTCCACACTATTCTCTAAATAAAAAGAGCACTACTGCCAGATCTTGAGAGTCCAAGAAATCTTTCTTTCGACTCCTCGGCTCACCGACCCCGCATCATTTCGATGGCTGGGTCGTATGGTATTTCTATTTTTAGTTTTTTGGGGAATCTCCACACTGTTTTCCATAGTGGCTGCACCAGTTTGCATTCCCCCCAGCAGTGTATGAGGGTTCCCTCCCCTCCACACCCTCTCCAACATTTGTTATTTTTAGTCTTAGTGATTATAGCCATTTTAACAGGTGTAAGGTGATATCTTAGTGTAGTTTTGGTTTGAATTTCACTGATGATTAGTGATGTTGAGCATCTTTTCATGTGTTTATTGGCCATCTGTATATCTTCTTTGGGAAAATGTCTGTTCATATCCTCTGCCCATTTTTTGATCAGGGGGAAATTTTTTAAAAAGGGGTTTACATGGGACATCATATTGCAATGCTAAACGAAAACATTTTTTAAAAAACTCACTTTTACCTAATTCTTAAATTTTGGTTCTGATTACTCCTGTGCAAAGATGATATGTGTGTGAGTGTGCCTGTGTATATGGTGTTCCCGACAGAGCTGGACATCTGGCTCCTGTGATGTGATCATAGGAAAGGTTGCTCTTGAAAAGCAACATCTGCCGGCTCAGCAGTTTCCCTGGGCACCCTGTGAGCCACGGCGCCCAATGGGTGGCCTGGTGCCACTCCTCCCGGTTATGGATGTCATCCGTCCTCTTTAGGTGGTTACCTGCCCACCCTGCTGACCCCTCTTTATGAGGATTTGGGGAGTGAGGGCAGCAGCTGTCCACCATCTTTCCTTGCCTTCACCACCTTCTGAGTTTTTCTTGCAGGATTTGCCATTTCCACGTGCAAAGTCTCTGACGGGTGTGTGTGTTGCTGAGATGGGCAGGAGACAATCCAGGGTTAAGACACCACGGACATCTCCGTGTGGTCACGAGAGGTCCCTCTGTGAGAAGGTTCCTGAATGTGACCTGGTTTCCCGCCCGCCTACTGGGAAGGGAATGCTGGAGGCTTGTGTGAAGCAGCCTGGGACCGGCAGTTCCTCCCAGACTCCAGGCTCTCCAGCCCCCGTGCCTGGCTAGGCTGGCGCCTGGCTGCGCTGCCGCTCGGGCCGCCACCCCATCCTCTCAGCCCCAGAGCTGGAGTCTTTTGTGGCTCAGTCCCCACTTGAATGTGGCTGCTCTCCGTGGTGGCCATCCCCGGGTAGTGCCCTCCGTGTGGGAACTCTGATGTGCCCCCTCCTGCCAGCGAGTCTGGGGATGGTTGTCTGCTGCTGAAATCAAGCGTGCTTTCCGAGTCAGGTCCTGCCCACTCTCACTGGGCACACGTCCTCAGGGGAGCTGTTATGAGTCCCCGGAAGAGAGGCAGGGCCGCCTGTCGTGGCCTTCCTCTGGGCTTCAGACTGCTGCCTGAGTTGACCCTGCCCTGCTGCAGCCTCATACTTCCCAGGGTCGCAGACGCTGGGGGACGTCTCACTCTCCACTCCAGCAGACTCTCTTGTCTTCACCAGAGCCACAGCCTGGCACCCGTGGGACTCCACATGCTCACTTCTTCCCAGCCAGGCTTGTGAGTTCTTCCTGCCAACCTTGGCCTGGGGGTGGTGGACTGGGAGTCCCTCAGGTTCATCCCTCCACTGAGAGGGGACTTGTGGGAATTGTATTGGTTGCCTATCATTGGGTAACAATCCACCCCAAGATTTAGTTGTTTAAAAATAACAATAATTTATCTTTCTCATGAATCTTCAATTAGGGCTGCTCATGGCGTCAGCTGAGGGGTCCCTTCCAAGAGGGTGCAATCACACGGCAGGTTGGTGCTGTGTCAGCTGGAAGCTCAGCTTGGGCTGTGGGTCCGGGGTCTCGGCTCCTCTCCATGGGCTGCTTGGGCTTCTTTAAAGCAGGGCAGCTGGGTTCCAAAAGTAAGCGTATCCAGAAAACAAGGTGGAAGCCTTAAAAGTCACATCACATCACTTCTGTCCCTTCATATGGATTGAAATAGTCACAAAATTTCATCCAGGTGCAAAGAATAGGGACATTGGCTCCACCTCTTGACAGGTGAATGGCAAGGTTCTAGAAGAGCATGTGGGGTGGGAGACACTGTTGCAGCCAGTTTTGAAAGATAACATTGCCACAGGAATAAAACATGGTAGGCAGCCTCTGAGATGGCCCCAAGAACCCCCTCCTCCTGGGATTTGTGCCCTCATGTAATCCCCTCCTGCAAATGTGGGCTGGATTTATTGGTGAACAGAATATGGCAGAAGTGAAGGGATGTCACTTATGAGGTTAGATTATGAAGAGGCTGTGGCTTCTGTCTTGGGTGCTTTCTCTTGTTCTCTGTTGGATCACTTAATGTGGGAGGTACCAGCTGTCATGTCATGAAGCATCCCTGTGGCAAAGCCCACGTGGCAAGGGATCATGGCCTGTCAAAACTCTGTGAGAGAGTTCGCAGGCAGAGTTCCCCAGTCAAGCCCTCAGATGAGCCTGTCGCCTCAGCTTACGTCTTGATTGCATCCTCATGAGAGACCCTTTGCCAGAGTCTCCTGCTGAGCCGAGTCCAGATGCTGACGCACGGGAACTGTGGGATAATAAAGATGTGTTGTTTTAGCTGCTAATTTTGGGGTAATTGGTTACATGGTAGTAGACAGCACAAATGGTTTTGCCACAGAAGCAGCTTGAACCCATGGTACACTCACGTGTCCTTTCAGCTGGAGAAGATGAAGGCCATTTCCTCTCCTGATGTTCTCTTGCTCTGCTCTGCCTCACGGCTCCAAGTAAACTGGATCATAGTGACAGCAGCTAAAAATTGTTTGAGTGAAGAGTGAAGGAAGGAAGGAAGAAAACGGTGTTTTGGTGAAACAGTTTCTGCATCAGGAAGGAGGGTTTGCCAAACTCCCAGCTCTCCGTGAATTCCCCAGTTCATCCATGTGATCCACCCAACATCTGCTGGGTGCACCCCTGGGCCATGCGGTGCTGGGGAGAGACCCACGTTTCTCCAGCCCCATGGCGCGACAGAGGCACAAGCCCCGTGTGGGGCAGGCCAAGGTTGCAGGAGGGGAAGTGTTGTAAGTCTTGCCTGGGGGAAAGGCCACAGAAAAGGGACATCTGAGTGGGCCTGCCAGGAGGCACAGGTGTGCAGAGAGGTTCGGGGAGGGAGGGTCAGGCTTGGAGTGGAGGGGAAGAAGGACTCACCGCTCGCTGCTTGGCTGAGGCAGGGGGCTGAGACTTTCCCGGGAGCTACCTTCCTTCAGCAAGGGTGGGAGCTGAAGGCACACTTTCCGGCCTGCGGTGGAGGCGACGATTTTGGAGAGGTTTTGGCAGCTGGCCTGGGCCCTGTGTCACAGGTTGTCACGGGAGAGTGAGGATGGAGTAGGTGCCAGGGCCGCAGCTCTTCTCCACAGTGGGGGAGGCTGTGAGGGGAGGGCTAGTCCTGGGACTGTCTCCCCTGTAAGGGGAGGCTCACACCCCCGGGCTTGGCTCTGAGGCCCTGATGCTCCAGCGCCAGCCCCTCCCCAGCCTCCACCACTCTCGTTCACCTGCCGCCACTTCATCACCCTGAAACCTGTGCAGCACTTGGAGTGGCCAGGCTGTCTCAGATGCTCCTCGAAGATGCTTCCCCCATCCCTGGAGCACTCCTTCCCTGCTTGCTATTGTGACCTGTTCAGGTGTCTCCTCCCTTCTGAGGTGGAGCGGGTCCTGCTGCCCTTCCTCCCTGTCTGGCGCATCTCCACCTCCTGCATCCCCAGCTTACCTCCCGCCCTGCTAGGCTCTCCTTCCAGACCCAGGGCTTCTCAGCTAGTGCTCAGTGGCCGTTAGCCCAGTTCGCTGTGTCCTGATGTCCTAGCTGGGCTGTGCAGACATCCTGACCAGGGCACCTGCCAGGGACTCATTTTGAGGCACTTCTTTGCATGAACACAGAGTGTTCTGGAAATTGAAGCTGGCCAGAAAGGACATAGGCCTCCAGGTCTCCTGACTCCCACCCCACCCCGCCCCCCCGAGATACACACTCCCCTCTACCCGCCTCACCTTTACTTTCTCCTCTCCTTTTGTAGTCTGGACCTTGAACCCATGTCCCCATGGTTCTGTGTCCAAGTCACACCCTATTCTGCTGACAGAGACTCCAAATTTTGTCCATCACCAAAGTCCCCACGGCTGGGACCTCCTGAAGGGACGTTAATTAACGTTTGGACAGATTCCAGGAGCCCCGTGTGGAAAGGTGCTAGGTGTAGGAGACATTCTTTCAAACCTGCTTCTAGACTCCCTCCTGAGACCTGGTAATTGGACAACTCTTGCTGCGCCTGAGTGGCTGCAACTTCAATACTCACCTAGATTGTAATTAAGTTGGGCCTCCCGGATCGGCCGCGCCTTGCTCTGCAGCTGGGGAGAGAAGAATTCCGTTCCTAGCAACTCATTACAGGAACGTACTTGGATTTCAGGAACTTTGCCAATTATTTTTTCTATAATTAAAATGTGGTTTTAGTCTCCCTTCTTGCAATTTCCTCTTAGCTGAGTGGAAATGTCTTCCCATCGCTCTACACTTCTCTGGTATTTAATTGATCAAACATCCTGCAGCTAAAGCCACATGTAGGTGCTTCAGTTTGAGCAGTCTTGGTTCAGCCCCTGTTGCAGAAGGAGACTCAGAGAGGCCATGTGTGGGGGAACCCAGGGGGAGCTGAGTGGTGGTGTGAGGGGAGCTAGAGCCTGGGTATCTGACCTGGGCAGGTGGGGTCCAGCCCGATGCCCCAGTCCCAGGTCCTCTTCCTGGGGTCACTGGGACTACATTTCCCAGCCTCCCTTGTACTAAAGCTGTGGTCACATTACTGTCTTGGCCAATGGGATGTGCGCTGAAATGAGGGGTATGTCACCCTTCAGGCCTGGGAACCACATCCTGCGCGGTTCTCCACATTTGCACTCATTGACCTGCACGATGTGCAGGGTCCAGGGAAAGGCCCCAAAGACCGCCGAAGACAGTGGCCCACACCTGGGGAAGTAAAAGTGCCAGAGCCACCACAGCAGACGGTGGAGGCAGGGCATGAAGGACTCCAAGAGTGGGCCTGCTTGAGTGGACAGACTATGAAGGAAGGAAAGTTACCAGGTGCCCATGTTTCCAAGAGGGCTTGGGCATGCCCCATCCGCTAGTGAGGAGGACCGGGATGGCGAGTGGAGCCGGCGGCCTGAGGAGCCCAGTGCTGCCTGTCCTCACAGGCTGATGGCAGGCGACGCTGCTGCAGAAGGGGCTCCCCCGCAGCAGTGGAGAGACGGGAGTGCACCCATACATGGGTACTCAACCTTCCCACCTGCCAAATGGACAGGATGACACTTTCTCCAAACCGCCTCACAGGGCTGTTGAAAAGGCAGACGAGAAAATACTTTGAAAGGGGTAAATGTCCTCAAAACAGGGACTATATTGAATGATCAGAGTTCATAGGCAGCATTTACGGCTGTGCTTCATATATGGTTCATAGGCTGGCTGGACCGAGGCCTGGGCGGGAGGGCATAAGCCTGGCAGCTGAAGCCCCAGGATGTATGGAGACTGTTGCACGGTGGTGGGAGGCTGGGCCTGCCTCCCCGGGCGCTGTCCTCCCTGGGACCATGGCCTGATCTGGCTCTCCCTAGCTCCTTAGGGAAGGGCCGGCAGGCTGGCGGTCAACACTCCCCCCAGAGGGCCACTCAGGGGAGCCCAGCCCGGAAGCTCACAGCCTCCATCCTGCCTTGCCAGCTGTATGGTGTCTTTTGTTGAGGAGAACGTGGAAGAGCCTGGCACCAGGAGCCGGGGAAACGTGTGCTCCTCCCGCTCCCTGTGCTCCTGGCTGGGAGCCCTGCACAGTGAGGGCTGGTCCTGGGCCAGTGCCCTCCTCGGCCAGGCACTTAGGTTCTCTGTAAGGGACTCTGCCCTGTTTACTGAGACAGCTGCTGTCTCCCTAGTTCTCACCACACCCTCCTTTGCTCCTGTTCAGCCCCTGCCACATTTCCCTCCCGGGCCCCTGAGTGGCACACCCCTACAGTGTAGGCTCGGGGAGGGTGTTGCCCGCGGCAGCCGCCCCTCCTGCCCCCGTGCTGCCCACTGGGCTCTGGAGATGGGCTTCATTCCTGGTTCTCAGATTGCCCGTATGGCCTTGACCACCTGCAGCCTGGGTTTCTCATTTCCTGGGTTAGTGATACCACTTTGCAGAGATCACACAAGCATTCAGTGAGGCTGTGTGTGAAGAGTGCAAAACGACAAGAGCAACAGCGCTTTTTATCAGGAATGCCTACCTGCACTGGCACTGCCCCGTGTCTGTGCCGTGCATCCTCCCACGGCCCAGAGAACAGGGCCCACCATGCACAGCCCCAGTGAAGATAGGGAACATGCCTCTGTGAGGCGCAGAGGGTGGGGGCCCATGGGCACACGGCGGCAGTGACGGAGCTAGCATTAATTATCCTGACTAGGTGCTCAGTGACAGTTGCTGGATGCCAGTTATGGTCAGCACCCCAGGCCCATTGGCTGACTCATCGCAGACACTCACAGGACTGGGGCTGCCTCTGGTGCCGCCGATCTTCCCACCCACCGGGGAGGCCAGGAGCTCTGTCTCTCTAGCGGGAAAGTGTGTGTGGGGGGTCCTTCACGATTGCTGGTTGTTCTGAAAGCCTGGATGCGGGCGGTGGGAGATGGGCCTGGGATTGGGAGCCCAAGGGGAGGCTGTGAGGATGCAGAGGTGAAATGGGGGCTATATCAAAGCTTCTGTGTGCCTCTCACCTCCCTCGAGATTCTCAGAGAACAAAGCTGTTGAGGGCACCATCCTGCCCAGGAAGGCCACGGGCAGGCCAGGAGGCGTGGGGGTGGGGCTGGGACGTCCCTCAGCTTCCCAGAGAAGTGACTGCTCACTTCTGGGGACAGGTTAGAATCGTCAGTAGGAGGGTGAGCTACGGACCTAGAGAATACATTCCACGGTTCTGATGGCTCAGAATCTGTAAAAATGGTGTATTCATCTGCTCAAGCTGCCATAACTGGACTCTGTAGACTCGTGTCCTAAACAGCAGACCTTTATTTCTCACACTTCTGGAGGCTGGAGGTCCGAGATCAGGGCACCAGCATGGTGGGATCCTGGGGAGGGCTCTCTTGCCGGCTTGCAGAGGGCTGCTGTCTTACTGTGTCTTCACACAGCAGTAGAGAGAGGGAGAGAGAGAGAGAGGGCTCTTTGGTGTCTCTTCTTATAAGGGCACTAACCTACAGATCAGGGCCCCACCCTTATGACCTGGTTTAATCTTATTACCTCCTTATAAGCCCTATGCCCAGATGCAGTCACACTGGGGGTTAGGGTTTCTATATAGGAATTGGGGGGTGGGGGGGTTACAATTCAGTCAATAGCAAATGGTGACTTTTTCATCAAAATAGAAAAAATGAAACATTAATGAGTAATTTCTGGGCACTCTGGTGGTTCCATGCCTGTGATCATCATATTGGGGTCAAGAGATCTGGGTTCTAATTCTGGCTCCACCTTAAACCACCATCTGTTTTCTATTTTAGGCTTCTCCTGTACCCAAGGCAGGCATCACCAATCCACCACGGAACACTTTCATTCTGAACTGGCAGGCAGCCTCAGAATCCTTCTCAACATACTGCTCCAGGCAGCTCTGATCAACCAGCTGCAGGTGGCCTCTGACTTAAAAACAACCTATTTGTTTTGTGTTAAAGTATGAGGCCGCTCGAGGCAGGGCAGGGCCTTCTCAGCTTTGTGTCTTGCCAGCCTGGCCCTCTGCCTGGCATGGGGCGGGCCCTGCAGAGGCTCTGGTGAATGAGGAGCTGGGGGCTGGGCAGGTTTCCCATCATTCACCTGGTGAGGATAGTGCCGGTCTCGCTACACCAAGAACCTAAGGGTAACTCGAAGGCAGCAAGGGAGGCGCGAGCTGCCTCCAGCACGGAGGCTCGTCCGGGGCCGTGTGCTGAGGGGAAAGTGTGCATCCTGAGAGCAAGAACCGTGAGTGCACGGGGTGCTCACCACCGGACAGAGCCTGCCTGAGCACTTGTCTCTGACTCCACTCACAAGGTGTTTCGAGATTAGGCAACTGAAGCACAGAGAGGGGAGGCCACTTGCCAAGGTCATGCGGGCGGGTAGGAGGGCAGGCAGAGAGGGAAGGGGCTTGGGGGGCACCCGCCTGTGCTTGCCCCAGGCCGTCAAGGCCTTCTCTAAGCACCCAGACTTTTCTGAGCAAAATGGCAGACACTGGCCCGTCCACCTGGGCCAGAGCCGGTGAACAGGCCCCGACTGTCTGTCGCTTGTTGGGTAGGGGAGACAGGACCAGGGCGCAGAGCCGCTGCTGGGCCGTTGGCAGAGGGGGCTGGCTGAGCGGGCGGGGGGCCCACGGTGTGTCTGGGCTGGGACGGAGCACCGCCCGGGTCTCTCGGGAGCTTCCTGCCTGCTCCCGGCACAGCATTGTTTCTGGAATGAGACACGCTTTTTATGTGGGTTTCCTGGGAAATCGGACCTGTCCAGGCCCCCTGCTGGGTGTCCGTGCCCTGCGGGCTGGCAGGAGACGCCTGTTCGGGCCTTACCACTTGAGAACAACTTGAACAAAACAAAACAAAACAAAACAAAGCAACCTTACTGTTTTCTTTCCTCCCCTGAGTTAAAAAGTAACGCACGCTTTCTGCAGAGACTTTGGGCACATACCGAAGAGAATAAAAAGCAAGTGAAGCCATCAGTAAGCCCACCGGCCTGAGGGGCTGTGGGGGAAACAACCCCTGCACACAGGGGGTGAACGCCCCGTGAGCTGCCTTTCTGACCCATCCATGAGGGACAGCCCACCCGACCGTGGGAAAAGGCTGCCGCGGGGCCTGGGCGGGGTGGCATTGTCCCCCGTCCCTCCCATCCCGTAAATCCTTCTCAGCTGGAGCCTGCACTGTCCCGTGGGGAGCTTGATGGGGACTTGGCGCCTGTCAGCTGTCCCTGTCTGGGACACTTGTGATTTAAGTCCCCAGACAACCTGGGGGAGCCTTTGAAACTGTCCCGTGCAAAACCAATGCCATTCCTGACCTGGAGTAGGAGGAATGTAGGGGATTTGGGGTCACCCCTCAAGGCGACATGTGAGGTCAGGGGTGGCCAGAGGCCAGAGCTGGCCCCGAATGATGAAACGTTTCTCTTCTTGCAGCTCCCCTGCGGGAAGGTCAAGGGGCACATAGGGACTGCGGGGAAGGTCAAGGGGCACAGAGGGACTCCCCGAGAACATCTGGGGAGATGAGCACCACCTTCTCAGCGAGGCTACACCTCGCCCTGGCCTCCCAGCCTTCTGTCTGCGCTGCTGCAGTTTTGGAAGAATTTCTCAGAATTTCCAGGAATGAAAATGTGAGGATTGAGAATGACCCCACTGAGTATCTCTGTGGGGAGATTTGAGTAAACAGGCTTGTGCTGAAGAAGCGGCTGGTATAAGCGAGGGGCAGAGTCTTGGGAGCTGGGGACCTGTCTTCCAGGCCCGACTGCCGCTTATCAGCCCCGCGCTCTGGGCGAGTGATTTCTCTCTCTGAACCCCAGTTGTCTTAACTGTAAAATGCGAGTGCCTCCCGTGCGCCTTCAGGCAGGAGGCCACCAGAGAAGGCTGCAGGAACCAGGGGTTACACTGTCATCCGTCTGCCCCTGTGCAGACACAGGCTCTCGAATCCTCCCACCAGGGCTTCTCAGTTCCACTGGATGGACGAGGAGAGCCAGTCCTGGAGAGCTGGAGCGGACAGCCAGTGGTTCCACGGTCAGGTGGACATGGTCTGGTCACCCAGGGCTCCTCTGGTCTCACCATCATTGAATCTTACTTCTCTGCGTCCTATCTAGTACCAAGCCGGCCTGTGCACCGAGCAGCCCCTGCCTCTGGCCAGCCTGGCCTCCGAGATGGCCCTCCAGGGCCTCCAGCCTCCAGGCTGACCTGCAGGGTAATGAAGAACCTCTCTCCCTGCGCAGCTTCTCCCAGCAACAGCTTCCACCCTCCTGTCCCTCTGCCGTGACAGGCCACACGGTCATGTCCCTGAGTGCGGCTCTGGGTCGAGCTCGCTGTCCTCCTTCCTCTCCCTGTCCCCCACCCCTCCGTTCCTAAACCGTCTCTACCTCGGCTGTCCTGAGGGCAGCTCTCCTGATGGGTGGTGGGCGGGCTGGGACTCAGGAGCCGCCTCCGCTGGGCGTCCTTCTCTGCCCTCTCCAAGACCGCTTTCTTCCCAACCCTGAGACGCCTCAGGAGCTGTGATGAGGAAACCACAGCCTCTCGGCAGATCACAGCTCCTTGGGGCTGGGAACCTTATCTGGCAGTGGCGGAGTCTCCACCCCAGTCAGGCAGGCCCAAGGGCAGTGGCGCCCAGGTCCCATGGCCTCTGGGGCGGCTCCCCGACAGACGGAGCGTGCTGGTGCTGGAAAGCGCCCCCAAAGCCTGGTGGTCCAGGGTCACCGCCAGCTCATGGCTGGTGGGATGGGAGATCCAGAAACTCCTCTGCCCTGCCCTGGAGATTGCTCCCCAGGTGTGACTGCCTGTCCGTGCGAAGAGCACAGGAAAGCAAGGCTCTGCTTTCTCTTGGCTCTGAGACCTTTCCTCCATGATCTTTTCAAGTAAAATGTTTGGCACGTGCAAGGACAACTGTGAAATGAACACGAGTATCTGCACCCACCCAGCACCCTTGCCTGATGGTCACCCGGGCAGCAGGGATGGGTTGGTGGGAATGTGGGTGTTGGGCTATCAGATATGGATTTGAAACTCATCTCCACCATCAGAAAGGTCACAGCTGCCCAGAGCTCAGCGTGTCCAGCTGAAAACTGGGTCGATGAAAGGTTCAGGGCGTCCTGAGGAACTCTCCCGCGGCTCTTCCTTTGCTTGCTTTCTACTCCCGGTAGCAGGACTGATGTTGGCTCTCTTCTGGGGGTCCTGCACCAAGAACGAGCTCTGAGCTGCCACACTCCGCCAGCGGATGCCCACGGCGCTCAACTGTGGGAGCTGGGTGGCTGATGGGGTGCTTGTCACCTGAGGACCCACAGCCGCCCTGGCCCAGGGGCCTCAGCCCAGCCTTGCGGATGTCCCTGTCAGGAGGGCCCCAGCTTTCTGCTGCAGCAAGAAGGCCGTGTTGATTCCCCAGAGGCTCCTGCCTCCCTCAGCAGCGCCTGGGGCCTGCGCCTTCTGTGGGTCACTTGTGCAGGTGCTCCTGAGTGATGCTTGGACACCCAGCAGAGAGCTGAGCGCGCCTGGGCCTTTGCCAGCCCTTCCCCACGCTGCTTGCCACCCCCAGGCCCACCCTCCTTCAGGGCCCACTGGCCGCCCTCCCTCCACGAGGCACCTCTCTGCAGCCGCGCCTGCTCCTCCTGGGCTGGAAGAGCCTTGCTGTGGCCACAAAGTATGCACATCCAGGCAGCCCGTGGACATTCACGAGCTCCTTTTGGCCGTGGACCCACGACTTCTCTCTTCCTCCTCATGTGCTCGGGACTGCCACCACCCTGGCTTGGTCAGCTCCCGGAGTGGCAGCCACAGAACCTGTGCAATGACCCATGACCACCACGTAGACAAGGGGAAGGGGTGCCGAGCCACGTTAGCAGCGTTTCTTTGGGAGGCGGCATGTGGGGAGGGGCGAGGTGGGCCTGGGGAGACACGTGTCTTGGGGAGACTGCGCTGTGGGCAGGGCAGGGGCGTCACCATGGAGCCGCAGGATCCCTACGGCTGTCCTATGGCCGAGAGCCGGGCCACGTGCTGCAGAGCATGCGGCACTGCCCGGCGGATCTGGGCTGGAGCTTCCCACTGTTTCCAGCTGTGTGTTCCTGCCCAAGGTGCCTGGCATCTCTGTACCTCCTTCCCTTGCCCCTGCGTTTTCACACCTAAGCTTGTCGGGAGGCTTCGTGAGAGAAATGATGGCCGCAGGCAGGACGCTGTGGTCAGTGTTGCTATCTGATACTCATAATTTTGGTCTCTGGAGGCAGGGTTTCGAGAACCCAGGGAGGAAGAGCCACTCGAGCCTGGGGCCTGTCGGGGGTCTGTAATGACACCAGGACCAGGGCTGGGGGGGACGTCCTCCCTGCCCCGCCTGAGTCACTCATTCCCATGTCCTCTGGGCACCCTGCTTCTCTTTCCTGCAATCCGTGTAATCATTCCAGGTGGGTCGGCCGGCAGGTTTCTGCCTGTGCACAGCCGTTGCTCAATGACATTTATGGCACCAGATGTCAGAGGCCTTCCAGGAACCCCGCTCCCCTTGACAACAACCCCTGGGGGCTCCTGAGGCTGCCGGGCCCTCCTGAGTCGGGGGGTCATTCCCTCCCGACTTGGTCCTTCCAGGCTGCAGGGTGCTGGCTGTCCAACTCTGCCTCCCTGAGACCCTGCCTGTGGGACCACACGGACCCAAGGCCAGGGCAGGACTTTGCTTGGAGAAAGTCTTGCAGGCCCTTTCGAGTCTGCTCTTCCTGACTCTCTCCAGCATTTCCTCTTTGGCTGCGTTCCTCCAACCCTCCACGGCGCCCCCAGCGATATGTCTTGGTTTCAAATTGGAGCTTTCCTCCCCAAGGCTAAAACCTGCCTTGGCTCCCCAGTGCCCTCAGGCTAGAGTCTGTGCTTTCTTTCTAGCCATGGGTCTTGGCTTCTTGTTCATTCCTCACCGCTGCTGCTTCAGCCAGAGAGCTGGCAGGGGGTGGGGGGGGGGCGTGTCTCTGAACCGGGGATGCCCGCTCCCCTGACCCTTGGCTCACACCACCCTCTCTTCCTGGAACACTTCCTAACCTGCAGGCCTCCTCTCCGGGGCTGCCTTCTCTCGGAACCCTCTCCTCCCTCCGAGCAGGCGGCCCGCCGCTGGGCCCTGTGCCTCTGGGCCTGCTGTGCACACAAACTCCACTTCAGCCCAGGACACGGAGGCGCCTCTCCTCACTTGCTGGTCTCTCTCGCTGGGGCTCTGGGCACCTTCAGGCATGTGGCGTCCTGGAGCAAGTCAACATACCTGCTCGCTGGACAAACAAAGGGCCTGGCCTTCCATCCCCTTCCAGACTCCAGCAGGAGCTCAGGGCTGGACGTGGGGGGCGTCCCCCTCCCCTGTCCACCTGGGTCTTCCACTGAAGACACAGCACGCAGCCAGGCTGCTGGAGCATGGGTGGGAGCCGGGAGGGAGCAATACCAGGCCATAAGGGAGGGGAGGGCTCAGCGGGCTGGCTGCGGTCCCCGTCAGGCTGGGAATGTCTGCGGCTGCGTTGGCTTGGCGTGGTGGCAGGAGAGGAATTGTAAATATGTGTGCCGTGGAAACACCAGGTATGTTCAAACGCACTGGCGTGTGTCAAGTGCAAGGCCAGGCTGTGTGGCTCCCCCTCTGGTCCCTGGCCCCAGGGGAGTCTGACCTGTACCCATGGCTCAGAGAGCAGTGGCTCAGGCCACAGCCTTCCTTTCGAGGGACATTGGGCATCTGGAGAGTGGGCAGTGTTGCCAGGTGTACCTACCCCAGATCCCACCAGGAATCCCGTGCTCTTACTCTAGTGAAGGGGGTGTGGCCAAGCTCCCACAGCTCATGGGTGGCACCAAGATGGGAACTCGGCTCTGTGCTTTGACATGCCTGAGGACTTTCCTTCAGACCACGCTGCACTGCATGTGGCTCATGGGGAGCTGCCCTCAGGGCTGGGCTCCATCGTCAACCCTGGTGCTAGAGCAGACCCTTGGAGGCGGGCAGAGTTGAGGGGCTCCGAGCTGTCAGCCCGTTCAGGCCCTGCCTGACCCCGCCTCTGTGAGGGCCCCCAGTGCTGGCTGTCCAGCCTGATGCTCCCCGGCCCAGGACCCAATGCCGGGGGCAGGAAGAGAGCCCTGTCAGCCCTGGGGCAGGGCGAGGAGGAGTGGGGCGAGAGATGGGCGGCAGGGGTCAGCTCGCCAAGGACCTCAGAGGGCCACTGATGTGGGGGCAGGCGGCATGGGGAGAGTGAGCTTTTAAATTTCACTCCAGCTTACTTCATTTCTCTTTGCTGTCTAGATTTCCTCATTTTCCCTCCAGGCTCTTCCCCTCTGGCTCTGTTGCCCGGGCCCAGAGCCTCACATCCAGCAGCCCGGTTCCGTGGGGGAGAGCTGAGAGCAGACGCCACAGGCCTAGGAAGGCCCATAAATAAATGATGGCGGCGCACTCTCCATCTTGAGGAATTTGGAGGAAAAACAGATGGTTGTAGCTGGGCGACATTTACTTTACTGTCTGTCAATATTTGAGAGCTTTTATTACTTTGCAGTGCCAGGTTTTAGAATAAATTAAATGGCTAATGGAAATATTAAAATAGAATTAATTTAACTAAACAAATAAAACTGGGAGGGTTGTGCGATTTGTTTAGAAGTTACTAAACGTATTTTCAAATGAAGCCTCAGGGAAGGGAGTAATTCCTTACTCACTGGGTAGGGCCCCTGCCAGCTAGACTTCACCCGGCACTTTCTGGGTGCCAGGGCCTGGGCCGGGGTTGGCGCAGAAGCCAGGCTGGCCTGGGCAAGTCCGCCCCGGAGGGCTCACAGGCTGGCAGAGGGATGAGGGGGAGACAGACATGTGAGCTGCAAACTCGCCCCGGGATTCCATCGTGTGCGCAGGGCTGGGATGGAGGCCCGGAGAGGCCGGACTCCTCCTCCTGTCCCTTCACCCAATCCCCAGGCACTTGCTCAGCGCCCAGTTGGAAGTTAAAGATTCAGAGAATAATTGGTCATCCCTGACCTCAGCGAGCTCGCAATTTAGGGAAGGGAGCAAGACAGGTGACAGGTGACAAGTAAGATACTTTTAAATAGCATGGTGCTAGAGACATGCTCAGCTTGTTGGGAGAGTATAAAGGGAAGTTGTGTGTTTTTTTAAAATTTTTATTTCTTTTTACAAATATTGGTTTGTTGCCCTTTGAAAGAAATATGGAAGCAATTCTTTGGCCGACAGCACTTGACTGCCTCATGGCCCTCCCTGCCTTTTTGCCAGAAATCGCATCATTAGAAAGTCTTTCTTAGGCTAGAACATTGCTTTCTTTTTGTGTCTTTTACAATGCAGGGCGTGAGACCATCAGTGCCCACTCCTGGGTGGCTTTCCTCAGAAGCAGAGGTGGGCCTTCCAGGTGTGGCTCTTGAGAAGGAGAAGAAGGAAGCAGAGAGGAGAGGTGGCCATCCAGGACGGGCAGGGGACCTGGCTTTTATCCAGGGCAGTCTGCGGGATCTTCAGCACTCGCAGCTCCCAGGGCTCCAGAGCCCGCAGGGCCTGGGCCAGGCAGGGCTTTGAAAGCCACATCCTGCCTCGGAGCTCATTCCGCCTGGATGGGGCCCCAGGGAAGGATGAGGTCTGGCCTGTGCTTTGCCTGCGGTGGGTGGGTGGGTGGGTGGAGGGGCCTGTGTGGAAGCAGGGGGCCTCTGCGGCTGTCCCCTCCAGAGGCGCCTGGTCTAGGAAGGCAGGCAGAGCGGGAGCGAGGTAAGCAGCGTGGGGTAAACAGCGTGGGCTGCGGCTCATTGTGCAGCGGGGGGAGGAAGAGTCTGGACGTGTTCCCTTGGAGGTGCCTGCGAGAGGTGAAGAGAGGCCCAGTGAGGGTGGGGAAGAGCCTGGAGGGAGGGCTGGGCTCAGACATATTTGGGAATCAGCACATACAGATTGGCCTGGATGGGAGCCGGAGGGCTTGGAGAGAAAGGACACGGGTCTGGAGTGGCCCTGGGGCCCCCTACACTCAGAGTTGGAGACCAACAGGCCAGTCCAGGGACCCCGTGGACCAACTGTGAGCTGAGTGGGGCCAGGACTCTGTTGGTACCCGGTCCTTACACGCCCGGTCTAACAAAGCAGGGAGGCCTGGGCATTCCCATCTCCCCAGCCACCGTTACCGCGTAAACGGCCTTGGGGCCCTTTGGGGAGGGACTGAGGAAGATCACTGAGTACATATGCCAGCCCGGATGTGTCGGGGCCTCCTCCTGGGTTCTCGTCTTCTCCTCCAGTCGGTGGCCCCCAGACTGAGAGCCAGCTCAGGACGTGGCCCTGGGCCAGGGCTTGGGGCTCTTTGGGGAAGCCTCCGTCCTGTCTTCTGATGCCCCAGCCTGAAGTATTCCGATGCTGTGAATGAAGCAAGCCCTGTTCTCAGCCCTTCTCTTGCCCATAGGAACTAACTCCATGTTCTTTGGCCACCTGCACCACTCCACCCGTGGGCGCCGCCGGCTGCCCCTCAGGTCTTGTGGTCTGTTATGCTAACACACTCGCCTGGCTCCTGACGGCAGGCAGGTGCTGCCACCTGGCCCCGTCAGGGTGCGCTCCCGTCTCTCCACTGCTGCGAGGGAGCCCCTTCTGCAGCAGCGTCGCCTGCCGTCAGCCTGTGTGGACAGGTAGCGCTGGGCTCCTCAGGCCACCGGCTCCACTCGCCATCCCGGTCCTCCTCACTAGCGGATGGGGCGTGCCCAAGCCCTCTTGGGGACATGGGCACCTGGTGACTTTCCTTCCTTCATAGTCTGTCCGCTCAAGCAGGCCCACTCTTGGAGTCCTTCATGCTCTGCCTCCACCGTCTGCTGTGGTGGCTCTGGCATTTTTACTTCCCCAGGTGTGGGCCACTGCTTCCTGCCAGCTTCCAGGAGCTACGGGTGTGAGCTTGTCAGAGAGCTAAACCTGTGTCCAGGAAAGCCCTCCCGTATCAGCACTTCCTGCTTTATCCAGCTTCTCTGTCCTTGACCCGGCACTCCAAATTCAGCCGCACGCATAGCCTGGCTCCCGCTGCGCGCTGCTGGCCGGCCCCGCAGTTGCTGGGGACGCCGTCTCCTCCTTGCCTGCGCAGGCCCCGTGCCCTCCTGGCCAGGCTGTGCTGGCGGTGGTCCTGGCGCTCGGGCCCGTTGCCAGGAGGGAGGTGGGCATGTTCTCAGCTCGAGGCGTGGTCTTGTCCGCTGACACCTGGTGTGAGCCGCTGCAGGGCCCTCTGTCAGGCGGGCGCCTTCTTCTGAGAGGGGAGTGGGCTGCCCCGCCCTCTCTCCGCAGGCTCAGGGACCTGGGAGCCGCACCCCAAGATATCCCGCTCCTGAGTCTTGGGTCCTGTTCTTCGCACAGTGGGGCCCTCGCCTTGGCGTTGGGGACCTGCCGGGCTGAGACTCCGTCTCTCTGAAGGCCCGCACACTCACAGTTACAGCTGAGCTTGGTCTCCACTCTCTGTTCTCAGCTCCGGGAGATCAGAGTTTCCTTAAAAGCTGCCGAGGAGGCCCCTTTAGCGCTCACATTTTGCCTCGAGTTGGTAATTCATCACCCTGAAGCTCTCATTTTCTTTCTTCAATGAATCAATGACCTCAGCAAGTGCCACCCGCTCCCTGGTCCTTGTATAAACCGCTTCTCTCAGCTTCTCAAGGGCCCCGGGGCACTGCCTGGCCTCTGTGTCCTCTTCTGCACACCTCCTGTCCCTGTTTCCGCCAGCAGGCTTACATGTATGCCAGCACTCCAGCAGGGCCTCCACCCGCCACCCGCCACCGCGCTGGCCCAGGGCCAGGGCCACCGAGAGCCGGCTCCAAAATCCTGTCTGCTGTCTGCCTCCCGGGACTGCTCCGGCCCCAGCCGTCTCAGGTTGGGTTCTCGAGAAACAGATTTTGAACTGGGGAGTTGGGTGCAGGATATTCACTGGGGAGTGATTCCAGGGGGGCAGGGGGCAGAGCTGGGCAGGGGGAGGCGCTGATGGCAACTTGGTTGCAACTGAGGCCTGGGCCCATCCTGAGGGCACTCTGGGGCAGGGACGGCCCTCAGAGCTGTCCCAAATGGAGGCAAGGGGCTGAGCCTTTGGTCCTCCCTATCAGGAGGACTGCCCTGCAGACCAGCCCTGGAGGGGGTGTGGGTTGGGGGAGTGGCTCTCTGGGGCTGGGGGCAGTTGCCGGTGGAAGACGCAGCTCTGAGCCGTCTTCCCAGCAGCTGGCTGAACACGTTGGCTTTGTGAAGATCTGCTCTCCAGATGCCGGGGCGGGGTGTGTGTGTGTGTGTGTCTGTGTGGTCAGTGTGCTTCCAGAAGGAAGAAGGGGTCCATCTTGTTTATTGCTGCTTAGGGTCCAGTAAGATGTGGACAAGGAGCTGTCCCTTGTCACAGGCGAGTGGTGGGACTAAGGCGCCTGAGCCTCTGCTCAGGAGTGAAGACTCACCTTTTGAGTAAAAACCCCCCTGGAGTTGGGGGGTGCCATCCTAGGCACGGGAAAGTGGCTGGACCAGGAGGCAGGAGGGCTGTTGTGGGGTGTCCACTGTGCGCCGTGTGGAGGCCTCTACCTGAACTTGGGCCTGGGGCAGGGCAGTTAGTGCCTTCCGTCGCTGCGCTCCTTTCTCTCCACCCCAACGCGTTCCAAGAAGGTTGAAAAGGAAGAAAAGGAAGGGGGAGAAAAGGAAGGGGGAGAAAAGGAAGAGGAGAAAAGGAAGAACAAAACGGCTGCTGGGGGAGGACATCCTGCTCTTCCCTTCCTTGCACCCTGCGGGGAGCCGCAATCTGGAGCCGGCAGCTGCAATCTGGAGCGGGCAGCCGTCCATGCCTGGTCTGGGGCACAGGCTGCCTGCGCCCCTTCCCTGGGCTGGGTCCCAGCCTGTCTCTGAACAATGGCACAGCTCCAGCTTTGTTCAGTCAAGAGAGAGAATGTTCTGGAAAGAGGCTACATAGAACTTAATTGGCCATGTGGTGGGAACGAACAGGAACACCTCCCAGCAGACTTTGAGGGATCTGCTGGTTGAGGAGCTTTGCTCTCTCTGCCAGTGGGCCCGGCTTTCACAGCCTTGTTGTCAGGTCTGAGGGCTGGAGGGAGCCCCGGACAGCCTTGGCCTGCACAGTCCCTCCCTGAGCCCCGTGGAGGCTGGCTTGTGGCTCACTCCGGGGGAGGGACATGTTACTAGGGTCTGGGGAAGGGCAGGGCTGGCAGGAGGGATCCTGGGGTCTCCCTCTATGCTGCTCAGGTCTTTCTCCAAACAGCCGGTAGCCAGGTGTTGTGGGGAAAGGCCGTGTGGGGTGCAGAAGGGGCATGGTCTGTGTCATTAAGGACTCATCAGACAATATTTTAAAGGCTGCATAATATTCCCCCCAGGACCACACGACAGCATCCTGACCAGCCCGTATTGTTGGGTGCTCCAGTCGCTTCAGTGCTGGCAAGTCTCGTCACCTCTTCAGGCAGGCTCCCTTGACTTGGGCTGCTGGGGGCAGGCGGGAGCACTGTCCTGTGCCACCTTATGACTTGAGCTTTGCACACTCCACATGGTTGCTGGGACCCATCTTGCGTCCCCAGCCCCTCCTCCTGCACCTCCCTCTGGGCCTCTTTCACATGTGTGCACGTGCTGTTCCTCTCCTTCCCGCGTCTGCCGCTGGCGCAGGCTGTGCTGTGGGCTGTGGACTCAGTAGGTAGTGTGGGTGGCCATCAGCAAGTCCCCGTCCCCAGGAGCACTGCACCCCCCTCCCAGCCTAGTTTGTCACAGAGGAGGGCCACACCACACCTCCGTGGGGCGGCAGTCCTGGGGAGACGGAGCTCCGTGAGCCTGTGAGCCCCAGAGCCCCGACAGCTGACGGCTCGCATGGTGAGGATGCCGAGCAGAGGACAGTGCTCCCAGGCCTAGATGACATCACGGACCCCAGGGACCCGCCTGTCAGTGGAGGAGGAACATGCAGGTTGTCCAGCCCCCTGGAGCCTGGCCTGGGTTCCTGCTGCCCTGCTGTCTCTCTAGAACAGTTCATGGGGGTCCTTTCCTCCTAACAGCGTTCTGACATCTGCAGAATCTGGGAGGCATCAAGGGCCTGGCCGGCTGCTAACATATCAGGGTGAGTGTGCAGGGGGGACCTCTCTCTCCTCGGGGTGTGTGCATGTCACCCTGAAAATGCAGTCTGGCCTCTCCCTCTGTGCTCCCTCCCCCATCCACGGTGCAATATGTCTCCTCTGTGGGCTCTGAGGTGAGAGGCTGGTGGGCCCCGCTGCCCCCTCCCTCTTTCTCCAGTCCACAAGGTGTCTCATCCTGCGGGGGTTCATCCCAAACACGTACGAGGGCCTGGGACCCAGCTGTGGGCCCAGGGCCAGTTCAGACAGGCCTGGGTGGGGGGATGATGGGTCCTTGACCCTAACACATGATGCTGACAATGGCTCAAGAGTGTGTCCCTGCTGAATCCAAGGAGGAGAGCCCCATGGGAGGGTGCTCACCCCTGGGAGGGAACCCCTGCCGGGTCCCAGGAAGTGAGCCCTGGGGTGGGGGCAGGGGATGAGCGTGGAGTGGGATGGGCACCCAGACCACCAGGCTCGGGTGTAGGGGCTGCTCATTGCAGGCCTGGGCAGGCCCCTGAGTCCAGGGAAGCTCTCCCCTGAGGCCCGTCCAGAGCGCCCATGTGGGTGACTGTTTATCCTCCCCGATGTCTGAGGACCAGGCCTGAGGAGGGTGGGCAGTGCCAGCACAGGGGTCAGAACTCCAGCCCCACCAGAGCCGTGAGCAGGGTGGGATGTTGGCAAGAAGGGAAGGAGTGGCTGGCAGCCCCTTGGGGCCTGGACGCCCAGCCCAGCCAGCCTGGCGAGCCCCTGCTGGGACAGAGCTGCTCCTCTGGCTTGGCAGGCCCCTCGTTTCTCTTCCCTCTGCCTGGCACCCAGAGCTTGCACGCTGTTGCTGCCCTGTCGTGTGGAGGCTGAGCTGCCTGTGGCCGTGCTGAGGGTCCCCACGACTCTGAGCACGTGGGCTCTCTGGCTGGGGGAGAGCTTCTTAGACACAGATAACAGCTCCTGTTTGAAAACAGTAGGCACCACACTAAATAACCTGCACTCATTAAACACCTGCTGTGTGCCGGCACTACGCTGACTCATTTCATGCCTGACCTTGTTTGATTTAGTTCCCACAACAGTTTGACTAGGTATCTATCATACTTCCGATTTCATGGATGAGGGAACCAAAGTCCAGAGAGGCTGAGGAACTTCAAGGCTCCATAGCTACTCACGGATGGAGATGAGACTTAAACAGAGCTCATCATTATTGACCAGGACGCTGCACGGTGAGGTTCTGGAGATCCTGAACATGTCCGCCTCACCTTTCATCTACTTAGGCATCTTTGAACTTCGATATCACAGTCCTGACCCGTGACCAGCCGGCTGAGTGTGGGCCCTGGCCTGGGCCAGGGTTTGGAGCTGGGCTCCGCCTCTCACCAGCTGTGGGCTCTCGTGCACATTACTTAACCTTTCTGTGCCTCCGTTTCCTCCATCGGCGGTTTGGGGATGTTTGGGATTACGTGAGTTAATACCCGTAAAGTGCTTACAAGAGGACCTGGTACTACGTAGAAAGTGCTTAGTTCTTGAGCCGCTGTAAACACTTAGTCCTGCTTATGTGCAGCCACAGCCCAGAATCTCAGGATGTTTTTTCTATGAACGAAATGGCTCTTGGATGTGCTAATGGGCCCTGAACGTCTGAGATGATCAGGCGAGAAAAGCCGGGTCTACACAGCTGCGCTGGTGGGAGGCACGGGAGGGGCTGGGGCAGGATCTCTGCCTGGAGGCCGTGCTTCCAAGTGTTGGGTGGGGGCAGACGTGGGGAAGCCGTCTCTTCCCACATGCCCGTTATTTTAAAATGTTCTACTGAACAATGTATACTTCCTTCAAATGGTAGATTTTCTTATTGTTTAAAAATTCTAAAATATATTTTTTATATATTTTATATTAGAAATTCCTTGTTTAAAAGACGTATTTGTTTTATCTGGAGTGGCTAAGGCCAGCCCCGGTGAGGAGAAGCGCAGGGCAGTGGAAAGGCCGAGGGGAGGCCGTCCCGCCGGGCACCCCCACCCCACCCCCAGTGCCGGTCACCGATTCCTCCCGGCCTTTCCAGAAGCATTCGACTCCTGTACACCTATGAGCTCGTCCCGCCGCATCCTCAACGCTCAAGAGGCCGACCCTGCTTTTCTCAGTCCTCGGGACGCCTTGGGGAGGACTCGGCCGGGCACGCAGGAGTGAGGCCTGTGCCGGTGGCTGCGGGACCCCCGTGCAGGGACTGACCATCCAGTCCAGTTCACCCTGGTGCTGGCGGCCGGGTTGTGCGAGTTAGGGAAACACTGTGCTAAAGCTGCATCCAATCACGGTGGCCTAACCGGGGGACAATCCTTCTCGGTCACTCAGGGGCCCAAAGCGTTTGATCAGCCTTCCACCTGGGCGCTGCCATCGTGCCCCACACAGCAGCCTCCAGGCGGCCACGGGGGGACGGGTCCGGGGATGGGCGCAGGAGCGTCTCAGGGCCACCACGGGGCAGCGCCCGCGCTCCGGGGGGCGCAATGCCCGCGAAGAGGGGCTCCGGTCGGGCCAGAGCCCGCAGGAAAGGGAAAGCGGGTAGAACGCCCATCGCTGCTCGCTGGGCTCTTCCTAGGTCCACTTCAAGGCGAGGCCGCGGCCCGAGAGGAGAGCCGGCGGGCGATGGGGGTGGGGGCGCTCCTCGCGCGGACGCCGGGGCCACGGGCGTGGGGGTGGGGGTGTCCTCGTGTGGTCGCCGCAGTCGCCGGGAGAACCCAGCGCCGCCTGGGCCCAGGCTGGCGGCCTGCCTCCCTGTGTGGGGTCCTGGGCGGACAGCACTGCAGACCCACGGGGAGAACCCTTGCTGCCGGGGCACACTGGCCGCAGGGAAGAGGGGCGGCGTCAGGTCCCTGAGCCGGGTGTGGAGTGCCTGAGAACCGCAGGAAGCCAAGGGCGCCTCTACAGAGCGCTGGGAACGTACAGCTTTCTAACCTACTGGTGTCTGATCCCAGGTAATCGAAGCTACTATTTTTGTATACACAGCCATGCATCGCGTGACAATGGGACCGTGCTGAGAAATGTGCCGTTAGGGGATTTCGCCTTGTACGAACATCACAGAGTGCACTTACACACACCTAGACGGTGTAGCCTATGCACACCTAGGCTGTGTGGTACTAATTAGTCTTACGGGGACACCGTGCTCTACCCGCCCCATAGTTGACCAGAACTGGTTAGGTGGCCCCTGACTGTGGTGCCAAGCTTTAGCACAGGCATGTAGGGTGAACAAACTGTGCAACTGCTCTTTACCAGTCACAGCTTAGGGTCACTTTGGGGACACATTAAAATCACCTGAGTGTTCACAAACAGACCACGCCTCCCCTTACCACCCACCTCCTCAGACACTTTGACTCACTTGGTCTGCGGTCGGCCTGGGTGGTGGCATTTTCAAAGAGGCCAGGGAATGCTAAGGTGCAGCTAGGCTGATAACCTCGGCTCTAAGGAGAGAGGTAGACACAAGCCTGTCCTCCAAAGCTGCTAACAGGGATCATTAGAATGACAAGTCTTCTGAAGAGTCTGAAGAGACCTGTAAGATGGGGACAGGGACCCCAGTATCTGCTGGACGTCCTCTCTGAGCCTGGAAGTTTACACATTACCTCATTTAATGGGCATTCCAAGAGGATTGTCCCAGTGTACAGATGAGGAGACTGAGGCTCCAGGAAGCCTAAGGACACACATCATGTGGCAAAATTGGTTTTGAGCTGAGGTTGGCCTGAATCCAGGGTTGGGCTGTCACCACACCTGACCTGTCCCAGATGCTCCTCCCTGGTTCTGGGTTTGGGCCCCAGTGCAGGTGGCCCCAGGGCAGTGGAATTTTGACACAGCTGAGCCCACCCGGCTTTGAGTGGAGGGTAGACTGGGAGCCAGCGTGTCAGAGTTGCTGGGGGTGGGAGGGGTTCATGGAAAATACAGATTCCTGAGCCCTCCTGTGGTTCTGATTGTGAGGGTTGGGCAGGAAACTGCATTCTGATGCAGCTGGTCAGCTGACCGGCCTGGAGATCCCCGAGATCTTTCTGTCTCTGAAAGACAAGGGTGTATTATTAACCGGCCCAGGGCAGAACAGTCTGAATCTTGTCCTAGGACAGAATCCCCCTCAGTCAAGCCTGGTGGACTCAGGGGTGGCTGCACACAGGAGTCCTGGAGGGCTGGGCGGAGAGGGCAGGGGAGAGAAGGGAGGGGATGAGTGTCTGCCAGGACTTGCCAGGAGCTTGGGGCTGGGCTTGGCACTCACACACTTTACCTCCCGGAACTGTCACAGCAACCCTACAAGGAGGATCTTGTATTACTCTCCAACTTCCTGAGGAGAATATTATTCTATTTATATATTGCTGCTTAAGCCATTTCAAAACTTAGTGGCCAAAACAAAACTATCATATATTTTCCTCAGGAGTCTGCCGTTTGGGTAGCGCTCAGCTGGGGCAGCTCAGCTCTGCCATGTGGCTTCGGCTGGAGCCGCTCGACCTGGGCTGCTTCCAGATGGCTGCCCCATGGCTGGCGAGGCCGGCGGTTGCTGTCGGCTGGGGCTCGGCTGGGTCGGGGTGGTGGCCCTGCTGCCTCTGCGTGTGGGCCTCTCCGTCCTGCTTGTGCTTCCTCACAGCATGGGGGCTGGGTTCCCGGAGTGAGGGGCATGAGGGGACAGGCACCTCTAGTGCTGGCATTTTCATGATGCAGCCTTGGAAGTCACGTCTTGTCAGCTCTGCAGTACGCCAGTCCCCCCTGATCCACGGAGGACACCTTCTAAGACCCCCAGGGGATGCCCGAAACCATGGGTAGTACTGAACCTTATATATACTGTGTTTTCTCCTATACATACAGACATACCTGTAATAAAGTTTAATTTATAAATTAGGCTCAGTAAGAGATTAACAACAATAACCTAATAAAATAGAACAGTTATAACAATGTACCATACTAAAAGTTACCACAGATCTTAGCAACCTCAGGATACGGTTTTTTTCTTTCCTTATTAACTCAAGAACTTTCACCTTTTCGCTTAAAGGGAGCACCTTACAACTTCTCTTTGGCATATCCAAATTGCCAGCACCACCACTCCTGTGCTTTGGGTCCATTATAAAGTAAAATAAGGGTGATGAACACAAGCACTGTGCTATAGTGACAGTTGATCTGATAACCAAGGTGGATACTGAGTGACTACTGGGCCGTAGTGTATACAGTGTGGATCCACCCGACAAAGGGGTGAGTCATGTCCTGGGCAGGACGGAGCAGGAAGGCGCAAGAGTTCATCATGCTACTCAGAATGGCAAATAAAATTTAAAACTTATGAATTGATTATTTCTGGAATTTTCCACGTAATATTTTTGGACTGTAGTTGACCATGGGTAACTGAAACCTTGGAAAGCCAAACAGCAGCTAAGGGGGGTGCTACTGGACTCTCTTGCTTGAGCACTCACAAAGGCCTGCCCGAGTTTGTGGGAGGGAGGTGGAGACCCTTCGCAATCTGATGGGAGGAGTGACAAGGTCACGTGGCAAGACGAGCCTGTGGGACTGAAGACAACGTTGCTGCCATCTGTGGAAGACACAGCCTGCCCCAGATGTGAACATTTGGAGAAGCTCCTGGCTGTCTAAAGCCATGGCTTAGGGAAGGAAGGCCCCAACAAGACAGGAAGCTTTTCCTGCTGGGCTCCTTGGTAGGGAGGCCCTGGGTTCACCAGTCAGAAGCCGTGTTTTGTGTCCTGTTTCTGATCTACAACCATGCCTAGTTTCCAAAGTTAATCTTTTCATTGGGAAAATGGGTTAATAATGCCCATTCTTCTCAAATGTTTCGTTTTCCTAGAAAAATAAAGGCATGGGGTAGGGCAGCATGATGGAGGGCTGTCCCGTCCCTAATTCACAGCGTTTGGCAATTTTTGAATTCAACCATGACAGATTTCAAGTTACCAACAGTTTAACAATAAGCCTGCAAAATTCCTGGATATTTAACAGTGCCAATAAACTGGCTTTCATCACTGTAAAATGAGGCTAAGACAGCAGCCTTTCGCTCCAACGCCCGATCCCTGTGGGAGCTGTCCCTGAACATGCTGCACCCTTTGGCCTTTGCCCCTCCTGTTCCCTCTGCCTGGAACACCTGCTCCGCTTGTCCACCCATCTGTAGGGCCCAGCTCACATGCCACCTCTCCTGGGAGGCAGGCCTGGGACATCCTCCCTGCCTCTGTGTGCCCTTGCCTTGGAGATCTGAGTGCACGCTCCTTAGTACACGCAGCCTTTGGGTGGAAAGCGTTCTCTTGCATCCAGCAGTGCTTATCAAGTGCTTACTGTATGCCAGGCTGTGTGCTGGGTTCTGGGAAACAGCTTACTTCTGGGGTGAGTACCTACTGCACATGTTAGATGCCAGGCATCATGTAGGCACCAAGGTAGGGCTGTGTGAATGACAGGCACCAAGGTACGGCTGTGTGCAATGACAGGCACTAGGTAGGGCTGTGTGCAATGACAGGCACCAAGGTACGGCTGTGTGCAATGACAGGCACCAAGGTAGGGCTGTGTGAATGACAGGCATTGGGTAGGGCTGTGTGAATGACAGGCACTGGGTAGGGCTGTGTGAATGACAGGTCCTTCCAGAGTGTAGCAGAGGCAGCCAGAGACTGGGGAGGCCTCTGTGAGCCTTGAGGGTCAGATGGCAGAGCAGGGAAGCTCGTTGTCGGGGGCAAAGCTGGGGAGCCTGAGTGCTTGCTGGAGCACTAAGGGACAAGGAAGGCCTGGCTGGGGGCCAGAAGAGGCCACAGAGAGCCCTCGGAGCGGGCTTGGGCTGCAGCTCTGAGCAGGGAAGTCTCGGGGTCTGCCCCCCATGCTGAGAGATCCCCTGGCTGCCTGCTCAGGACAAGGATGGACGGGCTGGGGTGGTGGGCATGGGGGGGTCCAGTGTGGAGACAGATACGGTGGTCAGGGGAGAGGCCAGCCTGGAGGAAGGGGCTGTGGGCAGGTGTGCTGGTGTCTGTTCCCCGCACTGTGGCTCCCCAGTGTCCTTGAGGCCCTGGCCTCTCCCCATGATTACTCACTCACACTTTTCCTCACGTATTTAACAAAACACAAAGTTTGTTTAGATGTCGTGGTCCCAGGAAGCTGTGCTGCTGGTCAGTCTCCTAAAAGAGGTGGGAAGGTCTTCACCTCCAGTGCTGCCGTCCAGGCTGCCTCATGCCTGGCTCCAGGTAGAGTCCCCTACTTTTGCGCTCTACTTTATCTGTTCCCACCTTGTCCTTATGCGATCCCATGTTATTTGATAGCCATGGTGGGCAGGTTTCAGCAGAGCTTCCAGACTAAGATAGGCTAGGGAGAAGGAACCAGCCACTCACTTCTGGAAAAATTGGCCATGAAAACCCTGTGAACAGCAGCGGAGCCTAGTCTAGGGTTGCCAGGAGTCAGAATTGACCCAATGGCACTGATGACAACAACAGACGTTATTTTGTGCATTTTTGTGAACTGACTTAAATCCTTTAGGGTGTGAGATGGTGAAATAAAATCAGTTAAATGTCAACCGTTTGGTTCCCTGACTTGCGCTGGAAGTGCTGGTGTGTGTGTATGTGTGTGCACATATGTGTATCAGGGGCATGCCTGGCTCCAGGGTGCCAAAGGGCAGAGGAGACGAGGCTCTGTGCTCAGCTGCCCCTGCATTCAGTGGTGGTTCGTTCGTGTGACTGAGAATCCGGGTCACAGGAGGCCCAGGCACGTGGCAGTGGCCAGCTCTCTGGGGCCAGGCTGTGCAGAGCAGGGGATACAGACGGCTCGGGGCAGCCCTCCACCCGCTGCGCAAGAACAAGCCGCAAGCACAGAGCCTCCATCACAGACTCAGCTCCTCCGTCTGCACGCTGCTATGGACAAGACAAGTACTTGGCATTAATGTGATGAGATGTAGATGACAGAGTTGGGAATCAGCTAGAGGTAACACCTTTGCATTTTACAAAGTGCTTGTGTATTTCTCACATCACTTAGTCTGCCTTGGGCTGAGTCTCTCCTGTGGAAAGAATTTCCAACTTGTGTTTCAAAATGCTGGACCAAGCCTAAGTTCACCCCCTAGAAATGATAAAAAAAGATATTTTAAAAGGAGACTAACTAAATACACAGCTGTGTTCAAAAACAAGAATGAGAACTCTCAGGAGGCCAGAAATTGTGAGGAATCCTGCAAAGAGGAAAGCAGACAGGAGTGGACTGAGAAGGCACGTTGTCCCGTGGCCTGGGGACTCCGGGGTGCAGTCAGGGCTGAGGAACAGTGCCACTGACAGCAGGACAACATGGTGGGACCTGGAGAGGACCAGGCTCAGACACAGCCTCGAGGGAACCAGTTGGGGCACCTCAGTGGCACAGCCAGTGGGCCCACCCCAGTGCTTTGCCCTCTTGGTCCAGGCAGCAGTGATGGGGATGTCTGACTCCAGTGGGGAGCAAGGAATGTGGGGTCTTAGGTTAGAGACAGAGCAGTGCCCCAGGTGCACGGGGGGCCCAGGAGAACAGGGTTTTCATCTGCTCAGGCCGCCCTAACAAAGCTCCATGGACTGGGAGCTTGAACAACAGGTATATATTGTCTTGCAGTCTGGAGGCTGGAAGTCTAAGGCCGAGGTGTTGGCAGGCTGGTTCCTCCTGAGGGCTGAGAGGGAGGATCTGTTTCATGCCTGTCTCCCAGCTTCTGGTGGTTTGGCGTGCTTGGCTGTGGAAGCATCCCCTGATCTCTGTTTTCATCTTCACATGGCGTCCGCCCTGTGTGTGTGTGTGTGTGTGTGTGTGTGTGTCCGAATTTCCCCTTTTAATAAGGACATCTGTTATGTTGGATTAGGGGCCCCTCCAACTCTAATATGACCTCATCTTAACTAATTACATGTACAACAATTCTATTTCCAAATAAGGTCACATTCTCAGGTTCTGGAGGTTAGCATGCCAACAGTTGAATTTTGAGGGGGGTGCAACTGAACCCATAACAAACAGGGTTACCCAAATTTAGAAAATGAGCTGTAGAGATATCCCACCTAATGGCACTTCCCACCCTTCTCCCTCACATCTGCCCCCAGCTGGGCTCATAAACTATGAAGCAGACAGTGTAATTGTGCCTCAACTACCAAGATGAATACATGATTAAGAATCACTAAATATCAGAGGAACACCAGCATCAGAAATGAATGTATAAATAGAAAAACTCACACCCAGGGAAATGAAGTAGTAAAGAAATTAGAACTTAAGTAAGAGTCGATAAGAGAAACTATTACATCCATGAAACAAGAACAGGTGGTTATGAAAAAGAATGAATTAAGAGATTTTGGTGATGAGAAACTCAATACATTGTTGGACAACAGAATAGGCAGAGCTGAAGAGTGCTGTGTAACTAGAAGAAAATGTGCTACAACCTTGCTGTCAAAGTGTGGTCCACAGACTGGCAGCATCCATATCACCCAGGAGCTGGTTAGAAATTCAGTCCATCTCAGGATCAGAATCTGACTTAACAAGATTCCCAGGCAATGTGTATGGATATGATGGTTTAAGAAGCAATGGACTAGAACACAAAGGGATAATGAGATGGAAAATGAAAGAAAAGTTGAAATGGGAAGACACATTCTGACATTTAAGCATTCCTCTACATAGGTGTTCCGGAGGAGAAGGATAGAGAGAAAGGAGAGGAGGCAATATTTAAATAAAAATAGATGAGACTATTGCAGAACCCCCCCCCCCAAAAAAAAAAAGACAAATCCTCAGGTTATAAGAGTTGAGTAAATGCCAAGCAAAACAAAAAAAGTAAACAACCAAGAAAGTCTCATACCTGGTCATCTATATTGAAATTTCAGAACATGAATGGTGAGAGCTCTGAGAAAAACCAAAACAGTAAGAAATAAACCAAAGAAAAAAAACCTTTTTGTCTACAAAGGAATGAGAATCACATGACATCAGTCTTCTCATTAACAAAGTGCAGAATAAAATAGTAACTCTGAGCCTAAAATTCTACACCCAGCTAAAATATCAATTTTGTGTGATAGCTGAATAAGGACGTTTTTGACGTACAAGGACCCAGGAAATCTCTGGTTCACAGTGCTTCTCTGGAGGAAGGAAGAGAGGATTACTTCCAGCCAGAAGGAAAGTGAGTTTGTGATCCCCTTTTTTCTAACATAATGTGTGAGGAAACTGAGGCTCAGGAAGTTCGAGCAATGTGCTTCAGGTCATGCAGCTCGTCGGGGGAGAGCTGGGACTCCAAGGCAGCCCAGGGCCTAAAGGCTTTAGAGCTTCCCCTCATCAGCAGTTCCCCACCAGGAATGTGTGTGGCCCTTGCCCAAAATGCAGATCCCCAGAGCCGCAGAGTCGGCCCTCAGGGTGGGCCCGGCCTCGCACTGTTAGGGCTCCAGAGGAGTTCTAAGGGCACCTGCGAGGTGCAGTCTGGGGAGGCCCTCTGCCACGCTGAAGAGGGACCAGGCGCCTGGACTTCCTAGGAAGTGCTGTGCGAAGGAGCAGGGGCCTCCGATACGGGGTGGGCTGAGGAGGGGGGCAGGGAAGAAGGCATCCTCACTGAACCAGGGACAAAGGCAGGAAGGAGGACAGATGGCAAACTTGCTGTGGACAGGGACCGACTCCTACCCGTCCACTCAGCAGCCTTCTGCCCAGCCTGGCCAGTAGTTTTCGTTCTCAGGTCTTGGCAGCATGCTTGCAAACTCCAGGCCTTTGAGGATTCCTTGCAGGGAATAAAGCTCTCAGACTAAGAGTTGTGTCTGCTTGGGCTGTCATAACAACATACCACAGACTCGGGGCTTACACAACAGAAATATATTTTCTGACGCTCTGGAGGCTGCAGGTCCGAGGTCAGGGGGCCAGCATGGTTGAGCTGTGGTGAGGGCCCACTGCCCGGCTTGCAGATGGCTCCCTTCTTGCTATGTGCTCGCATGGCCCTTCCTCAGTGTGTGTGCATGCAGAGAGACCTAGCTCTCTGGTGTCTCTTCTTCTAAGGGCACTAATCCCATGAGGAGGGCCCTGCCCTCATGGCTTCCACTACCCCTAATGACCTCACTCAGGCCCCATCTCCAAACACCATTATATGGGGGGTTAGGGCTTCAACATACGAATTTTGGGGGGATGCTAATATTTGGTCCATAACTCTAAGCGTGCACAGATCAGGGATAATTTCGGCTCAGTCCTCACTGCAGTGTTATCATGCCCAGTTGCGTTAGTACCATCCCCGCACTTCTTCCATCCCACCTTGGTTGCCCTTGGGCACTGGTAGTGTCTGGGTGACTGGTTTACTGTGTGGCCCTGCTCTCTTGTATACGCACAAAGCAGAGTTCTCTCGTGTTCCACAGGTGCCCAGTCTTCCTTTAGTGTGGGCTTGGTGCCGTGCTGCCTGCCACCTCTTATGCCCAGCACTCGGAGAGCCCAGGTGTGCTGGTCACCAGCCTTGCCTGGCTGTGCGTCCTCCCCAGCACAGAGTATTGCTCAAAGCCACATCTCCCAGGGGGGCTTGCGGCTGCCCAGCGTGTGGGGTTCCCCAGCTGAAAATCTCCCGTCTAGATCCCCTAGGATGTCTCTGTTGGGGGCCCGTTGGATGTGGGCAGAGGCCAAGGTCGTAGACCCCATCTAGTCTTCATCCCCAGTTTTGTTTGGCGTGTGTGTGTGTGTGTGTGTGTGTGTAGATCATGCTTGTTACAATCTTGGGCTGTATTTGGAGACTTTGGGTGGGGGTACAATTTCCCTTCTCAGCTTGTCCAAGCCCCGCGCGAGTTTACCAGCCCGGGACTAAAAGCTGAGCCGAATTAAAGCGAGGACTTTATTCTTGGCAAAAATACATTTTCCTCTTCCTTGAGAAAAGAGGACTAAATGACGTATGAGGTTAAAAAAAAGAGCTTTGTGATGTTAAAAATTATTGCAAAACATGTTTTTAATGATTTGAGTGTAAATTAATAAGAAACAAATGCGTAGTATTTTCTTTCCTAGACTATGAAAACAAAAACAACCGTAAGCAGAGTCTAAGGGGAAATCACGTGTGGGGGATTTGCCCTTTTCTGTATGGCTGTGCGTTCCACCCAGCCTGAATCCGCGTCAGCTGGGACCCACCAGGCAGCTTCCGGCTCAGTCAACAGAGGCTTATGGGATGGACGACGCTGAGGCCCCTCTCCCGGCCACCTGGCAGGGCTGGCTCGTCCGCACTGGTGCGTTCAGGATCCTTTGCTGCCTGCCCGTGACCGAGAGGACCCTGGACACGTGGAGGTGGGTCAGCCACGTGGGCGTCCTCAAGAAACTCACAGGCAGTCACTTTTCCAAGGAGATATGCTGTCTTAAAGGGCCCCAGACTTTGAGACTAGACAGAGACAGCAGTCACAGAGCCTACCAGGCAGGCTCACTCCCTGTGCGTTGGGAGTTCGAGACAGTCCTGATGTTGGCCTTTGATGCCCGGCAGTGCGTATGCCCACCCCATCTTCCCTCGGGGTGATTGCTCCTTCCCTTCGAGACCCCCAGACTCCTCCCCACGGGGTTTGAAGCCCCCTGTGTTGGCCTCTCTCCATGTGTCTGACCTGGTCTTCCCTGCGCCCACTCGCCTTGAGTTCCCTGACACATGCTGCAGGCGGTGTACCCTGCAGGAGGAGAGCTGTGGAGGCCTCCCGCTCAGACCTCACACCACATCAGCAATTAGCAAAAGGGATCTCCTCGAGGGTCCCTTTGACCAGAGCGGTGTTCTCCAAGGTGAGGTTTGCAGGGAGCAAACTTGTGCCATGACGGAGGCAGATGGCCTACTGGAAACACAGCCGCTCTGTCACCACTTGCTGTGTGACCTCAGGCAGGTTCTCTGTCTCGTTTGAGTCGTGCTCCCTCCACCTCACAGGTTTAGTGTAAAATGAGTCGAGGTGACAGACATAGGCCCACCGGAAGTGGTGAGTCTTGCCGTGTGTTCTGATGCTGTGGTTGTCATCTCTGAGATAGGACGCCTATAGTTACAACAAACCGGTCCTGCCTTAGTGATCTCAGCAGCCCCCTGTTTGTAAACCTTTTCCAGGCAGACAGATTACCTTTTAATGCCTTGAACTTAAACTAGCACTCATAGCCGGCAGAGGAGGGCATTTATGAGGGGCCCTCCCGTGCTGGAGGCAGGGCAGCCCTGCAGGGAGAGTGCGGGTCCGGGCGCAGCAGCCTTGACAGTTACCCTGAGCAACCCATGCCTGATCCCGTGCCCACGGGACACGGTGTTGACACCCAGTATTTCAGTTCCACTGTCTTATATTTGCAAATCAGTATTATTATACTGATTCATACAATCAATGTATTATTTATATAGTCAATGCTTGAATAGGTTTGCAAACTTCTTTACCCATTTTGTTGTTTATCATTATTTCTTGTGCCATCACCTCCTTCTGGCTTCAGTTTTCTTAGAGTTCTTTGAGTGTTCTTCAGTGACAGTCTGGGAGAGGTAAACTCTCTGAATCCATGGTCATCGCCCTGTGTGAGGGGGTGGGATCCCCCGACCCCGGTTTCCTCTTCTCTGGGTCTGCAGCCCTTTGCAGTGTTGACCTAATCCCACCCACTCAGTGGGGGACTGCCGTTCTCACCTCCATGTTCACTCACTGCAGGCCTCGTCTGTGCTTCCCCATGCCTTAGCTTTGCTTTCATATTTCTAATCGAATCCCATTCCTCCTGTCAATGTGTGTAAGTACCTACCGTGTCCCGAGCACTTGGAGCTCCAGACCCTGTCCCGCTGGCTCTTTCACACATGTAGATGAGCCCCACCCCACCCCACCCCGGGCCTGCCTCTGCTCGAGGAGCATCAGGCTCCCCGTTTTCTCCTCCCTTTGCCTCTGAAGTAATCCCTGAGTTCATTCTCTTTCCACATCTTAACAGGAGCAGTAGGAGAGCAAAGGTTTTGGTCAGACCACGCGTCTCTCTGTACTTGAGTGGCGTGACTCCTCTGGTCGTCTTTGTTCTTAGATTTGGAAATGACCTTAGTTTAGTTTTGATTTCCCTTCTCTCTGTGGCAGCCAGCCTCTGCTATCTGTTACAACTGAAAAGAAATGTTGGCTAGCCAGTTGATTGAGGAAGAAATCAGCTGTGCTGAGGACAGGACGTTAAGGAACTGTTTTCAGGCAGGCCTGGGGACAGTGGGACCAGCACCAGATGTGGAGGCAGGAAACGTTTGTCCTAAGGCTGCTACTTTGCTGTGTGACCTTGGACAGATCCCTTAACCTCTCTGAATCTTGGTGCCTTGCAGGGTTGTTGTGGAGTCAGATAAGGTAATACATAAGAAATTGTTTTTTTGGAAACAGTTTATAGTATGAAAAAATGTAAAAGACTATAAAGGAACCTGATTTAATCTGAGAAGGTTTTTGAACACCAATACTTCCAACAAAAGAGTGAGATGACAAATGACCTTTGGTCTGGGCCAGGCTTTGAGAGTTTCTGTCCTTTCCTGCGGGAGAGACTTTTAAGCTTCTTAATTTGAATTGTAGACATACCCAAGGTGCACCGGATATGTTTCAACCAAGTGGAGAGGGTAGACCACCATTTCTGCCCTTGCTGGGAGTTGAGGGCTGAGGCTGTCCACCACGGGCAGCAGGCTCCCCGGGAAGCTGTGTTGGGTGTGACTGCACGTGGACTGAGGGCTTCTCCAGGGGCCACACGCTCCAGGGCAGCCTCTTGGCCTGACGCCTCCTGGGACTGCCCCACGCTGGGGCCTCAGGTGGGCTGCAGCTGGGCAGAAACCCTTGCCAGGGCTACAGCCTTGGTTCACACGGGCTTTTGTCTCAGAAAGAAGAATTTAGAACATCGCCTCCAAGTTTAAGTGTATTACACGAGCACCTTTGTTACAAAAAGAATTTTGAAAGGAAAGAACCCTTTTATGCTGCCAGTGATTATTTCGTTAAAGATTTTGGTTGGAAAGTGCATGTTTTCATCTTTTGTATGTTCTAAAACGGGGTCCCTCTGAAGGCTGGAGTTGTCAGACTGCCTGTAGAGCTGACGGTGCTGGGAGCGTGTGCAGGAACCTGGGCGTCGCTGGGTCCTGACTCTGCCCATCCTTCCTTGCTTTTCCTCTTTTCACTGGGCAGGCCTGGGGAGGCCAGGGCCCTGTTCCCTGTCCTGCCTTTCTCTCGCCCTGGAATTTGAGCATGTGGCCTATGCTCTCTGGCTTTAGCATTCTCACCTCTAAAACCAGGGGATTCAAATACTGGGCAGAGACAGAGGTGCCTCAGTGCCCGACAAATGCTGCTGGGCGAAAGAATGCCCAGGTGTAACTCCAGGAAGCTGGCACTGCCGGTAAAAGGCCGCCTCCAGCTGGATTCCGGGTGGGGGTGAGTACCGTGCATTGTGGGCCATCGCAGCTCTGCAGGAAGGAGGCAGGATCGCCAGGTCACAGAGTATGGCAGCCTCTGCCAGGATCCTGACTCAGACGTCTTCCGGCAGGGCTCCTGCTTCCCCCACCAGGTCGCCTTCCGGGTGGCTCCGAGCCTCAGGGTCCAAGCCCTCCCCACCTCCCACCCCCGCAGCACCCCCCCCCACCAGCCCCGGTTGCTGTGGGCGGGCTGCTAACTCCCTGATGGCTTGCACATCTGGCTAAGTTCTCGCCCATTTCTCTTTAGGGAGGGAGCACGGCATCTCCTGCCAGTCATTCCTATGGCTGCATGTGAGGCACGCAAAGCTCACTGGCATTTTTTGAGGCCAGGTTGTTAATTGGCTTAACCAACAGTCACGGGAAAAGGAGGGGAGTGCTCTGGAGGCTGCCAGCCAGGACTGGAGAGCGGCAGCACCCCCAGCCCTGCGTGCCCAGGGGAAGCCCGTGAGTGCCCTGGCCGCCGAGGTGGGCTTTGCCTGGCTCCCGGTTCCCTCGTGCTTTTGCTGTCTGGCGTGACGATGGTCACAGAGGGGCTCTTCCTTCTCTTCATTTCTAAATTTTGCGGGGAGCAGCTGCTCCCTGTGGCAGGGGAAGAGGGACAGGTAGTGGCAAGGTGTCCTGGTCTTGACTGCACTTCCGCGGTGGTTGGTGAGGGGACATCTCATGTGCTAATGCGGCATCTGTGCATCCTCTTCTGAGAGGGGTCTCCTCTGCGTTTTTGCCCGTTGTCTAATTGGGTTGTTTGTTAGTTTTACTGTTGGCCTTTAGAAATATGTGTATATATATATATAAAAGTGTTCATTGTATATTCTAGAACAAGTCATTTGTCAGCTATGTGGTTTGCAAATACTTTCTCCCAGTCTAGTGTGTTTGTTCATTAAGATCGTTCACAGAGCAAAAGTTTTAAATTTTAGTGAGGTACAATTTATTTACTCTTTCTCTTTTGTGGATAGTGCTTTTGGTGTCAAGTTAACTGTTCACCAAGTCCTACGGCCTGAGGACTTTCCCCTATATGTTCTTGTAAAAGTTTTACAGTTTTATGTTTTGCATTTAAATCCATTTTAGGATACGTTTTGTAGATGGTGTGAGGTTTGGGTAAAGGATTCTTTTTGGCCTTTAGATGTGTATTTCCTCCAGCACCATTTGTTGAAGAGACTCTTTCCTCCATTGCTTTTGCACCTTTGTCAAAAATCGGTTAGCCCCGTTTGTGTGGGTCTCTTTCTGATTTCTCTCTTCCGTTCCTCTGCTTCGCGTCTGCCTCTCTGCGTGGTCTTCACTCCTGTGCTGGTCTTCACTCCTGTGCTGTATATGTCCTAAAGTTGAGTAGAGGGCTTTCTCTCACATTTTTCTTTTTAAAATTGTTTTAGATATTCTAATTCCTCTGCCTGTCCATATGAACTTTCGAACAATCTGGTCTATGTCTTCAGAAATTCTGGCTGGGTTTTGAAAGGAGTTACATTAAATCTATAGATCGATTTGGGGAGAATTGACACCTTTACTAAATTGAGTCTTTCTGTCCATGAACGCCACGTGTCCCTTCGTTTCAGAGTTGGATTTCTTTCCTCAGCATGTGTAGTTTTCAGCTCCTAGTCAAGTACATGTTTTATTAGATTTACTTGTATTTCATTTTTCTTGCACAGTTGCAGTGTTGTGCTTCTGGTTTTGGCTCCATGTGTCCGTTACTAGTATATAGAAATACAGTGGATTTTTGTGTGTTGAGCTTATTTCCTGGAACCTTGCTGAAATCACTTACCAGTTCTCAGAGTGGTTTTGGAGATTCCTTGGTCCTCATAGACTGTTGTGTCACCTGTGAATAGCTTTATTTCTTCCTTTCTGATCTGCACCTGTCCTTCCCTTCCCTTTTCTTGCCTTGTTGCACTGACTTAGAACTTCCAGTATGCTGTTGAATGGTGGTGGGGAGTGACCATCCTTGCCTTGTTCCAATCCTAGAGAAAAACTGTTAGTCTTTCGCTATAAGTCTAATGTTAACTATAGGTTTCTGTAGATTGGCCCTGAGCTAACATCTGTTGCTAATCTTCCTCCTTTTTTTCCTTCCCCAAAGCCCCAGTACATAGTCTTTATCAAGTTGAGGAAGTTCCCTACTATTTCTGATTTTTTGAGTTTTTTTAAAATTATTTATGAGTATTGAATTTTGGCAAGTGCTTTTTCTGCATCAGTTGATATATGATCATGTGATTTTTCTTCTTTAGTCTGTTGATGTGGTAGCTTACACTGATGGATTTTCAAATATTGAACCAGCCTTGCATACCTTGACTAAATCCCACTTGATCATAATGTATAATTCTCTTTATTTATTGTTGAATTCTGTTAGTTAGTATGTTGTTAAGGATTTCTGCATCTATGTCTGTGAGGGGCTTGGACTGTAGTTTTCTTTCCTTGCGCCCTCTTTTCTTATTTTGGTGTCAGGGTAATACTGGCCTCTCCATTCTACTTTTGAGCCCATCCATTGAGAGTTTTTTTGTGTGTGTGATTATATTTTTTCAGTTCTAAAATTTCCTTTTGGTTCTTTGTTAGATACTCTATTTCTTTGTTCAGATTTTCTGTTTTTTCACTTATTTCAGGTGTGCTCATCATTGCACTTCTGTGTCATCATTGTAGCATTTTATCAGGGCTGCTACAATCCTTGTCAGATAATTCCAACATCTGTGTCCAGTCAGTGTTGGCATGAGATGACTGTTGTTGTTATCATTGACTGCTCTCATTTGAGTTGAGGTTTTCTTGGTTCTTGGTGTAATGAGGGATTTTCATTTGAACCCTGGGTGTTTGGGGTCTTCCAGACTCCAGATCTTAGCAGGTGGGGAGGGATGCAGCCTCGTCGCTGCCAGGCGGGCTGGGATCCTGGTCTCGTGTGGCCCGTGGACACGCTGCGGGGGGAGGGATGCCTGCCAGTGCGGGCAGGGGTGGGAGGGCCCCTCTTCCCGTGGTCTCCCCGACTCTGCGGGTGGGAGTGGGGGCTGAGCTCCTTGCTGCTAGATGGTGGTGAAAGTTCCAGCTTCCTCCTAGGCCTCCTCTGACACACTCCAGCATGGGGGAGCTCTCATTACCAATTGGGGACAGGAATAGGGTCTTCATGTGGACTCCAGGGACCCCAGGTGTGCAGGGAGAGCAGTGTTGCTGGGCTCTGAGCTTTGGAGCCTCGTGGTGCGGAAGGGTGTGTGTGCCCCCAAATGACAAAGATCTGTCAGAGACTTTTCTCAAGGCCAAGACAGCTTCTATCTTAGCTCTTACTGAAGTCTCAAATCCGGGGGACTCTAAATGAAAAAGGACAAAATTCAAGATTAAAGTAAATAAATGGAAGATTAGCCCCTGTTAGAACTGCCTGGTGATTTGAGTATTCAGCCCTTCCAAGCGGAATTCCAAGGGGTTTTCAGGAGAAAGAAATGAGGATTATCCACATTTGTAGAAGATCTTAAAATAAATTTGTTAAAAGTTATGCTCATCAGTTAGCGGCTGGAGCTGGCATGGGGGGGATGGCTCTTTTCACCAGACAGTGCTGGGCTGGGGGCAGGAGGCCTGAGTGTGAGGTCTGCCCATTTCCCCTGAGTCCTTCTGCTGTGTGAACTTGGGTGATTTCCTGCCCTCTCTAGGCTTGGGTCTCATCATTGGCCATCTAAGACAGTTGGACATGTGGTCCTTAAACCTAATGTTGAGTCCCTTAAAATTTTTCAGGGGATCTCTGTGAACACTCAAATCAAGTCCAGACTTGAAAGGGCCTCCTCGTAGCCCAGAAATAGACCCACATGGACATGGTCAACTAATCTTTGACAAGGGCACCAAGAATGCACAATGGAGAAAGGACAGTCTCTTCAATAAATGGTGCTGGGAAAACTGGAAAGCCACATTGAAAAGAATGAAACTGGACCCCTATCTCACACCATACACAAAAATGAACTTGAAATGGATTAAAGACTTAAATGTAAGTAAAACTCCTACAAGAAGACATAGGGAAAATGCTCATTGACTTTGGGCTTGGCAATGATTTTTTGGATAAGACATCAAAAGCATAGAAGACAAAAGCAAAAATAAACAGGAAGGACTATATCAAACTCAAAAGCTTCTGCACAGCAAAGGAAACCATCAACAAAACGAAAAGACAACCTCTAGAAGGGGAGAAGATATTTGCAGACCATACATCTGATAAGAAGTTAATATCCAAAATATATAAAGACCTCATACAACTCAACAGCAAAAAACCAAATAATCCAATCAAAACATGGGCAGAGGCCAAAAGAGACATTTTTCCAAAGAAGACATACAGATGACCAACAGGTGGATGCAAAGGTGCTCGACATCACTGATCGTGAGGGAAATGCAAGTCCAAACTGCACTGAGATCTGACCTCAGACCTGTCGGAAAGGCTGTGAGCAGAAAGACAAGAGACAACGAATGTGGGTGAGGACGTGGAGAAGAGGAAATCCTGTGCGCTGTTGGTGGGAATGTAAATTGGTGCAGCCCCTATGGAAAAGAGTATGGAGGGTCCTCAAAGAATTAGAAATAGAACTAGCGCATGATCCAGCAATTCCACTTCTGGGGATTTATCCAGAGGAAATGAAATCAATATGTTGAAGACATGTCTGCTCTTCCACATCTATTGCAGCATTATTCCCAAAAACCAAGGTATGGAAGCAACCTAAGAGTCCTTAGATGGATGAACGGATAAACAAAATATCATGTTATATATACACACACACACACACACAACTGAAAAATATTATTCCACCTTATAAAGAAGGAAATCCTGCCGTTTGTGACAACATGGTGGAGCTGGAGGACGTTACGCTAAGTGAGATAAACACAGAAAGACAAACACTGTATGATCTCACTTATGTGGAATTTTGGGGGAGATGTTGTTTGAAGGGTACAAACTTCCAGTTGTGATGAATAAGCTATGAGGATCTAACACACAGCTTGATGACTATACTTAATAATACTGTATTATGTTTTTGAAATTTAAGAGAGTAGATCTTAAGTGCTCTCACCACACACACACAAAGGTAACTGTGTGAGGTGACGGACACGGTAACATGACTGTCGTAAATATTTCACAATGTATATGTGTATCAAATCCTCACATTGTACACTTTAGGTATAGAGAATTTTATTTGTCGATTATACCTCAATAAAGCTGGAGAAGAATAAAGAACAAAGGTATATAAGATTAGAAAGAAGAAAAGAGATAGAATCACAGGTATGTAAGACATTTAAAACAAGAAATCATTAAATGCAATTGTATGGCAACACTTTTTTTTCTTTTAAAGGTTTAGGGGTTTTTTCGTGAGGAAGATTGGCCCTGAGCTAACATCTGTTGCCAAACTTCCTCTTTTTTTTCCTCCCCAAAGCCCCAGGACATATTTGCGTATCCTAGTTGTAAGGCCTTCTAGCTCTTCTGTGTGGTGGTAGGACGCCACCACAGCATGGCTTGACGAGCAGTGTGTAGGTGTGTGCCCGGGATCTGAACCGGCAAACACCAGGCCACCGAAGTGGAGCACAAGTACTTAACCACTCAGCCATGGGGCCGGCCCCTGGCAACACTTTTGAAAATGTGCAGAAAATAGGTGATTTCCTTTCAGAATATAAATTGGTGAAGTTCATCCCAGAATAAATAGGTAATTAACAAGGTACAATTGCTGTGATCAAGATCAGAAATGTCATTAAAGATTTAGTAAGACGGAATTCTTAGCTTTGACTGCATGTTCGAATCACTTGGGGAATTTAAAAAATTCCTGAGACCATGGCAATGAAAGATGGTGCAGCTGCTGTGGAAAAGAGCTTGGTGGTTACTCAGTAAGGTAAACACAGAGTTACCGTATGACCCAGCAATTCTACTCTTTGGAATATACCTAAAAGATTCGAAAACAGCTGTTCAAACAAAAGCTTGTACGCAGTGTTTGTAGTAGCACTATTCACAATAGCCAAAAGGTGGAAACAACCTAAAGGTCTAGCAGCAGCTGAATGACAAACAGAATGTGATATACCGCACAGTGGAGCACTGCTCAGCCACGAAAAGGAAGGGAGTACTGATACACGCTACAAGGCGGACGAACCTTGAAAGCATCCTGCCGAGTGGAAGAAGGCAGTCACCAAAAGCCACTTAGCAGTCCATTTATATGAAATGTCCGGGGCAGATAAATCCACAGACAGAGAAAGTAGATTAGTGGTGGCCAAAGGCTAGGGGGTGGGGAAAGTAAGTGACTGCTGATGGGTATGGGGTTTCCTTTGGGGTGAGGAAAACCGTCTGGAACTGGATAGAGCTGGCGGTTGGACTCTACTGAGAATGTACTAAACACCACTGAATTGTTCACTTTAAAATGGTTCATAGGATGACTTTTACATTATGTGAATTTTACCACTTGAAAAGAATCCTGATTTCTGGGCCCACCCCAAACCACTGAAATCCAGGTGTCTGGGGGTGGGGTCCAGGCGTCAGGACTCACAGCTCCCAGGAGAGTCCAGCGCGCAGCGGGGGCTGCGATCACTGGGGTCCAGGGCCCAGTTAAAGCGTGCGGGTTCGTCAGGGTCGGTGATGTTTGCACAGTTCTAGGGCCGAATAACACATATAACAATTAAAGACTGCTATTTATGACATCTAGAGCTCCTCCAAATAAAGCACAGACAATCTAGATGTGTCCAAACGTGCGAATAATCTTTGAACCAGGCAATCAGGGGACGGGACATCTTTAAAAAATAAAAAAAAAACAAATGAGAAGAGGTTCCACTTTACCAGGAGTCAGGAAATAAAAGTGAAAGTAACAGCGACTTGCTACTTTTCATTTGTCAGCTCGGCAATAATTTGAAAAACAAAACAAAACACCCAGCGAAAGGGCCCTCCCGTGTGTCGTTAGTGGGGCTGTGACAACTTAGTGCCTTTTTAACGTGACAGTGTGCGTTTGACACCTCACATCTGGGACTCCACTCCACAGAAAGCTGGTTCCTGAAGAGTTGTTCATGGCGTCAGCAAAAGAACCTGGAAAAGTCCCGCGTGCCCTCCAAGGCGGCATGACTAACGGCTGGAGCGCACACAGCATGGGGCGTGACGCAGCTCTGAAAGACTATGAGTTAGACAGCTCTCTATCCACCTGGAGGAGTTCCATGTTGTACGCACTGCCAAGTTAAAAGAAAGACGAAAAGCAAATTTTAAAGAAGAAAAGGCCTCCTGTGTGAGGCTTCTCTCTCTGTCCTCTCCTCTTGCCCTTTTGCCGTGTTCCTGTCACACCTGGGATTCCTGGAACAGGCACGCTCCGCCACCCCTCGGCAGCTTGCCCACGCCGTCCCAGGTGCCTGGGATGCAGTCCCCAGCTTGCCGCCTTGCTAGTTCCTACCTAAGGCTCACATTAAGGAGATAGCTCCTCCTCTGGGGAGCCCTCCCTGACTGCCCGTCCCCTGGGCTTCCCTCTGCCCGGCCCTTACCATGCTGTGCTGTCATCCTTTGCCTTTTGGCCTGGTGGCTCCTTGTGGGGAGGGGTCTGTGTTTTGGTCACTCTTGAATGCTCTGTACCCAGCACCAGGCCTGGCGAGGCAGCTGGGGCCAGGGAGGTGGCGGAATTGACATGGGACTGAAGGCAATATGTGGCCTCAAGGGGCTAGGATGACCACTGGAATCGGGCTGTGGGCGAGGAAGTCAGAAACTTTCTTGTCTGCTTCCCCCGGGCTCCGTCTTAGGAAATGTCCATCTATTTAAAAGGGATGGGCCTAATGTGATATTCTTTGTCAGCAAACTATTTTGAATGAACCATTATGCACTTTCCAGTTCTTTCAAAGTGTTAGAACTAGGGTGGCCAGCGTGTCCTGGTTTGCCTGGGACTGAAGTCCCTCGTCCCCGGCAGAGCCCAACAGTTGTCCCCCGCGTCTGAGTTGCCAGGGGAGCTCTCGTATCCTTCTCCCCTACAGTCCAGCTCACTGTGTGAGGTGTGCGGTCAGCTGGAAGGAGCTTTCTAGGGTAGCAGGGTCCAGGGTACTGGCATGGCCCAGTCTGGCTGGGTCCTGCCACTTGTAGCGAGTCATCTCAAGCAACTTATTTAACTCCATGAGCCTAGTTTCCTAACGCACAAAATGGGCACAAAAGTCCTAAAGCAGGTTGATGAGAATTTTCAGTGTGATGACATGAACAAAGCCCCTGGGGCGAGATGGTCATGGTGAGAACTGCCTCCCAGCGGGCAGACCATGGCCGGCCTTAGGAGCCGACATGACTCTTGTTTACAGACGTGAGGACTGAGGCTCTGGGGCTAAGCTGCCCCAGGTTACAGGGCCTGTGTCTGTTTCTGACAGGCCACGCGGCAGTCTCCGGGTACTGAGGTTCCTCAGCTCTGGGTGTGGTCTGGGATCCGGACAGCCCGTCCACTTTCTCTTGGACCAGGCCTCCCCACAGTTGTTGGACCATCATGCTAGGGAGCCCCGACTGGATCCTCTGGCCCAGGGCAGTGGGAACAGCCAGCAAAGCCAGCAGCCCCCTGGGTGCTCATGCTACACGGCCCGGGGCTTCCTCAGTCAGAGCTGGGAGAATCAAGGGACCCGGGGAGGTGCCCTGGGCTTCCATTCATTACACAGTGATTCCTCCATGTGTTAATTCACACAGGCATGCCCTTACCATCTTTGCACCTCCAAGGGGGGAGAGCCCCATCAGTGAACACACCCGTGCTGGGAGGGAGGGAGGAGCACCCAGGAGTACTGTGGCAGGCGGCGAAGGCTTCCTGGAGGATGCATCTGAACTAAGCCTGGAAAGACTGGCTGTGCGGCTGGGTGGGAAAGCCACGGCAGCATTCCAGCAGGAAGGCCAGTGAGCAGGGCCAGGAGGCCAGGGCCAGTTTGACAGAGCTTGGGAGAGCTTGGCAGGGGAGTGGAGGAGGAGGTCTTGGGAAGTGCTGCAGGCATCCTGGAAGCCAGAAGCAGTCGCTGGAGGGTTCTGAGGAGCAGGCAGCAGCCAGCTTTGTGGCTAGGGAGGCGCGTGCAGCGGGGATTACCGGGGACACAAGCGGTCCAGGCGAGGGATGGCAAAGGCTGCCAGCAGGGCGTGGCCCGGTCTCTGTTGTCCCGTGTCCCTACATACTGCACTCTGTCCTCATCGGCTCCCCAAGTGGTCCCTGAGAGTGGGCCTGTGCCAGGTGGCTCCTTGGCACGCCTTGGACATCACAGACTGTTGATGGGATGATGGTGGCTCGGGAAGGGGCTCAGTGACTGACTGATGGGACCTAGTGGGGCTGGTGGGAAACGGGGGGGTCTGGGCTGAGGCTCAGAGCCCAGAGCGGGGGCAGGTGGAGGGGCGGGAGGGGACACGAGGGGGAGGAGGCTGTGGCTTTCTGGGTTGAGGGCTGAGTAAGGGGCGGTTGAGGAAGTGATTTGAATTTGGAAAGAAAGACATCACTCCTGCCTTCCCCAGGAGGAGGGGGGCCTCTCGGTGGCCCTTACAGCTCCTCATCCTGCTGTTTTGCACAATATACAATTTCTTTGCATAACAGACAGAATAATCTCATTTTCTCACTGGCTACACAGCTTTGCTTTCAATCAGTTATCCCCAAATACATTAAAAAAAAAAAGGTCTCCATGTCACATCTCTGCCTGCTCCGTGCTCCGTTTTCCCTGTCAAAGAATTTGCAAATCAATTGCTTTAACAATACTTTCCACAAATTACCTTCGGATTCCTGTGATGTCACCCATGGTTAATGTGCGCCTGATAAATAATGCATCAGGAAGTGGTGAGGCTTTTTTCCCCTCCCCAAGAGGCAAGAGGGGAAACAGCAAGCTCTTGTGATGAGCAGCTGGGCTTTGGCCTGGGGCTGGGCACATGGTTGGGTGCTGGAGGCAGTTTGGTGAGTGGAGAGCGAACCAGCTGGGAGGTGGAGCTGGCGGGCTCTGCACCCGCTGTCTGGGACAAGACCGTGAACCGCCCTGTGCCTCAGCTTCTGCGCTGGACATGGGGATAGTCAGTCACGTCCTTACCGCTTTAGTGAGGGCCAGCTCACTCCATCCAGGAGCTTGCTCCGGAGCTGTGGGAATGGCAGCTGTCCTCACTGTGATGCTGAGGCCCCGTGGGGAGGGAGCGACCTTTGGCCCCCAGTCCTTGAGAACTGTGGGAAGTGGTGGGAGATGAGTTTCCCCAATCTGGCCAAGCTCCTAGCGGGAGCGACCCCTGGGGCTGCGTCCCCAAACTCACCATCCCATCTCCAGGGCAACTGTGGAGAGGCCTCTGTGCTCTGAGTGGGACTGGGGACCCTGCATGCCGGGCCCAGGAATGCCTGGAGGAGTTGTGGCTTTGGGTGAGAGTTGTGTGTCTGATACCGGCTCAGCACAAGGTTGACATAAGGGGAGCCATATTGTAGAAAAGAAACCGTGTTGTAACTTTGAATGATATCTGATTAACTAGCCTAGTCATGCTCTGTAGATTTCATGGTCCCTCGCAGCTGCTATAAGTTGATGACTTTGTTCTTTTGAGTTCCTTAGGAATGTGATGACCCCTGGGCAGAGAGCCTATGCCGATAGCCGTCATCAATGACAAGTGAAAGATCAGGGTATAGCGCTGCTCCAGTCTCTGACGTACATCCAGTAAACAAAAGACTACCAGGAACTGGGACCAGATGTCTGCCCCACCCAGAGGCCAGCCCCCTATATAACTGCCTGTAGTCTCTGTTCTGTGAGATGGTTCTTTCAGACATCAGTCGGCCATCTTCTCCCTTGCTAGCCAACTGTAGTAAAGTCCCTTCTCTCCCACCACCTTGCCACCTGACTATTGGCATGTCTTGCAGCGGGCATTCGACCCCCATGCCTTGGGCGGTAGCATATCCTGGGGCTCAGGCGGCACCTGAGCTGGCCTTCCCTGCGGGTGGATGCAAGAGAGCCTGGACCTCTGGCTGGGTCTTACACAGTTCCTCCATCGCATGCTGTGTGCAGCGCGTGCGTGCGTGCTCACAAGCACTCAGTGAATAAGACAGGGTGGCGGTGCCCTCTGGACTGACCCCTCCACAGCAGGGGCCGCAGGACCCTGGAAAGGCCCTCCTCTGGAGCTACAGAATTTGCTTGCAGGAATAAAGTTTATTTTTTTCCTGTATGACTGTTGCTAGCTCTGCTGTCTTAATAGCTCTAAGTGTATTTTGATATTGTAAGCTAAAATTGCAAAGTTTCTGGAAAATCAAAATAAACTGCATCACAGTTTACAAGAGCAACCACAAAGCAAAGATTTGGCAGTGACCCAGGCTCCCAGGTGCACAGAGGAAGGACCTGGTTCCAGTACTGCTGTGTTGCCCCCAAGTGTGGGAGGTCCCCGTGTGGAATGCACACCGTGTCTCTTACTTTCCCGACCGTGCTGTGTCTAACGCACGTCGTGGGAGCTTACCCCACAGGAGAAAAGCCTGTCTGTTTGCAGGGCTGCAAAGGCACAGGAAGGAGGGCCTGATTTTTCCCAGGGAGGCCAGAGAACATTCTGGAAGAGAGGGCTTTGGGTGAGTGAGGGCGAGTAGGGTGTGTGGGAGCTCCTGAGGCCAAGAGAGGGAGCTGAGAGAGCACACAGCATTTGGGGAGTGTTATCAGGAGCTCACTGGGTGGAGGCCTGGGAGACAGAGAAGGCTCCCTGGTGACCGCTGAGGAGCCTGTGAGCAGCGGCCTTCCCTGGTTGGTGTCTGAAACGCTGCCTCCCAACGATGTGCTCGGGTGGCAGCGAGCAGGGGCTTGTGGTTCAGGCGCTCTGCTGAGTGCTGCCCACTGCACTGCAAACCCAGGAGGGCGATGGCACCTGGGGACCATCAGAGGCTCTGGGAGGTCCTGATGCTCTTCATACCTAATGAAAATGTCCTCAGATACAAGGCCGCCGAGCCTCTTGTATTCTGTAATTCGTATTAACGTAACATAGACGCGGGTTTCGTGGAACAGACTGGGAACCATTATCTCGGGCAGTGAGGAGCCACTGCCTGTCCCTTGTTCCCCGTGAGCTCCTCGCTGGATTCTGGCCTGTGAGGGAGAGGGTGTCTGATCCAGGGTGCTGGGCTGACTCAGAGTGGCCCGGCCCCTCTGGGCTCTTGCAGCGAGATGCTCTGAGGGCCGGCAGTGTTTGGGGACATGTGAATGTGGGGTCATCTGTGGCTGTAGCATCCTGATCTTCAGGCCTTCACACAGAGGCACCTGCTCTGGTATTTTGGAAACAGAGGACAAAGTGGGAATTGCAAAAAGGGGCTCCTGGACCCAGTTCCAATGTGTGTGCGTAGGCGGGGTTCCCCCACATCTTCAACAAGCAAATCTCAGATGCCAGCGGGTGTCTGAGAGTTCAACTCCATTCTGACACGATCTACCCAGAGCCAGCGTCAGATTCCACAGGCCGAGGGCTCCTACAAGACTGCACGTCCACACTTCAGACAGCGGCCACAAGCCCGGGTTGATATCCATGCTTCTGACCGACGGGCTACAGACTGGAGGTTCCCACAGCTCCTCAACTCAGGACGCCAATTGCAAGTCCAGGCTGTCACCTGTGCTTCCGACTGGCGGGCCACAGACCAGAGGTTCCCAGGACCCCTCCTCATGTTTGATTAATTTCCTAGGGCATCTCACAGAGCTCAGGGAAACACTGACTTACGTTTACCAGGTTATTGAAGGATGTGAGGAAGGATACAGACGAGTGTCCAGCTGGAAGAGGTGCGTAGGGCGAGGTATGGGGCGGTGGTGCCGGGCATCCATGCCCTCTCCGGGCGCACCACTCTCCCAGCACCTCCCTGAGGTTACCACCTGGGAAGTTCTCTGAAAACGGACTCATGGGCTGTCTTTTTGGGGTTTTATGGAGGCTTCATTATGTAGTCAGGATTGACTACGTCGTTGGCCATTGGCAATTGGTTCAACCTCAAGCCCCCTCCCCTCCCTAGGTGGGGCTGAGCACATGGCTGGTTCTCCTGACAGCCTGCACCCCCCTTGGGTGGGGCCCAAAAGTCACCTTCATTAACATAAACAAGAAATTCCAAGGGTTTTGGGAGCTGTGGATGAAGACCACATATAAATGAGAAATATATTTTGGTCATCTGAATGACCACATACATAATTCCTATAAATTGCAATATTGTAGGAATGCAGAAGAAATAAACTTGAAATGTATCGAGTCAGAGCTAGTCAGGATTTTTTTCTGAATTTTCTGCGCCTCTCAAAACCTGAGCCGACCCTGGGGGATTTGGGGCTACTTGGGGGGCACATGGAGAGGAGTTAGGCCCAGTGGGCTCTCTGCCCTGACATGCGCCCCTCCTTCTCCTTCCTAAATGTCTTGAACTCACTCTGAGGGTGACCAGCAGGGTGGCCAATACTGCTGGGGCAATGTGAGCTCAAAGGCAAAACCCCGAGGAAGCAATGATGCTTCTCCAATGGCTGACAGGCAGGTGACGCTGCTGACTCGGCCGAGAGTGAGAGACAGGGAGGCACTGCTTCCCACCCATGGGACTGGGAGAATTGGAACGTGGGCATAGCAAGTGCTGGGCAAGATGGGGAGCAGGCCCCTTGTGTTCCGTTGGCACGAGAACAGTCTTGGACCAGGTGTGCCATAGACCAGTGGTCCTGCTCCTGGGTCTGTTCCAAGAGACACTCTCACAGGCCCCTAAGCAGCTTCATCCCAGGGGAGTGGAGAGTGACCTGCAGCAGCGCCATGACTGTGCAGCAGGGATGATGGGCCTAGAAGACACCTTGAGTGGACTGAGAACTGGGGGTGGGTGCAAAAGTCAGGAACAGGAATGAAATTTGTAGTACAACTCCACTTATGTAAATTAAAATGCAAGTACTCAAAAGATAGATTCAAGGAAGCCTCCGCATTGCGGGAAGCCCATCCACCCATGTGCGTAAGTGTCTCCAATGGGAAGGAGGGTGGAGAGGGGCTGTGGATAAAGGGGAAAAGCAAAGGCAAGACCCAGAGCAGTGACTCAGCCTGGGTTCCCTGGAAAACAGAGCCTGAGGCAAGGATTAAGTACTAATGCTTTGTTAGGGAGGATGGATGGGAGCCTGGGTGGAGGTCACCCCATGTGCGGTCTCATTGCCTGGTCTTTGGCAGCCTCTCATCTCTGAGTCTGAGCCATGGACTCCAAGAGTGTGCGCAGTTGACCTCAAGCAGTGGAATCACAGAGTGGCTGGGTGCACCAGTGGCAGAGGAAGCAGGAGGGTGAAGATCAGGAGACTGAGAGGCCAAGAGGGTCTGAGAAGATGCCCGGGAGGAGGCCGTGTTGCCCAACAATGAGGGAGTGCCATGGACTTGTGGGTTGAGAAAGCTGAGCCCAAGACTCCTTGCCTGAGAAGGTGTAGTGTACACGTCTTAGGTTTAAACAGCCCTGAGTTTGAATCCCTGAGCACATTACATAACTGCTAGCCTCAGTGCCATGTCAGTGGAATGGAGGTATGAGACCATTACTTCATGAGGGTTTTGTGAATATAGTGCTCAGCAGGGTCGGCACCCCACAAAGGTACCCTCTGTCACCGTGGGGGCTGGGCAGGCCTGCTGTGCAGCCTTGGAACCCAAGATGTCGCATTTTCTAGCTCCCTCGTCAGGAGTCTTTCTGCGCAACGCAGCCTTGGGGTCTCGCAGTCCAGTGCCCCTCTCCCAGGAGAAACCCCGGGGGGCGCTCCTTTCTGACCACGCACACCAGTTATGTGTTTTCCTGAGGTTTCTGTATTTTGACGCCTGATTATAGCCAGCCTCACACTCAGAGTTCTCTGGGTACTAAGCACTAATTATTTCACATGTCCTGAAAGAATGCCACTTATTGCCATAATTGGGTTTGTTTTACCCCAGGAAACTTGTTACGCACACAAGTCTATTCCATGTTTGTTCATTAATCCAGCCATCCACTTACCAGATGTTTGTCAAGGGTTACAATGTGCCAGGCGCAGTGTGGGCGCGTGGGTTCCCAAGGGAGATCCCGAGCTTCCCCAAGCCCCACAGACCATGGGGGACAGATGATGTGTGGAGGGGGCACCTGAGGCCATCAGGGCTGAGCTGTGAAGCATGATGAGATTTCTCAAGGTGGCAAAGTGGGGCCCGTTGGGTGCTGTGTCCTGATGAGGTGCCCACATTTGGAGTGAAGGTCCCCGGAGGGAGAGGAGTAGCCTGAGGTGAAGCTGGGGCCAGATGAGGTTGGCTTTGAATGCCAGGCCTGGGCTCCTTCTATCGTTTAAGCAGGATGTCCCTCTGGTGGCGGCAGTGTTGGGGGGCAGAGGTAGAATGGGGTACAGGGCAGCACGCCTGGGGGTGGGGAGAGTATGGGAGGCGGTGACCACAGGCTGCCCCAGCGCCAGGAGGGCCTGGCTGTGCAGACCAGAGGAGGCGGTCTGGCATGGTCTGGGGGCGACCTGGCGGTGTCTAGGTTTGTCATGGCGGGACACACGGCATCTGGCATCCTGGGGGGCTGTCCACCTTCTCATGCTCTCCAGGGGACAGCGTGGATGCCTGGCTCTGCTGCTGCTCCTGCCATGCCGAGCCCACACCGAGGAGAGCAAGAGAAGCCCAGCTTACGGAAATCCAGCTTCGGCCCTGCAGAATCCGACCTGCTTTATTTTAGGGAATGTACATATTTTATAAAACGGGACAGATTTCGTGTGTTAATACGGTATACTCAATAAAAGGAATAAAGTTTTTAAACAGTAACATCATGAACTACCGCTGGGGGCTGGGGGTTTAACGGTATTTCCCAGGAAGCGTCAAGGCCCTTTGCAAAGAGGTGTCCACTTTGGCTTTTCCTCCAAACAGCAAGTGACCCTTCTTGCCCAAGTGACAAGGCTGAGCTTGGTGGAGCAGCCGAGAGAGGGCATGAGTGACCCTACGTGGGGACAGGAGTGAAGCACTCGCTGTGGCCTTCCCTGAGTGAGCGAGTAAGCGCGGGTGTGGGGACTGGCTGGTGCCTGGCCTCGAGCAGGGCCGAGGTGGGGCAGGAGTGAGTCCGCGGCCCTGGGCAGCACTGCGGGCCTTCTCCAGTGTGCGTTTTCCAGTCTAGAGAGAGGGTGCTGTGCGGGCGGTCCGCACTCTCTGTTGCTGAGGATCCTTTGTAACCGCAGCGCTGGGGCCCTTCACCTCTGTCCTCTTTGTTATGCAAGATTCATGTAATTCCGGTATTTTTTCTTACCTACTGATGCTAGGTACTGGGGGCCCTTGGCAGGATCTAAGCAAGAGTGGTGCCAAGGTGTGTGAGGCGGCAGATTGGCCTGGGGAATTTTCTGTGCTCAGGGCCAGACGTTGTGTATCGTGAAGTAAAGGGAGCAGGTGAGAGGCACAGACAGGCCTTCAGGATGAGGAGCTCCGGGTCGGCCCTCTCAACAATGGCCCTATTGCTGGTAATGGGATGTGGGTGGTGATGGTGACAGGAGGCGACGTGCCGTGTGCACAGGGTGTGAACTTCTCCACACTGAGCAGAGGGACCATGTCTCCGTCTCCCACAGTGCCGATGGGACCGCGTCCTAGGATTCTGCACGTCAGACTCATCTCCATCTCTGTCCCAGTGCTGCCCCTGGACTCAGACAAGCTGTGGCTCCCCGTGGGTGCTCTCCCTGTGACTGCAGGGCTTCCTCACGCACAGACCTCCATGCCTGGGAGACATGGTCTCCACGCACTAGAGGGGCGTGCCCTAGGCTTTGCCCACTCTGGGCACCAGAATCATGACTGTGGGTGCCCAGGCATCTGTCTGGAGGGCTTTTTAACTCGGGACTAGACACAGTTAGCCAAGGGGTTATCAGGCATTGAGGGAGACACGCAGCCAGATGAGACCCATGAAGGGTTGACCTCTGTTAATGGAGTGTCCAGAGGCTGCAGCCTGCCATGGCATTCTGCAGAGCATCGTAAAGCAAGCAAACAACAGATGACTGTGGGCAGTTCTGTGTATTCCAGGGTGCATGTCTTGTGGGCACGCTCTTCATCAGATGTAGAACAGCTGGCTGGGCCCAGGTGTTCAGACTCCAAACCCAGTGCTCTTCTTGCGGAATCCCAGGCAGAAGTGAGGTTCCTGGGTAAGTCAGAGTGAAGTAGACAAGCCTTAGCGCAGTGGATGGGTGAGGCGTGCCTTGCACAGTCAGTGCAGAGAGCTCTTGGGTTCCGTTTCATCATTTAATTTGCCACTGACATCTGGAGAATGGCCGTGGGCCTGCCACGAGCCGTGCTTGCTACAATTCCAGTACCATGAGGGAGAGTTGTTTTCTGTGCCTCCTGGTTCAGGGTCTGGTCCACAGTTGGTGGAGATAAAACTGGCCTGGAAGGACGCTGTAACGGCCAGTGTAGATGGTGGACGATTCTGCATCTTAAAATGTGATTGCGAAATCAACAAGCCAGTCACAGTGGTTAAATCTTTGCCTTTTCAGAGCTGCTTGCGAAGCCGAGTTGCTTGTTGCTGCATCAGGTGGCCATGCGGCTCAGAACGCAGGGCTCGGGGTGGTGAAGGCTGCAGGGGAGGCTTCCTCTCTCTTCTTTGGGAGTCCTGTCCTCCCTCTGGCCTTCTCAGGAGAAAAAGCAATCACTAAAGCCTCTTTTGCATTTAGGTGTTGGAGATGTGGGTGGAAGTTAAGGAACTTTGTTGAGCACCTCTGGTGACCTCATATTCTTACCGTTGCATCTTAACAACTCTGACATAAGGATTGGTATCATCATTTCACATAGAGGCTCCATCAGTTTTCCTTGCTACAGAGTAGAGCTGCTCAAAACTCAGTGGCTTAAAAAAGCAACCACTGTCTGTTGAGTCCACCATTCTGCTGGGTGGTTCTGCTGGGCTGGGCTGGACTAACTTGGTGGGGCTTGCTCAAGTGTCTGTGGTCAGCTGGTGGGTTGACTGGGGGCCTGTTGGTCCTGAGTCACCTCATCCCCAAATCTGGAAGTCCGCTGGCTGTGGGCTGGGGGATGGAGGTAGCTGTATCTCTCACCCTCCAGCAGGCCAGCCTGGATGTGTTCCCACGTCGGGGGAGGGTTCTGAGAGCAGCAAGAATGGAGGCTGAAAGGCCTCTTTTAGGTCTAGACTCAGTATGGGCACAACGTCACCCTGCCACCTCCAGCTGGTGGAAGCGAACCACTATCCAGCCCTGAATGGTGGGCGGAACTGGGAAGGACGGCGGCCATCTTTGCAGTCCACCCCCCGCAGAGGCTGAGGCTCTGAGGCTTTAAGCAGAAGAGCATGCGGCTGGAATCGGAAGCCAACCTATGCTTTTCCAATACTGCATGTGCTGTGCAGCCCCAGCAGGGAACGTCCACCCTAAAAGGGAGAGCAGTACTCAGCTCAGATAAATCAATCTGTAATGTGGAATCTGGGGCAGCAATGGCTGGTGGTGGGCGGGAATTTGGGGATGGATTTGAAATTGCCAAATATGGAGAGTATCCACTGTTGTGTGGCTGCTGAGTCCTCCCGGACTGTGGGCATGTGTCTTCCATCAGAAGCTGTGCTTCATCTTTTGGGAGGTAATAGGGTTTAAAAAAACAAATTCATGTCAAATAGATTGCTGTTTGCAATGCTCACAGGTGGTATTTATTTCCAGATTTCTAAATAACATGTTGATGCTGCTATCTCCTGATTAATCAATTTTAAACATCGTCTATTGACTGCAACAGAAGATGGAGGTGTGGCCTCCCCGGACTGCCCTGCCTTGGCCCTTTCCCCGTCCTTCCTTATTCTCTGATCACAACTTTTGGTTAATCAATAGTCAGTGTTTATGTTACTACGACAGACGTTTTGCCTACTGCTAGATGAAGGAGACGATGATGAGACTCCCTGGACTTAATATGTGCATATTTCCCCTTTATTAGGTTTTCTATGTGTCTATATTTATTTTTTGTAAACGCTTTACCAGATCAGTTATATGTGAATCAATATTATTTTCCAAATAGTCAAATTGACACTCCACCAATTTCCTGGTTTCCTGGACCCTCCCATGTGAGTTTCTGGCTCTTAGCTGCTCTCCAGACCCCTGTGCAGCCTGTCATCCTGGGACTTCCCTTTGCAGCATGGATTCCTGGGTCTCACGACTTCCTTTCCTGCTTTACACCATCGTTTTGCTGAAGCATATCCTCTAATAGCTTCCTACGCCTTTAGAAGTATATTTTTAGAATCCCTGCATGTCTGAAAATATTTCCCCCAAATGGACTCTGAGACATGGGTTTATATGAAGGTGATGCATTAAGAAAGCAATCCCAGAGAAACTGGGAAGGGAGTGGGGAGAGCAGGACAGGGAAGGAGAAGCCACGTCAGGTGCGATTTCAGGTGGAGTGCAGTCCTAGCCTGATCAGGGAACCCTGGAGTGGAAATTACAGCACAGAGTTTGTCCAGTAAGAGGCTGTAGGTCACCTGTAGGCAGGGGTGGGGTGTGGGGGAAGCTCAGTTCCAGGTGTTCTATCTGGGCCCGAGGGTAGTCGTCTGGAGGCCATTGTGGTGTGAGCTGCTGGGAGCCAAGCACACAGCAGCTGGTGGCATAGGACTGGAAGAGGTGGTCTGGGGGATCAGACTGAACATCACCAGCCATGCTCCAGTCTTCACCGTGACTTCATGCTTGGTTGGCAGTTTGCAGCTGTATCAGCAGGGTCCAACGTTCAACGAAGGAAATACAAATCGTTAGAGGTGGTCACACAGTGGGTGGAAGGGCTAAAGAAGCCCTTTGTAGGCGAGGCCTCTTGGAATGACTTTCAGAGCAATACAGAACTGCCACCAGGGAGCTGTTCCGCCGACGCGGCCTGGGTCCTGTGTCTCTCCTACCACGGCAGCAGCCTCTGGACCCTGGAGCTGGAGGACAGACCCTCAACTCTTCCATCCAGGCTCAGAGTCATATAGGAAGAAGCCACCCTGACCACGGCCACTGCTTGTGTCACACAAGGAAGCAGCAAGGAGGAATCTGGGAACCCGTTAAAGGGGAACGACCCCTTCTCAACCAGGACTGGCTGCCAGAAGCTGCGGGAAAACTGCCTCCACCTAACGTAGAACCTAATTTTTTGTCCAGGACCCCAGCTGTGAGCAAGTCCGGGAAATAGGGTTTTTACCTGCCCCATCCTCACAGATAGAAGGAGGGTAAACTGGAGGTTGAGTGAGGAATACAGATATTGTACAGCTGGATATACAATTGTAGATTAAACAGATTTTTTTCCCTGAGCATTTTGAAGGCATCACTCCATTATCTTCTAATTTCTGGTTTCGTTGTTGAAACGTCTAATGCCATTCTAATTCCTCCAGCTTTCTTTCTCCCTGCGGAAGCTCTGAGGATCCACGCTCTCTCCCTGGCGTGCTAAGCTGTTGCGATGGTGTACGCTGGTGCAGGTTGCTTTTCTTTCCTTGCGCTGGGCACTCGGGGGGCCCTTTCAATCTGAACCTTACATCCTGGGCTAAGGACTGAAATTTGTGTCTCCCCAAATTCCTGTGTTGAATCTTAACCCCCAATGAGATGGTAGTAGGAGGTGGGGCCTTTGTGAGCTGCGTAGGTCAGAGGCGTGGAGCCCTCATGAATGGGATTAGGGCCCCTACAATAGAGACTCTAGAGAGCGCCCGCACCCCCTCCACCACGGGAGGACACATGGAGACGACAGCTGTCAGTGAACCAGGGGGCTCTCACCAGACACAGCACCTGCTGGCACCGTGATCTTGGACTTCTCAGCCTCCAGAACTGTAAGAAATAAAAGTTTGTTGTTTACAAGCCACCCATTTGTGGAATTTTTGTTATAGCAGCCTTAATGGACGAAGTCTGGGAGATTTTTAGTGTCATGTCACTGATGACTCGGCTCTCCTATCTTTTTTAGTCTCTGTTTCTGGATCACATATTAGGCAGGTTGCAGAGCTTCTGAACTGAACCGTCCAGTTTCTTATCTTTTTTGTTTTCCATTTTTTTCAATCTGATTCTTGTTCCACTTATTTCAGCCATTATAATTTTAATTTCCAAGAGTTCTTTGGGCATCTGTTTCTTTTCTCTATTCTTGTTCTGTGCCTGCAATATCTTTCTGATTTAAATGTTTCCTCCTTTTTGTCTGTTTTGCTTTCATCTTCCTGTTAGAGGACTGCCTCAAACGTGGGTGACTGCTGGCTGCCGGCGCATGTTGAAGCAGGCAGCTGCGAGTGTGAGTGGCGGCCCCGCCGCGTGACCACGTGAGAGCGCTGCTCCCAGAGGCTCGGCTACAGAACGAAGGTGGGAGGAGAACTTACCCTGGCGGAGCCCCAAACATCAGGTCTTGGAGTCTCTTTTCTGCACAGTAATCCTCCTATGTCCCTTCGGGGGTGGGGGTGGGTGAGCTAGCAGAGGACTGGGAGGCGGTGGTGCCACTATTTTGAGTGTAGACTCCACCATCCTCGGTTTCTCTTCTGCATCTCACACTCACCCTCCACTGCGCTGGGGTCCCCAGTCTGGAGTCTTCTGTCTTAATTTCTTCAGAAACAAGCCTCTGATGTCCTAACTTTGGAGGGGAGAGGAGTCCTTGGCTTTAAGAGGTGTTGGAGACCCCTGAGTCCATCGACTGTCACAGTCCCAGGATCGGCCAGCCTGAGTTGTGTCGGTTGTCCTGGCATAATTACTAAAGGTGCCCCTCCCTTATATAGTTGTATAGGATGGATTTATATATATATATATATATTTTTTTTTTAAAGATTTTATTTTTTCCTTTTTCTCCCCAAAGCCCCCCGTACATAGTTGTATATTCTTCGTTGTGGGTCCTTCTAGTTGTGGGATGTGGGACGCTGCCTCAGGGTGGTCTGATGAGCAGTGCCATGTCCGCGCCCAGGATTCGAACCAACGAAACACTGGGCCGCCTGCAGCGGAGCGCGCGAACTTAACCACTCGGCCACGGGGCCAGCCCCGGATTTATATATTTTAAAAACATCCATTGATGTCGTTGTAGTGGAGGGCTGTGACGGAGCGCAGACAACAGGCGTGACCAGTCTCCCACGTTTCCCTCCCAGTCTGGGGGCACTCTGGAGGGAAACCCTGGCCAGTGGGGAGGAACGTGGCTGCTGCTGGGCTCCCTGGGATGCTCTTCCCCCGCTCAGAGGTCGCTGTTGAATTATTTTACAGGTGGGGTTTGCTGGCTCCAGGTGTTCACAGTGTCCAGGATGCTCATCGGCCGTGCAGTGCCCGGCCCCCGGGCCGGCGGAGGGCCGGTCCGGCCACGTGGGTTCTCGGCCCGCCGCGGGGACAAGTCTTGGGTGTGGGTGCCGGCAAGTTGCGCACTGGCAGTGGAGGAGGGCTGCCCTGGAGCCCGGCGGGCATCTCTGGCGGGGAAAGAGGCGTGAGGCTGCCCGGGATCCTCCGCAGCGGGTCGGTGGAGGCTTCGTAAGGGAGAAGGGGTGAGGGAGGCAGAGCAGCTCCTGCAGAAGGCAGGCCCCCTCCCTCCTTCGCCCCTCCGTGCGGAGAGGCAGGGACAGAGGCTCGGGGCCCTGCTGCCTCTTCGGGAAAACCCACAGCAGCACTGAGCGCAGTGGGTGGCGCGGCTCTAGCGCACCTGCTCCTGGGGCAGAATGCAGGCTTCTTCCGGGTGGGATTCGCGTTAGTTGCGAGGAGGGCGTGTGCGTGGGCTCTGCGCGCTCCCCCAGCCTGTTCCAGAGCGCTGCCGTCCAAGGCAGGCCTCCGCCCCATCAGACCAAGGACGGCTCCGCGCAGTGCTCCTCGGAGCAGGGCCTTGAGCCTTTGTCACCCTCTTCCCAGTGTCAGTCTTCCAGGCTGGGTAACAAACGGCCACACACCTGGCAGCTCCATTAGCTCGCACTTCTGTCAGTCAGCCCTGCGGCCCGCGGGCAGAGCGCTCTGCTCTGGGTATCGCAAGGGGCAAGTTAAAAGCGTTGGCCGGGCGTTTCTTCTAGAGGTTCTGGGCCGAAACCCGCTTTTTCGCTCATTCTTTTTTTTTTTTTTTTGGTCATATAAAAATTGTGCAGTATGTATTTAAGAGGTACAACGTGAAGATGTGGTGTATGTATACATTGTGAAATGGTCACCACAGTCGTTACCGCATCCATCACCTCACAGAGTTACCGTTTTGTATGTCTGTGGTGAGAACACAAGGTCTGCCTTCTCGGCAAATGCCAAGCATGCCGTGCAGCCTTGTGAACTGTAGGCGCCATGCTGTGCCTCAGCTCCCCAGAGCCTCCTCGTCCCGCGTCACTAAGACTCTGCACCCTTGGCTGCCATCTCCCCATTTCTCCCTCCCCGAGCCTCTGGCGACCACCACCCTCCTCTCCTCTTCTGTGAGTTTGACTGCTGTAGATTCCACACACAGTGAGGCCACGCGGGATTTCTCTTTCTGTCTGACCTATTTTGCTTAGCATAACGGCCTCCGGGTTCATCCACGTTGTCGGAAAGGGCAGGAGTTCCTTCTTTTTAAGGGTGAATAATACTCCATTGCATGTTGGTACCCCATTTTCTTTTTTCATTTATCTGTCAAGGACATTAGGTTGTTTCCATGTCTTGGCTGTTGGAAATAATGCTGCAACGAACATGGGAGTGCAAATATCTCTTCGAAATCCTGATTTCAACTTCTTTAGATATACACCCAGAGGTGGAATGGCTGGACCATCTAATAGTTCTATTTTTAGTTTTTCTGAGGACTCTCTATACTGTTTTCCATAGTGGCTGCACCAGTTTACATTCCCACCAAAAGTGCACAAGGGTTCCCTTTTCTCCACATCCTCACCAACACTTATCTTTCGTCTTTTTGATAATAGCCATTCTGACAAGTGTGAGGTGATAGCTCATTGTGGTTTTGATTTGCATTTCCCTGATGATTAGTGATGTTGAGCACTTTTTCATGTACCCGTTGGCCATTTGAATGTCTTTTTTTTTTTTTTTTTGATGAAGAAGATTGGCCCTGAGCTAACATCTCTGCCAATCTTCCTTTACATTGTATGTGGGATGCTGCCACAGCCTGGCTTGATAAGCGGTGTGTAGGTCCATGTCCAGGATCCAAATCCACGAACCCTGAGCCACAGAAGCAGAGTATGCAAACTTAATCACTATGCCACTGGGCCGGCCCCTCACTGTCTTCTTTTGAGAAGTGTCTGTTTAGGGCTTTTGCTCACTCAGTTGTTTTGTTGGTGGAGCTCAGCTGCTTGTGGTGGTTGGGCTGAGGTCCCCTCTTCCTTGCTAGTGTCAGCCGGGGACTGCTCTCAGCTCCTGAAGGCCACCTGCTCTCTTTGCCAGATGGCCCCCTCCATCTTCAAGCCAGCAAAAATGCCTCATGTCCTTCTCATGCTTGGAATCCCTGACTTCCTCTTCCGCCATCAGGTGGAGAAAAGTCTCTGCTTTTAAAGGGCTCATGTGACTAGGTCAGGCCGGCCTGGATAACGCCCAGTCTTGAAGCCAGCCGTGCCATGTAATGTAACCTAATCACAGAAGTAATGCCCTCTTCTTCACAGGGCCTGTACCCAGCGGGGTGGAGATCTCGGGGGCCACCGAGAATTCTGCCTACCGCGTGCCCCGAGCCAGGCTCCGAGTGGGCAGGGGCTTGATCTCAGCTCTTCACAGCCACGCTCTGTCCAGGGACGTGAGGCTCACGCAGGACCTCCGTCTTTGGGTGGAGAGTGTCGCGAGAGCCGTGTTCTACTCCCGACACTGCCACTGAGCAGCAGCCTCTCCCCGGGGCTCGGTTTGTAAATGGCTCCGTGGGGATTGACCAGTGGACTTTATCCCGGACGCCAGCTCTGACTGGTTGACAGTAGTGCTTGGGGTGCTTGTCGAGGCCTGTGAGGTAGCCTTGGCCCTGCAGGGCGGAGCGCTTGGTGACTTGGTGACTGTGTCTGTCAAGGACCCTCGATGGGCCCTCCTGTGGGCTGGT